>NW_027206512.1:16444849-17677349 GCF_024711535.1 Dipodomys merriami | reverse complement strand
CAGTTCTCAAGCAGACACAGTGAGAGAGGTGCTGTGTGTGCCAGTGATTGCAGGAATCCATGACACGCCTTCTTGTTTTACAGGCTTGGGCATTTCACACAGAGAGCGGCCACCTGTGCTGGGACTCAGGGCAGTCTTATGACCTCAATACTGAGAAAGTAACACAGCTTTAAAACCTTGGCTGCCCTACAACCTGGTGAAAGGAATTCAGGACATTCTTTTATAGTAACTAGTGACGTGATTGTGATATATTCAGAAATGCAAAGGACAGTTTTTACTTTACATTAGCTAGGGAAAGAATGAAAAAGCATGTGATTATTTCTTTTTGTCTAAAATAATTGGAATATCGTTAATAATGTTGTCTTATTGGTCTAGCCTTCACTCTTAGGCTGTCCATTTTGATTGATGTTCCTTTTGTTCTTACCTGGCTATACCAGATCTAATCACCCCAAACAGATGCTGTAGTAGTTTTCTATCATGAGGCTTTCTCTGTTCACTCAAGACCACAGGATCTTTCTTAATGTAATATTCCCCAAAGTGTTATCTGTTGATGATCTCTATCAGAATCACCAAAATTAAAATTAATTTAAATGTAGATTAAGTAAGTAAAGCAAAATATATCCCAATCATGCTGCAAAACCACTCAGTCAAAATTTAGATTGCCGATGCTCCTTATTTTTGAATGTGCACTTTAATTATGTGTTCTACATCTCTTGCATTGTTACTGTTTATTGTTATACCACATATCTGCACAGCTCTTTGGTCTTTGTTTCTTCTCTACTAATAGATAATGAATTTTTGAGGGTACAGGCTCTGTCTTTTCTATTCTATATTCGGCTTCTCATCTTCAACCCTACCCATGTATACATACATAGACAGATACCACAGAAAGTTGCACAATTTAAGACTTAGTAAAAAGACGAGAGGACCAATTTAATTAATATAGAAATATGTAAGAACAGTGACCTGGACAAAGCTAGGCTACCTTTCAGGGAGAAAGTCAGAGGAGTGAGGCCTTGACCTCTTGCTAAACAAAACTACTAAACTTCTTCTGTGGCTCCCTATTTAGTGAGCCCAGGGAAAAGTGGGAAGTCATTTTGCCAACATCTACTTAGGTCAGATTCTCAGAGAACATAATAAGATGATAAAAGTTTTAAAACATGAATCTAAAGGAGCATGTGAAAAGTGAGGTGTCAGTGGCTTATCCTTAGAATTCTAGCTACTCAGACAATGGCTAGCTCAGGCCTAAAAGTTCTCCAGACCCCAACTCAGTAGAAAAAGATTGGTACAGTTGGTTGTGGGTGTCATTTCAGCCAGATCTAGACTGGCCAGATCAAAGAGCTCTACCCTATCTTAAAAGTAACCATAGCACAAAGTTGTGGAAGTAAAGTGCTCAAAGTGGTAGAATGTCTGAATGTATACCTTGGAACTGTAGAGCCCTTAGTTCAAACCTCAATACTGTGTGTGTGTATATATACATATGTACATATATATGTATATATACGTCGTATATATATATATATATATATTTATTTATACCCAAGATACTCAGAAAAATACTCTTATTGAAAAATAAGAGTAACATTGTCAATAAGAAATCTACTCTTTGCTAGCCTTGAGCTGAATTGCTGAGGGACAGCGCCCAGGCCCAGAGTTCAGGTCCCATGACCAAACCTCCCCCCCCCCAAAAAAAAAAGAAAAAGAAAAAATTTTATTTGGTTCTAACAACTAGCAGATACTTACCTAATTATAAAAAATAAATACTAGGATAAAAAATCCAAAAGAACTTTAATGATGCATTTAATATTTGGGAGACAACAAAGATTTTCCATGATAGAGACAGTTCAATAAATTATGGTATTTAAAAAAAAAGAAATCTACTCTTCACCTGCTTATGTAATTGCAAGCCCTCTGTACATCACCTTTATAATAAGAACAAAAAAATTAAAAACAAAATAAAAATGAGACAGAAAACTTTAAAAACCAACTACATCATATGTGTTTAAAACTTAGAATAACATGTAACAAACTTCCTATCAGTCAACTGTAGGTCATCATTTTATAGATGTTTGATGAACAAAATTTGAAAGTGGGTAAATGCGTGTGCACATAGGTCTGACCTTGTTAAGTGTGCACTGAAGAAAGAGTTTAAAGAAATAGGCCATACAAAAGAGAGGCTAGGCATGATATTTTAAATGTATTATAAAGGATATTTTCCCTTTCATTGGCTTGCTTTGGTTTTGATTGGCTATCAAGTGGACTCTTACTGCTGAGAACTGAGTATTGGATTCATCCACTAGGAGTTAAGGAAAGACCCAATAGTGTACAAAAATTACTAAGAAAAGAAGAGGAACCATCCACAATTTTAGAAACAAATTATTTTGAATTATAACTGCAGGAAGGTTTGATGGAACTATTTTAGGATGTTTTACGGGTGTTTGTTGTCCAAAATAAATAAATAAATAGATGAATTTCACTCCTAGAATTCTGACCGCAGAAGGGGACACAGGCATATATACACATCTTTTCATTTAAATGAATTAATACAGTTCTTATGACTCATCAAGAATGATTCTAGGTATGAGAAATCCAATGTTGACCAAGAAACAGGATGTCTGTGCTCTTAGTAGGTGTACATTGTAATGAGAGAAAAAAGCTGTGTTTACATGAAAATATTACATGGTGGTATAAGATGTTCTAAAAATTAAATACAAAATAAGATAATGTGATAGTGTGATAGATAATGATTGAGTATCAGCTTTTTATTAACTGTGCAGGGAAGATACTGAATTACCTATATTAAATTTCACAGAATTACATACTAATACTAAAGAAAAGAAAACCAAACATTAATGACTCCTCCTGTAATCTTAGCTAGTTAGGAGTCTGAGATCAGAAGATGGAAGTTCAAAGCCACACCAGGCAAGAAAGTCCTAGAGACTCTTATGTCCAATTAAGTCAGAAGTGGAACAATGACACACTAGCCTTGATCAAAAGAGCTCAGAGAGAGTTCCTATGTCCTAAGTGAAAGCCCCCAAATCTGTATACATATACATAGACAAAAATAACTTGAGGAGGGCTGGGAAGATGGCTCAGTGGTGGAGCGCTTGCCTTGCATGGCTGAGGCCCTGGGTTCCATTCCTCAGCACCACATAAGCAAAAAGAAAAAAGCCGGAAGTGGCTCTGTGGCTCAAATGGTAGAGTGCTAGCCTTGGACTGAAGAGCTGAGGGACAGCGCCCAAGCCCAGAGTTCAGGCCCCACGACCGGACCCCCCCAAAAAAAATAACCCGAGGAAGTGGGTATTCGAAAGGGATGAAGTGGGCTCAAGGAGAGGTAAGTAGATAAATGAAGAGAAGAGGGGGAAATGCAGACATGATTCCAATGTATATCCTACAAAATTGATATAAGTGAAAGAAAGAATGGATAGAGGAAGAATCGCTGAGAATGTTGAAAGGGGTGACATTGATCAAGATATATTTTATTCATAAACTACTTTGTTTAATGACAACTCCATTGTACAACTACTTGAAGATAATACAGGTTTTAAAATAAATACTTTTCTATCAAAGAATTAAAAAAGAAAGAAAGAAAAGATACAAACTTGGAGAACATTATTTTCACTAAAAATGACATATAGAATTGGTATATACAAATTCTCATAGGACACATAGTACCTGCAATAACTTATAAATTACAAGGTCAATGAGAAACAACAAAACAAAAACAGGCACATGAAAACATTCGCACTTTCACTCAGTATCACAAAAAATGCAAAAACAATTCCACAATGAGAAGCTCTTTTATACTTTGCCTAGAAAAGGAGAAAATGGATAGAGGATGCATATTAATAGAAATATTTTGATGTTGTTGTGAGATTATAAATTAGCATAAGCATTTCAGAAAGGAAGGAGTCATTATTGTAAAACTGAGCAGGCAAATGATAGGGTTCTGTAATCATTCATTTCTAGATGTATATACCAGAGAAGCTTCTGTACTTGCAGCAAGAAGAGCTTAAGAATGCAGTGGTCATGACAACACTGTTCATGGTGGCAAAAGAGTTGAAAACACAGCAAGTATCCATCAATGGCTGAAGGGATAAATAAATGCTCATATACTCAACAACCTAATAATAAATAGGATAATAAATGCTCATATATTCCAAAACCTAATGATAAACAAAATAAAGAGTAAGAGTTTGGAGTCCAATTTGTCCACAACAGTATGGATGAGTTTCAAAACATTAGTGGGTGAAAAGGAAAGTACCAGAGGAGAATGTGTATATAGTTTTACATTACTCTGATAAAATTTATTTGAAAAATTTTCTATAAAATGTGACTCTTCCAATAGACAATTAGATGAGCAGCTGCCTTGCCTTTAGAACATTAGAATTTGAGCCTAAATCTCTCATTTCCATGGCAAATGACTTCATTTGATATTCAGTTTTGCACATCCATAAATGAAAAGAATCATCATAACTCAATAAAATTAGTTGAAGAATTAAATATTATGGATGGATCCAAAGCACTATCTCAACTACTAAAAACTGGGGTATTTGCATAATAGAATGTTTATCTAACAACCATCTAATCACCAACACATTTCCTGAAATAGAGACAAAGAGCTGGATGTTAGAAGTGGAAGGAAAAGGAAAAATCATTCAGGTTACCTGCTATGGTTTAGATGTGTCCTACAAATGGAGTCTATTGAAGGCTTGATCCTCGGCTGGTAGATCCAATTACTGAGCGGTAAATGGATTATGAGGGTTCTGATTTTGTGTATGGATTAATTCATTGTTATGAGTTGATTATATATACTCACATATATTATCTTACACACATGTAATTTTATATGTAAATGGCATACATTACAAATATATATTACATATATCTTAAATATGTAAACTTGATCTTACATACATTATATAATATTACATGTATAATCTTACCTATATTATATATATTCTTAACAAAACAAGAAGTAATCATATTTTTTCATTTGTAGACAAAAAATATCTACCAGTTATTTAATGGTAAGGAATGAACAGTTTTGAGAATAAAAATATTAGTTACTCATTTTTATTTTACAAGACCAAAGCATTTAAAATTTTAGACTTTTCTTATGATGACGATAAGTTTTTGACAGGAGGATGCTTCCCTATGCATGTTTCAGAGGGAAAAAAATAGTATATCTTCAAGATAAGGACAGCACTTTATCAAGTGAGAATATAACTTGCTATTTTAAATATGGAATATTTGACATTTTTCCATGGATATTTTAGGCTTAAATAAATAAACCAATGTAATTGTGACTTTGGCTCTGTGAAGTGTTTGTTTATTCTAAGATCCTTGCACCACCTACCTGATATCACGATCTTTATATACTCCAGTCAAGTAAAATGGCATATAACCTATACACATGATTCTATATACTTTAATACATCACTTGATCACTAGATGACTTATAATAACAAATACAATGTAAATATTATGTAAATAATTGTGTTGTTTAGGAATAATACCAAAAACTTGCCTGTATTTAGTTCACAAAAATGTTTTCAAATACTTTTGATCAGTTGTTGGTTGACTCAGTAGATGCAGAGTTCAAAGAAAGGGAAAACTAACTGCATAACATTTTCAACTATGTTCATATTAAATACTGCAAAAAGTTAGTTTAGTGGATTTTAAAGCAACTTGTCAAAGTAAATTTAACACATTCTGCCATTTGTAAGGAAAACTGATTGACATGAAGAAAAATGGGAATTTATCAGTTGAATTTCCAGCAAAATAGTTTTACTTAAATCAAAGATGAGATTTTAAAGTACATATCATTATTTAGTAATGACAACCCAAACCATTTTTTTCATTTGGGTTGAACTATTTGTGTAAATTTCTTTTCAACTGTGGCAACTACTATAACCAGGTGTACTTTTTTCAACTATGGCAATTACTATACCAAGTATGGAAATAAACTGTACTTAAGACCCAGATAACTTTCTGTATTATAGCTTTCAGATATACAAAGCATATTTTCCCTATTGATTATATTTGCTCTTAAGTTTTGACTATGCAACAGTTGCTCAATAAAATTATAATGCAAGAAGCCTTTTAAATGTATAATACAAAATAGAATGAAACTTTGCCTTAAATTTTTATGTTTAACTCATATGGTTTTAATTTTTAGGGTGTGCTTTCCAATGTATTGATCTGATAAAAGATGTAAATAATATATTCATATATATAAATACTATGCCTACATATAAAATAGAATACATTATATATTATATAAATATATATTATATAAATATAATTTTAAAAATAACCATATATATTGTATATGCTCTAAATATTGATAAGGATGCCTTGTTAGAAAACTGTAGAACTCCTTGTAATGAAGAGAACAAAACATGACATAAATACTAGCAGCCTGACAGCAGAAGCTAGAAATTTCTGCTAGTTATTCCTAATATATGATCCTTTACACACACAATTATAAAAAAAAGTAATGATCAAGATAATTGGTTGTGTGTGTGTGTGTATGTGTGTGCACGCGCGTGCCATACTAGGTCTTAAATTTCAGGGACTTGTGTTCTCACTTGGCTTTTCTGCTCAAGGCTCTAACACTTTAGTCATGCCTCCACTTCTGGCTTTTTTTTCTGATGAATTGAAGATAATCTCATAGACTTTTCTGCCCCAGATGACTTTGAGCAGAGATCCTCATATATCAGTCTCCTGAGTAAGCTAGGATTATAGATGTGAGTCAGCAGTACATAGCTGACCATTGGTTTTTGTATTTTTTTCTACCCATTATACTAATACAAATACGAGACTTCATTTCCTATTGAAACCTCGACTACATTGCTTGCAGAAGAAGGAAGAGTTCCCTGGTCTCTGAACACCCACACATTTCTATGATAGTAACATATAACATAGTTTCAAACCAACAGTAACATCTCAATTCTAATCTCTTTCCAGTCCTACCCTACTTATGTTTTGCAGTATGAGGATAGAGGAATTTTTGTTAGTAGTAGCTATTTTAACTCAAATAGTTCATATTTGAGTATCGATGCATATGTAGGACACATCAGTGATTTCAGGGATAGGCTCTTCATCTTTTAAAACTCTATTTCTGTTTGAGAGGAATGTATATCTGAACTTCTGAGCACCATGTTTAGCACAGGTATCTACTGCAATTAGCTGAGAATAGAAAGAACAAGCAAAGTCAATTATGGCTGGCTGGTCATTTGGAACCACCCATCTATAACAGTCAGCTAATGGAAGAGGCTAGGAACTTTTCCTTCCTCAGACCTTCTTATAATTAATATGGTTATTAATATTACACCTCGCAGACAGGAATCAATAAATCACTGACAAGAAAGGTCCTGCTTAAGATGCATGTGAGATGTAGTGCTTCCCTCCGGCTCAAAACATCCACTCTGACATTCTCCAAGAGTTTTCCTGTACTTCTGCACACATGCACAATGCGCCGGATCAATGTGCTCTCGCAGTCAAAGAGTCACAAAACACAATTGTTGAAATCAGCAGGCTCTGTGTTTTTTTTGCATGATACCTTGCAGCCCCCACAAACGAGAAGGTGGAGCGACGGTAAGGAGGTGTTATCATTTACAGAATGGCGCATCCCCCGATGTACCATCTCCTCCTCACTGTGTTGCCTGAGTGTGGAACATCTGTGTTTATTTTGCATGAGGAAGTTGTGCCTTGGCATTGCCAAAATGAGCTTTGATGTGGGAATCTGGGTTTGTGGATTTTCCGTAGGGTGGTGATAAAGCTCAAGTGGCAGGACATTGTTTTTGTACTAATGCATATTACATGAAGTCATCCATATTTAATGACAAGTGTGCTATATTTTTAATCTTTATAGCTTGAATGTGTGCAAGAGGTTTTAATAATTGGTGCTGGGACGATGGGAACTTCTCTGAAATGCTCAGCACAACTGCTGTCGTTCTCAGCCTAGAGTTTGTACAGGTTGTAAATTATGAAACTCGGTTAGCAATAGACTTGGCAGTAACTCTCGTCTTTGCAAAATGCCAATCTGCAGCATCATGGGTATCAAATATTTCTACTCACACTTTTAATAGTCACTTAAATAGCCTATGTGAAAAATGCCAGGAGAAAAATGGTGAGCTCTTCAGAGAAATAAATCTATTCTCCTGGAGAATTGTTTTCAATTTTCTAATCCTATTGGCAAAGATATTAGGATTCATACCTGCACAAATTAAGCAGATTTGCCTCAGAAATCATCCAGCTAAGATTTGAATATCTTTACACATGACAGAGAAGTTTAAAATAATGTAGATAGAAATTCTATAATGTTTGCTTTAAAATGACTATAAGGAAATAAAACATTCACAATCACTAACAGATTGCAGTTAGAAATTATAGGGATAAAACTATTTTAGTAACTTTCACTTTTAACAGTATCAGTTTGTTCCTGCTCATTTTTTTTCTTGTATTCCGTCTGGTCTAAATTGCTTGTCCCTCAAATCACCCATCAGATTGATAATTCTGAAAGACAAAATCAATAAGCCAAGGAGCATTGAAAGAGTGTGAGTCACATACACACATACATACACACACATACATACATACACACACACACACACATACACACACACACACACACATTAAGATCTGAGTTATAAGCTATGTCATACCTTTCAATGGAAATATGAGGATCCAGATGAAAATGAAACAATATTTCTCCAATTTTGAGGAAAAAAATAATTTTGCTTACAATTTTACTCCCAAATACATTGTGAGTCGAGAAAAATAGTGATATTGCTCAAACAAATAATCCTTCAAAACCATGAGTTTCTAAATATTATTTCTTACCAACCCCTGGAGGATGTGTTCTACATTAACTAAAAAGGAAGGTATAAAATGCAGAAAACTAAAAACTGTACTCTAATATAGGAGATTAATGGAAATGATTATTCTGGAGTCCCAAGGTATTAAAAAAAACACCTTAAAATAGCATGCGCATGATTAGAGAGAAAACATTATTAACTAGCCTAGTGGTGAAATACTGATTCTATGTATGAACATATTCATATAAAATGGGATCTTCTGCCACTCTCCTTATTCTTTTTTAAACTATTAACTCAAATTTCATAGCCATAGATTTCACAGGGGATATCTCCCTAAGGCAAAGATTCCCAAGATGTATTTCCTAGAAAAACACCAACAAAAATATTATTAAATATTGCATGGAAAAGTTAATTAAGATTGGGAAAGATAAATTCAATAAAGATATATGCATTAAATATTATGAGATAATATTTCATATACTAACATGCATTTCAAAACTTGTAGAAATATAAAATGAATTTTTATCAAGAGAGCTGTATAGTGAAAATATTTTTGTTATCATTTATTATCACATTTAAATTATAGAGATTAAGTTTTTTTTTCTTTTTTGTCGGTCATGGGGCTTGAACTCTGGGCCTGGGTGCTCTCCCTCAGCTCTTCAGCTCAAGGCAAGCACTCTGCCACAGGATCCTCAGATCTTAGCCTCTTAGTAGCTAGGATTACAGATGTGAGCCACTGGCACCCAGCCCTTAAGTTATGTTTTATTCAAGGTGACATTTTCTTCCAGATATCTTGGCAATGGTCTTATCGAGACTACGAAAATCTCTCAAATTTTCAGGAGAGTGATTTAAAGGTAGTCATGCTAATCCTTTCCCTCTTCTTCCTTCTGTACAAGAGAACAAATTAATAAAATAATTATATTGTTACCACTGAAAAGTATGGAGTCACTAATCTAGAATTAGGAGGGCTTGCTACCTTTCAGGATTTTCCTGTTACTCTCATTTGAGAATTTGGATACACACACACACACACAATACATACATATATACATATATATGTATAAGTTCAATAAAGGTATCTGCATTAAATTTTACATATACATACACATACACACACACATATAATATATGTGTGTGTGTATGTGTGTATATCAGGTAATCTCAAGAAAATTTCGCAAGATAGTGATAATAATGTATAAATATTAAGAGAACTTGAACTTGGTGTGGTGGACCAAACCTGTAGTCATACCTTCTTCGAAGGTATATATCAGGGGATTGAGGTTCAAGACCAGATCAGGCAACAAGAACTCCTGAGACTCCAATTACTTGGTGTAATCATACGCCCTGTTAGCCCAGCTACAGGGAAAGCGTAATGACTGGGCAAAGTGGCAGGAGCCAGTCATCCCCAGCACAAAGAAGCACAAGTAGGAAGGTCACAGCCTAGGCTAGCCTAGTGGCATACAGTGAGCTTCACCTTGAAAATAACCAAGGCATAAAATTGGTGGTGGCATGGCTCAGGTGTTAGAGCCTGCTCTGCAAGTCTGAAGCCCTGAGTTAAGATGTATGTGAAGGAAGAAAAGAAAACTGTAAAGGAATGAGTTGGGGTAATGTTTCAAAAATTAATTCCTCGGATAGTTATCAAGAAACATGAACTTCCTGGATAACTGGTCTGAGATTCACCAAAATAAGCTTTGGTAAAAATACAGAACATTAGGAACATAACTAAACTTTTCAAATTGTAGTAGGTTGCATTGCCTAATTACTTCCTTGAATTTCAAACATACACAGCACTAAACAACCACAAGCCCATATGTCCAAGGCAAATATGTGCCTGCGAGGGTGAGTGAAACAGAGAAGACAGGAAGAGTTCTGCTGGCGAAGTCATGACAGGTGTGTAGAAGAGAAATAGAAAATACCCACTGTATATGTCTGAAAGCACAATGGAAGGAGTATTCATGGATGGACCTACTATCAAATGAGCTCTCAACCAAAAAGAGTGAGATAAAGTAGTTTTTATATGAGCATTTTGCGAACTGCAGGAAGCATTATTTTTCACTCATTTGGAGGTTCTGGTTATTATGGGGTTATTACATTGGGAACTTCCACTGGGTAAGTAGTTCGTTGATACTCTCCCCATTGCTGAACCCATTCCTGGCATATTGCCCAGAACAGATTAAATTCTCAGTTTACCAGGAGGGTGTAAGTTAATCAACCCTGAGGTATGGTGTGAAAGGCGTAGAAGAAATCACTATCTTCCAACATGCACCCAGAGCTGTCACTGAAGTAACTATAAAAATAGAACTATACTTTTCCTACTTACTCATAAGAGCCGATAATAAATCAGAGAAACCCTTAAACACACATCCACCACCCCCCCCTTGAACAAACAACAAACCAGAACAAACAAGAGAAGTAAAATGCAAATGCAATTTTAAGGATCAATTCAAACTCATAAATTAGATGGAAAGGATTCCTGAATTTGATAGAGAGAAAATATATAAACAATTCTCATTGAATAAACCTAGCTAAAAGATTCATGACAAAAAAAAAATCAGTGGCATCAAAAGGATAACAAAAGAAAACCAACTTGAAGTTTACAATATAAATACCTGACAAAGATTATTTTCTGTAAATGTGACAAAGCCCTTTTACAGCCCTTTTACATGACATTTATTAATATCTAAAAAATGTCCACTAAATTGAATTATTTAAATTGCTTAAGATACAGGTAAAAATTGATAAAAAAATACTCATACTAATATTTCAAACCTTTCTCCAGGCAGTGAAAAAAAATTAGTAATAGAAACTCAAAGAAATACAACTATTAATTCTGAAGAGAAAGTCCATAGCTTTTGGCACATCACCCAAGTGTCCTAAAACAACATTAAAAATTATTGTTTTCAGCTAGATACTGGTGGTTCATGACAGTAATCCTAACTCCTCAGGAGTGTATAGGTATATATGTGTATATACATACGTATACACACACTATACTGTGTGTGTGTGTGTGTGTGTGTGTATATATATATATATATATATATATATATATATATATATATACATACATGTATATACCGTTCTCAAAAGTAGTTTTGGCAGGACATATTAACATAGCTTTTATTACAACTATGAAACTGTGCTATATATGAGGTAATTATTTTCAGGTTTTGAACAATAGGTAGTACAACAAAGATAAGAGACATTATTAGGAGCCTATATTTACTCTGTTCTGTATATGTGAATAATGTGAAATAATAATAGCAATTGTAAGTAAAAATTGTCAAGAGGACTGAGATGTCAGTTTGAGCAGCACATGGATTCCTCCTCCTCCTCCTCCTCCTCCTCCTCCTCCTCCTCCTCCTCCTCCTCCTCCTCCTCCTCCTCCTCCTCCTCCTTCATGGTGCTAGGGATTGAAGTCAGAACCTCTACAGACTAGGCAAGTAATCTACCATTGAGCTATATGCCCACAGACACTTCCTTCTTTGCACAGCTATTTTAGATCTTGTGTGATGTATGGTTTGCACTGTATATATATTATTCCACTTTCCTTCCCTTCTTCCTTTCTTTTATTCTTCCATCATATTTCCCCCTATTTTGATGTAGAACTTATGTTTGAAAGAAAAAGAAATCTATGATACAAAGTTTATTTTAATTTATTATTTTTGGAAAGGTATCTTAGGGTTCATTTAATTTCCCCTAAGTTTGTTTCAATTGCCAACTCAAGTAATTTTCCAGGCCATGTTTTAATGGGAAAAAATTTGCCTTCTAATACTGTCTTGCTATCAAAAAGAACATTATAAATTAGATATCATCACCAGGTAAAATTGTACCATCAGCCAATAATAAAGGTAGTTTGAACAGTACAATAAATTATTCAAATTCTTTTAATGAGTCCACTTGCATTGGAAACTTAAACTTCAAATTCTTGCAATTTCTTTGTCAAGACCTCTAAAGTTGTATTTTTACTGATATTTTTTAAAAATAAATTCTTATAACATCAAACCTATAAAAGGTTCATCACAGAGCAAATACCTCTCTAACCTTCTAAGCTTTCACAGTAAAAACTGTCTTTTTTATTTATATAAGTTTGGGGAAAATACAAATGTAATCATAACCCCTAAGGCAAAATTTTATGGCACTTTTCAGAACTCTTCACTATAAAAACTACTCAAACCCACAAACATAAAAGTTTCCAATAAAATTTGTTTTAGATACTAGCAATAAAACACTCTTTGCTTGCCTCTTAACTCCAAATTTTGGAGCCACAGCTGTCCAAATGCTAAAGATATATTTCACATTGCCCAGCTACATAGTCACCAAACTTTTAATCTGTCCAAGGTGAAAACACAAACTTTTCTTATGTATCAAAGGCTACTAATGTTTCATATTTCATAAACGAGTATTAGAGATAAAAGAAAAAAGTCAATCTCAGGGTGATATATAATCTACTAAACTACTTTTACTACTATATATAAACTACACCAGTGTAATTGAAAAGGCTTCTTTTCATTTCACATTTTAGCCTTTTTGTTTTAAAGATAATGTCCTCATACATTCATCTAAAATTATTTTGATTTTAAAAAAACTACTGAATGAGCTTCATAATTAAATTTTAAATGAAAGGCAAAAGGCAGACATATAAGCATATAGATGCCTCATGTTGCAGTTTTCTGAAAGCAGGTGTGGAGTCAATGTGTAGGTGGTAGCTAGGCTGATTTGCATCCTGTTCTATCCTCACCAGTCCTATGGGAGGACCAACCAATGCGTTCTGGACTAACTTAATCAATTCACTCTAGTAGACTTCAGACTTTGAAGACCGTTGATGTGGTCTATTGTGCTTTTCTGAGATATTCCACAACATACCACTTGGATAACATGGTACAGATGGAGTTCAGTGGTATTTACACAAACACAGTTACTCTGCCTTAGAGGGCAATTGCATGGAGAAATGCAAAGTCCTTTGGCACCACAATGATTTTTTTTAAATTTAATTTTATTGTAAAGATGCTGCAGTTACCTGAGTATAACGTAATGAGTACATTTCTTGTTCAACATAACATTGTTATACTCGCTTTTGGTTTTTTTTTTCTACTATCCCTCCCCTCCCACCCCCCAGCCAAAGTTGTAAAGTTCATTTCCAACATAGTGTCTTGGGAGCATCATTGTTGTAATGAACCATCCTGTGCCCTTGTTTCAGCATTTTGTTATTCCCCTTCCCCTCCCTAAATTAGATAAATGTATATACAAGATGCAGGGTACCAAAATCAAATACAGTGACAACAGGGGATATACAATAGGGGGAAGAACACACAAAAGAAACAAAAAATAAATCACATAGTACATTAAAAACACCAACAACAAAGGAAAACCTCTTGTGTCCATATCTTGGGGTTCATTTCCCTTTGAATCATATTATATGACCACATGTACATAGCTTTTGAGCTTTTCTGTTCATCTGATAAGATGATCCTAGACATATACCAGTACTTGCAAATAATGGAAACCATGGGACCTATATTTCTTTGGGTCTGGCTTACTTCACCTTGTATATGTCACCCCCTAATTGTTTTAGCCTGACAACTGAGTCTTTTTTCAATTGAAAATTGTCCTCATTTGTAAAATTGGAACAAATTTCCTTTCCATTGCCTCCTTTCTGATTTAGGAGTCCCATTGTAAATCTCCCTCCAAATTCTTTCTGTAATATACTTGGTCTCTCTTTAAAGGAACTCCCTATCACAATTCAGATTTAGCAGAAACAAACCCTCAGGCAGGGAATTTTGCACTAAGTGCTTCACTGAGGAAGAGCTACAGAGACCTACAAGAGCTACAAGAGGGTGGGTGACCCTAGATAGGAGAACAAGAGTAAATTCTCAAACAGATTGGCTACACCTGATCTCATAATGTGACCTCTAAGAACAAATTATGTTTGTCCTCATGATAGGGTTGCCAAACAAAACAGACACCCAATGAAACTGGAATTTCAGACAATTTCATTCCAGTATGTTTCAAACTTGCATGTGACAAACTTTAACTCAAAATCTCATTTGTTATTTACCCGAAATTCACATTGAGCTGGCCATCCTCTATTTTTACCAACAAATCTTGGAATCCTATATAAAGGCAAGCAAGGTTCTCAAGCTGCAAATCCAAGAATTGCAGAGGTGGGAGCTAGGGTACAGGGAAATGGGCAGCAGAGGCTCACAGAAGGAATAAGGATTGAATGAGATCCAAGTTGTCACCATCAGTGTCAGCTAGCATCCTTTTTCTACCATTTTCTTCTCATCTCATGCCTTCCTTGTTCACATTTTGAACTTGGTCTTTGTCTGCAGAACTCTTTTCCTCTGCAGTTTAACCTGCTTTTCCTCTGTGACAGAAGTGGCTTTCTACAATTCTTCACCAGATAAAAATCAGTGGATTCCCGATTGCAGGCCTTTGTTCTGATTATGCCCAGAGTGAAGTCTATCCTTCCTGAGCTCTTCTTTGCCTCAGTTATTATGCTTTTGAAGTTTTACCCACAGTCAAGTGACCTGACCAATTAATTCACTGATAATGGTGGCAACTTGGTCACAGGGCTAGGCTGAGTCCCAAATTTTACAAGCATCTTGGTCACTTTGTTAATTCAATAAATTTCAAGATCTAAGATCAGGTCTCCATTTTTATAGGACACTGTTACCATTTCACTCTCATTCATCATTTCAAACTTCTCTGTCTCTGAGACTGAAATTTAATTTGGCCACATTGTAAATACTCTTTGCACTCAGTTCTTATTCCATTTCTTTTACCACGTTAGACTTTAGCTCTAAAGGGAACCTATTCCTAATCCATTGGCTTTTTTTTTTTTCTGAATGCATTTCCTTCTTTCATTAGCCACACATTTCCTCCTTTTAATCAATACTTATAGTTTCAAAAACCTAACTCCTTATCATTATGATGTGTTTAAGAAACAAAACTGTCATTAATAAAGAAAAATCTTGGGAAATTTAAAGCATCATATATTACCATAACAGTTCTAGTGGGTGGGATTTTAAGTACAAAGGTGCTATGTTACTTGCAAATTTTCTTCAGAAGTCTTTAGACATCAGTATAAAGACTATTAGTAGTGTTGTGATGAGTTGAAATAATCTCATAGCCTAGAAATATTGAAAATTTTAAGACAAAGTTAAATATGTTATGAATTACTTACATTATTATGTTACTTACTGCCATGAAATAACCACACATCTCTTATTAAAAGTGGTAATTTCTCAAAACACAAAACATACAAAGTATTATCAGCCAGTCAGAGAAATATAAAGCTATAGTATTAAATCATAACTACACAAAATAAATCATAGTACCCACAGTACAAAGATGATATTTTTGGATTCACCTCTTACTGCTTTTGTAGTGAGCTCATGTTATCTGCTTAAAATACTGTGTGATGCTGATCTTCTTTGTGTGAGCAATTTGTCTCTCCAATGAATTGCATCCAGCAATAGAACGTGATCCCTTGTGGTTCTCATGTATTTTTCACTGTATATATTACACAGAATATAATAAATATGTGTTAATTGAACATTCATGCTATTGCTAATGCTTCCAGTCAACAGCAGGCTATTAGTAGTCAAATTTGGGGGGATTTAAAAGTTATTCATGGATTGTTGACTATGTGGGGGTTGGCATCCTTGAGCCTATCCTTCAGTGTTCAGTATTCTTAGTAATTTCTCAATGCAAATTGGAAACCTTATTTTTTCATTTATTTCTTCATTTTTAAATTTATTTTGAACTAGAACTGGTGCTTGAATTTGGGGCCCTGACACTGTCCCTTAGTGGTTTGCACAAGATTGGCAGTCTGCCATTTGGGCCATAGTTTTTGTTTGTTTGTTTGTTTTTTATTGTTTTTTATGATCTCATGGAGGTTTCTGCCTTCGCTAGCTTAGAACCATGATCCTCAGATCTCAGCCTCTTGAATACCTAGAATTACAGATATATGCCACCAATGCCTTGCATTGTTTTATTTATTTATTTATTTATTTATTTTTATTTACTTTTTTTGGTGACAATCCTGCCCTTGAGCTTTTTTGCTTAAGGTGAGCTCTCTAGCACTTGAGCCACAGCTCCACTTCTATCTGGCTTTTTTGATGCTTAATTGGAAATAATGGTCTCATGGACTTTCCTGCCTGGACTGGCTTTGAACCATGATCCTCATAGCTCAACCACCCAAGTAGCTAGGATTACAAGCTTGAGCCACCAGCACTCAGCTCCTTGTTTTATTTTTTAAATGCTTCATCCATATTAATTATTGAATATTAAGAATAACCATAAGAAAAATATACAATTATTTTCCCCCAAAATTAAGCATGAATTTGACACTCATTTCTCAAAGTCATTACTTTTATTATTTTGTAGGACATAGAAAAATGAAAAATCACAGAAAAGAGTCATACATTAGGAGACATATATCAATGTAAAAAAAAGAAAGAAAGAAAATGAACAAGAAAAGTGATCACACATGCACATAAACACAGCAATGAAGTATTTACCCAGCTAAGGTTTTTTTCTTACAATTAAATGTAAGTTAAAGAGCAACACCGCAGTGAAATTAACATGAATGCATGTCTACTCTAAGAAGAGACTAAGAAGATGTTTTATAGCAGCTTCTCAATTCATTATACTGTCATCATTCAAAACCAAGAACAACTAAAAGCTGGAAGCCACAGTCAGATCTCCAATGTAAGGTTAATGGTATTTTAAACCATTTTACCCTCTTCCTTATATTATTTTAAAGTCTAAGTCATTTAGTATTCATGAAGGTAAGTGATCATTAATTTCAATCTTTATATTCTTTTTTCAGATATACTTCAGTTGAAGTAGTTTGATTACAGCATGAAGTATAAGGCAATAAATCATAATGCTTCTCTATGTAACAGAACTAGATTTTATGTCTTTTTTTTTGCCTGAAGTTTTAGTTGCTGACCTACAATAAGCCTCACATATTTATTTTTTCAACATGAGTGGACCCTGGTGAGAGCAGATAGCATAATATGAATAGGAAAATTACTGCTAAAAACTGCTAGATTGAAGTACTCCAAAGAATAGGTTGAAGGTTAATAGTTATTGATTGAATTATTTTATAAATCTAAAACTGAGTCTAAAATCTCAGAGGTATAGATATTCTGTGAGCTCTAGTTGTTACATTAATTCAGAAACCTATTTTCCACAAGCAACCCTTTAGGAACTTAAATGTCTTCATAGAAAAATAAAAGTAAGGCAATTCAGCTGACATCTCTACAACTGTGTGGACAGACATGCGTAAGTTAAACAAGTTGGGCATTACAGGGTTTTTGAGACTATTATACAAAAAGTATACTCTATCAAGGCTAATAAACATTAAGTTCTGCTGAAGGGATTTTCCCAATCGATGCACATAAACTTTCATTTATTTATTTGTGTGTGTGTTTTGATTGGCTGGATACTTGTCATAAGCAAGGGACTCCACTAAGGATTGGAAAGACTAGAACTATGCCAAAACGTAATGTTGTCTTAGCAACCTAGAAAATGATGAGTGCTATGATCCAAGCAATATGCAAATTGAGGCCTGGGAGTTTTCAAGAAAAACATTCTTGACCAAGTAACTTTTCAGCATGGATTTGATTTGTGTGGCCAGGAGATGTTGAGGAAGAGTGGAGGATATCTAAAAATAGGATAGCTATTTCCTCTTGAAACGATTAGCTCTGGACTTAACCTTCATTTTCACCTGTTTAAATATATTCACATGGTTGAAAACAAACTAAGATATAAAAATAAGACATGGAGGAAGTCAAGGTGAAATTTGTCATTCTCCATGGTCTTGCTGCTATTTGAAGGGCTCATTCATATGGGTTTGACTTGAAACAGATGGCATGTATCAGTGACTTAATGAGATAAATTCTACTCTTCAAGTTAGGATGTGTGGCTAAGTCTTTATTTCTTTTTTTTAAACTAAAGAATAAAATTGGTCTGGGATGTAGATCAGTGGCAAAGTGATTGCCTGGGTTCTATCCTCAATATCAAAAAAGGAAAAGACAATATATATATATATATATATATATATATATATATATTTATATATAGTTAAACCTCCTTCCCCCACCACTAACGAATGAAAAACAAAACAAAACAAAACAATTAAACCCTGTGCTGGTGGTTCAGGCCTATAATCCTAGCTATTCAGGAGGCTGTGATCTGAGGATCACAGCTCAAAGCCAGCCCAGGTAGAAAGTCCATGAGACTTATATCTCTCATTAACCCACCAGAAAATGGGAAGTGCCACTATGGCTCTAAGAGGTAGAGTGCTAGCCTTGAGCTGAAAAAGCTCAGGGACAATGCTCAAAGCCTAAGTTCATGAGATGTACAATACACTATGTTGAAAACGAACTTTACAACTTCAGGTGCAGGGGGGAGTTGGGGAGGGAGGAGTTGGGGAGGTGGGGAAGGAAAGGATGGTAGGGGAAAAATAAAGGAGGTAACAATGCTTCAAAAGAAAAGTACTCATTACCTTACTCGTGTAACTGTAACCTCTCTGTATAGTATCTTTACAACAAAAAATATATTTTTAAAAAAAGCCTAAGTTCAAGTCCTATGACTGCCAAAAAAAAGATAAAAATAAAATCAGTGGCTTAGATATTAGGACTTCTTAAGTTTATATCATTTATGTATCTGCTATGTATTTATATCATTTATGTATCTGTCATCTGCTATTAGTATTTATGATCTGGGATATAGTTATATATCTATCTAGTCATGACTCTCACTTCTACAGATGCATCTTAAATAGAACTATATTACAACTGCTTTTGTGCATCCTTGTTTTTTCTTGTAAAGAAATAAAAAAGGCTTGAGTATATTAACAAGCCAGCTGTTGAGTCTTCTTTGATATTTCCCTGTGGTCTGCTCATTAGAGGGGGTGAAGTTCTTAATATCAACTGGATTTGTTAATTATTGGTAAACAGTGCTTTGTGAATGTTAGATAATGGATTTGTTTGTGTGTTCACTTTCTACAGTGGCAATTTGGGGGGGAGTCCTCTTTTCTTTAATAGGTTTGTTAAAAAAAATTCCTTCAAAGTGTAATCCAGATTTCCAAGTTTTCTGCCAAATTAAAGAAAATAATACTTTCTTCTAATTATATAGCTAGCACATGTATATAAGCATGTTTGTTCAAGAATTTGTTTCAGATGATTTTGGACCACCAATAAAGATTTTCTATCTTTAACATCATGGTGGAAAAATATAAAAGATGATGGAATTTATGACATAAACTGCCTCTTTATTCAATTATTCATTTACTCAGGGCCTCCTTTATACCAGGTTAAGCTTTGTGAAGATGAAAGCAAGTAACAATGGGGAAAATTTCACCCTAGAGACTCCTAAATAGCTGATTCTTTCAAAAATAAATTCAAGGGCATTTGGTATGACATTTGTTTTCTATAGGAGATAAAGACAAGTTCTAGTAAATTTTGCCACAGGCAGCCAACAGATACCTAATTCCACTCTCCTAGGTGGTAGCTCAACTTTGGGAAAGATCAATTTATGTCCTTGCAGCCCCATCACAAGAGATGTCCATAGGGAAGCCAAAAGACATAGTTCTGTATGTTTAGCCCTAAGGCAGAGAGATAACAGGAATAATTTATTATACTGGGAATATTTTCAAAAAGGTAAAAGAAATCTCTTACTGTGTGATCTCTTTCACAAAGCGTCTCCAGGGGTGGGTCCTGCTCCATGGGTCTGGTAGGACCTGCTGCATGGCCCAATGATCAGTCATCTTGGCCAGCTCTCACTCTCTCCCACAAGGTAATCTTCAGAAAGCTGGCAACCACAGAAACAGAGAGAGAGAGAAAAATGGAGGGATCTTCAGCCTCAAGAGCTATTTTGTGTTTGTTTGTCATGGGGCATGAGCTGAGGCTTGGGCACTGTCCCTGAACTCTGTTGCTCAAGGCTAGTGCTCTACCACATTGAGCCACAGCACCACTTCCAGTTTTCTGTTGGCTAATTGGAGATAAGACTCATAAATTTTCCTGTCCAGGCTGTCTTCAGACTGTGATCCTCAGATCTCAGCCTCCTGAGTAGCTAGGATTGCAAGTGTGAGCCACCAGTGCCTGGTCAAGACATAAGTGCTTTCAGATTCTGAAAACGGTTTCTATTTTTCCCCCCTAGGGAAAAGTTGAGGTTTAGTTATATTCTTTACTGAGGCGGAAGCACATCGTTCAATCTCTTTATCAGTTGCCAAGCTGATGATTGTTTGCTAAAACTGATTCCTAAAAGTCTGTTAAGTCAATGCCAAGTACATCCTAAAGAAACGGACCATGCCCCTGATTGGAATTTATAAGGCAGTAGATTTCTCTGCACCTTTCTGTGCATATAGGTCCATGGAGGACAACAAACTTAAATGATCCTCCCCCCCTGAAACCAATATGGAGGCAATATGAAGTGCAGACATATCCCCTGAGTCCGAAATGGCCTTCAACAGACATGTCCTAATGAAGCAAAGTTAGAAAATGGTAATAAATTAGTGACAAAGTGCCACTTAGTGGCAGTCATCCATCCATTCCCTCTTAGAGCACCTTTTAATTATTGTTACTAATGACAGAGTTTGGGGGTCACTGATTTCAGAAAAGAAGAAAACTTTCCAGCTTTCAGGAAAATAAAGTGCAGGCTTGATACTCTTCAGATCTAGAATAATCAATACTTATTACTGTGGTTGACTCTATTTTAAATGCTGGGTCATGGCATTGCATCACTGGGTTGAAAAGAGACTTTCTATGTTGCCTCTTTTTTTCACCAGGAGGAGATGTCATCATTGGCTGTGTATAATCTCTAGGCAGTGATGATCAGGGTGCTATTTCCTATCCGCCTTTTCCATTTTCATAGGGTGCCTTGATAGTCCATATAAGTCACAAGGGTAAGGGAAATATTGCTTGTCTTTACCACTCTCTATGTCTCAGTCAGTTGGTTTCAGCTCACTGAGCAAATGATCATTCAGCTTCTCAGTCATGATCCTCACCACTGCAGTAAAACACAGCCTTTTAAGCAATGCTAAGAAGTTCTAAAATCTGCCTTGGATTTGCCAATGAAATAGTGACACCAATCTCATGTTCCTAAGAACCATGGAGTGAATACATTAAGCATTTTTCCTTCCTTCTTTTCCTGTTTTTTTTTTGGGGGGGGGAATTCCTTCCTCACCATGACACCTTCCAAATGGCTTGACTTCCTGGACTTAGCTCTCATAAGGAGAAGCTACCAGTCTGGAAATTGTACTTACATGGGTCTCAAAGTCAATGAAGATAAATCAGTATGAATCAATATTTTTGAATTATTTTTGTAAGTAACAAAACAAACAGAAACATAAGTTCCATCTATAAGATTGTCATGGGGCATAGGACACAGGTATCTGTTTCAGAACTGTTTGCATGGTCACCCAGGGCAGATCATATTCATTGCTGCCTTCCCTTTGCCTTTCCCTTCAGCTATTGAATGCTGTGATCTCTTCCTTATCTTCAAGCTTCCAGGTTTGAAGAGGTGCAATGCATAAAACCAAGCAAAGAAAAATGGATGGATATATTTACTAGAAACCTCTGAAGAACAATGAGTTTAGTCATATTATAACTTCTGCTCTAACTCCAACTTATTCTTTCTCCATTCATAAAAGAAATTGCCAGCAGTGACAGAAAATTCATGATTGGGAAAACAATATATATGTATTTATACATGCATGTATTAAAAATTGAGCTGAAGATTGTAGGCATTCTATGAAGACACTTAATATAAGATATGTCACTTAATTAGTAACACTATGAGAGTTTCAAAGACAATTTTAAGTGGAGAGGATAGCATTAATGCATGCTAATGCACTACAGAAATTGTATCTACCATTCTGTTCTCTGATCATTCTTTGCAGTATAAAAAGTATTGACCCTAGTCAAATAGGAAAATATTCAAAGAATGAAAATTAGAGTTCACTACAAGCAGCAAACTCTTGGGCCAGCAAGTTGTCCTTTGATAGCCTTTCATGACCAAAGTGCATCACTTGTCAGGAGAGGAGTTCATGTCCTGGTCCTGCTCATCACATGCTTAGCCAGGGTCTTCCTCATCTCTGGGCTTACATCAATTCCCAGCTTCAGTTCCACATTGGAACCTGAACAATCCAGTTCCCCACTGGCCTTTTACCACAGTTGAACCTCACCTCAGTTAGCATCACTTTTGCAATTTTCTCACAGACTAGCATAGTGCTTGACAAACTTTTGAGGAGCACTAAATGGAACATGCACACTCAAACTCAGAAGTAGCATTGACAGTGCAGTAAATGGGGCAAAATTTCCTCTACCTGGATAAACTGCGTCGTACTCTGCCTTCTTTATAGAATAGAGCATTTCACTCACATCAGGTCCTGCCAAGGTTAGGAAAAATTCTTCCATCTATTTACATTGTCATAGGTTTTAAATATGTTTCCCCTTTTCATTATATTATGATTTAATGTTTCGTAAGTCCAAATGGTCTTGGAAACCTATAAATTTAAGACATTGTCTGTTTGATGGGACCCTGAGGATAGTTGCCTGAGTCACCTATATGGTGTTTATCTTGACCTGGAGATGGGTGAGCTAGGTCTTGCTTTGGTTTCGTCATTGTTTGTAGAGAAACAAAAGAACTTCCTGTCTTTACTGTATAGATTTCAGTACAGCATTTTTCTCTTGGCCAATAAGTAAAAAAAATCATTTCAACTGAGACCAAGAATTAAAGGTAAAACCATGAAAAGGTCCAACTCACATATGACTGCTTTTATAAATGTCTGTGTTTAAAAGAATGAAGTTGGTTATAAGGAAAAGCTGAAACTTAAGTTTGTTTGCATTTTACCACCTGCAATGGACTGTTTCAAGAATATTTATATATAAAACTTACTTTTGCAAAGAGATGAAAGACCTGTACAATGAAAACTATAAAACTTTGCAGAAAGAATTTAAAGACACCAGAAGATGAAATTGAAAGCAATCTACAGTGTCCTTACAATTGCCAGCAAAAATCTCAAAGACATTCTTCACAGAAATAGAAAATACCAACCCTAAAATTTACATGGAAGCACAAAAGACCCCACACAGCCAAATTAGAGAGCAAAACCTTTTTTTTGGGGGGGGAGGGTCCGGTCGTGGGGCCTGAATGCTGGGCCTGGACGCCGTCCCTCAGCTCTTCAGCTCAAGGCTAGCGCTCTACCCTTGAGCCACAGCACCACTTCCGGCTTTTTTCTTTTTTGCTTATGTGGTGCTGAGGAATCAAACCCAGGGCCTCATGCATTCAAGGCAAGCGCTCTACCACTGAGCCACCTTCCTAGCCCAGAGAACAAAATCTTAATGCTGAGGTAATCACAATATCAGACTTTGAACTATATTAAGGAGCCATAATAATGAAAACAACATGATACTGGCACAAAACTAGAACCAATGACCAATGAGCAGAAGACCCAGATATAAATCCATGCATCCACAGCCATTTAATTTCTAATACTCATTCCAATACATATGTTGGAGAAAAGAGCACCTCACAACAAATGATGCTAGGAAAACTGAATATCCACATACAGAAAACGGAAATAGTTATCTCTTACCCTGAACTAAAGCCAATTCAAATTGGATCAAGGATCTAAATGAAAGATCTGAAATATGAAACTAATATGGAAAATAATACAGAAAACACTAGAACATAAGTACTGCGCAGGCTTGATTAATAGAACTCCAATTGCTCAACAAACAGAAGCAATGCTTGGCAAATGGATTTGCAATAAAATAAAAGTTTCTACACAGCAAAGGAGTCATGAGGCCGAAGTTACAACACACAGTATTTGCCAGCTACACATCTAACAAGGAATTCATAACCGTAGTATATGGGGTGTTCAAAACATTAAACTCCCAAAGAACCATCAACTTAATTAATAAATGACCACATAAACAGTACTGAAAATTCTTGATATAAGGTGTATAACAGGCAAAAATGAAGAAATACTAAATATCCTTAACCATAAAAGAAATGAACATTAAAACAACACTGAAATTTTATCTCAGCTCAGTTAGAATGGCCATCATCAAGAACAAAATCAACAACAAATCTCTGCAAGGATATGGGGGCAAAAAGGAATCTTTCTACACTGTTGGTAAGACTGTAAACTAGTACAATCTTTGAAAATCAGTAGGGAGTTTTCTCAGAAAACTGAAAATATAATTGCTACACTATAGAATTAATACTCTTAGGCAGATATCTAAAGGAATGGGAAGATATAATATAGGAACTTGTATCCATTTATTGCAGCATTAGAGATAATAATCAAGCTATAGAAGTGTCCCAGATGTCCTAAAATGAATAAATGAATAAAAATGTGTTATATATACATAGTGTAATATTACATAATCATAATGGGATTATGATTATATTTTGTTTTACATCTCAACTGCTAGAAATACTAGCTTTCTTTTCTAATGTAGAAATTAAAGTACAGCTGGAACCTGCCACCTCTTCTCATTCTTCATTCCTTTTGATATCTGTGCAGAATTTTATAGTTGTCCTTTGTCTTCTTCTTCATGTTTGATTCTGAGACTATATTTCCAATTTTGCTAGGCCTTTGTATATGTCTCTGGTTAAGTCTTCACTTCTTAACTCTTCACTTCTTCCATTCTCTGTGTTTCTTACATATTTCATTCTAACTCTTCTATCATACCATTCTAGATCATCTTCAACAATCTCTTTGACTACATGAGATGGTTTTCAAAGCCACTCTGTACTGCTTCTTTTGATACTGGAGCTTGAAAACTCACAAGACCTCACACTCTGGTTTGGCGTTTCCATTTATAGCTGTTCTACTAATTGAGCTACACCTCCACTTCTGGCTTTTTGCTAGTGAAGAAGAGATTTTTAAAAATTTCTTGCATTTGTCTGCCAGGATGTCTTTCTAGTTATCAGACTCATGCTAACCCTTGGTCCTTTGATTCTTGACCAACCACACACAAATTCTATTGAGGATACTTTCCCTACAGATAAGGGTAAATTTCATGTTGTACTATGTGGTTTTTTTTGTTTCTCTTACTTGTGTTTTGAGAGTACATATTCCCCTCTGGGAAAATTCACACTCTTGATCTACTATGGAAGCCCAGGTTCGTCTTCCAGTATGCTTCTTCTCTATGCCTCTTCACTATGTTTCCCATGGGGTGTTATTTAGCTACAAACGTCTTTAGATAAGAGTTAAGGGTAGCTCTTATGTTCTTTCACCCAGTGTTGCATACTCTCAATGCTCTTGCCACAGAGGTTGGAGAAGGAAATTTATTTTTTCAAGAGATAGTTGTGAGACTGCAAACACATTTGCTACTATCTTTCTAAAATGTTTTTAAACTCCAAATCTTGAGTAGTAATTTGAAGGAGTAAAGCACTGTAACAAAAACCTTCTTGGCTTATTTAAGTAACTGAAACCAAAATTTTGTGGCTAGAATGTAATTTGTAAAGAAAAGAATCCTAGTAAAAGAAAAAGAGAGACAGAAGGAATGACATAAAGTGAAATTAGATAAATAAGCAAGACTGGGATCACACAGAGCCTTGCATTTGTGGTCAACAGCTGGATTTTATTCCCAATGTGCTGAATAACCTCTAGCATTCTTTAACCATGGACATGATATAGCTTAGAGTGACAGTAGAGAAGAAGAGAGGAAGTGGACATTAGATCTGGGTTGGAACTAGAGTTAAGAAGATATATTAAAGCTGGGAGCTGTTGGCTCATGCCTGCAATCCTAACTACTCACTCAGAAGGCTGAGCAGAAAAGTCCCTATGAGACTCTTATCTCCAATTAACCACTCAAAAACCAGAAGTGATGCTATAGCTCAATTGGTAAAGTTCTAGCCTTGAGAACAAAGAGGCTCAGAGACAACACCCAGGCCCTGAGTTCAAGCCTCAGAACCAATAAAAACATAAAAAAGAAGGTGCATTAGAGGACTAAGCTTAGGAAAATTTTCTAATAACATTGATACTTTGGAGTTATATTCATGTGTATCGCTTAACCATAACAGGCCATTAACACATTTATATGTATTTACATGTATTTATATGAGCATGCAGAGTTTAGGAAATAGGTTTTCTTTTCTTTATTTCTTTCCTTTTATTTTTCACTAATACTGCAGCTTCAGTTTGGGGCAAGGGTGCTATCCCTTTTGTTGAGTGCTAGCACTCTACCACTTGAGACACAGCTCTACTTCCGGCTTTTTATAGTTAATAGGAGATAATAGTCTCTCAGGCTTCTCTTCCCCAAACAGAGTTTGAACAGTGACCTTTAGATCTCAGGCCCCTGAGTAGCTAGAATTACAAGCATGAGCATCTACCAGAAACAAGCTTTTAAATCAAAGACCTTGGCCAACTTTCTAGTCCTATAACTTTGCTAAGGTTATTTAGCTGCTGTGTACTTTAGTGTTTTTTTAAAAATATGGACAGCTAAGACTGATATAGTGGAACGTAGTTCAAAAAACAAATATAAGACATACTGTAAATATTATAGTTTTAAAATACCCAACCATTGTCTATAACATCTATTGTCTACATCATAGTAATACTGAAATAAGTGCCAGCTATGAAGAGATTATGAGGTTAATTATCACTTGAGAGTTTCATACAAGTATAACATGTCCAGATGAACGTACAACTTGTTGAAAATTTTCTAGATTTATGCATAAACAGAGTTATGAACTAGGTATAAACCAAGTTTGTTATAAAATCATTGCACTTACCAGAACTATGATGTTAAAAAGTTATTTAAAAGCCAGGCACTTGTAATCTTAGCTACTCAGGAGGCTGAGATCTGAGCATCGCAGTTTGAAGCCAGCTTGTGCAGCAAACTCTGTGAGACTGTTATCTCCAATGAACTACTCAAAAAAGACAGAAGTGGCATCGTAGCTCAAGTGGTAGAGTGCTCTCTTTGAGCAAAAGAAGTTCAGGGACAGTACCCAGGTCCAGAATTCAAGACCCAGTTCCAGCCTCCCTCCTCCCCAGAAAAAAGTCACTTAAGTCATAGAGCCTTGGTAATCAAATTTCTAGAGCATAAATGCATGGAGAATAAAAGTTCTTACAAGTGTTCCTTAAATTATATGAATTTAATGTTTTCTTTCTCATTTGACACAATTTTCCTTCTTGTACATCTACCCACAGATGGAATCCACTGTAAAATTGGTGAGAATCTTCACTTAAATAAAGTATGTGCATAATTCTCATCATAACAAGCTTTTAAAGGACTTGAGATCAGAGGGGTTTTAAGAATTATATATTTTTTTAGATTACAGATACCAAGGTTCCAAAATAGCTTTAACTGTTAATCTGTCTAAATATCAGATCAGAAGCTAGATGCAAGCTATTTAGGAAGTTTTTTTACTATTTAGGAAAATACTTACTTTGGTTAAGTATGCAGCAAAAATGGATTATGGCTATCATTTTGTTTTTTTCTTTAGAAAATATACAATGATCTAAATTCATTTATATCCTAAATTATTCTGCTTTTCAAACAATTCGTTTGAAACTACACATTCACATACTTGGTTTTCTTAAACCTTTGAATCAAATTTTGACAAATAAATATACAGATACCTTAGAATCAAAAAGCCTATAACAAAATCTATTTCTCATTCCCCCATCCCATTTGCAAACATGTCAAAAAATAAATCCAATGAAGAAAGTAATTTTAAAAAAAACTTGACAAAAACTTGACTGTTTGGCTATGATCTGACATCCTGGGCACTCCATCATACAACCTTCCAGAGACCTTGCTTCTAACGAACTACAGACAACAAACTGTTTCTCTCTTTCTTATTAGCAATGGGATCTTTTACCTAGAGATTTCAGAACAAACGGTAAGAAAGACAGTTAATTATAGCCCAGGCCTCACATGCAGACTTAATGAATTTTAATGCATATCAATTAATAACTAATTGGGTTTTTGCCTCACTGTAGATGGAGGTGTTGGGTGATGAGAAGAAAAGGAGTCTTAATTCAACCAAAATACAACAGTCATTTTGCTATGGCTTTGTGTCCCTGTGTTTTCTGTCTGTAAGTCAAATTCGGAAATAGAACATCTGGATTTACACTTCTAAAGAGCTCTCAAAGCTTGCACGTACACAGCATTCAGCGATGTAATCATTGTCTTTCCACATTTGGTAAATACAAAACTATAATTTTATATCACTGCAAGAATATCTAAGCATTGTTGTATGTATAGGCAATGCAGATACTACCTTCTAATTTCTAATGTCTATTAAATGGGAGAAAGAAAAGAAAGATGAGGAAGGAAAAAAAATTCAGATGTTTAAAGGTCTTGATTTTACCTCTTGGCTATTGAAGGTGAAACATAGACCTTGAATCCTATAATTCAGATCCATTTCTCTCTCAAGGAAACTGAGTTCAAGCACCAGCACCAGGAAATCAAATCTTACCAACCCCTTTTTCAATATACCAGCAAACTGTAGTTTTAGAGCAGAAACTTCATGTCAATAAAGGAATCAATCATGTGTTTACATAGGTCAAATGCTACCAGATGCCATGAGAGCTATTAAGAAGATTCAGCTAATTTTTTTTTTAAAATGAATTGCCAAATATGTACTAATGAGAAATTATAAGGCCATTTGTGGCTGCATATATAATGAGATACACACCTTATAATATGTCCTTCTTCATAAACTATTTCATGTTGTCACAGAGAAAATTGTTTAGAAATTTATGAAAACTTTCCTCGTGGCACTTGTTAAGTGAAGGCAACAGAAGTTCCTGTCAAAACTCTACTCAACTCCATCTTTTTAAGACTCCTAAAAGATCCATGCTGTATTGTTTTGGAGCACTGTCAGAAATCCATTATATCTAGTGAAAAACAATAGTGAAAAAATTCTGCCTCTGGAGGTGCTAGGCAAAGTAACATTGCTAGTGGAGAAGCACTTCTGAAGAATCAACTATTCTCCAATACCCAGGCCTTCTCAGCCTAAGCATGAGATTTAACCAGAGCATCAGACATTTACCTTTGTCCATCTCCCAGCATGATTCTGACAAGCACACCTTGTGATGATGAAAGTGAGATACAACTTGTGAATCACGTTCTCTGTGAGGAGCAAACTGGTGAACTTTAAGGGAGGCATTTGAAGCCAGTGCAACAAATTCTCAACATCAGCTCAGGAGATGAATGTGGTCCTACCTATTTCAGGATATAGGATCCAAGAAAATAGTAAACACTCACCATCAATAATTACTTTAAATAAAAATGGATCAAACTCTTCAATCAAAGGTAAAGAGTAGAGAAATACACTTAAAGAAAAAAGATGTAGTGATGTCCAGTGATCCAGTGGTGTCTTCAAGGAACTCATATTAGATCCATAGATCACATGTATGAAAGTAAAGGGATGGGAAATGGCAAGCAAAGAAAACAGAGTAGCTATATATGAAAAAAATAAACATTAGGTTAAAAACTATCTTTAGGGTTAAATAAAACACAACATGAAAAAATAATCAGTTTAAAAGAAGATAGAATGACAAAATACACAAGACAACACAACTAATTATATAAGAAGATATTCACATACCTGAGCAGAAAACTGACAGCAATATAATAACAGAAGGAATTTCAGTAACATGTTTATAAAAATGAATATACTCTCTAGGCAGAATATTACTTTAAAAAGCAACAACAAAATTTATGCAGCAGACTTAAAAACACATACAAGAAATGGATCTAAGAGAACACATACAAAACTTTCTACACAACAGCGAAAGCATACATTGTTTTCAAGCACAGTCTAGATTCTCTAGATTGCATTAGGTCATAAACTAAACTGTTCCAAATATTGCACATATATTTTCCAAGTATAATGGTATGAAATCAGAGTGTGTGATAGAGAAACTTCTTTACTTCTTGACAAATGGAAAGCAAAAAAGCAGAACAGAAAAGAACAATGTAAATATATCCCCAACTAAGCTTTCTTTTTTCTCCAGTGAGCTAATTCTTCCAACCAGTTCCTACCTCCTGAAGTTTCTACAACTTCACAAAGTAGTGCTACCACCCGAGGGCCAGTGTGCAAACAATGATATCTTCTGTTTTCATTCCTTTCAGGCCCTCCATTTACTGGCTAGTGATGCCTCTCACACTCAGCATGTGTCTTCCTTACGCAGTTTGCTGACACACATGTCAATCTTCTCGCACACACCCAGAAGTGGTTTTACCCATTTTCTAGGCTTCACTTAGTACAGTTGAGTTTGACAACCATTGTGATTAACCATGACAGTCCATGATTTCAGTTACACATGGAGTCTGAAATCAATTGAATAGAAATATAGGGTGTAATAGTGGTTACAAGCTTGGGGGTGGTGGTGAAATGGTGGAGATGTTGATCAAAGACAAAAATTTTCTGTTCTGCTGAACAAGTAAGTTCTGGAGATCTATTGCACAGCAATGGGAATATAATTTACAACATTGTACTATATACTTTAAATATGCTATGTAGGTAGATAGTGTTAACAATAAAAAGGAAATGGCAAATCTGAAATGATGGTTATGTTAATTTGTTTGTGGTAATCATTCCATTATCATACAGAACAAGACATTAATTTGTATGTCTTGAATATATACATTTTTATTTTTAATTATGCCACAAAGTAAAGATGAAACATAACTAGTAGGTGAGAGAGAGAAAGAGAGAGAAGAGAGGGGGAAAGATGGGGAGAGAGAGAGAAGGAGAGAGAAATTCTGAATTACTAATCTGAATTAAATGTGTTAGGGTCTTCCATTTAAAATGAAGAAAATATTTTCTGCTATAAAAAGCATAGCTACTAATTTATATAGCTACTAAAATATATATTAGTTACTAAAATATATTAGTTAGTAATACTATCCTAAAAAGTATAGTTACTAATTTGTGTAAAAGGAATGTATTGAGTTTTTAAAGTATACTAATTCTTAGGAGATGCACAATGAACTGTGGAGAGGAAGGAATGAGAAAAAGTTTGATCCAGGTGATTGTATCTACTAGAAACCTACTTTACATATAAAGCTATATGGTGATTAAATTTTATTGAATGGACAAATATATCGATCAAATCCCAATTATGAGTGAACTGGAGTAGATGTACTAATTTCATATAAAGCATATTAACAGGTATAAAATAGGAATATTATAAAATAACTGTGTGCCGGTTGCTGTGCCTATAATCCTAGCTACTTAGTAGTTTGCTGAATGATCGAAGTTTGAAGCTAACTCAGGTGGAAAAGTGTTCGGTATTCTAAAATAACCAGCAAAGAAAAAAAAAAGAAAGAAAGAAAGAAAAAAAAGCCAGGCTACAGGTACAGCTCAACTGGGAAAAATGCCAGCCTAGTAAGCAAGCTGAGCAAGTATGAGGCTCTGAGTTGAAAGTCTGGTGCTAAGGGGAGACGGATAAGAGAAGTAGGGAAGTTAATAACCATAGGTCGTGATTTCAACACCACCCTCTGTAATTAGAATCAGGCAGACAGTTTTGAAGTTTTGGCCATTGGAACAGTGTTCACTTAGAGATGATAAGGCTCTTACTGGGGAGGGTCAGGAAAACAGTTCAGTTCATGCAGTGCTCTTTATCTTTGTGTGATTTTTCAAAACCAAAACATTAAACTGAAACCTGTTAGTTCAATTCTATAAGTTTTACTTAAAGCAATAACATAGAAATGAGATAAAGGCAGGAGAATCCTGAATCCAACCTGGAGTAAATAGTGAGATTCTGTCTCAGAAAATGAATGAATTATTTAATATAAATAAATAAATAATTAAGATGGCTAAAATATCCTGGGAGAATAATATGAAAGTGGTTTAAATGTTTCAAACAAAAGAATAAATTTTTATTCTATATAATACTTTAAAAGGAACTCAAAATTAAAATTAACCATTAATTTATGTTGTTTGAATTAATAAAAGTTCCAAAGCATTGAAATCTAATGTAAGGGTTTTTGACATTCAGATTAGATAATTGAATTTTTAATGAGGATATAAGTTTATTTTCTTATTTTATTTTAGTTGGAAATGTTGATGGTAGGGATGAAACCCAGGTCTCAGTGCAGGCTAAACATTTGTACAATTGAGCTACACTTCTTAGCCAAAATCTTCCTTTTACAGTATTTGAACAGTGGACAAAAATATAATTTAGTGTCACATGTATTTTAATTGGTCACTACTCAATGCTATAATTTTTAGCATCATTAGTCAAACTTCCCTTGTGTGTAAAGATAAGCACAAGTTGAGCTTACACAACTTATTTTTATAAAGGATATCTTTTCAGAAAGATATATAGAGAGAAATATATATTCTTTATATATATTATATGTTCTTTAGGATCTCTTCCAACATCTTATCAGCATATATTAATTGTGCAAGGGAGATTTTCCAGTAACACACACACAGAATATATATATATATATATATATATATATATATATACATATATATATATATATATATATATTCACACCAACCTTATCCCCTCTAACTCTCTCTCAATCCTCTCCTCATTCTTTAGACAATTTCAGCAGGTTTAGGTTTTTCTGTTTCCATACCTGTGAACAAAGTTCTCCACTATGTTCATCTTCATTTACCCTCTTCATTATCCCCTCCACCTCCTTCTTGTACCCAATCCTCAGTCAGAGCTTACTTTGTTTTCTTAAGAGAAGCTATTAAAAATTATTATACCTGTGGGGTCTGGTGGCTCATGTCTGTAATCCTAGCTGTGAATCCTGATTCAAAGCCAGAGTGGGCAGGAAGGTCCATGAGACCCTTACCTCTGAAACACCAAAAAAGCTGGAAGTGGAACTGTGGCTTAAGTAGTAGAGTATTAGCCTTAAGCAAAGAAAAAGGGACAGTGTCTAGGCCCTGAGTTCAAGTCCCAGGACTGGCGCATGCACACACACACACACACACACACACACACACACACACACACACCGATTATTACATTTGATTTTTTAATAATTTTTTTTTAAGTAAGGCACTGTGGGATGAGGCCAACTTTACTATGGGTTATTCATTTGACAAAAAGAAATATGATTGCTTTCTTCTCATAGCATTTGATAGGGCACTGTCTTATGTATTAAAAATGGATGATTTCCCAAAGTGAGGCATGCCTTTACTTCTTGGCTAACTTCCAGTGTGGAGAAATAAGTGCTCATAATTATCTGAAGAAGAGTGTTTGCATATTACTCCTTAAACATATAATTATCTCCTATATTTTGGGAAGCATTTATGTGTAGGCCTGCAGCACATTGTATGTTTTCATTAAAAGGCAAAGTAGCTAAAAATGAATGTGTGGAAAATGTGACAGTCATACCATACTAGCAGTATTTGTTACTATGCCACTATGTGATTTTAAAGCCACTAATGCAAAAGGAAAGTGCATGGTACTTGCTGTGTGTTTCTAATTGGCACAATTTGCTAGTACAGGCCGCCAGAATTCTGTTGTTCACATATCTGATTTAATATAATTAAATGGCAGGCTTTTTTTTTGCCTGGCAATTTTGGAACATTAGAACAAACATCAGAAAGAAAGACTATACCCATGAATACTAATTAATAGCAGTTCTTGCTAAATATAGATTGCCTTCCTCAAAGACAACTATGATAAAGATTTTATTAAGACGCTATTAAGAACAAATGCATAAAGACTCCATTTTGAAGAATAAAGTTATATATATCTGGGTCTCTCCTTCAGTACTATGTCCACAACAGCTTAAGCTGATTTTAAAATTTGGGATGTTGGCCAGGAGATAGGCAGTACTAGGAGCTCTGTTACTAAGACCCTCACTACTTTTCTCATGAGGAGTACTATATTTTCATCTATCACCTCTCCTCACTCAGTTGCCCTTCCTCAAACCCCATCATGATATAACCCCTTCCTCCAGTGCAATCCTCAATTACCTCATTCATCAACCACATGTACTGAATATCCACTAGGTATCAAAGACCATGTCAGGTATTAGGCGTTTGCTATCAGCAAAGATATCTCTTGCCTCCAGAAAATTAATAATCCATCAGGAAGAAGTAAATCAACTGTAACAACAAAAAAGTGTCAGAAAGTGTCATACCTCAGGTACATGAATGCATAGGAATGCTTAGGAAAACCTAGTAAGATAAAATTTTACATGCCTCTGATCATATAAAACCATATGTATTGAAATGAACTCCAAGAAATGGGAATGAAAGTCTTTTTTCTTTGTTGCTGTTTTTATTTTCCTTGTGTCTTGTTTGTTTATCTGTTTTGGGGAAAGCAAAGGGGCACAGAAATGGAGGGACAAAGGGTAAATAAATACAGCAATGATACTGACTATGGTGAAATGAACTATACAGGACAGTAGGGAAAACCTGGAAGAGAGTGAGGGAAGGGGTCCAAAAAGAAATGTACTCATTACCTGACTTATTTAACTGCATCCCCTCTGTTCATCACCTTTATAATAACAATAAAAAGATTAAAAACAGATGAAATTTATGATAGGCTTGCAACTGAGAAGGTGGCACTAAAAGGTAGAAAAATGAGTCAATGGACAACTGAGAAAACTCAAAGTATGAAAAAGCATTGTTCACTTAACTGTTCACATTGCTACCAATAAATGTGTGACTAGCTTGAAAATTTATAGGTATAGGAAATGATAATGTTCTCTACAAAACGGTTCCTAGCAAATTCTATTTTCATATCATATTTTGAGAATTGTCTTCTTCCTACTAGAAATATTTGCTCTGTTGCTTGTATTTCAGCACTTTTATTTTGTTGAAAAATATCTCTTATATTTTGTTAAACAATATATATGTTTACCTGTTCAGCATTATTTATAAAAATCCTACTATTTTGTGTAAGTCACCTCAGATCCTTTTATACAAACATATATGCTTTTAAAACTTATACAATATTATCATATGTGTCTGGATTCAATATTAGCTAAAATTTAGATTATTTGTGTCCTTAAATAAAATACAAATGTTCTTAATTGTTCGTTCATCATATTTAAAACCACAAAGATGGTTTGAGGATAGTGGCAGAATAAACACACATATTAAAAGGCCACATTTGAACTTGTAGTACTTCAAATTCAGCATTACTGCATTCATAATACAACTTGTGTAAAAAAAAAAGGTAAATATATATCCATAGATGCATTGATAGATAGATAGATAGATAGCATCGATAGATAGATAGATAGATAGCATCGATAGATAGATAGATAGATAGATAGATAGATAGATAGATAGATAGATAGATAGATAGATAGATAGATAGATAGCAGATAGGTAGATAGATTGTGTTGGGTGCTGGTGACTCACACCTACCATCCTAGCTACACAGGAGACTAAGAACTGAAGACTGTGATTCAGAGCCAGCCCAAGCAGGAAAGTCTGTGAGAATCTTATATCCAATTAATCACAGAAAAAGGTGGAAGTGGAGCTGTGGTGAAAGGGGTTGGTTGAGTACTAGCTTTGAGCAAAAGGAACACAGGGACAGCACCCAGGCCCGGAGTTCAAGCCCCAGGACAGGCAAAAAGCAACAACATCAACAACAACAAAAAACCAAATTGCCAAAAAGGCACTCTGAATTACTGCTTCTACAATTGTTTCCATCTACATTTTTAAATTATTAATGCAGATCATATATGAGTTTTCCATAAGCATGATGTAATATTCTAGAATATATTTCATCTCCAAAATAAAACTAAAAAAATTCATCATAAATTTAACAATCTGCCCCAGTCCTATTCTTTTTTTTTCAGTTTTTATTATTCAGAAAAATGAAGTGTTTAAAACATGGAGAAATTAACGGAGAGTTCTTAAAATGAAGAATCAGTCTGCGCCACATCATTTAGAGAATAAAATGTTCCAGGAGATCTTCGCAGAACAAAACACTCACTGGAGACAGTAATTATAGGACAGGCAGTACACTTGTCAGAGTGCTTGCTGTGCACACATAAATTGAAGGTCCAAATGGCATACAGAATCCCAAATTAGAATGAGACCTTTCAAATCACAGTCCTAGAGAAGCATGAATAATAGTTACCTTGGAAAAAATGTGTGCCATATTGTGTTGTAAACACTGAAAAACTATGTTTAATATTGTGTTTGAAAAGCAGCAGAAGGACTTAGAGCCATTTTATATTTAATTCCATTTCCATCACATTTGCACCAGTAATATTTGCCTTTGTCCTGATTTTCCCCCCATGTGTGTCTTTTGTTTTCCTTCCTGACTTTTTTCTGTTTGTTGGACCTAGGAATGCACAAATATACAAGAATACAAATCCAGAAGGCACTGTCATGATGAGTTCACCTTTTGCACTGATTCTTAGTTTGACTGATTTCTACTTATCCTTCATTAGATATGGGTCAGACTTTTTTCAGGCCTCATAATATTAAAAAAAATGGATATTTAAGACTATACCTACAGACCTAAATTAATTCTGAATACCAGAGATACATAAAGAGACTTAAGACTTCCAAAAAAGAAGTTAAAACAATGTGTTGTTTCTTATACATATTCTGATTAATTTCATAGAAAAGGTCATTGATTTATTTGATCCAATCCTCATTAATACTGAAGGAATATTTACCTTTAATGGATAGAACCTTTATCAACATGCCTTTGTCTTTAAAGATGTTATTTGAAGCAGATTCCTTTGATTTGGGTGGAGAGGTCTTGAAATATAATGTTTTTCATCGTACTATCATTTAAAAACACTGAAAAAGTGTTCTGTTGTCTTGGATACCTATGGGCCTTTCTGGTGGCTGAAGAAAAGATTTACGTTCAGTCTTTCTTTTCCATGCAATCTTGGAAGGAGATTTATCGGGAACTTTACTGATCAAGAGCCAAAGGTTTATAAACCCACTTGCTATTAATTTTTAAGGAGCAGAAGATAGAACCAGTGCTAATACCGAAAGAAAGAAAGAATGGACTCGTTTTTAATAGAGCATTGCGTGGCCCGGATTTTGCCATTCCCCGTATTCATCCAGAGCTTCTTACCATGCTCCTCAAAACTGCTGCCCAATAAATAATAAAAGATTAAAACCTTAAACCTGGAAAACTTAGAAAAAAATATTAGAAAATTTTATTTGAGATTATAAAAATCCTTCAATGATTTACTTTAAGAGACACGTTCATTGCTTCTGTGTGCATGGACTAATAATGGCTCAGGGCTGGGGTGCAGGCTGCAGCACTGCGGGCAAGCACGAGGAGGTGATAAAGTAGCCCCTCCACAGGGCGCTCGCTGTCACGGCCGATCTTCCTACCATTTGTTACCAGAAAGCGAGGGTCCATGTGCATACTTATATATCTGGCGTTTATAGCCCTGATTTCTTTTTTTCCAGGACATGTCTTTTTGTTCTAAGTGACTCGGAATTTTTCGGTGACATCAGCTGAAATCAACTTAAAAGGCCAGTTCCTAAGTTATCGACATCTGCAGAGACAAGATTTTTTCATCCCTTCACCCATATCCTGCCTGAATTTCTACACAGGCCTCCTTGAATGAGGGTAGGATGTCTTTAGCTACTTTTGCACTCATTTCTTACTTTTCCTCCAAATGAAAATGTACGTTGGATGGTTTCTTAGGTGAGGATAGAAATTAAGTTGCACAGGCCTTTTCTGATGAGTGGAAGCCTTACAATGTCCCTTCTAGAATTTCAGTCAGGAAAGATGGAAACAGTTTCAATGTGGTTTCAGGTTCACTGAGATTTAAAAGAGAGAAAGAAAATAACCATAAAATGATGATTTGGAAAATCTGTGAAACTAAGATATTGCACACATTTTTTTATAAAGATAAGTTGTTCATGAAATGACTCTTGTATTATCACTTAGAAACATATCACCAAGAAAAAAAGAAGGCAGAGCATGTTGTAATATCACATATGTAATCTCAGCTTGTCAGGAGGATCTCAATTAGAGCTAATTTGAGCAAAAAGATGGTAAAAGTCTTAAGCAATAAATCGGGCATGGTAGTATGTGCTTGTATTTTCAGCTATGCAACAGGCCTATATAGGAGGCTTATGGTCCAGGACAGCATGGTCAAAAGCAAGAGACACTAGTGAAAAAAATCAAGCAAAAACATGCTTAACATGTTCAAGGCCCTGAGTTCAAACTTCAGTCCCAAAAGAAAGATTTAAAAAAATGACAGAGACAAGTGATTTGGAATTATTTTATCATGCTGGTATAAAAGTTTAAAATTATTATTTCCAAGATCATAAATACAATGTTAGGTGAGGACCATAAATGTAGGGTTAGGTAAACTTTCTGAAGATTTTGTCTCAGATGCTTACTAGCTCTGTCATCTTGGTCTGAGCTTCTGTTTTCACTTCAAGAGACGGGATAATCACAGGATTTGTCTTTTAACATTGTTCTCAATCACTTAAAAATAAAGCATTTAAAATAATTCTTGGCATACAGGAACAATGAGATAATTCTATGAGATTATCACATGTGATCAGTCTTATAAAATTAATTTTTACAGGAACCAAAATGTTACTTGTTAAATGTTATTTTCATTATGTTAAAGAAAACTCAAAATATTTAATATAGTAGGAAGGTAAAACTAAGTAATTTTTTCAACTATCTGTGGTTTTGGAAAGGGCATCAATAATTCGGGAAAAGAAAGAACATACATTCATTTATTCAATCAACTGCTATTGAAAATAAAAGAAATGGAGCTCTGGTGGCTCATACCTGAAATCCTAGCTACTCAGGTGGGTGAGATCAAGGATCACGATTCGAAGCCTGCCTGTCCAGGAAAGTCTAGAAGACTCGTATCTCCAATAAAGCACCAAAAAAACAGAAGTGGCACTGTGGCTCAAGTGGTAGAGCACTCGGCTTGAGCAGAAGAGCTCAGGGACAGTTTCAAGAGTTCAAGCCCCACAACCAACAACAACAACAAAAGCCAGAGAGGAGTTGTAGTGCAAGTGGTAGAGCACCAGCCTTGAGTGAAAAAGCATGCAATAGTAAGAGGCAAAGGAGAGAGGAAGTTATCAAATTTCTAAGTAATATTTTTTCTCTGAAATTGACACATCAGGCAAGCACTGTATCATTTCATCCATGCCTGAGTCCTTTTATTTCATTTTGTTTCTCAGATGGGCTCCCACCTCAAGAGGAGCTGAAATTACAGATGTGTGTCATCACATCCAGATAAAGTAAGATTATTTACTATTTTCTAATGTAGAAAATTTCATCCCCTTTTCGATTCTATATTTTAAATGGGATATATTTGGTTAGAAGATGAGTTTGACATACAAGTGTTAATTCCTTTTAACAACAAAATCATTAATAGATACCTGTAAAATGATACATAACCTGTTGTTTATTCAGAATTCTAAGAACATTTCTACAAAAATGGTGAGCGAAATTAAACTTCTGATTCTCAATATTAGTTCATGGTCCCTTGTTCAGTATCCATGCTTTTCCTACATAGACCAGGCTGACATTGGGAGTATCCTAAGAGCACTGCAGCCTTCTTCTTGTGATGGATATTATATTTCAGTGGCCAGTGTGGGCTGTTCTTCTTGCCTTCGTCACTGAAGAAACATACAATGGATGCATCCTTTGAAGAATTTTTCCACAGTTCTCAAATCTGTTCTTCTGGCAATATGCTGCCTCATTTTATTTTTCTTTTGCCTCTTTTTCTTCTGTTCTTTTTATTATTTTTTTTATTTTGACAATACCGTACAGAGAGGTTACAATTACATGGGCAAGGTAATGAGTACATTTCTTATCAAGCATTGTTGCCTCCTCCTTTGTTTCCCCTTACCATCATTCCCATCCTCCCCCTCCAAAGTTGTAAAGTTCGTTTTTTGACATAACAACTTGTACATCTCAGTGTTGCAATGGGTCCACCTGTATCCCTATTTAAACGATTTGTTTTTGCCCTTCCCCTCCACAAATTATACCAACATCAAATACAGTGAAAGCAGGGGTTATACTGTGGGGGACGGACATACAAAGCAACAAAGAAATCATCTTATAAATATGTTAGAAACAATTGTATGAAAGCAAAAACATTTGAATACATATCTTGGGGTTCATTTCATCTAACATCAACTTATCTGACCTTTTCTGCTTGTCTCAGACATATACTAGTTATTACAAATAAGGGAAACCCTGGGACCTATGGTTCTTTGTGCCTGGCTTACTTCACTTAATATAATTTTTTTCCAAGTCTTTCCATTTCCTAACAAATGGGGCAATGTCATGCTTTCTGATGGAGGCATAGAATTCCATTGTGTATATATATATATACCACATTTTCTTGATCCATTCATCTACTGAAGGGCATCTGGGTTGGTTCCATACCTTAGCTATGGTAAATAATGCTACAATAAACATAGTTGTGCTGGTAGCTTTAGTGTGGTCTTGTTTGTGATCATTTGGGTAAATGCCCAAAAGTGGGATTGCTGGGTCATAGGGGAGCTCTATGTGGAGTCTTTTGAGGAACCTCCATGCTACTTTCCAAAGTAGTTAAACAAGTTTACACTCCCACCAACAATGCAGTAAGGTACCCTTCTGTCCACATCCCCTCCAGCATCTGTTGTTATTAGAGTTCTTCATTATAGCCATTCTAACTGGGATGAGGTGGTATCTCAATGTTGTTTTGATTTGCATTTCTTTTATGGCTAGTGAGTTTGAGCATTTCTTCATGTGTCTATTGGCCATCCTTCTTTCCTCTTCAGAGAAGTTTCTCTTTAAGTCCTTAGCCCACTTATTTATTGGGCTGTTGTGTCTTTAAAGATTTGTTGTTGGGGGATTTAATTTTTTGAGTTCCAGGTATATTTTAGAAATGAGATCCTTGTCTGTTGTATGGCTAGTGAAGATCTTCTCCCAATCTGTGGGCTTTCTATTGATCTTGCTAGCTATGTCCTTTGCCATGCAGAAGCTCTGCAATTTCATGCAATCCCATTTGTCCAACCTTTCTTTGATTAGTTGTGCTTCTGGGTCTCTATTAAGAAAATTTCGGCCTGTGCCAAGGAGACCTAGGGTTTCTCCTATTCTGTCCTGTAATGTTTTTAGAGTGTCTGCTTTGACTCTGAGGTCTTTGATCCATTTGAAGTTCATTCTGGTGCAGGGTGATATATAAGGATCTAGCTTTAGTTTTCTACAAGTAGTTAACCAATTTTGCCAGCACCATTTACTTAGAAGAGGCTGTCTTTCTTCCATTCTATTTTTTTAGCTCCCTTATTGAAGATTAGATGGCTATAGGTCTGTAGGTTCATTTCTGGATTTTCAATTTTAGACCACAATAAAGGCCAAGAAACCACACCTAAACTGAGAATCCAAGATATATGAAGAACCCAGTTGCCACAGCCCCCAAGAAAGTAGATAAAATGGCAGGAACTTCCAAATACCTCTCAGTCCTATCTGTCAACATTTACAGACTTAACTCTCCAATTAAGTGACATAGACTGTCTAGTTGGATTAAAAAACAAGATCCTTCTATCTGCTGCCTTCAGGAGCCACACTTTGCCCATAAAAACAAACACATTTTGAAAGTGAAAGGCTGGAACAAAATCTACCAAGCAAACAGCCCCCATAAACAGGCAGAAGTTGCAATCCTAATATCAGATAAAATAGACTTCAAATTAAAATTAGTGAGAAGAGATAAAGAAGGTCACTACATGCTAATTAAGGGATCTCTCCTTCAGGAGGATATTACAATTCTAAATATCAATTCACCAAACAACGGAGCACCCAGATTCATCTAAGAAACACTACTTTCCCTCAAATCTCACATAGAGCCAAAGACATTAATTGTTGGGAACTTTAACACACCACTATCCCCACTAGATAGATCAACTCGGCAAAAACTTAACAGAGAAACCGCAGATGTAAACAACTGCATAGAACAACTAGATTTAACAGACATCTACTGAATATTTCACCCAGCAACACCAGAATACACGTTTTTCTCAGCAGTACATGGAACATTTTCCAAAATAGACCTAATTTTAGGTCACAAAGAAAACTTGTCCAAATTCAGAAACATTGAATTATACCTTGCATTCTCTCAGACCACAAGGGAATAAAATTAGAACTCAACACCAAAAGCCACCAAAAAAAATCCTGTACCACATGGAGGCTGAACAACACACTGTTGAATCACCAGTGGGTCATGGAAGAGATTAGAAAGGAAATTTAAATGTTCATGATATTCAACAAAAATGAACACAGAAATTACCAGCTCCTCTGGGACACAGCAAAGGCAGTACTCACAGGCAAGTTTATAGCTCTGAGTTCCTACATCAACAAATTGGAGAGATCTGAAACCCACAATTTAATGAGACATCTGAGCCTCCTTGAAAAAGAGCAGCAAGATAAACCCCAATCCAGTAGACAGAAAGAAATAATTAAAATTAAATCAGAATTAAATGAATTAGAATTCAAAAAACCATAGAAAGAATCAACAAAACACAGAGTTAGTTCTGCTGTCTTAAGATTCATTATTCTGTATCTATCTGCATTCATTTCTGGCATTTGCCATCTTCTAGCTGTAGTACTTAAGTGATCCACCTTCTGGGTCTGCCCACACAGTTCTTCATTATTTACCATTCTGACTTTACTATCATCTGCAATATCAGAAATTTCTGCTAGGAAGTGTTCCCTTTGCATTGTGGTGTAGTCATTCCAGGAAACAAAACACATTGTTCAGGGTCTGGGTCTTTTCTGGTATTCTCTGGCAATACTCATCATTTTATCTTTTCAGATCTCTGAAGATGCAGATTCAGCTCTTTAGAAGATAGTTGCAAATAAATTTTAAATATGATCCTAGAGTCTTTGACAATAAGTAGAATCCTTCTGTTCCCCAAATCTAAAAATCAGGATTAATAATAACTTTTCTTTTGTTTACTTGTGCAAATACAGATTTGTCGGAAGATAGAAACCTCTAGTTCAAGCATGTATTTTAAAACTGATTGTTTCTAAGTCGTATTTGTTCTAATCAAATGGAGATTTTCAATTACAAGGTGTAGAAAATTTGGGAAAAATAATTTTAGGAAATAGTAGATTATATGGTGTACTGAATTCTCTTCATGGGTAAGACAAACAAATGAAAATAAAATATTTTTTTAAAAAGGAGCTTGTTGTATATTATTGAGAAGTTCTCAGGATTGGTTAATGAATGAAGGGCAACATAGCAAAAATTTATTTTCCATACTGATTTTATAGCCTACAGTGTTTTTGGATTTTATGTTAGCAGGACTGATTTGGAGCTCCACAACTTGATCTTTTCGGAAAAGGAGAAAGTGTTATAAGGAAACAAGTATGGGTTTATTATTACTATGATATTTTATTCTAAATAAAAGATAATTAAAAATAAGCACATAAGTTATATAGAATGCTAGAAACATCATAAAATGTCGTGGATAAAATAAAGAAAAAAGGATTATAAAGAGTACCAGTGCACTTTCCATTAAGGAAATAGGTAAATGTCTTCCGCATGTGGCAACATGTCTGTCTGAGGGGTCAAAGCAAGTCTGGCAGTGACTGGGGGAGGAAAATCTATGTCTAGGAAAACCTGCATATAGGGAGCATGTAGAAAGAACTCGGCATTTCTGAAAAGCAAGTGGCAAAATCAGTGCATCTGGAGTGAATAAACGGGAAAGAGTAACACTCCCTTTACATTCAGGATGGCCTTTGGGGCCCTATAATGGCTCTGTTTATACTCTAAATGACACAGAGAGAGTGAATGACGTTTGATTAATTATTTTAATTTAACTCCACCTGCTATTTTCCAACCAGAGAATATGAAATGGGATCAGGTAGACCAGTTAGATGACTGTCACAGTAATCCAGAAGAGCTATGATGGGGGCCTGGAGCAGAGAGGTGAAGGTGGAGGAGGTGAAAACAAGTTAAATCATGTTGGATTTTCTCTTTATTCTTTCTTAAGTTTATTTATTCTCTTTTCTTTCCCTGATAGTGTACTAGTGGAAGTCTTGGATCTTGCTTTTTCTTTCTTTCCCCTTGAGTTTGGACATATTGACAAACATCTTTCAGACTTTCAACAGTCAACGTATGGCTCTATGCCAGTCCTCTATGCCAGATACATCCTGCTTGCAAGAGGTTGCTCTCCTGGCTCATACTTTAAATTCAGCAATTATTATCTGAAGTCCTCCTTACTCCCTGCTATCCAGAGAGACAGTGCTAAACGGAGTTTTATTACAGAATAAATTGTCATAATGATGATTCATTAGCAAATACTCATGGATAAGACTTATGTTAGGTTTATTATATATTCAACATTAGAATTATTTTATTTAAGGCAATTGTTCAATAAGGAACTATTTTCATTGTTGAGATGAGAAATAAACTCAGAATCACTAAGTTTGCCTAAGTGCATAAAAATAGCATAAATATTGCCCCAAAAAGTATTAATCAAAATGTTGCTACAATTTACTTAAATTATTAGAAATATTTTCATGGTTTATGATAAAGTTATTTAATGAGATCTTAGCATAATAAAAAACAAGGTAAGAGGGTACAAGCACACATGTGTTTTATTATCTTTTCATATATAATTTTATTGTAAAAATACTGTACAGAGGGGTTACAGTTACATGAATAAGGTAATGAATATATTATTGAGCATTGTTACTTCCTCCTTTGTTTTTCCCCTACCATCCTTTCCCTCCCTACCTCCCCAACTCCTCCCTCCTTGTTACAATGGGTCAACCTCTATCCTTATTCCAACATTTTGTTATTTCCCTTCCCTTCCCCAAAGCCAGGCCCAAAGAACATAGGTCCCATGGTTTCCCTTATTTGCAATAACTAGTATATGTCTAGGACAAGCAGAAAAGGTCAAATGCTATGTACATATGACCATATAAGATGATGCTAAGTGAAATGAACCCAAAATAAAGACACAAGTGATTTTATCTTTCTTGCTATTGTTTTTAACGTATTTATAATGTACTATGTGATTTTTTGTTTCTTTTGTATGTTCTTCTCCCATGGCATAACTTCTGTTTTCACTGTATTTGATTCCAGTGCCCTGAATCTTGTATATACATGTTTTATTATCTTTAGAATTTTTGTGATATTTCTTTATCTCCTTTTCAAGAAATATGACATTGATACTATAAAATCACTGTCTTTATTATTTACAAATTATTTGTCTTTCCCATTGAGGATTTGAAGTTATAAAAATGGATTTACTTGCAATCAAAGAGTACTCAATTTGTGAAGTATAGCTACTTAATAAAAATTTGCATTATGTATGTTATTTTTAATAACATTAGCATTTGTATACATTCAATTGTGTACAGTTTTGAAAAACATTTTTGCCATTGTACTTTTCCTATTTTTTCTTATTTTTAATCTCTTGTCAATACACATAGGTCTGATGCTTTCTCCTAAAATATATGGCAAGTGTTCACATAGAAGTGTTCATCTGTTTATGGGTGTATTTATTAGTCATCCACTCAAATACCACTTACTGAGAGCCCACAGTGTATATTTGTGCTTGTCAACATGAAGCTTGTGTATTATTTAATTTTTGAAAAGAAATGATACTTAAATTCTGGAAGACTATGTATGAAATGAGGGTAACACTGTGTCTTAAAAATCTAGTAAGTGGGGCTGGGTTGGTGGCTCAGTGGTAGAGCACTTGCCTTGCATGCATGAGGCCCTGGGTTTGATTCCTCAGCACCAAATAAGCAAAAAGAAAAAAACCGGAAGTGGCACTGTGGCTCAAGTGGTAGAGCGCTAGCCTTGAGCTGAAGAGCTGAGGGACAGTGCCCAGGACCAGAGCTCAGGCCCGACGACCAGACCCCCCCCAAAAAAAAAAAATCTAGTAAGTGTAAGTTGTATTGTAACTGAGTCTTCTGGCCTCTGAAACATTAGTCAAATGTGCTTTCTAGATTCCCATGAGGACACATGAATTGCATGATTAAATTTTGCTGTTAACATGCCTAGTGGTTCAGTTTGTGATAGGATCTCTCCTGGCTGAGGTTGTGTCATAAGCTCACAAATTGCTTATTCTGGACATACTTTCATTTTGGATATTAGAATCAGTCTGAGACATAGACAGAAAGAGCTATGCTACCGTTGATTCTTATAGCTGTGTCAATGGAATAATCATTTAGCTCCTTCACACTTCAAAATCTCCTAACAGAAATGGTAATAGTAACAAATGCATTCCAATGAACAATGAACAGGTATTTTGTCGAGTACTTATTTTGTCCTATTTTCTTTTCTAAGAGCTTCAGATTTTTTTTGTATCCTATAATAACTTTTAGATTTCAGTGCCACTATTCTCTCCATAGTTTATACAATCCATGCCCTCAAGTTAAACACATTCCAGTGGCTTCTCATTGCCAGGTTTAAAAACTAAATCCTTTATACTGTCTATGTATTTTCTATTGCTGGTGGCTTTTGCTGCTCCTTTACCCTACAACAGCCATGCCAGTTTATCTGTCTCTTTCTTTTCAATTCCCTGAACACAACGTATTTTCATTTCTGCCATCCAAACAGTATTTGTAACACATACGGCAAAAAAACTCCTTATAATTATATAATTAGAGAAGCAGCTCTTTAAAGCAGATCAGAAAACACATTAATCTAAGAAGGAATAAATAGGAAATCCTAATTAAAAGATAAGTTATAAAATGAAAAGCATAAATAGAAATAAACATGAAAATATTCGATTTCATTAGTTCTTAAAGTAAATTGAAAACAGATGGAATTTTTTTGTCTACTGAGCATTTCTGGCATCGACAGAGACACAGACAGGATGAGAGAATTTTCTGTGTTCCTCATCCACTCTTGTCCCCATGCATTAAGACACCAACAATGTGCTTTAGAGCACTATTTGTGCAACATGAAAACCTACACTATTCACTTATGTGCAATGTACAGGAAATAATCTGAAAATTATAGAAGATTAATCCGTTGTTTCTAAGAACACTTGACATCATAGAGAAACCATGTAATCAGTACAACTCCATTAGTTCATTTTTTTCTCTATACTGGTAATATTACATAAAACCATATTTGCAATAGAGGTAGAAAGAGGCAAATGTCACAACAGCACTTGAGAAATTCTACCCCCCCAAAAAGAAAAATATCAGATTGAATGCCATGTGTTCATCACTTAAAACCAAGAGTACACAATGTTTTTGCTGAGATGATCTGCCACCTGCAACTGCTCGTCAAAAGCCAAAGTATGTACAGCTTGTAAATAGCATAATTCAACTGAGCATTGTAGAAAACATTTCAATGTATGCTGATGAGGGGAAAGACAGCTATTTTACAAGTAGAGTTGAACTCAGCTCAGTGGTTTTTATACTTTCACTTTGACATGATTATACATTCACAAGAAGTTTCAAACACAGCACAGAGAAGTTCTGTGTATCATTCATTCAATTTCTTCTCATGATTACATCCTATATAACTATAGAACAATTACCAGAACCACAGTGGTACACTGTGTATATATAATGCTCTATCATCTTATTTTATGTATAGATTCAAGGAACAGCCATCACCCCAAACACTTCTTTCTTTTTTTAATCTTTTTCTTTTTGGTTTCTTTTTTAAAATAATACTTTATTTTATTGTAAAGGTGTTGTACAGAGGGGCTACAGTTACATGAGTAATGTTATGAGTACTTTTTTTTTCAAACATTGTTATACCCTCCCTCATTTTCTCTCATTTTCTTTTCCCCCTTTCCGCCCCTCCCCCCCCCGCAAGTTGTAAAGTTCATTTCCAACATAGTGTCTTATGAGTATCATTGTCGTATTGGTTCTCCCTTTGTCCTTTGCCTCACCATTTTGTTATTCTCCTTCCCTTCCTCAAATCACAAATACATGTATACAAGACACCAGAATCAAAAACAGTGACAACAGGGGATAAACCAAAGGGGGAAAAAGAAAGAAAAAGGAAATAACTGTACACAGTACATTTAAAAATCCTCTTGCTTCTATATATTGGAGTTCATTTAAATTAACATCAATTTATATGATAATATGTGCGCAAATATTGAGCTATTTGATACTCTACTAGGACTATTCTAGACATATGCTAATTGTTACACATGAAGGAAACCATGTAGCCTGTGTTGCTTTGTGTCTGGCCTACTTCACTTAATATGGTTTTTTTCAAGTCTTTCCATTTCCTTGTGAATGAGGTGATGCCATTCTTTCTGATGGAAGCATAGAATTCCATTGTGTGTGGAAAATGTGATACACACACACGCACGCACGCACACACACACACACACACACACACACACACACATATTTCTGGATCCATTCATCTACTGAGAGGTATTGGGGGTGGTTCCATATCTTAGTTATGGTAAATATTGCTGCAATGGACATAGTTCTGCTGATAGCTTTAGTGTAGCCTTGCCAAATACTTCTTTCTGAAGTTTTGTAAGCATTAGTAATTTGATTTTAAATAATAATACTTCCATGTGTATTTCAGAAATAAATGTTGCTGTTCTTAAACCTTATGTAAAGTTCAGCCAATGTTAAATCATTTGAATGTGATTTGCCTAATTTTCAAATTTCCAAACCAATGAGCCCATTTTATACAGAAGATAAAATGTCGAGAGTGGCAACTACAGTACCACTTTGTATCCTCCTATTTACTAAGCAAATCTTTCTTAACCAAGTGACTAGAGTGAGTCTATTATACTTCATTCATCTACTAATTTATTCCTTCCTAAGCAACCATTCAGATCCAAAAGTAAATGTGTTTAATCTCTATTGCATATCTAGTGCTGTTAATATTATATGAAGCAAAATAGAGTATTGAAGAACTTAAAAGATACTATTTTCAAATATGATACTGTTACAACTTACTTTTAAATATTCATTTATTGACTACAAGATGTCTGTAACATAATTATTACATAGCTGTTCATTTTAATGTCATAGTTTTGAATCACTGATATAAAGGGTACCATGAATGTAAGCAGAAGTCTCCATTTGCTTCTGTTCATTAAATAACGCTTAAAATATTTTTGTCCCTGTTTTGGACTAGAATGCTAGTCCAATTATCGTTGGATTTGTAGTTCAATTAAACCGTGATAGGCTGATCCAAGGATGCATTCAATCATTCAGCACAGAATGCTAAAGTCAGTTTTGCACATTCAGGACCAGATAATCCAGATTTTCTCCATGTTAATAGATATCTGGGCATGGAGAGAAAACAGCATCAATCTGTACTGGCTATATTAGTGTCAGCTGGGCAGTGCCAGGACTTCATTTCCTGAATAAAAAGAGATTTGGTAGCAAATAACTATGAAACAAGTAGGTAACTCATGTGTGGCTTTTGTAAGTGGAAAATTATATAATGATGATAATGATGTATCTGGTTTGTTTTGCTCTACAGGTTTGATTGTAAGCTGAATTAAGATGCATAGCACCTATATTATTAGAAATAGGCCAGCCAGTAAAAAATAATAATATTATATGATATTGACATATGTATAGTTGCTGCTGCTGTTCTTTTTTATTGTTTCTGTTGCTTTTCCCCCCAACCATACTAATGAATAATGTAATGCTTGAGGATGGGCAATATGAGTAGGTAGACTTACATTTGATATCCTGCCTCAATATTTATCATTTGTCTGGTCTTGAACAGAAGTAGCCATTTGTGAGATTTAATACTTAACTCTCTGCTTTCAAGTGATTGTAAATGGCAAAAGAGGTCATCTTAGTGGACAGAAAAGTATCTGGCACAGAGTAAGAGAGCAGGAAATGCTTGTGACTGGTTACAATTATTATATATAGTATGAACAAACACATTGAAAAGAGCTTAAGACATCAGTAAATAAAAACATTTAGTAACTACAGTTCTTTAGAATTTCAACAATATTCTTAAGAACCATAAACAATTTAACTCGTCTGTAACGAAAGATAATGGTAAAATAAAAGCATTTCATCTTATTCTTGTCTCAAAAGAGAATGGAAAATAATGATGGGAAAGAAATATCTGCTATAATAAAACTGAGAGTGTGGAGAGGAATCGCATTATGAATGACAGCTGCCAAATCCAAGGTGATTTGTATCAATTTAAGAAAGGTTTTTGAAAGGACATCAGTACATACAGTCTCTCTGTAGCTAACAGCATGAGAAGTCCAATCAATGACTTTTCTTACTGTTAAGAATGAAGATAGAGGATTTCACCATAGCAATTTTTTATGTTGCAGAGAAGCAAATGAAGAGGGCAGATGAGAGTCAGGGAGGCAAAACAGCCTTTAATTGTTGACAGGAGTTTGTGGAAGAAGGAAAGGAAGAATGATTGCTAATAGTTACAGAGTTCCTTTTTTGTGGTAATGTTTCTCTGTTTCAAGAGTGATGTAAGTTGAGCAACTTATGAGTGTACTAAAACCAAACAAAGAACTGGATTACATACTTTAAAAGGGACAGTTTGTATGGCATCCAATGTTTATAGTCATTTAAAAAGAAACTTAAAAGGCATTAGAAAGCAATACTTAAATAGTTTTGTAAGAATCAGCTAAACAAAAAAATGGTTAGATAATTAGGGAAAATTTAATGTTGAGATTGCATTATAACTGCAATTTTCTTCCCATTATGAAGTGAGGGGAAATGTAAAGACAAACATTGGCTCAAAATATACACGTAGGTCTGGAGTAGGAAGGCTCACTATTTAAAGGCATCAGTCCTCTCCACATTAATCTGGAAAGTTTCTTCACTATGATGAAACACAAACTGAATAATTTTGACATGAGTACTGATTTTAATTTTCATAATACAATGTATAAGATTTGCCAAGAAAATTCTGAAAAAAAATACAAAACAAATACATGGCTTTGATATGAGAGAGATTGTAAATATCAAGTTAACATTTTTGGGTGGGTTTTTTTAATTGGTTCAGAGACTAGTAGTAGTAGTAAGTAGTAATAGTAGTAGTAGTAGTAGTAGTAGAAGTAGCAGCAGCAGCAGCAGCAGGGGGTCAAGAAAATATAAGAGCTCATCAGAATTAAATCCAAATATTGTAACAAGTTAGTAGAGAAAAGATGTATCATTCTGGGGCTGGGAAGTTGGCTCAGTGGTAGAGTGCTTGCCTTGCATACGTGAGGTCCTGGGTTTGTTTCCTCAGCACCACATAAGCAGAAAAAGTCAGAAATGGCACAGTGGCTCAAGTGGTAGAGTGCTAGCCTTCAGCTGAAGAGCTAAGGGACATTGCCCAGGCCTAGAGTTCAGGCCCCATGACTAACCCCCCCCCAAAAAAGATGTACCATTCTTTTGTGATGTTAAGTAAATTATGTAGTCATTTTTAAAAGCAGAAATAGAAGGGGGAAAGGAAATAATATTAGATTACTACTTTAAGACACCAAACTTTTCCATTTTATTTAATACATAAATATAATTTTTTAAAAATTCAGTGATTGCAATATACAAAACAAGTTACAAAATTACTACAAGGAAAGAAAGTTACAAATAAGCCATGTATGGAGATACTAATAAAGTGTTACTACTTTACAAATTAAATATTATTACTTAAAATTTTAAATATTTAATTTTTTAATTTAATGTTTTTTAGTTAGGCATGGGGCTTGAACCTACTCCCTGAGCTTTTTCATTCAAGGCTAATGCTCTGCCACTTTGAGCCACAGTATCACTTCTAGTTTTTTGGTGGTTAACTGGAGATAAGAGTCTTACAGACTTTCCTGCTCCAGCTGGCTTCAAATGGTGATCTTCAGATCAAAGCCTCCTGAGTAGCATTACAGGGGTGAGCCACCAGCGCCCAGCTAGAAAGGCAGTTTTAAATAATCATAGTTCACTTTTATTCAGGTGAGAAGAAAATATGTGATTGAAAGTAAGGAAAGAAAAGTGTGTTATAGGATCTTGGAAATTTTGATAGAACTGGTGAATCTGTTAGGAAGATGGACTGCTGAGTAGCGCAGGTTCTATTTGATTATAGTTCTCTTCTTCAAGGCATATTTTCTTATAAACTGAATGATCACATGTCAACGAGGCTTTGGATGAACCCATCTAAAAGCTACATGTTTGAAAGATAGCCCAGGAGAAGTATGAATTCAAGTGTAGCCTTTGCCAACTTAAATCTCACCATCTCACCATTGAATAAACAGATGGAGGGAAAAATTATTGAATGATATAAATGTCACCTTCACTTTCTCAATACAGGCAACGAAATGTGTGCCTGCTCGCTTTAGAAGCTTTTTGCTGGACAGATGTATGCTCAGATCCAGCCTATTTATTAGAGAACAGTCTCGGTTCTCATTTTCAATTTTAATCACTGTGTCAATTTTAAAAGGGCAGTTCTCATTACATAAACATTTGGAAGTTATAAAACTGAAAGGTCAGGGTAGAGACAAGACAAAAGATAACATGACACCAGCTGGCATGATCTTCCATGAGCAAAATTATCTTCCCAAAAAGACCAACCCAGACATCAAGGCCCTAACATTCCAACCATTTTTCCTCCTTTTCTGCTTCTCCAGATAATTAATGTTATTTGTGGGGAGAGAATTAAACATATTCTTCCACTCAAGCTTGCTGAAGGGAAGTATACTACAATTAAACTTTATGATAGCTGGGTGCCAATGGCTCATGCCTATAAACCTAGCTACTCAGGAAGCTGAGATCTAAGAGTTGGGGTTCTATGCCAACCTGGGAAGGAAAGCCCTAGAGCCTCTAATTTTCAATTAACCATCAAAAAAAGCCAGAACTAGAACTGTGGCTCAAGTGGTAGAATGCTAGCCTTGAGCAAAAACAGCTCAATCACTCACCTAGGACCTGAGTTCAAGCCCCAGAACCAGCATACACACACACCAAAAGCAAAAACCCTCCTGATAATTAATATCATAATTTGGTTCAACAAAATACCTAGATTACTAGTCACCATTGCTACTGTTTAGTCAATAATAAGTATGCACCAATTGTCCTACATTCTCATTTTATCCTTACAATATCTTTGTGACATAGTTTACTATGTTTTTTAAAAAATCACCAACGTAGCAGAAAAAAAAATTAAGATTTAGGGAATTTTATCAACTTTGCAATTATGCTACAGTAGGCATGTGATAGAACAGTTTAATCCAGGACAATTAGTTCCAAAATTTGATATTAGTCTTTACACTAATATGTACTAGACTGTTTCCTTTAATAAGTTCTGCCTGAGCAGAAGATTTTAACATATACTAAAGTTTACATTGTGGGATTCAAGAAATACCCAAGCACTTGAAGACAAAAGAATAATTTGTTGATATGATTTTGACTTCATTGCTTTTACAGAAAAAGTGAAACTAGACCCTAAACGAATACTAACTATAGTTCAAATAGTTTAATATAAAAATAGTTTAATATAAGTGAAAAAGGCATTTTGTTACTTTCATTTAAAAAGTATAGGATATTATATGTACTATTAAAAATAGAAAAAGAAAATCCCTGCAACCCAAAGCATACTTGTAAAATACTAGTAAATCTCCATCAAAATGTAGAAGGAAACTATGTATTCATGACTCACTCCTATAAGCCTCACTATGCAGGAGGCTGAGATCTGAAGATAACTGTTTAAAGGCAGCCCAGTACAGAAAGGCTATGAAACTCTTGTCTCTATTTAACCACCAACTGCCAGAAATGGACCTGTGGCTCTAAGGATTAGCCTTGAGCACTAAAGCTCAGAAATAGCACCCAGAGCGTGAGTTCAAGCCCCAGGAGTAGCGCGCGGACACACACACACACACACACACACACACACACACACACACACACACACACACACACACACACACACACAGATGAAGGAGATGTGCTTCCAATCTGAATCTGTGCCTGACCTTTACAGATTTCAAGGACACATTAGATTGACCAGGTGCCCTAATGAGGAACATCTGACGTTCAGGCCATACAAGGCCTTTAAAATCATTTGCTCTGTGGCAGGGTAGTGTCTCTGTATTTGTCTACCTGTTTTGCTCACTTCTGTATAGAGCACAAATAATACAATAAATACCCAAATGAATCTTAGCAAAAAGTAAATAAAAGATTCTCTATCATTATGAGCCAAGACAATTTCTTTCTTAAGGTTATTTCTGCCGAAGAACATGACTAAGAGATACTCTTTCCCCAGCGATAATACAGAAAACTTATGTCAGAGGGTAGAAGCCATTTTAGAATTCTATCCAGAATGCGATTGTTTTATGAAATGCATACAATAATATAGAAATACTTTGCAATTTATTCTGAATATGATTTTTTAAGGGAGCAAAGGCAAGAGAACCATGAATATGTCATCTATGAAGCTGAACCATATGAAAGGGCCATTTCCATGGATTAAAAATAGTAATATGTATGTATATATACACACATATGTACATATATATGTCCACCTACTATATCTACTCAACAGCAGAGCTCACAAAACATTGTAGAGACAGCCGCAGAATAATTTTTTTTATTAGTGATTCATTCATTTGCTCCATTCATTGCTTCACACATTTGGGCTGGTCTAGTGTGTACTAGCCATGGAAAAGAGCACGTTAAAAAGAGAAAGACATCATCTCTAATCGTCAAGGCTTTAGGATCTAATGGAATTTGAGTCCTCCTGGTTTAACAGTGCAGTTGATATTAAACAAAGCTGCTTCCATCAAAACTTAAAGAAGCAGCACACTTAGCGATTTCGTGTGTCTAACCTCACATTGTTTATAATTCAATGACAAGAACAAATGGAGAAAATAAATTTAGAAGGAACTGTGCCACACAGGCCCTGAGACAAATGGAGTTTACAGTTTTGGCAAGCAGCCTCCAAGGTTTTTCATTGTTTGCTGGCATCCTACTTTGTAAATACCTTTCTTAGTTTCTCAGCAACGGTTCAGATATGACAAACAATTCTAGTTATCTCCTTTTTTGGTTTCAAAAATTAGCATAAGCACACATGAACATCTATCTTCTCATTTCTAAAAGTCTTTCCACATGAGCACTTAATCTATGACTCTGTGCATCTTACTTAGAGTCTTCCAAGAATTGTTCTGCAAACTTTCCTGGACACTTAAAGTTTCCTCTATAATGTTACTCAAAATTCTATCTTTTCTCGATTTGCTTTTCATGTCATTGGTCAGAGGTGGACACTTTCTGCTGTAGATATGGACCTATTTAATTCTGTCCTGCCAATGATGACTTTATTGAATTATACCATGTTACAAAGACAATTTCCAAGTCAGTTAACTTTGTTGTGCTCATATAGTTAAAATAATAAACCAAACAATAGAAAGCACCTTAGACCAGGCTAGTCAAATTCTCATATTTGAATTTTTGCTGCACAATAATACTACTAATATTTTTTGAACATTGGAATTGAAAAGGAATTCACTAGGAATAAAACATTAATAGCAACATTACTTTTGGTTCAATTATCCAAGGGCACAAATAATTAGCCAAACCGAGGTGGGCCATGAAACAGATACAACTTCCCCTACTGTGAATTTTGCTAAGCTTTCAGTTCCCTTAAAAAGGCAGAAACTAACATGTTTCACAAAGTACAATAATGACTGAAGTAAGAAAATAGTCTCTCTCTTTTTTTTTTTTTTTACTTCAAGACCTTTATATTCAAGGTTTTCCATCTGTTATTGGCAGAATTCATATCCTGGCCCCTAGAACTCAGGACTTTGTTCTAGGCAAATGAAGAGTTTAGTTTTCAAATAGAATTAATGTTTCTTGAGAACTGACTTTAGGACTGGGGGAACATCCTGTATCATCCATGTGGGCTCAACATAATCACAGTCATCTCTTGAAGTAGAAAAAGGATGAACAGGAGTGGTGTATTATGAAAATAAACCTACTAGCCTTTGACGGCTTTGAAAGTCAAAGCAATCATGAAGTAATAAATTCAGAGGCCTGTCAAACCAAGAAAAGTTAAAGAAGAATTCTTTTCATGAAGACATCCCTGAGAGATCTTGATTTTAGTGCAGTGATTTGTTCTAACAATCATTTGGTTTAAATCCATTTTGTATTTCTAACCTAAAACTGTATGAGATTGAATTTGTTATTTTCAACAACTAAGTTTTGGTTATTTTATTATAACAGCAAATACTAAACTAATACACTGTCTGACTTGGTTGAGTTTTAGAAACTGAAAAAAGAATTCACATGAAAGCATTTTATTAGGCAATGTTCTGTGCACCAGCAGTTTAGTGTCTTTCTTTAGAATAGCATGGAGTAAATGTGACCTTGTTTTCTTTAAAGGTCATCCAAAGTTGTTAGATTTTAGCTGGCATAAAGGCCTTCAAATTTTGAGTCAGTTTCACTAAACCACTGTTATCAAGAAGTATAAAAGTGTGTTATCTTAACATCACATATAAAATAAGCTCTCTGTTCTTCTCTGTTATTTTCTGTATTAAGTATCTAAAGTAAAAATGGCACTAAAGATGAGTTGTAGTAAAGTTGCAGCTAAAGTTGCAGTCTTTGCTCTCAACATTAACACATTCAATAGTATTAAGTTAAACAGTAATTTCCTTCTGCTCCTATATTTTTAAGGACTAAATTGAATGATCTATTTTGACCCTTTAGCTGAAAAGCATATATGTATACACAAATAAAAACAGAAGAAGTTAGTTCTTTTTCACACTTTTTTTTCATGACATGAACAAATCCTTTGTAATATGGAGTCTTAAGGTAAAAATAAACAATATAGAGTACATTAACATCATGTTAATATTTTTCAACCAGTTTTTTCATCAACAAGTGAACATTTTCCCTTGTATAGTACATTTATATAATAGCACATAAATTGTTTTATTAGGAACCTTAAGAAAAGACTGGAACTACTATTGGAAATAGAAAATAAAATTACATTTTCTATGAAATTTGGCTACCTTCACTTACTTTTTCTTTTTCAAATGTCTTTGCTGAAACAAAATTCACATGTTTTATATGTAATTTACTTTTTTTTTGTTTTGGTCAGTCATGGGGCTTGAACTCTGGGCCTGGGCGCTATACCTGAGCTCTTTAGCTCAATGCTACCACTTTACCACTTGAGCCACAGTACCACTTCTGGATTTCTGAATGGTTTATTGGAGATAAGAATCTCACAGACCTTCCTGCCCAGGCTGGCTTTGAATTTTATTCCTCATATCTCAGCCTCCTGAGTAGCTTAGTAATTCTAGCTTAGTTTACTTCTTTAATGGGAAAAAAAAATGGTTCCTAGCAAAGATATAGCCATCACTATGGACCATGTGAGAATATTTTTTCACTTCAGATAGGAAGCTTGTGTTTTTAGCTTTCCTTGCAGGTTTCTCAATCTATAGCCTTTAATCTATTTCCTAAGTTTACCTATTCTGGATATTTTATATAAATTGAATCATATGATGCACTTTATTTTATATAAATTGAACCCTAGGATACATATTCTTTTCTTAACATAATCTATTCTGGATTACCCATGATATGGCATATATCAGTAGACAAGTACCACTTCACCGTAGAGACACTTTCTGAAAAATGTACTGTAGAGACTTTGCCATTCTGTGACCATCAGAGTCATGTTTTATAATCAAGTATTATGCTTTATGTATAATACAGTTGTATTACTCTACTTCTGTATGACTGGCTAAACAGTAGTTTTGTTTATACCAACATCACCACAAATGCATGAGTAATGCATTGTGTTAAGATGCTATGTAACATTAGTAGATGATGAGAATTTTTCATCTCCATTATGAAGCGATGAGGCCACCTTTGTGTGTGACCATCATTGAAGAAAATGTCATCACACACATCACCGAACTATATTCATTATTCTTATGGATGAATAATATTCTATTACATGAATATTTCATGCCTTGTCTATCAGTTGATATACATTTTGATTATTTCTACTTTTTAGCTACTGTAAATAATTCTTCTATAAATGTTTGATAGTTATGTTTTTGTTTTTGCTTTATTATGGAAACGAAATGATTTTAATTTCCACTGGGTACATGCCTAGGACCAGAATTACTGGGTCAAAATGTAGCTATGTTAAATCATTTGAGGACTTGGATACCAAGGCATTCCCTGGTTTGCATTCCTATCAGCAAAAAAAATTTGAGAAACCTGTGAGAGGCATGATTTGATTTTTATCCCAATTGGTTTGATGGCTTGATTTTATAGCATTCATTCCTGTGGGAAACAATCCACCCCCAGAAGACCTGACTCACTTCTATAAGACAACATTAAGCTATTCATGAGATGCCATCTTGACCTAGTTATCTTCCTCTAATTCTAATTTAGGATTCCACCACTTCAAACCACCTCTTTGAAGACCAAACAACCAGTACATGGACATTTATGGAACAAGCCATGGCATATCTCAAATATCTGACTTATCAACACATAACTGCAGTCTTTCTTTTCTATGTAGAACTGATAACAAGGTCTCCTTTTTAAGTCTGATTTTGTCTTTATTTTTAAAACTTTTTATTATTATTATAAAATTGATATACAGAGGGATTACAGTTTACATAAGTCAGGTAAAGAATACATTTCTTTTTGGACAATGTCTTCCCTTCCCTCACTCTCTCTCTGTTTTTTCTTTCCAACCCACCCACCAGTTACATAGTTCATTTTCAACATAGAGTTCAGTGAGTGTCATTGCTGCATTTGTTCATCCTTTGGGGTCTTTATTTTTTAACATAAGCAACTGTCACTGAATTTTCTTCCAAGCACTTGTGTCTCCCAAAAGTTTTGGTAGATGTGTCTCCAGTACTGTTTACTTTTAAACTTGTTCTAGTTTTTTCTTATAATTTCTTTGTTAATATATTTGTCAATAAGGAATATATTCTAAATATCCCCATATACATGAATTTTCCAAATTTTGCTGTGGTTATAGAAATGCTTTGCATTATTTCTGTTTCTTGAGTTTGTTTTATGCCTAGTATATGGTCTACCTTCAAGAATGTTCTATGAGTACTGTGTTTTAAGAATGTATGTTTTAGCATGGCACAAATGGCTCATGCCTGCAATCCTAGCTACTCAGGAGGGTGAGATGTGAGATTCACAGTTTGCAGCTAGCCTCCAGTAAGAAAGTTTGTGAAACATTTATCTCCAATTAACCACTAGAAAATCAGAAGTGGTGCTGTGGTTCAAAGTGGTAGAACACTAGTCTTGAGTGAAAAAGCTCAGGGATAGCACCGAGGCCATGAGTTCAAGCCCTACAACTGACAAAAAAATTGTATGTTTTATTATTGGACAGAGTGTTCTATTTGTGTTGTCTCTTAAACATATTGTCTACCAAATATTCAGTTTCCTTTAGATACTCGGTATCATTTTTCCATTTATTACATGCAATACTGAAATTGTTATTGGTGTAGATCCAGGTACTCCAAATAGATTAGGACTGGCTATACATCCTAGAAAGCCAATTAAGGAAAGTAGTTCTGACGAAGTGGTGAAAGACACTATTCTTAGTGTGACTTGGCTGGGAAGATCAGAGATCTAACCGCCTGAGATATATCATCGAAGTGTTTACAGCAGTCTCAGTATCATACAGGAATGAGAAACAAAGGTGAGGATAAGTGTTTTTATGGTAGATTTTCTTTGTCTGGCTAGAGTCTGGCTGATCATTACCACAGGCCATTATTTCAGGACACATGTTCTCTGATGCTTTGGAGATAGTTTTTGTCTTTTATGCTAAGATTTTCATCATTAGGCCTGTCATTCCTAGCATCTAAGGTAACTGGGAAAATGACTGGGAGAAGTTAAACATAGGAAGAGAAACAACATAGAGCCCAAAACAAAATTTTTTAATGTTTTATTGCTAAGTGCATATTAATTTATGATGACTATATTTTTCTTAATCTATAGACCCTTTTATTATTATGAATTGTCACTCTCATTGCTAATATTTTGCTTTAATGTTACTGTAACCACCATGGTATTCTTGTTGTTTGTTGCATGATGTATTTTCCATCTTTTTTGTTTTCTTTTGTTTTGTTTGGTTTTTTGTTGGTCATGGGGACTGAGTTCTGGGCCTGGGCGCTGTCCCTCAGCTCTTTAGCTCAAGGCTAGCGCCCTATCACTTCAGCCACAGTGTTACTTACAGCCTTTTCTGTTTATGTGGTGCTGAGGAATCAAACCCAGGACCTCAGGCATGCAAGGGAAGCACTCTACCACTGAGTCACCTTCCCAGCCCTAGTATTTTCCATCTTTTAAAAAAATCTGTTTTTAACTTTTGAATCTAAATTATATCTCTGTAGGCAGATATAATTGGTCTTGTTTTTATATCATTCTAACAATCTATCTTTTGATAAAAATGGATTCCATTCATGTTTATTATTACTGTTGTTAGATTTATGTTATTGAAATTCTTTTTCTTGTGTTTCATGTGATTTCTGTTCTTCTGTTCATCTTTTTCTGTGTTCTATACATTATATTTTCTATCACAGAGTACTTCTTTAATGATTTTTATTATATATCCCAAGATAGTTCCTCAGCATTAGTTCTAGAGCTCACCATATACACCTTAATTTGTTAGAATCAGTTTCATATTTATAGACTACCTCTCAATGAGATCTAGAAACAACACTATTATAATTTCTTTCCTTTTCCCTTTTTAATAGCATATATATATATATATATTTGTATATGTAGACATGTATGTTTATTACATTTTATTACATAATATTCTATAAATACCCAACATTTCATAGTTATAACTATTACCTGATATAATTTCATGCTTCTTAAAAAAATAAAAACAAGTAAAAGCCTTCATACATTTACAGCTCCTGTTATATTCAACTTATTATCATTTCCGAATCTAGTCATTTGTTCCTGTAAATTTGAGCTACCATCTGGAATCATATCCTTAGTCCAACTGAACCCTGTTCCTATCCAACTTCTTTTTCTGTTATTGGCAAATATATTACATTCCTATTTTATTATATATGCTTTGTTTTACTCGGTTGCTATTTAAATTAGTTAAAAGGAGAAATGTGCATTTCTATTCCTATAATTGCATAATTATCTTTACAGGTGCTCTTGTGTGTGTGTGGATTTAAAAGAATAGTGTCACATGATCTCAGCCTATAAAACTTGTTTTAAAGTTTCCTGCAGAGTGGATTTGCTAACAACAAATAATGTTTTACTGTCTTTTATCTGTTTTTAGTTCTGAAAGGTTTTCTGAGAATAGGATCCTCAGTAGTTGGTCTCATTTTTCCACTGAGTACTTTGGTTGTACTATCAATGCCGCCCACCATCAACCACCATCATATCCTGGTTTCCATTGTTTCTGATAAGAATTTACCTTTACTCTCATTTAAATTTTCTTATAAATGATGAGTCATTGTTCTTTTGCTTCTTTTAAGTGCCATTAATGTTTTAGCCAAAAAAAGCATTTTTTTTTTACTGTAGCTTATCTTTACATAAATCCTATTTAGAGTTTGTTGAGCTTCTTAAATATTTAGGTTCATATTTTTTGTTAGATTTTGACACATTTTAGCTATTAAGTTTTCAAACGCTTTTTAGCTCTTTGCTCTCTATTCTCCAGATTTCATAATTTCTATTCATTTATCTTCAAGTTAAATCTGGCACATGTTCATTCACAAGACAGTTTAGAGTGTCTGTTTTCTTGGATTATGTATATTCTTGTTATTTCCATGTTTCATAACCCTAGTTAGAAGCCACATTATAAATAGTGTGCTAGAGAAAATCTAGCACACTATTGATACTGCTTTTGATATTTTTTAGTGGTTGACTAGATTATTTCAGGAGAGCAAATTATCTACTAAACTCCTACCCATTGGTTTAAGAAGGCTCTAAAGCTGTTATCTGAGGACACAGGTTTGGATAACAAATAATCACACTGAGATGACAATAATATTGGCAAATATTTACTTACTTCTTTCTTAAGCCATACCCAGCTATTAAGTTCTAATAATGTCAAATGATTCCCTGGTGTCTTCAACAATGTTCTTGGGCCTGAATTATTCCACAGACTGATCTACTCAAATTTGTCTATCTTTGAAGGGATAGCATTTTAGGACAGAGTTGAAATTTGCTTTTGCCAAGATAAGACTCCATCTAGCTGTCTCTTTTCCTGGCTCTGTCTAACAAATTAGCAACTCAACAATTTATCCTAGGTCCCAAATGAATTTACCAACCAAAAGTCTCTTCCTAATTACTTGTTTCCACAATCCTCTAAGCTTAAAATTCTCGATATTCTGTTCCAAATAAAGTCAGTTCCTTTGGGAAAAAATTCAGCACTTGAGATTTTATATTTTGTATTCTATTTCTAATTTTTTTATTGTGAAAATATTGTACAGAGGGGTTACAATTACATGGGCAAGATAATGAGTACATTTCTTATCAAGCATTGTAGCCTCCTCCTTTGTTTCCCCTTCCCATCTCTTCCCATCCTCCCCCCCCCCCACAGCTCTCACCCAATCCTCCCCACCCCCCCTCATTTTTCCCCTAGGAAAAATGTATATGTTGTAGCTATGATACTGGAATAGAGAAAATAGTGTGTTTCTCTATGTTTACCTTTCTTAAAATGTTTGAAAGAAAGGTGGGAGAATATAATCATATTATTCAATGTACATCTGTGAGAATGAAACCAGGTAAACTGAGAAGTTGGGTGGATTGGGAGAGATGAAAGAGAATGATGAAAGAATGCCATTGATCAAGATGCACTGTACTCATGAACTGACCTGTTGAATTAAAACTCCTTTGTGCAACTACTTAAAGGTAATTTTTAATTTGAAGTTTTTAAAAATATATTTGTTATCTATAAGTAGTTGTACAAAGGAATTGCCATTCAACAAAGCAGTTGATAAATACCATGTATCTTGGTCAATGTCGTATCTTTCAATACTTTCACTTGTCTCTCCCAACTCCACCCCTTCCCTCACTTTTCTTAATTTCAATGTAGGATGTACATTGAGTTCCTGACTGCTTCTTCCCCACCCCACCCCTTTTTTTTTTCTCTTGGAATAGCAAATCTAATGCTTTGGAAGGTATCAGCTCAGTTTGCCTCTCTCAGCCTCCATAAAAAGCAGGAGGAAGGACAGGACACAATACCATCAGTGGCACTACACCCAAGAAATTAAAATCTTTGCTCCACGAGTGAGAGATGAAAAAAAGGAAGTAGTTCTCACTTCTCTCTAACACTTTTCAAAAACTCAGCTGAAAGCTGAGAAGCTAGAAGCATGATAAATACCTGTCCTGTGATCACAGTCTTCTGTCCTAAAATCAGGATGAGAGGGAGTCCAGCACCCATGGTTGCACAAGTCTGGAACAGATTTTGCCTCTTACAAAAGAAGGAAGGAGTCTTAGTTCAAATATAACAAATACTTACTCTTCATGTCAAATTTTAGTACATTTTCTTGAACAAATATTGCTTTCTATTCTGTATCCTCTTACATCAATTTCTTAAGACTTCATATCGCATTTTATCTTTAAAGATTTCGAAATGCTTTGACAGAAAGTTCTCCATGAATCATAGATGAGCACTGGTGGCTCATGCTTGTAATTCTAGCTAACTCAGGAGACAGAACTAGGTGAAAATTGTTCAAAACCAGCGTAGGCAGAAATGTCTACAAGTCTATTACTAATTAATCAAAAAAGTGCAAAAGTATAAGTATGGTTCAAGTGGTAGAGCTCTAGCCATAAGCAAGAAAGTTGACTGAGAGCCAGAAGTTCTGAATTCAAGCTCTAATACCAGCACACACATACACACACACACACACACACACACACACACACACACACACACTCACACTCTGAATTATCACACATCCTTTGTGAAGTATGCATCATTATCTTTTTAGACAAGCAGTTGGTATCTACTCTATATCACAAATCATTTATGGTAGAAATTTAAATCATTTTTTAAAATGAACTTTGCTGCCCCTTCTTTTAATATATTGTACTAATTGAATAACGAAGTGAAAATATAGAAAAGAGATGATTAGTTCAGAAAAATTACTGAGGTATTTACTTGAGAGTCTGTGATATATTCACTAATTATTTTTGTACTTATTTTTCATTTATTTATTTTTATTTTTATTTTTTGTCGGTCGTGGGGCCTGAACTCTGGGCCTGGGTGCTGTCCCTCAACTCTTCAGCTCAAGGCAAGCACTCTACCACTTGAGCCACAGCGCCACTTCGGGCTTTTTCTGCTTATGTGGTGCCGAGGAATCGAACCCAGGGCCTCATGCATGCAAGGTAAGCACTCTACCACCAAGCCACCTTTCCAGCTCTGTCTTTTGTATTTTAATAAGGACTGTTTAATAATAATCTGTAAGTAGTTGTAGTTGTACAAAGATGTTTTCATTTAACAAAGCAATTTGTGAATACAATGCATGTTGATCAATGTCACCTCTTTCAAAATTCTCACCTACTCCTCTGACCCATCATCAGTCTTCATTCTTCTATCAATTTCCCGTTGCGCCCTCCCCCTCGTCCCCTCCTCCCCTCCTCCCTCTTTGAAGTACCCACTTTCGGATTTCTTAATAGGCCAGTAGTTAATACAAAAATCAGTTCTATGGGGATAACATTGAATCTCTCTGCACAGTCTATTTTTAACTTGAGATGATATTTATCTTGAGATAAAATATGATTATTTTGTAGATTCTGAGGGTGAGTTCTATGAAGAAAAATTTAAGATAGATAAGAATATTTAAATAAAGCAAACACAAATCTATAAGCAAATAAGTCATTATTACTCACACTTTATATTTTGACCCCTGTTAATTCAAAGCCATGGTGAACATACAAGCATGCAATATGCTTGTGGTCACAATGCAGCTCCATAAATCTTGAAAAATGCTTATGCTCTGCAAATTTTCATCTGGTTCACAAAATGAAACAAATTATTCTTTTACTTAATGTGTAATAATATGCAACTGAAATACTTTTCTAACACTTTATATATTTTGTATAATTAATATGTAAGTAAAGTCAGCCTTATAAGATAATAAAATATCTTTCAATTCTGCTAAAATGATATTTCAGGCACAAATTTCAGTAATTACACTAATTAGTTTTGTGTATACTTTCAAAGTTTATTTTAAATTTACTTCTTACAATATAATTTTTTTTATTTTTTAGAAAACTGAAGACCTTTATATGAATGGAATCTACACATTTAGCACCTCATGGTAAACAACATCCTAGAAACAAATTCAGCCAATAAAATTACCCATCACTAGGACAATTTGTCTACATATGATACTCAGACAATATGCAAAAGAAATTTCAAGAACTTTTCTTATAAGCAGATGAGGTTCCACTTCATCATCTTTCAGTCAGTGTAGCTCAAGAATTCATTTTTACTAATATTCCCAGGATGATTCTAATACACCCTAGTATTTGAGAATCTGGGATCAGAATATCCAAATATTAGCCAGGTACAATGGTTCAGGTCTGTAAACTTACCTACTCAGGAAGCTCATATCAGAAGGATCCCAAATTCAGGCCAGATTAGGTCTTCTCAACTAATACCTGGGAATGATGGGGCATGCCTGTCATCCCAACTATGAAAGAAGCTGAGGGAAGAAGGCCTGAAATCCCAGGGTAACCTGGACAAAAAATATTCACAAGAAGAAGCTGAATGTAATAGTGTAGCATTGTCATGACAGTTGTATGGGAGTCTGGGAATTTATCTTCATGGAAGAATCTGGGCATGATAATATGCAACTGTCAACCCAGGTATATCAGAAAGTATACATTTGGAGGATCACAGTCCTGGTGGCTGCCTGGGCAAAAAGTAAGACACTATCTCAAAACAGCCAGTATGTAAAAGGTCTGGTAGCAAGGCATCTGCCTCTCAACCACAAAGCCCTCAGTTTAAATCGTAGCATTGCCAAAAGTATTCAAATCCTAGAAAATAGATCCTCAATATCTAACCTTTTCTCTAATTCCCTAAATATAGAGAGGTTTGTTAACCTCCATAGAAGATACAGGAGCAATTAGAGAAGAGAAGGGGTAATGGGAGGGGAAGCTTTCATTGCCAGTATTTAGAGTATATGTGTAAGTAGACTGTGTAAGTCAAACGAATAAAATGGGAAATGTTTTGGTTGATATAAATAAATTACAAACCACATACACAATCAGAATAAATAAAAAATATTTTTAGTCATGTGTGAACAGACATAATCATAAGTCCTCAATCAGTCTTGGCATATGATACAGTAGTTTACATTTTATATTTCTATTTTGAAAAATAGACCTATAAAGGGTATGAGAAGAAAGTGATTTCTCTATCCTTTGTCTTAGGGTAAGTGAGTAATGGTACATTTAAGAGCTAGAATTTTTTCAAAGGTCATTTAAGCAAAGCACTTCAAGTACTCATTTTTTACAGAGACTATATTTTCACTCACGCACTTTTCAGTATTTCAAAATGAAATTGCTCTTAATTTTCACGCCAAAACATCTTTACAAAAGTTGTTACAGATTATTTCCAATACCTTTGCTCAGCAATTTGGCATCTACTCTATTCAGGCAACAAAATTCATATGGTAATAGTTAAATTTGTTTTTCACGAGGGGCCTCTGAGCCAAATTTTCATTTCCAGCCTGCACATGCTAAACTCTAGAAAGTGCTTAAACTATTTGAGTTGAACATGAGTATTTCTAAATCAATTAATATCAGATAGGCTGCCATTTTTTACGTAACAATTGCTTTTGATCTTATATTTTAGGTCCCAGTTAGACAGAAATGGGTTTATAGTTTAACTCTTGTTTCTTGGCTGCATGACATTGAATGTTAACCTTTTTAGAGATCACTTTCCTTCTCTTTAAAATAAAAACAATGCTTGGCTTTTTTGGTCAGGAGTAAGAAAGCTGACTAGGATACTCAGTACATAGTAATTGATTTCAATTTTTAGTGCTCCCTAACAAACTAACTCAAAACTATGGGATCAAACACTGTACTTTGATGCTTGTTCATTGGATGAAGAACTTGGGGAGGGACTTGTTTGTGCCATTCATTACAAATGTCTCTGATAAGGTTGGGCATACTTATAAGGTAGAATGCAGTCATCCCAAAACAGCAATGAACTGAATGTCACAGACAGCTCAGTTGAAGGCTGGCACTTGGAGATGTGTAAAGATCCAGCTCTAGTTTCCTACTGCAGACACTGAAGAATTCAATGAAAGGACCTCCTTTTTTTAATATTCTGTCTTTACTTATTTATTTATTTATTTTTATTTTTTATTGTGAAAAAAACTGTACAGAGGGGTTACAATCACATGGGCAAGATAAAGACTACATTTCTTATCAAGCATTGTAGCCTCCTCCTTTGTTTCCCCTTCCCATCCCTTCCCAGCCTCCTCCCCCCAAACCTTCCCTCTCCCCGCAACCAAAGTTGTAAAGTTCGTTTTCCACATGACAACTTGTACTTCTCATTGTTGCAACGGGTCCACCTGTATCCTTATTTAAACGACTTGTTTTTCCCCTTCCCCTCCACAAATTATACCAACATCAAATACAGTGAAAGCAGGGGTTATACTGTGGAGGAGGGACATACAAAGCAACAAAGAAATCATCTTATAAATGCATTAGAAACAAATGCATGAAAGAAAAAACATTTAAATACATATCTTAGGGTTCATTTTCTTAACATCACCTTATCTGACCTTTTCTGCTTGACTCATACATATACTAACTATTGCAAATGAGGGAAACCATGGGACCTATGTTTCTTTGGCCTTGGCTTACTTAACTTAATATAATTTTTTCCAAGTCTTTCCATTTCCTTACAAATGAGGCAATGTAATTCTTTCTGATGGAGGCATAGAATTCCATTGTGTATATATACCACATTTTCTTGATCCATTCATCTACTGAAGGGCATCTGGGTTGGTTCCATATCTTAGCTATGGTAAATAATGCTGCAATAAACATAGTTGTGCTGGTAGCTTTAGGGTGATCTTGTTTGTAAACATTTGGGTAAATGCTGGGTCATAGGGGAGCTCTATGTGGAGTCTTTTGAGGAACCTCCATACTACTTTCCAAAGTGGTAGAACAAGTTTACACTCCCACCAACAATGAAGTAAGGTTCCCTTCTGTCCACATCCCCTCCAGCATCTGTTGTTATTAGAGTTCTTGATTTTTGCCATTCTAACTGGGGTGAGGTGGTATCTCAATGTTGTTTTGATTTGCATTTCTTTTATGGCTAGGGAGGTTGAGCATTTCTTCATGTGTCTATTGGCCATCCTTCTTTCCTCTTCAGAGAAGTTTCTCTTTAAGCCTTTAGCCCACTTATTTATTGGGCAGTTGTGTCTTTGAGGATTTGTTGTTGGGGGATTTAATTTTTTGAGTTCCAGGTATATTTTAGAAATGAGACCCTTGTCCGTTGTATGGCTAGTGAAGATCTTCTCCCAATCTGTGGGCTTTCTATTGATCTTGCTAGCTATGTCCTTTGCCATGCAGAAGCTCTGCAACTTCAGGCAATCCCATTTGAAAGGACCTCATCGTAAAGGTATTAGCCATATCTGCTCAACCAAAGTGATGCTGACATAATGAATTATGAATGAAGAAGTCATTGCATCAGAGATAATAGGAAATAGCATGAACTTTTTTCCTCATCAGGAATGAGTCAGCTACTGCCATTGATAAATGCCCTTCCAAAAGCAGCAATGTGGCACCTGAGAAGAACAGCCAATCATCTCATTTCAATGTCATTATACTGGACTTCTTTCACCAGGTGTCATGCTTGTCTGAACTGAAACGTGGTTTTTCCTTTCACCCCTATTATTAGGGATAATAACTGGCCATAGTTACCAAAAAAAGGTACACATTGAGGTCATGCAGATGACGAAGATGCAGTGAGATGTCTTTTTTTTTTTTTTAATTTTCCTATTCTCAGAAATAACAGAATCAGCAACTAAGGATGAATTGCTGGGGTCCCTTCACCAAGCAGACCTGCTACTGGCCCAATGGAAGAGAAATTCAAAATGGATGGTAGAGAGAAAATACTGATCATAACTTTAGGACAAGCTAAAGTAGATAGGGCTATAATTCATTCATAACCCTCTGTTATAAACTCGCTAGTTTAGGCATCATGTTGAAAGTGATTTTGAAATAGATTGGAGAGAACAAGAGAAATGGAGAGGCTGCAGGAATGAGGGATAAGCGCAAAGGATGGCTGGAATAGGGCTCTCCACATCCTACTCCAGGAAGAATGTGGAAAGCTGTACTTTGAAGACTTGGACAAATCACAACTTGATAGTATTTGACACAAGACTAGGCTATGGCTCTCTTAATTCCTACATCATTCAGAAATATGGTGGGATAAGCACCATTGACCAATAAGAAGCAGGAAGTGGATGCCCACTTCTTTTGCTAGACATTTAGCCACTTTTGAAACAAAATTCTAAGGCTCTTCAGACGAAACTACAAAGTTGAATACGTTAGATATTCTCAATTCAGTAATACATCATTAATTTACTTTCTCTCTCTCTCTTTTCTATTAAACCTTCCACCACTTCTTACTTTAGGATATCACCTCACAAAAAAATAAATTTCTTAAATGGAAGAATGTCTTAGAACTTGACTTCAGACTTCTAGGATGAATATTAGGGAATTTAAGGTCACAAGGAAGCAAATTGGAAGAATGTTTAGAACAGAAACATGTTAAGCAGTTCAAGAGAGCTCTATTTCTACATAAAAAACTGAGAAATGTTTGTTTATTGGATCAGGACTTGGTACAATTAAATAATATTTGAAACTGGGGTTATTTCATTGTGATTTCTGATTCCAAGCCTGGAAAACTATCATAATATCTAGGTTCAAAAGAACTAGAACATGATACATCCAGCTCTGGAAAGATTTCAACATGACACTCCCATTTATGTCATTGGGATGGGTACATGAAGATCCCAAAACAATGGCTGGCTGGCCTTTAAACAAAGGGGAGTCTCCATTCTCCTATTGCAGATAGGTGATGACGCATGTCTTCTTTTCTGATTTCAAAACACTTCCAACTCATCTCTGAACAGTTCTCAATAAGTTTGAGAATTGGGTTTGGGGCTTGCAGGCATTTTTCTCGAATGAACAAATGATGAAAACCTGAACAGTTTTATGGTGATGGATGAGATTTAGATAGAGATTAGATAAAAATATAATTCAAATATGATTGTCAGCACATTTTAATCATTGGGATTTTCAGGTTTGACACAATTCCGACAGGAACACATCTAAATAAATTAAACCTGAACATTTGTAGTTTGAGAAAACTTCTTCAAACTTATCATGGTACATGACTCCCGTATCAAGAAATTTGGAGGGTAATGAATATTTTTTGTGCATTTTCATATTATACCCAAATGATATCTCTATGTCTCTATGTCAAGTTACCAATTGAAGGTTACATGATATTTTTTTTGTCAGTCATAGGGCTTGAATTCAGGGTCTGGTTACATGCTATCATTAAACATAGAATTGTCTTTTATAATTAGTATATTATTTATTTTATTATTAGTATATTCCACTAGGAAAGACCTGGGCTTAATAACAATGGTTGTAATGATATTATAACTAACACCACTGAACACTTTCTGTATCACAAACTATTTGCTAACATATTCACACATTATTCTATTTAACTGTCAATTGTATCAGGTAGGTCCTGATACTAACCACATTTAGTGGCTGCAATTACTCAGGCTCAGTGATATTAAAAAGTTCTATAATAACATCTAGCTGGTAAATCATGGAACAGATGAAATGTATTCCCAGAACCAAAAGAGAAGAAACATGCTTCATACTTCTCTGATATATGTAGTTGTAATTGTATTTTTCAATGTAAAGGGATGAGATTAGATTAAATGGTGATAGTTGATAGTCTCTTAAAATACTTTCAGTTCATTATAAAGATCTTCAACAATTCTAAAAAGTCATGTAGAAACTGAGACTTCGAAAGGACCCTTAAACTATATATTGCAATTGTGACAAGGCAATAGGACTTCATGTATATTTTGCTGGACTCTGTGCACTTAGAATGAAGAACATCTGTTCTTCAGCTTCAGTAAACATGTCTGTCGTCCTATCACCAAATGTTGAACATAAATTCATAAAACCTTTAGCTTTGTTGCTAAAGTATGTGGTCATTCTACTCAGAATTTCTCTCTTCTCACAGTGCCATTGTGTTTGAGCAAAGTGCCTTGGGGTTCCTCATGTTTGCTTAGAAAAAGGCAGCTTTCTGGATCCTCTGAGGATCCTGAGGGAACTTTGCAAATCATCCTTTCCCAGCTGTTCATTTTCCACCTGGATGTGTTCCAAGGAGATGATGCAAGGCTGTGAACTGGGACTCGCCTAGGATCCAGCTGAGGGGAAAGCCAGCAGGCGAGGTCATAGCAACATCAATATAAACAGACCCATGATTTGTATGGCTTTGGGATAGCAGGATGAGAGGTTGTTCTCCACAGAGGAGAGCACACAGACAAACATTCAACATGCTTGGTTCCAGATATGCTATTCATCATTTATTGGACATTGAGAGGAACTTCTGACGTTGTTTGCCTTTGTTGTTAATCTCATTCCACAAATGTTGCTATAAATTATGTTGCACAGTAGTGAAGCATGGAATGCCATGACCATGATGATGAACCAAAGCAGATTCACCTACTTGAGTCTCCTCTTCAATCAACTTTGCCTTTGCTCTCCCACTGGATTTTGAATATTCTTCAATGGGTCTGAAGTATGCTAACGTATCATGTTTCATGCCTGTGTGTTATCATATGCTCTCCTTAATTAATGATTTACTGTTCCCAATCTTATCCTACCCTACAGTGCACTGTTCCTCTCTTCTTCTTCTGTCACCATGAATTCCATGGTCTTGATTTGGCATGTAGTCCCCAGTAGATTTGAAATTAATATGGGATTTGGGCTTGCATATTGACAGTCCCTTCTAGAAATGATCTGTTAGGCCAAAAGAGAATTTTAAGCTCATTTGACACGAGCAACTGTACTTTCAAATGTGTTTCCTTCTGTTTCTCAGCCATCGTTATCTTCCCCATATTGTATCTATGTAATTGCATATTTTGATCAGCCCTAAAGAAGCATGTAGACATTTCTTAATTCTTTATACATTATTCACCTTATGATGCAGTCATTTTTCTCTATGTGTGTAGAAGAAATCCCAGCATTTTATAATCCAGATCTGAGCCTCTCCAATCTGTCCAAATGTCTTCCAATTTTCTCTTCACTAAAACAAATGCCAAAGTAAGTATAGGTAAGAGTGAAGGATAGGCAAAAGATGAAAGGTGGGTAAATGCAGTCATTATATTCAATGCACATTATGTAAAAATTGAAACACATAACTTGAGTGTAGGGGGGTGGGAGGAGGAAAATAGGAGAGAATGACAGAATAGGTGACATTAGCCAAGTGCATTGTACTCATTAACTGACTTAGGAAATTGGAATCTCTTTGGAAAACTACCTAATCTTTAAAAATAGGGTACCAAAGAAAAAATATTTCCTCCAAACTTCTAGCATTTAAAATATAGGATTTTAATTAATAACCTGACTTACTCTAACTCTATGTGAGCCAATATTTATATTATTCTCAAAAAACTCTTTGATTTAGTGTCATATACCTAGGGAAAGACATACAGAACCTGGAGTCCTTAAAAAACTCAACTCTCATCTCTTCTCCTTATATCTGTGTGGACTTGGTCAAAATAGCATCTCCCCAGGTCTCAGTTTTCTGAATTAAAAAAAAAATGATTGCCGTAAAACTAAGTTAAATTTTATTTTGTACAACATTTTGTTTATTTTTTGCTTACTTTTTTTAATAAAAGGAAAGCCAACTATTCAAGGAAAAAGAAAATAACAACCAGCCAGAAACAAATGCTCAAGAATAAGTGTGGAATGGCACATCCTATGCCAAGATTGTGCACCCTCTTCAGGAATGTAGATCTCTCTAAAAAAAGGTACAGTCTACTCTGGTATAATAAACAAAGGCTTCTGGAACCCAGTCTGTTCCTTTCCAGACACTGTCCAGTGCTTTATGCTTTCACTCTAAGGTTATATCCTTCATATCAAGTTCCTTGGCTTCCTGAATTCCCCTGCCAAATCACATCTCATTACTTTTGCATAAGCTATTCTTCAAATGTTTTTATATCTTAATCTCTTGAAGAAGATACAACTTCTTTATGAAGCTTTACCTTCATATACACATGCAAACACACAGCCACACAGCATGCATAACTGCACACACAAGTATTTGTATATCACCCTACTCTTTCACTGTGCCCATAGTATACCACAACAGTTCTAAAGATGAAGTGAAAGCTTGTGTGGACTTCCATGACTAACCTTCAAAACAGTAAAAAGCCTCTTGATATTATCTGTAATATTTTCTTCGTCTTTCCACATTTGAAGTGCAGCATTTCTAATTTTTATTTTATAATCAGGCAGGTCTTCTTCCAAATATCTTTTTGTACCAAAATAAAACACAAATAAGGAAAGTTCAGAGAAAGAGAAAGAAAGAAGGAAAGAAAGGAAGGAAGAAGGAAATGGAAAGAAGGAAGGTAAGTAGGAAAGAAAGAAGAAAAGAAGGAAAAAAGAAAGAAGGAAGTTCTGTTTGTCGGTAAAGCCTATGATCCAGGAGAATATAGGAACCATTGTTTGCTGATCAAGACAGGAATCATTATTATGGGGCAATATTTTTTGCCGATATTAGATGTTATTTATCTCTTTTCCAATCCTCTATCATTTTCTAAATGCTTGAAATGTATTTGATGCTTGATTAACTGCATTCACAGGAGAGCATTCTCATGCTATTAGAAATAATGGTTGCACTGCTACATAAGAAAAAGCAACATTATGAAACCAAGGTCCATTCTTACCCAGTCACCCTTAGATTAAAAATTGGTTGGTGCAGTTCACAACTTGCTAATAATTAGTGTTTTTTCTCCACACAAAATTAATTATAGCATCATAAAACTCAATGGCATTTGCTCTCCATTCTTCTCTGATCTGCATTCTGTTGTTTATTCTCATTTGTTCTGATAAGGTCCATTGTCTCTAATGTTGTTTCATAAAGGGTAAGAAATAAATCAATGGTATTTAGCTTTTCTTACCATCTGGTCTGGCAAACATCCCCAAATGAATGTTTAAATCTTTGTGCAGTTAATGTATTTTTGTCTTGTCTTGGGGAATCTCTAGAGTTAGAAAATCTGGGGTAGGAATCTTCCTTCTTATGTCACTGAGAAATTGGAACATTTCATAGAGATGACTTCATATTCAGCTATAGAGCAAAGGCTATAACTGGCTCGTTGAAAATTTTCACTTAGAACATGTTATATTTTACAACAGGCGTAAGCACACTTCCCTAAAAGGCCAGAAACTTGGAATCTGCATGAGAAGGGATATGAAACTTCCCAGCAGAACTTTCCAAAATTCTTGATCATACAATTATGAGAAAAGTATCTTCGTCATGTAAAGACTTTTTTAAGCTCTATCCTATTCCCTGACACCCATATTAAATGACTGGTCAAGATTCTCTTCTTCTATCTCTAGGGTATTTTCATGAGTCACTCTCCATTTCCAATGAAACTTCTATATTTCCAGCTAGTATTTCTAATAAAGAACATATCTGATGTTAAGATTCCCTTAATTGAAAGAGCATAAATGGTTCCATGTATAATTAAGAATATTCTTCTTCATCCCACATTTCTCTCATTAGATCAGAAATGGCTATGTGGCTTCCTGCTGGTTCTCCGAGTTATTCATTCTGGGCAGCCTGTCACTTTATAAGTACATGACTCCTCATCTCATTAAGAATACTATTCTTAGCTGGGTGGGCATGGGAGAGATGGGGGAGAATGATGAAAGAGATAACAGGGTTCAAGATGCATTGTACTCATAAAATGACATATTGAATGGGTGGAATTTGGAGAGATGGGAGAGAATGACAAAGGGAATGACAATGATCAAAGTGCACATACTTGAAGCATTCAGTTGAAATCCCTTTGTACAATCTCTTGAAGATGATAAAACATAAAAAAAAGAAACCATTTTGTACGACTACTTAAGGATAATAAAAAATAAAGGAGGGAGGGAGGAAGGAAGGAAATAAAAACAATGAAAAGACAACTCCCACTAGTACAAACCCTAAGCACCACTGTGCATTCACACCTATATATTCATACCTGTCCTCTTAACATTTTATAGAGATTTTTCCTATCCTAGATTTATTATACACCATAATCTTTTATCAATTCAAGGTCCAGCAGTCCTTTCTTTTCTCTTGTATCATCCATTTTCCCTATCTCCTGAATAGTTTCTAATAGCTTTAATTCAAGTTAATATCCATATTAAACAAAGGAAATCAACTCTGACTCACAGACAGCCTCCAGCTACCTCTCCACTCTGGTTTTCCCTTTATAAATTGTTATGTTCATTGCCTTTAATTTTTGCCTCCTTTATCCTTGAACTCCATATTGCTTCTTTTTTCTACTGTTCTTCTAAAACTTCTTTTCAATATCACCAATGGTCTCATCCTTGACTCAGTCCATTGACTAATTCTCAAAGCTCATCTCATACCCATCCCTTTAGGGTCTGGCATTGTTCAAACTCTTTTCTTTTTAAATCTGGCTGCCAAGATTTCACAAATGCCTGTTTATCCCCTCCCTCAATGTCCCTCCCTAGTTTGTTTTGTGATCACTTGGGCAAAAATGACTAAAGGAACAACTTAGAAGAAGGAAGTGAAAGGATCAATTAAAGGATCCATCACATCCATGCCAGGGGACCATGCAGAGGCAGACAAGCACAGGAGAAAGGTTATTACAAGGTTTATTAGAGGAGCCATATTTCTCCTGGAGAGGGAGCACACTGCAGCCTCCACTATCTAGGTAGCAGCAGGGTCTGAGGGATAGGAAGTGAAGTAGATGGGGTTCAGGTGGGTCTGGGCAGAGAGAGGGAGGGGCCAGCTCTGTGGTGGAAACTCTGGGGCAGGGAGGGATCAGGTCTGAGGGGAGCTGAGGACATAATGGTGGGCATAATGCTTACATTCCCCACTCTGCAGTTTAATAAAAATAGGGGTTACCAGGCCAGGGGTGGGGGCAGCAAGGGGGGCCGGGGTGACGGGTATGGGCAGAGGTCATTTCTTCTGGAAGTACTTCCTGCGGTCAAGGGTCAAGTAGTCAGGGGTCCCTGTACCATCCAAGAAGCATCGGCTTGATAGTGGTTGATAAAGGTCCTCCTTTTTCTATGACAAGAGTTACCTAAAATGCAAGCAATTAATAAAAGGCAAAAAATTGTTGTTAGTTCCCCAAGAGAAGAATATTCCATGGAAGGACTGATTCCCAGAAGGAGTGATCAAAGACCTGAAATTGCCTTTTCTGTCTCAGATTGGCGGAGGTTAGCAGAGATATTTAAAGGAACCAGAGCCAAGGGGTGTCCTGGGCTCTTTTGGTTACTTCCTGCTGGCTTGGAGGCATCGAGGAATCCCTGGAACTGGGGTCTTTAGGATCTGGGCCTGTGCTGGGCAAGGCAGGGCAGTGTGAATGATGCCTCTGGGTGTGCGAAGGAACAGGATGGCCTTGACTTGTTCCCAGGTGGTATCCTGGGCAGGGGAGGTTATCCTGTTGAAAGAGACTTTTGGAAAGATCAGGCAAAAAGCTGACAAGGTGACAAGGTCAGTTAACATGAATGACATAGGAGATCACACATTGGCCAGGGGCCAGAAAAGTTCCATTTGGAGTATAAAACCCAATTTCAGCCCATTACAGAGAAGGAGGAATAACTGGACTTGGGGCAAGGAATGGAGAAAGGGTGTCTAGGGTCTTTTGTGTAAATGGGTAGGGGAGAGCATAATGGACTGGTTGGGAGTACCAGTCAGAAGCTACTATAGATACAAATAGCAGGTAACAAAGGCAAGACTGTTAACTTTCTGTCCAGTTAGATGGTAGACAGGAATGGACATTAGGTGGACAAGCAACTGTTTCTCTAGACCTCTGGGCTGTGATTAATTTGAAAGGGCAAGCATAAAGTGTCTCCATTTAGGATGTCATCTCCTCTTACTCCTCTCTGTGGTTTTCCATTGTCAGGACTGACTGTCCTGCCAGGTGTCTTAGCATCCGTTGCTGGGATGGCTTGTCCCAGTTGGCATTTACCAGGTTTGGACTCAAGACCTGGGCACTGTCCCTGAGCACTTCTACTCAAGGCTAGTGCTCTACCACTTAAGAGTCACAATGCCACTTTCAGCCTGTGGCTGGATAGTTAGAGGTGAGTCTGGAGCCGTGGCTCCAGCCTGGCTCTGTACTGATTAGCAGGGAGATGGAGTTTTAGAGGGACTATGTGCTCAGGATGGCTTTGAACACAAAAGGAGGAGTCTTTGTCACAAAAGCCCTTTTATATTTCCAATTAAAGCAATAAGGATGTCAATGGGATAGAGGTTATTTATAACTTGTTAACAATTGGCTAACAATTACTTGCCAGAGTTTTCAAAGAAAACCCAGTAGATGTTTTTAAACTGGCACTGATTGGCACTCTAAGTACTGCCCATTGCCTCTGGGCGTCCTGTGGCTTATATCTTGGGCTACAGCAGGGTAGCCTGTTTAACACTCTGGTTTATAAAGCATTTTTCTGGCTGGCTGAGGAGCCTGATTTAGGCAGACCTCAATAGAGACACAATATCAGGTCTCTGATAATGTTAATTTATCTTTTTTACCTTGAAATAAATCTTTAGGACAATTTTATCTTTTAAACTTTTTGTCTGGGAGGCCAGCCACTCTCCACAACTTCCCAAATTTTCTCAAAGGGGTCGCCATTTTTGAATCCCTTTTTCTAAAGTTACTTTAATCTGCATGTAAATGCTGTATTGAAACACTGGGCTACACCCTTGACCTCTAGGGTGAAGATTTATCATTTGGCCATACAACTCCTTTTGGTCCAACTTTTGGGGATTAACATGACAAAAACAAATATCTAAGGTGGCTCATGTTTTATCCCAAATTAGCACGCTTTTGGTCACATGTGATGGAGCAAGGCTGGAGTCTGGGCGAGTCTGTGGCATTTGTCGCTGGTTACCTGCAAAATTTCTACATGTATTGGTAGTCAGACCTGGTTCACACTGGCTTTTGCAGACTGGTGCCACTGGTTTCATTCTGGTCCCTTAATCTTAAAGGGAGTTGATTGGCACACAGGGAGAAAATGAAGAATTAAAACCTTGGCCATAGTTTCTTTGGCTTATAGTCAGGTCACACAGTAGACAAGTAGACAGACAGATATGTTTGTGCACAGATTATAGAGTGTGCCTAGATTTTAAAATCGGCCATATAAAGTTTTTTGGAATTTTACTTTGCCTAATTATGATGGAACCATGTGGTCAGTTTAGAACACAAAACTTTGCCAACAAGAAACTTTTAGTAAACAGGAGACAAGAACAGACATGTGACATGATATAGTAGTGCCACTGGTCAGGTCAGAGGGGGGAGGATCACAGAATCAAGTTGAGTAGGTGCAAAATTGGGTTGATGCAAAATAGCAGCTGAGCTCCCACGATGCCAAGATGGCGCACCTGCCACATGGTCAATGCTTGAGAGAGCTAAAGATTTGACAGTGAGGGTGCATTGCTTCTGGCACAACTGGAGCTTCAGCTTCCACCCCCACTACAAAGGCAGAGGAGGGGTCCCACAGGGAAGTGGGGGCCTCACAGAGGAGGCCCTTCAGGGGAGGGAGCCTTGCAGAAGAGGCTGCAGAGGAGGGGGAGTGCCTCACAGGGGAGGCCACAAAAGAGGAGATACTTTGCAAGGGAGGCCACAAAAGAGGGGATACCTCTCAGGGGAGGCCGCAAAAGAGGGGGTACTTCACAGGGGAGGCCGCCTTTCAGGGGAGGGGGTCCGCAGAAGGGTTTAAACTTAAACTCATCCATACTTTTACCTTCAATTGGAAGAGAGAGGTTGAGGGAGAGAGAAAAGAAAGAGAGAGAGAGAGAGAGAGAGAGAGAGAGAGAGTTCTACCTGTCCCAGCGCTCACATACCGGAGTTTTAAATGTAGGGCCAAATTTGGTTGTAAGGAAATTTACTTATTTTTATTTTTATTTATTTATTTATTTTTTGGTCCGGTCGTGGGGCCTAAACTCTGGGCCTGGGCGCTGTCCCTCAGCTCTTCAGGTCAAGGCTAGCACTCTACCACTTGAGCCACAGCGCCTCTTCCAGCTTTTTTATTTTTTCTGCTTATGTGGTGCTGAGGAATTGAACCCAGGGCCTCATGCATGCAAGGCAAGTGCTCTACCACTGAGCCACCTTCCCAGCCTCAGGTTGTAAGGAAATTTAAGACAGTCCTTTTCTAATGTAAGTGATGGTGGAACCAAAATCTGACTGCAAGCATCCCCGGCATCGAATTTGGCTCAAAAAGTGGGAAACAACTAGTGGGAAATGTTATCACATTTTTCCAAGGCATCCCTCGGCCACAGAGGCCATCAGCTAGGAACTTTTCCAAGTTTGGGGGTTTTTTGGGGGGGGGAAGGCTCTGAGACCCCCTAAGAGAGGCAGAGCCTGCACAGTAATCTCATACCTGGAGGAAGGACTTAATTAGCCGGTGTTGGGCAGCAGGTACAGTGCTTGGTCAGGAGTAAGTTACCTTGTTGGTCCTCTGATGATAGGAGTATAGGATCTCAGGCTAGGTCCCAGGGAAGCTGATCAGACCCCCATCTGAAGTGGAGGGAGGGGAGCAAATCCACCCGGAATCTACCCCCCATAGAGCCACCAATGAAAGGATCCATCACATCATGGCCAGGGGACCATGCAGAGGCAGACAGGCACAGGAGAAAGGTTATTACAAGGCTTATTAGAGGAACCATATTTCTCCCAGAGAGAGAGCACATGGCGGCCTCTGCGATCTAGGTAGCAGCAGGGTTTGGGGGATCGAAAGTGAGGTAGATGGTGTAAGAGGATTGGACACATCCATCCCAGGGGACCACAAAGAGGCAGGCAGGCACAGGAGAAAGATTATTATAAGGTTTATTAGAGGAGCCATATTTCCCCCAAGAAGGAGCACATGGCCTCCGTCACCATCCAGGTAGCAGGAAGGTCTGAGGGAAAGGAAGTGAGGTAGATGGGAGTTCAGGTGGGTCTGGGCAGAGAGAGAGAGGGGCCAGCTGTATGGAGGGGAACTCCAGGGCAGGGAAGGGGTCAGGTCTGGGTGGAGCTGAGGACCAAAGGTGGGCATAATGCTTACAGGAAGCATTTATTTTAACTCATTGTTTCAGTCTGTTATGGCAGGAGGATAGTGGTAGAGTTGGACAGAAAACAGACTGGAGTAGAAAGAAATCTAGCCCCCAAGGACAGACCCCTCCCACACCACATTTACTTTCCTCAGCTTGGCTCATTTTCCACAATTTTACCACTTTGCAATAATCTACTCAAATTTTGAATCATTTCAATTGATTAAACCACATTAATTCAGAAACCTCATAAACTAGTCATCTTTAGAAATGCCCTCAGAGACATACCCATAGTTGTATTGTACTAATCTCCTAGGCATCCTCAGTCCAATCAAGTCGGCAATCATGATCAGCCATGCTAGGAGTTCTGCGAATTCCTTTGCAACTTTCTCCTTCGCTCTGCAAACTCCTCACAATAGATTACCCAGCATTCAGTTCTCAGATCCTTCTCTTTTCTTATTATATACACTCCCCCTTTAATATATTAGTCTTTGGAGTTTATATATCATTTATATAATGATGATTCCAAAACTTAAAATTTGTCTCAGGATTTCTCCATTCCAGACACAAATACTTACTTTACTGCCTAATTTTTATGTCAATTTTGAGGTTTCAGAGATAACTCAAACTCATCATATCTCCAAATCTTCTACTACCAGTTTCTGTCTGTTGTGCCCAGGTTGCAGGACCCGCACCAAGAAGACCACCAAGAGTCAGACTTTACAGCTGTTTTAAGGTTTTATTTAGATGGGCTGCAGCTTGGGCCTCGTCCTACCCTCCGACACAGCGGAGCCTAGGAGGAGAGCCCCAAGCTAAAGATTTGCAGGGCTTATAAAGGCACACAACCAACCAGATGTTTGGATTACCACCACGTGTTGCTCTGCTAGACAGAATTTGTTGATCTTAGGTTTAGTTTAAACAAGCAACAAGTGGTCACTGCCTCAAGACTTTAACCCTTCACTGTCAATAGTGAGATCTTCTTGTTTTTCAATTAAAATTTGGAAGTTATCTTTCAATCTTCTTTGAATTTTCTGACACCTCTTCTGCTAGCAGAAATGGTTGGTTCTATCTTTACATTGTTGTATCTACTACTTCTATCTTTTACAAAGCCTCTTTTATCTGGTTACTGAATTACTTCAATAGCTTCTTAACTAGTGTGTGTCTGCTTCCACACTGATTCTTCACAAACCTTTTCATTGGGTTCTTGCCCCAGAATTCATGCTCTGGTGCTACAATGAGGCCTTTGACATCCTACCATCTTCATTTCCCTCTTCCTTCACTCTCCTGTCTCTGTCTCTGGTTAGTTCTCTTCCAGAACTGCTGGCTTCTCTGGATTTATGAACATTCCAAGCATGCTTTGCATGCTTCTGTATTGTGGCTTTCACTGTAATTCCTGTGCCTAGAAAGCTCTTTCTTTAGGGTTTATCACTCACTCTCTTTATTGCAGTACAGTACAATGTAGCTGACAACTTTCTTATTCCACATGGGAACAAAAGTGATAATCATTCCGAACTCATCTTGAGTTTAAATAGATTCTGTGATAGGTGTTAAAATAGTCTCTTCTGATGCACAGCAGTAGCAGCGATTGCAGTTTTGTCAGTCATTTAATCACCACTTAATAATAGATACTCACTTTAGAGTACTAGTTTCCATGCTATCATATTCAGTAGGCTAAGTAAACAGCTGCATACATTCTGTCCTTGGGATAGTCACAATTCCAGAGAGCTTTATCTGGATGTAACCACTGTAAGTTCAGAAACATTTGTATTCCCAGTGAGGTTTTCATTGATCACTTTTGTAAAAAATAAAAGAAAAAAAAAGTAGTTGCCCCATTTCCTGCTGGTGCTTCCTTTTCCTCTTTCTTCAAAACCATTTAGCATCCATTGCTATTTCTGCCTGCCCCCACCTCCCTCTCTACAGGCAGAGATACATGCATGCTGTGCAGCTGAGTGAAGTGGTATTGTTACTGGTGTATGAATTCACACTGCTGGTGAGATAGAGAGAGGAAACAATGAAGATGTCAAATGGTCTAATCAGCCCTAGAAGCCAGCATAGATTTGACCATTTTTCTATTTAAAGCATGACCTCTTGGAGCATCTTTGAAATGCTTGTGTGGAAACAGATTTGGCACAGATTTCCATTTCTCTATATGTATGACCCTTTACTTATCCCACTGATCTTCTATTCATCATCATTTCTTTCCCCATCTCTCTTTTTAAATGTATGTTCACTTTGCTGTACTTTCAGTACACAAGAGGAAAAAAGCATTTGGCATTACTGATGAATCTTTATACTCTACTGTGCTAGTGTATTCTGTCTCTGGAAGGGTGAGCTTGCTTCTGAAGGAACAAGGACATAGATAAATTTGGTCATATACCCAATTTTGCCTTTATCTTAACAAATTAATTTAAAACTCCCATCTTAACCACTTAGTACAACTAAGTACATACAAAAACTACAATTCTCAATATGTACATGTGCATATTTACATGTATTCAAAACTAAAGTGAAAATAGGATTTAAGAATGGTTTTTGCAAGTTACAGATGTCCTGATAACTCATAAGGAGTGAAATAATATAAGGGCAACTCTAATGAATGAAAACATTTTTTATTTCACACTTCCCATGTCATTTTGCTCTATTTGTAAAAAATTGTGAAGATGACTTGACTATTTTAACATTTTTAATGGTAGTTTCAAGGATGAAAAATTGAAAACAAATCTTTGTTGCACAGTTTGATATTGTGACACTTCCATTTGACAAAATGAGTCTTTGGAATCTTTAAGTTGGTAGTTAAACATTTCTCACAATTCCAAGTCTATACAATAAATTCAAATGCTTAGTTTTCTAATTGCTGTAAATAAGTCCTCTTTACACCCTTTCAGATAGCAGACTTTTCTCTGCATGTTTAAATACCTAATAGATTTCTGAATAAAAAATAATTTTAATGAATGTATTCATATTTTACAGAAATTCAGGTATAAGCTTATGATGTAGAAACATATTGATTTCAAACCTTACATTTTTCCCATTTGCAGCATTTCAAAATTCATGGGGAAACCTCAAATCTTAAGTTTGAATTACTCAGTGAATAATTGTCCTAACTGTTCCTATATTCAAAATACATGCAAGTGTATCATTATGACCTTTATATTAATAAGTTTACTTTCTTTAGTAACTTGATTTAAGTATAAAGAAAGGAGAGAATTCAGATGTGTTAAACAATTTGCCATATAACAATATTCCTTAAGTCTTTACAATAGCTTTGTGGAGCATGCATTTCTACTTAGTTTCATTGTTACTGACTTAAGTTTCAAAAAAGTTAGGTCACAATTATTCATTTCAGGTAAAAATCATGTTAGAAGAAAAGAAGGAAATGTAAAATCCTCACTTCAAAGAATCAGCAGAAATAGGGCATCTATTTAGAGACTGAATAGGACAAAGGTATGAATAGACAGAAAAGACCCAGTTACTGGAACCAAACAAAGTGCAAAGCTAGGCATGTATCACACGCTACAGCCATAGTATGTGTATGTGGCTTATACAGTCCTCTAATTTTTCGTTAAAAAATTACTCTTGTAATTGAAGTGGGGTGATATGATCAAGGCTTTTTGTAACATGACTTATGCCATAAAGAAATCTACCTGAAAAAGGAGCTCAGGAAACCAACACAGATTAAGAGAAAGAAAAGTTTGATTACATGATCTAAATCTTGTTAATTTTTTCCTGGAGCCCTGATTAATATAATAATAATAATAATAATAATAATAATAATAATAATAATAATCCTTTGCTTCTTATGACAGTTGGAACTATGTGTCATTTTCAACTTAAAGAACTTTACTAAGAGCCAATATAAGATGTGATAGATGATTAAGAAACAATTGTCTCCACTGGGAATGTGAAAGATGTGAGTTCTTCTTTATTTTCTCTCTGTGTGTGTGTGTGTGTGTGTGTGTGTGTGTGTGTGTGTGTGTGTCTGGTAATATGCACTTATCTGAAGACCTTACAATAACCAATACTCTACCACTTGAGTCATACTTCCAGTTCTTTGGCTTTTCAGTTGATTAGGCTTGAAGCAATATCTTCCTACCTCTTCTTCCTATATAGTTGGTATTATAGGCATCATCACTTCGAGACTTCTCTGACTCTTCCAACTATAAACTTCAGTTACTCTATCCTTTAAGATTCACACATAACAATACAATATGGAAATTCTTGAACTCTGGAAAATTAGCATTTTCTCCTTTGTTCTATATTTATATAAAGCGTTTATAGCAGAAATGCTTGGTAAGAAATGTATGCATTATCCTGCCCATGTAATTGTAACCCCTCTGTACAATATGTTCACAAATAAAATAACATAAAATAAAAAAAGAGTTTATAGCAGAATTATTAACTAGGATATGTTAAAGCAATATGTTTCATTGTTTTCTGTTTAAAGAAACGGTGTTACACATTTGAAATAAATGGCTTATACAAGAAAATAACTTTTGAGACACAAGATAAAAATCTCAATGAATTCATTTGTGGACAGTTTCTCTTGCACTGAAAAAGTATGAGAATGGGAACATGTCTTCCAAAAATGGTATTTTCCCAAAGGTCATTTTAAATGTTAATCACTTAAAATTTAATAATTTATTCTGATTAAATTGAGAGTTACAGATATTGTTATCTCTTTATTTATCAATTTATTTATTTACTAATATGAGGTCTCCATACATTGCCCAAGCTGCTTTTAAAATTGAAATCCTACTGACTCAGCATATCAAGCAATCCAGTACAGAGGCAGGCTCTACCATATCTAGCAAAGTCATTTTCAAAAGTAGTAGCTGTTCAGGGACTGGGAAGGTATCTCAGCGGTAGAGTGCTTGCCTTGCATGCAGGAGGCCCTGGTTTGGATTCCTCAGCACCAAGCAGAAAAAGCCAGAAATGATGCTATGGCTCAAGTGGTAGAGCACTAGTCTTGAGCTGAAGAGCTGAGTGACAACGCCCAGGCCCAGAGTTCAGGCCCCACGACCGACCAAAAAAAAAAAATAGTAGTAGTTGTTCAAACATTGATGGCAGAAAAATGACACTATTAACTGGAGTGAGTTAAGGGAGAAAATTAATCTATGTCATTTATCAATTTACAAGTACACTCTACACATACATAGGTACTCAGGATCATCCTTAAGCCAAAAGTGGGCACACATTTCTTCTTTCTACACACAAATTTCTACCCTGTCCCTTACATGAATTGGATATCTCTGACTCTTAAGCCTCTATTTCAGTGTTTAAAGAAGAAATTAACTTAGAGTTAACTAGGCTTTGTGACGCATGATGTGATGTTCAGGCTGTGGTTTATGAACAACCTCAGTTAAGAGAATTGAGGTGATGTGTGGACCAGGAAAGAGAAGGGTGCACATAACTGCCCTGCTGCCACTGCTCTGTTGACAGCGAGGACTGAGCCATTCTAATCCCCTTGGATTTTTTATCTACCAAAACAGCTTGGGCCCATCAGCAAATTGCAGTGGCATATGGTCCAGGTTTACGAGTAATCTGGCACATGATTAAGGCAAGGGGGATGTCATCCTTCACTAAATACTGAAAATACTATCAAAGAATTTAACGGTATTTCAAAAAGTCAAACTGAGAAAATTATAATTATTAAATACCTCAACTCAACAATTTGGAGTTTTTCCAAATTAAATGTGTCTTTACATATAAGAAACTACCATGAAAATGATTTAAAAAAATAGAACCCAAGGTGTTAGGAATTAAGAGTCATGCCTTTCAGCATTCCATTGAGTGTGCTGATCTTCAGGTTTCTATGGATATACATATATATGTATGTGTGTGTGTATATGTGTATGTGTATATGTATATATGTATGTATATATACTGAGACTGTTTCAAGGGGGATCACACTTCTAGTTTCCTGTAGTGAGATTCCCTTTGTCCATTCAGATATATTCCCAGGTCCCAGTGAGACAATCTGGACCTTTCAAAGAATGATATGCTGTGATAAAGATGACAAGCACAATCATAGGAAGTATCTAACCTTACCCCTGCTTTTCAGACTGGAGATAGTTTTATCTCTACATGAAGAGGAAAATCATCTGGGGAGTGTATGAAAAGTATTGATGTTAAAAAGCTGCCCATGGAGGTTAGGGATGAACAAATCTTGAGTTCTACCCAGGCCTCAGCATCTTTAAAGGCATGCCCTCGTATTTCCACCATTCAGCTACTGTCAGATGCCACTGAATTAGGGCAGCATGCCATTGTGCCAGGTGGTACACAAAAGTATAGGATAAAGAATGATAAGAAATTCCATTTAATTCAAAATTGGAAAAAAGGAAAACTTCTATTGTCGTTTTCCCACAATTACTGCTATAAATATGCAGCAAAATACAAAATTCATATGAGATTTGGGGAGGTAAAATTATGTCTCAGTTACCTTAAAGAAATATGTTGTATTTATTCCTGTTTTCCTTTGTTTATCAGCCCCTTTCCAAAAGGCTAGAACATATAAGATATGATTTCACAGAGACTTGGAACTCTATATTTCTCCCTTTTGTTTTACTTACACACACAAAATTTTGTTAGCAACCTACTTAAATATTCATCTACTCATCAATTTAGGAGTATGTATATATGAAAAACTGATAATTAAAAACCTTGCATTCTAGCTTGTTTCTGTGTCTATTATAGATGTCACAGGTATGCTCACAGGACCTGGTTTACATTCTAATTCTCTCACAAATTATTTAACTATTATCATTGTAAGGTCCCTGAGTAACAAATCAAGCAACAAAAAGAAAGCAGGTAAACATTTGTCATCTCATTCTGCATAATGTTATGGTGATCTTCAGAGTGAAACTACAGCAAGCAGGTTTTCTAACATACTATTATTTTCTTAGGCTGCTTATTGGATGAAAGCTGGTTTATAGTGAAGAAATTTATAACCAAAAAATACAGCATACTTATAGGAAAGCAGTAAATTTTCCTTCCCCAAGATTCTAAACACCTATCATATGTGAGACAGGACAAGTTTGACTTCTCTGTTTTCTTCTCTTTGACCTTGCCAGTAATATCTGTTGGATTCAGGAGATGTCTAGCAACTTCCTCTACTGACAACCTACCTTCCTTATTTTTCTCCCATTTTTCTCTTCAGGGTTAATTAACCTGAAAGTACATATTGATCCAACTTCACTGCGGTGTTCAAGCAAGAAGGGGGAAGGGCATTTTATTTTACTCTCAAAGTAATTTTTTTCATGAACTCCTGCAGGGAAATCACCCACTGACTACTTGGCCAGTTGCAGAATCGCCACAGCAACAAGGTCGGTCACCTCATCATGTCAAGACCCCTGCGAAAGGCATCTGGCGGTACAGAGGGTACAGAGAGGAGTAGACATAACAGATTCATAATCATGGCCCTCTTAGAAAAAAAAAGTCTCAAGTCTTAATTGAAAATTATACTGACTATGTCTGTATCAGGAAAATTCCACAAGCACAAATCCACTTAAGGTCTTTACATTGGAGCAAAGCATCAAGGAGGCTCCAAAGTTCAGTGATGGATGGAGCAGGGAGAATGAGGAAATGGGAGAACTGGAGCTACTCAGGTGCTTTCCAACAGTGAAAGACTTGAAGTTGCCACCTCCATTTGGAAGGATCAGAGTTGATGTTGATGAGTGCCATGGAAAGTTGTTTAGGTGGACAAGAGCTTCACTGCAGTCTGCATTTATTTTAACACGAGAAAGCAAAAGGTCACACTGCATGAGAAAACTGTCAGCTGAACCAGAATCTACAGTAAAAAGCTGGAGCACAAATTTCCTGGCGTAGGCAGGAGTCGTGCACCTACTAAAGACATTAGAGTGAGTTTTGGCAAAGGAGTGAGCTACTGACTGCCAACGAAGGTGTTTTCAGGGATGACCGAAGAGAATTAAAGTAGCATAAAGGCAAGAAAGTAGAAGGGCACTAAGATGTAAGATCCCACTGCAAACCCAGGGAAAGAAACACACGTCACACTTAGGCATGAATGGGTCTGCTAAGAGAGGTCAAAGCCAGAGTGTACACAACTTCGGTGCCCTGTCCACTCCGCCAGCACACTCTGTTGAATTGCCAGCTAGCCCCTTTGCACTGCTAGTAACCGTGACTGCCTCCTTCTTATCTCCTATTGTCCTGATTTCTCCTGTGAATAATAACCCTCATTCAAATCACTCCTTTGATTGCTCCCCAGTTCTCCTGCCTCCTGCTATTGGCTCTGCCCACGATAACCCCAATCTGGCCAACCCCACCATCGCTGCTACCGAAAATAGTTGGAGAGGGAATAAGGCATAAAAGTGCAGGTCTGCCACACAAATTAATAGGGTCCAGTTGGCCCTTCACATTTTCCAGAAAATCCTGTCGTGTGTTTCTAATCAGCTTGCCTCTCACTCGACAGATTAACCCTTCTTAGCTTGACTGCTTTCACAAGCTTCTTTTCCCATAATCTCATCCTCCTCTCCCACAAAAAGGCCTCCTCTCATAGTTTACAGAGAACAATCAATGCAATCAGGTGAAAAACCTGTCCAATTTCACACTCACCCACCCACACAATCGCTTTTTTTTCTTTCTAGTTATTTTAACCGGTGTCTCTTTAGCAAAGATATCCTGTTCATCTTTCAGAAGTGAATTGCTCCACCCCATCCTACTCCTTCAAATGATTGAAGTTGTTCAATCATTTATTCTCATATGGTAAATTCTCTGATTTGTCCCTCTTCTACACATATGATTGCTCAAGTCTTTGCTGTGCAAAAATGTTCTTTTTCCCTCAGACCATCCCAAATTATAACTTAGTTTCCTTTAAGGTAGTTAGTTCCAAAAATTGTTTCTATCTAGAGACTTTGGTGTTTGACTCACTACCTCCCAGGTCTTGTTGTCCATAGATACCACACCTACCCTGCTGAAGTAATTCTTGAAAAGACAAGAAGGACATAATTCTTTACCAAGAACACTCTTATTTGTACCTGTTATGCTACCAACATTACTAAAAACAATTTTTGAGGCCAACCACAAAGACTCATTCCCTAATTCCAACTACACAGGAGGTAGAGAGTTGGAGGATTATTGTTTGAGGCCAATGCAGGCAAAAAAATATTTTTTTTAAATGAGAGAACATCTCAGTCAAACAAATCTGGACAGGGCAGTTTCACACCTGCAATACTAGCTCTGCAGGAAACATGGGCAGGAGACTCACAGTCTGATTTCAGCCTCAAGCAAAAATCTTAAGTCTTTTCCATGAAGAAAGAAAAAAAAAAAGCTTTTGTTCTCACATCTATTCTATTTTAAATGATAATGTATATAATTTCTGGTCTGCTTCCCAATCCCTCATTTGTTCTGGTACACTGCAGTAATTTCCTCTGTAACAAGCTTTTTCTGTGAATTACCCTGACTCTAGGAGGCCACACTCCTACTTTGCCACTTAGCTATTCCTCTTCATCTCTGTAGTGATTTCCAATTTCTTTGCCTGCTTTGTGTAGTACTGTTACAGGTTTATCCCTTGGCAGATGATGTATCTGTGGGATAATGTATCTGTGCTAGTGATAACAACTTACAATCACACAATAAATTCCAACTGCACCTCTCTGGTCTGGACCTCTCTCGTGACCTTTACCCTCTATGTGAAGCTGCCTGAGTGAATCACCATCCAGATGCCTACATGGACACTGTCAGCAAACCCCACCTCAATGTGCAACACTGGCTTCCCACCAGATCAGTTCCTCTCCCCAGACTACACTACCCTGGGGAATGCGAGCACCCTCCCACAGAGATCAAACCAGAAACCCAAATGTTGCCTTGGACCAATCAGCTTCCTTCTTCCCATTGCATATCAAATTTGTCATCAATTTCAATTCACTCTGCTTAAAAAAAAACTTATATTTTTGACATTCACCAATGGTAACTGTGTTTAACTTGCTTTAGGACTTCCTTATGTTTTACTTCATTTACTGTTAGAGTCTTTCTATTCCCATTTGTAATTCCCTTTAACCCATTTGTCCTCGCTACTAGTGTGACCTTCCCATGTCTTACAGTAGCTACACTGTAACTTCTGTCACCACCCTTTATAGTGTTATTTAACTCTGCCCTATATTGACATTCATAGTCTAGCTATATTCAATTAAAATTACTAGTCTGAACCAAGTCTCTCATACTTTCCAAATGTTTCTGTATCACCTTAAATGGACTCTCTTACCCACCTTCTCCTCCAAATTCATTATCTCATTATCAGCTCATTCTGAGAGGCCTCCAGGCTAGAGTAGGTACCTCTTCTTTTGCATCATCATTTGCTTCTTGTCATTGCAGAACTCATGATTCTGTCGTGTAATTGTAAAGCTTCTCTGTATTGCCAATACCCTGTGTATCCATCACCCCTCACACCTGGTGTCAAAGAGGCACTCAATATTGGTTAAGGAAATCATTTAATAGTAGATTACAAGTCAAATGAAATTTTATCTCCAGACGCTAATGGCTCACTCCTGTAATCCTAGATACTCTGGAGGCTGAGCTCTGAGGATCACAGTTATAAGCCAGCCTAGCCCGGAAGGTCTGTGAGACTCCTAACTTCAATTAACTACCAAAATGCCAGAAGTGGAGCTGTGATTCAAGTGGTAGAGCATTCTCCTTGAGCAAAAATGCTCAGACAATGCCCAGTATCTTAATTCAAGCCTCAGGACTGACACAAAATTAATAATAATAATAATAATAATAATAATAATAATAGTAATAATCTTTTATCATAACAGTTAAAATACAACTGAATAAAAATTTTTTTAAAAAAAGAAATAATATTTCACTAAGAGAAGAAGTTAAATTTAGTCCAGAGATTTTAAAAGTTTGAAAAATATTAGGAAATTGACTAAGTTTTGTTCCACATTAGGAGGCAACCACATTGTACTCTACCGTGTTATGCCTATAGTTTAATTTGGTTCTTTGTTAGTTATCAGTTTCTTATTTGACTATGAAGTCCATTCAACTGTCCATTGAAGTATATTAAATGTATGTTTGTATTCAGGCTTTCAAAAATGCAGACTCTATGGTTTCTTTTTAAAAAATTATTGTAAAGGTATGAATAGTAGGATTACAGTTACATACCACTCCTCACTCCCCCCTCTCCCCAACTGTAAAGTTCATTTCCAACATAGTGTCTAGTGAGTATCATTGTTGCATTAGTTTATCTTTTGTCCTGTTGTTTCTGTGATTCCTTTTCCTTTCCATGGATCAGAATAGCTTATATATAAGACAAAGGGTACAGAAAACTAAAACAGGAAGAAAAATAGAGATAACTGCATACAGGACATAATAAGAATCTCTTAGCTTCAATTCTTGGAGTTCATTTTGATGTGCTTCATTGTCCTATGCACTTAGCAATTGGACTATTGTGATCCCCTGCTAAGAATATCACAGTCTTATTCTAGTTATTACAAATGAGGGAAATCATGCAACCTATATTTCTTTAGGCCTGCCTTGATTCATTTAATATACTTTTCCCCAGGTCTTTATATTTCTTTATGTAAGGGGATATGTTATTCTTTCTAAAACAAGCATAGAACTCCATTGTATATTTATACCTCCTCCTCCTCCACCTCCTCTTCCTCCACCTCCTCTTCCTCCACCTCCTCTTCCTCCACCTCCTCTTCCTCCACCTTCTCTTCCTCCTCCTCCTCCTCCTCCTCCTCCTCCTCCTCCTCCTCCTCCTGCTCTTCTTCTCCTTCTCCTTCTTCTCCTTCTCCTTCTCCTTCTCCTTCTCCTTCTCCTTCTTCTTCTTCTTCTTCTTCTTCTTCTTCTTCTTCTTCTTCTTCTTCTTCTTCTTCTTCTTCTTCTTCTTCTCCTTCTTCTCCTTCTTCTCCTTCTTCTCCTTCTTCTCCTTCTTCTTCTTCTTCGCCTTCTTCTTCGCCTTCTTCTTTGCCTTCTTCTTGGTCTTCTTCGCTTTCTTCACCTTCTTTGCTTTCTTCTTCGTCTTCTTCATTTCTTCATCTTCTTTGTCTTCTTCTCCACATCTTCTTCATCCATTCATCTACTGAGGGGCATCTGGGTTGGTTCCATATCTTAGCTATGGTAAATAATGCTGCAATGAACATTGTTGGTTTCTTATCTTCTAAAAGTGCCACCTGTTTGCAAAAATACATTTTATACTCTGTCCTAATGCTTGTGTTTATGCAATACTTGTAAATTAGATACTGTGTTGTAGAGACTTGCGACATTAGATTACTGTTCTTTTATACCCAAAGGATGAAAAATAATTTCTCTTTTGTTTTTTAGTTCAGTTGGGAAATAGAATAATTTACAATTACCTTAGAAAAAAAAAAGGAAAACATTTAAAAGAAATTCAGGATCTAAAACAAGCTTCCCGATTAGCCTTGTCATCTCAACAAGAAAGTACAAAATATCCAGATACTAAGAAAAGAAGCAACCTAATTATGCATTGAATAAGCGACTTGTATTAGTCTCTTTGAATAACAATAACAAAATTCATTGAAAGATAACATACTCAAGCTGAAAAATGAGAGATGCTATAATTTATTGCTATGAATTTAGGGTTGTGCCCCCCAAATTCTATGGTTTGAACCCCCAACCTCTAATTTGACCTGGGATTCTCAGACTTTAATTAGGATTAGGTAAGGTCACCAGGGGGGGTGGGTCCCATGATGAAACTACTGTCCTTAAAAGGAGAGAAAGACAGATTGGAGCACTTGGGTGCATTCTCAGTCTCCACAGGGAGAAAATGCCTTTCTTCATTCCAGGGAGAGAAGACTCATCAGAAAGCAACTGTGAGGCAATGCTGACCTCAGACTTCAGCTCTAGGGCTAGAAAGAACAGTTTTCTGTTGTTTATGCCACTCAGTCTATAGTAGTTTATTATAGTAGTCCAAGCTAAGGGATACATTTATGGAAAACACAACTAAATCTTCCCACAGGAAGTTTTCTTTTTGTTTCTTATTTGTTTGAGACAGGATCTTATTAAGTCCTCCAGGCTGATCTCCAGCTCTGGGGCTCATGTGACCTTCTTACTTTGGCCTCTTTAGTAACTGGGATGAGAGGCATCTGCTACTATGCCCAGCTCGCAGGAAATTTAGAAGAAACTAAAGTAAAAGAAATATTTCTGATTTTACTCAATTTCTGCTGAAAAGTTATAGCTTTTCCATACTCCCACAGACTGAATCTCCAAACTCTTCTCACCAAGAATTCTGTTGATATTCACCCTTCTTCCTTAACTTTCACTTAAACATATACTTCTCAATAGTCTTTACACATTGATATAACTTTGGGGGTGGAGATATTACATATCATCAATTCAAATTTAAGACTGTCTATCCAGAAAGCTTTCAGCATCTTAGGACAAAGTTTGTTCTCAGGAGATTTCCAAATAAAGTTCAATTATATGCGCAGCTATTAGTAATCTCAGTAAGAATAGAATGAAAGATTTCCCCAACCATGACCCCAAATATAATTTTAAAAATGGGACTTAACCTCTCAGAGCCATTAAGTGTCCCCTTAATCTTCACAGAGTCAAAACCTAAGCCCCATAACACATTCCTCTCTAATTACAAACATCAGCTGTTCAGTTGTGAAGGTGTGGCTGATGTCAGTCAAACCGCAGCCAAAACAAGGTCAAGGTCACCATTTGTTATCTGAAGTCTGGTGCCATCTGGTGAGTTCTAAGGAATTCAGAACATTCCACCTCCACCGAAGAAGCCAAGGCACAGTAACCATTCCTGAAGACTCAAGAAAGAAAACAAGAAGGAATGACAGTGATCAAGATGTGTTATATTCACGGTCTGGCTTGTGGAATCCAAACTCCTTTGTACAACTACTTAAAAGTAAAATGAAAGGAAGAAGGAAAACAAATGTATGACCAAGCAAAGAAAATGCTGATTTGGATAGCCATACCTTCAAAGCAAGCTCATTGTCCCAGGAGAGGTTTTCAGCTCATCTATTCAAATGATTCAAACAATTTAAGTTGATATACAAGTGAATTGTTACCTAATCAACTGCCACAGATGGTTGCTGTCTTTGTCAAATAATCTCTCAGTGCTGCTGATATAAATGACCTTGTAACTAAATTATGGCTATAGAAACACATGGGCATGTTGAGAGATGCCAAATCAGAATGTGGGGAGAGAGAGAGAGAGAGAGAGAGAGAGAAAGAGAGAGAGAGAGAGAGAGAGAGAGAGAGAGAGAGAGAGAGAGAGAGACAGAGACAGAGACAGAGACAGAGACAGAGACAGAGACAGACAGACAGACAGACAGACAGACAGACAGACAGAGAGACAGACAGACAGACAGACACAGACAGACAGACAGACAGACAGACAGACAGATGGGGGGGTGGGAGGGAGGAAGAGAGAACGAACGAGAGAGAAGAAAGGAAAGGAACAGGATTCCCCCAACTTACCTGACAGTTTCAAAGCAATCTCAAACAGAATCCTAGTGGGTATTTTGTGGATATGAACAAATAAATTCTAAAATTTATGTTAAGAGGCAAAAGATTCAGCATAGCCAAGAAGACACTGAAGGGGAAGAACAAAAGTTACACAACTTCAAAACTTACTGTAAAACTATAGTAATGCAGACACTACGGTATTGGTGAAAGGAAAGACAAATGAAAAGAATACAGATCCTAGAAATACACTCACAGAAAAAAATGCCACATAACGTTTGACAAAGTAGTAAAGACAATATAATGGAAGGAAAAGAAGGTTTAAAATAAATGGTGTTAGAACAACAGAACACGCTCATTGCAAAATAAGAGAGAAAGTCTAAAGGGATGATATTTTGCAAAGAGATTTTTCATATGAATCAGCAACTAGAAGAAAATTCTTAAGTAGACTATTAACTTTCCATGATTCATGATCAAAAAACACAAAAAAGGAAAATGAGACTTCACTTAGTCTGGAATCTAATATTTTTTTTCCAGAGGATATCAAGAAAAATCTGAGTGATCATTTTGAAGTATGGAGATCAGGTCTGGCCGGCGCCATATTGGCCACATGGTGGATGGTAGGGTCTAGCATCTTGTCTTCATGCTGGGGGACGGCCCCCCCCCCATCACCTGCCTCCCAGGTGATGGGCATGCCTGGACCCCAGGAGGCAGGGGCAGGCACTTGGCTGATAGGTTATTGAATCTGTCAGTCTAGTGCCTGGAACTGGGAATTTCCTAAGGATCTGCCCCCTGCACTGACCTGTTTAGGCCAGGACCAGCCTAGCCGCGAGACTCCATGCCACGGGTGTCTCCGTGATGGTGTCCTGTGTCCTCTCTCCTGGCTCGTCTCCAGTCATCATGGAGTCCCAATTCAGCTCTCCATTGGAGCTGAGTTGGCTTGTTGGTATTGTTCTTGTTACTTCTTTCCTCTTTAGCATGTTTCCTAGCTGTGTTACGTGTATTTGCATGCTGTAGGCCTTTGTAACAACTGGTGGCCTGCAGCCTGTTAACTGTATAATAAAATATTCTATATTTTAAAATGTGGCTTCTGGGATGATTTACCTTACAACAATTTGACTTCTGAACTTATTTTGGCATGTCTAGGGGCATAGCTCAATTGGTAGAGCACTTACTTTGCAAATCCAAGGCTCCAAGTTCAAGCTCTAACGGCTAAAAAATAAAGAAAGAAAGAAAAAAGAAAATGAATTATTTTGTGTCAATTTTTCCTTTTGGAAGATCAGGCATAGTATAGTAAATTGTGCAAAAGGAATGAGATATGTTCAGAAAATATTACAAAGATAATGGCATGTCAAACAACATTTTAATGCTTGAAGTCCCACATCGCAGTGACAATTCCAAAGAAATGCTACTATCTCTAATTATATTGTGATGATTCTGAGCTCACGTATTTCTCTATGTCTAAGTCTCCCCCTAGCATGTAGGATATGCTGGACCAAAGTAAGTCTACTTTAGCTATGAGTAACAGCATCAAGACTTGATTTCAGGGTTTCAATTGTAGAAATTTAGATATAGAATAGAATGAGAGATAAAAATTTAACAATACCAGGCCAGGAACAAGTCCCAGCATCTTTTCACTTGACTCACCTCCATTGAGAAGTGAGTGGTCTGGCCCTAAGATCAACAGAGCCTGAGAGATGACTTCAGATAATCTTTTGAAATTTCTAGGAGATTCTTCTTTCTCATTTAAAAATTCACTGGCACCTGTGACTAACAGTTTGCTATAAAGCAAAAATTCAGCATAAGGCAAGTCCATATTGAACCCTATCCAAAGGGTTTTAATTACTGAATCACCAAAAAAAAATCTTGTTATAAAATGGATTTACCCAAAAGGCAGCCAGATGGCCTAGTTCCAATGTATTACAGAGGATAAAAAGAACAAGAAACATGTTGTTCCTCCACCCCACCCCCAAAGTATTTGCTGTGTCGCTTACAGGAGTCAAAGCCCAGGTAATAGGAAGAGGTGGATGACAGGAAAGGAGAGAAAGCCAGCTTTATAACGCCCTGGGCAGGCAACTCAACAGAATGCCAGAGATCCCAGCAGATGTGTGGGAAGAAGGTTCATCTAGATCAAGTTCATTGTTCCCCAAAATGTGGGTGCTTCTTGCCTTCATAAGCTACTGTATCTTAGGAACAGAAATTTTAATTGACTGAAACCCACTGTGCAAAACTGAGAATGGAAATTGGGTTCTCCACCTCCGCAGCACCTTTATTTTTGGCTATAAAGCTTTGGAAGGACAGCAGGAAATATAAACTGGGTATTGGTTGTGTCCTTTATTATTCATTCATTTACCCGTAGGGGGAAAAAAATCCACCAGAAACCATTCTGGCTCTGAGGAGCTTAAAGGAATATCCAAATGACTGGGAGAGAAGAAATTTGTGCCTAGAGCTTGTGAAGTGGAGACATCATTTGTTTTATAATGAAATGAAAAGTTATGATCTGTAGTATCTAGGAAGTTTGTCAACTGTCATGAGTCTTCTTCATAGTTTCATTCTGTGTACTTATCCTTTTGAAGATGGAGACTAGATCTTATTTATCACTAAAGCCAACACAGTTCCTGATCAAATGAAAGATACAAATTCATCAACATGCATTAATAAAATAGCCAATCTGCCCTGGTCAAACTTCTCTAAATCATGTGTGTGTGTGTGTGTGTGTGTGTGTGTGTGTGTGTGTGTGTAAACACACACACATATATTTGTATCTATATATACACACATACATATATATGTATAATGTATATACAAACAGCATATTATAGTTTAGAAAAGATAAAACAATCTGTAGGAAAGGATCATAGAATGAAATAGCATTTCATTTTCTTGAGACCTAAAGAAATTTAAAATACTATATTGCCTAGAAGAAGATCGATGATGTCTCAAGAATTTGAAAAATATCTAATATATAACCATCGTGAATTCCAAACTATTTTAATTATATCCATCCTATCTGGCTCTCCACTTTCTACCTTTTCTATTCCTGCCATAGAGTTACCCAAAGTATGGAAACTATTTTAAAATTAGCTAAGAAAAAAAATCATATGCTGAAGTAGATTTACAATATATATTAGCAAGCTCTTCCCTACAGCAATTTCTGAAGACTGACCAGATTGTAGCACATAAACCGCCTTGTTTGAAGTTCAGGATGAAGGAAGGATCAAATTGACAGGATTTCTAAATGGACTGAATACTAGTTTCACAAACTGGCCACAGAATTGGATATAAAAATGCCAATTAGATTACAAGTGCCATGTGTCCAGTAGACCTGATTCCTGGGCAATGTACATAGGAGAACACGGTAGCCCCAGTACTACCCTAAGTATAGCACCCACCTTACATAAGAACAAGTGGCCTGCAGACAATGCCACTCACTCAGGAGGTTTCACTGCAAACTATAGTCTTAAGTAATTTTCTCAAATGTCTGGAATTTTACAATTTGGGGATTACCAGTTTGTCGAAATGCAAATTACTCTGGGAGACTTTCTACGTTGTTTTTTATATAGAATGATTTAGCACCGGGGAGGTAGATAGATAAAGGTTCCAATTGAGGAATCCCTACCCTTTTCTTCTAGGTAGACAATCCTAAGAAAATAGGCCTTTAGAATGGCAGTATTTGGGAGTTCTTTTTTTAATTCATTCTAAGAAAAGATTTTAAGTTTTATTGTGTAAAATCATTTCAAGCAATCAACTGGATGCTGTATATAAAGTTTCATGGAGGTTTTAGAGAAGAATAAAAAGACAGGAAAGCAATGACCATTCCCGGAACTTGATGGCTAAGCATCTTTCTCTGTCTGAGAAAGGACGCCTTTTCCTTTCTGGTTCAAATGTTGATCCATGTGTTAGTTAGCTTTCCATCACTATAACAAAAAAACCTGAGATAATCAAGTTACGAGGGGAAAATGTGGGTTTGGGCTCTTGGTGTTTTTGTAGGCTAGCCCCTGTTTGCTTGTCCTTTCTGTGTTTGTTCCTGTGACAAGGCAAACACATCATGGCTGTAGTGTGTGGCCCTGTAAAACCTATAATAGCTGGCTGGGAAGTACAAGAGACCAAAAAGAAGAGCTGGAGTTCTGAACTTCTTTGAAGGTATGTCCCCGGTAACCCAAGATCTCACACATCTCCAAGTTTTCATCACCCATTAATAGCACCAAGCTGGACACTCAGACTTTAACTCATAAAGCTGGAGGGGTTATTCCAGACTCAATCTCTAATAAGCTGCATGATATTAGACAGGCCACCTGCTTTCTCTGTTACTTTGTTTCTTTGTTTATAAATACAGAATAATAGTATATGCCTCATAGTTTAGTGTATAGATAAGATGAAGAAATAAGATGTAGGCAACCTGAGAGGATGGATGGGGTGGGAAAGATGGGGGAGAACAATGGAAGGGTGACATTGATCAAGATGCATTGTACTCATAAACTGATAGATTGAATTGAAACATCTAAACTGCTACTTACAGTGTAACTTTATTTTAACAAAAGAATATACTAGTATTTGAAATCAATAAATTCATCACTTTGTTCCAGACAAGGTAGCAGGCAGCAGTACTTAGGGACTCCTAAAGTGAGAGAAAGCAAGTCAGGAGAAAAGGCAGATGTTAAGGAGCCTTAATAGAGTATAGAGTGGAAAGGGTTTATTCTACTAATTATCTCAGTCAGCGCAGGGTTATCTTTATTTGCCTACAACCCTCTCAAAAATACTAAAACCTTTTCGTTAGCCTTCTAGACTTCTTAATATGAATTTGTTTTATTTGATTTTAAACCTAAAACTACTATGTAACCGCTAAGCCTTCTGCCAGCACTTAAAATGAGCAAGTAACAGCAGAAAATATTTGCCTCCCCACCCTTCCTGGAGACTGCAGATGAGCCGTTCTTCATTTCACAATAGGATGAACAGATGAAGCCCGCCCTGTGGCCTAGAGATTAACACCCTTAGGCTGATGAGACAGCAAAACAGCAGACCTGGGCTCCAAATCCATGGCTTCTTCACCCTGCTAGCAGACTCAAACATTCAATAGATGGATTCCACTAACAGGAGGATTGAGGCCTGAAGATAGATACAATTGAAGAAACTACCTGCCTTTTAAGATCAGAAGCTCTTGGTTGCTAGTTAGTGGGTATTTGTTTGGGTTTAATGGGCAGGAGTAATGGAAGAACTATGCAGCTGTTGACATAGATGGATGGTCCCAGGGAAGTAAAACATGGTCAAGTGAGTTCCACCCTCTCTATCTGGCTGGACATGGAATCCTGCATGTGTCAGATCGATTCTCACACTTCACTCCTGATCTACCTCTTTCTATTCAGTCAAAATCGAAGGCATAGTTGTTTCCCTTTTGGCCTCTCAAAAAGAAAATTTTTGAAACTCATCACATTTTACTCACAAGTATATCTTGCATATATCGAAATATTTGGAGTTTCTTTGAGGAATTTGATGAAATGACATCATTATGTATGGAACAATTACCCAATCAAGACACAGATTGCCTTGGTCTCTGGAAGCTCATTTTCTGGTAACTATCTATCGCCTACTCCTCACTACTCCTTGGAATTTTAATTTCCTCAAACTTCAACTCCTATAAATACAATACCACTTATGCACTCTTTTCTACTTGTTCTTTTCTACACAGAATAATATTTTTGTCATCTGTTCATGACATTGAAGGTATAATTTAGCTTTATACTGAGTATTTTTTTCCTATTACACAATTTGGCATCTATCAATCTGTCTTGAACATTGGATGGTGTGTAGTTATTGAGTATTATAAAAGCTACTATGGGCATTCATATACAAGTTATTTGTGCACAGATGTGCCTTTATGTTGGGTAAATAATGGTAGTAGAATCAATAAAGTTTTAAACTACTCATGTATTTATCTTTACAAGGACTTACTAAACTGTTTTATAAGCTGTTATGCCTTCTTACCAATGTCAGAATTGTTCTATTCCGCATCATTGCTAACACTGGGTATTACCTATTGTTTTTATTTATTTATTTGGGGGGGGGTGGGGTAAGAACAGCTTAGCATGTGATCTAACGTACTAACATAATTACTGCGGCGTTAATTATGAGCACAACATTGGACAACAGGTCCATAGAATGTATCCATGTCGCTTAAATAAAACTTTGTCCTCCTCATTTAGCAATTGCAGCTTCCCAGATAAGAGTTTTTTACTCTTTTAGATTTAAGCCAATTTTTATTCTATAAGTCTACATTCTTTATTCAACTACTCTAGTGAGGGCTTAATGTGAATTATATTGCTTTGCAATTGAATTTCCCTGATGATTAATATTTTTGAAAATGCTTCATGTACTTGTTAACTGCTTATGCATCTACTTTTGGAGATGTGGCAGATTTACTTTTTACATTTCTTTGTGTGATTCTGTGATTTGTGAACATCATTTATAACAGAAAAACAACAAATATAGATACAGTAATTTTACTATTATATTGTATTACATTTGTACAAAATACTGTTAGTATCAGTATGGAATTTTGTGTCTTGAATATATGCCTTTATTGCTCATAGACTAGTTTAAATGTTGTTCTAAGCAAAATGTTGTCCAGATACAAACAGTTTAAAGATGACTTAATAAGCAATGAACAAAACTTTTTGCAATCTAGTTCCATACCCATTATGAGATATTAGTATTAAATTGGTTTTTATCATATATCTAAGAGAATTCATGATATTTCAAGATACCACTTAGTAGAAAGCATAAATAAGTCTTATGCACAAGGGTTTGGAAAATTTATTATCATTTTATGTATGTTAATGAGTCCACTCAATTGGCCTTTATATTTTCAGACACAGCATAGATAAGTCAATATTACCAATGCAATTAAAACTACAACATAAAAGAAATAAGTTTAATAAATGTATGCAGTTAATCTTATTTAAATATTTCATAATATCGTCATAAGTAATGAAAAATGTGTGAGGACATTTTCTAAATGTGGAACACATAGTCCATACTGATCCCAAAGACTCTTCCCTTTATTTCTTCCCCCAAGAATGCCATCCTATTTGTCATTAATAAGAAATTAAAATTAATTATTCCCTTGAAATTTTGTATTTCATGGAGAAAACGAGGAAGAGGAGGAGGAGGATGAAGAGGAGGAGGAGGAGGAGGAGGAAGAAGAAGAAGAAGGAGGAGGAGGAGGAGGAGGAGGAGGAGGAGGAGGAGGAGGAAGAGGAGGAGGAGGAGGAGGAGGAGGAGGAGGAGGAGGAGGAGGAGGAGGAGGAGGAGGAGGAGGAGGAGGAAGAAGAAGAAGAAGAAGAAGAAGAAGAAGAAGAAGAAGAAGAAGAAGAAGAAGAAGAAGAAGAAGAAGAGGAGGAAGAGGAAGAGGAAGAGGAAGAGGAAGAGGAAGAGGAAGAGGAAGAGGAAGGAGAAGGAGAAAAAGAAGGAGAAGAAGAAGGAGAAGAAGGAGAAGAAGAAGAAGAAGAAGGAGAAGAAGAAGAAGAAGGAGGAGAAGAAAAGAAACTTTATAGAAAGAAGAATTCTGTAGATCAGTCAATAGTACAAAGAGAATTGGGGGGAAAAAGCTAATTATCTTACTTACATAACTGTAACACCTTTGTATATCACCTTGACAATTAAAAAATTAAAGAAAAACAAAATGGATCTTGTATATAGAATTATTCAAGCACTTCATTCAAACCAAAGTAAGCCTCATAAAATACCTGTAAGTGTTATTAGAAAGTAAATGAAATATCCAAATGAAAAAGAGCATATATCTACTTACTTTTAGGAATTCTTTAGTATGAAATATTTAGTTATTTTTTGTTTATGAATTAAAACAATAGGAAGAAATGGTGTGGTTTCAATATGCATTTGCTATCTTCAAAAGTATCATTTAATCCACTGCATTCTTGCTTGCCTAATCATTGTTTTGTTTTGTTCTCTAGTGTAATATAGTGTTAAAAAACACAATTTCCTGTGTGTTAGTCATAGCTTATGTGTTTTTTCCCCCAAATCAAATACTGATATACAACCTGCCTGCTTTGCTAATATCTTCCTTGGAACCCTTCAGAGACAGATGTGTTGGCTGGCTTTCAGTTAACATTAGTATTTCCTTAAGGAGAAAATTATTCATTTAAAAATGATTTAGAGGCCGTTCTACTCAGAACAAAAATAAAAATAATTTTGTTCAAATACTTCTCTAACATTAAGTGAATCAAGATGTGGAAAAATTAATGTATTTCATGTGCAAATAAATGTATCACTGTCCTTTTAATTTCATCTCAACGTTTAGAAATTGTGGCTTGAAAATATACTAATTTCCTCAAGATATACATGATATATATCTCTATATATATCTATATATAGATGATAGTTTGCGCATTCTTGCTCATTTTGACATTGCATAATAAGAAGTAAAATGTAGGCTTGAGTTTGAAATTTTATAAAGAAAAACAGATTGAAAAACCTCTGAGGAAAGGGCAAATTCTTAGGTTTTTATTAAGGGCTTGTTTTGGACAAGAGTGCCAGACAGAACACTCTTGAATGGCTACTTGCTCTTGAGTAAATGAATGATTAATGTTGTTAGTGGAAAGACTTGGGGACAACAGATAGCTCAGCAAATCAGTCTGCTGTACCAGATTTATGAAGCTTGGGTTGATATAAATTGTTCTAGGAGACTCACAACCTTGTAATTCACTAGAGAACAAGGATTGAAATGAAAACATGGCCTTGATGCGGTCTTGGTTCACTATTTTCATTGGCAGATGTATAATTGAATAAAAAACAGTCTTGGTCTTTAATGAGCAGGTGAAGTATGAGAAATAGCCCGCCTTGAAGATAGTCTTCAATCTTCAATGATGGTTCAGGTGTAGAAAACAAAGGTGAATTTTAAAGGGGCAGAATCTACCCAGCCTTCCATTAGAAGACTCCTCAACCCATTTCCCCAGTTGAATTAAGGTATTTATTTTTGTGGTTTTGATTTGTTTTTTTTTTTTTTTTTTGAGCAAGAGGATTTTCTTAATGTGTTGCAAAGAGTCAAGTATATACAAACACACGGCTTGTCAAAAGATGCAACAGCTCAACATAATTCAGAAAGTTCTCTCACTTTGAAGTTTATTTTAAAGTCAAATGGAAACAGCCATGCATTCTATTATTAGCATGAAATATATGTCCACATCGACAATTGAAAGGGCCTTGCAGGCCATTAGGCTAAAATAACAAAATAGCTCATAAACATGGTATCAAGTGTTTATTATCACCCTCTTGCCATCTAAAGGGCTCATTCTTTCTAAGGCATCCATTTTATAGTTTATATTCTTTTTAGAAAGCTTTCATGCTCTAGCAAAATTGTTTCCATCACTAATGGCATTGTCTGAATTATATGGTCCTTTGGAACGTGTTTTTAGTTACTCGGAGAGGAGAGGCACTTATATTTTGTAAGAAGCACTTTCTGGATCTGAAATGATCAGTATTTAATCACAAGTGCAGTGATGAAGGCAAAGGAAATCAATGAGAAAATCAGGTAAGACTTCCAAGTGAAAAGCAAAGTAGAAATTTCGTATTTAAGTGTGGTCTTCTCAGTGGAGATGGGCTTTACATGCTGCGTTAAGAGACATTTTGTATACCAAATCAACTTCTAAAAACTAGTTTCTTTTTTTCTTCTTTTTTTTTTCTTGGTTGTGGGGCTTGAACTCATGCTTGGTCACTGTCCTTGAGCTCTTTTGTTCAAGACTATGGTGTAGCACTTTGAGGCAAAGCCCCATTTCTAGTTTTCTGGTGGCTAATTGTAAATAAGAGTCGTGCAGATTCTCCTGTCAGGGCTGGTTTTGAATCCATGATTCTTAGATCCCAGCCTTGTAGCTAGGATTACAAGCATGAGCCCCCAGTGCCCAGCCAGCTAGTTTCATTTTTTTTAATGACTATGTTGGCATAACTTAAAAATAAAAACTGCAACATCAGTATTTTGCATTAGTTTATCTGTTAGATGAAAAAGCTAGGTATTTGGAACCAAATAATTGAACATTTTTCTCACCTGTCACCTGAAATGAGAAGCAAGAGTATATGAATATATTATGTATACATATAATGCAAGTTTATATAAGTATATAAATACAATTCAGAAATTTTGGCAATAAAAGCTAAAATAATAAAAGTTCTTAATATTTAATACATCATATTACATAAGCCCAAACAAGGTTGAAAATGGTAGGTTTCTGCTCATTTGTGGAAACTAGACCTAAAAGACATGCATTTTCACGAATATAAGCATGGGTAAACATAGAACATTATAAATAGGGGATTACTTAGGAGGAGAGAGGGAAGGGGAAAAGAAAGGTGAAGGATAATTTTGACATGAAAGCTGTTGATCAATAGGTTAGTATACTAGCAAGAAGTTGAGCTAATGAGAGCAAACAAAGATGCATACTGACAAAAATAGATTTTTCCCCCTATAGTATGAAAGCACAATCCTCAGATCTCAGCCTTCTGAATAGTTAGGATCACAGGAGTGAGCCACTGGCACCAGGCCCTAACTGGTAATTTTTAAGATTGGGTCTTGCTTCCTGCCTAAGCATTCCACCTGTTTTAGGGTTCTTGAAATAACTGGGGTGAGAAGCAAGTATTGCCATGCCCGGCTTAGTTCCACTGATTTGGAGTCTCATGAACTTTGGGACTAATGTGAAACTGTGATCCTATCAATCTCATCCTCTCATTTAGCTAGGATGAGAAGTGCATGCCACTGTGCCCAGCTATTGGTTCAGCGGGAATTTCACATGTGTGCCTGGAACTTCAAACTGCAATACTCCAGGTGTTAGCCCTCCAAGTAGCATGATTAAGAGATGAGAGCCACTAGTACCTGGTCACCTGGTTTACTTATTAGGTAAGACCTTTCATGTTTATTTGTGTCAGCAAAAGATTTGACACATCAGCTTCTTAAACCTTTCACTCATTTTATATCTACTAGAGGTAACAAAGTTCACGTGTTATTCCCATGTATGCTTTTTTGTGCTTTTTCTCTTAATGTTTTTTAAAAAAATTTACATTTAAATTTACCACACAGAAATTCTTTGGTAGATTTTTTTCCCATTTAATGCTACATTCTGGGACTATATCCAGTTATTGTACATGAACAATACATTGCTTATTCACCCAGTAGCTCACAAGAAATAATTTGGTGACTTCCACTTTTTTACACATACTGATTTCCAATAAACACTTTTACCCAAGACTCCATTTCACCCTTTGCTTCCAGTGAAATCAGCCTGTGTTTCTCAGGGAATTGCCCCCAGACATTGATAATAGTGTTATTTGTGGCAGATTAGTTTCTGGCTTCTGGGATAACTATCCAACTTCTCATTACTCATCACGCTCACTACCCTTTTTTTTTTTTAATCCTTTTTTGTTTCATAAACTGAGCTCCTTCTGCAGGTAGAGTGCCTTGTTTTCCTGCTGTGCAGATCCTGATGGAATATTTTCATTCTCATGTTTTTCTCCCCAGTCCCAGACACACAAAATGATTTCCGATGTCCTTTACCTAACAAGGTATGCATCTGCTCTCTGGATCTTGTTCAGTTCCTGTGGGAGTCTTATTCTGATATTGCCTGGCCTCCTATTAACTTTCACTCAGTTTAGACCATAAATCAATTTAAGTCATCCTGTTTTAAAAAGAAGCACCAACCAATATAACACTTTGATCCTACAAAATTCTACTTCTGATATTTCCAGCCAATCTTCCAATTAACTTCTTGGCTGAATGGAATTGGGCTCTAGCTGATATTATTTCTCTGAAATTATTGTTATGAAAGACTCAAGCCAAAAACATTATTATTGAATCCAGTGGACAATTTTCCATCCTTATCCTACTCTATCAAGTACATATAACAAATATGACGTGTTGCCTACTATCCAGACTAAGTAAATGTCTTTTGAATATTTGCTTGAAGCCTTGTTGAAACTAAATCGAGACATAAGAAATATCCAAAAATGCTGCAGTGAACATAGTTGTGCTATATATCTAGGATAGTCCTAGCAGAGGATCACAATAGCTACGTACATAATTTTTTTTGGTCGGTCATGGGGCTTGAACCCTGGGCCTGGGTGCTGACCCTCAGCTTTTCAGCTCAAGGCTAGAGCTCTACCACTTGAGTCACAGCGCCACTTCCAGTTTTCTGGTGGTAAATTGGAGTAAGAGTCTTACAGACTTTCCTGCCCAGGCTGACTTTGAACTGTGATCATCAGACCTCCTGAGAAGCTAGGATTACAGGCGTGAGACACCAGCGCCCAGCTTGCTATATACATATGCCCATATAAAGTGATGTTAATTGAAATGAATTCCAAGATATGGAAACAAGAGAGCTTTTGTGCATTGTTTTCAGTTATTTCTTTTTTTTTCATTTTTTTCTTTGGTTTATTCCCTGTTGTCACTATTTTTTATTTTGGTACCCTTTGTCTTGTACATACATTTATCTGATTTGGGGAAGGGAATGGGAATCGCAGAAATGGTGGGACAAAGAGTGAACCACTGCAACAGCAATACTCACTAGACACTATGTTGGAAATGAGCTTTACAACTTGGGAGGGGAGAGATTTGGGGGGGAAAGTGGAAGAAAATGAGGAAAGGTGTAACACTGTTCAAAAGGAAATGTACTCATTACCTTTTTGGTTCCTCGGTTTCAATTCCATTGACTTCCGTATTTATTATTTATTTGCCAGTACTCGGGTTTTAGTTCAGGGATTTGTGGTTCTCCCTAGGCATTTGTATTCATGGATGATGCTCCACCACCTGAATTCCAGCTTTTGCTGGTTAATTGGAGATAAGTAGCATTAGGGATTGTCTGTCCAGGCAACCTTCAAACTGATAACTTCAGTTCTCAGCATCTTGAGTAACTAGGATTGTAGGCATGAGCCACTGGAAACTTCTGTTATATCTATTGTTTTCTGTGTTCTTCATTGCTAGAATGCTATTTTGCTCTTCTTTTTGTAGTTTGCCAAGGTAAGAATTTAGGTCATTGACTTTTTTTATTATTTAACCTTATTTTTTTATGATATAATACTTTTTATTAGATACTGTAAGTTTTCCAAATGGCATGAAGTTAGCTGTCATGTCACATATTTTGATAAGCTCTATTTTTTTAAGTTTTTCCATAAATTTTTATTTTCATTCAATTTGTCTCATCATTCATTATATCATTTAATTTCCAAATGTTTGGAGAATTTACTACTGTATTTTTGTTGCTTCTAATTTGATCCAATGTGCTTCAATAGCATAATCAATGTTTTTGAATTTTCAAAGCTCGTTCTATGGCCAATATTATCTTCTACACCATTAATGTTCCATGAGCATGTAGGGAATTTTATCTTTGGTTGCTGTTTGGGAGCTATTGCTCCATACATGTCAGTTATAAACTATGGGTTGGCTAGATTACTTTTATGACTTTTCTCCCTTGTATTTCTACCCTTTGATGAGAATGAATTATTTTAGTTCTCAGCTATAATTGTGGATTTTTTTTGTTCTTTAGTCTATCCTATTAACTTATGTTTCTTGTGTTTTGAGGCTCTGTTATCTTTTGTGATCATTTTGGTTCTGTTTTTGTTTTCTCAGAAGTATTGTTTAGATATTGTGTCCATTTAAAAAAATTGGTCATTGGTCATTACAAAATGTATTCATCTCCAGTATTTTGGGGGCTATGAACAAATTTTTTTTAAAATTTAATACTAATATACCTACTCTTGTTTTTGCGATATTTATACTTGCATAACATATGTTTTCACATCCTTTAACTTACAATCTATGTCATTCAATTTGAAGTGCGTTTCTTGTGGGCAGCATATCATTGGGAAATCTTTTATTCTACATTGATAATTACCATTTAATTTTTGTCTCAAAGAAGACATTAAGTGATTTAAAAAATCTATCTTGTTGTGCTTTACGTAGTTGGAAAGCCCATTTCTACTAGAAGTCTGAATAATTATTTATTATCTCATGTATATTGTGAGCATTCTATGTTCCATTTCCCAGGCTAAGTGTATAAGACTGACAGAAGAAAGAAAGCAGAAACAGAGAATGGGAGTGAACACTGTGCACTCATTCTCCTACGTTCAGCAAACATTTTACTGCTTTCTCTCATGATTCACTTATATGCACTAATCACACTTTAAATTTAACCTTTACAGAATTTATAACACTTGTGTTTTGACATTCAATGCCTGTCCTCACTTGTCCACTGGATGGCTGAGACCAGTACGTCTTTTCCATTGCATTCTCCCATTGTCTACTGTAGAGACTGACACAAGTTAGACATCAGCCTGGAAACTGAGCTTTTTTTTTTTTTTTTTTTTTTTTAAACAATTGGGGGTCTTCATCTCTATACTCTCCAGGGAAGCAGAATGTCTGCCTACTGACTTTGAACAATTTTTAACTATTTTTTCTTGGCAATAGAATGAAAACCCGATTCCTCATCCTTCAGTGAGTTGTTGGGGTCTTTTTACACAACTTCCCATAATTCCTGGTCTCCCCAGTCCCCACCAACATTGTTTCTCCTGTTCTGTAGGGATGATTACAAAGCAGAGTGCTGCGAATGGCTTATCAGTGGCCGTTTCTGGTGCTACCTGAAGCAGCAACGTTCTAAAAGAAATTGATTGGTAAAATAAAGAGGGAAACACAGATTTCAGAGCAGATACGTGTTTGGAATAGTTCCTACTCATGAGAAAGAACAAAATATAATATCTTGTTCAGTTTTCTTTTATAAAATGCTCACTTCACCATATCATTTCCTTGGAAATTAAAATTATGATTCTGAGTTAACTATCCTTTCAATGTCTTGGGCTTTCTTACTTTTCTTGTTTAAAGGTATACCTCTGAAGTTACCTTTGAGCAAAGATCTTCATTATGTCTGTTAGCTAGCCCTCAAAGCCACCTCCTATAGAAACCTCCTTTATTTCTGGGAATTGTGGCAATCTCAGAGCCATCATTTTCACTTTTTGTTTGGTTTTGCTCACCCTTAGAGGACATTAAATTTTTTATGTGTCTTATGTGAGTTAGAGCAGAGTAATGTTTTGCAACCAAAAGGATAATTCAAAAGCATTTTGATTTCTTGAGAACACTGTTAATAGACTGAAAACTGTGTAGCAGCAAAATGAGATGTCCCTCAGTGGTGTGGAGTTTGTCTAGAGTTGTTCATATAAAACAGGCCTCATTTCACATTAAATTTCATTTTATGTGATCAAGGTTTATTTTTAAATAGGCCACTCAGGATTCATGGTATGACATTTTACTGAGAATCATCAAAAGTCTTTCCACCCTTTGTCCATCTCATTAGAATATAACTTAGCACTAAATTTTCCTTGCTTTTGGCCAAATTAGCACAACATACATATTATATATGTATAGTATATATACATCATAAACTTTTTTGTAGAGCATACATTTATAAATAAAATAATAAATAATATAGGTTGAAGGCCCCTGGACATTGTAAAGTAACATATTAATAGAAAATGTTTTCAGGTGGTTTGTGTGTTTTGTTAAACAAGTTAAGAGTATGTTATTTACAGATGTCAAAGTCCTTCACATGAGTAATCACGGTCTTATGACCACAAAGTATATAAAAGTTCATGCTGTGAGTCATTCATAATGTTTTCAAATAGATAAATGAACATCCTAGAATTAACTGTCTCCACATAAAATACAAAATACAAACCATGTGAAAAATGACTTCTCCTGCATGTATAGAATTTAATAACAGGTTACCAAGAATGCTGGATGCATGATATACATCTTATTTTTGTTTAGGGAGAGTCTTCCTGAAGCGCAGCAGCTCCTCTTAATTATAATCATCCTAATGATTATCAGTTTTATTAATGACCTTGGTCAGGTCATAATTACTGCTTGAACAATACTTGATATACATGTTCATTTTACTGGAATTTGAAATCACTCTTGCTCTCAAGAGTGTTCAAAAACACTAAGTTATGGGAAAAAACCCAACACTTAGCAGGTGGGGACAACTTCTGTTTAAGGTCTGTATGTCTGTTGCTGATGATAGAATTAGAATACTGACTTACTTTTGTATTTTGTCTCTGATGATATTTCAATACTTTCCTAAAGGATTTTCAGAATGACAGCAGAAAGTATTACAAGGGCTAACTTCGGGTTAACTTCTGGGCTTATGCAGGCAGGCCAAGTAATGCTCTAGAGGCAGTAAAACTCTACCCATCTGCTTCTTAGTCTTATGAACAGTTTTTCATCTGGCAAACATCTTCCAAGAATTTATCCCTTGATCTTTTTCCTTGTGAGAAATCTCAAATAAAATGTAAAATGAATCACTTCCCCACCAAAAAAAATCACTCTAGTATGGCAAGAAGTAAAATTTGAACAACTCAGGATCTAATGTCGAAAGTTCAATTCACTGAAAATGCTGAAGAAAAGGGAAAAGGGAAATTATTATAATCTTTGTGGTGCATTTAATAGTGGCCCTTCAAGGTGACTACGTGATTATTCTCAGAAACTTTGATTGTTTTCCTACATGGCAAATTGAGAATCATCAGAAATAGCCATGCTAAGGATATGACACAAGGTGGTCCTGGATCATCCAGGTGACTTGAGTACAGCCACAGTGGTCCTGATGGGAAGAAGCAGGAAATCAGAGAGATGCCAGGTAAAAGAGAAGTTGGTGTGGTACACTTTGAAGATGATAAAGAGGACAGACAGACAAGGGAAGCTGAGGAGGTCAAGACAATGAATTCTCTTCTCAGAGATTCCGGAAAGAACTAATTTAAACCCAACTCTTAATTGTACTTTAATGAAACTCATGTTTAGATTTCTGGCCATCACAATTGTAAATAAATGTATTTGTATTGTTTTATACTATTGTTTTATAACTTAAATTTCATTGATTTAACTTAAGTGTATATTAATTTATAAATGCAGTAATAGGAAACTAATATAAGCTCTCTTCCCCCAATTCAATTGATAGCTTTTTTCAAAGTTAGAAATTATAAACACATATGCACTTATATCTAGAGTTTATTTGACTAATTTTTGATGTTAAGGGAGAAACATTCATTATTTAATGCAAAGTTGTAACCACCATTCAATAAGTTGAAGACTATACTATCTTCATGAGTCAATGAATGCTACAATTTTAAAGCATTCATTAAGTGGCTTTTTTTTTATAATTTTGAATTAGCATTTGAGTTAGCCTAATAAATACATCAGTCCAGTGCTTTCTGTAAAAAGTAACTTGTATATGGAGACACTGAACAACATTAATGCTATTGTAATTTTCTTCTTAAGTGTTTGGCTGCAATACTGTAAGCATACAAATGGAACTGGAAAAGTACACTGAATACTGTAGACCAAAATTTGGTACTTAATAATCTTTTAACTTTGATTAAAAATTCTCTAAGATTTTCTGGAATATCCAGTTCCTTTGGAAGAATCCCAAGATACTCATAAAAGTCCTGAAAATTCCCTTCATTTTTAAAAACACTAAGAATTTGTTCAAGACTTTTACACTTGAACATATTGTTTAAAATATAATCTTTCTTTCTGTGTGACAGCCTCACACAAACAAAGTATTTAAAGAAAATGAAGGTCTGTCATTGCTCTGTTTAATTAACAGAAACTTTTAGAATTAGAGAATGTTTAAAAAGAAGAAACTTTATTGTGATGATGATAATCATTTTATTTCACATAAGAATCTCAGCAGGTAGGGGCTGGGAAGGTGGTTCAGTGGTAGAGCACTTGCCTTGCATGCTCAAGGCCCTGGGTTAGATTCCTCAGCACCACGTAAGAAAAAAGCCGGAAGTGGTGCTGTGGCTCAAGTGGTAGAGTGCTAGCCTTGAGCTGAAGAGCTGAGGGACAGCACCCAGGCCCAGAGTTCAGGCCCCACGACCGGACCCCAAGAAAGAAAAAAAGAAAAAAAAAAAGAATCTCAGCAGGTAAAAATCCTGTTACAGGTGTTATCTGGTAGAACTAGTCAATTTTGCTTTATTTTGTGAGTTTTTTCTCTCTAATTACTTTTACAAATCAGATAGCAGAGGACTTAGTTTTTATCAGATATAAACTATATTATCAGTTGCATTTGCATAATTCTTTGAAAGAAGTTGCTAGTAAATTACACCATTAAGGCTAATTATCAAATTACATATTAAGGCTCATAGTTTCTTTTTGTAACTAAATGAGAGTTTAAAGAATTAATAGTGCTGAGAAGGTGGCTCAGTGGTAGAGTGCTTGCCTTGCATGTATGAGGCCCTGGGTTCCTCAGCACCACATAAGCAGAAAAAACCGGAACTGGCACTGTGGCTCAAGTGGTAGAGCACTAGCATTGAGCTAAAGAGCTGAGGGACAGTGCCCAGGCCCAGAGTTCAGGCCCCACAACTGACAAAAAAAAAAAAGAATTAATATTATTGTGTTTTATAAATAGACAAACGAATCATTAAAACTTTGAGACTTACAAATACTATAATTTCAGCCTGACACTTTGGCTCACACCTGTTATCCAGCTACTCAGGAGGCCAAGACATGAGAATCACAGTTCAAAGCCAGCCCAGATAGAAAAATCCAAAAGACTTTAATTCCAATTAACCAACAAAAAGCCTGAAGTGGGGCTGTGATTCAAGTAGTTGAGTGCCAGCTTTGAGCAGAAGCACCCAGGTACTGAGTTTAAGTCCCAGTTTCAGAACACACACACACACACACACACACACACACACACACACACACACACACACACACACACACACACACAAACACTTCATATTAGAGTATCATAAGAGCTAGTAAGAGCTTTATATACCTTCAGTGAATCTTAATGTCAGCAAATGACCTGGTGGTTTAGGATCTTCACCACTTAGTCCTTAAACTATGCCTCATTGTAAAGAAATCTAAGAAGTACATTTTAATATAAAGTTACATGACTTGCTATGTATTTTCTTCATCTTCTTTTGTCAGAAGAACACAAAATATAGCATCCTGGACATCATGATCAAGATGGGTTGTAATCACAAATTAATATGTTGTTAATTTAATTTGTAGACAAGTGAATCTGAAACATGATTATAGTAATCATAGGAATTAGAAAAGAGTTGCAATAGCCGGGTGCTGGTGGCTCACACCTGTAATCCTAGCAGCTCAGGAGTCTGAAATCTGAGGATTGCTGTTCAAAGCCAGCCTGGGTAGGAAAGTCTGTGAGACTCATCTCCAATAAACCACCAGAAAACTGAAAGTGGCTCAAGTGGTAGAGCTTTAGCCTTGAGTTGAAGAGCTGAGGGACAGCGCCCAGGCCCAGAGTTCAAGCCCCATGACTGACAAATAAAAAGGGGAGGGCAGCAATAGTGTGGACATGAGACAGAGAAATTTAAAAAATTACAATGAGTAAATCAAATTAAGTAAAATATGTCATTGGGAAAAGTACTTTTTCTTCACTCAATTGACAGAATTACATTCTGGTAAGTAAGTATTCTCATTATTGTGCCATAAACATTCACTGACCACAAGATTAATCTAATCCTCAGACTGGCATATGAACTCACTAATTCAACAAATGAAACAAAGGTCTCTAGCTTCACCAGTGTCTTTCTTTGATTATGTAAAAGATATTCCAGGGTTACTTTATGCACTGATATTACATATTTCCTTTCTTATATATATATATGAATATATATGTATGTAGATGTATATATTTGTATATATATATGCAAAGTCTTCACTTGCCAACCTTTTCCAGTAGTAAAGCTCAAATAAACTTCCTAAAGTAATGTGATGTTGAAAAACATCTATTCAAAGTGAACCAAAATAATGTGGTGCCAGTGGCTCATGCCTGTAATCCTAGCTACTCAGGAAGCTGAGATCTGAGGACTGCAGTTCAAAGTGAGCCTGGGCATCAAAGTCTATGAGACTTTTATTCCAATTAAATATCCCTCCCCCAAAAAAGCCAGAAATGTTAACTTCAAGCAAAACAAAAACAAAACAAAACAAATCCCCAAAGCTTAACCATAATACAATACACGCATGAAAGAAGAAGTAACAATAAATCCTAGAACACATATTTATAATATAATGATGCTTTGCCTTCTTACCTTTAAAAAGTAACATGTTAGTGGTTCAATCAAAATGTTTTAGCTACTTTATTAGGCATAATATAAATTTCATTTTAATCATAAAATAAGCAATAATTCACCCCTGAGCAATAACATTCAGATAACACATTCACAAACACACTCAAATGTTATTCCCACTAAGGATTTATTTTTAAAAATAGAGAATAATTTATTATTTAACTGGTTAGAATAAAGATCGAGGGAAATATAAGCAAATCTCTTCTCAAACAACTTGAAATATAGGGGATTTTAAACCTTTTACATTTTTGTCAAAATAGCAACTAACCATAGATGACAGATGCTGCTCCTTAGTCAATGGAGACTCAAATTTTACTCTGCATCTCATTGGGAAGGAAATATAAAATTTTAAAATAGAATTAACTTGGGGAAAGGCATCAGTGCTGCAACTCTTAGCACCAAATGTTTTTTCTTAGAGTACCAAATGCTTTAAGGAAAACATTCCAAGTATCAAAGTTTTCAGATAGATAAATATTTATGGATCAAATCCATAAAGAACAGACATTGTTATGAAATATATATAGATGCCTTCAAAACTTTCTTTCTAGGCAGAGTAGACACATAAGTTAGGAGTCATTTCCCACTTAATTGTTTTGCAACCTTATGCAACACAAATGGATAATGGATAAGACTTACTCATTTGTACACAGAAAGTATATCTTGACTCACATCATGTCCAGAAAGTTGCATGGGAGCTATTTTTCTCCACATATATAAAAGTGCCATAAAACTTTAAACAAAAGGAGTTATTCTAATCAATTTTCCTGATTGAAAGGTACAGAGTGTTTTGATCTTGTCCTTTGGTAAGAGAATGTTAACACAAATTCTTATTTGCTGGTTAGAATCATCAAAGAAAGGCGTAACACAGAACTGGTATATGTCCTTAAGGGCAATGAAATTGTATCTGTCTTTGAACTTCACAAATCTGTTTTTCAGCCTACATATAAACCAATGACTGTCCCTCTTCATTGAGAGCTCTCTGTAGTATCTGCATTATAAATCTCCATTACAAATTTATCATTTAAAAACAGTGGTTTATTTACATTGCTCAAGTAGCAAAATACAAGTGTGTTATATGATTCTGGAGAAATGTAAATTATCAAAGAAGCATTAGCCATAGGTTCTGTAGCATCCTTAATACTCTTAAAATAGGTGTGACTTGATCAGAAATGAAACATCCATTTAAGGAAATAACTATAGGTCCTGTTCCAGATGCAAATAGAGAACAGATGTCTACAAGAACTCACTGCAACAGGGTTGGGTGTACTATATCAGGCTTCCATGTTGGATTGATACACATAGATTCTGCCAAGAGTATCATCTGTGAACATGCTGGATATTTTGGAAAGGGATAGAATACCATTCCGGAAATTAACCAGGGCAATTATATATTCAACCAAAGAAGGCAAGAGCTTTGAGAATGAACTGAAAGAAAATGATAGTGCAGACACAGATAAAATTTTTATTTATGTATATGTGGACACATGGCTTTGGATCCAGCCAGCCAGAGACATAAATAAACTTGTGCAGAAGATTCAAGCTAGAGAATGCATGTGTGTGTGTGTGTGTGTGTGTGTGTGTGTGTGTGTGTATTTGTGTGTGTACATAAGGCTTCATGGAGCAGTGACATAAATCTGGACACCAACCAACAGTATCACTTCCGTCCTTTGAAATTTCCATTAAAAGCACAATAGGGGTAATTATACCAGGATGCTCCAAACCGTTCTTTCCATCTTGTGCACTCATATGCCCGCCAAACATGAAGTGTTCGCCTTTCTCCCTTCCAATGTGATGGTTGTTGAACTTATTTTTAGTGTCATTTGATAAGCCTTTGTGCTCACAGAGAGACATCCCACTGACCCGGCCACTGGTCATTGTCTATACCAGTTCACATCAAAGCAGGCGCGCTTTGTCAGGTTTCTAGTCGAATATCCATTTCGCATCTGAAGTACAGTATCGAAAGTGACTAGATCATTTGAGCTGTTTTCTTCAGCTGCTGCCTTCTTCCTCCCCCACAGTGCTTCTGCTCACGCTAACATAATTTGGCATCGTCAATGTGACACAACGGTGATTTTTCTAAAAGAAATTATAATACGTACATTGTCAATGGGTTTTAATGGCGACCCTCCTGAAAATTTAATTTATAAACTGAAGACAGGAGATCCTTTTCGCCTCTTAAATCACAACCAAGGTAGAGTGCTCCTCAAAAATCCAAGTAATTCGCACACAGTAATAGGTCATTCAATGTCAAAAGGCATAAAAAAGATGAGCAAAATCTTCACAGGCTGCTGCTTGCTGTTGCCTTTAATTATATTAATTAAACTTTGAAATTTTCATGCAAAGAGAGTTGCTGGCTTGTGACGCTGAAGAGCCCTTGGAGACGTGAAAAGTAGGAGGAAAAAAATTTTAAAAACCCTGAGTGGAAGCTTTGTACATATTGCTCCCTTAAATTAAAGGTAAAATAAACTCCTAGGTATGTTTACATATGTTAATGCTTTCTGTACTATGAAACCATAAACACAGGAAAAGAGGGAAATCTACGAGTCTCATGAACAAGGTCTTAAATCTTGAGTCTTTAAAGTCTGCTGTGGATCTTTGGTTTGAGGCTGTCTTCCTTTGGAATAATGCTCTGTTGATTTTCTTGTCCCAAGTGCATGATGAAAGAAAGGTGTCTTTAAAAATGAAGGGGCACCATCTCACATGCTACCAATACCTTGAGGCATGTTGTCTACATTTTGTCATGCATGTGCACTTTTCAGTACTAGAATGACAAGATTTTCTAGTCAGAAACTTCCCGTAAGGCATATTGTGATAGGGGGGCTTGGAAAGATTTTGTGATCTGACATCGCTAAAAGGCAATGGACTCCATTGTTTGCTTCGCCTGCTGGTACATTTCATACTCTGCCTGTGGCTAATGATCATGCCATAAAGAAAGCATGAGCGCCGTATTTCCGTGTTCAGAAGTCCTGGTTCCATTGAAGACTCATCATGGCTACCTGTTCTGTGGTCCCCGGTTTTGATGTCATCTTTACATTGTGGCTGTTGTGACATTTGATTCTTTTCCTAACATTGAAACAAGTTTTCTTGCATAAACCATACCATGCAGATTAACCTTCCTCTTTATTTCCAATGTCATGAATCACTAATTACCACTGAGCTTCAGCACCTTTCGTGAACAAGTGTTTGAAATTGTTTGGTGCAAATAAAGCAGAAGGCAGAGGAAACACTTTCTGACAGTGAAGAATGAAGCTTTCCCAAGAGTTTCTGAAATGCACCTAACTTTTTTCATTTAGATGAAATCAGCATTGTGAAAATGCACCATCTAAGTACCTTCTTCATCTTCTTGCTTTCCTTTTACTGATGTGAAACACGAGAGAAGTTTATGCATCGGCCCTGAGGGAAGAAAGAAATCAACGTTGAAATACTGAAACATTTCTTAAGAAAGCATATGAACATTCAGATTTTATACCATGACATAATAATGATTAATCATGGTGAGAGCAGTGTTCACATGAGACACTTATTCACACATTGTTTCTCTTGGGTCAAGGTCCATTTTGTATGGAAAAAATGTTGGGAATTAGAACTTTGTAATATTGTTTTATGTATAGATCTACTATGCTAACAACCAAGAAACAAAGCTACTATCTAATCTCTTCTCATAGAAAATTGAAATGGAAGAATTCTCTTATATAATCTGCTTCTAAAATGTGTATGAGGGACATATTTAAGTAGTGCCAGGTGCCTGTGGTTCATTCTTCTGATGCTAGCTTACTCAGGAGGCTGAAATCTAAGAATCACAGTTCAAAGCCAGTACAGACAAGAAAGTTTGTGAGATTCTCATTTCCAAAATGCCACTCCCCCCTCAAAAAGCTGGAAGTGGTGCTGTGGCTCAAGTGGTGGAGTGCTAGCCTTGAGCAAAAAAAGCTTAGTGATTGTGCTCAGGCTTTGAGTTCAAGCCCCAGGACTGGCACAAACGAACAACAACAAAATAGTGATACCTGAGGAGAAGAAAGCATGTGAATGAAGGGATGCCATCTGTGTGACTCTATTTTATGAAAGGCTTTTGCAAAAGAGAAACCAATTCTCTCAGTCCTGCCATTAGTGTAGACCATTTCTCACACTTAGACACAACCATGATGTATGTTTTCCAAATGGAGAGTATTTACTCTTCTATACATTTAAAACTCCTACAATCTATAGACAGCATTCTCAAAACATTCTCAAAAGAATCAATCAACAAATTAACTCTAAAAAAAAGACCACTAAGGGAATGCTTATTAGGTTAAATGTTTTATAGCACTTAAGAATTTTTATATATCAATACTGACATGATTGTATTATATGATCTTGGCATGGCAACATTTTACTAGACTAATAAATATCATAGATTAAAGTGGAAAAAACTGCCTTGCTTTTAATGAATAATGCTTTATGTAACCTTATATTAAGCAAAGTATTTAATTAATGAGCAATTCTATAGCAAGAATAAAAACCCTCACACCTTAATAGTGAAAATATTAACTGGAAGAGTGTATAGGATAAGCAAACTACAAAAATATGGTCTTTACCTCGAAGTCAAAGCAGACACTCTGAAAACATTACAGGATAGAATAGGAGAAACCCTAGGTCTCCTTGGCTCAGGCCGAAATTTTCTGAATAGAGACCCGGAAACACAACAAATCAAAGAAAGGATGGACAAATGGGATTGCATAAAGTTGCAGAGCTTCTACAGGGCAAATGACATAGCTAGCAAGATTAATAGAAAGCCCATGGATTGGGAGAAGATCTTTACTAGCCATACAACGGACAAGAGTCTCATATCTAAAATATACTTGGAACTCAAAAAATTAAACTCCCCAACAACAAATCCTCAAAGAAACAACTGCCCAATAAATAAGTGGGCGAAAGACTTAAAGAGAAACTTCTCTGAAGAAGAAAGAAGGATGGCCAATAGACACATGAAGAAATGTTCAACATCCCTAGCCATAAAAGAAATGCAAATCTAAACAACATTGAGATATCACCTCACTCCAGTTAGAACGGCAAAAATCAAAAACTCTAACAACAACAGATGCTGGAGGGGATGTGGACAGAAAGGAACCTTACTTCATTGTTGGTGGGAATGTAAACTTGTTCATCCACTTTGGAAAGCAGTATGGAAGTTCCTCAAAAGACTTCACATAGAACTCCCCTATGACCCAGCAATCCCACTTTTGGGCATTTACCCAAATGATCACAAACAAGACCACACTAAAGCTACCAGCACAACTATGTTTATTGCAGCATTATTTACCATAGCTAAGATATGGAACCAACCCAGAAGCCCCTCAGTAGATGAATGGATCAAGAAAATGTGGTATATATACACAATGGAATTCTATGCCTCCATCAGAAAGAATGACATTGCCCCATTTGTTAGGAAATGGAAAGACTTGGAAAAAATTATATTAAGTGAAGTAAGCCAGGCCCAAAGAAACATAGGTCTCATGGTTTCCCTTATTTGCAATATCTAGTATAGGTATGAGTCAAGCGGAAAAGGTCAGATAATGTGATGTCAGGAAAATGAACCCTTAGATATGTATTTTAATGTTTTTTTTTCTTTCATGCATGTGTTTCTAACGCATTTATAAGATTATCTCTTTGTTGCTTTGTATGCCCCTCCCCCACAGTATAACCCCTGCTTTCACTATATTTGATGTCAGTATAACTTGTGGAGGAGATGGGGAAAAACCAGTTGTTTAAGGATACAGGTGGACCTGTTGCAACAATGAGAAGTACAAGTTGTCAAGTCCAAAATGAGCTTTACAATGTTGGTGTGGGGGGAGGGGGAGTTGTGGAAGGGAGGGGAAGATTGGGGGGGAGGGAGGAGGCTGGGAAGGGATGTGAAGGGTAAACAAAGGAGGAGGCTGCAATGCTTGGTAAGAAATGTACGCATTATCCTGCCCATGTAATTGTAACCCCTCTGTACAGTATGTTCACAAATAAAATAAAATAAAATTAAAAAAAATATGGTCTTTAAATGGTTTTTCTATTCTTTGACTCAGGAATTTCATTTTGAGGATACAGTTCTCAAAAATGACTACATAGAGATTTAATGATATTTACCACAGAATTTTTATAATAGTGAAAAATATAATTTAATAATTTATCTTTATTTCTCTCCAACACTTCAGAGAATAAATTATGATTCATTTACCTAACTCATCATTCAGCCATTAAAGAGAAAATGACAAGTATAAAGAAAAATACAAATTGTATATATAATTATATATATACACATAAACACATATATGTATATTTCTGTGTAAATATACATATATTTATGTATGATGGCAATTATATGTCAAAGTAAAAGACTAACAGATAACACACTGATAAAGAGTGTGTTGTATGTTGAGTTGCATAGTTTCTTACTTACTTTTTCTTTTATGTATTTTCCATATATTCATATACATTCTATTTTAAAAGTTAACTTTAGTTTTCAAATTAATTGAGTAAGCAATATGAACTGCTTTATAGTTGTGCATATGTTTTTTAATGTCAGTGCAAGAATCTGTTGAGTATTCACTAACTGCAAACCATGTCAGAGCATTTCAGTGTTCAGTGAATATGTGTCTGGAATATATTTGACAGTTAATATTCTAGTGAGCTCATCTGAATGCAGGTCTCCTAAGAACATAGATTTTATCAATAAATCTTATCATCTATATTCAAAAACTTCTAAGAAATATATAACCTATAGATAGTCTTTAAAACCCCTAATCTGAGCTGGGAATGTGGCTTAGTGGTAGAGTGCCTGCCTAGCATGCACAAGCTAGGTTCAAATTCTTCAGTACCACATAAACAGAAAAAGTCAGAAGTGGCTTGTGGCTCAAGTGGTAGAGTGCTCGACTTGAGCAGGGAGAGACACAGGGACAGTGCCCAGGCCTGAGTTCAAGCCCTAGGATTGCCAAACAAACAAGCAAACAAACAAAAAAACCTTCTAAATTTGCAGACAGCAGGGGCACTTTCTTCTTTTTTTCTTTTAATCCAGTACTGGGGCTTGAATTCAGGGCCTGTGTACTGTCCCTGAGCTTTTGTCTCAAGGCTAGTATTCTACCACTTCTGCTTTCTAATGGTTAATCAGAGATTAGAGTCCCACAGACTTTTCTGCCCAGGCTCATTTCAAACATTATCCTTTGATCTCAGCCTCTTGAGTACTTTGGATTACAGGTGTGAGCCCTTGGTACCAGCAGCAGTTGCACTTTTACAATATAAAATTTTAGCAGTCTAGTCGGGCACCGGTGGCTCATGCCTGTAAACCTAGCTACTCAGGAGGCTGAGATCTGAGGATCTCGGTTCAAAGCCAGCCCAGGCAGGAAAGTCCGTGAAACTCTTATCTCCGATAAACCACCAGAAAACTGGAAGTGGTGCTGTAGCTCAAGTGGTAGAGCACTTGCCTTGAGCTGAAGAGCTGTGGGACAGCGCTCAGGCCCAGAGTTCAAGCCCCACTACTGAAAAAAAAAATTAGTAGTCTTAGTGAACTGACTGTCAAAACATCTGCACAGATCCCAGTTAGTTATCTAATTTGTTTGTTGTTGTTGTTTGTTTGTGGGGCTTGAACTCAGGGCCTGAGCACTGTCCTTGAGTATCTTTGTGCTCAAGCACCACTTCCAGTTTTTGAGTGGTTTATTGGAGATAAGAGTTTCATGGGGACTTTATTGCCCAGGCTGACTTGGAACTGTGATCCTCAGATCTCAGCCTCCTGAGTAGCTAGGTGTACAAGTGTGAGCCACTGCCCGGCTCAGCTAATTGTTTATGTGTGTTTGTGTGCATGTATACAAGTACATGGCAGCACACATACAACCTATGGTGTGCCTTTTATATCCTTCAGCAAATGTGAAAATAAGGGAGTCTCTTCAACTTCTCATATCACATCAGACTTTCTAAGCACATACACAGGATCTGGGGCATATATTTCTCTATTTGATTAACAACATAGAATATTCATGTTACCGGCACTTGTCAATGGAAACCTTAGAATCATTTCTCTCCAGATCTATTGGCATAATTTTTTTCAGAAGGGAAGCACTAAGTGAAATGTTAGCCATCTGTTTTTCTAGGTCAGTGTTCTTTTTTTTTCATTCTTTAGTTTATGAAGTCCCATGGGTTTACAGGTGTCTCCAAGGTCAGCAAGGCAGGGGTGGTACATATGGATGGAGCAATCAGGCACGACTGCAGACCTCTGAAACCTGTTTTGCCCTAAGCAGGTCTGGCAGCTGTTTTTTGTAAACTACAATTCTATACTGTAGGAAGAATCTGTCTAGGCTAAGAACGCAGTTTGATAGCTAGGAATATAGACATTTAAATGCCTACTAACTCAAGTCAGATCAGCAAGGAGCTTTCTACCCCTAGACTCAGTTTCTTCTTTTACAAATGTTTTTTATAGATCTGTGACAACAATACATTATTGTTATACATTTTGGTCATTACATCATTCTGGGTGAACTAATCTTTGTAGTACTTGGAGTACATTTTCTGGTAAGGCAATACCTTGACTCTGCTTATTACTCTGTCTATTTTTATTCTTTTTAGCTTTTGTTGTATTTTTTTCTATTATATTTCTTTAGAAGTCAAGCAAATATAAGTGAATATAAACTACTATAGATTTCTATTTTTTTTTTGGAGGGGGGTCCGGTAATGGGGCCTGAACTCTGTCCCTCAGCTCTTCAGCTCAAGGTTAGCACTCTACCACTTGAGCCACAGTGCCACTTCCAGCTTTTTTGTTCTGCTTATGTGGTGCTGAGGAATCAAACCCAGGGCCTCATACATGCAAGGCAAGCGCTCTACCACTGAGCCACCTTCCCAGCCCCCTACCATAGATTTCTTATGTCTCATCTTTCTCAACCATCATGAACATCCAAACATATCTTAACCTCTAAAATCCTCCACTACATGTTATCTCTCCCTCTGCCTTATACAAAAAAGGCCTTAGAGTATATACCTGGCTTCTATGCTATCCTTTCTTATTCTGGTAGGATTTAATGGAGTACTGTATAGATGGTTAATGTCCAATTATTACATCAGAGCAAAGTGAACATAGCTAATAGAAATGGATGTTTAAACATGCAAAAAAAGTTGAAACTATACTATTCTTCATACAATCTCAAAAGCTCTTCTACACAAGCAGTTCCTCTAAGTGTACAGACTGAAACTTAACTTCATTTTCTTTGCATGTTAGAAAAATATGATTCTTTACGAAATGAAAATATATAAGTATTTCTACTTTACTGCTTAGCCTGAGCTCTGTGTATAAGTTTTTCCAACCCAAACTTCCTCCCAGTAAAAGAAGGAACGAGGTGTACCAGGTATAAATCACAAATAAAACCCTGGTCATAAAAAAAGGCAAAATTCACAATCAGAAACTGTCAGCTTTAACTTTACTTAAGTTATTTTCTTTCAGGAAATATCTAAGTATCTATGAAAGTGAGGAACTGATTGGCAGAAATCATTATTGGCAATACCATCCTCTAGAGCCTCACAATCAATAAGAAAAGGAATGAGATATTCCCTCCAAAATGTCTGACACTAAATTACTATGTTGAAGTTAACTAGCCCAAGAGATGAAAGCAAGACACCAACAGGGATTGATCTGCTTGCTCTTGGTTGTGGATATAGATTCCAATTCTGTGGCAATATTTAAGAACTGACTTCATCCCCTCGTTTTTACTGTGGTCAGTTAAGAACAGCATTACCCAGACCAAGTACCATGTTTCTCCTCTCTTCAGCATTAAAATTCCACTGGCATTAATGCGTGTGAGTTCCTTTACTAGCTATCTGCACAGGATATATTTCACTGCTATAACCGTTACAGGATTATGCTCATCCCATAAATATCCATTGACAAGCTGAAGCAAACAACTGCAGTTTAGTTTAGACTTTTCAAACACAGATAGCTGATTTATTTATATCTCCACTTTTAAAAAGAGGTTACTAAACCTTCATTCTCTGGGCAATAGTAAACAATGTTTCAAATTTAAAATTGTACACAAAGCGCAGATACATGTTGATAGATATATACACAGAGACAAATGGAGCCGTCAAAGAAGTTGCTATTATAAGGAGAGACTTGAGGAAACAATAACCTTTCAGAGTTTTCTATAGAACAAGACTGAAGACCAGATCCATATTAATCACTGTAAAGAATGTGTGCTAGATTTTGCTCAAAACAAAGCTGCTAGAGTATGTGTGTGTGTGTGTGTGTGTGTGTGTGTGTGTGTGAGAGAGAGAGAGAGAGAGAGAGAGAGAGAGAGAGAGAGAGAGAGAGCTTGAACTCAGGCCAGGTACTCACCCTTTACCATTTGAGGCACACTTTTACTTACAGTTTTTTTCTGGTTAATTGGAGACAAGAGCCTCTCAAATTTGGCTTTGGACAAGGATCCTCAGATCTCAGCTTCTTGAGTTTCTAGGATTACAATCATGAGCCATGGGTACCTGGCTCAAAATTTTTGTGCACATAGGTGGCTCACACCTTCAATCCTAACTCAGGAGGCAGATATCTGAGGATCATAACTGAAAGCCAATCCTGGCAGGAAAGTCCTTGAGACTCTTACTTACAATTAACCACCAAAAAAGCCAGATGTGGAGGTGTGGCTCAAGTGGGAGAATTCTGGCCTTGAGCCAGAAAAGCTCAGGACAGTACCCAGGCCCTGATTTTAAGCCCCAGGACTGGTATACACACATCACCACTACTACCACCATCACCACCACCACCATCAAAAACAACAACAATAAGAAACACTTCAATTTTTAAAACTGAAATAATTCCACACAGTATTTTATTTTAGAAACATTCTAGAGCTCATTCTAGAACTATCCCATTTTAAAGTAGGAATCATACATCACATGGATATTTAGTATGCATCATAAAAGGGATTGATTAGTTTGCTTAAAATTTCCACCCTCAAAATGATTTTGTCTCTTTATTCTATCATGAGACTTGTAAAACTGTAGTGACTCTACACATTCTGTTCATATTAATTTTTGTAAAATCTCTCTTTCAATGTTTCTTGAAAGTTAAGCATAGAGATGGCAGTGAATGAAACACTGAACCATAACTCATAATAAAATATAAAATTGACCCTTCTACATTATAACTGACAGCAAGATATATACCTATACCTAGATTCTGATATAGATATAGACATAATTTTGACAGTTCTCTGGAAACCATTCTTGGAAATCCTCACCAAGGTTTCACATGAGTGAAAAGTTGATTCTCAAAACACAGATTAGATAAAGATACAGATGTGTACTCAAAATATAATCTATATATCTTATTAGTTACTTAATATTTATTTTGTTAGACACATTATGTGTGTCTAACATTTCCTCCGCAATCTCAATTAGAGTGCAGATTATATTTTAAAGCTGAACCTAAGATCTAGTTACATATGCAACCTTAAAAATAATAGAAACCTGAAAAAAATTATATAAATTGAAGCATCACTGCTTTTTTGAAAGATTAAAAAATGACCCAAACATTCATTGTAAGAGGAACAAAATAAATATACTAAAAGGATGAGTGTTACAGAACACTATATATTATGAGGCTATTAAAAAATTAAGATCTCTATAAGGGAATGACTAGGATTACTAAGGGAAAGATTCTTTGTCAAAATGAATGTAGTATGCGTATTATATGTATTTTTATATTACTAAGGGGAAAATACAGCAACATTAGTATATCATTATATTGTAGAAAGAAAAAGAATAACAATCTTTAAAACAAAATCAGTTATCAATAGGCAGAGAGAAGGCACAAAGAAGAATAAGGAAAGCTGTATATAGATACCTTTCAGAGGATTTTTTAATATGACACTAAATGTACACATGTAAATATTTACATTTGGGGATAAAAGTTATCTCATAAAAACTAAAATAGTTTTTATTAAGTAAAGGTAAAAATCTTCCCAAAACACAGGATATGGCAGAAAAGCTGACGTGGAGAAGGATGATACCATAGCAAGTGAGTATTTCCTTGAGAGCAAGGAAGTAGTTAGTTGAAGGACGGGAGTTGAAATAAAACCCTACACAATCATAAGGCAGGAGGACAGATAATTATTTCTTTCTCCAATGTTGATTTGGGCCTTCTTCAAGGAAAACAAGCATCCCACTGAGGGTCTGGGACAGAGCAAGACTTATGAAAACAATAGCCTTGTGAGATTAGGGCTTTCTCCAATCACCACTCTGTTAAAACTTGAGTAGAACTAAGAAATCAAGGCCCTGGTCAGCAAAAGGCTGTAGACAGGGAACCAATATAGAGACACATCTTTCAAGATATAGAAAGTCTTTCTGGGACTAAAGGTTATGATAGTTAAGGAGCACAGAGACATTTCTTGCAGCTCAGAAAGATCAGAGTTAGGCTGTTCAGGAAGAAAAAGAGAGAAAGCTCTACTGCAGGAAATCTTGATCTTGTCTCAAAATTGTTGATGACAATAGTAAACTACAACTAAGACTGCAATGAAACCAGACTCCACTCAACTATGACAGAAACAATGGAACATACTTTTTATAATGGTAGTATTATTTATACCACTTTCTCTATATTTTTATAATTCACACTAAGGAAAATGCACAAATTATAGTACACACAAAGAAGTAGAAAAATATGTCCCATAAACAACAGTAAATTCAGCCAATGTATCTAGCCTACATCTTGCTGTTAACAAATAAAGACTTCAAAATGGCTATAGAAAAAATATTTTGAAGCCTAGTGAGAAAAGTGAATGACATGCACAATCGTGTAAGGAACTTTAAGTCTAATGCTGGTGGTTCACTTCTATAATCCTAACTATTCAGGATGCCTAAGTTTCAGAATCATAGTTTAAAGAAAGCTTGGGGAAATAAATCTGTGACATTTATCCCCAATTAATCAGTAACAAGCTGCAAGTGGAGCCATAGCAGGCCAAAACAAAAACCAAAAATAAGTGAGACTGCAAAGTGTGGGTTCAAGACTCAATACTGTCTGTCTGTCTGTCTGTCTGTCTGTCTGTCTGTCTGTCTGTCTCTCTCTCTCTCTCTCTCTCTCTCTCTCTCTCTCTCACACACACACACACACACACACACACACACACACACACACACACACACCATAAGCATATTGGGAACTTTAATGGGAATTATAAATAAGAAGGGAATTTTAAAAAGCTAAAATGAAAATTGTAATATCAGAAATAAAGAATATATTTGATTGACATAAAAGTATACTAGACACAATGGATATAAGACTGATGAAGCTGAGGCTTCAAAAAATTTCAAATTGTGAAACAGCAAAAAAGGAATCAGATAATCTGTATAATATATAGCAGTGTTTCATATTAGTAATCAGGTTCTTATGAAGAGAGGAGAGGAAATGGGACAGAAATATTGAAAAATAATTTCTAAGAACCTACTAGAACTTAGGAAAGACATAAATTTACACATCAAAGAAACTCATTGAACGCTAAGCAGAATCAATGCATAGAAAAGCAGGAAACATACAAGATACCTTCGAGAAACATCAAAGAATACCATAAAAGCATACAGAAACAGCAATAAGCATAATGGCTGACCATTCCTTGGAAACAATGGCAGATACCAGACAATGGAACATTCTAATGCTAAAATTTAAGACTCAACTAAGAGTCCTATATCCAGAGATAATATCCTATACAAAAATAAGCAAAGTTGGGCTGGGAAGGTGGCTCAGTGGTTAAAGCGCTTGCCTTGCATGCCTGAGGCCCTGGGTTCGATTCCTCAGCACCACATAAGCAAAAAGAAAAAAGCCGGAAGTGGCGCTGTGGCTCAAGTGGTAGAGCACTAGCTTTGAGCTGAAGAGCTGAGGGACAGTGCCCAAGCCCAGAGTTCAGGCCCCATGACCGGATCCAAAAAAAAAAAAAAAAAAAAAAAAAAAAAAATAAGCAAAGTTAAGACATTCCCAGAAAAAACAAAAGCTTAGATAGTTGATCTGCAAATAAACAAATTAATTTACTCAGTGTGGAACAATGCTGGCATGAAATTACTAACTTTTGCTGGAGTATCTCTTTATCTCAAATTTTAACTTGTTATTAATATCACAAAGCAAAAATTTTATACGCTTGTGTATATATTTGTTCTTGGAAACTCACATATTGTGACAGTGCATTTGCTTTATGAAACTGACTTTAGCACATTTAAAGAGAAATTTTTTTATACATCATTAGTGCTTTAAAATGTATGTTAAAGACCAGTGTTGGTGGCTCACCTGTAATGTTAACTACTCAAGGAAGCTGAGACCTGAGTATCAGTATCAATGCCAATCTGGACAGGAAAGTCTGTCTCTAATAAACTACTCAGAAAAAGCTAGGAGTGATGCATGGCTCAAGTAATAGAGCACTAGCCCTGAGCACAAAGAGGCTCAGGGACAGTGCCTAGGCACTGAGTTCAAGCACTAGGACCAGAAAAAAAGTTTGTTAAGTAATTTTCTTCATGTATATGGCCCTAGTTATGTGTCCAAGAATGAAATTCTCACTTTAAAGACCCTTATGTCATATATGTTGTCAGAAATTAAAATATGCTGATGATTTAGCCTGTACTTGACTTATACAGATTTTCATGATGTTTTTATTTAAAAATAGCCACTACTATTTAATTGTTAGACAACTAAATTCCTAGCTATTTGGAGACTAATGATTATTTAGCAGACCTCCTAAAGAAAAACAAATTGTTAAAATCTTTTTAAACTTTTTAAATTGATATTTCATGGATTATATCAATTAAAATAAATTGTAAAAATGTACAATTTTTAAAGTCACTTTAAGGACAATTATGGATTAATTTCTTAAAGATGATAAGGAAATAACTTTTAATGAAAATCTTGCTAAAGCTTAAAATTAGTTACTATGAATCCCCAAAGTGAGTTAATTTTGAATAGTTATTTTAGACTAATATTTAGATATATGATATAAGAGGATATGTGATAAAAATATGACACTATCTCTAGAGAAACAATTTCAACAAAATGAAAATCATAAACCCTTAACAATCTTTTCATATAAAAGCACAGATATATCTATGGATAGATAATAGTGATTCTATTTGAAAATACTAATTGATTAAAAACTAATGAGTATTAAGTTTTCTGTATATACAAAAAGTACGTTGCTTGTTGGGCTACAGAAATAAAAACTGTTGGGGCTATACATATTTAATAGTCAAATAACAGTTAGCTGGGTGTGTAGCTCAGTAACAGAACACTTAACTAGAATTCACCAGTGCCAGAATGCCACACCCAGCACCATATTTGGAAGGAAAGGAAGAAGGAAGGAAGGAAGGGAGGAAGGAAAGAAGAAAAGGAGGGAGGGAGGGACAGAGGGAGGCAGGGGAAAGAAAGAGACAATAAGAAAGAAAAGAAAAAAGAGAAAGAAAGAGAAAAAAGAAAAACAGAGAAAGACAAAAATTATCAGCTAACAAAGATTATTTAGTCATGATATCATGTTTCTAAGAAATTGTTCAACAAAAATCACAAAACTGGTGGTGAAAGCCAAGCTTCCAGTGGCAAGTTGCAAACGGCAAGTGAACCTGGCAAGCAAACCTGTGTTTGCTATTTGGTGGATCAGAGATCTTTGTGTTAAGAAAGGCAGCCATGGAGAACACTGAAAATTCAGTGGACATAAAGTCCATTAAAACTTTTGAAACAAAGATCATCTATGGCAGCAAATCGATGGACTCTGGGATATCCTTGGATAGTAGTTACAAAATTGATTATCCTGAAATAATTAATAATAACTTTCATAAAAGCACTGGAATGGCACCTCAGTATGGCACAGATACAGACACCACAGCAGCCCTCAGAGAAACATTCCTGAACTGGAAATACAAAGTCAGTAATAAAAATGACCTTACACATGAAGAAATTGTAGAATTATTAAACAAAGTTTCTAAAGAATATCATAGCAAAACGAGCAGCAGCTTTATTTGTGTAATTCTGAGTCATGATGAGGAAGGAAAAATTTTCTGGAACAAATAGACCTGTTGACCTAAAAATAACAAGCTTCTGCCAAGGAGATTATTGCAGAAGTCTAACTGGAAAACCTAAGCCTTTCATCATTCAGTTCTGGTAGGATACAGAACTAGACTGTGGCATTGAGACTGATAGTGATATTGATGATGACATAGCCTGCCAGAAAATATCAGTAGAGGCTGACTTCCTGTGTGTAGATTCTATAGCACCTGGTTATTATTCCTGGCAAAAGCCCAAGGATGGATCCTGGTTCATCCAGACCTTTTGTGCTAAGCTGAAACTATGTGAACAAGCTTGAACTGATGCACATTCTGATGCAGGTTAACTGGAAGGCAGTGACAGAATTTATGTCTTTTACCCTGAGAAGAAGCAGATTCCATGTTTTGTGTCCATGCTCACTGAAAAAATGCTGATTATCTTTTTTCCTTTTTAGTTTCTAACCCAAATGAGAAAATAGTAGGTAATACTTTGCTTTCTTCTCATTTAAATTGAATGTGATAGTCTAGATGATATTTGTACCATACCACTTCCCAGAATGACAGTCATGCTACTTCAAACTCAGTCAAAGGTAGTTGAAACTGAATGTGAATAGGAACAAATAAATATAGAGCATGGTACCATTATTATGAAAGGCAATGATTATAAATTTCTATTTGTCATGATTAGTAAGATTTGAGGGTACCGTGCTATGAATTGCCAAGTAATTATGAGGAAGTTAAACACAGCAATAATGAAGTTAAGATCCTCTCTCCCTACATTATGACTGTGAAGTCCTCGCTTTTGTCAAACTGTAGATGTGGAGATGTGAAATCATAAGACCCAGCACTCTGAGATCCAAGGGCTTTGGTCAAATTCTTGAACTTCCATTTTCAAACTGATTTATGGAAATGAATTTAGATTGTGTTATCACAGCTCGTGGTTTTGTGGTTTGTCCTGAGCATGTTGTAAAAAAAATTACTATTAAAAAAGAAACTAAATATTTTATTTGAGAGAAAATATGAGTAAACTAAGTTGATTCCTTTAAAGGTAATGTATAACATTAAGAACTTTAAGGTGCTAAGATCTACCAGCAGTTTTAGTCTCATCTGTCTTTATACAAATCAGGTGAGATGTACAGACCAGCCAAACTTTTTAAACCTCAAACTTGATTATTTAGGATGATAAGAAATTACATATATTCCATTTGTACAATAAATAATGGAACATAAGGAAAATAAGGATAAATGGATCCACTAATGTATTTATCCATTTGAAAGGCCTTAACAAGACATGGCTCAGCCTATTTAACAGGAACAGAGCTCTAGCCAGGCTCTGGAGAAGGACCACCAGCTGACTTCTTCAGACACACAAGTATAGGTGGGTGTGGAGGATGTCTCAAGCTATAAATCACCATGTAATAAAGTAACCAACCCAGAAACTTCTGAAGTGGAACTTTTCCTAAGGTGATGGGAATCACGATGAAGACAATGATATTTGTTGTAAAATTGGTCAGCCTGTGCTTTTCTGATGAAGTTTATAAACCAAAGCAACAGCTTGATAATGTTTATACTGTAACCTGGATAATGTTTATACTGTAGTATGGAAAAGAGATACACCCAGGATTTTAAAGGCTTCCAGTCTGAGAGCCCCCCCAGAGCACAGGGGGAAAGAAAAACTCACAACTCGGTGCCCCCAGCAGAGGGGGCTCCAGGCTTCCTCCCTCCCCTCACTGATTCTCAGTCTGACATTTCACAGAAGCTTCTTACTCAGACAGAACTCATATTTGTAATCAACAGCTATTTTGTTTTGGTTAGATCTGTTAACTCTTTCTAAGTACATATATGCAATTGTATTTTAAAGTGTTTCCATGTGTCAATTTTATTTAAAAATAGTATTTTACATTTTTAAATTTCAAAACCTTTTAAACTTAAAATCATTTAAAAATATCACAAAAAGGTCTACTTACAAGTCAAAAATTATCCTAAGTAGGTAGGTAGATAGCTAGATGATGGATACATAGAGATGGATGCTAAATAGGCAAATGTTACATGCCTCTGTAGATATGGACACAAATTTAGCTTAGAGAAAAAAAAATTCTGATATTCTAAGCAAAAGGATGGTGTGTTTTTTGGTGGTGGTGGTGGTGGTGGTGGTGGTGGTGGTAGTGGTGGTGGTGGTGGTGGTGGTGGTGGTGGTGGTGTATGTGTGTGTGTGTGTGTGTGTGTGTGTGTGTGTATCTGTGTGTGCGTGTGTGTGCGCCAGTACTGGGACTTTAATTCAGGGCCTGGTCATTTCTTAGATTTTTTTTTTTTTTGGTCCAAGGCTAGAGGTCTACCACTTGAGCCACAATTCTCCTTCTGTTTTTTATTTGTTTGTTTGAGTGTTTGTTTACTGGTTAAGTCAACAAAAGGGTTTCAGACTTTCCTGCCCTGGTTGACTTTGACTGTGGTGCTCAGAGCTCAGCCTTCTGTGTAGTTAGGATTACAGGTGTGAGTCATTGACACTTGGCACAAATAATAACATAACTAACTGATCAGGATATGAACTAGATGATAGTAAAGTTGATTATTAGAACAACTATTCGCATGTTTTTCTTTTACAAGTTTAAGTATTTCCTTATTTTTCATTGTTTCTTTGTCTATAAAGTATATTGATTGCCATTTTAGAAATGGCTATAACATATCTTGCCCTATGGTATAAATACTAAAATAGTAGCTGAATGATCATTAAAATATCAATTTGGGCTTGAAATTTGGACTTGGATATCATATTTTATGTCCAAGATTTATCTAATACATATAACTGATAGTACTACTTGTAGGAATAGTGAAAGCTTCAACTTCACAAGTAAGCTATAAAAATAAAAGGCAATGTCTCATTCAGTTAAAATTAAAAGCTCAAAACTACAGTTTTTGCTAACTGACTTGTAATTAAACATAGCAGCAACCATTCCACAGACAAAAGGCTTCTTTTTGTTACATGAATATTCACACAGGTCTAGATGCCCTTCTTCCTGCTTGTGGACCAATGACTGGCAGAAGAGGAAGTAGCTTAACTACAGGATGTAAGTGTTCTTCACCAGGAAACAAGGAGGTATCAGAGAGTTGAACTTTATGTCAGTACTAAGCAGATGGCAGGAAGTGGGGTATGTCTCATGCTACAAGCCATCACCAGACAGTAGATATAAGTAGATATTCTAGGTCTATTCTGATTCTCAGATCTAAATGTATGCGTGTGGACAAGCAGGAAGGGGTCTTTATGAGCAGCCTAACCCTGTGTCCAGAACCACAAAGTACTGAAATGTTAAAATGATACCCAGTTAACGGATTTCATGGGCACTTATGTCCTTCTATGTCTCTGTTAGTCCTTGTGAGGAAACTTGGTATTTGAAAAATAGAATTTTTCTTCAGAGAAATGCCATAACTTCTGCTCCTTCTGTCTTTATTGATAAAATTCCAGAGGCTAAGTTATACAACAAAAGGAATAGGTCTATTTTTATTGCTTAGTAACATAATAAAATGTGAAAATGCAAATATAGTGTACTATATTTCATGTAGATCTCTAAGAAAACAAGTATCATTAAAATGTTTTTTAAGCTTACAGTGTGAATGTTTAAGTACCCGACTGTCCATTAACAAGAAAGTATTTGGGATTTAAAAGAATAATGTGTGTGTGTGTGTGTGTGTGTGTGTGTGTGTGTGTGTGCGCGCGTGCGCGTGCGTGCGTGTGCGCTTGGCCTCAGACTTAAACTCAAGGCTAGTGCTCTACCACTTGGTACATAGCTCTATTTCCAGATTTTACATAGTTAATTGGAGATGAGAGTCTCATAGACTTTCCTCTATGTTCTGGCTTTAAACCATGATTCTCAGATCTCAGCCTACTGAGTAGTAGCTAGGCTTACAAGAATGAGCCACTGGGAGCTGAAATTATCTTTAAAATAATGAAATATAGCACAACTATGTTTACTACAGAATTATTCACCATAGCTAAGATATGGAACCAACCCACATGCCCCTTAGTAGATGAATGGTGAAGAAAATGTAATATATATATATATATATATATATACATATGTATATATGTGTGTATATATGTATACACACACATACATAGAATTCTATGCTTCCATTAGAAAAAATGGCACCATCTCATTTGCTAGGAAATGAAAAGACTTGGAAAAAATCATAGTAAGTAAGCCAGACCCAAAGAAAGATAGGCCTCATGGTTTCCCATATTTGCAAAATAATGAAATATAACCTGATTAAGCACTTTAAATTACTATATCTTATTTTATAATTAGTGGTAAAAGTACTTAACCTACAATGAATTATCAGAGTTGTTCTTCCTTTGGTGAGACTCTATTAAAAAAATTAGTAATCCATCAGGAGCACCAGAGAATAGGCATTTTTTAGAGTTAGGAACAAGCAAGAACAAAAAGTTGGGACTACAAAAATACTACTAATAATCTAGTGTTCATAACTTTGCTTTCTTTGATCAAGTCTCTGGTATACTTTTTTATGACTCAACACATCAACATTTTTATTTTACCTTTTATAAACCTTGAGCTGTTGATAAAAATACATACATTTCTAATTCCATTTGAAATATCTTGTATCTGGGACTGCTAGGTGTAATTGTTTTTTTTTTACTGTGAAAATACTGTACAGAGGGGTTTTAAAGTGAAACAATCAAAACACAATTTTAAAAGCTTGTCACTTGAAAATAACTCTTCAGTGACTGAAACAAACAAAATGTTTTACTAGTCATGCATCAGTATGCCATAATAAAAGCTGTCCTGAACAACTTAACCTATCATCCTACTACAGATAGAAAGGCAATGTGAGATGACAATGAAACGTTTTACTTGAATGACATCCCTGAGGAAAATGCAACTACAGCAGCATTTTTTGTTTTTAGGTTTAAATGTGGTAGATCGGTCATGCTAAATACATATCATTATATTTTCCATCAAAGTCAAAACCAATCTTTCCAACTTGCATAAAAGCTGAATGGATAAACTATTCTTCTGCTGGCAAAGCCCAAATATAGACAATTGTATCAGCATTTTCACTCAGTCTTTTCTGACAACAACAGTGCACCTTGGAAAAAAAAAAGAAAGCCAACTGATCATTCTATGTTGTCCTATTAAAAGTCTGTTTTACTGACTTTATATTCACCTTCTCCCACTTTGTTCCAAATGACAATAGCATTGAAGTCTTTGAAAATGAAGATCACATATTTTGTGGGGGTTTTTGTTACTTCTAGTTTTTATATATAAAACAACGTATGCTTGTAGATAAGTCTCCTAGACTTTCCTCAAAGCATCTGGATATAGGAAGAAACAAATCTAAATTCTAGACACAAATATTGATTGAAAAAATAATGTCATATAAATCTATTATAGTAATTCCAAATCTTGCAGAGACTAAAAAGTGATGTGAATGTGCTATTTTTAGCTATAATTTAGGAATTAGCATATCTACCATTGATATGTTATTATTCAAACTCTACAAACTTGTTAAATTTAAAAGAATTATACTAAATTTTTTTCCATGTATGACTAGGGTGATTTCTTATTGAGTGCTATTAGAAACAACATCTTTACCAATCAGTCAGTGAACAAATTACTTTGCAGTAAGTAACCAGTAGCAGTATCAGGGTAACGACTGTCATCTATCCACTTAGCTTCATTATCACAAATTTTCTGTCCTCAAAGTGTTGAGCAACCAAAGAGTGAAAAGAAGATTTAACATCATTCAGCAATACTCCAGACAAGATGAGTTTCTAAGGCAATTTTTCTTCTATTACTATTCACATTTATGGGAAAAGACACTTTATGCCTTTAAAAAATGGCTTTGGAAAGTACTACTGGATCAGCATGTCGTTAAACAATGACTTTAAAGTTCTATGCTCTTAACCTTCGGAGAACTGTGTGTTTAAACTGATAGGAAAAATAATGGCCGTAGCTAACTTTCCTAATTCTTGAAATTCTGTGGAATTTGTAGTGATTAATTTGTGCTCAGTAAATCAATAAAGAATTTTGAATGAAAATCTCTTTCTAACTTACTTAAGAATTAATAATACACATATGGTCAGTACGTACACACACACACACACACACACACACACACACACACACACACATATGGACAAAACTAATGAGAATTTTCAATTTATCAAGCCACAGCAATCCACCCATTTCTATTACAAAATAAGTTATCGTATTATGTTACCTGTGAGATGGAAAGTGTACTTCACTTGATGTCCCAGGGTCCTAGTTCTAACTCTATCATTTTACAAGCTATGTGTCAACTTCCAATTTAGAAGGTTAAGTTAGCTTACATAAAGGAATGGGCAGATTGCCCTATTGAAACACATGTTGAGATTTAATTTTAAGCCTGAAAGGAAAATGAGAATTTATAAAGATCTGTAAAGATTTGCATGTTAAATTGTCTATTTCATTGTAAAAATAAATCAATTTCATCAAATGTGAAGACAGCTAAGCATAACAAGTCTATAGATATTTTTACAGGAACCAAGAAGTTCAAATGCATTTCTTCCATATGAAATCTGCTATGCGGTTATGGTAACTTCTCTTATAAGTCTTATCTTCATTTTCTACACCAAACAAAATGCCTGAGCTGGATACACTCCTTTGTATATCACAGTCAGATTTTCAATATGGAAGACACAATGGCTGAATGTGTCAAGAGATTTAGTATGCATACAAAGGAGTACTATTCAGTCTTATAAAGAAGATCTTCCATTCAGGACACAATTGAAGCTGAAGGTCAATAAGCTAACTGAAGTAAGACAGACACAGAAAGAAAAATACTATCTGATCTCATTTATTTGCAGAATCTTTTGGAAAAAAATGAAGTGAATAGAAAGGGAGAGTCAAATGGTGGTCACCTCAGATAAAGATGGAGAGGAAATATGGAGAAGGAAAGGGCTAAAATTTTCAATTAGGTAGGAGAAAGAAGTCTTCAGATGTAATATTGCATTATTTACTAAAAATAAACTAAGAGTAGGTTTACTCTTCTGCAATCATTTCACTGTGTATATGTATACAAAGAACTATGTTCATATTACACATATATAATAAAAATAAATTGAGATGATATATTTATTACTTGCTTAAACATAGTAAGAAGTAGAAAAAAAGCTGCTATCCAACTTCATACCAAATAGAATAGTTAAAATAGGAAAAAAGGAAAAAAGAAGGAAATAAGGGAAAGCAGGCAACTTGTGTTTCTCTGGGCCTGACTTAATTTGCTTAATATAATTTTTTCCAAATCTTTTCATTTCCTTGCAAATATTACAATACCATTCTTTCTGCGAGATGAGTGAAATCCATTATATATATGTATGTGTGTGTGTGTGTGTGTGTGTGTGTGTGTGTGTGTGTGATTTGTTCATTGAGGGGCAACTGAATCGATCCCATATCTTTGCAATGGTAAACAATGTTGCAATGAACACAGCAATGTGGACAGCTTTAGTATGGCCTGGTTTATATTCTATTGGATAAATGCGCAGGAGTAGAACTCTTCTGTCATAGGGTAGAGCTAAGATGTTGAAGTGATGACACAGATCAAGATGCATTGTACACATGAACTGCTTTGTTACATGGCAAAAAAATTCAATATATAACCTAAAATTTGAGAAAAGTGAGGGAAGGGGCGGGTTGAGAGGGCTTGGTGAGAATGTTACAAGGGGTAACATTGATCAATATGCACAGTCTTCATAAATTCCTTTGGTGGATGGCAATTCCTTTGTACAACTATTTCAAGATAATATAAACTATTCAACAAAAAGAAGAAAATAACAAATGTTGGTGAGGATGTAGAGAAACTGAATCCTGTGCATTGTTGATGGAGAGACACAATGATCTAGTCCTCATGGAAGACACTATGATGGAAAACACTCAGACAGTGTTGTCATATGGTCCCCAAATTCCCCTCAAAGAATAGAAAAAGAGCTCACAAAGATATTTGTGTACCCATATTCATAGCAACATCATTCACCATAGCCAAAAGGTAAACAAGACTCACATCTATTCCTGAGTAAAGGGATAAACCAGAGATTAAGGAGAGGGAAAAAATAAGGAATGGGATAATCATAAAAGTTCTAGAAATGGAATGTAGTGATGGTCACCCAATAACTACTGGACTGAACATATAAAAAATAACATGGTAAATTTTGTTTTGTGTATTTTGCTATAGTAAAACTTTTGTTATTAATTATTAGATTTTAAAAGCAACTATGATGATTTAAAGAATTAAGTGATGATACAAATTCAAGGTACACAAATGTTAAAAGAAACTCCATAAACTAGAAATAATCTATATTTGGAATATTGTGAAAGATTTTAATTTCATTTATGAATTTTGACAGCCTTTCATTAAAAGTTTCTAACATGAGGCAGGCCCTGGTAGCTCACGCTTGTAATCCTAGTGATCTGAGGATACAGTTCAAAGCCAGACCAGGCAAGAGACTATTATTCTAATTAACCATCAGAAACCCAGAAGTGGAGCTGTGGTTCAAAGTGGTAGAGCACTACTAACCTCGAGCATAAAAGCTCAGGGACAGCGCCCAGGCCCTGAGTTCAAGCCCCACGACTGACAAAAAAAAAAAAAAAAAAAAAAAAAAAAATATATATATATATATATATCAAGAAGCTTTTAATTTATTGTTTTAATTCATTTTAATGCAGCAAAAGTAATGATGTACACAAAAGTAATGGGTAATACATAGTTTTACAAGTCTATAGTGGGAAAAACATTTCATTTTTGAAATGCAACTGAAAATCATATGCTACAATTATTTCTATTCTCATCTCAATAGGAAATTTAACAGAGTCAAACAAACTCCTAACTCTGTAATAGGTGGTTGATAAATTTCAAAGTAGAAGAACTGTTCTAGTTGAGAGAAGAAGGTAAAGGAAGTGCTGGCTCTCTACCAGCCCTGGGTCCTCAATCATGTACGTTGGCCCTGGGAGGGGTCTTTCTCCCTATTGCTTGCCATCTGGCAAAGAAGACGACCACTACTGGGCTTATAGGCTTGGCCACCAGACGAAAAAAAAATGTAGTGACTCCAAGTATCTTTGAAAGATTATAGTTGTGGTTCTTTTCTAATATTTTGGCAACCACTAATTTTTCTATTTGAGATAGGCTTCACAAGCCCTAAGAATAATACTCAGGGGCTTTTCTCTTTTGCCAACACAGAAATATCTTGGGGTACTGAAGACATATATAGACATATATATATATATATATATACATATATATAGACACACACACATATATATACACATATGTGTGTATGTATATAAAACATATATATATACTTATATATGTGTATCTAAAATGGTAAAGCAGAAAATTATTACAATTTTATTTTAAAGTATAATTTTAACTATATCTAACTGCATTCCAGATGAATATAAGCCAGTTTCCTGACAATAGCAATAATAATAATAATATCATCGAACCATCATACGATTTATTATGTAGTTAGGGCTTTATAATCACTGGAATTATTTAGTCATCACAATTGGTCTTGTGGCAGTTATTTTTATGCCAAATTTCTAAGTGATGATATTGCCATTCCACTGAGATAAATCATACACTAGAATTTCTACAGAATGTAAATATCAGGCCCAGGATTTGAACCTAGAAGCCTAAAACTCCAATACCCTCATTATAACCATTACAGCATTACTAAAATTCCATGTATTGGATCTTTATATAGATCTTTTGTACATGAAGATAATGAATTATTGCTACATGGAAACACAGGGGAAAACCACCTACATTTTTGAGATGTAAAATTCAGTAGGAATATAGGCGTTAGATACATATAAATCAGAAGAATATCAAAAAACAAATATGAAACGTGTTAGGGGAAGCTATTTGAAGATGTCTTGACCTATTTAATATATTTAATACTATTTACCTCTGCTACCTAGAACCTGAAGTAGAACACAGAGTAAGACACAGGAAAGGCTGTGAAGCAGCTATGATAGGAGATAAATTCCATTTGAATGGAAAGCTTTTCAAGAATTAACTCACATTTCCACCTCCCTAAAGTTGTTGTCTGTATATGTGCTCATGCTGAAGACAAAGCTTTGCAATTATAAATATTGATTATTACTAAATAATTCCATACTGTAGTGTTTGTCTGACTCATGTGTTTGTCCTCTCATTCTCTTCTTTGTGATGATCACCTCATAAATAATGTGTTGTTTCTATCTTTAGAGGCCCTCTGCCCCAATTCTATTTCATTAATTCTAACTTTTCAACAATATGGAAACCAGAGAGTTAAGCATGCTAAAAATAGGCACAGGATAAAAATAAATGTAGTACAAATTTGCTGAAACAGTTCAAAATCTATTTTTACTGATCAGAGAATTATTTATCTACTTCCAATTACCACTTAAAATATGCTGTTGGTTCAGGAGTTATTTTCATTGCAATAACCTAAGGTTTAAAATATTTTGATCTTGTTGGGTGCCAATGGCTCATGCTTGTCATCCTACTTACTCAGAGGACAAGGATCTGACAATCATGGTTCAAAGACAGCCTGGGCAGGAAAGTCCATGAGACATTTATCTCCAACATCATCAAAAAGGAGAGATGTGGCTCAAGTGGTAAAGCACTAGCCTTGGGCAAAAAAGCTCAGGGACAGCACTGAGGACCTGAGTTCAAGCCCTAGGACTGGCACAAAGAAAAAAAATACCAATATGACCTCAAAAGGTTCTAAAGAATAATTCAATATTCTGGTTATATATGAATATAGAGTCATACTTTTCTTAACTATAATTTTAAAATTAAATCAGAATTTCCACTTATTGGTCAAAACAAAGCTTGGTTCAAGTAATCTACCAAATCTAATCAACTACACCAAACCCCACATTATATTTATATTCACTGTCAAGTAAGAAGTGCACACATATTCAAATAATTTTCTCAACTAGAAAATCTTGTAAATGTGTTCTGTTGTATTTCCTCATTTAAATGCTTGATTTCCACTTCTTTTGCATTTTCACAGGCTAAAAATAAATAGCTATTATATTTTATTTTTATAAGGGAAAGCAAATGAGTAGAGAGAGCTTTGGAAGGGTTGAAGTCAAGGACACCAGCTGCAAATATTTTATGCTTACCAATGTGTCTCTTTTCCTAAATTCCACTTGTGCCAACAGTGAGTAAAATGCTTTATGATCTTCTCTCAATCTCTCTCCCTCCCTCCCTTTCTCTCCTCTTCCCCCTCCCTCATTCTCTCCCCCTACACTGCTCTCTGTTTCTCCACTTCCAGATAAATGCCAGTCATTTGGCCAGGGCTAACTCACAGAAGGTGCAGCAGGCACAGATGGCACTAATGCATAAATGTAATCTAGCAAAAGAATGCCAACGCCAACCCAGAAAAGGTTCCAAATAACTGCAGTGCACTTACAGGAAGTCTGTGATTGGCAAGGTTAAAGCTGCAACTGTGAGAGCTCACTGTTTGTTCCCAGATCAACAATAGATATTCTCAAGTAAATGAGCATATTTCTTTTATTTTCCACACATGCATCAATATAGATGGCATTTAAATGGATTCTATATCCTTAGGAATAGTATACATGTGTATGCGTATATGTACTGTGGTGTGAATGGGAGAGAGATAGTGTTCTTACTCTGTCCTCAGACTGGGCTCAAATTCACAATCTTACAATCCTCATTCTCCAGCCTCCTAAAAGCCAGGGTCATGGTGATATTGCACTAAGAAAATAGCACGAAATAAGGATCATCTAATTTGTTCAACTATCTGAGCACCTTCTAGCATTAAATACATTTAATTATCTATAACCCCCTTCCACACATTCTCTTTTCCTTTTTCTTATGTTTGTTATAGCAGTTTCCACCTGAAGTCATCATTTGCCTATGAATCTGCAAAATATGCCTCCATAGTTATTCTCATTCATATCACCCTTCCTATGAATTCACATGTCATGGTTATTTTGCAAATCTGTTTACTGTCTCTTCAGCTACAGGTAAACCCCACCAAAGGAATAGTAGATCTCTATGTGTTCACTTATTTCTCTCAAAGTCTGGTAATAAATTATCAAGTGAAGGAATATTAAAGTAAAATGCAGGATTACAACCTTATACATAACACAGATTTGACACTATTAAACTTCACTATTTATAAATATACAATCTTATAAAATACTGATCCATGTTATCTTAAGGATATTTTATCTTTTTTTAACCAAATCATATGACTATACTCCCAAAGTGGAATGTTTAACAAATATCCATTACTGTAGGAGTACAATGGTACTTGTCTGCAAGGAGAGAAAAGGACATGAAAAGGAAAGGAAGGAGAGTGGAGAGAGATAGGAGGGGAGGGATGGGTGAGAAGTACACACTCTAACCATTAAAATAAAAACTCCATTTCCTTTAGACTGCCTGGGCGTGGCCAGCGCAAATCAAGCAGTATTTCAGTAATACCGTCTTACCTCATCTTTCCCATTATTCCCTTAGTTTCTAAGTTTTTACAAAATATAGTAGGTTCAATCATAATGAAAATGAATAGGGACAGATTTGAGGCAGATTGTTTTAAGGATAAATACTGAATATAGAAAGAGATGTTCAAAGTCTATCTGATTGCAAAAAAACAATAATTAAAAGACCTAAAACTGGGGGAAAAAATTCCAAGGACATATAGCTAGGGTGAGTGAATGCTCGACCAAAGTATTAATATGAGGAATCATATTAAAAATCAAATTGCAATGCATTGATAGTTATGATTATATGACTAAGGTATATGTGAGTAAGGGATGAAGAAGTCTTATTTTGGCCACAGATGTTATAACATGAAGATTTTTAAAAATTTTTATGGTTTTTCTTTTGTCAGTCACGAGGCTTAAACTCAGGGCATGAGCAATGTTCCTGATCTCTTTTGCTCATGGCTGTAACAACCACTTCTGAGCCACAGCTCCACTTCCCGTTTCCTGGTAGTTAATTGGAGATAAGAGTCTTGGGACTTTCTTACCTGGCTGGAACCACCATCTTCATATCTCAGCCTCCTGAGTCGCTAGGACTATAGGCTTGAGCCATTGGCACATGAAGGAATTTTAAACATTTTTACAGTTCATCAAAGAACCTCATATTTAGCTGGAGGTATGGATCAGTAGCAGACTATGTAGAAAATGCAAGGGCTGGGAAGGTGGCTCAGTGGTAGAGCGCTTGCCTTGCATGCATGAGGCCCTGGTTTCAATTCCGCAGCACCACATAAGCAAAAAAGAAAAAAGCCGGAAGTGGTGCTGTGGCTCAAGTGGTAGAGTGCTAGCCTTGAGCTGAAGAGCTGAGGGACAGCGCCCAGGCCCAGAGTTCAGGCCCCACGACCGGACCCCCCCTAAAAAAAAAGAAAGAAAATGCAAGGCTCTGAGTTCAAACTCGAGTACTGTCTACCCCTAAAAAAAGAATTGTTTTTTTACAGAAGGAACGTGTGATGGTTCACATTCACTGACTGCAATATAGTACATTTCAATTTCATTCCAAATGGCTACTAATTGAAAAGAATAACGCTTGAGTTAATGTTCTGTCAGAAGACTTAGCTCCCCCTAAAATTTTTTTGAACTATGAATGTCTATTCCAAAATAAAAACATAAGGAACTATGATTCGATTCTTAACTTGTAACAAAATGGTATTAATTAGAATATGACATGTATATAGCCTGATTACAAGTTATATATTCTGATTTTGAGATATTATTCACAGTTCTACACACAAGGATAAAATGTACATAATTCTTAGTCTCATCACAAAGAGCCTTTGAAAAGGAATAAGATGCTTCAGTCATCATTGTTAAGTACCCAAAGTAAAATAATTACTAAGGCACAGGGACATTTTTTTCACTGGATTTTTAACCCATTTGTATTTAGATACATTTTTTTATGACACAATGAATTTGCTATCTTTTTTTCAAACCTTCTATCCTCAGGTCTTAGTTAACTATCTTGCAAAACTATTATCATTCTCCTTCATCACTCAGCACGAAGACTAGTTGCAGGAATTTAGATGCTTTTCACACACATTTTACCCCCAATCTCACTTCTTAAATGAACAATGAAAATATTCTCCTATTTGTCTAATTCTTTAAAAGTTCCTTGAACTTTGAAGACAACTTATTTCCTCCTAAGTATTATGAGGAAATATTACTGTTAGTGGAGGAAATAGGTAAAATCAAGAACTAGTTAAGTGAAATTAAACCTAATAAATAAAACAGAAAAACACAGATAAAATAATCAGAAAGCTATTGATTTAAAATCATTGCCTAGTGTTGAACTAATTCACATTAAGCTCAAGTTATTTACTAAGCTTTTAATTATAATGATCTCTTGTCCTGATAATCATTCCTATCTAACTTACCTGGGTAAGAACTATCATTATATTTTTATGTTTATGCTTTTCTTTCTGTTTCTTGCACAGTGCCATACATAAAATCGTCAGACAGTGAATAACATGAATATCAATCCATTCAATCATTTGAAGACAGTTCTCATTATAATCTTGGTTATAAAGAAGGAAAATACTTTACTTTCCTTGCTATACATTCTTAAGAAAATTAATTGAAGAATTAGCCCTAGCTTTTAAAGTTTTATAAACACTTAGAAATGTAATTAAGCTTTTAACTCAGTTATTTAAAAAAAAAAAAAAAAGACCAGTCTAGATAGTCTCAACAGAAGTACGAGGAAAACAAAGTGTCCATTTGCATTTGTAATGAGGCAATTACTACTAATCAGAAAATCTCAAAAGATTCACATTTGGCTCAAGTAAGTTCCTTGAGAACAAATCCCATATAATCATCTAAAATGGCAAAAAGTCAAGAAAGAGAAATTCCTTGGAAAATTGTTTACAATATTCATAAATGCTAGTGGTTTCTATTTAAAAGCATTTGAACGTCTTCATTGAAAGATTATGATACAACCATAGAACTATCTATTTGGAATGATTCTGCCAGTAACTTGGGCCACTTTTTCCAACTCTAATTTGTAATTTGTATCTATTCTGATAGACATGCTACCTTGCTTGTGCCATTCTCAAACAACAGATTCGTTTCACTCTTTAAACTTTCTTTACTATTTATCTACTTCTCAATCAAAAGTGACTAGCTCCCATTTTTCACTTTTAGAAATTTGATATTCCACCTCTTTGCAAAGGTTATCATGAGGGTGATTATGAACAGTATTAGTGATTAGACCAAGGTGATCAATGGGAAAGACTAGGAGTGAAATAGCAAATAGGTCTTTCTATCTCTGAAGGCAAGGTGTCATTCATTCCTTGTTTGAATCAAGCTAAGCAGGACCTGCCAGAGGCTTTGCAAAGCCTAACACCACTTGTAGAACTCCTTCTTCATCCAAATGATAAACTACTAACCCCTAGAGGACATTTTTGTGACCCAAAGAATGGTGATAGAATAGCAGGAAGAGAAGAGAACTCTAGACCTCAAAGCCTATTAAATGTATCCAAATTCAGTCCCTACAGTTAAAATTAAATAATGCTGAAACAGTAGCACATCACCTTAAGTATTACTACTTTGTTATCCACAGTGGGTAATATATCGCATTATATATAGGAATAATTGCTACTGCTCTACTCATTAAAAACCATTAAATCATAAAACCATTTTAAACTGCTGTAGTAGGAGAAAAATGTTCAGATTTTTACAGTATCATATTCTGGCACTATACCAAATAAATGATGTGCTGCACTGCTTGAGGGAAAAAATGTGGACACGAGTTATTGGAATTAAGTGTACATTTGTATTCTGTGTGACAAATAAGAGGTTTTTTTTCCCACCCTTCAAAATAAAGAAAAAAAGGGCTAGCCTATGATTCTCACAATATAAAAGTCAAGCTGTAGCCCATATGGTTCATATACATAATTGTGAATTTCGTATCACATGCTTTGTGTTGGCCATTTTAATATCAATAGTTCGTTAATCTCTTAAATACATTAAGCATGTCCATCACTGCTGGCAAGCTCTTCTACCCTTTCCATTCTTATTTCTAGCCCAATATTTTTCTCCCCAATGTTTTGAGGTTTCAGCAAAGATGACTCCTTCCCACAAGGAAGAAAAATTTAAGTAAAATTACAAAATTTGTAACTGCCCAGAGATACCACCATGCCCTGATCTTCAATGTATTGATTTCTTGGTGACTCGAAAATCACTCAGTAGGCTAATGGATATGTAAAAAAAGTTAACTATGAAAGTCTCAGTTTTAATGATATGCTCTGAAGTTTGTTTTATTGTATAATTTAACCTATCAACAGAATAATTTTAAGCCTCCAAATTCCAATAATTTGTTTCATCTATTTTACAGCACTTTGTTGGAAAAAGTGCACTGATTGCCAATGTCTTGTTATCAAATGCTAAAACAGTTTTTAGCATATGCTGATCATTTATTCCAGGCTACTCACTGTTTTCATGTTTCCCATGTATTAACTCATATAATCCTCACTAAAAAACAAACAGTGCTTATATGACATTAAGATAAAGTTGGGAAAGAAATGTTTTCTTTCTTCATAAACCTACATAACGATTTGAGATCCACAATATAAACTGGAACTAACACACTAGGGTTTTGTTAGATATCTTAGTATCAAGGCCATTCAGACTCTTTTATTTTTTGTACTTTTCATTTCTCATCTTCCTCCAGAACACTTAGCCATCCCACCTCTGATAGGAACAGACTCATTTGATTACTTGAGTAGCAAGGTCCTTGTTACAATCAGAATTGGTTTAGCATGACCATCATTCATATTGTGAAAACTATAAAAAGCAAAAAGCAAGACATACTTAGTACACTCAAAATGGGAATGTTAAGCTGGGAGGTGGTAGCTCACACCTGTAATCCTAGCTACTCAGGAGGCTGAGATCTGAGGATTGTGGTTCAAAGCCAGCCCAAGCAGGAAAGTCCATGAGACTCATCTCCAAGTAAATCATGGAAAAGGCCTGCAGTGGTGCTGTTGCTCAAGTGATAGAGTGCTAGCCTTGAGCAAAAGGAGCTCAGGGTCAGGGCCCAGGCTCAGAGTTCAAGCCTCAGAGCCAGCAGAGAGAGAGGGGAGGGAGAGGGAGGAAGAATGTTTATTATTTGGCACCAGCATAACACATTTTAACTAAGAGCTTGCAGTTACCCTTTACTGTGGGTGGTGTCAAAAACACTTACTGCACGAGCAGAGAGATCTGTGTTTCCTTTGCCACAGACAATAAATCTTTAGTGTCTTCTCATGATACGCATCACTCCACTTGCTCTCAAGAGGCACTATATGGCTCTCTGGCCACCTCCCTCACCTTACAAGGTCATTTCTGAGTGATAATACCATTTGTTGAAAAAAAAATTAACCAGCGTTCACAATAATTAGCATGTACTTGGAAGTACTTTGACAGCAAATGTTATAAAATGCTAAAGATTAAGATTTCTTCCCCCACATAATGTGTACACACCTTTAATTTTATAAACATAGACTTATAAAAGATGTCTCTCTTATTTGCTAATATTACATATACATTATACAGTATTTGATAAATTAATTTTAACTTCAGAGAAAATAACTGCAGGTTAAGAATGAAAATCATAGTGCTCATATTTAACTTGCTAAATCAAAGTGGTTTTTTTCCCCTCAGTTGATAAGAAAAGCGTGAAAATTTGTTTCCTTGCTAACCTTTTTTAAAGAGAATCCATGAGTGCACTGACTTAATACTCAGAGGTCTATGTGATAAAACATCTCAGTCAAGCCTTGCCCTAGTTTTGTTTTATCCTTGGGAAACAGTGCCTCAAATTATTTTCTCTGTTCCCTCATTCAGATAAGAGGCATCAGCTTAAAAAAATAAATAAATAAAAATTCTAAAAGAAAGTGGATAAGCTCAGAGGAGTTATAATCTTGCACAAAAACCAATCAGCTAGTAAATTAAAAAGCTGATGTGATAGTCAAATCTGAATTTTTGACAATAAAGCTGGGAAAAATCACATAGTGCATGCAAAGCATGTATTATTCTAAACTTCAAGCACAATTTATTTTTGTTTTCTTAAAGTCTTAAATTAAGATACACAGAAATTCAGAAGCACATTTTAGATGAACTCTCCTGAAGAAAATAAACCAAAACAGATGCTTAGGAATAGGAGTCTTAAGCAAAATAAAGACTACACTTGTCTGAAAACATTTTCATTTTCAATCTCTACAGACAAAGGAATTTCTAAAGTAATTGAATGATATTCAGGATTATAATGACTTTAATTTCTGATTAAAATCTTTCCTCCATTTTCTTTTCAGTAATTTGGTGAATCTCCTTTACAGACAAAATGAGAACGGGAGGTAGGGAGGAGAAGGAGGAGAAAAAGGAAAGGAAAGGATGGAGAAAGAGAAGGAGAAAAAGAAGAAAGCAGAGAGGGAAAAGACCTCTAACAATAACCCAAATCTTTGAATTAAAGCAATAGTTTTTAATATGGGCTTTATAAAATTGTGCAGATGATTTATAACCTTTGAATTTTACTACTTTCATGAGTCAGCACAATTCTTACTTTCTCTGATCTGTCCTTTTGCTCTCCAGTATTTTTTTTCAGTGTGAGAAAAAAAGACTCTAAATCCATGGGTCATGCTTTATGATTCAGAAAAAATATTCTCCTTAATAAAATGTCTGGCTAATATTTAAAAAACTAAGGAGAAGAGTTCTTTCAGTATGCATGACAAGATGAAAATTAATCAATTTAGCTATAAAATGGATGTGAACACTATATTTAACTAAGAGATAAGCAGAAGGCACAAGTACCCATACACTGGATTGGACCATGGGACATAACATGGGTTTGGTACATGATCACATAATGCTTCCATGTCTGGGTGACTAAGAGCTGTCAAATGGAGGATGACAGCTAGTAATTATTTTAATTCTGTACATGTTCACCAAAATAAGGATGGCTGGGGTCAAGTGTCAAATGCAAGCCACTAATGATGACAAAACTAGATTCTGAAGCAGCAGCTGCCACAAGGGAGGTGGAGAACCATACTATAATAGTCCTCATGGAGCTCTTTCTGGGGAAGTGTAGGCTTCTGTGACAGGTTAAAATAAGTATAAACACCAAGCAATCCACATAGAAACACACAGGCAAACTCTTAAGTGTCCTCAAAACACCAAGAACTTGGTAGATGAGAAGTTTCTAGTTCCAATGTAAGTGAAAGCCTTGATGAGATCATATTTTCTCAACTTCTCCTAAAGGAGAACCTCATGCTTATGGGGACTAAATAAGACGTGCAACCGCTGGCCTGTAAAAGGTGTGAAATAAAGTTTAAGTTTTCTCCTAAGACAACTTGTCTCTTGAAAAAGGTCAAATCTAGGCTAAAATTGTTTTGCTATTAGTAAACCTGTGTCATTCCTACCAAAATTCACTGAAAAGACATCCTTTCACAAATACTGTAACTTGTAAATGATCATCTGTTATTTCTAAAACAAGATGCACAATGGTTGATTACATCAAACTTTGTATGGTTAAGAAGGAATAAAACAATCATTATATTGAAGTGTCTTCTCTAAATATTCAAAGGTCCAAGAAAGTCCACAGAAACTAGACAACTTCCGTTCTTAAAAATATCTCAATGCTCATTAGTTGGGGCATTATCAGTTTACATTCTTTTTAACTAGATGGTTATCTTCAGATGTTTCAGTGCTCGAAAGTTATAAAAATAAAGTAAAAAATTATTTTATGATATTTTTATTAACATTCTTTCATAGTCTATTTTAACAATATTATTTGTATCACCCCTCTGAAAATAGTCTTTAACATTCATTTTTTCATATATAATTGCTCATAAAACCCTGCAGCCCCTCATTTCTCAGTTATGATCCTCTTTAATTACATGTATGAGCCTTTTCCATGTTTTAGAAGGAAAAAAAAGACCTATCTCCAGTACCAACCAACACATCTAATCACTTTAAAGGATGAAGGCACTGAATCTGGGCACTGGTGGCTCATGCCTGCAATCATAGCTACTTAGGAGGCTGAGATCTGTAGACAATGATTCAAAACCCATTGAGGCAGAAAAGTCCATAGGACTCTCATTGTCAATTAACTATGAAAAATCTGGAAGTAGAGCTAAGGCTTAATTGATAGAGCCCTGAGCAAAAAAGCTTAGGGACCCCCACCCCCAGGATCTGAGTTCAAGCCATAGAACCAGCACACAAAAACAAACAAGCAAAAAATAAACAAGTAAACAGCAAGCTTCTGTAAATAACAATAGCAAGTTATTGGCTCCCAACTTCAGCAAATAGCATTTCTTCTTTTCCCTTTCTTCACCCCTCTTCCTACTCCCATTGTTAACTATTCAAAACATGTTTGTGTGTTTCATGCAACCAAAAATGGCAACATACTGCTAAATTGGAGTGAAGATACTATTGAGAGGTTAAAAAATTTGGTTTTTAACCCCCAAGAGAGAAAAATACCTGATGTTAAAGGTAAAGCAGAACTGGTCCTCAGCCCTTTCCACATTTTTGGTGATCTAAGTAGCCTATCTCATCTGTATATCCAGGAGGGATTTTTCTGCCAAATTCAGTATTTCCAACTCCCTACTAAGCATTTCCAACTCTTTCTTCCAAGCTCAATTGCTTCCTCGGCTGAATTTTGCTTGTTCTGCTTTGAATTTTTGTTGTTGTTTTGGCTTCACTTTATTCCTTATTCTAAATCATGCCTGGATCAGTTTCCTTTGGCTCGTGTCTTTCTAACTGTATACTACCTGTCACTAAACTTTAAGAAAAAGAACAGGGGCTTGGAAAGAGACTCGGTAGTAGAGTGCCTGCCTTGCATGCATGAAGCCCTAGGTTCGATTCCTCAGCACCACATAAACAGAAAAAGCCAGAGGTGGTGCTATGGCTCAAGTGGCTAGCCTTGAGCTGAAGAGCTGAGGAACAGTGCCCAGGCCTAGAGTTCAGGCCCCGCAACCAACAAAAAAAAAAAGAAAAAAGAACAACTTGTTATAAATTTTAGAATAAAAATCAATAAAGTATTTATTTCTAATAAGACAGAAACATAGGTTGTTTTTCTTTAGACTTAAGCATGAAAAACTAATGTAATAAATACTTTTTGGATGTTCTTTAGCTAATTAGATACACTAATATAGTAGACTCTCCAGAAACAGACATTGCCTAGATTTGTTCTCTATTATTTCCTCATGTATAAGTTCCTAAATAACTGAATCACAGTCCCAGAACAAATTCATACTTTTCCACCTTTTCTACCTCTACAAATACTTCAAGACTCCTTCCTCTGTAAATTCTCACCTCAACCCATTATTTGAAATGTTTTCTTCTGTAACTCAAATGACAACTAATGCCTACAACTTCATTTGGAAATCAATCTAGAAACACTTTTGTGACATGTCTTCTTGAAATGGATTGATATTTAAACAGTTCATTATTTTACTTTTTGTTCCTTTGAAAAGGTGATAAATTTATTGGATAAATATTTTAAGTCCTCAGACTGATTGAAAATTGTAATAGTTAAGATAAAGTTAACTTTATTATTAGCTCTTTCATTTCTTAATTCCAGCATACTTTTTAAAATTACTATTATTTTTTCACATGGAGCTTTCAACCAGATATACATACATATCCATATATACATATATATTTAAATACTTTACATCACAACTTATTCATACATGTAATACTGAGAATTAACATGAAGCAAAAATATTTGATCTCTTCAAAATATACTAGTAATACTATTATAGATTGTAAGATTTAAATATATGTGAAGAATCCATTTTTCATTATGATTAAGTGATTACATAAATTTCACAGTATTGTGAGATAGTGATACTTAGTTAAAGACACAAACACATTCTAACCTTCATGGGGCAAATTGTCTTTATCGTGGTCTATAAAGTTTGTGAATTCTATGAGCTTTGACAATACAGATATTTCTTTCACATCGGATGATATGTACATGTCTTTCCTTTTGCTTAGTGTCAGCTGTTTCCTCTTTCCCTCTCATTCTCTCCCTCCCATCGCTGCAACTGAGTTGGTTTTGATCAATGTCCAGTGCAGCTGATGGGTCCTGCTGTTGTATGTTTTCCTGTTTCCCTCTGTTTCTATGTCCTCCTCCTAGTTTCCCTCAGATGTGTACATATATACCATATATGTTGTCAGCAGCATGGGGTCATTTAGTAATGATTCAACAAGATGAGTGGAGGTCCTTTGTTTCTCGAGTCCTGTTTACTTTGTCATATCTCCTAGCATTTTGGATTTAACATCCACATATCAGGGAGACCAAGTGCCGTTTGTCTCTCTGCTCTTGGCTTAGCTCACTCAAAATGATTTGCTCTAGTTCCATCCATTTCCCTGCAAATGCCATTAATTTGTCCTTTCTAATGGCTGCATAATATTACATCGTATACAGGTACCACAGTTTTTGGATCCACTCATCAGTAGTGGGGCATCTGAGTTATTTCCCTATCTTGGCTAGTATGAACAGTGCTGCAATGAACTTGGAGGTGGATGTGTTCTTGTATCCTGGTTCCTGTTGCTCAGAGTAGATGTTTAGGAGTGGTATGGCCGGGTCATAGGGGAGGTCTATATTTATCTCTAGACTGCTTTTCAAAGTGGTTGTAAAGAATCCATTTTTTAATTAAAACACATAAGCATATGTGTATGATTTGCACATAGCACAATAACTTCCAATTTTCTGAATATGGATTATTATTTTACCACACTTAAGATATAATAAAGTATTTTGGTGATTAACTTTTAAAAAAGGAAATTAGAACTCAACTGTAGAATTCACTGTTTTTTTTTATTTTTTCTTGAGTTTTCTTAACTGTATTTTGGATTATGGTTTTTAAGACTTTATCTTTCACTCAATAGATTATAATGAATTGACAGCATGTAAGGATTACTTAGTTACCATTAAACTTCAAAAATATATCTATTTCTCTGAAGTAAGTTGGGAGTAAAGTGATAGTTTGTTGCTCATTTTTCTAATTTTACTGACAGAAAATTTTGACCAAATACTTAGAAAAGGTGAGCAAAATACATGTATTTTCCAATATGCTAAAAAGAATTGTACCATTCATAATTTTTAAAAATTTCACCAGTAATCTTATAACTAAAAAATATCATGTATCATCATCATTATTGCTCATTATCCAAAAAGATTGCAGAAACACACAGATAATGTCTATAAATGATAAGAAGGCTGGGAATGTGGCTTAGTGGTAGAGTGCTTGCCTAGCATGCATTAAGTATTGAGTTTGATTTTTCAGTACCACATAAACAGAAAAAGTTGGAGATTATAAAACATGTTTAATATATATAACTTCAGCTTTCTTAAAGTTCATATAGTTGATATGGATACTTTTAATATGTCTTCAATCACATAGATGCCTTTATCATTACTATTAATAACACTAGCCCAATTCCTTTAATAAAGTGAAAGTACCAGGTACTGGTAGCCCATGCGTATAATCCTAGATACTCAGGAGACTGAGATCTGAAGATCATGGTTCAAAACCAGCCCTGGCAGGAAAGTCCATGAGACTCTTGTCTCCAATTAAATCACAGAAAAAGACAGAAGTGGAAGCTATGGCTCAAGTGGTAAGAGTGCTAGCCTTAAGCAAAAAAGCTCAGGGACAGTGCCCAGTCCCAGAGTTCAAGACTAAAGACCAACAATAAATTAATTAATTAGTTAATTAATTCACTAACTGGTCCTATAAAAATCTTGGAAACTCCGGACTCTTGTGTGTGATGTGAGGAATGCAAGGCCAGGTTTTACACTACAGGACATAGGGTGATAGCACCCAGACTGAAGAAGAGCCAACCTTAGATGCTTAGCCTTCAGTTCCCACTTACAAACTAAGGATTTGTCTTAAAAGGAATGACTGGCAGTCTGTTTGCCTCAATTTTTATTAACACACCTGAAGTGATACATTAAAATCCATTTCAGGGTTGTATTTTTGTAGAATGGTGCTAAGCACACTATTTTCAGATAGATCAAGGGGATAAATTTGGCATGTAGAATCAGTTGCTCCATAGATCAAAATGAGGGCTCACCCTCAGAGAGAATGATCTGGGAAATAAACAGTAACAACATAAATTTAACTGACACGATGGTGAAATATTCTCAAAAGTAGATTTTGAAGGGGGAATTATAGACGGTAAATTATACAACTGTGTCAATAATATCCCAAACCAAAAGTTATAGCTTTTCTATAGTGAAGCTGAGAGATTTGATATGTTGAAAATGTAATTGGAGTAAGTGAAAAAAAAAATCTTAGCAATGAGATCAGACTCTTCCTTTTGGTTTGGTTAAGAACAACAATCTATTTAAATAGTTTAACAATAAGAATAATATACTAATTGAAAAAGAACAACCTGTTAACCTATTTGTGTCATTTAATTATATTATATTTCTATTTTAAAGGAAAGTACATAAGCCTTGTTGTCTTTCTTATACCTTGTCCCTGAATAATATCTAAATAATACCAAAAAATAAATAATTTTTCTGAACTGAGTATCATTCGTTAAAATACTCTTTATGATTCACATTTGCCATGAGATTCCCGAATCACTTCACTATTTTCCATTTACATGTTAGCCTTTTCAATTTTGCTTCATTCTCAATTTTTTTCATTTAATGTATGTGCCAATACATTACAACCCAAACTACTGAATTCTAAACTGCTGTGCATTTTCTGTATGATTGATCAGTATATTTTGAGACATAAAACAGAATTTAAATGTTGACTACACTTTACAATACCCTAAGAAAAGTTCCAACAGGTTAATACCACTGACTGCCTACCTCTCTGCATATCTTTTAATTAACCTGAGCGTCCCAAGCCTTGGGTTCTTTGTCTTTAAATGGGGGTAAAAATACTTTGGGTCAAGTTGTTTTAAGAATTCAAGTAACAAGTATAAGGTCTCTAAAAGAGTGTACAGCACATATAGCTACTCTGTTACAAGTGATGCACATATCATGTCATTATTGATGATATCCTCAATCATGATAAAAAGATGATGATTTCCCTAGAACTGTATTGTCAAGCAACTTGTCAGTTAAATGTTTGCTCATGTTTTGACTTTTGATCTCTGCCTTCCTAGTCTGGGAGACCTTAATAATGGTATGATGACCTAAGACACGTTACATCATAGTCATTCCTGAATTTAAGTTTCCTGTTTTAAAAATAAAACTAAAGGTTTCTGTGTTTTGGTAGATCCATATACATTCCTCTAATAGTATATTGCCTGCTATTTCTATTCTTATTCTTAATAAAGTATTTATAATCTATGTTTAAAATATTTAGAGCCAAAATTTAAAAAAATATTTAGGGCCTAAGAATTGTAGTTAAAATTATGTCAAGTCAAGATTTTTCTATCAATAAATAATATCTAAAATGTATTTTAATATCCAGTTATCAAGTCATATGAGTCTGATCTAAGAATAAAACTAGAATCAAACTATCCTTCTAGGATTGTTAAAAGCATTCAGAGGCTAGAGGTCAGAGGCTAGACAAGTGTTTTTTATCTTTGGTTAGCTTAAGGGAAAAAGGCCACTTAATAAAAGTAGTGTATTTAGCTGATTTAAATCAACATGATTGATTTTCATTTAACATTTGTCCACCATTATTATCCCAAGTTGAAAAATCAATTTCAATGTGACTCAATGGGAGAACAATTCCATGTGTCTACCTATATATATTTAATTGCAGGAACATATTCATACAACTTCGCTTATAAGAGTTGTGTTCAAATGATTTTGCAGTTGTGACAAAAGGCATCTATATCAGAATGACATATCAGAATGACAATGGAGATAATCTAAGAGCACACATTAAAATCTCCTTTTATGCCAAGAAACAGAAGTTTTAGAAAAAAGAAGAACCTTAGTATTAAAATTTAGCTACACTCATCTCTTTAACCTGTGTCCTCTTTACTTTCTTCCATGTATAGGTATTATCAATTTATAGTAAAGCATAACAGTAGTAAATATCCACCGTAGATCTACCATGGCATTATTATAGTCATTAAATATATTTTAAGATACTGTGATGAATCTATGTCACTTTTAATTTTCGAATAATTTGTGAAATGTTTGTATATTCATTAATCACAGATTGACTTGCGAAATGTATAATTACTAAAAAGGAGTATACATTAATACAAGCATACTTGAAAATAGCAAACTAATTTTTACCATCATAAATTCTTTGTTCATCAAAGTGAAAGCTTGGTCTTTGAGAAACATGGGTAGGTTCCTTGCAACAGGAAAGGCTCCATCTTTACAAACTCTCTTGGTTGGAATTTGACTTTTTTAAAAAAAAGACAAGACTGATAAAATGCTGAGACATTTTTGTGATCATTTATGGCTCTATAAACAAATAAGAAAACCGAGGACCAGTGATATTGGGAAATCTGAGCCAGTTTGAATCCAATCGACGAACCTATAATAGAGTTCTCAAGTCTGCATTCTCTCAATGCAGCTTCTTTCCAAAAGGTGTTTAAGGATCTAGAAATTGCTTGAATTTTGCTATCCTTTCTACAGTCTTCCTATCCAACTCCTTATCTCTTGCCCTCACCTAGAAAACAACTTGCAATTCCTAGAACAAGTAACATATTCATCTCTTTTGTGCCCTCCCCTATTCTTTTTCTCCAAGGGCACACAACAAAAGGGTAGGGAAGTTGCAGTGTAGGAAGGGACTGAATGACAACAGTTGGATGCAAAGGTCCCTGGGTACTACCTATGAGCTTTCTGTGGAAATTACTGCCACTTAGGAATAGCAGATTTTACTTACAGTTGTGTGCAAAGCTAAATTAAATACTACTGTAGAATAATATACACACATTGTGAATATTGGCCAAAACAATTTATAAAAGTGTAAATACAAAATTGAAATACTCAAAGCATTTGCTTGCCTGTACAGTCACTCTGCTTCACTCATTTATTCACAAGAAAGTGTAATACAGTAAAATGACAGCCTAAAATAATGTATCACTCAACCAATAGAAATAAAAATTCTGTCTTTGAATCCAGATTCTACGACTTATCAGCAATAAAAACTTGAAGAAACCCAGGCACCGGTGGCTCACACCTGTAATCCTAGCTACTCAAGAGGCTGAGATCTGAGGATCGCCGTTGAAAACCAGCCCGGGCAGGAAAGTCCGTGAGACTCTTATCTCCAATAAACCACTAGAAAACTAGAAGTGGCATCGTGGCTCAAGCATTAGAGTGCTTGCCTTGAGCTGAAGAGCATAGGGACAGCGCCCAAGCCCAGAGTTCAAGCTCCACAACCAGCAGGGCGGGGCGGAAACTTGAGGAATGCCACTAACCTCTCAGAGTTTTCTATTCCTCATTTCTAAAAGTGAAAATGATACCTAGCTCTTACCCCAAAGAGACAAAATTGGAATATCATCACTGGGCATACTTAAGACAACAGTTAATTAACAAGTGATGAATCAATCTGAGTTCTAAATCTTTCTTCTATAAAGTCCCACCCTTTCATAAATTACAAGTTCCCTCAACAGATGGAATCCTGTACCACCTCTCTTTCAATATATAAACAGCCCTTCATATACCCACTGCATACACACATATGCACATATGTGCACTGTAAACATATTAGAACATAGCTCTCCTTAACTATAACTGAGAAGCAAGGAAGCAAACCTTAATAAAATCAGGAAACATCCAAAGCCACCAATTCTTTTTTTTGTTTTGTTTTGTATATACCAGTCCTTAGGCTTGAACTCAAGGCCTGGGCACTATCTCTGAGCTTTTTTGCTCAAGGTGAATGCTCTATCATTTGAACCACACCTCCACTTCCAGCTTATGAAGCTTAAGGATTTTCCTGCTTACAATCATGATCCTCAGGTCTCAGTCTCCTCAATAGGCATGAGACACTGGTGAATCACTGGTGCCCTGATGGAAGACAATAATTCTTCACTATTCTAAAATGATCCTAAGCTGGTGTTCCAAAAAAAGGTGAAATGTTTTAGCGGGACAAAGTGTTCATTTTCCCATGAATCCACTTGAACACTTCATTCATTAGACCTACTGTATCACAATTTTTATAATTCACTTATGAATTATAATGAACCCTACTAAGAGGTAATATAAAATATATATATATATATATATATATATATATATATATATATATATATATATACTGATGTATAGGTCAGCTACAAAGAGAAACATTTCTGTTACAAATCTGCTTGAGAAGCTTCCAAGAGAATAATTCTAATTTTCTTTGGATGTTATCACTATAGCCCAGCTCAAAACTTTTACTGGCTTTCTGTAGCCTGTAAAATAAATCTAAACTCTTGACAGCTGCAGTCTTCTGTATCTCAATAATTAGTTAATATATGAAAAATAAACAGGTGGGTGAAATAAACATATGATTTCACTTTTATGTTTTATTATTAATGTTAAAGCAAATTATAAAAGGAAGACACTGCTACAAAAAAGAAGTATATCGCAAAGTCAAATATGTGATTATAAATTTGCAGACAATAATATTCAAACTATCAACAACACTACCTTGAAACTGAAAGTTAGCTCATTTCAGAAGTGTTGTGTGAAAATTAAAATAACTCAGTATGTTTTTTTATTAGAGTTCTAAGAGTAGTATGAAGTATAAAACTGAAAATATGTTTTTGAAAATGTTAGCCTTCTTTTTAAAAATAATTTTGGCAGCCAAATTACTTATGATCACAGAATTCATAGTAATTTCATATTGAAAAGTGTCGCAGCATTGTACCACACACTTCACAGTAAAGAGAGATTAATGACAAATATGATCACATCAGCCACAGAAGGAGGGGAAAATGATTTTTTAAGATAGCTTAATCTGTTTATTTCTGAGTGATTAAGGCTTCAATAGTAGAATATGCAACCTTAAATACAAAATTTATAGTTTATTATTTAAATAAACACTTCCTATAGCCTGCAATTTTTTCAGAGAAATAATACTTCCTACTTTTCATCTCTTTTTTTTCAATTTTTTTTATTCTCTTTCCCTTATTCTACCACTTGATTTTCCTTCTATTACAGCCTAAAATCTGACATTTCCCCTTCAGTGAAATAGTTTGTATGCTGGTAAACATGAAAGCAATATTATTCAGATTTACTGCAACTGCTGTACCTAGGGATTTCATTTGGATTTATTATTACTTGTCTATCACTTTTAACTGTCTGACAGTAACTGTCAAAAGGTGAAGACTTGAATATTAACCCAGGGGAATGTTTGAAAGATATATATGAAAATATTTGTGTAAGATGAACACACACACACACACACACACACACACTCCTACACATACACTTCTATACTCCTCTCCCTCCTAAAATTCTTATCTCATAAAAGGTCACCTCGTGCTGAAGAAGTACAAACAGTGTACTACATACAGGCTTAACTTCAGTATTAATAACTCAGACTGAAAACTCTTGACAATTAATTAAGATTAATGACAGCAGTCATTCCCTTTTCCCCAATGTAGAAATAGTCCTCTCATTTCCTCAAACTTCAACCTGTCTACTATTTCATATTCATTTCAGGCTTTGAAAACAGAGGTCCTGAAAGTAATCCTGATATTTGCTGCTTTTTGTAGCTGAGATTAACATTAGCAAATTTACACTCAACAGCTCAGACAGCAGCCCTACTTTAGGCTGTTAATGGAAAAAGAACTAATCTAGTTAAGAGTATAGAGCTAGTTCGTAAATCTGGTTTCAGAGGACATTTAAAACCACACCTCTTTTGAAAAATAGGATCTGAATTAAATTGCCAACCTTCTTCTCACTGTTTAGAGGAACGAGCATTTCTGTAAGTTGTATGAATGGGATCCTTGGAATTAACATAAAGTAAATGAGTAGGTAAGAGACTGAGTACCATTAAATTATATGGTTTGTTTGAAGACTATTCTTGCTCACAGCTGCTGCTCTACCACTGGAGCCGTCTTGAACCACCTATGCCTGCCCACTGAAATCTTTTCTTGTCTCGTGTATGCAATAAAGATCTATTTAAAAATAAATTAGAGTAATCCCCCAACAACAAATCCTCAAAGAAACAATTGCCCAATAAATAAGTGGGCTAAAGACTTAAAGAGAAACTTCTCTGAAGAAGAAAGAAGGATGGCCAATAGACACATGAAGAAATGCTCAACATCCCTAGCCATAAAAGAAATGCAAATCAAAACAACATTGAGATATCACCTCACCCCAGTTAGAATGGCTGAAATCAAGAACTCTAATAACAACAGATGCTGGAGGGGATGTGGACAGAAGGGAACCTTACTTCATTGTTGGTGGGAGTGTTAACTTGTTCAACCACTTTGGAAAGCAGTATGGAGGTTCCTCAAAAGAACTCCCCTATGACCCAGCAATCCCACTTTTGGGCATTTACCCAAATGATCACAAACAAGACCACACTAAAGCTACCAGCACAACTATGTTTATTGCAGCATTATTTACCATAGCTAAGATATGGAACCAACCCAGATGCCCCTCAGTAGATGAATGGATCAAGAAAATGTGGTATATATACACAATGGAATTCTATGCCTCCATCAGAAAGAATGACATTGCCCCATTTGTTAGGAAATGGAAAGGCTTGGAAAAAAATATGTTAAGTGAAGTAAGCCAAGCCCAAAGAAACATAGGTCCCATGGTTTCCCTTATTTGCAATATCTAGTATATGTATGAGTCAAGCTGAAAAAGTCAGATAATGTGATGTTAGGAAAATGAACCTTAGATATGTATTTAAATTTTTTTTCTTTCATGCATTTGATTCTAACGCATTTATAAGATTATTTCTTTGTTGCTTTGTATGTCTCTCCCCCACAGTATAACCCCTGCTTTCACTGTATTTGATGTTGTTATAATTTGTGGAGGGGAAGGGGAAAAACAAGTCGTTTAAGGATACAGGTGGACCTGTTGCAACAATGAGAAGTACAAGTTGTCATGTAGAAAACGAACTTTACAACTTTGGTGGGGGGGGGGAGGATTGAGTGGGGGGTGGGGAGAGGCTGGGAAGGGATGGGAAGGGTAAACAAAGGAGGAGGCTACAATGCTTGATAAGAAATGTACTCATTATCTTGCCCATGTAATTGTAACCCCTCCGTACAGTATGTTCACAATAAAAAATAATAAAATTAAAAAAATAAAAAAATAAATTAGAGGGGGCTGGGAAGGTGGCTCAGTGGTAGAGCTCTTGCCTTGCATGCATGAGGCCCTGGGTTCGATTCCTCAGCACCACATAAGCAGAAAAAAAAGCCGGAAGTGGCGCTGTGGCTTAAGTGGTAGAGCGCTAGCCTTTAGCTGAAGAGCTAAGGGACAACGCCCAGGCCCAGAGTTCAGGCCCCACGACTGGACCCAAAATAAATGAATAAATAAATAAATAAATACATAAATAAATACATAAATAAATAAGAAACATTCAATTTTGAGCAAAAATAAGCATATCCTAATAAATAAAATAAAAATAGAAATAACAAGCCTTTATTCAGAATTCAAGTAGTCATGATTAGAAATTTAGAAAAATGCTTAATAGCTATGATATACCTTTAAAAAGTGACAAATTCTAGCCCCATATAAAAATCATTCTTATGTATGAACATTTTTTGCCATATCTTAATAGAAAATAATTCAGTTACTAAACTTTATAAGCATACTGTCTTAATTTTCTTAGCTCCTTAGTTTCAAGCATCATGAAGATAAAAATAATCACAACAGAAACATTTAAATTCTTCAAAGTCAAATCACCAAGATCTAATTCATTTAATTATCAGTCACTCATTTTTTTCTTAATTGTACTAAAACTAAATGGGGTATTATTTATATATGCAATTTTAGGGCTGATGACATTGCTCAATGGTAGCTAGAATAACTGCTTAGCTAGCATGAAACCTTGAGTTCAAACCTCATTACCATAAAAAGAAAGTGTATACACAACTTTGCTCCTTGAATCAATATTGCTGAAATAGGACACTACACCCAGAATCAGAACTTTGGAATCTTGACTCTGCTCATCAGATTGTGGGAACCACAATGAAGTGCGTACATCTATTGGGCCTTAGCTTAAATACATCAGGTAAATACATGCGAGAACAAATGACTGAAAAGGGCATTATATAACGAAGACCGTAAAGCCATCCACAAGGACTACGTTAAGTCCAGTTAAATACAGATAATATGGTGACAACAAGGCATCCAAGTGGAAAATCATGCATGCTCTCAGAGATACGCAAGTAGGAGTCAGGAGGGAGGACAGAACTGCTCAAGAGTGAAGTGTTTAATGATGATAATAGTGTAGTGAGCGCCTCTGGTGCTCTCTAGGGGAAAGTGGGATGTGAGAACCATATCAGGGGTTAGGCCTTAGGAATCCATCTATGTTAGGAGAGCAAAGAAGGAAGAGAAACAAGAAAGACTAAGGGAGAGAAATTTCTCTTCACGATGGAACTTTAAAATATGCTAAATAAATAAAATATTAAATAAAATATGCTATTTGAATTTTTACTGAAGTATGTTTTGCAGACTTACAAGCTGCCACCAAACTAAATAAAAACCATGTATGTATGTGTCTGTGTCAAATCTTTACTAGAGTAGATATTAAAGCTATGTGAATAAAATATATTGGATTCATAATAGACTGCTAACAAATCATTAGTGCCAGCAAATGGCTCAAGTAGAAGATTTATTTCAATTGAGGAATTTCAGAAAAATGGTTAGAAATCTCCATTTATTATTCAAAACAAAATAGCAGAGTAGGTGCTGGTGGCTCATGAATATAATCCAACTACTCAAGTGGCTGAGTTCTGAGGGTCACAATTCAAAGCCAGCCCAGGCAGAAAAGTCCATGAGACTCTTATTTCCAATTAAACAGAAAAAAAAAAAAAAAGCCAGAAGTGGGTCAAGTGGTAGAGTCCTAGCCTTTAATTAAAAAGCTCAGGGACAGCACTCATATATATGAAATATATATTCCACCCATCTACATATGAACCAATATTGCTGACTATAAATTTGGTAATGTCTACATGCATTGAGCTTCAGGAAAAAAATCCTGAACAACTTAAGTTAACTTGTATTTAAAAAAATATTCTCTCAGTATGCTTGAAGATGACAAAATATTTTATTTATAAAATTAAATGATATTTACTCTAAGATAATATTTTTGTATCTTGATTATCAAAAGATTTCTGGACTATTTTAACCAAGATGTTTTTTATCTAACTTAGAAGTTAATACATAAAATGTGTCATGATGTTACTAAGTAGCAATAATAACTTTATGGGAAAATCAGTTATCTATCCACATTCTATTTATATGATTTTAAAAAATAATCTTTTTTGGTAGTTTTAGTGTCTGCATTTTGAATATTCTTCATTTCATTCAGGGAACCAGACTGAGTTAATACTTTTGCCAGCTTATATGCATAATTTTAAAAGTTTTATTTAAGCTAAGAAAGCATTCTTAAGCACTCTCTTTCATGAATTTGTTATTTTCTACTGAAATAGACATTAGTTGATGACATACTCAATGAGAAGATACATCCCATGGTGTGAATATGTTTTCATTAAGCATGATATATACATATATTTATGTATAGACTATCCTAGTCAGTGGATTGTAGAAATAACATGTTTATTACATGGATTATTCAAATATGTACAAACCAAATTATTTCAAATAAGCAGGATAAAATGATATTTTAAAGATGCCTTAAAATTTAGAGTCCACAGCTAACAAAAGGGAAAGCTACTAGCAGCAATGTATAAAATAAGAGTCTGGTAACATCTAACCAGTATTCTCATATCATAATTGGCATAAAAGAGGATAATACATTTCAGATTTCATGAAAATCAAAAATAAATATTAGGCTTAACATTTGTATACTTCCTCTGCTCTCTCATTTTAGTATTAAAAAGACAGTATAAAAATGTATGTTAGCTGTGAGCAAGTGGCTCATGCCTGTAATCCTAGCTACTCAGGAGGCTGAGATCTGAGGATCACGGTTGAACACCAGGCTGGGCAGGAAAATCTGTGAGACTTTGAATTTCAATTAACTCACCAGAAAAACCAGAAATGGAGCTGTGGCTCAAAGTGGTGGAGCATTAGACTTGAGCAAAAGAACTCGGGGACAGCACCCAGGCCCTGAGTTCAAGCCCCATAACTGACAAAAAAAAGAAAAAGAAAAAAAAGAAAAAAACCAGAAAACATTATGCCACTCTCTGTACAAGAAGACCTACCCAGACTACCCAGACCTTAGAGTCCCTAATATTGTTGCAAAGTTTAGCTATATGACCCAAAATATTTAGACTGAATCTAAAGACTAAAATTCAGAATGTAATTCTTTTAAAGCAATTAACATCTTTAATATATTTGTTGCAATTCTGGAGATGGAGCTGATGGCTTTAGGTATAATAATCAAGTGGGCTACTACCGATATACATCCACAGACCTCCAATTTTTAATGACTTAAGAGATGCTATTAAGTAACTCAGACTATCAAATAATGTAATATAAAAATAAAAAGAATGTTTTCCCAGACTGAAAATTGAACTCAGAATTTTCAATTGTTAGGCAAGTGCTCTACCACTTGAGCTGGGCCTCTAGAACAAGAAACTTGAAAAAATATTTAGAGGAAGAATGCAGTCACTAACAGCGTAATTCCAGGTATTAAAAGCATTCAGATAATAGATCACTTAACTCCAGGCTCCAAACAGCTCTAAAAAACTTTTACAAGTGATTTATAGCCTACAAATATGGTGGCTCGGAATATAAGATCAGGTGCTGAAAACCTCCGCTATCAGGCTGGGTTTTTTTTGTTTGGTTGGTTGGTTGGTTTTGTTTTTTTCAATTTGAGGATGAAGTGGCTTAAGAGTGCTGAGCACTGGGTGACATAAGCACAAAGAGTTGGGAGTAATCCTTGGAAAGTTTGGAATCATTGAGGGAATTGTCATTATACAGTGGCTTTTACAGTGGCTCCCCGCTTTAATCCTAGCTACTCAAGATACTTTGATCTGAAGATCTCTGTTCAAAGGCAGCCCAGGCAGGAAAGTCCTTGAGACCCAATTAACCACCAAAAAGCTTGTAATGGAGCTAAGGCTTAAGTAGTAGAGCACTAGCCTTGAGAAAGAAATAAATGACAGAGAGAAAGAAACACTCAGGCAGAAAGACAGGAAGGCAGGTAGGCAAGAAAGAAAGCAGGCAGGAAAGAAGGCAGGAAGGCAGAAAGGAAAAAGAAAGCAATCAGGGGCAGTGTCCAGAGCCCAAGTTCACCAAAAGAAAAAAAAAAAAAAAAAAAGCCAGTTTGTTTGTTTTGAGCATGAGAATTCAGAAGTAGAGCTGACAAAGATAGGAATGCAAATGTAGGAGTCGATGATGGAAACCAGAAGTAGTGCCTAAATTATTTGCTTTGGGAGTGGTCAGGCTTCTCCAGTGTCTTCTAAATGAATTTGTGCTACCTATGTTCACAGATCCGTTTTGTTTTGCCATATAGACTTCAATAAATTTAAATCTTGGAAGGTTTTAGATATTGTGCTCTGTTACAATGGAATTTTTGAAAAAGCAGATGGCATCATTCATTTCAAAGAATGCAGAACGCATCTGCATAGCTAACAAAAGCTCTCTCCGTGTAATATGGATACCTTAATTGAGAACTCACTGTGTACTTGCTGCTTAGTTCACCACTGACTGACAGAAACTGGGCCACACATTAGTATCTATCCCAAGGCCACAGTGCTCCCTGGCTATTTTCTGGTCCAAAGCCTACCTTTGAGCCTGCAGTCCTTCTTCATCTCACCCTGCTCTCTCACAACAGTCATGCATCTACTGCATGGGACAAGTAGCCTAACATTTATGAATGATAGTAATTCACCTTATCATAGAATCTTTATGTTCTTACCTTGTCCTGGAGCTTTTGCTTACCAGACTGCTATTTTAATTGATTCTATTGTCCTATGTGTATCATGCCCAATTACTGAGTTTTTGCAACCTTTTCAGGGAAAATTAAATAAATTCATGAGTTGAATACGGTGAGGAAAGAGCGGAGAAGCGAAGAAACCTCCCCCGAAGAAAAGTACTTGTTTTATTTTAGGTTTATAATTTTAATTTGGCATCTAACTACAAGTAAAGAAGCCTTTATAAATAACTAACAGGTTGAAGTGAATGTAATTTCCAGATTAGCGTATGTATATATATCCACCTGAAAATACATCTCTAATGATATATCCATTGGAATAAGAGATTCTATAAATTTAAAGGCAAATAAACAGTGGCCAAAAAAAAAAAAAACTCCAGTGGCTGCACTTTACTGCTGTTTACTAGGATATTTCTATCGACAAACTGTTCATTGTGGAATGAGGAACTGCTGTCTGAAGGTTAACATAACCTCGATTACAGCCAAGAAGGCCCTTCGAGATTTAATTGGCTTGTGGAACAACTCCAAAACCAGGGCGGCGCTTTCTTCTTTCTTTGCTTTTCTGCTGCTCTGACTCGCTTTTTAAATTTTTTTTTAAAAAAAGGAAAATGCATGGTCATGCATCATTTATAAATTACCTTGTTTGAAAAAAAAAAAAAGCTCACACACACACACACACACACACACACACACACACACACACAGAGCTTTGAAAACCAAACAAACTCCTGCTGTGGACTGGGGCATGTTTGATGGAGGCCCTTCAAAAGAGTCCACTGCTTAATGGAGGCTGTTTACGTGGAGACTTGGATCTGTACCTGCTGTCCCCTGTCACTCCCTGGAAACTGGGCGGCAGATGTTGCAGCGTGAAGGTGTCTCTGAAGTGGCTTTCTGTCCTCCTCTCCCCACCGCAACGGAGTCAAACTGCATCAGATCTCTTATTTGTGCCTAAGGCATATTTGGGAGCGCAGCTGTGTCCACCCCCGATCCTACCTTTGGTGTTTCAGGCCTGCAGGCAGCGTGTGGGAGACCCAAAGCTCCTGGAGCTCTCAACCACCTCTGCCCGCAGCGCACTCCGTCGCGGCGCGCACCGGGGAGGCCCGCAGCCGCCGCCGCAAACAGATGTTGGCGACAACCTGCAAGCGCGCACCTGGGCGCGCGGCCTCACCTGGCACAAGGCGCTGAAACATTCATGACCCGGAGGAGCTCCCGCCACCATCAAAGCCCCGAGCCCCGACGCAGAGCCAGCCTGCAGACCCCAGCACCTCGGTGGGAGCCAACCATGGCCGGGACCGGGCTTTGATACTTCCTGCCTGAACTCCAATTCCTTGATCAAGGACTTGAATTCAGCAGTGAGTTCTGGCATAAAGGAGTCCTGCGCGGCCCCTTGAGCCATTAAAGCAGAGCATGTGGTTTGAAATGCATGGTGGCTGGTGGCAAGGCTTGCCTGGTAAATGTGTGTGACTCCAGGTTTAGATCTGTGTGTGCTGATTTGTTTATGAAACCAGACTCTCAGGAGGCAGGATGTGCAGTAAACAATTTATAAACCAATGACAAGATTTTTTCTTTTTTCTAAAGTAGAAAGCCTGCTGTAGAGCAGGTAGAGGTTGTGTTATTTCGAAATATTAGTCACAGCTGGAAAAATAATTGTGGTTTTATTGTCTCTGGAGAAAAATAACTTTTTTGTTTTGTTTTTGGCTTTTTTTCTTTCTATATAAGGATGTGACTGTTCCTATACAACTCAGACATGAAAAAAGTATTCTCATTTGTGTCTTAGCAGTGTAAAACTCACCACATCCATTTCTAACAATAACAAAGTTTCCAGGCCTTCTTAATTGTTACAAAGTAGGAATTGCTTTAACACACACATCTCCTAGACCAATACAAATATTTCACAAATAAGTATAATTAAACGTAAATATTGCACAGAAAGCGAATTCACAGAATCATTCAAAAGATTCTTGTCATGCAATTCTAGCATATATTCTTTGGGAAAGTCCAAGTTGTGGTTCTATATTTGCGTGGGAATGGGGTATCTGTACTGGTACTACTTACCATAAATAAACAAAGCTTATTGCCTATGTTGAATTAATTCAAGTGCTAACCTTCTTAATAATGGTTGTGAAATGCAGAAAAACAAGAGGGGAGATAAAGAAGAGCAAAGATTTCTCAAGTTGTCTAAAGTGAAAAGTTGTATACTCATGACCTTGGTCAAAAAATTATATATATATATGTATATATATATATATATATATACATACATATATATACAACACTAGCAACAATTTGCAGCAAAAGGGCACTCATGCTATACATACCCAAACAAATAATTTTGTGTGTAGCTAGATTAAATAAATCTACTTTATACTTTCAGTTCAGTGAGAAATCTTATAATATATATAAAATTTCCTTGAGATGATAGGGAAAACTGAGGTTGCATTGTTAGATGGGTTTTCAGCTTTAACCTAGTGCTTTCAATTAATTGTGGAATGTCACCCCATTGAAAGATTTCCCCGAGGTGCCATACTGAGTTTTAACAGTGACTTGAGATATGAGAAAAAAAATTCAGGTGACAAAATGTGGGGAGCAGTAAACCTATAACGAATAGATATGATGCTGAAAGTGTAAAAGTGCATCAGGCACACATCAAATAATATATATTTAATTTAAAACAAAGCAATTAATTGAAAGAACTATTGATAATATGACACCAAATTTTGTGTCCCACATCTAAGGACAAATAAATAACAAATAGCATAAATGTAAAATTGAAAAAGAATGATTTCTTAGTGAATCTCACACAATAAAACCCTACCATCTTTTATCTATAACTTGGAATCTGAAGTCTTCAAAGATTTATCTTAAGTCTGTCACCAAAATATATTTGGAAGCAAAATCTAAACTGAATTAAGATTTTTTTTTCAGCCTCAATCATCTTGTAATAATTAACATATGAATACTAACAAGAGCAAAATGTCAAAGCAATGTCATTAGAAAATGATGTTTTATGACTGCTACTAAATGCTAGAAGAAAGACTTTAGCTCCTAGTTGCCCATCTGTTGTTCCCACCACATAAAAGCTCAAAAGATGTCTTCAAAGTCAAATGCTGAAGCAATGAATGAGCTTATTAAAGTGTGTGTACATGATTTTTGTTCATCACTTGAATGATGAAAATTTATTCTAATAAGACAGAATGTAGTAAATACTCTACGTAATGGTGATTTGCAGTAGACAATACTAATCCTGCTGCTCCTTCCAACCTCATCCCCATAAACAAACCTCATCTCCTTCCTGAGGTCGCATCAAGGACACCCGGTCGTATTGCCTCCTCAACAAAGCCCAGAGCGCATCTAGACGGCCCTAAAAGGAAATGAGATTTGTGAATTCCCAGAGAGTGACATCAGCTTCTACTTTAACAAAAATAAAGAAGTTAAGCACATTAAAAACTTGTGCAAGCTCTTAGTCTGAAAACTATAAAATGAGTCATTGGATCTACTTTAGTCCTCTTTGAAATTTTGGGAAGTGTGGGAGGTAGGAATTGGGGAATATAAAAGCTATAGTTGCTCTAGGAGGTTTAAGTTCAATGACACAAGTACATCTGGACAAGTACCTTAATCGGCGTGTACCACTTTGTCTGAGGAGGTTGGTGTGTAGATTTGGGCCGAGGTGGTTTGGGCCTGATGGGCTCCTCTTCTTCTTCAGGAACCGTCACCACGGCATTTTTGGCTCTTTCTAGCCTTGCTCCTTCCTCAGTAGAGCCTTTATCACCCCAGCGAACCTTTCAAATCAAGAGAACGCTGTTATTAGAAAGTTTGCTACAGGAACAGCTCCTATTAGGTTGGCTTTTGACTCTGAGTAAGAAGGTGGGTAGGTAGACTAACTCCTAACTTATCTTCAGAGATTTAACAGTTTTCATTTCTTTCCTTTCCCTTCTTCTTTTATTCTTTCAGTGTGCTGTCCCTGAGCTATTTTGCTAAAGGCTAGAGCTCTACCACTTGAGACAACTCTATTTCTGGCTTTTTTTTTTTCTTTTAAATATTCAGGTAAGGGGTAGGTTTATTCAGTAGACCTGCTGGGACCAGGCAAGGTTGGCACTCCGCGTGGCTGGGAAAGAGAGAGAGCAAGAAAAGAACAGAGAGTGAGCTAGAATAGAAAAGAGCAGCAAGAGCAAGAGCAAGAGCAAGAGAGAGGTAAGAACAGAGAGAGAGCAGAGAGCTAGAAACGAACAGAGAGAGAAAAGGGAGAGTCAGAGCTAGAAAAGAGCAAGAGCAAGAACAAGAGCAAGAGCAAGAGCAAGAAGAGCAAGAGCAAGAGCAAGAGCAAGAAGAGCAAGAGCAAGAACAAGAGCAAGAGCAAGAGAAGAAGAGCAAGAGCAAGAGAGCAAAGAGCAAGAGAAGAAGAGCAAGAGAAGAAGAGCAAGAGCAAGAGAGAGGTAAGAACAGAGAGAGAGCAGAGAGCTAGAAATGAACAGAGAGAGAAAAAGCTCTATTTCTGGCTTTTTAAAAATGTTTTTTACTGTAAACATACTATACAGAGGGGTTACAGTTACATGAGTAAGGTAACGAGTACATTTCCTATGGAGCATTGTTACCTCCTCCCTTGTTTTTCCCCTACCATCCCTTCCTTCCCCACTTCCCCAAACTCTTTCCCCCACCCCGAAGTTGTAAAGTTCGTTTTCAACATAGGGTCTTGTACATCTCATTGTTACAATGGGTCAACCTGTATCCTTATTTAAGCATTTTGTTATTTCCCTTCCCCTCCCCAAATTAGAAAAATGTATATACACGATGCAGGGCACCGGAATCAATCCAGTGACCACAGAGGTTATACCATGGGGGAAGAACATACAAGAGAAACAAACAAAAAAAATTGCATAGTACATTTTAAATATGTTAAAAACAATAGCAAGAAAGAAAAAACCACTTCTGTCCCTATCTTGGGGTTCATTTTGCTTAACAACATCTTATATGGTCATATGTACATAGCTTTTGTCGTTTTCTGCTTGTCTTAGACATATACAGTGCATTGGAGATAAGAGTCTCATGAGCTTTCCTTCCGAAGCTGGTATCAAACCACAAACCTCAGATCTCAGCCTCCTGAGTGGCTAGGATTATAGGCATGAGCCACTTTCTTACACTCCAACCAGAAGCAAAGAAATAGGCAGTTCTACCCCGGTCAATACCAAAGACGGCAGAGATAAGTGAAGCTCTAAGAAATATATAAAAAAGACCTGTCCAGGGTCCACTACGATACCACATATTAATGATTTATATAAAAGAAAAAAGTAAAGCCTTATAACCATTTTAATGACTTCAATTGGCAGATAGGGATACAGGTGATTACTGTTCATAGAAAACTATTCCTGGGTGGTTTTTTTTTTTTTTTTTAATAAGGCTTAGCTAGATGTTTTTACCTTTTCTTAACTACAATTTTAGAATGGGCTTTCAATTTCAAGTGGACCCCATTGAGTCATGAAAATGTATCTGTATATTTCAGTGTGATCAATGGTACTAGAATGTTCTTTATGAGGTTGTTAAAGTTGTCTTAAACACCATTAAACCTTTAGAGCTTGACAGTTGGCTTTCCTTCCAGAAAAAATGACCTTCTCTTTCAAATCACCGTGTCTTTACCTAGATAAACTAACATTTGTAAAAATCTTTAGAAAAAGCTAAATTAAATTACAAAGTCTAAAGTTTATTCAGGACACATCACTCCCAGTTAAAGAGTTGTAATTTTTAAGGAGACAAAGCAAAAATTGAAACAAAAGAGGATAGACAGTAAAATAAACATGAATGTCCTAAGTTAGGGAAGTAATTCAGAATAGAAATGTAAGTAGAGAAAATTTAGATCCATTCAGAACTAACAGATTTTAACATATACAGGTCTCGATGCTCTCACTATGTACATTCATTTTCCAAGTATAATTGGCATCTGATAACTGATTAAAAAGAAATTTGGAAGCTAGCTGAACTCCAGTTTGACCCAATGTGACTTCTCTAGGGTCTATACTTGTGAATATGGTTGCTGAGGCTTAATTAAATAAATTCATTAGCATTAGTTCATGAAGAAATTGATTCATTACCACAAATAATACTTTCTAGAAATTTCCTGTAACTCTTAAAAGCAATCATATGCATGCATGCATATATATTTAAATATGCAAACTATGTTTTAACTTGTAGATTGTTTAAAAGGACAAAAGAATAACAAGATGAATTGCTAAAGGAAATCTTAGTAGGATGTATACATCTAGCTTTTTAGCATGGAAAAAAATAGCAGCTGTAAGCTTGATAGCTAAATTCTTCTAAGTCTACTTGGCTTCCATTATTAACAATTGAGATTCCAAAATTTCTAGAGTATATTTGGATACCTTCTTTTCTGGAGTATCCAGAAAAGAAACAAAAACAGTTTTACGAGGATTTGGCAAAACCACACATTTGAAGCCGTTAAGGATTAGCTGTACTAACAGCTGTTATTAACATCAGCTCAGTTCCAGCTTCCTGAAAAATCTCATTACCATAGTACTTAGATGAATATTTAATTTAAAAGAAGAGTAGGAGAAAAATTCTAGGTAAAAGCTGTAATCCTAAAAGTAAGCTCAATTATGAACATTTGTTCTGTAATTCAGATGATCTCATAATTTCTACACTTTGACTTTCTCCAATTTATTTCTTGTAAAGTGAAGTACGCCATCACTTTGAATAGTTATCCTTTAAAACAAATTAAGTTTTGAACGCTTCCCCCTTTCTAAGTTCATATAAACATGAATTTACTTAAAAGAAAGCTCAATGCTATTTAATTCTCTGTTGCATCTTTATGTATATTTTATATACATATTTTATATTCCCCTTTGAAATTTCTTTGTCATTTTGCTTTGTCATTTTCTGCTCATTCTCAATTCTCTGTCATTAATGGAATAGACAATGTGGCCCAAATCACCCAAGAGACCCAGATACATTGAAAATTGACTGAGTATTCTTTTCTCAAAGTCTCTTTAACTGAAAAAGGATGGGTGGGCAATATAATTTCACATATTAGAAATCAATAACTTTTGAAAATTGAATTCAACTACTTGGGAATATGCATATGCTCTTTCTTTTTGTTTTGTCAGCATAAACCAATTCTTTAGGAATTGGTCCAGGATTCCCCCAAAGGTCCACTTGTTAAAGGCTTGGTCTTTAGCTGGTGATAATAGATAGTGGAATCTTTAAGGGGTGGAACTTAGCAGGAGGTCGTAGGTTATTGAGAGTTCCATCAAAGGGGATTGTAATGCACTGGTCTCGCTTTTTGCTTCCCAGCTGCCAGGAGGTAAGCAGTTTGTTCTACCATGCACTCCTGCTAGGATGTTCAACTTCACCACAGGCCACAAAAGCAACACAATCTAGGCTGGTATGTTAAAATTTCTGAAACTGTGAGCTAAGATAAACTTTTCCTCAAGTTGATATATCTCGTGTTTGTTATGGTAACTGAAGGCTATAGAGTTCTTACTCTGGAGCATTTCAGAGGCTCTTTTAGAAATAGATCTCAATGCTTGAACACTGGAATATTGCTAATGAAAGTGTAATATCAGTCATAGAATTTTCAGCAAGAACATTATCCAATTAAGACTCACAAGCTAATATATCCTTAGCTCATTTTAATATGGCATATTAGTGTGTGGATTTGGAAATGGATTAAATTTACTATGAGCACATATAATCCATGTTCATTTTCAAGCAAATTATGAGAAGACAGGAGATATATATATATATATATATATATATGTATATATATATATATATATGTATATATATAACACACTGAAAATTATTCCATTCAGAAACAACCTACTCACATTTTTAAGAATACCTTTCAAACTTTTTACCCTTACATACTTTTTACACACATATATTAGAATGAAACTTTAAAAAAAAACAAAAAAACCTAAAAGCAGTGCTGTGATCATCTTTCAATATTTGCACATAGTAATTTTACTAACTTGTTATGTTTGATACATACAGAAACATCTACTCCATTCTTGTCTGGTTTTCCACACCAAGAGAGATGCAACATAGACAAGGAGAAGAATGACAATAAGCTATAGTCTGAGTATGTCCTTTCAAACTGCTGAGATTCACAATTTGTGACAATGCAAACATATAAATTCTAGCACCTGCCTTTTATCATATCTTATTGGCAATGAAAATAACTCTGAAGAAGACATTCTGAAAGTATTCAGCAAAAAGGTGAAAGCTCCTAATAATGCACAATAATATGCATATTTTAAGACTAATATGGTGAAGAAAATGAGAAACACTGTCAGATGACTGACGAGGGGAATCTTTCCATGGAAATCTGAATTTTACTGAAATGTATAAACAGAAAATTGCCATGCTTGTGAAGTTTTTAAGTTATTGATTTTTGCTCGAAGAAATAGGACAAAGAGAATTTGAAAATAGGACATGCGTAATGCTGATAAAACACACCAAAACATCTTGACATGAAGTAACTTTATGGGATAACTAATAAGCAGAAACTGCAGGTATCTGTCTTCAACCATAAAGCCCAAGTGTCAATGACAAAATTCCTCAGATTGCTCCTTGGAAGGAGTGGTTGACTTACTTACACTTACGTAAGGAGGCCATTGCTGGCAATGACTGGTTATTATCAATTAATCCATCACTTGCAAAAATATGTCACAGAGATAGAAACCTCATTTGATTTGTAAGATATAATATTCCAACTCAATTATAATCTATACTTTAAGCATGCTGGAAAGTTCAGTGAATTCTATAAATAGCAATAACTATTAATTAGAATGGTTCATAAGTAGTAATTTAAATCTGTCCTACATTTTAAATGTGTTTCCTCTATTTGTGCTAAAGACTTACCCCTGCTTTTGAATATTTTAATATTTTCTCTTCTAATATATAACTACTAGATCTTTTCAAAGAAAAGCATTGTTACAACTTTTAAATAGCTGGCTTCTTCAAAGCTGATGATCCATGCAGTAATTTTTTCCAGCATACTGAGAAAAATCCTAGCTTTATTTGTGTCCTTCAGGATTCAAAGACTGCATCAAAGCAGTCCTTTGACTTTACAAAATTAGTTCTTGAACAGTTTTTAAATGCTTCAGATGATTCCATAGAAATGTATCCAGAAAAGACCCAGTGTTGCATAAAAATGGGCTATATTTTAATAGTGAATTGTGAAAAGTATTATTTTCATGACTTAAAAGCTGAGTAATACACATTCCAGATTTGCAGCTTCTATTTCCTTTTAGAGATACCAACCTCCATTCTTTTAATTCCTCCAACCCCTCGACCGCCATAATAGGAGGCATCTACAGTTGGCCATTTTTTATTCGGTAGAGGATCTTCTTCTTCTTCCTATGGAGATATAGTTTTTTAATACATTTAATTAATTTCTTAAAATATTATTGTTATTATTCTGGAAAATGCAAAAGTTATAAAGAGGATATACGAGTGTATATTGCATTTATGCATTCATATATAAACTTCAAGTTCTACAAGGTATAAGAAGTCCTTTCCTTCCTCAGATTTTAAGTATCTCCTGTCATCACCCCTGGGTCACCAGAACTTGTTCTTTAACTGTGAACCTCGTTGTTTATTCCAAATCTATTCATTGCCTCATATTTTAAAAGATAAAGCATTTATATTTTTTTGTCAGTTATGGGGCTTGAACCCAAGGTCTGGGCACAGGTCCTGAGGTTTTTTACTTTAAGCCACAGTGCCACTTCCAGTTTTCGGGTAGTCAGTTGGAGATAAGAGTCTCATACACTTTCCTGCCCAGGGTGGCTTCAAGCAGTGAATCTCAGATCTAAGCCTAATGAGTACCTAGGATTATAGGTGTGAGTCACTGGTGCCTGGCTTTCAGAAAGCATTTTAACAATCATTTAAAGCTCTCTCTCTCTCTCTCTCTCTCTCTCTCTCTCTCTCTCTCTCTCTCTCTCTCTCTCTCTCTCTCTCTACATATATATATATAAACACACACATATATATGAAAGTTTGAACTCTGTGAAGTTTGTAGTGAAAGGATAATCAATAGAGAAGCTTTAAAATGCAAAATAGCAATACATTTCTTATTTAATGCAGCCAGTATGATTCTGACTAACAGATTCATACAGAAAGATTAATTTCTTTGAACTTTAAACTATTTAGGATCTTCCAAATGTTTGAAAAGAAATGCCATTAAGACTGTTAATACATTATTATAAAAAGTAAGTTATATATCTATTGAATTATTAAGTCTTATGGCCAGTCTTTGCCCACCAAGGAAGGTAAGACCCATTCCTCTAGCAGATGAAAGAAATCACCTATAAAATAAAAAACGATAATGCGTTATCATCAATTAAAACATCAATACTTAGGTATCGTTTTTAATAAGAAATGGACCTGATGAAATTTGAGGATGACATCCATGCATAGAACAGAAAAAGACTAGTATCACTTTGTTAAATACTCATTTACCTCTTTCGGTGCAGGAGGTGGTGGTGGAGGAGGATCCTTGATAACCTGTCCAAATAAATAAATAATTTGCTTAAATGTAAAAAGTTCCATGGCATAGAGACAAGATAGAGTAAAGAAGTTTAGCAAGTTTTTTTTTTAACTTGGGTGAAACCTGCCCCCGATGCCCCCTTTGGAATCTGGGCTTACCCTTAGCTAAGTTCAACCATTTGAATGAAGGAGAATTGGCACCACAGGGCTCCTGAGGCTAAGAGCAAAGAAAAGTTTCCCATTCTCCTCATACCCTTGGGACCTCATTTTGTCAGAACTACCCTGAGACCATAAAACTATAACGAAATCTATGACTATCTTGTAGAAATCAGATGGTAACAGATGCTGGCTAGTCCACAGCTGTCTCAGGCCATGCAAGCAGATGAGCCAGCCATGTGAGAGAAGAATGGATCTTGGACTTCTAGACATGTGAAGGTGTCAGATGGTTCACCTGAAGGACATCTGCAAGAGGTTCCTAGTGTGACCCTCCTAACTGAGGTAGGCTAATCCACAGAACACTGAGGATGTAAGTTGCTTTTAACAAATGAACTTTTTAGTTAAGTTTCCTTTCCTGTAAACCATTATTCATGACACTATATGCATTCTTCATGTGAAAGAAATGGAGTCTTTGGTCTAATTTGAAATAGTACTGGGATAGTTAAACTTTTGCCTTTATGATAGAAAATATCTTACTAATGTCAATGGTTCCTGAAAATTCAGGTACATATTCAAGCTTATATCCTAAAGAGAAAAACCTTAATGTAACGGCTTCACTTCATTGAATATCAATATTTCAGATACGTTATTATATACTTAAAGGTTTAAAACAACTTGACTTTGAGGATGAATTGTCATATCTATTTCACCAAAGATTTACTGTTATTCATTAGAATATCACTACTTTCATGGCTGTTTTTCAAAGATTATTTGAAAATAAGTTATTTCCAGATAAGATGTCATGATATTTTCATCAAATTATTTGGGATGAAGAAGTAAATGAGAGTATAGGTTAAATAAGACCAACAAGAACTTGACAATCATTGAATATGAATAAGAACAGAAAGATTCATTATATTAGTATATTTGTAAAGCATGAGTGTGGATCTAAAACTTCAGAAAAAATATACAGATAATAACTACAGCTATATGAATATAACTGAAAATAATTGGATTTGGCTGAATCTTCTTTTAAATACTACAAAAAGCCAGGCACCAGTGGCTCATGCCTATAATCCTATCTATTCAGGAGGCTGAGCTCTAAGGATGGCAGTTTGAAGACAGTCCAGGCAGAAAAGTTCCCATGAGACTCTTATCTCTAATTAACCACTCAAAAACCAGAAGTGCTTCAGTGGCTCAGGTGGTACAGCACTAGCCTTGTAGACAAAGAGGCTCAGGGACAGTGCTCAGGCCCTGAGTTCAAGCCCGACAACTGACAAGAAAAATTAAATACTATAAAAGTGCTATTTATTTCTATTTAGCACTTATTTTATTCAGTCTTCATCTATCAATAAACATTCATTCTAGTTCCTAATATATTAGGAACTAAACGATGAAAAAAATCTATGATTTCTTGACATTTATTCAAGAGATAAGTACCATTAGAAGACTAAGATTTAAAATAATATTATACTCAAACAAAACTAATTTAAGACTATCAAACAATGGGTACATTTCCTTTATTATTATTATTAAGAGTATTATTATCACTACAAGTATTATTATTATTATTATTATTATTATTATTATTATTATTATTATTATATCAGAACAAGCCAGAAAAACCAGATTTGTCAGCAAGGTCAAAACCAACTAGTCATTCGTTTTTAAAAATGAACTCTCCTCAGCTTCCCAGTTTCAAGAAAGCCACTGTGTGTAACCACAAAATATTGGCATTATCTATAATCTTTGTCAGTTCTAAATGACTTCATCAAATTATTTCTATCTGCAACAGATTCTTTAAAACTCCCTCTCCATTCCTGTCTATCTTCCTGTACCCCTTCTTTTCTCTCTCCCTCTCTTCTCCCCCTTTTCTCCTTCTCTTCTATTAATTCCGCACCTTCCACAAACAAGTAAGAGTCTCTTGATACTACCAATGTAATGCTGCCAATTGTTCCTTCCCCAGCATTTTTCAGAGTTGATATTTTTATCCAAAAACACTAAGTTCCATGAAAACAATTTTCTGTCTTTCTTGCTTCTCATTGCATTTTCAGTATCAAGTTAATTATCCAATACAAATTAAACTTGCTAGGAAGTAAGGCAGACATTAAAAAAGGAAGTAGGCAGAGAGAAAATATGAGGGAGACATGAAGGAGAGGGAAAGCGGGAAAAGGAAGTGATGGGAAGCTGAAAAGGGACAGACAGGAAAAGAAAAACAGTATTCTTCCTATTCCATTCCCAACATAAATTCAGGGTTCTCAGGAGCATAAAAGTGTTGAGTATAACATTTTGAAAACACTCCAAAGGCACACAGATCCCAAAGTTCAATATTCTGAAAAAAAAAAATCCCACCAAATAGTAATTCAGCTATGTTTGCACTGCTGGAATAGAGAAAATCACTGCTTCACAAAGCAATTTGTTCCATTCACGCAGAATTAATCATTTGCAAGTATTTTCCCCAGATAAAGCCAAAGCTTCTCTCAGGCAGTTTCCATTTTTTAGTCCTGATTCTACAATGTGGAAACAGTCTGTCTCTCTGTCTGTATCTCTCTGTGTCTCTGTCCCTGTGTCTCTCTGTCTGTCTCTCTCAAACACACACACACACACACACACACACACACACACACACACACACACACACACTTTTTTCTTCTAAACAAGATGAATTCCAACCAGGTGCCAGTGCCTCATGCCTAAATCCTAGCTGAGATTTGAGGATCATGGTTTGAAGGGAACCTGGGCAGAAAAGTCCTTGTGAGATCTTATCTCCAATTAACCACTCAAAAAACCATAAGTGGGGCTGTGGCTCAAGTGGTACAACGCTAACCTTGAGCACAAATAAGTTCAGGGAGAATGCCCAGGCCCCACAACTAACAAAAGAAGAAAAAAGAAAAAGAAAAAAATCCCACTCTAGAATGCTAGAATGATTACCATATTTCTATTGAGGTTATCTACTTGGAAGCCAAATGTATCAGTCATTCCTCATGAAACGGATTTTAGTTATTTGGTGAACTTTTCCATTTCTTTAGTATGTATTCAGCTAGTTAATATATGGAATGGGAGGGCTGGTGCATATGGTGATAATTATGGGCACACATACCAGTCCCATTCCACAAAACCATGGAGTCTGTTCTTCTTGAAAAGATATGAACAAACTTGTTCTTTCTGAAATTTTGTATGAGTAAAGTCATGATCTGTTGTAAATTGAAAGTGATTTTGAAGTCCTGGCAAGTGTATTTTTTACATTGTTAATAATGAAAACAAAGCCCTTAAAGTTCTACCTACTTTAAGCCTCCATCTAGTAAATTCAGAGACACAACCGTCCTACAACAACAAAACAAGAGGTGAGACACATGTGTGCCATCCTTTTTAGTTATAACAACCATCCTTTATCAGCATCGTCGTGTGACAGACACTCAATTTGTCTCTTATTTTCATAAACCTGTGCATTTGCTATGCTTATCTCTATTTCAACTAGCGAGAACGAAGATTCTAATTTCAATAATTGTCCAAATACAAAGAGAAAACATGGATTCAGGTCCCTCGACCTCCAAAACTCTGAGCTCAACTTATGCCATATGACATGTCTTTAAAATAAATATTTAGACTGCCAGATTTTTTGAGCCGTTGTTACTTATTTGGATGGATGGGCTACTTCTTAAATGACAGAAAATCCAAAGTTATTTAAAGCTCGTGATAAGTATGTAAGACTTAATCATCATTTTGGAGGAACAAAAAATGTTAACAATGATGCCTAACATCACTCACCTAGAAATTCTGGTTGAGAAAATAAAATGGTTTCCTTGTGAGGCTTCAACATGCTTTGTCTCTCCATTCTAACACACCAACCTCATAAATAACGAGAGAGGGTGAAAATAATCTGGGGCCAAATGGCTCCAAATCCAAAAATGGCAAAAAATCTGTGCTATACTAACATTCCTACATTTCAGTAAAACTAGTTCAAGAGAAAAAGAAAGCTTAATGTTGTCCAAATACATTAAAAATAACAGTCATGAGAATCCCATTCTTATATTAAATAGTGGAAGAACACATTCATTTCAGAATAGGATGTATTCATATGCACCATATTTTATGAGAATTTGCAGATTTTAAAAGGCATAATATTGCCTACTTGCCAGGGTTTTTTTTTTCCACTTTGCATCCTTCAGCTCTGTATTGAAAATTCTGGAAAACACTTTCACCACTTTATGAACCATATGCAGAGTTTGATTCTTCTCCAATTTTTTTTCATTTGTTATTATCATCATCAGGGAGGATTACATCTCATCTACTTAGCTGCTAGAATGAAGATTTCAGTTTGGAGAAGAGCCGATTTCTTTTTTTTAAAAAAAAAAAAGGAAAAAGTTAGCTGCTTGAGGCAACAGTCCTTTTGATCTGCTCATTAACACTTTTCAAATGTTCGAGTGATATGGGCATTCTTTGCGCTAGAAAATGTCAGCACTGGAGCCTGCAGCCAGCTTGATGTGATCATATGTTCTGATATTCAGAAAAAAGTGAAAAGAGCTGTCAACATTGAACTGCTTTGGAATTAAAAAAAACAGATACTGTACAATGATTGTAAATCAAGTAGTATTTCAGAAGCAAGTCTTGCTAGTGACAAAGAAATGTCCAATTCATCAGAGATATCAGCTAAATGCCTAAGAGACTTTAGACAAGAGAGAACACATACTTGGTGTTCACAAGTCATTTTTTAAAAATATATGTCTGTCTTCCTTTCATTCTTTTTTTTTCTTCTGATAAGAGCAGAGGACTAGAATAGTCCATTTCTTCTGAAGTATGTAAACACAAAGCTTATTATATTTGTACTTGGGAAGCCTCTCTTTTATGAATTCCATAGGGTATCATGTTTTCAACATCCAGACCAAAATAGGGTTCAGGCTATCTCATTTTTTTTCCTTTCCTTTTGGCAAACTCACCAATGGTCAATGACTACTTTGCAGAAAATAAGTCAATGACCAGAAATGTGGGCAAAATTACAATGTGAAATGCCAACTGTGGTCTGGGAAGAATGGTGTGAGAGAGTATCCTGCCAAGAACTAAGTAAAGATGCTGCTGTCAGAGCAAATAAACCAAGGCAAGGAAGAATTTGATACCCTGGTTCATAAATGATGTTCTGTTGGAAAGCATCACCATGGAAGCGATATTTTCAAACATCACAGTATATTTCAATGAGGCACCCAAACATAAATCATTTTAATTAATGGTGCAAGGAAAGCATATTAAAATTAAACTACTCCTGTTTTATTGGCCATTCAAAAAAAAATCAGGCTGCTCTGAAGGTAACTTAAGAAAAGACACCACACCAGAAGTCCTCCTCAACAATAATGAAAAATGTTATTCTTCTTTAGCAAGAGCAGCACAGCTATTGTTGGCTAAGAAAATGATTCTAGACTGCATCATTGTGAACCTCAACTTACAAACTGGCCTTTAAAAAGTTAAGTTTAAATGGTCTTCTAAACTAAGATTCATAAGACGTTTTTGCAATGTCCTACATGTACTGAAGCAATGTGAACTTTTAATCCCCTGAGGCTAGAGAAGTTTGGCCAAGGACACTGAGGCTGAGTGAATATTTGTCATTTTTAGCATACCAGAGATTTGCAGCTCTCTAACCATCATGACCACTGAAGAAAGCCTTGATTTCTCACAAGTCTAGCCTTGCATCTGTAATGTGGTGTAGTAGCATTTAGTTATGTCAAAGGATGTATCTCTACCAAGGTCATTGTTGCTATCCTGATGAGTGAGACAACCTACCATAAACTCAGCATATCCTCTGCTAAATAATAATGAAAAGCTACATTTTCTGATATCACATTCATCATTCAGTACATAGTAAGTTTTCGTATAACCCTCCAATCTTCTTTTAAATTTAAGAAGGAAAGAAAAGGCTCTACTGATATCTTTGTTAAAAGGAAAACAGTTATGGAGGCTGAATGTGAAGATACTTGATAAGTAGGGCACAAACTTACACAGATGGTAAGAAATGGCATTACATAAAAAGAAGAAACTTAGCCAAGCACCAGTGGATCACAGATGTAATCCTAGCTACTCATGAAGCTGAGATCTGAAAATTGTGGTTCAAAGTCAGCCCATGTAAGGAATTCTGTGAGACTTTTATCTCCAATTACCACAAAAAACAGAAGTGAAGCTGACTCAAGTGATGGAGTATTAATCTTAAACACAAAAACTCAGAGACAGTGCCCAAGCTCTGAGTTCAAGCCTCAAGACCTACACACACACACAAAAAAAAAACCCTAAAAAACAAAAAAGGAAAACAAAAAGATGAAGAGAAGCTTTCTACTTACAGGGGAATTTAAAAGTCACTCTCTAGTTTTTCAAGAGATTCAATGGGTTTGTATCTAAATTTGAATACATATATACTGTTCATTTTTGCTAGCAATATTACCCTGAAAAACCTTCCAATAGATCCCTGGTGTGGAATAATTCTAGTAAAACAGATGCTTTAGACACTTCTGAAAATTGTAAACACATTTCATCCAAAAAAGTTACTCAGATGCAGAAAATGTATTTTATTCCGTCAATAAAGTATTCATATACCTACTTCACACTTATTCTTCCCAATACCAAAGGATTATTCTAATTCTATATTGTAAAAATTCAATAGCTCTATTCAGTGCTTTCCAACTCAGGAATATCAGATGATTCGGAAAACACATTCAGTTCTCATTGATCTTATAACAAATTGTTACAAACTTAGTGCTTTAAAACAACAGAAATACATGCATTTTATGTTGCTTCTGGAAGTCAGGATTCTGAACTGAATCTTTTAGGGTTAAACATCAGGTATTAGCAGATCCGGTTCCTTCTGCAGCTTCAGAAGGCCATATGCTCCTTGTCTTTTCCAGCATTCCTTAGCTTGTGGCTGCATCACTAATTTGTTTCTACTACCCATCTCCTCTTCCACTGTCAAGTTTTCTTCTGCATTCCTGTTATAAAAACTCATGACTGCATTTAGGATCTACCCAGTCCATCCTGAACAATCTTCATATCTCAAAAACCTTCATTTGATCTCATCTGCAAAGCCATTTCTGTCATATCTGGTTACATTCATGGATTTTAGAGATAAAGTCCTGGAGATATTTAGGAATCTTTATTGATCTGACCAAAGGAGCCTTTTCCATATTGCACTGATCTCTGCCATGTCTCGATCCACCCACGCTTTCCTTTCTGTGAGAGTCCATACTATCAAAAGCTTGACAGCCACTGCTTGAAAGACTTTGTGTTACTGAGGTAGAAGAATAAATAACTCTGAAAAATCAAGGTCCAAACTGTAAGTCATAATATCATCCCTGAATTGTTGATAGATTCCTATGTAATTTTATTCTCTGAACAATACATTATTTGATCATTTCCTAAATTATTATCCACTGTATCTTATTTCAAAATAGTATATAAGATATCAAATCACTGAACTGGGAACATGAGACATATATTGATGTTTCTGTTCAAGACAGGTCTTGATAATCACTCTTAAGCAGATCATGTCTGTGGAGGGGCACAGTAGACACCTTCTAAATGTGCCTAAGAACAGAGGCTATGAGCTTCTTGAGCAGGTTTTAAGTGAAAGAGAGGGGTTTAAATACTTAGTGACTGTACTTAAAATATATTCAAATACAAAGAAATGCATATAACACCAAGCCAAAACAAATGTTATTTAATTTCCCAGTGTTAAAATGTCTGTGGGCTTGGAGGTATGATTCAAGTGGTAGATTGTTTGCCTGGAAAGAATGAGACCCTGAGTTCAGTCCTTAGTACTAAACACACACACACACACACACACACACACATACACACACACACACACACACACACACACACACACACAAAGTTACATTATCAGTAACCGTATACAATCAAAATCATATTATCTGTAGTATTTTAATGCTGCTAAAAATGATTTAAATGGCCACCCTCTAATTTCATCCTTGTACAAATGTATTCTGTAAAAGTAGCAAAACAAACATCCTGCAATTGTACTGCACCACCAGTTTTAAATACTCAACAACTTTAAAAAAAAATCAGTTCCCCTTTCCTGTTCTTTTCATCGATTCTTTTTTTCATTTTTCTCCAGCCACTTCCATTCTCTCTTTTTTGTGTGTGTGTGTCCGGTCGTGGGGCCTGAACTCTGGGCCTGAGCGCTGTCCCTCAGCTCTTCAGCTCAAGGCTAGCGCTCTACCACTTGAGCCACAGCGCCACTTCTGGCTTTTTTTGCTTACGTGGTGCTGAGGAATCGAACCCAGGGTCTCAGGCATGCAAGGCAAGTGCTCTACCACTGAGCCAACTTCCCAGCCCCACTTCCATTCTCTTTAAGACTCAATCACCTATACTTTGCTAGAAATACTTTGCTCTGCCCATAATAAGTTGAACTGCCACTGACTTCTCACTTCAATTGTCAATAGAACTTTGTTGGACAGTCTTAATTTCCATCAAGACCAGAAATGGGCACTAGTGTACAGCAAATAAAAACTCTTTTCATGCAGTAATACAGAACATATTTGTCCACTGCCTTCTTGGTGTCCCTGGGATGATTTCGGGGTTCATAAAAGAAATGAAAGGCCTTCCTTCATAGGGTGCTCAAGAATGCTAGCCACCCTAAAACAGCCATATCTAGGATAATCAAGATTAGAACAGGAAACAGCATACACTGCTAAGGCAGGAAATTGATTAGATCAGCAAAGAGACAGGATGTTGCCTGTCTGTCTTTGAGTTAACTCTATGCCTCCTCCACAGGCCAATTGCTCTGAGTTAAAGGATTGTAAAGTTGCTTCATGAAAGGAGACTGAAGTAAAATTAATAATAAATATAGGGGTAATACTAAATACTACAGAAATTGCAATTAAACTGAAATCAGTCAGTAAAGGTGAAGGAGGGAAAGGAAATCTAGTAAAAGCACGCAAAGCACTACTATGATCTACAGAATATAAAGTTCTACATAATGTGCTTTTAATAAAGGGAACACTTTCATGTGGTAGGTATACTTTGAAAAAGGCCTTGTTTGAGATAACCTTTTCTATACAACCTGCATTATCTAAATTGGATGAATTGAAATATATTGAACTGTCTTAATTTACTACCCTGTAATAGACAGAGTAATGCCTCCAGAAAGTGGTCCATCACTTAAATCCCTGCTATTGTGAATAGATTGCCTTACACAGCAAAAAGGGATTTTGTAGAAGTGATTAAGATTAAGGATCTGGAGTTGGGAGATGATCCTGGATTATCCAAGTGGGTCCAACCTAATCCAGGGCTCCTTAACATTCGATGGTCTTTCCCAGTGAGGTTCAGACTCAAGGGGGAATGTGACAACAGATGAACCATCCAAAAGATTTCAATGCTGCTAGCTTTGAAGATGGAGAGGATGTGGCTTCTTGAAGATAAAAAGATAAGGAGGTTGACTCTTCCTTAGAGATTTAGAAAGAGCTACATCCCTCATATTCTTTCACTCCAGTTAAGTCCAGTAAGACCCATGTCAGAGATGTAGTTACACACATTAGATAATATAGTATTGTTTCCTTATACTACCAAATTTGGGACAACTAAAGAACTAATATTGGCTTCTAATCTTTCACCAGGCTATATACAAACATGAAAAAAAATGACACAAATGAAACTTAACCTAAAATGACTATTCAACAGAAACCCTAACATTAGCATTATGCTTATATCTAAAATGTTTCTTTTTCAGAGACAGAGCAGATTTTGAAATAGGTGATCCCATGAAGAGAAAATAAAACATTCAGTAAGCACTTAAATAAAAACAATTGTGGCAGATTACCTACTTCTCTCAATGAATCCAACAAGAAATGATCATTAGTTTCATAGAATTTTCCTTGTGTTTGAGTACTTCCCTGACACTTCTCAACCCTTCCTCCCATAAACCTGATACTGACACATTTTGTAAAAGATGAACTTTTATGATAGATATTTTCTCCATGTTTTTTAGAACTCATTACAGCAACATAATAACTGAAATTCTAGTTGCTAACTGTGAAACTGCATAGGGTCACATATATCTCAGATTTATTTTATGTCCTAGTGATTAAAAAAATAACTTAAAAAGAATTACAAATATTTCTTACTCACCACCTTGCAGCAAAGAGGCCAAAACCACCACATCAATCCAATGCCCAGAAGTAATAACAACACCAGAATAGCAATGAGGGCCGCGATCCCATTAGACTACAGTAGGCAAGAGAAAATAAAGTCTCAGCAAGGCTTAGGACAAAAATCTTACATGCATATTACTGTAAATAAACAGAAATTAATACACATAGCATCAAAATGTCAAACCACATTTTAGCAATTTTAATTATCTCAAATTATTTAAATTTTATAAATTTCTTTCTACTACATTATACATATATATGTATATATGTACACACACGTCAGGTTAAAATATAAAATTATAAATACAAAATCTTCCAAAATGTTACAGACTTTCAAATATGTCTTTTTAACGTAGAAAAATGTAGAAGAAAAAAGTCACAATTTGGAGTTACAGAAATGGTTTTATAGGGATTTTTGTGTCTTAGTGAGCATTGTATTGGTTCAAGCAGTATGGTATAGCTAGGTATGAGCAGCTCCGACCTATAATGCTATACTCAAGAGGCTGAGATCTGAAGATTGCAGTTTGAAGCCAGATTCTGACAGGAAAGTCCATGAACTTTTATCTTCAATTAGCCACTAAAAAGCCAGAAGAAGAGTTGTGCTCAGGCAGTAGAACAGTAACGCAACAAACCTCAGGGATTGTGCTCAGGCCCTGATCTGTGTGTGTGTGCGCGCACACACACACACAGACACACACACACACACACACACACACACACACACACACACACACACACACACATACAGATCACACATATTCTGCATCACGTAGCCATTATGATAAAAGGTGTATATCCTATGAAATTTCTCCCTATGAAATTTCTTCCCCAATATCAAGGTCAAGCATATGTCTTGAGATATAAGAGCCCAGTAACCATATAATGTTCCATTGCTAAATTAGGAAGCTTCATAATCTGATTCATGCAGCCCTAAGAATTGAGAATGTCTGGAATACCCAGTAACATTCCTACCAGGCCCAGCACTTATTGAAATAAATGCTCATTCTTTGTGCATTACAATTGTGAAAAAAGATTGCTATAAATACTTACTTCCCTTTTTCTTAGAACTTAACACTCCATGTTCACAAATAAGGGCAGGCAACTATTGACCACAAATCTGATAAAAGTTTAGTTGTTACTTTGTACTTTTTGTGCAAGAAAGGAACAGGAAATTTCCATGAACAGGAAATTCAGAAAATTGTGCTGACACTTGGAATATATATAAAGTAGAATGGCTGGTACTTTGTACCTATTAAGGATAGGTACTAAAAATTCTTGGTTTTCATTCACTATAAAATGGCTCTATAAGTAAAACTGACAAAACCACAGATACTTCCTGATAAAAATGTACATTTATTATAATAATATTATCATCTTTAATTATTCCAAAAATGGTCTCAAAAAATTGAAAGTACAACCTATACATGTAATCTTTATTATATTAAAGTCAAGTGTGATAGAAAATAGGCTTAGAGGAAGACCATAATTTAAATCAGCCTGACCTTGACATGTCAAGACTGAGATACAGTCTCTAACTTTAGCTCAGTTAATTGGATATCAAATCCATTTCCTTTGTTTTGGCTCTCAGGGCCATTATCAGAAAATAGAAAGTCACAAAAGGGAAATCATATTATTGTTCATATAACTTTATAAACAAATTTAGGAAAGGTCAAATACATAAGCTTCAGGCTTGTGATTAGACATCATACTATTACAAACAAAACTAAAGAGGAAGTGGAGTTAGGAACTAAGTAAAATAATACCCAGGTCTGCATCATGGGAAGAAATGAAGCTTTTCATTTCTACTCAGGACAGACCTCAGGTCAAAAGAATCCTAATTCAACATGTGATTGATACTTTTATTTAGCAAAATTGAATAAATATGATTGGAAAGCTGAAAGCATTTTTTATTCAACTAGAAAATATCTGATGATCCCCATGCTAGAAGGGTCTTCACATAGCCCACAAGTGACAGAGCTAAACCTTAAAGAAATAGCTGCAAATGTGAAAAGAGTGGGAGAAGACCCAACCGAACACCTGAAATGGGGAACTAACTGCACTGGCCACGTGGCTCTTCTTTAAAATTACTAGGCACTGTCTCACTTTAGGCTTTATCCTGGCAACTCTTTCTGCATGGAATATTCTTCCATCTGATGGTGTTCAAGGCTCAGTCCTTCACCTTCCTCAAGTCTTGACTCAAAGCCCATCTCAGTGAGAACTATCTTGACCCATTCTTTAATATTATTCCTTGACCGCCCCCTCTCTCTTCTCTTCTCTTCTCTTCTCTTCTCATCTTTCCTCTCTCTTACCCTTTCCATCTCTGACACAGCCCATATACCTTTTTATGAAATCACTTCGCTATTAAATTACTCCTATCTCTCTTACCTTTCTAAGAAGTAACAAGACTTAGCTAAGACTTCCTTATAAGCAATCTATAAACTCTGGATGAATCATTCAATCTCAGCTTCTTGCATAAGGCTGAAAGACAAGAAAAAAAGACTTTTCCTGCTTTGGGAAAAGAGGTCTAAACAAAAGACAACTGCAGATGAAGAATAAGAAGGAGGAAGAAAAACACACCATTTTAGTGAACTAAGCATTGAGAAAACTACACACAACAAATGTTTGTGACTTCAACGAACCACATTGTAGAAACTAGAAAATCTACACATTACAGCATCCAGGAAAACCTACAAATTGCAAAACATACTACAGACAACATTTTAAAATAAAAAACTATTTCCAAAATAGAAAGAATAAACATTAAAACGATCTAGAGAGTTCAAAAATGACACAAGAGTCCACCTGGATTCACTTATCCCGGTGACAAAGGCTTGTAATGACAAACACAACTGGCTTTGCACTGGAGATAAAACACTATAGTGTTTTATTTTGATTCTTAAGTGGGAGTATCTCCTAAATTAAAAATAATAAAATCATGAGATTTGAGAAATCTTAAATTTTGGTTCTGGTCCTTAAGAAGACAGGAATTTTTTCCCTCCCTTCCTCCCTCCCTCCCTCCCTCCCTCCCTTCCTTTCTTCCTTCCTTCCTTCCTTCTTTCCTTCCTTCCTTTCCTCTTTCTTTCTTTCCTTTTCTTCCTTCCTTCTTTTCTCTTACTTTCCTTCTTTCTTTCTTCCTTCCTTCCTTCTTTCCTCCCTCCTTCCCTTTCTCCCTCCTTCCCTCTTTCCCTCTCGGCCTGCCTTCTTTCCTTCCTTCCTTCCCTTCCTCCTTTCCTTCCTTCCTTCCTTCCTTCCTTCTTTCTTTCTTTGGTTTTTCTTTTTTCTTTCTTCTTTTCCTTCCTTTCTTTCTTCTTTCCTTCCTCCCTCCCTCCCCTCCCTCTCTCTTTCTTTCTTTTTTTAATGTACAGTATATGTGTGCATGTACACACACATACATGCACATGTACACTTGTGCACACCAGTCCTAAAACCCTGGGCCTGGGTGTTATTGCTGAGCTTTTTGCTCAAGGCTAGCACTTCTGGCTTTTTGGTAGTTAACTGGAGATAAGAATCTCACTGAGTTTCCTGTGATAGCTGAGCTCAGCCACTATCCTCAGATCTCAGCCTTCTGAGTAGTTAGGATTTTAGACATGAGTCAGCAGTACCTGGCCTGATTTACATTTCTTAATGAGGAAAAGGTACTTAAAAATAGTAGCCACATACTCATTCCAGTTAAGTAGTTCTTGTTTTCATGTTCTACAGTTTTATATCAAAGCTTTCCCTAAGTTCAAAAACTTAAATGTGTGGAAACAATACTGTCATATGAATCACATTTATATTTTAAAACATTGCATTTTAGGCAATAAAAATCAATAATCTCAACTAAAATACAGTTTTCAATGTAATTTAAGATACCAACAAGATATCAAAATCAAATTTATTACTTCTATGAGAAAGCACCCACAATTAAGATGCACAAAATACGAAGTCAGACATTAAGATACACTAATAGTTTGAAACAGGATATACTAATTCTAATCTTCACAGCAGAAAATCATTTCTACATTTTTTTCTAAGAAATGTACCATCTCTAATTCTTTTATCTGGATTTTCAATATGATTTTTGACCATCTCTAATTCTTTTATCTGTATTTTCAATATGGTTTTTGAACTGTGGAGCAACCAAGATCAAATATTTACCAAATTAAAATTCCTTTCAAACAAAGTTAAGTTAAAAAAGCTAAAATACATTCTATGTAAGTTTTTACTTGTGATATTCTCAAGTGGTATTCTTTGTTCCTTTTTCATTGTAGTAGTCAACAATATGGTAACTCTTAAGACTTTCTAGATAGAGTTAAACTAACTTTTTACTTACACATTGTGTAGCTGTGATTAATATTGAGCTTGAGATGATAGACTTTCCTCCATTAAAGCTCACTGAAACATTAAGAGTTCTAGAAGACAAATGAATAAACAATGATAAAAAATAAATTAGAAAGCATAGGATTGTAGGAGAGCCTTATCTTCTTATATAATTTAAAACTGGCCAGAAAATATATTTATAAAGTAAGGATCCTTACTTTTGATCATTTATTTCAATTTTTTCTTCTTTAGTAATATAATCCAATAGCCTTACTTGACTTAATTTTTCCTTCTTAAAAGCATTAGCATGAATAGTAAAATTAAGAAAACTCCTTAAGCTAGAGAAATAAAATCTCTTTCAGATTCACAAAAACCTAATTCAGGGGAAAATCCTTCAATCCAACTTACCTTATTTTTCCCTATCTCTAGATATTACTATCATCAAAGAACAACTGTTTCAGAACACAAAATTTGAAATAATATGCCATCAAGTAAAGAAATACAGAGAAAATACAAATGAAAAGGGGAAAAATGAAGAAAAACAGGAGAAACGATGAATGGATTTGTTGTACAACAGTTTGAGGATATTAAGACAAAAAAATTATAGACTCTAAAGAGAAACCTAAGTTTATGATCTCAGGATATTAAAATATCCACACAAGAATAAAAAAAAGGAACAACTTTTTGTTCCTGGCTAAAAAGTATTAAGTGTTGAAAAATATCTCTCATTTGAAAATATAGCTTCAACCAATAAGTACAATTTTTAAATTCAGGTCCTGTTAATTTATTACTTAAAATCAGTCCAGAATCTATATCTTAAATGAATAATACCTATAATAAGACAAATAACAAGAAGATGTTAAGGTATGTTAAAGAGATGCCACTGTGCTCTTCCTGTAAGCAGCCTGAGGTGACCTGTGAAAATGGCTCACTACTCTCCAGAACCAGAAAACCCACAAAATCATGTAAGTCACGAGGTTCAAATCTTCATATTCACTTTAAGAACACCAAAGACAGAGACCAGGCCATCAAGGGTGTGCATATCTGAAAAGTGACCAAGTATCTGAAAGATATCACCTTAAAGAAGCAATGTGTGCCATTCTGGCATTGCAATGGTGGAGTTGGCAGGTGTGCCCAGGCCAAACACTGGGGCTGGACACGGGGTCGGTGGCCCAAAAAGAGTGCTGAGTGTCTGCTGCACATGCTTAAGAATGCAGAGAGTAATGCAGAACTGAAGGGTTTAGATGTAGACTCCCTGGTCATTGAACACATCCAGGTGAACAAAGCACCTAAGATGCACTGCCGAACTTACAGAGCCCATGGTAGGATTAACCCATACATGAGCTCCCCCTGCCACACTAAGATGATCCTTACTGAGAAGGAGCAGATTGTTCCTAAACCAGAGGAGGACGTTGCACAGAAGAAAAAGGTATCCCAGAAGAAACTGAAGAAACAAACACTTATGGCGTGGGAATAAATTTAGCATAAAATAAATGCAAATAAATGTAAAATAAAGAAATACCACTGTTCCAAACCATTTTATAAAGTATATTACCATTTAATCAAAGCTATCTATTTACTAAAGCCAATGAGATTTTGCTAGTCTGTACACTATTAGGTTTTTTTAATACTTCAAAGACAAATTCTCATAAAAATACTAAATAACAGGAATTGAAAGCCAGTAACTGCCTTAACTAGTTTGAATTTGTAGAATTTTGTTATTATAGTCTTTGTAATAGAAACAGGAAAATTTTCTTCTATTGTCAAATACTACTCATTATAGAAAAGACTAATCAGATGCAATATCAAGTTTCAATGATTATCAGAAATTTCAGTGACTATCAGAGAAGTGAAAGGAAAACTAGTGTTTGCGAGGAGCCAGATGATATAGGCATTTTATGGGCACCCCTTTGATTAATCTTTATTAAAAGCCTTTGAACTAAATATCAGTTTCAAAATCTTACAGATGGATCCCATATGAGATCTAGAATTACTATCTCACAGAAGGTAGTGAAAGCTCAAATTCTACCTAATTTATAATTCTTTCTCACATGCTACTGAGGAAATGCTGGGATGAAAACTTTTAAGGTACTTCCACCCTTAATATAATAGCTGGATTCATACAACAATAGACATAGGGACAGATACTCATGAAGTTCAAGCTACGTTCTTACTCAAAGTTCAGAAATACTCCTATTTAAAATATAATGAATACATTTCAAAAAATTAATTTAAAAATGGTTTAAACTGGGTGCCAGTGGCTCACACTGCTAATCCTAGCTAACTCAGGAGGCTGAGATCTGAGGATCGCGGTTCAAAGCCAGCAAGGAAGGAAAGTCCATGAGACTCTTATCTCCAATAAACCACCAGAAAATCAGAAGTGGGTACTGTGGCTCAAGTGGTAGAGTGCTAGCCTTGAGCTGAAGATCTGGGGGAGAGTGCCCAGGCCCAGAGTTCAAGCCCCATGACGAAAGAAAGAAAGAAAGAAAGAAAGAAAGAAAGAAAGAAAGAAAGAAAGAAAGAAAGAAAGAAAGAAAGAAAGAAAGAAAGAAAGAAAGAAAGAAAGAAAGAGAAAGAGAAAGAAAGAAGAAAGAGAAAAAGAGAAAGAAAGAGAGAGAAAGAAAGAAAGAAAGAGAGAGAAAGAGAGAAAGAAAGAGAGAGAAAGAGAGAAAGATAGAAAGGTTTAGCTTGGTTAGCACTAGTGATTCATGCCTGTAATCCCAGCTACTCAGGACATCTGAAGACTGCAGTTTGAAGCCAGCCCAGGCAAGAAAGTCAGTGAGCCTCCTATCTTTAATTAAACACCAGTAAAGCCAGAAGTGGACCTGTGGTTCAAGTGGTAAAGTGCTAGCCTTGAGCAAAAAAAGGTCAGGGACATCACCCAGGTCCTGAATTCAAGCCCAGTTTCAGCACCAAAAAAGAAAAAAGAGAGAGAAAAGGGTTCAGCCAAATTTAGAAAAGAATGAGAATTTTGAGTGTTTATATCCAATTAACTGAATTTTTGCTCTATTCCAAAACAAAATGCCAAGTAGCCTATTTAAGAAAGGAAATTTAAACATAACTGCTCATTCAGCATAACTGAGTGCCTTGTTTTGATTTGTTTTGTTTTGATGACAAAGCATAACTGAATCCAAAGATAAGTTTTCTTTGTTCCAAAGTTCTCTAAAGTGTTTACTAGAAATCATTTGACAAGATAGGTCATGTTTTATTTGGGGGAAAGATTATTTTGATTCAGAATAATGCATGCTTGTTGGAGGTAATCTTACCTCCTCCACTTTAGAGGATTCTTCCCAATCTGGCAGTTAGATTTCACCAGAAAATAAACTGGGTGTTGCTGGGTCATGCTTCTAATCCTAGCCATTTAAAAGCTAAGATCTGAGGATCAAGGTTCAATGCTAGCCCAGGAAGACAAGTCCAAGAGACTCATATCTTCAATTAGCTAGCAAAAAGCCAGAAGTAGATGTGTAGCTCAAGTGGCAGAGCTTCAGCTTTGAGCAAAAAGCCAAGCAAGAGTTTGAATCCCAGAATTCAAGCCCCAGTATGCCCTTATGCACATGCACAGGGAATTTAGAAATGAACCAGTTCTCTGCTCAGAGAAACATTGACAACTTTCAGTGTTTACCAAACAGAATTAGAACATGAGATGTATTTTTAAATCTAAGTTCACTCAGTCTATGAAAATATGACTGGTATTAAGTAAAACAGACTTGGTATTAAGTATTAAATTTCCACAACTATGGAAATTTACTTGATTGTTCTGATATATGAACTTCATGGAAATAATAGGACATTTTCCTTCCTGACTATCTATAGTAGAGGCAATATCAAAAACAGCAACACTAATAATAATTACAGACTTTATTCACTTTTTACTATGATCAGACACATCAACTCATCTTTCCCATTTCATTCTCACAGTAGTCCAGTGAGTGCCACCCTAGCATTATTTCCACCTTCCAAATAAAGAAACTGAAGCTTAAAAACCAGATTTTTTTTCTGACTGTACACAGTCAAGAGAATTTGCTTCAGCACAGACTTTCAGTTCAAAAATTTTCTAGCTTACTCCCCACATAGTTGCTATAGGATCTTATTATTAATTTTTTCTCATGCATATTAATTTAATTCTCATGCATATTTATTTAATTTAATCTTCCTGTTTTTTAAAATATAGTCATCTATTCATAGTTATGAAACTGTATCACACTACTGTTAATTTTTCATTTCTCAATCTGAAAAATGAAGAAAATTATAATTATTTCAGTTATTCTGAAGGAAGAGCTTAATAAAATATGTTACTTCCTTCCTTTTTTTTTTTTTTTTTTGGTCAGTCATGGGGCCTGAACTCTGGGCCTGGGTGCTGTCCCTCAGCTCTTCAGCTCATGGCTAGTGCTCTACCACTTGAGCCACAGAGCCACTTCCAGCTTCCTTCCTTCCTATTACAGAACATCTTGGTTAAACTCAACATTATTGCTCTTTTGAGCTGCATGCCTAAATCTCATGCCTAAAACCATACTTCAACTTGGTTTGTGAATGTTTGCCAATAAATTCATCGAATACTCATGCTTTTACTAGTTAAATGAGCAAATATATTTTAATTGCCTACAATAGCAATAATAACTTATAAAAATTGCTCAAAATATGCTGTGCTTAGTAGCAGAGCTGCAATAGCAAAAGAAATTAAGTGTAATTAAATGGAAAACAAATAGACAATTACAATGGAGTAGTTAAATAAAATACATAGTCACGCGGTGGTATTAGAGGACCTTGTGAGAGGAGAGCTTATCAAAATAGGCTTACCATAGTCACCTAGAAAGAATGGTCAGTAATCAGGAAATGCAATTTTAAAAGTGCCCATGCACACTGAGCATCTTGCTTGCTTAAGCAAGAGAACAGCATAGGACAATCAAGTAACTTCATGTCATTTGAAATACCAGGATTGTAAGTGTAAGAATAAGGGAAAGAAAAGTGGTCAAAGTTATAGGAGCTTTAAACTACAACAGAAATATGGCACAAATTAGATTTCACAAATACCATTCTTGTTCATACTTGTACATATAAGGCATGATTCAGAATAATACAGTTTTAGAGTACAAAGATCAGCTAAGAAAGTCTCTTGTCTACTGGTCAATGGTGGCTCACATTGCCTAGCTACTAAAGAGGCTGAGATCTGAGGATGGAGGCTTGAAGGTAATCAGGGCAGATAAGTCGGTGAGACTCTCATCTCCAGTGAACTTCCAAAAAAGCTGGAAGTGGAGCTTCTGAATATTTAAATGGTAGAGTGCCAGGCTTGAGCAAATAAGCTCAGGGACAGTGCTCAGACCCTGAGCTCAGGCCCAGAAGAGACAGAGAGAGAGACAGACAGACAGACATAGAGAGAGACAGAGAAACAGAGAGACAGAGAGACAGAGGAAGAAGAGAGAAACAGAAAAAGAGAAAGGGGGAAAGAGAGGAGAGAGAGAGAGGAAAAGAAAAGAAAGTCTCAGTCTATTTTGAGTAAGAACTTAAGTAGAACAGAATCGGAGCAATGAGGGCATGGGGAAATGAAAACAGACATTAAGGGGAAGAATGAAGAGGACATGGGTATCTGAAAATAGAAGGTGAAGACAAAGGGATAAAGATGACTTAAAGGCTTTTGTCTTACAAGTAACTGACTATTCTTGTAAAGGAAACATGAAAAGGAGCAAATTTGGGCAAAGAGTCATGACTTCTTTTTATAAGTTTAGCATGCCTATTGGGAAATCCAATTTCCTAAGTAAACGTTTGTATAATAGATAACTGGATAGTGGACTTACTGATAAAGAGAGGATCTGGAGATTTGCAGCTCATCAGCAAGAAAAAGAAGCCTTTGAGAAGAGGAATTTATGGTTCAAGACACCAACCATGATGAAACTGACAGCTAAAGGAGTCTAAGAAGAAAAGGAACCTGGGACAACTTCTGAGAAAAAGTAAGCAGGAAAAGAACTCATGAAACATAGAGAAGTTTTTTTTGAGACAGACAGATTGGACCAAAATACAGATGATTCAGGGAGATAAAGGGACATTAAGTTTTTCTTTTTCTACATATTGGTTCTACATCATTTAACATTTGTTATAAACAATCTTAAGCTATTATTGTTCCATCCTAGGAATAGTTTCTAAGTGTTTTTCATGTAAACTGGTACTTAATAATGATAAACTACATACAAAAATAAATACCAAATTCATCTACAAGAAAAATTAAGGGAAAAAAAGTGTTTAAACAGGGATACAAGTTGACCCATTGTAACAATGAGATGTACCAGACACTATGCTGAAAAACGAGCTTTACAACTTTGGGGGGGGGGAGTAAGTTGTGGAGGTGGGAGAGAAGGGATGGTAGGGGAAAAACAAAGGAGGAGGCAACAATGCTTGATAAGAAATGTACTCATTATCTTGGCCATGTGATTGTAACCCCTCTGTACAGTATTTTCACAATAAAAAACTTATAAAAAAAGAAAAATTAAATAGCAGGGTAGTCATTCAACTGAATAAAAAATCAGTAAGTCCTAGTAACCACAATATTTTTATTTAATACCTAATAATTTACGATTGTTCCAAAATAGGAGAAGGCCTCTGTGAAATATGTCAGATCCTTTCTGATCTGAGATTTCATACATGGTTGAGATTTCCCAACACAGTCACTTATTTGCAAAGTATATTTGCTACTGGCTTTATGTATATCCAGTAGATCTTCATTTTATGATCCACTAAAAAGGATGAAAACATTTAATAAAATTGTGAAAGACATTTGCTTGAAGTAATAAATAATTTATGTCCAATTTGCACATACTGAAAATTAAACTGGCAACTACTCAAAAAGTTATTAAAATTATGGTGACTTAAGATATTTTGAAACCAAGTGCTACCATATTCTGAAGAGCTTTTTTTAAGTTAGCTTGATGAACAGCAAAGACGTAAGTTGAGCAAGGAAGCTTCATATTTGTGAACAGTTGAAATTTTTCACTTCTAGTTGTGCGTAGATTTGTGAATTAATATTTTGTCTAAGGATATTTTCTTTAATGTGGTTAAAAGATTCTTGAATTAAGCAATTTTTAGATAATGTGCATAACTAGAACACTATATATAATAAATATTACAGCCATTAAGATTATTAGATTTCAGGAGAAAAAAATATCTTAAGTCAAAGATATATTAAATGTCACATCTAAACTTGTGTTATGAATTTTTTCATATTACATTGAAAATCTCATTTTGAATGAATTTTAATAAAATAGTATAAATGTGTTGGAAAACAATCACTCCATTTTAATGACATTCATTTAAAAAATGTCAACATTTTAGTAATAATAAAAATGTTGATAAAAGAAAATTTTAAACTAATTATGTAAGCACATGCTTTTAAAAAAATATCCTCTTCGGTATCATATAGACAATGCTCTATGAACACTTTACATTTACCATAGAGTTCATTATCAATTCTAACTTTTAGAGAGCTCTTAAATGAGTCGAAATATGCTTCCCTTTACCTTACACTTTTTCTCCTTTCTTCAAAGGAATAAAGAATAAGTCAAAGATGGATACTAACGACTCACACCTATAAACCTAGCTTCTCAGGAAGCTGAGACCTGAGGATCTCAATCAGAAGCCCGACAGAGCAGAAAAGTCTGAGACTTTCTCCACTAAAACTACCAAAAATGCCAGAAATGGAGCTGTGGTTCAAGTGGCAGAATGAATGCTAGTCTTGAACACAATGAAAGTCAGGAACAGAGCTCAGGCCCTGAATTCAAGCCCCAAGACTGGAGCATGTGTGTGTGTGTATGTGTGTGTGTGTGTGTGTGTGTGCACGTGTGCACAGCAGTCAAATCATTTACAGGACATATTTTTTAGTGTTTTGGCAGAGCGAATGGGTCCTACCTGAATTGTGCCTTTCTGCAGTATTGTAAAATGTACTTCATTTGACATTTTCATGCATGACAAAATTTTGTGGAACCCTAAGATATGTATCCAAATGTTTTTTTCTTTCATGCGATTTTTTTCTAACACATCTATAAGATTATTTCTTTGTTGCTTTCTATGTCCCTCCCCCACAGTATAACCCCTGCTTTCACCGTATTTGATGTTGGTATAATTTGTGGAGGGAAAGGGGGAAAACAAATCGTTTAAATAGGGATACAGGTGGACCTGTTGCAACAATGAGAAATACAAGTCATTATGTCGAAAATGAACTTTACAACTTTGGTGTTGGGGGGGTGGGGGGCATGGAGGATTGAGTGGAGGGGTAGGGGTAGGATGGGAAGGGATGGGAAGGGGAAACAAAGGAGGAGGCTAGAATGCTTGATAAGAAATGTACTCATTATCTTGCCCATGTAATTGTAACCCCTCTGTACAGTATTTTCACAATAAAAAGAAAAGAAGAAAATTTAAAAAAAAATTTGTTGGCAATTCAACAAAATGACTGTGTACTCAACAGAATTATTATCACTTCCCCTCTTAAAAAACTATCTGGAACTGTGTATACTACTTAGGGTAGAGTTACAATATAGATTAGGTGAATTTATCACACTGATAAGTCTAATCAGAAAGCCACAAATTATGAGAAAGAAAAGATAAACATTCTCTTAGGAGAGAGACACAGAAAGGACCCTGAGCTTTACCCATTAGAACCACCAAGATTCTACTACATTCCAAGTGATGGAATAACCAATGTTCTTGTATCCATGACTGAAAAAAAATAAAGTTTCATTCCTTACCAAAGAGCCATGATGGGTGGGAGAAAGATGAAGTTACGGTTTTTAACACTTGCTACTAATACAAAGGAATTAGGGGATGTGTAGCTATGTATACACAAACATATAGGTACGTTTCTGTAAACAACAGAAGCTGTAATAAAAGAATTTAGTCAACCAAGAAAACAAGTGAAATTAATCAATTTGATTCCAGACAAAACAAGCCTGGCTTAATATTGAAAAAAAAAAAAAAAAAAACCAGGTTGCGGGAAATAAAAACATTTGATTTCGGGGCTGGGAAGGTGGCTCAGTGGTAGAGCGCTTGCCTTGCATGCATGAGGCCCTGGGTTCGATTCCTCAGCACCACATAAGCAAAAAGAAAAAAGCCGGAAGTGGCGCTGTGGCTCAAGTGGTAGAGTGCTAGCCTTGAGCTGAAGAGCTGAGGGACAGCGCCCAGGCCCAGAGTTCAAGCCCCATGACCGGACCCCCCCCCAAAAAAAAAACCATTTGATTTCTCTCACCCCTATTAAACACACTGTTCATCTCAGTGATTCTTTGGTATCAGGTAGTTAAATCATACATTGATACCCACCACCTCTTACTCAAAACACTCCGTTAAGTATCTTCCCACACTGCCTTTTAAGAGGACTAATACTATCATTTTCATCTGATTTAGATATTTACTTCATATTTGCCAGAAGATTCTGGCCAATGTTTTTGAAAGCACATTTAACTATACCATATGCCACCTTAAATCATCTCTATCAAACAAGCTGTAGGATAAGACTCCGGTTCGTTCTGTTCTGTTTCTCTTTCTTCACAATGTGTTTGTGTATATTTACCCAATTTGTTCTGTTCTTCTTGCCAAATTACAGGTTTGAGATCTCAACTCTTGCGGCGCAGCTGTGCTATTGTTGATGTCTTACAGAATAAGGGTCAGAGAATAAACACATGCTATAAGTTTGTGAGATACCTGAACATTATAAATTATGACGCTATTACTTTCAGATGGGGACAAATGGAAGGTAATTTTTCTTCAAACTTGAAAAAGGCATTTTGGTACCAACGAACTACAGCAAGAAATCCACTCGTAAATAATGTACAGCTTATGGTTGGTTAGGCAGTTTGCTTCATCCTCTGGTGTTTTCAAAGTAAAATGAGCCAGTAAAAGACAGAAAAAAAAACAGCCTCACCGCTACCCTGTATATACCTTCTTTCTGTTTAAATGCCTAAAAATCCACATCAAATAAGCATATATAATAAACATAGATCTTTCTCAAAACGAGTTCCTCAAAGTAGTCTCCTCGTAATGCTGGACAATCATATTTCTGAATAAGATCTGCTTGGGATCTTTTTAATTTTTGTTTATTCCATAATATCCATTTCTGAATGCTGAACAATATCTTATGGCACTGAGACATTCTTAGTTCCCTGTGTTCCCTGTGTTATTATCTTCATGTTAACTCTCTTTTAAATAGAAATCCACAAGCTCAATGTTTTTTTTTTCCAAAAAATAACCTTTTTATTAAAAGTGCAAATTTGGGTATAACACAAAGACAAGAGAAGACTTGCTAGAGCAGGCAAATGAAAAGAGGCACATGTCCATGGACCCAGCTCTGAGACCATGCATCTGGCTTTGAGGCTGCCCGTGTAGGGCTACTTCACCAGTGTGTTGTTAATTATTTAAGTGAGAGAACAGGGGGGCCCATCACCACATCTGTCACCCTCACACAGGAAAGACCTCTATTCATTGCTAGGCCAGATGTGTTTATTTGAAACATAGACTAACTAGCTATTTAATGGGTTTGAATCCTTAGCCAAAAGCTAATTAGGCAAACATATTAAGCATCAGTCACCTTACAAGGCTAAACTGTTTCAGTTGTGTTGGTTTTCATCCAATCTCATAAGCGCTCATCACCTACAAATGTATCTGAAGAAAATTCAAGGCAAAGAAAAAGGCCAAATTACCTGCAACATTCTAAGTAGAAAAAAATAATGATGTCCCCAAATACCAAATATGTTAATACATAAATTCTAAAGCTTTGTCTCACTGGTAGCCCATGCATGGTACAATTTGAAAAGCAAAGTAAGACAAAATAATTCTTTTAGATACCTCTCCAACCCAAACATTCTACAGCAGTGATTTCTCATAGCCAGAATTAATTGTAATCTTATGTTTGGCTGGAGGCACACTTAAGTAGTAGAGTATTAACTGAGCATGCATGAGGCCTTGAGTTCAAGCCCTAGTAGCTTTCCCTCCAAAAATAATTCTCTCTCAAGTATTTAGTATAGACGAATTTAGTATAGACGAATTTAAGTGGCCCTTATAGTACTCTATTGAAAAGCAGGGCTATATTCAAAGAGAAAACAAATTCAATGCCTGGGACGGGGTAGACATATTGCATTCTATAATTGCATATTGCACTCTATATTCATATTGCATTCTTACTTTAGAGAAAAATGTATGCTGCTTTCTTTAACATCATATAAATAAAAAGTCATGTCATTCTCTGTTCTTTTTTTTTTTATTGTGAAAATACCGTATAGAGGGGTTACAATTACATGGGCAAGATAATGAGTACATTTCTTATCAAGCATTGTTGCCTCCTCCTTTGTTTCCCCTTCCCATCCCTTCCCATCTCTCCCCCATTACCCGCACGGCCCCCCCCCGTCTCACCCCCCCACCCCCCGACTCCGGCCAAAGTTGTAAAGTTAGTTTTTTGACATAATGACTTGTACATCTCATTGTTGCAATGGGTCCACTTGTTATGTCCCCCAACCCCAAAATGAGTTGCTAACTATTTTTCTCATGGCTGTTATAGGCCCCTCATGACAATCAATCAACCCTTCTTCAGTTCTTTACAGTGCTAAACTGATATATTTGAGGAGAATTCATTCGACTTTTCATCTAACAAATGCCTAGTGAATCTGCTTGTCAGGTACATACTAAGGGGAACATGACATGAAATTTATCCTAACCAAAAGAAGCCATACGATAATAAAACTAAATAAATGATTTGGGAGAAAAATGAAGACATCTAAAGGGAGCAGGGTCAAGGGAAAGAGAAGATTTTTTTGATCAAATAAGGATACCAGAAAGATCTTTCTGAGAAGGTGTAACAGGAGGTAATATCTGAAAGGGAGGAAGGGCATGACACTTGTATTTTATAGAACACTGCAAATATCAGCATTTTACTCTAAATGGATGAGGAACTTATTACAACTTTAAGTGGAGCATAACATGAACCGAACCTATCTATGTTAACAAGCTCATCCCTGCTGGAATAAGAACAAAGGCAAGCCAAAAAACTAATTATCACAATAAGAGATGATAGTAACTTGGTCTAAGATAGGAAAGTGGTGGTAGTGCAGTAGTAAGCTGAGAATGAATTCTAGATATACTTTGAGATTAGAGCTGAAAGGGTAGATTGATGGAGTTTGTACCCAATAGAGAGGAATCAATAAGTCAAGGAATCAAGGAATCAATGAATCTGAATGATAAAAAGAATGTAGTTGCCAATAATTAAAATAGAAGAAGCATGTTAGGAGGAAGCTCACAGAGTGAGAGGGATAAGACTCCCAACATAACATTACAAATTCAATAAAAGGAAACTAAATGTCAATAGATTTGTCATGGCTAATTCAAGGAAGCCATTAAATCCATTTTTGTCCCTTGCATAGGTAACCTGCCTCAAAAGTCCAGTACCAATCTAATTTAGCCATAGACATGTTATCATTGTCACTAGATTATTATTATTATTATTATTATTATTATTATTATTGTTATTATTATATAACACTGAAAATGAATAACATTTGTAATTTATATAATGCAGGATCTTTGGATTGATTGGAATAGGAGGCTAATACTACCCAATTTGTTTGTCTAACTAGAAGTGTTATTCAAAGAATATCTTGTTATTCAAAACATATCTACAAAAGCAAAGTGTTCAAGTCAACTTAAAAATGCTAAAATAGTTCTCCTTTGATCCATAGAGGAAAATATAATCTTAATCTTCTGAACTCTAATCCAGACTTTGGGTTATTTCTCTGTTCTGTGAAAAGATCATTATGAAGTTCTCCCACAAGTAGTATTCTATTCATTACTCGAAACAATTGCCTCTACCACTATTGGAATGATTAAAGAATATTTCAACTATTTTCAATAATTTGCTTCATAATAGAAAGAGTAGGAAAAAAAATCACAAATGGAAATACTATTAAAATTATTTTGTATAGCTAGCTCAATTTAAAACCCTACATCCAAACTAAAGGTCTCTTATTTTAATCAGCTATCATAAAGTTTTATTAATACACCAAATATGCTAAAATAGACCTTAACATAAATGTAAGATAAAACACCTATTAATAAAAATGTTCAAATATTGTCTAATCTGAAGAATATCGTAATGAGCTATATTCAAAATTGTATTTAATAGTTACTAAATGTTATAAACACTCAAAATCATACTTCAGAACTCTGGATGAAGTATGTGCGTATATGTGTGCACATGTGTACATAATTTTAGTGCCCAAGAATTCAAAATTATAATCATGGCTCTGATGATGTGTAGCCTCTAATAATAGTTCTTAAACGCATCTAGGCAAATATTTATGAACTTTTTAATCAGTATTTGGAAACAAGATTAAAAACTACCATTTTCAGCTATCTAAGATAGATGATGTATAAATTTCAAACTATAATGCACATTCTAAACTGTAGATATAATAAGGCTACTAATTTATATTTGTTATTGTTTAATAATTTGTTGCTAAATGTTTTTAATGAAGTACTTACTCTCCAGCTTTATTCAGTACAGGTGCAGGACACAGCATAGAATCAGATTGTACACTTACTGGTTTTACATCTAAAAAATAAAATATCACTGAATTAGCCAAGTTTATGTAGGTAACAGAGTCCTGTTAATGATATGTAATCAGAGTTCAAGTGTTGATTATTATATAGATTAATATTTTAGACTAATGAAGAGGTGAAAATGGAAGAGATTATATGCTTCATTGACACATAGTTATTGGTAAATCATAAATTCAGAATTTCTAGAAAAGTTAGCATATAGTTGTCAGTACTATATAAAAATATCGCCCTTTGTTCTGTATATTTCAAATATCTCAAACCTTGAAGAATAAAATCCTTTTAAAGAATAATTTAAAATGAAAAGAAAATAAACATACAATTATTTCATAATTCTAACAAAATAGCCATATCTACAAATACACAAATACATTTTTTTAAACTTTCTTTATTTTTTTAATTTTTTTTATTTTTGGGTCCAGTTGTGGGGCCTGAACTCTGGGCCTGGGTGCTGTCCCTCAGCTCTTCGGCTCACTCTACCGCTTGAGCCACAGCACCACTTCCGGCTTTTTTCTTTTTGTTTATGTGGTGCTGAGGAATCAAACCCAGGGCCTCAGACATGCAAGGCAAGCACTCTACCACTGAGCCACCTTCCCAGCCCCCACAAATACATTTTACTAAGCTCAGTGCTTAAATTTTCCTGTTGATCTTTTTTTTTTTTTGGTCGGTCATGGGGCTTGAACTCTGGGCCTAGGCACTGTGCTAATTAGTGTGTTAAATGTTATCAGAGAAACAGCAAATTTATGGATGAGTCTCTCATAAAACAACTATGCCAGCATTTAGAGAATTACACTTTGGGGGGATTGTTTGTTTTATGTGCTGGTCCTGGGTCTCAAGCTCAGGTTCTGGGTGGTATCCCTGAGTTTTTTCACTCCAGGCTAGTGCTCTACCACTTGACCCACTTCTGACTTTTTGGTGGTTAATTAGAGATGGAATTTCCTGCCCCATCTAGCTTCGAACCTGGATCCTCAGCCTTCATGAATAACTATTCAAAAAACTTCTTGAATAGCTAGTATTATAGACATGAGCTATCAATGCCTGGAAATATATGGCTTGTTTTACAAGACAAATTTTTAGAATGGAAAATAATCATCTATAAGGAAAAGACCCCAAGCTTGTTCAGCTTGACTGTTTAGTTGGTAGTTGGAGCTCTATTTTAGCCACATTGTCAGCCCAAGTTTTGGCCAACTTCTCTGTCCAGGCTTCAAGCTGCAATCCTTCAGATCTCAGCCTCCTGAATGGCTAAAATTTTAAGTATAAGCCACTGACACTCAGAAGGGAAAAAATATTTTAATCGAGTTCCAAACTCTAATAATAGTGATAATATGACAATATGATAATAATATTGATAGTATGACAATTATCAATAAACACTATTGTGGGTGAGTAATGGAAATACAAAAAATACAATATAAAATCCTCTGTTTTCAAGAAACTAACAAATTATTAGAAAATTAGATTTAAGAAAACAATGGCAAAACTTAAGATACTATAGAAGGAGTCTGAGTCCAAGATAACTACTTTAGGGGCTGGGAAGGTGGCTCAGTGGTAGAGCACTTGCCTTGCATGCATGAGGCCCTGGGTTCGATTCCTCAGCACCACATAAGCAAAAAGAAAAAAGCCGGAAGTGGCGCTGTGGCTCAAGTGGTAGAGTGCTAGCCTTGACCTGAAGAGCTGAGGGACAGCGCCCAGGCCCAGAGTTCAGGCCCCATGACCGGACCCAAAAAAAAAAAAAAAACCAAGATAACCACTTTAAAACAAGAGAAGCAAAGCCAGGTGCAAGTGGCTCAGGCCTGTAATCCTAGCTATTCAGGAGGCTCATTGCTGAGGATTTCAGTTCAAACCCAGACTGGACAGCAAAATCCTTGAGACTCTTTAATTAACCAGCAAAAACCTGAGAAGTATAACTTTGGCTCAATTGGTAGACCACTAGCCTTAAGCTAAGTGGCAGAGCACAGGCCCTGAGTTTTAAGCCCAGCCTAAAATGCATGCATGAGCACATGCACGCACTCATGCACACACACACACACACACACACACACACACACACACACACACACACACACACACACACACACACACACTGAATAATGAGGCTACTTCAGAAAGAGTTAAGCACTTTTTAAATTATGAACATTGCCATAATTGCTAATTGTTGCTACTTGTACCGTACTTGTACTTGTCCTAGAATTTTTCTTTCTTAGTTGATTAAAAACTATAACATAGCTGATCTTTGTTGGACAAAAGAGGCAAGCACTTGATGTTCACACACTGTACAGATGTTAGTGTGCCATCGGGATTACTGGGGACCTACTCTTTATATATGTGGCATTTACGGTGTAGGTGCAGCGAACACTGTCATCCCGACTGCCCAACGTGACTGCTCTTCCGCTCAGGACAACTTGAAATTCCTCTAAAAGTGAAAAGGAAAACATACATTTTCATCATTGCTTAATGAAAAACAAATTCTTCAAGTTAAGATTTTACTTGAAACAAAAGTTATCAAGGCAAAAAGTGAGGCTTTTCTTCTTTGTTGTTGTTTTTAATGTACTATGTGAATTCTTCTTTCTTTCCTGTGTGTGTGTGTGTGTGTGTGTGTGTGTGTGTGTGTGTGTGTGTGTGTGTTTTCCTTTTCCTATGACTTATCCCCTTTGTCACTGTATTTGATTTGGTAACCTGGGTATTGTATATACAGTTATCTGAATTAGGGAAGGGAATGGGAACAGCAAAATGCTAAGACAAAGGACAACAGGAGAACCAATGCAATATCAATACTCCCAAGACACTATGTTGGACTGTACAACTTGGAGAGGGGCTGGGAGGGGGGAAAGTGGGAGGAAAATGAGGGAGGAGGTAACAAGTTTGACAAGAAATGTACTCGCTACATTATGTATGTAACTGTAACCCCTCTGTACATCACCTTGACAAAAAAAAGGTAAATATCCACTAAAAAAAAGTGAATTTCTGCATTCTATTCAGTCAGTGACAATGAAGAAACAGTTCTCCATTTCCAACTGGGCTTGCTTTCTTCACCACTTTAGATAAATGCAATGAAGGTTACTTTTAACTACAACCTGAAAACACATTATTTTATTCTCTCAATGAATATTTTCTAATAGTGACCAAGGGATTATAATTAAAATCTTAACAAACTTTCACAGACATACCAAATCTCCCAATTGCTATCCTTACAAAATGATCAAGAAAGAAGTCTCTCTGTTTTTACTTTTCCCACTCTTGGTTATTGAGTTTTGGATATACAAACAAAACATATAATGTATTCATGTACTATGTAGAACCATCACTGCATGCCTGAAAACATAAATGTTGCTGGGCTCTGGGGGCTCACACCTGTAATCTTAGCTACTCAGAAGACTTGAGCTCAAGAGTTCAAGGACATCACCCAAGCCCTGAGTTCAAACCTGTGACTGACAAAAAAAATAAAACAAAACAAAAAACACGAATGTTTTGTCTTAGTATGTCAATATATGTCTCCCCAATACAGAATTCTTCTCCACTAGCTTCTTTGCCTTACTAGTCCTTACTTTATTTTTTATTGCATACAGACTTACAAATTATCAGAGGTCATATATTTTATATTACTAATATCTATAGCCAGTAACTAAAAAATTTTAAGTACTTATTCCTTCCTATAGAGGCACTAATGTTAATGGAAGACATGCTACAAGAAAAGTTAAAATCGTGTTTACTACTTGATTACCACAGTGTATATCAACTATTTTAACAGTGATTAACTCTTACTACAAAGGCAAACTATGGCACATAAAATGTTGGTTTACTTGAGCAAATCACAGGTCATAAATTGGGCAGCTCCAAGACAGAAACAGTAAGACAAACATAGAAGTAACACAAAGAAACATCTGACTGGTAACAGTAGCATAGGACTTTATTTGGTTTACCCTGTCAGAAAGTCCCTGATTTCATGATTTCTAAATGTGGTTGCTTTTGACTGGTTGAGCTGAAGTCCTACTTTTTTTCTTTATTATATTATATTATATTTATTTACACAAAACAGGTCAAGCTTTACATATGTGTATAAATCCAGAATAGGTCTCTAGTGAGGCCTAACTGGTTTTGTCTGCTCAGGATTCTTCAGGCTTCATCTGCATTTCCCTTCATTCTAACACCTTCTATCTTCTCAAACTTTTCCCATCTACCATAATCCAACACACATACAGTCACTAACTATGACCGACAAGCTACAAAGCTATCAGCATCCAATGTCATATGAAAGAAAGCTCATGTCTATAAATTCATATAAAGTACAAATAAACATTTGATGCTGAAACATTATACATGCTGACATTATACATTTGACAGATACAGATCTAACAGAACAATCACTATCAACAGCCACTAAACTTTGTCTGCCTCTGTTTCGCCAGCTTCAAATCAGGGATTTGAAAACTGCCAGATAGTGTTTTGTGAAGCTTAGGTACAATTACATATGACGATGACCCAGTATAGAAAGAGCAAAAAGTAGATTTTAATGAAAAAGTAGTTATTATAGTAATATTACTTCCATTTTTTGTTTTCTCTATGAATTTGTACATCTCTGTCGTTAGAAAAGATGATCACTTCTCTTACGCATCTCAATGGTACTTCATTAGGAAGTATAGAAGGTCAAAGTTTAAGATTATCTCCACTGGGGAGGAAGGTTCTGTAGTAAAATAGACAATATATTTTCCCCTTTTATCCCTATTAGACTCAATATTTTTTCTGTTTCCAAGTTGTTTCAGGTTGAAATGAACTCTAGATCAAACCTGAAGAATAAAGAAAAATAAATCAGCAAGAATCAGACTCTCTAGACAAGGATAGATGGAAGGTACAAAATCCTAAGTTTTTTGGGGGGGAGGGTTGTGGGGTTTGTTGTTATTGTTGTTGTTGTTGTTTTTCTGAAGAAGCCATCTGCTTCTTGCAGACTGCCTATAAGTCATTTCCTTTTGTGCCTAGAGCTGGCAGATATCATATTTGGCCAGGTCATCAAGGCATGGAGCTCAAAATCCATGGATACCTAACTAGTCAGATAAAAGATTCCATATTTTATTTGCCATAAGAAAGGTCTCAAACATGAACTAAAGATACAGAATATTCTAAAAGCCTGTCACACAATATGCTCACTATTTAAAGTAGCACTCCACTCTTAAAAATTTGAATTTAAAATAGAAATATTTCAAGGAATTACTTTAAAAAATTCTTACACAAAAAAGATGCCAGAAAAGTTAATTTCTGCTATTCTCTTTGCAACATGAGTCTCAAATAATATATTTTAGCTAAGAAAAAAGTACACAGCTCTTACATGATATTTTAAATTTTTAAACACTTACCCCCAACACAGACACTTGAGGGTCTTAATTCCAGGATTTCAGTACATGACTTATCTAGTATCTAGAAAGGAAAAATAGGAGACCAAACTATAACAAATTATAACAAGTGAAGTGAAGTAAGGATTACCAGTAGTCATTCTTGAAGTACTTGAGGTCTTCTCCTCACTTCAAGACAAGGCAGAGAGTCAGGCACAGGTGGCTCATCCCTGTAATCCTAGCTACTCAGGAGACAGATCTGAAGATCATGGTTCAAAGCCAGCCTGAGCAGGAAAGTCTGTGTGATTCTAATTTCCAATGAACTTCAAAAAGTGTTGGAAGTTCAGCTGTGGCTCAAGTGGTAGAGCAGTAACTTTGAGTAAAGTAAAAAAGTTCAAGGACAGCAACCAGGCAGGTTTCATCAAAGGAAGGAGAGATGGAGAGAGGAAGAGAGGAAAACAAGAGGGAGAGGGAATGAGAGAGGAAGAGGGGGAAGAAAATCAACTTCTACATGTAAAACTACCAAACTTTAAGGAAATTTCTACATGGTGTATTTTAAGACTGTATACTGAAGGATTTTTACTGGATTAGAGTAAATCTAGGGAAAGGGCTGGATGCTTCCCGGAAGTCTGACAGTCAGTATGAATAGATAGATGGCTAAAATTTCCCTTCAGCATACACTCAACGCTGGCTTTTTCCATTAGGCAAAAGCAAGATAGCAAATGAGATCTTCTATTTAATAATGTTGGTGTGGATTCTATTTAGAAGTTCAATATGTTATCAATAAATAATCAGTTCTTTATTTGAGAGTGACATTCCTAGTTCATGCTCAGACTTAATTCCTATGGGAGTTCATCTGTTTTGTACATATCAAACATTACACTGGTAGAGCACAGAGTCCTTGTGGGAGCCAAATTTTATCCTCAGAAACACAGGCTCTGTATTCAGGCATTCCCAAGGCACTGAAACAGAATGGCTCTACTTCTGCTTCTCAGAAATATAAACCACTGTACAAAGCACAAGTCTACAAGTGAAAAACAATGATGAAACAAGCTGTTCCAAATAGCCACAACCCTGTCTTTATTTTTAGAACATCTCTGCACTACATTATCAACATCAGACAAATTCCAGATGATCTTCAAGCAGTGTTTCTTTTCTGAAGGAAGCTGAAAACTGAGCTGTGCAGCAGTTCATAGTAAGTTCTGCTACCAACTAGAACAGGAAGGAAGGATTGCAACCAGAAAAAGAAATGCCTCCTATGTTTCTATCATTAACAGTGAGATACAGATGCTCGATGCCTTAAACCAACTGTTGATCCAGAGAATTCTCACTGCTGGTGTGCATGCATCTCTCAAAAGAGGCAGTGGGCCTTGTAGTACTGTTAAAAATTATTTCCCAATGAATGCAATGTATTCAAGAATTGAGGACCATTTCAGGTTATTGTAGCCTCTTGGAGAAATGATACTCAAATCACTAAGATCTTTAAATATTTTGACATAATTCAGATAGAAGGATTCTGAAGGAAATAGGATAGAAAACTTTTGCAAGAGAATGCAGAGCTAAAACTTCTCCAATTAACAAAAATGGGCATTAATAGATATTGCTTTGGACCACTTGAAATTTTTTTAAAAAGAGGAGAGGTGAAAGGGGAGAAAAACTCAAAAGAAAAATACAAAATTTCTAGATATGTCTGCTACCAGTTCTGAAAACACTTATTTAAAAATAGATCACATTACAGGGACAATTGCATCTTTCAGTTTGTAATATCTTTATTATTTATTTAACCATTCCTCTTTCAGTATTATTGAAACATGTTTTAAGTAGAAAGGAAAGTTATGAGAGAAGTTAAAGGCTTCATCTATTTGAAATTGAAATCAGTGCTGGACGCCAATGGTTCCTGCCTATAAACCTAGCTACATAGGTGCCTAGGATCTGGAAGACTACAGTTCAAGGGAAGCCCAGGAAGAAAAGTCAAAAAGATGGGCTGGAGTTTAGCTCAAGTGGTTGAGTACCAGCCTTGACCAAACAAGCAGAATAAGCATGAGACCCTGAATTCAAACTGTGGTACCAGCAAAAGATGTAAAGAAAAAGAAATAAAAAATTATTTTCCTGAATCTCCTAAAGAAAATGTATAAATTACAAAAGAGCTAGGTGCTTGTGCTCATGTCAGTTAATCTAGCTATTCAGAGGACTAAAGATATTGGGGACAGCAGTTCAAAGACAACTCTAGCCAAAAAGTCTGAAAAGCTCCAAAATAACCAATACAATGCAGAGCTAGAGACATGGCTCAAGTGATAGAGCACCATCTTAACAAGCAAGTCAAAGAAGCGAGAAGCATATGTTCGAGATCCAAAATGCCCCCCAAAAAATTACAGAGGGATTTTTCTAGGGTCTATATCAAAGAATATGCATTCCATAACAACTGCTATGAATTTATTAAATTTATTGCTCTGTCTTACTAATACTGACCATTGCTCACATAATACTTACTAGTAAACGCTGGAGAATAAAGCTGTCTGCATATCTGAAACTACACTGCTTATCTCTTGCAAAGTATTTTCATTTTGAAGTAAGGAATCAGGGTGATTTAAGTAGTCACATTACATTAAACAAAGTTGGGCACTGTCCCTCAGCTCTTCAGCTCAAAGCAAGCACTCTACCACTTGAGCCACTGCACCACTTCCAGTTTTCTGGTGATTAAATGGAGATACTCACAGACTTTCCTGCCCAGGTAATGCATTCCTTGAAAGGCAGCAGTTCAAGTATGGAGTTATAAAATTATCAAGGCCATCTGATACAACCCAATTGACTTTCTTCAACATAATCTCATCTTCTCTAAAGTTTCTTTAATTCTTAAGATTTCTTTGATGCCAGGTGCTGGTGGTTCAAAGCCAGCAATGGAAGTTAAGACCATGAAACTCTTTTTTTTTCTTTTTTTTCTTTTATTTTATTTTATTTTATTTTATTTGTGAACATACTGTACAGAGGGGTTACAATTACATGGGCAGAATAATGCGTACATTTCTTACCAAGCATTGCAGCCTCCTCCTTTGCTTTACCCTTCACATCCCTTCCCAGCCTCCCCCCTCCCCCGCAATCCCAATCCTTCTCCTTCCCCCCCATTCCCCCCCCCCGCACCGACGTTGTAAAGCTCGTTTTGGACATGACAACTTGTACTTCTCATTGTTGCAACAGGTCCACCTGTATCCTTAAACAACTGGTTTTTCCCCATCTCCTCCACAAGTTATACTGACATCAAATATAGTGAAAGCAGGGGTTATACTGTGGGGGAGGGACATACAAAGCAACAAAGAGATAATCTTATAAATGCATTAGAAACACATGCATGAAAGAAAAAAAGCATTAAAATACATATCTAAGGGTTCATTTTCCTGACATCACATTATCTGACCTTTTCCGCTTGACTCATGCATATACTAGATATTGCAAATAAGGGAAACCATGGGACCTATGTTTCTTTGGGCTTGGCTTACTTCACTTACTATAATTTTTTCCAAGTTTTTCCATTTCCTAACAAATGGGGCAATGTCATTCTTTCTGATGGAGGCATAGAATTCCATTGTGTATATATACCACATTTTCTTGATCCATTCATCTACTGAGGGGCATCTGGGTTGGTTCCATATCTTAGCTATAGTAAATAATGCTGCAATAAACATTGTTGTGCTGGTAGCTTTAGTGTGGTCTTGTTTGTGATCATTTGGGTAAATGCCCAAAAGTGGGATTGCTGGGTCATAGGGGAGTTCTATGTGAAGTCTTTTGAGGAACCTCCATACTGCTTTCCAAAGTGGTTGAACAAGTTTACATTCCCACCAACAATGAAGTAAGGTTCCCTTCTGTCCACATCCCCTCCAGCATCTGTTGTTGTTAGAGTTCTTGATTTTTGCCGTTCTAACTGGGGTGAGGTGATATCTCAATGTTGTTTTGATTTGCATTTCTTTTATGGCTAGGGATGTTGAACATTTCTTCATGTGTCTATTGGCCATCCTTCTTTCTTCTTCAGAGAAGTTTCTCTTTAAGTCTTTAGCCCACTTATTTACTGGGCAGTTGTTTCTTTGAGGATTTGTTGTTGGGGGGTTTAATTTTTTGAGTTCCAAGTATATTTTAGATATGAGACCCTTGTCCGTTGTATGGCTAGTAAAGATCTTCTCCCAATCCGTGGGCTTTCTATTGATCTTGCTAGCTATGTCATTTGCCCTGCAGAAGTTCTGCAACTTTATGCAATCCCATTTGTCCAACCTTTCTTTGATTTGTTGTGTTTCCGGGTCTCTATTCAAAAAATTTTGGCCTGAGCCAAGGAGACCTAGGGTTTCTCCTATTCCATCCTGTAATGTTTTCAGAGGGTCTGCTTTGAGTTCAAGGTCTTTGATCCATTTGGAGTTGATTCTGGTGCAGGGTGATATATAAGGATCTAGCTTTTGTTTTCTACATGTAGTTAACCAATTTTCCCAGCACCATTTACTGAAGAGGCTGTCTTTCTTCCATTCTATTGTTTTAGCTCCCTTATCGAAGATTAGATGGCTCTAGGTCTGTAGGTTCATTTCTGGGTTTTCAATTCTATTCCATTAAGACCATGAAACTCTTATCTCCAATTAACTACCAGAAAACTAGAAGTGGCGCTGTGGCTCCAGTGGTAGATTGCTTGGGTTGATGAGCTCAGAGACAGCTCCCAGGCCCAGAGTTCAAGCCCCATGACCAAAAAAAAAAGATCTCCTTTGATTTTATGTTATACTGAGTGTGTAACTTGTCTCATCCATAAAAAGCTAAACCAGGATAAGTCAGGCTAAGCCAGGATGAAGTTAATTTTTGTGACAAAGCATCTAGCCCTTTAATTATTTTGAATGTTGAAATATTCAAATTATGACTGCCATAACTTAAAACAAAATGTTTATACAGTTAATAGAAAATAAATTGTGATCTAAATTTGTTTTTAACCTAGAGTTTATCATATTCTATATTCAGAAAACAACTCGAAGTCAAAATAATTTGACGTTTGAACATAGTTAACATCATTTTTAAATCAGTTCCATAAGTCAAAATAGCTCATAAAGTATTCTTATCAAGTAATTGTAAAAGTTGAAATGTTCAAGATATTAAGATGGATCTATTACATTAAAAATGTTGCCAAATGCTGTTGGCTCATGCCTATAATCCTAGCTACTCAGGAGGCTAAGAGCTAAGGATCACAGTTCAAAGCCAGTCTGGACAGAAAAGTCCCTGTGAGATTTATCTCCTATTAATCACTCAAAAACTGCACGTGGTGCTGTAAATCAAAGTGGTACATTGCTAGCCTTTATCAAAAGAGATCGGACAGTGCCCAAGCCCTGAGTTCAAGTCCCACTACCAACCAAAAAAACAAAAACAAAAATCAAAAATGTCATCATTATTCAACAACTGATGAAGAAATGTATTTTTGAACACTCCAATTTTTACCAAACTAAATAATCTTCCAAATGACAAACCATGTATAACTGAGATATTTTTCCCATTCTCTACTTCCATCATTTGTTCAGTTCAGGAATTCGTAAAGATGTTTGTTCAAATATATATTGCATCTGCCTTCAATATTTCTCATTAGAAACAGAAAGCATTTTCTACTGAAGATTGGTTTTAGTTGCCTAGAGAGACCCAATAGCATCATGGACCAAATCTACAAACCACATGCCATTAACAGAGCAGATCTCTTAAGTAATGTATACTCTAAATTCAAGTTTTATTATTTAAGATTTGGGGATATGTGCATATCTGTGTGTGCACAAAAAAACTTACTTTTCACTGTGAAAAAAAGTATACTACTCCAACGTCTTATCACTAGAAATAGTTTAAGGAATTTTATAAATGAAAAATAAATACATAAATTTTACCTATTTCTGGCTAAAACTTTGAGTTAAAACTTTCTACATTAGCTAAAAATATGGTCAAGAAAATTTTCTTAAATCTAGCATGATGATATTTATCATTTGTTGCCTCTTTAAATTTCAGTAACTAAATTTCTTCAGTTAACTCTCATCACTGTAATGGATACATATTATTGTCTGTTTCATAGGTGAGGAAAGTTAGAGCTCAGGTGGCTTTTAAAGTTGCTCTAGAACTGTTTGCTCTTAACTACTAAGGCAGATAACTCTAGGCTTGATTGAGAACAAAGCTCATTCTCCTAATCAGCTGTTAACACTGAGTAAACTGTTAAAATATTATCTGATTGCTTTATGCTACCTAATACATTCTAAAATCTGGCTTATATTACCTTCAAAAGTCGATATCTAAGCAGAAGTTTTTAGTTCTATCTCCAGATAGATATGTAGGTAGGATAGATAAGAGACAAAGACAGACAGACAGGCAGACAGACCAACAGACAGATGTGGTTTGGATAGGTGCTCTCCAATGGCACATGTATGAAAGTCTTGTTCCTTATTCTGTGAAGCTATGGGGAGGTGGTGGAACCTTTAATGAGGTAGAAACTATGAGGAGTCACCATCCATGGGTCATGGAGTGAAATTTCTAAAACAGAGTCATAATAAACGTTTTCTCTTTCTAAGCGGATTCACCTCCAATAATTATTACATACACATCAGCGTGTATGTATTTTTCCTCTCCCCTGGAGTATGGAGCCAGCCTTGGATAATTCTTTGATATAGAATTAGTTACTCCTTGGTCCTTCCCACCCAAAGTCTCATTACATTGCTGGATACACACAGTCACTCAGTTCTTTTCTGCAGATAGTAACTATATAGGTTTTTCTCTCCCTCCTCAAATATGCCATTTCAATACATCTCTTCTCATGTCACAAACTCACTAATATTATATGTATATATGTGGCCTTTCAGATAATCAAGATACATATGCTTGTGAAAACCCTGTAGGTGGAAATTTAAGTAATATAACTACTAAAAAGCAAGAAATGCAAACAATGAAGAGGGACATGTTTCCTAAAATGAGTTTCTAACCTGATTGAGAAACCAGATCTGTCTTCCTGAGTTCTATTTCTCTTCTGTTCTTTTTCTTAATCCTTTCCTTCTATCTGTGAGCCATGAGGTCTCCAAAACCTTTTTAATGGACAGTTGTTCCCATAGAGCAGATGCTGAGTAAAAGATAAAAATGTGGGGGCTGGGAAGGTGGCTCAGTGGTAGAGTGCTTGCCTTGCATGCATGAGGCCCTGGGTTCGATTCCTCAGTACCACATAAACAGAAAAAGCCAGAAGTAGTACTGTGGCTTAAGTAGTAGAGCTCTAGCCTTGAGCTGAAGAGCTGAGGGACAGCACCCAGGCCCAGAGTTCAGGCCCCACGACCGGACCCCCCCCCAAAAAAATGTGGGCTTCCAGAGGAAAGGGGTCTAGGCAGAGTGGCTAGTGGTACACAATACCATTTGTAACACCTGGGTTTACAAACTGGTGAAAATCTATCATAGGAAAAAAAGGTTAAAATATGAAATTGTAAATTCTATGTTTTTTTCTGTAAAAACTCTATATTCCAAACTATAAATTTAAATGCACATAATAAGATCCTTGGAACTTACTCTGTTAGTTCCAATTTATTTGTTTTGAATGTTTCCTTTAAAAATGTATGGAAAACCTTGCGCATGTAACTGTAACCCCTCTGTACAGTATCTTTACAATAAAAATTATATATTAAAAATGTATGGAAAAAAATTCCTGTCAGGTCTTAACAACCTAAACTCAAAAACCAAGTATTCCTCTTTTCTGAGTTAAGATAATGTTGCTAAGGAACTAAATATGTTCAATGCTGAGAAGTTTTAATTCTTTATTTTCTGTTGCTTCTAACTGGTTGTATGAAACTGTATGCTGTACTTTTACAATTCAGAAATCTCTCCACAGTTTTGTAAAATTGAAAACACTAATTTCATGGGATTTCTCTGTTTGGCAAGAGGGGAGAGGAAGAGAAAGACAAGGCTGTTTATGTCTCTCCTCCAGGTTTGGTTTGGTTAACAGTGATGCCAGATGCAGCCTTCATTGCCAGCTGGGACTGTGCTGCCTGTTGGCCTCTTTGAGATACAGATGTTTGGCAAGAGATGAAAGTAGATCCCACTGCTGTCCATTCTCTGCAGCCCAACTTGCATGAAGTATCAGAATGGTGTTTCACTCTGGATACTCTAAGCATGTTCCAAATTAGTGTGGATTGAGTTGACATCTAGTGTAATATCAAGTTGTAGAATTTCAACAGGCCAAATTGCTACACTAGAAAACAAGTGCCGACATGCACCCTGGAACTAGAATTGGCAAAGTTCGTGGGGCATTGAGAACCCTGGCTAAATCAGAAGCCCAATTGTTCCAACAATTTCATTGGTTACAAAGAGTTTTTTATCTTGCTTGTCTATTGGGTTACAATCACCTCTTTATAATTACTGGATAATAACTCGATAAAGTGATGGTGTTGTCAAGGAACTGTATATAGCATCAATAACTGGACAGCATGAGAAGGTCTGAGCTTTGTAAAAACCTTGACTTGATTTCTATCTTAGAGGTTGTAAGCTTTGGAGCCATATTGTGATTAAGATGATATAAATCCCTGAATGATTTTCCATAACTGGCACATGTTATAATAGCAAATATAGGACATTCAAGATGTAAAAACCTTATCACAGCCTGATTAATATAGAAATAGATATGGCTTTTTCATTCTGGTATTTTTAGGATAAAATGCAATTTACTAAGGGAAAAGTGATGGATATACTCAAGATGAAAATTTAACATAGAATAAATGTAGGTATCTCATTGAAGTAAAAATAGATTCTTTCCCCATATTTCAATTCACATACACTATTCAAACTTTTCCAACATTTGTATAACTCTATTAAAAATTCAAATTCTCATCTAACTGATTTGGAGTATATGTATACACAACACTGACAACAAAGGATAATTACAGGTAAGCTAGTACCATTTCTCTAAGGTAACAGAAGGAAGCATGTCAGAAAACATCGGTAAGGGTAAAGCGAAGTCTAATATCATGCATCTTGTTCTATTGAGTCAATGAACAGCTATAAACACTACAAAAACATGCCCCAAATATAAAAGATTCAAGTTTATAAGGAAAGATAAATAAGCAATACTGGTTTTAAAGGTACCAACAAATGGTAAGTTTTCATTACTTGCCATCCATGTGCATAGAATAAGCAGCTGCAACCATTGAAAAAACCTCTCCCATATTTTAATTGTTTTCCTTTCAAAATTCAGATATGTAATTTGTATTTTCTCTGTGGCTGCCAAACATCCCAAGCAAGTAATTTTTTTCTCTGAGAGATAATACTTTAATTCAAAATAATTGGTACTTGTAATCACGTGTTTTGGTTGAACCCAACTTTTCCGAATGCTTGGAGCTTCAAAAATGTCAGTTGCCCAACAGCATGCAACACTCTGACCCTTTGTAAACCCAGATACTCCCTTCCTTCATAAGTTAAGTAGGATCTCATTAGTGACAAAATCCTAAACAAGCTTATCCTAAGAAATCTAGAGAAGCATTGTAAGTTAGAATCATTTTCTTATTCTTCCCAACTGACAGCACAACACATACATAATTACATAATTCCAATTGAAGGAAGCAAGGAAGGAAAGAAGGAAGGAAGGAAGCAAGCAAGCAAGTAAGCAAGCAACATAACATAAGTTTTTTTATATTTCACAATCGCAATGTTATAGCAAATCATATTAGCAGGTATTCCTTTTTTTACTTCAACTCAGAAAACAAATTATGATTTGAAACAAACATTCATCTGCATCCTAATTTTTGTTTTTTGGGGGGGTTCATAATAATCATTTAGTGCTCCCTTGATGGATCAATAGGCTTTCCAGGAAAAGCCTTAAAACTATAATAAAAAGTAATAGTGAAAGTACAATTTGTTTCAGAACCTAAACAAAATTGTGTGTCAGCATATTTCTCATTCTGATGCAAATGTTATGCCCTAATACCCAGAATTGCCCACATTGCTTTTTATCAATGGGAACATGAAATAATTCTGCCAAGCATTCTGCCTACATATTGTTCCATAGGATTATTCATAAAGGCATACAGACAAAATGTTTCCCTATGCAATGACAATTTAAAAAACACGTTTTCTCCATTCTTCTATCAATTTTATAAACATACGTGTCAAAAGTTATAAGTTGTGGGGGCTGGGAATATGGCTTAGTGGTAGAGTGCTGGCTGAGGGACAGCTCCCAGGCACAGAGTTCAAGCCCCATGACCATCAAAACAAAGAACTGGTAAAGCCTTTGCAGGACATTCCATTTGTAACCCAGAAGGTTGATGTCATCAATAAAAATGTGCCATTTACCTTTGCCTGCAAACCACAATGCCGTTAGTTTTATTTCCTCACAAGACCGAAAGTATTTACTCAAAATAGATTTGATTTCCTTAACCTATAATTGCAATTCGATAAAGTATAAATAAGGAAAGAATAATGTTATGTAACATTTTCATACAAATACAAATAAAATACTGGACCGTGAGTAGAAGCTTGTAAAAAGAAAAAGTGAGTGATAAGCAACTGAAAGCAAAACTCACTTTTATCTTTTAGTTTCGTGAAATTGAGAAGAAGATAACTGATTAGACTCGATGTGAAAAAAATGTTCAAAGTGTTTGGCTATTACAGAAGACTTTACTAGCTAGGCTTTTTCCTAACCAGAGCACTTTCGCATCCTTTCTCTTCTGTGAACAATGCCTCCTTTCTATTAGAGACTCAGTTCACCACTCTACATAGTCCCACTGAGACTATCGATCACAATACCGTCTGTTCCCTCTCTGTCTTGACCCCTACCCTTGTCCTAGGGGCACAGGAGGCATATTAGCCAAACCGATCTAAATAATACTGACATCATTAGTACAACAATGAGCACCCAGAGCTGAATGTAGTGGTTCATTTATGTAATCCTAGTAGCTTGAGAGGCTGAGATTTGGGAGGACGGTGGATTGAGGCTTGCTAGAACAACAACAAAAAAAAGTTCACAAGATACTGCCCCCACCCACCTTTATCTCAAGCAATAGCTGGGCATAGTAACATAAGCCTGTTATCTCAGCTCTCCAAGGGCTGAGATCAGGAAGATTAAGGTTCTAGGCAAGGGTATTGAGATACCATCTCAACAGAAAAAAACTGACTGTGATGGTACACGCCTATCATCCTAGCGAGGGCAAGAAGCATAAATAGGAGGATTCTGGTCCAGGGTATCCCATGCTAAAAGAGCAAAGTTGGCTGAAGGTGTGGCTCAAGTAGTATCATACCTGCCTAGCCAACAGTAAAGCCCTGCATTCAATTCCCAGTACCACACACACACAAAAAGGAACATATAAACTAACTGAGCTCTTATTCGGGATGCAAAAGACTCAAGTGATGTTATTATACCAATAAACTTGCTGGCAGGAAACCATATATTCCTGACACCATTTACAATTCCCATTCTCTGCCATTCCTCCAAATATAAACTAATTAAGCAAATGAAATATTGGCAAGATTTACTAAGCAGGAAGATCCTAAGAACACAGTTGATTCCCCTGGATCCAGCTGTCCCGAATATTATTTTCTTCTCAATGTTGCAATCCATAGCTGGGAGAACTTTTTGCCACAGCTGGCTTCAATTCACCCTCCTCCCAATCTCAGCCTCTCCATTGAACTGGATTACATCAATGAGGCACCACACCTGGAGTGAGTTTTTTTTTCTTGTACCAATGATATTATTTATGTTTATACTAATGACATCAACGCATTTATTTTCCCCCTTAAATTCTTAGCTCTTGACATTTGTGATCAAAAGAATCTTCATATGATATCTCAATGTTGTTTGGATTTGCATTTCTTTTATGGCTAGGGACATTGAGCATTTCTTCATGTGTCTATTGGCCATCCTTCTTTCTTCTTCAGAGAAGCTTCTCTTTAAGTCTTTCGCCCACTTATTTATTGGGCAGTTGTTTCTTTGAGGATTTGTTGTTGGGGGGTTTAATTTTTTGAGTTCCAAGTATATTTTAGAGATGAGACCCTTGTCCGTTGAATGGCTAGTGAAGATCTTCTCCCAATCCGTGGACTTTCTATTGATCTTGCTAGCTATGTCATTTGCCCTGCAGAAGCTCTGCAACTTTATGCAATCTCATTTGTCCAACCTTTCTTTGATTTGTTGTGTTTCCGGGTCCAACCCAGATGCCCCTCAGTAGATGAATGGATCAAGAAAATGTGGTATATATACACAATGGAATTCTATGCCTCCATCAGAAAGAATGACATTGCCCCATTTGTTAGGAAATGGAAAAACTTGGAAAAACTTATATTAAGTTTACAATGTCAGTGTGGGGGGGGGAGGGGGTATAATTGGGTGGGGGGAGGGGGGAGGCTGGGAAGGGAGGTGAAGGGTAAACAAAGGAGGAGGCTACAATGCTTGGTAAGAAATGTATGCATTATCCTACCCATGTAATTGTAGCCCCTCTGTACAGTATGTTCTCAAATAAAATAAAATAAAATTTAAAAAAAATTATATTAAGTGAAGCAAGCCAGGCCCAAAGAAACATAGGTCCCATGGTTTCCCTTATTTGTAATATCTAGTATATGTATGAGTCAAGCGGAAAAGGTCAGATAATGGGTTGTCAGGAAAATGAACCCTTAGATATGTATTTTAATGTTTTTTTTTCTTTCATGCATGTGTTTCTAATGCATTTATAAGATTATCTCTTTGTTGCTTTGTATGTCCCTCCCCCACAGTATAACCCCTGCTTTCACTATATTTGATGTCAGTATAACTTGTGGAGGAGATGGGGAAAAACCAGTTGTTTAAGGATACAGGTGGACCTGTTGCAACAATGAGAAGTACAAGTTGTCATGTCCAAAACGAGCTTTACAACGTCGGTGCGGGGAGGGGGGGGCGGGGGGGAGGGAGGGGAAGGAGAAGAATTGGGATGGGGGGGAGGGGGGAGGCTGGGAAGGGATGTGAAGGGTAAACCAAAGGAGGAGGCTGCAATGCTTGGTAAGAAATGTACGCATTATCCTGCCCAGGATGTTCACAAATGAAATAAAATTAAATTTAAAAAAAAGAATCTTCATATGATAGAATTACTTAATTATTTGGAGGCAAAAGCTAACTTTTGGTGCTCAAATACTCCATTAACTATACTACAAAAATATTTTCAAGAACTTGATGGCCTTTATTTATTCATCCATATGAATTATGCAATGGTAGATTGTGGCTAGCTGGGGCAACATAAATTAGATGTTACTTAACACGCTATGTTAGACAATAGGCAAATTAAACCCAGGAGTTGGGTGAACCTGGACATGATTTTCATAGCATTGGTGTGATGATGAGATGCCTCGTCTCATTCCGTGTGAAGGATCATTATTAGATGAGCAGAACTCACAATCTAATTTATCTTTACATCACAGCCAGTCCTTTATTAATAGGAGCCTTGAAAACTTACTTCCAATCACGAGTTGACCTTCAGCATTTTTATTTCTTTTCTCTCTATGAATATGTTGTTATAACTGCTTAGACGTTAAGCTTTTCATCAAAGTCTGATTTTACAGAGTTTTCCACAAGCAAGCAGTCAAGATTCAAAGCACAGCCTGCAAACATCACTTAAGCTAAAATCTTATCAGAATATTTATTATGTTCTCTCTCTTATAAAAATCACCTGCCTGGAGAAAAAATGAGTTTGCAGTGTCTTCACAGTCCATTTGAATATACTTTCTGACACCTTTCTTGGATACTTTTCCAATAAAACAACAGACATTACTGAGTAAAATGACTTAGCTCCAAATGTCATATGAAGCATTTATTTCCAAGTTACTTCTTGAAATATATATTACACATTTTCCTTTTAGAAAACATCTAATACAGTGTTATTTAAATGTCCTACAAGAGATAATCCCCTTCCTATTTATACTCCTATACTTTCCAATTAGCAACTGATAAAATCTGGTAAGACCTGCCATCGGATGTAATTTTTTTTAATTCTTTGACACCAGGGTATAGTTATAATGTTATTTTCACAAATGGTTTGTTTCTTTTTACTTAATACTGTCTGAGGTACTCTTATTTAAATATAAGACTCAGGAAGTAATTCTGAACTGGGAAAATGCAATGCTCCTGTTTATAGAAAAGAGGAGTAGTCACAAAAGGACACACTGAATTTTTGTTCTTTCCACATGATTCACCTCTCTGTGGCTTTGTTTTATTTTTAATGTTTTCTTCCACAGCACTGAATTGCGCAACCCTCAGCTAGAGCCACAAGGTACTCACGTGTCAGTCTGATTTTTAGTAGTTCAAATAAAGTTTCATTTTCAAATATAAATACTGCAATCATCTCTCCTCCCCCTTCCCAAATAAAAGAGTTGTTGTCTGTTTACAATTGTAACTTGAAAAAAATAGATGAATTGCATACTTGTATCTGTGGCCAAATAGGGGTAAAAGAATAAATGGATGCACATTGACAAATCTGAAATTTTCCAGTTTTAACATTTCACTGAATCTTTAGTTCCCTTAAAGAATGTTCCCCACTGGAATTTTTTCTCAAGCTCAATTTGACTCTAGTTTCTTGTCCACCAGTTTCTTTCAGTTCTACTCCATAATACTGTCTACTCAGTAATACTGGCCTCACTGTAAAAGCAGATTTTACTGTAACTGCTGCTAGTGATTTACATATTTAGGAATAAAATATGAAAGTAACTTTTGACTCCTCTGTCCTTTTAATCCTGTTATCCAGTGATTTCCCAGATTCTACTAGGTTTTAATGCTTCTCAAACTTATTATTTTGTTTCTAATTCCACTGCTATCACATATATCATCAAAATCACCAGGAGCCAGTGGCTCATGCCTGTAATCCAAGCTACTCAGATCTGAGGATAACAGTTCAAAGCTAGCCTGAGCAGAAACACTGTGAGATTCTCTTCTTCAGTTAAACACCTAAAATGTTTTAAATGGAGTTATGGCTTCAATGGTAGAAAACTAACCTTGGGTACAAAAGCTCAAGGACAGTGCCCAGGCTCTGTGTTCAAGCCCCAGGACTGGCACAACAAAAAGAAGAAAGAAGTTCATGCATGTGTTTCTAACGCATTTATAAGATTATTTCTTTGTTGCTTTGTATGTCCCTCCCCCACAGTGTATTCCCCGCTTTCACTATACTTGATGTCAGTATAACATGTGGAGGAGATGGGGACAAACAAGTCGTTTAAGGATTCAGGTGGACCTGTTGCAACAATGAGAAGTACAAAATGTCATGTCAAAACCAGCTTTACAATGTCGGTGTGGGGGGGGGAGGGGGGTATGATTGGGTGGGGGGGAGGGGGGAGGCTGGGAAGGGAGGTGAAGGGTAAACAAAGGAGGAGGCTGCAATGCTTGGTAAGAAATGTATGCATTATCCTGCCCATGTAATTGTAACCCCTCTGTACAGTATGTTCTCAAATAAAATAAAATAAAATTTAAAAAAAAGAAGAAAGAAGGAAGAAGAAATACAAGGAGGAGGAGGAGGAGGAGGAGGAGGAGGAGGAGGAGGAGGAGGAGGAGGAGGAGGAGGAGGAGGAGGAGGAGGAGGAGGAGGAAGAAGAAGAAGGAGGAGGAGAAGAAGGAGACGGAGAAGAAGGAGAAGGAGAAGGAGGAGAAGGAGAAGGAGGAGAAGGAGAAGGAGGAGAAGAAGAAGAAGGAGAAGGAGAAGGAGAAGGAGAAGGAGAAGAGGAAGGAGAGGAGGAAGGAGAGGAGGAAGAAGAGGAGGAAGAAGAGGAGGAAGAAGAGGAGGAAGAAGAGGAGGAAGAAGAGGAAGAAGAAGAAGAAGAAGAAGAAGAAGAAGAAGAAGAAGAAGAAGAAGAAGAAGAAGAAGAAGAGGAAGAGGAGGAGGAGGAGGAGGAAGAGGAGGAAGAGGAGGAAGAGGAGGAAGAGGAAGAAGAGGAAGAAGAAGAAGAAGAAGAAGAAGAAGAAGAAGAAGAAGAAGAAGAAGAAGAAGAAGAAGAAGAAGAAGAAGAAAAGAAGAAGAAGAAGAGGAAGAGGAAGAGGAAGAGGAAGAGGAAGAGGAAGAAGAAGAAGAAGAAGAAGAAGAAGAAGAAGAAGAGGAAGAGGAAGAGGAAGAGGAAGAGGAAGAAGAGGAAGAGGAAGAAGAGGAAGAGGAAGAAGAGGAAGAAGAAGAAGAAGAAGAAGAAGAAGAAGAAGAAGAAGAAGAAGAAGAAGAAGAAGAAGAAGAAGAAGAAGAAGAAGAAGAAGAAGAGGAAGAAGAGGAGGAAGAGGAGGAAGAGGAGGAAGAAGAGGAAGGAGGAGGAGGAGGAGGAGGAGGAGGAGGAGGAGGAGGAGGAAGAGAAAGGGAAAGAAGAAGGAGAAAGGGAAGGAGAAGGAGGAAGAGATGAAGAATACAGGAGGAGGAGGAGGAAGGAGGAGGAGGAAGAGGGGAAGAGGAAGAAGAGAAGTAAGAGGAGGGAAAGAAGAAGAGGAAGAAGAGGAGAAGTAAGAGGAGGGGAAGAAAGAAGAAGAAGAGATGAAGAATACAGGAGGAGGAGAAGGAGGAAGAAGAAAAAGGAGGAAGAAGAGGAGGTGAAGAAGAAGAAAGAAGAGGAGGAGAAGGAAGAAAAGGAGGAGGAGGAGGGGAAAAAGAAGGAAGAGGAAGAGGAGAAAAGAAAAAAGAAAAAGAAATTATCACAAGTTGTATGTATTAGCAAATATTTGCCATGTTACTCAGAGACCAACAAATCAGGAGATAATGATTTTGTATCTGGAGATTGACCTGACATAAATCCATTCAAGGCAAAGAGTTAGAGGCTTCCCTAGTTAGATCTTTGGGCTAGTTTTATTTTGAAAGACATAGAATCCCTGTACCTAACCTAAACCCTAAAGAACTACAGTTCATAGGAATATTATTTCCCTCTAACAGCTGGGTTTCTTCAATGAATTTCTGATTAATATTGCAGGCTACTTCCTCTCTACCAGAGATATCATGGCTTTTTTCTGAATATGATGACCTGACATTTTAAATCATTCCTATCATAGGAATACTGAGTCTCATTCCCCATTTGTTGGCTGGGTCCTGATCCCTTGGCCTGAGCACTGAGGACTAGTGCCCAGTCAAACACTTAAGACTGTGAAGTTATGCCAAATAAAATGTCCTCTTAGGACCCAGTGGGTGAATTTGATTCTATTACATACTAGCATCTCATCCTTTCATACTGAAAACCTTGACATATAGATATTGCTAAGATATCTACCCACATAGACTGCCCTTCAGAAAGATCGATACCTTCCTCTTACATGGCCCTAGCTTCCTGTTCTTAGCTTCCTACCAAATGTTTCAAAGTCCAATCCCTCTGACCTAGATTACTCTTAATCATTATTTCATAAGGCAATAATCAAAGGAAGCATAACTCATCATTGCCATTTGAAGAGAATTTTTAAACACTGAGAGATTGTATTATGGATAACAGCCAAACCACATGGCTAGGCAGTAAGTGGCAGAGCTGGAATTGGTACTGGGACTTCCCTTTTCCCAACCTGTATTATCTCCACTACATTCGCTTTCTTCTTACCATATTCCTTGAGAACGTCATAAAGAAGTGTTTACCTGCCTCTCCAACTTACAATCAATCAATACATTCATATAAGAGAGCCCTTCCTAAACCTGTATGACCATCACAGAAATCTCTGGCTTCAAATTGATATTAATCTTTCCTTGATTATTTGTGAGCTGAATGTCAGTTCCCATCCAGGTATGCAATGATCTTCAGCATAATTCAACAGCCACATGCCAACATTTATCCCTCATCCTACTCAGCTCAGGCTGTGCTCCAATTTTTAGGGGCCAGTCCAAACCCCACTATAAAAAGCTTTCCATAATCACATCACTGAGCATATTCTATTTTCATGTCATTTTATATTATAGCATTTCATATTTTATATTATTGTTTTATATTATCAGCATTTAACAACAATTGCAATGTAAGATTCTTTTTTTTTAATCCATAGTCTAACTCACTAACATTTCCCTCCTCTGAATCCTTATGATATGCAGTAAATTTTGCAAGTAATTATGTGTGGATATATGTGTGCCAATACTGGTACGTGAACTAGGGGCATTGCACATTCCCTTGTTGGTTGTTTTATTTTTTCTTTTTTCCTTATGGATGAGGTTCTACTACAAGAGCCACAACTCAACTTCTGGTTCTTATTGCTGGTTAATTGGAGATAAGAGTCTCATGGTAAGCTGAGCACCAGTGACTCATGCCTGTAATCCTGTGTATTCAGGAGGCTGAAAACTGAGGATCACGCACGGTTCAAAGCTAGTCTGGACAGGAAAGTCTGAGAGACTCTTAGCTCCAATATGCTACTCTGAAAAAGGCAGAAGTAGCACTGTGGCTCAAGTGGTAGAGCATTTACCTTAAGTACAGAGAAAGTCAGGGGCAGAGCCCAGACCTGAGTTCAAGCCCCGAGACCAGCAAAAAAGGAAAAAAAAGTCTCATGGTTTTGTCTGCAGGCTATGGCTCAGAATTCAAATATCTCAGCCTCCTAACTAACTAGGGATTATAGTTGCAAATTTGATATTTAAGTTTGTGTTCGTTTTTTCCAATCCTAACACAAAGGCCTTACGGATAGTATCCTCAGTAAATGAGTGTTTGAAAATTATTTAACTGAGGAAAGAAGGCAGAAAAAGAAATGTATTCTACCACTGTTTACTTGAAATAAACAATAAATTTTGCATTTTCATATATACTAATTAGGTTTTGAAGTAACACCAAAGAATATTACATACATGTTTTCCTGGGTAGAAAATCTAGAACTGTTGAAATAATAGATTTTGTAAAATATTAAAATAGAATGCTTAAATTGTTCCTTAATTGAATAAACTTGTGAAAATGCACTGAATTGTTAACATCAGATGCTCAGAAAAAAGAGGTCTTTGTCAGTCTGTTGAATTTTTAATTATAAAAAAAATAACTACTACAGTATTTCTTCTTTTTAATTATAATGAAAAAGGTCTTCAAAACTAAAACCTCTACCTTTTGTGATTAAAAACTTGATTCATAGCCAGTAGCAACTTAATAATATTTGATATCTTACACAGTAAGAGGAAAAACATATAAGGCCAAGACAATGCACATAAACACACACACACACACACACACACACACACACACACACACACACACACACAAACGTGTTTAAGATAAAAAAAATTCTGTTAATTTTTCTCAAGATTGACTTCAAAGAAGTTAATGTTCTGACAATAAAGAAGCTAGAAGTACTTAAATAGCCTCTAACAAGAAAAGAAACTGCCCATCAATTTAGCAAATATTTTGCCTTTATAGAGACAAATTCTGAAAAACTTAAGTTCTCTGGTTTCTTCCATTTGCTTATTAGCTTTATGTAAAACATTCATAGTACACTAGTTTAGCAAATCATTAAGAATAAAAACCTTGTATTTTTCCTCAGATTGTGAGGATTTGTTTTAAACATTAAATATATATTTTTTGAGTAAGACAAAACTATGTAACAACTCAAGTTTGAAACAGAACTCAAATTTTGAGGTTTTGTTTATCACTAGGAGTAGAGTAATTTCTGTTCTTGAAGAGGTATGAAGAAATAAATTTCTTCAAATTTCTATAAAGCGTGCCAAAATCCCAAGATATTATTACCATACTGAAAATTTCTCAGCAATTATTGGTCATGAAGGCTCCTTTTCTTAATGCTGCCTCTGCTAGACATTGCTAAGGTTTCCCAAGAAGCTAGTTTACTCCTGAGAATGACTAAGTCCACCTTTTATGACTAAGTATTTTGAACTTTGCTATATGTTACCATAGGAGTTATACCCATCATCCCCCCTGTGGACAAAACTCAAGAGACCAGTTGGCAACTGGTGGCTAAAATATTACACACCTTTCTTATTTCAGCACAATTTATGCAACTAAATGTCCAGCAAGAACTTCAGTCCTGAAGGACTATATTGTACTTAGAAACTACATCCTAGTTTCTCACTGCAAATAGAAACATGAAATTTAACAAGAAAATATATAAAAATAACCAAATGTCAACTTTATTTCCTTTGGTGGTCAACTACTAATTTCTTGGCGTGGAACATTTTAAAAATAATCCATTATAATAGGATATTGTAAAGCTAATCTGTCATCTGGAGAAGTCTGAACTAAACTTTTATATAGAAAAATTAATAATTTTAAATAGTTTATATGTCCTAATGATCTATTTATTGGGGGAGTCACATCAGTCGAATTTTCCTTCTTTTTGCATTGCCTGACCTTTTACCTGTATTTAAACCTTAAATTATACAGATATTTAAACTAGACACAACTATAAAATTTTGCTACTTTTTACACTATAATTTTTCCTTAAAAATGATGTAATAATAAATATGAACTCCCCCAAATAACTGAATCTCTGTTCCATTTTGCATTTACATTGGTTTGACCCCTACATGTACTGAAATGAGATTGAACCAAATTATGTATTTTCTCTAAAAAGCTCCATTAGCTTTTTTTTTAAACCACATGATACTAAAAACAAAATCAATAAATCTCACTCTGGGTTTCTATCAAATATGATCCTTAAAGAGTCAATTCTAAACAATAGAGCCAAAGTTAGGAAAATGTAAGGTGTAAGATGTTGTTTTCCTTTTATAAATATCTAAAGATTAAGGGAAACAGTTTTGTTAGAGAACATATATTATCCACTTCCACTTTAGGACTGTGTTTTCCAAAGTATCATAAATACTTAATAGCAACTGTTCCTAGTACGTACTTCTAGCAAAGGCAGTAAAACGAAACATAAACCTCAGCGGTGAAAACCAGGAGCATTGCTTGGCATTCATCACGCCTTCCCCAGGCCCCACTCAGGAGAGCCAGAGTCTAATGATCACCAGAGACAGCTCCGCTGAATCCCAAACAGATCTACGATGAGTTCCAGGAAAACTATTAATCATCTAAATGGAATGAACAACTACTGCAGTCAAACATTCTACCAGTAGGTCAAGTTGCCTGAATGAGATCTACCAGCGTTAAAGGAGCCAGTGATCACATCCAATCCAAATTTTTATTTCATATTTCTCCTAGAAAGCCTAGAGAAAGTCTCAAGATATCAAAATAGTGAACTCCATATTCAAAGGGTTGGAAGTGTCTGAGACAGTTTATGGAAATCTTAAACTAGAAATCACAAGCAGAGGATGGCAGAGCCAAGGGTGCAAAAATTAGTAGCAATATCCTGATCTTTTTAATCACACTGTGTTTGCAATAGCAGACAAACCTCTCCCGCCCCCTCTCTTCCTGCTGATTGATGGCCACCTATACCAGCTGGTTAAGTCCAAGTTACAATGGGAGATGTATGTACAGTTATCCTCCTCTCCTACCCCCCCTCTCCCCAAACATACTCACAGAATTGATTATTCCTTTAAGAGCTTGAAATCCACCTTTGACAGGAAAGACTTGATCCTTGGAATCGGCAATTCTTTCCAACTTTAGAGAAAGGTGAAAGTTTAGTGAAGGGAAGACTGAGACAAAAATACCTTATAAACTTACATCTGAGCTCCTATGTAAAACTAAATTTTTAATTATGTTTATATGAAAAGTTATTCCACAGGAGTAATTCACTAGTGTGGCCAGTGTTTAAGGCGGAGGACTGAAAGTGCTGAAATTGGTGTTATTCTAAATGCATCGCCATTACATGCACTCAGGCCAGCCACAACCCCCTTGCATTGGACTCAAGTTCCAATTTCTACATAGCACAAAACTCCGTCTACCACTGGCACAAGACAAGAATCTAAGCCTCACAAAAAGAAAACTGCATACATAAAATATAAATGTAAATGTAAAATGACTTTGTGAAGAAAACAGGGAAAGCTATCAAAAACGATACATTAAAGGGAGAACTCAAAACATTAAAGGAGATGTTAAAGAGACACTAAAGGAGAGTCAAACCATTCTATAGAAAATCATTACAATAAATCGCTATAATGGGTGAAAATAATTTAAATATCCTTCATGCAATCACACGATTTAAAGTTTAGAAGATCTGTTGTTACTCACCTGAGCTTGTTCGAAATCAAGGACGCCAACACAATAAACATTAGCACCAAGTGATCTGGAAGTCTTTGCCTACAGACAGTAGGAGGGGAAGAGGGAGGGGAGGGAAAAAGGAGGAGAGAGGGAAAGGGAGAAGAGGAGGAGGATAGGAAAGGGAAGAGAAAGGGAAGAGGAGAGGAAGGGGAATGGGAGGAGAGAAGGAGGAGGAGAAGAAGGGGAGGAGAGTGGAGGAGGTGGAGAAAAAAGGATAGAAGAGGAGGAAGGGAAGGGGGTGAGTAGGGGAGGAGAGAAGATAAGGTGAGAAAATTATTCAAATATCAAGTCTTACTGGCAGAGGCAGGAAGTTCACTGGAAAGATGTTCAGTTCGGTACTCACCTCTTTCTCTGCATATGATGGCACCAGACCGTCTAACTTCCCATCTGTCAGAGCAATTATGATACTGGAGGTCTTTAAGCCTCCTGCTTTCCGAATTTGTTCATTCGCCTGAAAATGAAGAATAATTATCCAATTCACAATTCCATTTTAACTTTTAACCACCATGCTCCATCAAGCTGAATTTATAAGACTGACAAAATAAAAACATTACTGGCTAGCTTTTCAAAGAGGATATTTTGTGTTAACTCTTTTACTTTTAACATGTATATTTTTTACTTGAAATATGTGTATTTTCACCTATATGTGTATATACTACTGGGTTCAAATGTACAGAGCATTAACTATGGTCTGAACAATACCAAAGAGGAAACTTCCTTTAGAGATGAAAATGAAAATGTTTCTAAGGAAGGTCTACAGTAAGTGGAAATGATTTTATAACATCATTTCCAGAATAACTGAAAGCATTTAGAACATTTAAAGATAAATGTGTAAGATTGACAAACACTTGAGAAAAAGTGTATTTCATTCTTTTTTGGCCTTTCATGTATGTTTGTTTGTCCAACCCCATATTTACATATATGTACATAACTATTTTTGTAATATTTTAAAATAATTTTGGTTACTATGCAATATTTTCTTGTTCGTTTAAGTTTCTATATAACAGCTTGAATAAAAATATTAATATATTAATAAATACCTACATATTGGTTATCTTGCAAAAAATAAATATGCAAAGGGGTTTATAAGCTTTTCTAGAGAATTACATTTTATTACAGAATAAGAAAATACTTTCTCCCATACTTACACATGCAAATTAACTTACTAGCTTTAGTCCTTCATGGATATATGTCTCCCCTACAGGGCTAACATTCTTGAGATCCTCCAAACCTTTACTGATTTTGCCTCTGAAAATAATGAGTCACAATATTAACTTTAAAAAGAATTGAGCAAAGACTACAATAAACACTTCTCAAATAACATGACAGTATTTCAACAAAATCTTCTGTGACAAAATAGAGGGTAGACTTTGAGGACAGAGAGTTGTTCATACTCTTCAATTTTAGTAAGTAGTTAATAATTTCTGTGTTATACTTTGGTTTGTTTTTCACAGAGTATAGGCTGGCCTAGGTTGACAATCCTTCTGTCTCGACCTCATGAGTATCTGGGAATTCAGACAGGCCTAAATAATTTCTATATTTCTAGCATGAAAAAGTAAAAGTACAAAATAATGTCTTGAACACAGACAGCTTCAATGGTATCTATTTTACTAAATGCTAAGGAATGAAACAAAACTACAAGTATTTATGTAGCTCAGCTTCACCAAGAAAGTATTTCATGTGACTATCAGTTTTCTAAATCACATTACTGGACTCTCACATGAGAAAATTAACACTTCTCTAGTTTCACAAAACAAAAAAGTCTTATGCCTGATTTATACACCTTTATAGTATCTTTTACATATTCAAATACCACTACATTCTCTAAAACACTGTAAGTACTTAATATGTATTTTATAAATGAATGAATAAATGGACTGATAGCTGGCTGGCTGGCTGGCTGGCTGGCTGGATGGATGGATGGATAGATGGATGGATGGACAGATGAATGAACCAGAGTAATTGATTCTTGACAGAGGCTATATGAACAAAAAAAGATGAGAGCAAAGAATATCTTTTATCATGACTAATTCATTTTCTATTTAAATGAGGTATGACTACAGTATTATGAAGACCTGTTTTGTACGGATGAGTAAAAGAAGACAATTTTCAGTTTTCAAACATAACTTTAAAATCCCTTTAAAAAATTCTACAAGTATTTTAAGAGAAATAATATCACAAAGAGATGTCTTTGAGATACTATTTTTGGAAGTCTTGGTTTTCAAGAAAAGCAAAGAAAGTCTTTTGAGATGTAAAAATATAATTTTTGGCAGTTCTGAGGTCTGAACTCAAGGCTTTGTGCTAGACTGGCACACAGCCACTGAGCCATGTGTCCAGTTCACAAATGTAAAATTCATGAAATGGTAAACAGAATTCTAATTCTTTGAATAAAAATATGAATGTGGCTGAGTCCTGGTGGCTCACATCTATAATCCCGGCAACTCAGAAGAGTGAGATGTGTGGATCACTGTTTAAAGCCAGATCAGGCAGATAAATTCAACAGACACATTTCCAATGGACTAGCAAAAATCCAGAACTGGAGGCCTGACCTGAATGGTAGAGCCCCTCAACTGGTAAAAGCCACTATGAGCAAAAAGGAGATGGAATGTTCTGCAAGTTCTTGGATCAGCAAAATCAATACTCATGAAAACCATTTAATATGATCCCCTTCAACATTTCAGTGTCATTCTCACCAGAAAAAGGAGAAATATTCTCTAAAATTCATTTGGAGCACAAAGGCCTTGAATAGCCAAAGCAATCTTGTGCAAAGGAGTAATTCTGGAGGCATCACAATGTGTGACTTCAAATTATACTACAGAGCCACAGAAACAAAAACACCTTAGTACTGGCATAAAAAGTGATGGGGAATGATGGAATAAAACAAAAACAAATCTACAAATAAGCTCAGGTATAGCCATCTGATTTTTTAACAAACACACCAAAATCCTACATTGGAGAAAAAATAGTTTCTTCAACAAACAATGTTGGGAAATCTGGACATGTAGAAAACGGAGTCTTTTTTAAATGCTAGATTTTGAATATTTTCCTATACTCAACTGTTTCCAGCTCTCTATTCACTACCATATTCCACTTCTATTGTGATGAACAATTTGTCTCTTAAAAACACTCTACTTTAGGGGCTGGGAAGGTGGCTCAGTGGTAGAGCGCATGCCTTGCATGCCAGAGGCCCTGGGTTCGATTCCTCAGCACCACATAAGCAAAAAGAAAAAAGCCGGAAGTGGCGCTGTGGCTCAAGTGGTAGAGCGCTAGCCTTGAGCTGAAGAGCTGAGGGACAGCGTTCAGGCCCAGAGTTCAGGCCCATGACCGGACCCAAAAAAAATAAAAATAAAAAAAAAAAAAAAAAAACACTCTACTTTAAAATAATTTAACTAATTTCATTAATTAAATTTGATTTCACATTTTTACTTCTCAACTCAATTGGAAGTTTGCAACGGGCTACCCGTGTCTTTCATTTATGATGTAGTCCCCTGCTATGCACTTAGTACATGCCTTTTGCAAAGTAAATGCTCAATAAAACTTTCAATCTAACAGAAAATTTCATAATTCCACAGATGATGGAGTGTATTACATAATTTATAAGCTTGTTTTATGTAAATATTTATGTTTGATGTCTATGGAAACAACTCGAAACTGATTATGACTGAATGCAGATAAAAACCAAATATTTGGTGCTTCCCAGAAATGAGTGGCAGTGTGTCCTCAAGCATTAATGTTTGCTGCCAAAAGGAAAAGGAACAAGACGACTGAAATGTGAATTTGCACAAACAGATTCTTCACAGTAAAAATAGCCTTCCCATTCCATTCAGATCAGCTCACCACCACATCAAGGACCAGACAACAGGAGAACAAGACTTGGGATGGAGCAGACTGAGCATGCCCAGTTTGCTATCCATACACAAGCCTGCCACTACGATATCCTAAACCACCCTGCCTTGCCATAGCAATAAACTGATCCTTGCCTGTAGCTCACAACATTAACACACAAAGGCCTACTATGGGGTTTTTCCTGGGTAAGTACCCAGCCCATCAGCCTCTTCTTAATCAGTTTAGGGAAACTGGAAGTCAAAACAAGACAAAGCAGATATCAAAGGACCTAAACTTCATTAAAATAATAGTAGTAATAATAATAACAATTTCTAAATTTCTAAACCAGTAAATCATTAAATGAGAAAAAGTAGAATTATACAGGAGGGTGAACAGAGAACTCATTCATAGACATTGTGGTCTTAAAGAAAACTGGAAAGGAAGCAGGGCACCGGTGGCTCATGTCTGTAATCCTAGCTACTCAGGAGGCTGAGATGTGAGGATCACAGTTCAAAGCCAGCCTGGGCAGGAAAGTCTGTGAGACTCTTTCCAATAAACTACTCGGAAAAGGCCAGAAGTGATACTGTGTCTCAAGTGGTAGTGCAGACTCCTTGAGCACAGAGAAGCTCAGGGACAGCTCCCAGGCTTTGAGTTCAAGCCCCAGGAATGGATGATAAGAAGAGATGAAAAGAAGGGAAGGGAAGGGAAGGGAAGGGAAGGGAAGAGAAGGGAAGGGAAGGGAAGGGAAGGGAAGGGAAGGGAAGGGAAGGGAAGGGAAGGGAAGGGAAGAGCTTGAAAGGGAAGTAAGCAGGGAATTAAAGAGGAGAAAGGAAGAGTGGGAGAGAGGATGAGAAGTGGTTATATATAAAGGTAAGCTCAAAGCTACCATCAGTTTAAAAGATCAGCTTCCCAGGGTTTAGCTCTCTAAGGCACAGTAATATTGAAACCACTTCAGTATTTGTTGTGATGATGTTGCCAAGGATACAGCTGTCACGCAAAGTCCCCTGTAAAGAATGACAGCAGAAGTTTCTTTGTCACCCCTCAGTAGATGCTATACACTTCCCCGTTTCTGTTATTTACAACTATGCAACTTTTTTGTGCCTGACTATCAGGAAGCCTACAGTAAACGTCTTACTTATTCACCAAATTCTCTTAAGCTCCTATAGTTATCAATCTGCTTCATTCTCTTCTCCAAGATCTTAACATTTATTACTTTTCAATTGTTTAGTACGTTATTATGTTCTGAAATATGTTTTGGAAAGAGGCATGATTTAAACATATAAAATGGTTGATTAAACTTCTGGCTTTGAAATTGAGGATCAGGGAAATAAACTCTATAGTCAACTGGAAGAGGGAGACCGAAATAAAGGAGAGAGAAAAGTTTTAAGAGAGAGAGAGAGAGAGAGAGAGAGAGAGAGAGAGAGAGAGAGAGAGAGAGAGAGAGAGAGAGAGAGAGAGCCATATGTAACAACTAGTATTTTTAATCTATGAACTTTCAGTTTTTAGTGTCTCACAAATTTCTCTGCTGAGAAGTAAATAGAAAAGGGAAGATAAGGAATGATTCCACATTGTTCTAGTTATCCAGTCAGGATGAAGAACCTCTGATCTAACCTAATTTTTAAACCTTCTCATTTGTTGGAGAGCTCTTTCCCTCACCTATGTTGCCATTAGTCTATTTAAGAGGTTTGAAATGAACAGAATAACCTCAAACTGTGGACACATTTTCTGTGATAATATAGATTAAGGTGACCATAGGCTGGTAGAGAAAATATGGGTTAATTCCAAGTCCCAACTTGTTTCTCATCTATAAAATAGATATACAGACACCTTACCCATGGGACCATTGTGAGAATAGATGGGGGCGGCTGGGAATGTGGCTTAGCAGTAGAGTGCTTGCCTAGAATGCATGAAGCCCTGAGTTGGATTCCTCAGTACTACATGAACAGAGTAAGTTGGAAGTGACACTGTGACTTAAGTGGTAGAGTACTAGCCTTAAGCAAAAGAAGCTCAGAGACAGTGCCTAGGCCCTGAGTTCAAGCCCCAAGACTGGCAAAAAAAAAAAAAAAAAAGAATGGGGCATAACAAATACTAAGTAGAGGAACTACTGACATCATTGCTGATAGTGGTCACTCGTTTCTTGATTTTGTTCATCTAGTCTGTGGTTCCTCCTGATTCTAACCAGAGCTTCCAAAGCAAATTGAAGGGCAATGTTTTTTAATGTAGAGACCAAACTGGGAGAAATAAAGGAAAAATTAAAGAGGAATTAAAATTTTTAAATTAAATAAAGGAAAAATTAAATTAAAAATCTTGTGAGAAAGTCCTGGAGAAGAATTAAAGCAGGCCCTTTTATGCACAGGTAGATTCAACCAACCATAAATCAAAATGGTTTTAATTAATCTCTACTAAGCACATACATAAAATTTTCATGTAATTATTTCCTAGCAACTATTACCTACTATTAATGGCATTAGATATCATGAACAGTCTATAGATGACTTAAAGTATATGGCATTGTATATATACATACCTCACTGTAGTATTTCAATAATATGCCGTCTTGAAAAACAGAGTTACTGTGTAAAAATTTTCTAGACTTTCATGTAGACTAATTTCCTCCCAAAACTAGATGCACCAATTTATGTTATCAATTATTTATGGAAAACTACTACTTTCCCATAGGGAAATTTTAACTCATTTTTAAAGAATTAGAATAAACTATTTCAAATAATAAAAATGTATATATTGTCCAAATGTTATTAAATGACTTCTCTATAATTCCCTACAAATTTTGTCTAAGATCTACTTTTTTCTTAAGTAACTGAATTGTGTGTTCAGATCAAACAATTACAACTTTGTCAACTGGGGGCAAATACATATATTTAAATTAAGTCAGAAATACACAAAATTGACATAGAAGAGTAGGACTGAGAAATGTAGAAAGCAAGGCTCTATCATGTGGTACATCTATAAAGACAGATGACATAGGGTTAATAAGTCAGACTAAGAAGACCCAGAGTACAGAAAGACCAAATATTCTAATTGGGAAACAAGCTTGACATGTTCCTAACACAGGAAGATTGGTTTAGACTACAGGAGAGCTATAGAAGGGGACTGGATCTTTGAGACCATTGGGAGGCATTTGCTTTCTGTGCTAAGACATTGTGTTTTAAGCATAAGGGTGGCAGGATCTGCTTTAAGCTTTAAAGGGTCATTCCCACTAACACTTCTTGGTACTTCCTAGCTGTGTCTCTTTAGACAAGTTACACATTTTTATTAGCTTCTTTTTCCTCTTTTGTACAGTTGTAATAGTAACTATCAATTACACAAAATTGTCAGGAGGATTAACTGAGGCTTGCGATTTTGCACATTGCCTACTGCCTGGCATATAATAACTGTTGGATAAACATTTTCTACTAAATCAAAACTACACCATTAACAGAATGTGATTTTTTTTGTTTTTTGCTTCTCTTGTATCTTCTTCCCCCATGGTATAACCCCTGTTGTCACTGTATTTGATTCTGGTGCCCTGAATCTTGTATATACATTTTTCTAATTTGGAGAGGGGAAGGGAAATAATAAAATGCTTAAATAAGCATACAGGTTGACCCATTATAACAATGAGATGTACAAGACACTATGTTGAAAACAAACTTTACAACATCAGGGTGGGGGAAAGAGTTTGGGGAGGTGAGGAGGGAAGGGATAGTGGGGGAAAAACAAAGGAGGAGGTAACAATGCTCGATAGGAAATGTACTCATTATCTTACTCATGTAACTGTAACCCCTCTGTACAGTATTTTTACAATAAAAAACATATAAAAAGAGTATTTTAAAATAATAAGCATATAAAAATATGCTTATATATTTTATATATAACTGAAAATGTTCCTGCCATAGTTATCATCTTATTTCTGCATTTACATGACATTAACACCTTATGAAATTTTTAACAGAAGATATGGCACTGCTGTCACTACCTTTTGGGTTTGCCTCATTCTCTACAGAAAACCTTTAGCAACATCCTAAGAAACATGAAAGAGTTTACAAAGGTAATGAAGATCATGAAGAACGGAACTGAAATTGTGAAACTTGTACTTTTCCTTTGCTTACTACTGCTTTCCAGATTCTACAGCTAAATGAGACATTGAAAAAGTTTATATGTAGTCAGGATTCTAGTTTCTAGGCTTTGAAGCAAAGTCCCAGAAGAGTTGTAGGGACATTTATTCAGTGCTCATGTATCTAAATATGCAAATTAATTTACACACTTAAGGTTCTGTAATAGAAGAAAAGTAATCCTAAAGCCCAATATAGAGACCATGGAATTTTAGAAATTACTGACTTAGTAACATTAGTGAAAGAACAATGCAGAAATAAAATGGCATGCTTATTGAAGACTACTCATTTTTCATGCAAAATATATTTACATACATCATCTTTTGGCTTTTTATTTTGTGTGTTTGGAGCTTGAGCTCCAAACCTCAGGCTTTCTCTTGGATAACACTTGGTGCTCTATGACTTGAGCCAGGCCTCCAGTTTCTGCATCTTGCTAGTTAACTAGAGTTAAGAATATTGAGGATTTGTTTAGCCTGCTTGAGTCACTGGCACCTGGCTTATCTTGTTCTTATCTTTCATAACTTTCTAAGAATACTTAACAGATTTTATATCCGTATTTCACAGACAAAAAGACTGACACACTGAGTAGATGACTGACCTCCAAATCATTAAAGGGAAATACCAGAACTCTCACTCAGAATTTCTCAGTGTAAATTCTGCCATCCCCAAACCAATTTAACATATCTCAATTAGTGAAATCCATTAAAAGAAGTATTTCTAACTACAGCCAGAAAAGGTTGCAAATAATAATATTTACACACATCCTGGAATATTATAAATCCATGTAAGCAGGCTAATATTCTCTTTATATAAGTATAATTCTTCCCTAGTGACTAAAATACCACCATATTAAAATACTAAAATACTAGTAGTAGTAGTAAAGCTTTTATGTCTTCAATACTTTTTTTTAATTGGACTCTGTTACATTCTCCCACAGTTTCAATTCTTGTATCAGCTGCGTAAGATAGCCTTTTCCATCATCATTATCATCACCAACATCACCACAAAGAGGTTATCCTTAACCATTTGATTAGTAAACTGGAAGAAAGAATTTTAACTCAGATAGACTTGGTCCAGTATTAAGTTCAACATTATACGGTCTGTTGAGAAAGAAACCTCTTGTCACACCCATTTTAGTTGTTTCTCTGACTGCATTCCATCACTGGTAATGAAAGGATCTCTATCATAGACAGAAGATGTAAACTCCTTCCATGCATGTCTAAGCATCTGGGCGACCAGCTACTACACTTCATCTTCAGCATACTGGAGAAGCATATGCCAAATGCCTAGCAGAGAACCTGGCACAATGTATGTAGCTGTCAATTACTGAGTCTTTGTGTCTGGCATTGTGCTAAGTGCTTTTCTATCTATATGCATGCGGTAAGTGTTAAAAATTGTTCTTTTTTACTTGCTTCTCTGGATCCAAACCTGGCTGTTTGGAAATTAAGCTGGGTAATGGAAAATCCTTCTCTTTATAAAGGCAAAAATTTTTTTTCACTAAGCAGGGAAGATTGTTGTACATGGCTACAAGGAACTAATGTTGGTCTAAGCAATGATTAGAACCACATGCCCTCAAGAAATTAAGAAAGTGGCGTGCCAAAGGGAAGACTGAAATGCTAAACTGGAGCCACCATTTATAGAGAGATGTTTATCTCCAAGACAAGGAAAACAGTGAAAACATTAGATGCTTGTATGCACAGCCTTTCACATCCAGTTAGTGCAATATCAATTAATTCTATCCTTGAAACCCTTTTACTTTCATGCTTTCTTGAAAAAGGTCAGGAAGCACCCATCAATTTTTAAATTGATTTTAACCAGAGACTTGTATTCCACAAAAGTTATCAGAAATTTACATAGCATGCAAAACAAAGTATTCTGGCCTCCCTTGTTTAAAACTACAGATTGGAGAACTTGGATTCCAAAATAAAGTTAGTCCCATGCATTCAACAAGAATGCATCAAACAAGATCTTGTAAACTTTGTGCTAGATTAAGTAGATATCAAAACAAAGACACTCAGCCCTGTGGCTTATGCCTGTAATCCTAGTTACTTTAAGAGGTTGGGATTCAGAGATTGATGCTAGAGGTCATCCCAGGTAAAAAGTATGTGAGACACCCCCCCTCCACAAATCTTAACCAATAAAAAGGCTGAGCACAAGATTCAGGCCTGTTATGCCTGCTATGAAGGATTACAGTACAGACCAGCCCAGGCAAAAAATAATAATTAAAGCAAAAATGCTGCAGGAGTGGCTCCAATCATAAAACAAGTTTGTAGCAAACATCCAAACCCCAGCACTGCTGGGAGAAAGGAGGACTTACAATTATGTAATTCATACTTCAATAAGCAAAACTGATTCCATGTAGACATTCTTTACTATGTCAGTGACTACTTGTAACATCATGTTATGATCAAATGATACAGAAATTGTTGCATATAATGTATAGAATTGTAAATATATATATAGAAATTTATTGGTGAAAGAAGAGATAGAATGAATGCATACAACAGATATAAATATGTGTGTATGTGTGTGTTTCTTTATAAAGTTGAATATATTCAACATCAGTAAATCTCAGAGGAAGATTGAAATCCAGGAAGTCTGTACTACATTATCTAAGTAGAACTCTCTTATCTTTCACCTCCCAGTCATCCATTCAGATGCCTTGTGAACTAATATATCACATCTGGATAAGAAAAATGAAGATCTCTTTACAGTTACAGAGAAAGTTAGGAAATGGTGATTATACAACCAAGACAGAGATCCGGGCTTTACTCTACCTTCCACAACCACTATAAATGATAATGACTTTTGGATGATCTGTTCTTTTATATTTCTCCTATCTCCTCCCTCTTCTATTAGTTCAGAGATCCAAACTGTCTGTGCTTTCTCCTGATTCCACCCAGAAGAGTGAGTTAGCACATGGGAATATCAATCATGCTTTAGGATTCATCTCTCCTAAAAGCCTGCAGTGAAATGATAATGCACTAACCTGTCTCCAGTTAATGGCAAAATAATGGTTGCTTGAGAAGAAAACACAATGAAAGATAATCTCATTTCAGGGCTGCAAAACAAGAAAAGAGGCAGTTAAAACATGTTCTAAAGAAATATTGATACAATACAGAAGGGTGGCTAGCAAATCTTTAAAACTGGTTGCACCGAAGACTGTAGGCTTCTTTGAAATGGAGCTAAGTAGATAAACTCTGTTTAATATCCTCTATATGTTGACTTTGGTTTAGTCAAAATAACTCTCAGCTCTCAAATACTCCTCCATAAACCATCAAGATTTATATTTTAAAAGAGAGCAACTGAAGAGATATATTCTAGAACATACTTCTTCCCTTGTTCCAGACACATTCTAGTGACTCTCATACTTAAGGATGGAGAGCCACCAGTTAGATTTTGCAACCACAAGTACTGTAAAAGTCCATAAAATTTTATACTGAAGTAAGAATACTTGAGTGCCAGGGGGAAAAAAAATAAAGAAACTAACAAGATGGTTTGTGACAAGGCCTTTTCAATTTTTCTACCTCAAAACTCTTATTACCAGGAATGATGCCCAGTCAGCTGCACCTTCCCAGGAAGATACAGGAAACTGTTGAGAGGAAACTCTATGCAAAATTTGCTAAGATCTGAAGCCACAGCTCTGAAACTAAAACCTACAAACTGCAGGTCAGCATTATCTCAAAAGTTTACACATCCTTCTCTTCTGTCGTCACCCTTCGTGGTAGTTAACTAGGAACTGAGCAGCTGGACATGAGCCAGGGAACAGTGTATTATCAAATTTCAATTGGCAAACCAGACCAATGAATAAGAGTTTCATTTTTCTTCAAATGTTGTGTTGGAATGATCCATTGCTTTTGAGCAACGCTACACAACATTCTGCACATTCAGAAGATTTATAAACAACTGTCTGTTCTGCTTTGACATTTCAGGATAAAGGGTCTTGTTTATTTTTCTTTCCGAGACAGCTTTACCTAAGACCCTGCACAGAAATGAGAGTGCTATACTTGCCTTTTTAAGCAGGGGACTGATGATTGAGCATGGACAGGCATACATTTTTATAGGGATTACTTCACTGCTGCCAATAACTGAAAGCAAGGATTGCCTAGGCCTCTACAGATTGTTTGAAGTTACTTGCAACATGACTTTCAAAATGTTTTGATCATCCAAGCCTGTTTTACAGAAAACATTTGGGCTAACAAGACTGAAAGAAGCAATATTTAATGGTACAGCTCCTATTCATGTCCTTTCCATTATCTTGATAAACTTGTACTTGCTCATTATTTTTTTTCTTTAAAATAAAAAGGAAAGGGAGGAAAAGAAAAAAAAGCCCCAAAAGCCGAGAGTCCTTGGATTATTTTTAAATTGGAGATGCCACTAATTCCTAGTTACCTCTTAAATGAGAGAGTAAGCTGGATTTCCTAGCAGTAATGCTTTTTATAGAAGATTGCAGTCTTTCCTAGTGAAGTTTATTGCATATATAGAACAGTTAAATTTTAAACCAGCCACACACCCACACGTTGTGTAAACACAAGTCATTGCTTTAAAAACACACACAAGTGCTTTTTCTGGTAGTGGGTTATTAACACATGTTCATTTGAAGTTTTGCAACACTTCCTTTTCTTTTAAATAAGGATGTCTACAATGCTAAGAATTGTGTGGAAAAGAAAGATATACACATATATATATGTTATGGATACTATTAGCATAAGATTTATTTTTAATGTGATAAATTACGAGAAAGCATAACAAATTCAAAACAGATGAAAACTGGAAAAGGAAAAGACATTTGGAATATTATTTGAAGATGTTTCTCTAGAGTGTGAGCCAAGTTTCTGTGAGCCAGATGAAGTGAGCCCCCAAAGGGCTGCCTGAAGGGCGGTACTAATGACAAGTGTGTGATAATAACCACCTTGAGACAGTTTTGTAAAAATCAACATTTTGTGAAAACCTTTCTGCAAAAGGTTTTATGACAGGGGAAACTCTATACTTTGGTCTCCTTTCCTTCTCCTGCCAAGAAAAGTAAAATAGGAAAAAAAAATTACCTTACAAATCTCTCTGTAAGTTGCTGGACAAAATTGTAAATTTCAATCCAGTTATTTGCCACACTCCCAGACCTGAAAAATGAAATTGTGCTGATTAGAACAGAAGAAGAAGGAAGAAGAAGAACAGGAGGAGGAGGAGGAGGAGGAGGAGGAGGAGGAGGAGGAGGAGGAGGAGGAGGAGGAGGAGGAGGAGGAGGAGGAGAGGGAAGAAGAAGAAGAGGAGGAGGAGGAGGAGGAGGAGGAGAAGGAGGAGGAGGAGGAGGAGGAGGAGGAGGAGGAGGAGGAGGAGGAGGAGGAGGAGGAGGAGGAGAAGGAGAAGGAGAAGGAGAAGAAGAAGAAGAAGAAGAAGAAGAAGAAGAAGAAGAAGAAGAAGAAGAAGAAGAAGAAGAAAAGAAGAAGAAGAAGAAGAAGAAGAAGAAGAAGAAGAAGAAGAAGAAGAAGAAGAAGAAGAAGAAGAAGAAGAAGAAGAAGAAGAAGAAGAAGAAGAAGAAGAAGAAGAAGAAGAAGAAGAAGAAGAAGAAGAAGAAGAAGAAGAAGAAGAAGAAGAAGAAGAAGAAGAGAAGCATGGGACTGAACAATGTGACGATTTCTTAATGTCTTCACTACTTTTCCTACCTCCTGCATGAAAATAGATACCCTGTGCTGAAACTTGGGCGCTAGCCAGTCAAGGATGTCAGCCTGTCTTTGGAGGGGAGTAGCTGTTTGGGAAAGAGTAATACACGCGGCTTTTCACAGTCAAGTACAAAAGCTTTCTTTGGCAGGAAATACAGCCACATTGACTATATTAAGGCTTTTCCTGGCTCCAGTGAAAGCACTGTGATCTGGATAAAACGAGGCAAACTTTACAGCATGTGTGCTAGTGGGGAAAGAACTCGAGAGGTCAAGGAAAAGTCTCGCGTGAGTCTCTAGTAAAATTGTGTGTGTGTGTGTGTGTGTGTGTGTGTGTGTGTGTGTGTGTGTGTACATGCTACCACAGATGGTCACATTTCTCAAGAGACCCCAAGAGTAGCAAACGCTAAGCAACTCTGCAGAACCGTCCTCACCCCAACCACCCCCCCCCCACACTCCCCAAACTGTCTCCAACCCCAACAAATCCGCAAGCTCGCTGGCCCTGGTTAGGGAGATTGATAGCAACAGGGCCACAAAAGCAGTTTTCCAACACCCCTACTCAGGACGCCCGGACTCCTGGATCTCCCCAGCCCCAGCTGATCCAGCGCCGCCTTCACCCACAGACCCTCCGGCTTCTCCCCCGCGCCCCTCCCTGCCTCACTCACTTGTCCAGGACGAAGTAGAGGTCAAAGGCTTTCTTGCAGGAAGGCTGCTCTTCGGCTCGCAGCAGCCCCCCGGGATCGCTGAGCGCCAACAACCACAGTAGTCCGGGCAACAGCCAGCTCCCGGGGCCGCGCGCCGGGGACCGGCTGGCCACCATCCTGCCCGCGGGGGCCGGTGACCCCCCTCCAGATCGCAGCCCCCCTCTGCTCCTGCGGCGCAGGGACACCCGGGAGACCGGAGTCACCAGGGACTGACTGACCACAGGGGCCTAGGGGGGGCGCAGGCGCCCAGGGCCGGAGCCTGGGAACGAGGAGGAAGATCCTGGGGAGGACAAAGGAGATTCGGTCGCCGCCGCAGCTGCCGGAACTCCAGACGAATCCCGGGGGAAGCGCAGTCAGGTCCTCAGGCGCCTGATTCTGGAGAGTTCCCGCGGACAATGGAGGTCCCAGGGCCACAGCTCACAGATTAAGTTCCTTCCCGGCCTCCAGCGCAGCCTCGGGCGAGGGACGCGCACCCGGATCGGGGATGCAGGGTTGGGGATGGGGGGGGGGGGGTCCCGCTTGCTTCCCGGAGGACTGAAGTCCGGCCGCTGCGGGACTGGCCACCCCTCGGGGACGCAGCGGCCCGTGGCACAAACTTGGGAGTGGAGCCCCTTCCAGGCTGCTTCCTTCCAAGCGAGCGAGAGAGCGCTGGCCCAAGTCCTTCCTCGCGCCGCACAACTTTTTTTTTTCTCTTCCTTCTGTTGCGCTGGGGCGCGGCGTGGCCGGGCGCTCCCCCAGATGGGAGGAGACCGAGCGGCCCCCCCGGGCGCCCGCAGCCGTGCCAAGGCCCCGGGGCGGGCTAGCGGGCAGGAGGGCGGGCGGGCGCGCGAGGGCCCGGGCTGGTCTCGATGTCAGTGTGCGCTCCTCCCGGGGCAGGGCGGGCCCCAGCTGGAGGCCGCAGGGCCACACTCGCACACTTGTGGGTTCGTGCCGAGCTGAAGATGACTAACGCAGGCCAGATTTCTGAAGAGGGAGAGGAACTGAGAAAAACAAATGTCCCCTGGGCACTAAACCTACGGACTTATTCTGCAGGCCTGACCCTTTTTCTCCAATGATGCAGGAACAGCTCTCTTGGGTGGTGTGGGGACTCAGGACCTGAGATCCCCTGGGAGGGATGGCCTGGCTCACACCTTGCCCCACCCCGCCTCCACTCACAATCACACAACCTAAAAGATTAAGGGAACTTCCTTCCTTCCTTTCTTCCTTCCTTCCTTCCTTCCTTCCTTCCTTCCTTCCTTCCTTCCTTCCTTCCTTCCTTCCTTCCTTCTTCCCTTCCATCCTTCCTTTCTTTCTTTTTTGTCCTTCTTTTCTTCTTCCTTCCCTTCTTCCTTACTTCCTCTTTTTCTTTCAAAATATTTCATCCCAACTGTCAATCACTCCCGGCTCCAACTGTCAAGAATTTCATGGAAATGGCAAATGCTTGAGGAGACAGATATACTTTGTGCATTATATATGGAAATATCAATACTGACATGTACAGTTTTTATGGTTTTATGTATAAGCTACAAAATATAAAATCAGGTCTTTGTTTTGGTTTGTGTTAGTCAGTTCTGGGGCTTGAACTCAAGGCCAGGATGCTCTTCTTTAGCCTTTGCACTGAAGGCGCTACCATTTGAGCCACAGCTCCACCTCTGGCTTTTTGATGGTTAGATGGAAATAAGAGTCTGACAGACTTTTCTGCCTAAGTTGGATTCAAAGCACAATGCTCAGCTCTCAGCCTCCTGATTGATAGCTAGGATTATAGTTGTGAGCCATCAGGCAGGCTCAGTTAGTGTTATCCTAGAGCAAACTCACCAAACTCTTGAGGAAGCTTAACTTCCTATGCAATTTCTCTACTTACTCATTCTATATCCTCAGGATGTCCACCTGTGACACCACCCTTGCTTTGACAAACTAGCTTTTCAACTTAAGTCTCACTGTATCCCAGTAACTGACAGTAACTGAAAGTGTAAGGTGTCACTTCCTCTTTCTCAGTTAACAAAGCCATCTAGTTTATGTGGTGCCTACATGTTGTCTACCTTTTGGCACCTCTTCTATTCTTTGATGTGTACATGTAACTTTTCATTTGAGTTACCTCTGATACACACCTAGATCTGTGTGGGATAACAGTTGGGAATAGAAAACAGTTACTATAACAAAGGTTTATTGAATACTATTTGCCAGGTGCTTTTCAGTTTAATACATAGAACAAGACTAAAATTCTCCTCTTTCATATAGCTTACAGTCTGGTCTCCATTTTCAACTTTAGTCTTAGTCAAAACAGCAGTGAAGCTATTCTGTACACCTTTTACAATTCACATGCCATCAAGATACAATTGAACAAACTCTGGAAGGAAAATCTGCTACAAAGAGTGACAGGAAGTGTTATGTTAGAAGAGGAAACAAGGTGAAGAAACATAAGACATGATGCTAACCATGTATTCTGTTCTTGTGATTAAGTATTTTAAACTCACATCTATTGGCTTCCTTTTCCCTTACCTTCTTGACTCATTGTCTACTCAACTCCACTCTACAAACTGGTCTAAGGATTCGCCTTCTTTGAGGCCCAAACTAAAGAAAAGGAACTTAATTAAAAATGTCTCTTTTTTTTTCTGGGTACCAGTAGCTCACAACTGTAATCTAAGCTGCTCTGGAGGTTGAGATCTGAGAGCCATAGAAAAGCCAGTCCAGGCAGTAAAGTCGGAAACTCTTATCTCTAATTAACCACCAAAAAGTCAAAAGTGAAGCAATGAGTCAGGTGATAGAGTGCTAGCCTTGAGCAAAACAAAACCAAACAAGACAAAAAAAACAAAACTCAGGGATTGTCCCTAGGTCTGAGTTCAAAATGCAGGACTATAGTGTGTGCACACGCACGCCCGCATGTGTATGCGCGCACACACATACACACACACATACACACACACACACACAGAACACCTCTTTTCCTCAAAAATTTCCAGTTGTTCCAGAATTTTGGGTTCATCTACACAGCTTGTCCTTGATTATAAGTCTAGCAGCAGTGACAGATATACTAAAATGCATTGTCCCTCCTTCGTTTGTTTACTTGCAGTTTGCTCCTGAGCTAAGATCTATAAAGTAAATCAGGAAATGGCCTTTCCTAAAACAGAACAAAAAAATTAACCAACTCACTTTCATCTAATAAACATTTGTGGGTAATTCCTTAATTACTAGGATGACCAGCTGTCCCAATTTATTGCAGACTTGGGGGGGGGGGCGGTAATTCAAGGACATGGGCTAGAGCTAAAAGTGGGTCAATCCCTCCCAGGGATGGTCTCCAGTAAATGAGATAGCTAGTCAGGCTTTTCACAAGCAATGAAGAAGCCAAAGCAAGCCTGAGAGTCTCTCTAAGCTAGGAAGTAGAGATAGCATCAGCAATATTTGCCCTTTACCATTAGAGAGAGGACTCAACATCATGTCAGCTGGAGCCCAGCCGGGCAAGGTTACAAACTGATTTTTGAACCATGACAGTCATGCTGGCATCCTGTCTACTTTTGATTTTAAGCCAAAACTAGGAAAAGGAAGGAGGAGAGAAAAAGAAAAAGGGAGAGAGACTTTAGACTAATATATTTACACAAATAAAATGGAAAACATTTTAAATTTTAAAGTTTAAACATCTAATTATTTGGTTTAGGCTACAATATGTTGCTTTACAATGCATTTGTGCCTCACTTTTTGAAACCTAGTCTTTGTACCAGGTCAGACTTGTAACTCGATTTTAGAATGTATCACCCTGGTGAACACCTATAATACTAGCAGCCAGGAGTTCTAGGGCAGTCGGGCCACATACGAAGACCTTATTGAAAAACATACACATACACACACACATACATACATACACACACACACACACACACACACACACACACACACACACACCACAAACAAACAACAAAAAAAAACCCAGTGGTTGGAGATGTAGCTCAGTGGTAGAGCACATGTTTACCAGACGTAAGGTCTGGGTTCAATCTCCAGTACAATACATCCACAAAACATATTATTTCCTAACACCAAAATATGAATGCTAATACATCCCAAAACATTTTAGACTTAGTTTAATGAACAATAATACCATGAAATTGACACTCGATGGTTACTAGATTTTGCTGGCTTTCTCATTGTCCATTTCTACTGCCTGAAGATTCTGTTGATGTGTATTCAATTTATTTATTTATTTACTTATTTTGGGCTGGATTGACTTTGAACACAGGGCATGGCATTTACACTACCAAAGGCCTGAGCCACACTCCAAACCTTTTTTGCTTTAGTTTATTTTTCTAGTCTGGTCTCACTTCCACAGGGGCTGATCTGAGATCCCTCATCCTCTAACATTGGCCTCTCATAACCAGCCACCATATGGAGCCCTATATTATTTAGCTACTACACTTGATTTAACAGTTGTTTACTGATACTTACTGTGTATCTGGTACCATTGTCAGTACAAATACTAGACTTTTTGCTTTTAAAAAGTTGCAGTAGAAATTAACTTCTTCTTTTTTTAACCTAGTAAACAACAAAAATGTCAAATAAATGATAATAACAAAATAAGACACTTTTCAAAATATCTTTTTGGTACTAAACATAATATAGTCTATGTTATGGCATCCAGGACAGCAGCTCTGACTCTCCCAGGACTTTCCTGCCATCCTGGAAGTGACTCAGATTCACATCACATGGGAAATGATTCATTATATGGTGTCTACTGTGATTCAAAGGAAGAAAATAAATCTCTACCTACAAATGACAAAGCTTATTTCAACTTTTATCAGGTAGAGTCATTAAAGAACTAAGTCTCTCCAGGTCTGAAGTAGTTCCCTAGAGCAAATAAAACACTTCTGGAAGCTACAATCACTTCTAAATAAGTATCTCTACATCTGGCCACAGGGATGCCAAATGTCAGTGAATAATGACCAACACCTGCACTTGGGAATGGACATGTTGTGGATACAGTTTCTCAGCAACATATTTGAGACTAAGGTTGCAGGTAAGAGGTATGTTGGGGCATGCTCCCAAGAGCAAAACTTATGGAGGAGGAAGGAAAAAAGAATGGTCAAGAAGAAGGAAGAACTGTAATAAGACTGCACAGGAAACCTCAGACAAGTTCAAAGGTAATTCTGGAGCTGGGCTGGTCTTTTATAGTTCCTTTGCATTAAATGAATCAAGGAAGCCAGTGTTTTATGTCTCTTCATGGCCAATCATCAAATGTGGGTCGTCCCTTTAGAAGGTACAAAACTTCTGGTAAGGGAGATACCTCTGCTGCCACTGGTCAATGGCAAACTCTTATAGTGGGAACGAGTGTCCCAATCCTGAAGGAAATGCCTGGGCAAATACAACTACAGAATCTACCATCTGTGCCCAGAGCATTCACAAAAAGCCCCAAATATCCAAGAGCTACTGTAAGGAGTATCCTCTCTCATGTGAAAAGCCATGCCTTCACAAGTCAGCTCAGGCTTGTACTGACATCTTAAAAGGGTAAAGTCAAAGGACAGAATCCTTTCACCAAGACTTTCTATTATATCCCTGATCCAGGTCACTTTCTCAAGTCTCAATGAAATTAGTGTAGTAATATTCTGTCTCCTTATATCATTTGCATATTTCAATAGTATTAACATTCTGAAGGACAAAAACGATCATATTAATTACATACCAAGATAATGTCAAGGTAGTATCATTTCTTAATAATTTAAAGGCCTCACACAGGATCACACCTTTGATCTATATCCTACCTATAATAACTATAAACCCCTCAGATACTTCATGTTTCAGAGAAACTATGATGGTCATTGTTCCCCACCCCCAACACACAGTTTCTCTTGAGTCTTACCTCACTTTGTACCCCCATTTCCCTAACACCACATTCCAGATGTCAACGTCTGTCTCCTGTCCATTCCCACCGTGAGCAATTCAAGTCAAAAGCTACAGGAAGGACCAACTAAATAGCTGTCAGGGTTGAGAGAAGGGAGTGTTAGAGGCTGAGCAGAATATGCAGAGTGCCCCATAGCACAGAGAGAAGAAAACTGGAGCTGCCCCTGCCCCAAGGTAGACAGAGATGAAGCCTGAATCTAGGCTATTGGGACCTGAGAAGGTTGAGGGAGATGTCCACATAGGAAGACAATGGCTTATGCTCAACGTGCCTGAAAGAACAAGCCAAGAAGTGAGTCGCAGGAGGGAGTACACTGTTGTGGCTTAGCCTAAGCATGATGAGGAGGACTCCTAGAGGAGGAAGTGAAGCAGAGTCCTATAACAGTCATCATATTGTAGGGGTCCCAGCATAAATAGACAGAGAAGACAGTCTACGCTCGGAGTCAGTACGTTATCTCAGAATGTCAGACCATGGCGTGGGGATGATAACATGTAGGCTCTAAGAGCCTAGGCATTGCATATGTAAAGGAATTCTGGAAATAGGAGAGAATCCAGAGTTGGAGATCGAAACTGAAGCACATAAGAAGGTGTTCAAAACGGGGAGAAGTTTAGAGTGAGGGATACCCTCTAGAAGTCTCCTAGCCCAGGTGGGTTGTAGAAGGTACCCAGGAGGGCTGCAGCTAAGAATAGTGTCAGTCTGAGAGGGAAGCAAAAAGACTTGTGTATGCAGAGAAAGGCATGGGCAGATGGCAGCAACAATAAGCACTCTAGCAAGATGAAGAGACCCTGCTCCAGGTAAGCTCAGCATGAGGATCAGGGCTGAATGAGAGTCAGAGGGATGGTAATGTCAGAATTCAAGGAGGATTATGGAACTGGCTTGTGGAGAGGATGTGTGTGGTAATGCAAAATTGACTCATTCAGGGAATGTCTTCTTCTGTTAAAGTTACTGTAACAAAACCTCATAAAGTATGGGACTTAAATCACAGAAACTGGAATCTAGGAAATCAAAGACCAAGGCATTGGGTGACTCAGGGCCTAATGGAGGTTCCTATTATTAAATTGGGTTTAATTTTGCAGGGACTCATACATCGAATCATAGCAGTGGAAAAATGGTTAAACTGTGCTACATCTATACCATAAATGACTAATGAAAATTAAAAATTAAAAAATTGATACATACAACAACTTGGATCCATCTCAAGGAAAGTATGCTGATTTTTCTTTTAAAAAGCCAAACTAGCCGGGCACCGGTGGCTCTTGCCTATAATGCTAGCTATTCAGGAGGCTGAGGATCACAGTTCAAAGCCAGCCCAGGCAGGAAAGTCTGTGAGACTCTTATCTCTAATAAACCACTCAAAAAACCGAAAGTGGCATAGTGGTTCAAGTGGTAGAGTGCTAGCTTTCAGCTGAAGAGCTGAGGGACAGCATTCAGGCCCAGAGTTCAAGCCCCATGAACGACAAAAAAAAAAGCCAAACTTAAAGGGTTATATCCTTAAGTAGTCTATTTATTTAGCATTTTTGAAATTATTAAAAGACAACAAAGCATAGAAATTGACATCTCATTGGTGATCCACGGTGTTAGGATTGTAGTTGGGAGGGTATGAGTATGGCCTTAATGGGGTAATTCAAAGGAGACCAATGTTAAAGGAACAATTGTGTCTAGCTTGTGTGCTAGTTATTATTATTCATAAGGAATAAAACTGCAGACAACTATGTAGAAATATAAAACTAAAAAGAAATCGTAATAAACTTTGTAGTTTACTCCAATATCAATTTCTTACTTTATCTTGTGGTGTGGTTATTTAAGATATTATTATCTAAGGAGACAGGGTAAAGGACACACAAAAGAACCTTCCTGCACATTTTTTCCCCATTCATCTCCCATTCATTCTAAATAAAAGGTTTCTTTTTAATGAATGATAGAAACATAAAGCTACAAGGTAAAAATTGTAGACCATGAGTCTATACTAATATAAGAAAGCATATGAATTAATTCAAAGGTTGATAAAAATAGAATGTTATTAGAAAATTTATACCTATAAGCTATAACAAGAAAAAAATTAAGAATCCAATGTATATCCTACAAAATTAAGAAGAGTGAGGGAAGGATGTATGAGAATGTTGATCAAGTACATTGCAGTCATAAATTGCTTTGTTACATAAATGACAACTCCTGTACAATTACTAGAAGATAATAAAAACAAAGCTAACATGAGCAAATAATATCAAAGTTTAAAAAAGTAAAATAAAGAAAATTAATCAAATTTACATTGGGTAAATCTATAAATCACGGGGTAAATCACCTTATCAAAGTCAACACCAGTAATCATGGAAAACAAATGTATTCCGACAGGATCCTCATAGTGTAGAATGCACTCTCATACATTCAAGTTTCCCCTTCAATCAGAACTAAGTTATAGAGGGAGAGAAGCAGGATACAAGGAGCTATCCTTGCTGGTTCAAATTAAGAAGCACATGCAATGCTTTGCAGAGTGAGCTGCTGTCCTGCAGTATAGTACTGGATTGTTGTTTGGAAAGCTGATTAGTAATCCACATGTCCTTGTGAGATAGATTCCTCTTAATATATTTCTTTCAGTAAATTCAGATTCTGTCTTCAAAGACATAGACAAGTCCTAAGTGTCTATAATCACTAGGAAATTTGAGTTAGTCATTTGGCTGGCATTTCCAATTCTGATTTCAAAATATGATAAGGAAAAGTCATGAAGAATTGTGAACTTTTAATGTATGCTTAACATTTATTTGCTATTAGTCCTCTTCTGATAAACTCAGATAACCCTGAAAGACAGAAAAAGCAATGTTAGATTTTCAATGAAGGAGGAAGTGAGCCAATATAATTTGAGATTTGTACTTAAACAAGCAACACAAAAATATGGGTTTTAGATAATGAAATTCAAAGAATGAGATTGATTATAGAAAGAGACAGATCAAAATGGAGACAAAACAAGTTACAACTAGGAATGATTAAAATAGTCAAGGATATAAGTAATCTTTCAATCTGTCACTCCCAGATTAAACAATTTGCATATTTATACATACTTCTGAGTTTATAATATATAACAAATTAGAATAACTTAAAATAGTAATACTTATTTTGTGTCATAAAATTTAGAAAATAATAGAAACAATTTTCAATAATATATGGTTTTTAAGGTGCTTCTGTATACATATTTGATTTTGTTATTGTTACTATAAAAGTGATGTACAGAGGCATTACAGTTACATAAACCATTTCTTTTGAACAGTGTCACCCATTTCCTCATTTTCTCCCAGTTTTTCCTTCCTGTCCCCCCCCCCAGCAAGTTGTATGGTTCATTTTCAACATAGTGGTTAGTGAGTATCCCTGATGCATTTGTTCACCATCCTCCCACCATTTCTGTACTCCCTTTTGTCTTCCCCCAAACAAAGAAAGCTAAAAAAAGGACAAAAGTACAGTAAACAAAACCAATAACAAAGGGGGGAAAAGCGCTCTTGTTTCCATTTCTTTAGTTCATTCCAATAAATATCATTTCATATGATTGTATGCACATAGCTATTGTGCCTTGGTAATCCTTTCCTAAGAATATCCTCCTATGGTCTCACTGTGTGAATGTTTAGAGTCTAATGTACAAGTGTATTTTGGGGGAGGAGGGGCAGGGCTGTCCCTGAGCCTTTTTGTGCTCAACGCAACTCTACCACTTGAGCCACAGCACCATTTCTGGCTTTTTCTGAGTAGTGTATTAGAACTGAGGGTATCACAGACTGTTCTTCCCAGACTGGCTTCAAACTGTGATCCTCAGATCTCAGTCTCCTGAGTAGCTAAGATCATAAGCATGAATTACTGATGCCAAGTGTATTTTTTTCTTTTACCATCCAGTGTGTTTACTTGTAGATTTATAGGCATGTTCTAGTAATGACAAATGAGGGAAACCATGCAACCTGTTTCTTTGGGTCTGGCTTACTTTGCTTAACATGATTTTTTCCAAGTCTTTCCATATCCTTAAAAACAGTACAATATCATTCTTTCTGATGGAAAGTATAGAATTCCATTGTGTATATACACCACATTTTCTTGATGCATTCATCCCCGAGGGGCATTTGGAATGATTCCATATCTTGACTATGGTGAACAATACTGTAGTGAACATGGTTGTGTTGGTTATTTTAGTGAGGCCTTGTTTGTGGTCTATTGGATAAATGACTAGAAGTAGAATTGCTGGGTCAGAAAGAACCTCCAAACTGATTTCCAGAGTGGTTGGACAAGTTTACATTCCTATCAACAGAGCAGTATTGTTCCCTTTTGGCCACATCCCTGTCAGCATCTATTATTGTTGTTTTCTTGACAATGACCATTCTAACTGGCGCAAAGTGGAATCTCAATATTGTTGTAAAATGCATTTCTTTTATAGCTGGAAATGTTGAACATGTCTTCAAGTGTCTATTGGCCATTCATATTTCTTCTTTTGGGAAGGTTCTCTAAGTCTTTAGCCCATTTATTAATTGCATTGCTTCTTTGGGAATTTATTTTTGATGGCTTAATTATTTAGCTATAAATACAGGCTAGTAAATATCTTCTATTCTGTGTGTTTCTATTTATCTTGTTAGCTATGTCCTTTGCCATTCAGAAACAGTTTGATGAACATATTGGATTTTTTGTAGCACAATTTAATCTTTATGCCATTTCTTTTTAATTTTTATTTTACTGTTTTTTATTTTATTTTATTGTAAAGATGCTGTACAAGGGATCACAGTTACGTGAGTAAGGTAATGAGTACATTTCTTGTCAATCATTCCCACCCCTCCTTTGTTTTTTTCCTACTATGGATTTTTTTAAAGAAACATGTTTTCACCTTTAAACAAGATAGCTTTTAAAAATTTTTATAATCTATTTTTTAAATACATCTTTAAGCAGTTGTTAAAAGGAAGTTCAACGTCAAGTATGAGTAAAAAATTATGAGTCATAATATTTGTATGTATATATATGAATATGGAACCAGGTGACTTGAAGGGAGGGATGGGGTTGGGAGACATGGAGGACAATGATTAAAAGGATAACATTGATCAAGTCAGCTTTTGATGCATTAGTAAGTGTTTCCTTCTAATTCTTCCTTGTCCAGAGCCTTCCTCAAAAAAAAAGTATGTTATTCTGAATAATACCTAAGTGAAAATGGTCTCATTCAATGCATTCAACTGAGAAAATTCTGGATTGGCTACATCCTTGCTCCTCTATCTTCAGTCTTCTAAGGTGCCAACAGTCAAGTTTCCACCATGTCCATAAAGAGAACTGTCTCTTTCAGTCTAAGCACTAATTTAAACACTTTATAGGCAACATGAAAAATATCAGACTTTCGAAACTGGTTTCTTACTTGTTGATCTAATATTTTTAACTCAAAATATTTCAGCTCCAAGGTATTTTAGCTTTAGATATTTAACTTTCTTTAAGATTGAAAAAATTTGAAACGTAATTTTCCTCTTTAGAATGAATACCATGATTACTTTAATTAAAAAGATTTTTCACGTTTTGGAGGCCTTGTGTTTTTCATGGAAACCACTGTGATTAGTGCAAATCCAACTTTATCTTATCAGCCCATATGGCCCATAGATAATCCATCCCAGTTTTCTTGGGAAATCTTTGTAAGAAAGTTGTCAATCATCAAATGGTCAATGGATTTGTAGTGAATTTGGGTAACAAAAATACAACTGTAGTTTCAATAATACTGGGCCACAAATACCCCAGGATACACATTTTTGTTTGTTTGTTTTTAAGATTAGTCCATCAAAGGTTTGTTTTTTACCTGATTTTCATACATAAAATGAAAAGAGCTCCAATTTGGATAAAAGTATTTTTTAATTTATTATTCAAAAATCATTTAATGTCTACTCTTGGTAAGGCACTCGGCTATGAATTTTGGAATACATGAAGTTTCTGAAGAGAGATGCCGTTAATGGATATTGTTATACAGAAAAATTAACCAGAATACCAAGATTAAAATGAGTGCATGATAAAAGAAAAATAAATAAATAAATTCTGTTGGATAAAATTATTTATAGTATCTGACCTATATTCCTCTAAGTCAAGTTCACCAAACACAAGTTAACTTCGGAAACTGTAAGGAAATGAGCAACTTAAAAGGATATAATAATTGAGGATATCAAGTCAAATCAAGGAAATCAGAAGAACCTATGAAATTTAATTAATAAAATATATTAACAGTGATTCATCAGTTGTATCAAAACTAATGTACTTATATGACATGTGAATAATAGAAGTTGTATCCAGAAAACAAAAGTAAAAAGGAATTCCAAAGATGGAGAAATTACTTAAAATTCTAGAGATGAGAGTTTACAGAGGACAGAAGATTCAATCTTCATCTTAAAAATGGGTAGAACTATAAATGTTGGCACAGATGAGGGCTGAGGACTCTTAAAGGGGAGAGTGATTGTCTAGTAATCTCAAGCCCTGGAGTTCAATCCCCAGTACAAAACAAAAAGAGAGATTACGATAGATGGCAGAAAAAAAATGTGTAAAAAGAAAAGATCTAGGCAACTTTCATTTCAGGGTACGAGAATAATAAGATGAAATCATTAATTGGGATAAAATCATACTACAAAACAATTTTTAATATATATTTTTATAGTAAAGATACTGTACAGAAGGGTTACAGTTACATGAACAAAGTAATGAGTCCATTTCCTATATAGCATTGTTACTCCCTCCTTTGTTTTTCCCCTACCATCCCTTTTCTCCCCATCTCCCCAACTCTCCCCCAACCCCAACCCTTGCAAGGTTGTAAAGTTTGTTTTCAACATGGTGAAGTTTGTTTTCAACATAGTGTCTTGTATATCTCATTGTTACAATGGGTCAACCTGTATCCTTATTTCAGCATTTTGTTCTTTCCCTTCTCCCCAAATCAGAAAAATGTATATACATACATATATATATATATTTATATATAATATGCAGGACACTGGAATCAAATACAGTGACAGCAGGGGTTATACCATGGGGGAAGAACATACAAAGAAGTAAAAACAAAAAAAATCACATTATAAGTACATCAACAAGAACAGCAAGAAAGATAAAATCTCTTGTGTCCCTATCTTGGGTTTCATTTCGCTTAGCATCAGGTTATATGACCATATGTACATAGCTTTTGACCTCTTCTGCTTGTCCTGGACATATACTAGCTATTGCAGATAAGAGAAACAATGAGACCTATGTTTATTTGGGTCTGGCTTACTTCACTTAATATAATTATTTCCAAGTCTTTCTATTTCCTAACAAATGGGGCTGTGTCTTTCTTTCTGATGAAGGCATAGAATTCCATTATACACACACACACACACACACACACACACACACACACACACACACACGTATATATGTATATATATGCCACATTACAAAACAATTTTTTACCACTTCTTACTTTGTAACATAATCTTAAATTCTAGAGTTTGTTTTTGTTTTTGTTTTCTTTAGACAGGGCCCAGACTGGCCTCAAACTCTTGGTCTCACGTGATTTTTCCACCTGAACCTCCTCTAAAACTGAAAAGATAGCTATGTCCTTCCACTCCTAGTTAGACTGGAGGGGTGGGAGTCTTAATTAATATCTTTTAAATAGGGGAAATTGCTTTGACATATCTATATTGGTTTACAAGTTACCCTTATTAGATTCACTTCCTCTATCACTCTCTCCCCTCCTTAAAACAATCTAGCAGTTTAATTGCTCCATTTCCTACATAAAGATAATGTACTTCCACAATATTTGCTCTTTTCACCCTCACTCCTACAATTTACTAGATATATAATTCATTTGTCTGTGTGTGTGTGTGTGTGTGTGTGTGTGTGTGTGTGTGTGTGTGTGTGTGTGTGTGTGCTAGTCCCGTGTATTAAACTCAGGGTTTGAGTATTGTCCCTGAACTTTGTACTCAAGGCTAATGCTTTACCACTTGAGCCCCACAGCTCCACTTCTGGCTTTTTTGAATTGGAGATGAGTCTGACAAACTTTTCTGCCCAAGCTGACTTTGAACCAAGACCCTTAAATCTCAGCCTCCTGAGTCACTAGGATTATAGGTATGAACTACAGATGCCCCTCTATAATTAATTTTTTCAGATGTGCATTGATTGTTTGAAGAAATTTCACTGCGTTATTTCATCTTTGCAGTTGTTTAATTACATTTACCAGCTGAATTACTCTTTTCCCCTTCCTGACTGCCTATTATTCATGTTTTCAGTGAGTTTTGTTATACGATATTGATATACATATACAATTTCACAATGTTTCACTCCCTAACAGTTTCTTTTCCTCTCCCCTACCCTTTCGTGCCTTCAAACAATTTTAAAATTATAAATATGTTCTCTATGTATGTTTACTTTTGTACATATTTCTGTATGTATTTATATTTATGATTATTTTTTATATCTAGCTTCCACATATGAGCAAAAACCTGGTTATTTGGCTTAATATGATAGTATACAGTTATATTCATTTCCCTAAAAATGACAGCATTCCCTGTATTTTGTCTCCTCCAGGGTAGCTGCATCACACATACAACAAATAATGCAATAACAGATTTCCATAAAGTTTATGTAAAGACATTGCTTATAGAACCAGCAGTTTTTAGAACCAGCAGTCACCATTCATTTCAGCCCTGTCCGTATCAATGAGCAAAGAATCATAGAATAGTGAATGGACTTAATGGAACAGAAAGAAACTTACTTTCACTGGTCATTTGGAGATGTGGAGGGATACAATAAAAAGTAAAAGATACAAAGCCCAATTTTCGTCAGTCCTGCCAACCACCTGTTTTTATAGCTTTATTGGAAGCAGCCATGTCCATTTGTTTACATTTGGTGGATACTTTTTGTACTACATCAGCAGCAGAATAACTGAAATAAAGACTATGTGGCCCACATGCTGAAAATAAATATTATCTGACTTTCCATTAAAGAGTTGCCAAATTATGCTTTATTTAAAAATCTTTAATAGGGTTGAAAAGTTGGCTTAGTGGTAGAGTGCTTGCCTAGCATGCATGAAGCCCTAGGTTCAATTGCTCAGTACCACATAAATAAAAACTTCCAAGTAGATGAACCTTCTCTGTAGATAATACAGGGACAATCATAACGTTTAAATATAAGAGAGATTGAAAGAGAGCAATTTCCAGAAGGATATTTAAGTGATAGTCATAAGACAAATTATAAAGGAAAGGCAGATTGAAACTAGTAGAAAAATGACACTTTTAAGAGGGAGAAGGCCAGCATATTTCCATGCCTCAGAGAAAAGTGTGTAATCTGGAGAAAGCTATGCCTGGAAAAAGCTGAGCGGCCATGACGTGGGTAGGCTGAGAGGAAATAAATCGCACATGGCAATCTCATTGTTGAAACTGGGTATCTAACATGTTGACAGTAAACAGTGAGCCAACATTTTCTATTCAATCCATAGGGTGTACTCAGAAGGAAGAAGTAAATTTGATGTTAGATACCAATATGAACTAAGTAAGGACAAGAGGAAAACATACCTCATGGAAATAAAAAAAAGGCTCTAAAGACGTATCTGCATGGATGTAGGGCCTGTTCAGCCTTCAAAACAACACAATCTTGGAAATTTGAAATTGAGGCTTGGATCAAAATGCACCCTTTATTGCAGCTTAAATTCAGAGTAATGATCACATAACCAAAACATGACAGAAAGCTTCTTCCTGAAAAAGTAAAATAACATTTCTTAGAAATGGGGTACTTGAAAGACATCTCAAGAGGTGCCTTTCATAACTAGTGCAAACCCGTTTTTGTTTTGTTTTCAGGTCATTGAATGGAGGGAACAAGATTCATGTTACAAAATTTCTACTTAGTGTACGCTATCATATTATTTATGCACTCGATTTCCTGTGTCTAATATATTTTTACATTAAGCTCAATTACAAAAACGGCTGAAAATGACTTCTACAGTTCATAAAAATCAGATTCAACATTTTGATTGATAATCTAAAAGCTGTTAAGGAGAAATAGAATGCAGTACAGGTTCAATCAACAAGCTTCTGGTTTTGTTTTGTTTTTTTTTTGAAATTTTGACCTTGACAAATTTGCATTTTAAAGTCATTCACTAATGATTTCCTTTCTGTGGAACTATTATTGAATATAAACCAATGAGGCCAGTAAACCCAAAATCAACATGATATAAAAGAGATTGTAGATAAATTCAATGCACCTCAAGATGATTGGTTTAAAACTCATTGAATTTTTTGGTGTTTGAATTAATATTATCTTTTGTTCATACATGACATAGTACAGGAAGAATCATGCGGCAGTCAAAAAGAATAAAGCAACCAAGTTGATATCTTCACTGTTCATCATTTCCTTGACACTTCTATCAGAATGGTTTTCTGCCCTGAATTGACAGTCAAAACAGAAGCACTTCACATAGAATTTTAAACTACATTCATGTTAAGTGGTAACGCGATGCCATACCAAACTCCTGAGATCAAACACATAATTTCTCTTTTCCCTGAAGGAGACTTAAGACATGCATCATCCCTTTTAACTAGTAATTTTTTCTACAAGAGTAACTTGTAGACAGTAAAGTGCCTTGACATTCTTCATACATGATTATGTTCTGAGATTTAAACTGAAAGCTAGCTCCGTGGGGAAAGAAGGCAAAACGAGTGTTTTTAAGTCTCCTGGTTGGGGTTTAATAAGAGCTCTAACACTGAAGACTGAAAATGCAAGTCTGGATAAAATAAATTTCTGAAGAAACATGACAAAATATTTTTCAGTCACCCTCTTGCTAAAAGCTATGAGCTATCCCATTCTTAATGTATTAGGGGGACAAGCCCCTCCTCATGAACATCGACTGTTGTTGATCCTACTCATTCAGAGAAAAGGTTAGAGGATTCTTTCTGATACTTTTTTTTTTTCAGATTTATTGGTGTCAGGTGTATAGACAAGTGTCTCCAAGACGTCTTGTCTCTGAGTACCTTTGAGCAGGTTAGTCACTTTCCATGAATTAGCCTCAAGCCTCTCTTGAATTGTCTGTATTATCTTCAGATTAAGCTATTTTTCAGACTTTCTTCTTTCTAGGGATCTGTGTTTAGAGCTTTTATAAAAATGAAATCATCTTAGTTTCAAAAGGCACTTTGGGGGGGGCAGGTGCATGGGGTGGGGGAGTGTTGCTAGTGATTCTTGAATCCATCTCCAGACTCTACTCAGGAGGCCCCTTTCCTCTGTGGTAGCATCTGTCTGGCTGTGACAGGCAGGTGCCAAATGAGAGGTGGAGAGGACATAGATATCCAGGAGCCAGGAAATGCATCTTGGAAGGTGAGCTATGTAGTGTGCCTTAAGGAATCTTTCCCTTTGGGCTTCACAGGGTTTCTTCTTTGTATTAAAGAAGATGGCAGAACAGAAGTATCCAACATGTGCGTGCTCCTCCACCAAAACAAACAAACAAACAAAAAAGCAATAGGTAAACAGCTGCATATTGAAGCAACGTCTGGAAAACACTAGGATTCAAGATGAGAAAATCTGTAAAACTCCGGAGACTTGGGGCAAAAGCAGAACAAGAGAAGAAAGTTATCCTAGAACCTGCCATCCCTGCTCCACATCCAGAAGAAGCCTCCTTTCCAAAAAGATAAAGGTAAGAGACCCAGGAAACTGCCAGCACAGATGCTGACAACTTTCTCTATTGTCAGGTTTGCAACCCTTATGGGTAGGCAGCCTATCTAGATCCAAGACCTGGCTAGATAAGTGACCTTAGCCTACCCAGGATTGGGAAAGGAATTTCCCTCTTCTCCTAACAAACACTCAGGAGCCATCCAGGGAAGAGACTTATTGGAATTTGGACTGATCTAAAGGTCTCATATGCTGTCTCTGGACCCCCACAGACATTCCAGGATGCTGGCTCCATGAGTGGCCATTGCACAATCACAAACTTGGCTCAACAGAGTGACTGCTGAGAACACGGCACTCATTATGGGTTCTTGTGACATGGAGGGGGAAGAAAGAGTAGCTCTCAGGAACTAGAGGAAAGGGAAAGATCCATTCTAGACCTGGGGCATGGCCAGTGGTCTGTGGTTTTACAACAGGCCACTGGCAGTCACCTACAAAGTTCTATCCCTATACTTGCCTGTCATTGTCAGGGAAGAGACAATGCAAGTTCAGAGAGAAGTTAGGTGACCGCAGCTGAATTTTGCTCTGACTCACTCTTGTGAGCCTATCAGTGGAAAGGACTTTTGTCAGGCTTTGGTGGTGAACCACTCCTGCTTCATCTCTGAAAGCACTAGAGCTGTGAGAACTGGGAGAGGGGAGCGATATTCCTAGACTTTGCTCCATCTCTTGGTGTGACGCACAAAAGGGCAACTGAAGTACCATTCTTAAGCTGGCATTCTTTTTTTTTTTTGCCAGTCCTGGGGCTTGAACTCAGGGCCTGGACATTGGCCTTGAGCTTCTTTTGCTCAAGGCTAGCACTCTACCACTTGAGCCACAGGCTCCCTTCTGGCTTTTTCTGTGTATGTGGGCTTCATGCATCCTAGGCAAGCACTCTACCACTAAGCCACATTCCCAGCCCCTGACATTCTTATAGTAGTAGCAGAAGAACTATACAACTTCTTTCACCATCAAGGTAAGTCCCATCCACAGATCACTTCACACCTAGTCTGATCATGCTCTACGGACAAGACTCAATATGAATGCCACAGGGGGGATGTTGTGATTCAGGCCATCACTGCTTTTCAGTCATGCACCTAGTCCCATACCACTGTCTAATCAAAAAGACAAGGGCTGCAGACCCTTTAATGCTATTAATGCAGCCAATGAAAGAGATCCTTACAAAAAACAATGTGAGCAGCAACAAAATTCCATCACCTGATCTGGCCTCCAGTCCCATTTAGGAGCAGCCACATAGGCTGCACCACACATGTTCTGCTGTAGATTGTCTATTACATACTGTCTGAATGGCTAAATGTGTCCCTACTCTCTGTGACTTACAGAAACCGTGGGTCTCTATCTCTATTATAGTATGCAGTATATTACAAAGAAATTATAGGAAGTTATCCTAAACTACCCATCCAGAAATAAACAGCATTAAGATACATCTTCAGGAGAAAGTTCCTTACTAAGAAGGCCATTCTATAATAATGGTAAAGATATGCTTTCTACCATATACACAAATCTCAACATAAGATTCCAAGAAATATAAAAACCCATGGTAATGCAATAACTCCAAACATCATAACTCTCTAGTAACAGACTATAAAGATATCAAGATGGTTGCACTGCTTGATAAAGAATTTAAACAAATTGTTTTTAAATACTCAGTGAGGTCTGAGAATATACAAATAAGCTATTAAATTAGGAAGACAATGCAGATTGTGAATGACAAATTTACCAAAAATATAGAAATTTTGAAAAATAACCAGTCTAAAATCTTGAAGAGGAAGAACTCAATAAGTCAAATAAATTATTTAGTTGAAAGTCTCAACAAGGAACTAGATCAAGTCAGGTGCTGGTGGCTTATTTACACCTGCTATCTTAGTAAACCAAGATCAAGGACAGAAGTTAAAAAAAAAAAGACCACAGGTCTCTTATCTCTAATTAACCACCAAAAAGCCAAAAGTAGAACTGTGATTCAAGTGTAGATCCAGCCTTGAAGAGCAGAAATGCTAAGGAACAGTACCCAAACCCTGAGATCAAGTGCCAGTAATGGTACAAATAAAAGAAAAAGGAAATGAAAATAAAGTATATTGAGTGGGCAAAAGAAAAGCAGAACTAAAAAATAGATTTTTCAAAGTTTCAAATTCAGACAGACAAAAAGAAAAGAAGAAAGAATCAAGACTTTCAAGGGCATCATTAAAGTTATCAAACATCCTTATCCTTGGCATATCAAAGATAGGAAATAAGGGCTGAGGATATAGATGGACTACTAAAAATAACAATAACAGAAAATGTCCTAATGTTTTGGAAAGGCATGGACATCCAGGAACAGGAGAGGCTTACAAAACCCAAATAGACATGAGCAGAAAAGATCCTCAGTATAACATATTATAGTCAAACTGGCAAAGGTACAGGATGAAAGAAAACTTGTGTTAATCTACAAGAAGGTATCACCATATCACAGTTAAGAACAATCCCATTAGAATCATGGCAGTTATCTCAGTAGAATGCTACAAGTTAAGAAGGCATAGGATGATGTCTTTCAAATCCTAGAAGAAAAAAATGTGAGTCAAGCTGACTATACTCAATGAAGTTATTCTTTAGAAATGAAAAAAAACTTCCAAGTTATGCAAACCTGAGGGAATTCATGGCTATTAGAATGGCCTTACAAAAGATGCTTATGGGATTCCTCCACCCAGAAATAAAAGAGAGAAAACTATCCTTATGCTAACATGTAAAAGCATAATTTCCATTATGATGGTATATATAAAAAAGAGAAATAGAAAGTAACCAAACATTAGCAAGAAAAAATCAAACCACAAAAATGAATAAGAGAGGGCTGGCAAGGTGGCTCAGTGGTAGAGCGCTTGCCTTGCATGCCTGAGGCCCTGGGTTCGATTCCTCAACACCACATAAGCAAAAAGAAAAAAAAGCCAGAAGTGGTGCTGTGGCTCAAGTGGTAGAACACTAGCCTTGAGCTGAAGAGCTGAGGGGCAGGGCCCAGGCCCAGAGTTCAGCCCCCCCCAAAAAAAAAACAAAGCTAGTAATTCAAAAATGAATGAGAGAAATAAATGAACAAAGAATATATTCTATACTAGAAGAAAGCCAACAAGATGATAAGTACATGCCTATGACTTTGAATAATATCAATGAATGCAAATTATCTTCATTAAAATATACAGACTGGATTTGATTGCAAAACAATCCCAATAACATGCTGCTACAAGAAATTTACCTTCCCAGTAAAGACATAGACAGATTGAAAGTGAAAGGATACAAATGCAAAGTAAATGGAAATTTGCCCACAACCAACAAGTAAATGTATTTTTTTAAAAAAACAAGAGTAGTTGTACTAATGTGTGACAAACTAGATTTTAAGGTTAAAATAGCTCACCAAACAATGATCAACTAACCAACTTATCAAGGAGATACACCCACTGAGAATCTTACATACTTAGCAATAGAATACTTAATTTTATTTAAACACCAAAAAAACCACCATGAAACCTAAAGGGGGAAATCTATTAAAATAATTCGGGATAATTTCAGTAGCTTGCTTTCACCAATAGAGAGGTCAGAGGAAAATGCAACACAAATTATCAAGGATTAAACTATACTATAGCTCAAATAGACCTAATAGATAGTTACAGAACATTCCATTCAACAGCTGCAGAACACATATCCTTTTCCAGCAGTGTTTGGAACTTGATCAAGAATAGACCATGTATTAGGCCACAAAATTAAACAAATTTTTTTCAAAAATATTATATCCTGTATCTGATAATCATAGACTAAAACCATAAGCAAGATAAATCACCAAAAAATATACAAATATATGGAAATTAAACAACATTCTTCTTCTCTTGTTTTTTTCTTGTGGGATATGGAGTAGTTGTGTACTTCTGAGCTTTGAACTCAGTGCACATGCTAGACAACAATTGTATCACTTGAATCATACACCATGTATTTTTGTCTTAAATTTGTTTTAATTTTTTGTGCGGAACTGGGACTTGAACTCAAGGCCTGGCCACTTTGCCTAAGCTTTTTCGCTCAAGGCTAATGTTCTACCACTTCAGCCACAGCTCCACCTCTGTCTTTTTGGTGGTTACTTAGAGGTAAGAATTTCACAGACTTTCCTGCCTGGACTGGCTTCAAACCGCAATCTTCAGACCTCAGCCTCCAGAGTAACTAGAATTATAGGTGTGAACCACTGGTACCTGGCTAGTTTGTTTTTAGATCAGCTCTAAACACTTGTACTTTTGTCTAAGATGACCTCAGGGTATAATTTTCCTATCTGTAATTCCTAAGTATCAGGTATAAAAGATATGTTCTACTACACCCAGACTGGACAATACAGTTTTGAATGAGTATTGGGTTATTGATGAAATCAAGCCGGGTGCTGGTAGCTCATGCCTGTAATCCTGGCTACTCTACAGGCTGATATCTGAGGATCACTGTTCAGAGCCAGCTGGGGCAAGAACATCCTTGAGTCTCTGACTTTCAATTAACCACCAGAAAACCTGAAGTGGCCCTGTGGCTCAAGTGGTAGAGTACTAGCCTTGAGCTGAAGAGCTGAGGGACAGTGCCCAGGTCCATAGTTTAAGTCCCATGATTGACAGAAAACAAAAGAAAGAAAGAAAGAAAGAAAGAAAGAAAGAAAGAAAGAAAGAAAGAAAGAAAGAAAGAAAGAAAGAAAGAAAGAAAGAAATTAAAAGGCTTTTTTAAAAAAATCTTGAAACAAAAACAGAAACCTAGCATCCAAAAACCTACATAAGACAGAAGATGAAGTTCTAAGAGGAACGTTTATTTCAATGTGAATAAACAACTTAATGCTTCATCTCAATAATTTAGGAAAATAGCCAGGCGCTGGTGGCTCACGCCTGTAATCCTAGCTACTCAGGAGGCTGAGTTCTGAGGATCGCGGTTCAAAGCCAGCCCGGGGAGGAGAGACAGTGAGACTCCTATCTCCAATTAACCACCAGAAAACCGGAAGTGGCGCTGTAGCTCAAGTGGTAGAGCGCTCGCCTTGAGCTGAAGAGCTGAGGGACAGCGCCCAGGCCCAGAGTTCAAGCCCCACGACCGACAAAAAAAAAAAAAAAAATTAGGAAAATACTATTCACACAAAAACTGATAGAAAGAAATAATAAAAATATCAACAGAGATAAATGAAAACCTAAATGAAAAATTTAAATGATCGATACAACAAAGAATTGGTTTTATCAAAAGAGACAAGGACTGAGGGCAAGGCTCAAGAAAAAGAATAGGGAGTAAGTAAAATTAACAAAGTCTTATCTAGACTAACCAAAACAGTAAGAGATCTAAAAAGTAGACATCACAACTGATGCCACACAAAAATCATTAAGAGATGAATTTGAAAATATATATTAACAAATTGAAAAATATAGGAGAAAAGGACACATATGACCCACCAAAAGTGAACCAGGAGAAACAGAAAACTCCCATTATTTGTAATTGGTTTAAAATGAATTTTCTACCCCTTTGCTTTGAGAGTTCAGTGCAGAAAATCAATTTCCTGGACCGATATGTTGAAATGATTCCTTTGTCTTCTCTTGGAGTTTGAGTTTCAGGCCTAAAATCACAGAAACAAAAGCAAAACTAAAATTGTATTGTATTAAATTAAAAAGCTTCCATATACCAAACATAGTAAAGGGATAATCTACTCAATGTGAAGAAGTATTTGCCAAATATTTACCTACAGAGTATTTAATAACAGTATTATCTGGACTACTTGCAGAACTGAAAAATCTCAACAACAACAAATAAGCTAATCCAATTAAAAATGAGCAACCAGTCTGAGTAGAGCCTTCTCAAAAGAAGAAATGCAAATGAAAAATGTGCAATATTACTAGCCATCAGGAAAATACAAGTCAAACTACAATGGCGTACTCTCTTCCCTATCACACCGGTTGTTATGAAAAGATTAATGATAATAATGCTAACTATAATTCTCAGAATCTTTTTGTTGTTGTTGTTGGTCATGGGACTTGAGCTCTGGGCCTGGGCACTGTCCCTCAGCTCTTCAGCTCAAGGCGAGTGCTCTACCACTTGAGCCACAGCACCACTTCTGAATTCTCAGAATCTTTATGCATATCCAGGTATAAGGAACCCTTATATATGGTTAGTGGTGTTGAAATTAGTATATCTACTGTGGAAACCAGTATGGAAGCCCAGGTGATGGGCTATATCTATAATTCTAGCTGTTTCAGTTGTGGAGATAGGCAAGAGGATTGAGAGCTTGAAATCAGCCTAGGAAAAGTCTATTTTAGTAACAAAAGTATAAATACAAGGGTTGGAGGTATGGCTCAAGTGGTAGAACACTTGCCTAGCATGCATGAGGCTCTGGGTTTGATATCCAGAATCTTTCTTTCACATGTGATTGGGATTACAGGTATGTGTCACCATGCCTGGCTCCCCCAACCTACTGTTTATAAATTACCTTCCCATGAAATTATCCTATTTGAATGTTTTCAAACCATTTCATGCTGGGAACATAACTGGAATAGTGTGTCCTGAACAACACTAGCCAATGTTTTGATAATTCCAAATTTATTTCCCATTTCTACCCTGATCCTTCTCAATCACTCTTCCTGATTTTTATTAAAGATTCACTCTTTCACTTCTTCACTAGCTCTTTAAGTTTTCTGTTTCTCTTCTCCATAAAGTGTAACCAATCCAATTTTTAAAATGCATTTGACATTCACACTAATGCATGTATGATATAAATACTCAATATACTGCCTTACTCTGTCATTAAGCTGAATGAAAGTGTTTGCATATTTTCCTTAATCCCAAAGAATAAATATGTAGTGGCAGAAGGCCAAGCATCTGTTGCAGGTGGGTTATGGTCAGATATTTTTGAGCTTGTGGGCTTAAAGGGGTTGTGGTTGAGGACAGGAACTGTCAACTGTCCAATTCAAAGCTGTATTTAAAGCACTTAACTTTCTCTCTGTGTGCTTTGAACGTGTTTGGTGATAAAAGCATGGAGTGGGTAGAAAACAAAAACATATCAGTATGAAAACAGAATACTTAGGTACAAGAAGGCATAACTTTTAAAAATGGAATCTTTATGAAAGGTCTCTAAACTCATGCATGGGACATTTGCTTACTAAATATTCAAGGGGGGGCGGGAAGCCGAGAACAGTGAGGGGTAAATATTGTATATGTGCTATAGATGTTGTGTGAAAATCCTACAGTGAAACTCACCAAACTAGTTAAAGGGAAATAGGAGAAGGAAGGAGAATTAAGACAGAGAAACACAGATGGGGTGATTTTTTTTCCAGGTTTCATTGTTCTATTTTCATGAAATGCAAGCACACAACTTTTTCTATATCATTCTTTTCACCCTCATAAGCCCAATTTTCGCCCACTAGTGCTCATCCCAATGAATCCTGTTTCTCTGTTCCCTCCCCCAGTCCCTTCGATCAATAGCCTTCATTAAGATTCTTCATATTGACTCATATATAGTTGCAATGTTTTTCAACTGTACTTTCCCCCTTTCTATTTCAATGGTGTGAAGTTTATCAGATAAATAAACATTATACATACCACGATGAAACTCCTTTGTGCAATTAACTCACACTAATAAAATATGCAAATATTTTTCTTCATTTTAAAATATATGTAATCATATATTTATAAACATATTCTCTATTACTCCCTGTAACCATTCTCTCCTTCTTTAATATGGCTAAGTCTACAGTTCAACTAAATAAAATAAACATTTAAGAACTACACAAGTATAAAAATGTCCTAAGGACTTTTTTTAAATAGACACATTAGAGGAACAAAAAACTGGATCGTCTGTACCTTACCAAATAATAACCCAAATAAAAAATATGCTTCTAGACATGTACAGATGGCTGTTTTATAATCACTGAAACTTAAGAAGTGATGAAATATGGCTGGCCTTTAGGTTTTCTGGATGAAGTCTATTACAGAATGATGCAGCATCTGAGGATGCAGAGGATGTATAACAAGTGTTATCACCAAAATAATGTTGGATAAAGTCTTCAGTGGAGCAGAAGTAAGAACACAGCCTGGGGCCTTGGAAACCTTCTGTTCGACCCGTGGCACCGTTGTCTGCCATCGTATCTAGTCTGTACAGAAACCTTATTTTAATTTCACTTGGGATCCATATGTTTCTACTGACCTTTCCTTGCAAGGATGACTTTTTTCCCACATTTTGCTATTTTCTGCTTTCTAAGCATGTGGATTTTTTATTTAATTCTTTTGGTTTTGTTGAAGTGACATTTTCCTAGCTAAGACAAACAAAGCTTCTAACATAAGGGTGGTGATTAAAAGAGTTTAGTAGCATCTTAAATGTATACACAACATCATAAAGAATGCTTCAGGCAGCACATTCTATATTCCCATACTCACTGTGGATTTTGATGCCATATTTGTTTAATCCAAACACATTAATTTTCTTTGGCTTCATTTTTACTGAATTCATCCTCATCAAATTCTTATCAAAATGCACTAGAGTTCATTTTAGTCAGTTTTTTAAGGGCCTTCTTAAAATTCATTTATAAGAATGTTAGAAAACCATCTAGGTGTGGTGATGCCCAACGATTATCCAGCACTTGGAACACTGAGGCAAAAAGGTTGTGAGTTCAAGGCCTCACCAAGATTCTGCTTCAAATATATATATATATATATATATATATATATATATATATATATATATATATATATATATTTGAGCACTACGTGGATCCATTATTCATTTTTAAGCCCTGCAAAAAAGTTTTTAGATTTTTATGTAAAATATGTAAGTGTCCAACAAGTTGGTATGCCTGGAACCAAACCAACTGTAAAATTGAAATATACCTGAAAAATAGGTACCACACAGTCTGTATGAAGCCACAAGCCACAATGCACTTCCATCAGTATAGTAATGAAGGGGCTTAATCACCAGACATGCATTATTGGTAGAAGGTTTCAAGAGGCCCTGTACACCATCACTTGATGATATTAACCAGTAAGGTCACTCCATAACAGTGACTTTCTACCAAACCACTTAAATTGCCATGAAAACTTTTGCAAACTATTTTTTGGTAACTTTTGTTGTGTTTTTTTATAGGGGAGAGAATGTACAGATCAGGGAATATCAGCACTCCAGTCTATTTGGCACTTATACTTGTCACTGAGAGAGTTATGAGATAGTTATCTACAATCAAGTTATTGTTTCTGACTTGCTTTGGTAGCTATGCTAATGTATAGTAAACTGCTATAGTTTTCTGGGTTTTGAAAACACTTTTTGCTTAATTCTTACCTTCTAACAAAACCATCTGTAAAATGGTAGTCTACCTATTGTGAAGGGCAATGGTAAAATGATTTGAAAGAGGCTATGTAAAAATGCTTTTATTAAAACTAACCATCATTAATTTTATAATGGAATCTAGTGCCTACCCAAGGTAGCTACTATATCTTTTCATTCATTTGTTTGATACCTGTTCTACAATGGAATTTGAATGAGTTAATTTTTTAATCCCATAGGATTGATATTGGTTTAAACTAAACAATGGACAAATATACCTATTTGCTAGAAGTTTTACTGCATTAATTTCTCATTCATGTCCCATCTGTTAATGCCTCTGTATGTGCATTTACTCAGAGTCATATTTGTTCCTCTTCTTACACTGAGTTGATTTCTACACCTTCATTTAAAAAGTTAGAGGCTGATGGTATAGAGTACTAGGTTAGAGACCTGAATTCAAACTTAACATGCAAAGAAAAAGAACAAAGAAAGAGGAGGAGAGCAAAGAGGGGGAGGAGGAGGAGGAGGAGGGGGAGGAGGAGGAGGGGGAGGAGGGGGAGGGGGAGGAGGGGGAGGGGGAGGAGGAGGAGGAGGAGGAGGAGGAGGAGGAGGGGGAGGGGGAGGAGGGGGAGGGGGGGAGGGGGAGGGGGAGGAGGAGGAGGAGGAGGAGGAGGAGGAGGAGGAGGAGGAGGAGGAGGAGGAGGAGGAGGAGGAGGAGGAGGAGGAGGAGGAGGAGGAGGAGGAGGAGGAGGAGGAGGAGGAGGAGGAGGAGGAGGAGGAGGAGGAGGAGGAGGAGGAGGAGGAGTTGTTTTGCTCCCAATTTTAAAGATTCCAGTCCATGATTATGTAGATCTGTTGTTTCCCAAAGACCTCTTACAGTGTCTGCCACTTTCAAATACAATGCTCGAAACCAAGTCTTTACTTCATAGGACTTTTAGAGACACTTAGCTCCAAACTAGATGCCTGGTATCTCCAAGAGCAAGACCTCTGGTTAAACAGTTGACATCATTGCTTCTGCTTGACCAGAAGAGGGTAAAGACAGAGCTAGAGTGCTTCCTAATCATACTGTGAACCTTCCATCCTGCTTTCTTTCACCCTTCATTTTCATTCGGAAGCACCAGGTTCTTTCCATTCCTGAGCATTTCCCAAAGCTCAGCAACTTTAATTAGGTCACTGATAGCTTATGCTTCAACTTGCCTAGGTCTGCTCAATCAGTCACTATGTATCTCTCTGTTTGGCAGCTTCCAAAATTATCAGTTGTGAGTAATTGAGAGGTGAGGTCTTATACTTGGAACTGGCAAACCAAATCTACTGATCTACAGTATTCTCAGTATACTGTCCTCTCCAAAGCTGTTTTGGGAATGAGATTATCCAATTTCCACTTAAATCTACAATTAAATAATCATATACAAAAATCACTTGTAAGATTGCTTCCCTTCCTCACATTTTTCCTAGACTCTTTGCTCATCTCTGAAAGACTCTCACCCACTAGAACATATATACTTTTTGTCCTGTGCCCAACACAGGACAAACCATTACTATTATTCAGTAAATAATCATAAATATCTATCATACCTCAGCGAGAGATTTAATTCAATTTAACAAGAAAGATTTAGGATTTATCTTAGTGATTTTTCAAAAGGAGCTATATTGTATCAATATTGGTAGAATGATTATAGGGATTGGTAAAGTTTTTGTTTGGTACTTTTATCTTCATTAGTATCACAAAATAGAAATCTTTCTTAAGATACTCTAACTTTCTACTTTGGATTGAAAACTTAGTCCTTTGAGGATGCTATAATATGATAAAGTGGGTAAATAGTAAGCATCAGACATTTATTCCTTACCATTCAGGAAAATGGAAAGTTCAAATGTAAAGCACTAACGGATATAGTATCTAATCAGATTTTCCTGGTTCTTCTGCCTCTCAACATGGCAAGAGAGCAGGTGAGCAGGTGAGCGGGCTCTGGGCAGGCAAGGTGAGGTGATGGGTGGGTGGGGTCTCTGTACAAAGACAAGACTCCCATTCGTGATAGTACTGTTCTTATAACCTAATCAGTTCCCCAAATCTCACCACTTGTATCATCATCTGAAGAGTTAGGACTTCAACATAAAACATTAGAGGGAGACATAATTTCCATCCCGATAGAATATGAAACTTCAAAAAAAAAGGAAATACATGGACATGATGTTTGTAGGTTTTATATTAGATGTTCACTCTCAACTCAGATGTTTTAAATTATGTAATGTTATGTATTTTTCACTGATTCTTCTAATGTCTGCTGGAGTAGAAAGTCACTAGCACGATGAAACAATTTCAGTTGACTTGGCGGCTTCCCATTCTTTCTTCAAGTACACATCTACAAAGGCCTTCCACAGGAAGGGCTGGGAGAAGGACAGGTGGCATCTGGTTTTTAGTACCATCTGTCCTCATGGCACATGCTAACCAACATCAGTCTACAAGGGAAGAGAAGGAAAAATGAATTTAGGAGGACAGAAATTTTTCAAGAAAAGCTTAAGATCTTAAAAATACGAAGCCACCTCTTCTAATTGGAATCTTGTGTTTTTCATCTTAATATTCTCACTCAAACTTCTTTCTTTCCTGTTTGTCCTTCAGCCAGCTCTCTGTACTCCTTCCCTTATGCCCCAGGATCTATTTCTCCAGGCCCAGGCTGTTTGTTTCTGTCTCACAGCTGTCTTGCTGCCAATAGGGTGGGATGATCAGGCTAAGCCAAGCTATCTGGATAATGTCATTGCTGGCAGAAAACGAGATTTGCAGCAGTGATGCACATTGTGCCTTTCTCACATTCCGGACACTCCCAGGAATCATGTGGGACCCACTTACACAAAATTGGCTTTCCACTTCATTCATCTGGCAGCCAAGACCTGTAAACTAAATCCAGTTTCCAGAAACAGCCGTGGTAACATCCATATCAAAACTGGTTTGTTCTATTCTCCAAGTATAAAAATTTTGTTTTTATTTGCTTTGACAAGTACTCCTGCAAGCAGTGCTTCTAGAAACCATTCCAACCATTATTTTTACTGAGATTTAACTTTTTATTGATCACAGAAATAACCGCAAGTGACATACAGTGAGCACTTTTCTAGGCTTAGGCTAAATGGTTTACATATCTTGTCTCTCTAAATTCTCATAACAATTTTGTCTCTATTTTACAAATAGCATGCTAAGAGCGTGGAGAATTGTTGTATCACTTGCATAAGAATATGTGAGTTGAGACTTAACCAAGACCTATGCTAGAGCCTAAATTCTTACCTACTCTCTGCCAACCAAGTGATAGAAGAATTTGTCATCTGTAGCTTACAAGGCAGTACCAGAGAATTGGTATCACTAGGAAAAAATTAAATATAGACTCATTAAGGAACTGAATGTTTTTTATACTGGGGGTTGAACTCAAGACCTTGTTCTTCTTAGGCTGGTGCTATACAACTTGAGGCATGCCTCCAACTGAAATGCAGACTCATATGAACTGTTCTGAATTAAAATAATATTTCTTTCCCCAAATACTAATGAATACCAAAATGTATCTTAAAGTAAGTCAAAATGAAGTTATCTACATTTTAATATTGGAAACACATTCATAACTATCACAATGACAAAGTAATGACCATGAAACCTTGCACAAGTAATTTCTACTCTTCTATTTTAATACATTCATGTTATAAAAACACAGATTAAGATAACTACCACTGACTTCTAATTTCTATTAGAAATTAAGATTAAGATAACTAAACTACCACTAAATGAGGAATCAAAAACTACATTTAGTACAAACTCAATTATTCACTGGCTATGAGAACTCAATAAACAATTTACTTACTCTTTCATAATTGAAAAAAACATTGTGCAGTAAGAGGGCTGGACTGAACACACACATGTTCTCTCCAGCTTGAAAATTCTATTATTTCAATTATGTAGCTCAAATGACCACCATTCTTTTTCTGAACAGGCCCAGAGGGAGTTCCTAAAGAGGAAAACATACCAGGAGATTCAAAATAACAAAGAATCTATCATTACAGATCAAGTCCAAAAGTTCCCCATTTCTAAAAGATAAGTAATTCTAGTCTTTCAATTGTTTGTATCATATAAGTGTTGTTGAAATATACCATAAAGATGCTTTTACCTTGAATATTTGTCTACTCTTTCTTACTGTTACTTGTTATTTTCTCTTCTTATTTTAAACATAATTTATTCCAAGAAGTTTTCCTGGACTTTTTCTGGGAAGATAGTGCACACTTCATGCACCTTGGTGCACACTAGTACTTGTTGAATTTCCTAGTACACGTTTCATAATGTATTATACTTGGGAAGTATAATCAGGCAAGATTTCTTATCTTTCTTTTTTTGGATTCCTTTTTCTTTTCTTACATGCAAATTATTTAAAAGTTACCTCTTTCTAATGCTTTGGGGCAGAAAAATGAGCATACCTTTCCTCAAGTAAACCATCCAATTATTTAGATGCAATGATGTCACTCATTCATCAAATACACGAATACCAAGGATATGTTGTCAAAAGTAAATGTCAAAAGCAAGGAGTCCATATTAAAACTTCTTGTAAAAAAATCTATGTGTTTCATATCAATATTATAACTTGTAATTTAGATATTATGAGTCAAACTCATAATATGAAAAGTAAGATGCCTGAGAATATTTGTAGGCAAAAACCTGCCTAGACAATAGAGAAAATATGATTTTCTTATTTAGGTTTTTAGATCTGTAAATTCTGTGTTGTTACCTAGTTTCAACTAGGTAAAGTAGAACGTAATTCCTTTATATCATTGTAATCAAAGGAAATTAGCAGGGTTATTGACTGACTAAAAGTAAATAAACCTCTTCAACCCAGCCTCATTGGGGACTTTTTATTCTTCAGTAACTAAAGGAATTGTTGTATATGAGGGTAGAAGCATCACATTTTTAAGATCATCCTATTTCACCTACTTTTCTAGACTTCCAGTGTGTGTGTGTGTGTGTGTGTGTGTGTGTGTGTGTGTGTGTGTGTGTGTGCGTGCATGTGCGTGCGTGCACATGCGCCAGTGCTGAGTGTTATCCTTTAGCTTTTGTTCTCAAGGATAACATTCTACCACTTGGGCCACAGCTCTACTTCCAGCTTGTTGGTGGCTAATTGGAGATAAGTCTTGTGGACTTCCTGCTGGAGCTGGCTTTGAGTTGCAATCCTCATATCTCAGACAGATATGAGCCTCCGGCTCCTGATTCCATTCTTTATCAATAATAAACCCTAAAGGATTCTTGCATCAACTTCCCTCTCTACCCTTGCTTTCCTTTATCTTGCAGCTGGGTTGGGTGTTACTTGTTGTTGCATTTCTACAAAAAAAAAAATACCCAAATGGTATAATGGAAAAATACTTCTTCCATCTATCCTGTTGTCATTTTATTCAACAATCAGATCCTAAGATTTTTTCTCAAAATTTCTATCAGAGAGAGAGACAGAGAGAGAGAGAGAGACAGAGAGAAAGTATGTGAGAGAGAGATCCTTAGAATAATAAGTGATCTCTTCTGTTCCAGGAAGTAAGGTTGGGAAGAAATAATAACCCAAGGGAGAAAAAGTGATAAAAAACAACTGCTTATAGCGGTGTTTGGAGAAAATTATGTAAATATTTATGCAAAGACAGCTTTGCATAACACGTCGAGCTACATCAGAACTGCTCGTGCCAGTGTGCACAGGCAACCTCACAGTTGGATCAACAGCCTGAAAAGCAGATGTGCCAATTTCCTGTATTTGATTATGATGATTCCTAATTATGCCAAAGCTGTGGCAATGTCCTTCCCTAGAATGACTCTTAATTTTGTTTTGCTAAACCACACACACATACAACCTGCTTTGGTCGTGGAATTCATTGTCATGTTAAGTCTATGAAATACTCATTTGTGTGCTTAGTTGTTTGGAGGACAATGGTTCACATGGATACTACTTTCTTTTATAATTTGGTATTCTCAAATTCACAGGGAAATAAAAGAAAGAAAACATGCCTAGTGAGTAGCCACGTTGACTCACATCAATGAGTATAGACTCACTTACCACTGTCAACAAATTCAAATGCAGGCATATAGTTATTAAAAGCCCCCTTTACTTGTTATTTTTTTCCGTACTTATAGAAAGAATATCATAAACAAGTAAACTTCAGAACCCTTTATGGTTAGGCCAAGTGACGATTATAATTATGAGAGCACTTAAATTCTTAGATCTTAGCTATATGATAGCTGGGGAGAGAAAAGCAAAATATTATTCAATTCAGTCAAAAACATTCTATTTAAGCCTTGTAACCAGATTTGAATTGATAAACCTTTCTACCCATCCAATACCAGCTCATATTTGCTTTACAATGTAAAATATGCATTTTAATTAACAATCCTTTCTGTACACAGCACAGAAATCCTAGGAGTTGTACATCCTTATATCCTTTCTTAGAGATTTAGAGATGAGCACAAAGAAGTTAAGTTATGCCATCAAAATAAGCCACAGAACAAGATCTTAAAGTCCATGGATCAGTATTTGAAAGTACATATTTATTAACTAGGCTTGATCCTTACAAAAAATAACAATAGGTAAAATTTGTGTCTGGCTTTCTACTATAACCCTTTTTGATGAGTTTAAGTCAGAAGGAGACATACTTACTCCCTAACTTCCTGACCAATGAATCAAGTATGCTACCAGAACTTTAGCATAACCAAGTTGGCCTTGGTGTTTATGTCTAGCAGGTAAGATGCAAACGTAAGTAAAGGTGATGAAAAGTTTGGTGGAAGAGAACTATGACAAAGAGAACAGCCGGCCACAGGGAAGGCAGCATTTCAGACACTGGCAGTCATCTTGAGCCATCTTTTTTATTGGGTTAAATAGTAAGAATTGGAGTGCTTAAAGATGGTTTTCTGACTAGTGGGTTTCCTTTTTGTTACCTGGAAGGTGGTGATGCCGAATATTTGCTGCCCTGTTCTTATTTCCTCATTCTCTCCTCCTTACTTTCATAGTCCTTTGCCCCCATTTCATTATCAGGCAACTTTGGGGGTATCAGCTGATCCTGCCATCTGCAAGTTCCATAGGCCATAATTCTGGAACTTTCCTGCTCTTCTACTAACTTCTTCCACTACCCCCTCTAATTTTTTTAGGGGGGGGTGGATATCTTCTATTATCTTCAAATATACAAGTACATAAAGCACAAGGTCATAATTCAACACATGCATAGATGTTACATGATGATTGAATAAGGGTAGTTGACATTTCTTCCTCTTTTTAAAATTTTAATTAACATAAGTAATTGTATTCAGACAGAACTAACTTCCATTTCTATCACTTTCTTCTTAATTAGTACTAGGGGTTGAACTTAGGACCTTGTTCTTGCTAGGCAGGTAGTTTGCCACTAGAGAGATGTCGTAAGCTCATGGCTTCCACTTGTTTTTCCCTGACCATGTATGAGATAGAACAGTACGAGGTAACGCATCTGTTTATGTGCTAATGTGACTTCTGTAGCTCTTTGCCCATTCTTATTTGGTTGGTTTTTTTTTTTTTGTACTTCAGTTTTAAGAGTTGTTTGTATATTTTGGAGAAAATCCTTTATCATATATGCCTTTTACAAAATTCTTGAGGGCACTATTTGCAGAGCAATTTTTTTTTATTTTATTGCAAGTTTACTTGCTTGAAATAAAAATAATTTGGTTCTTTTGTTTTTTTTTAATTTTATTTTATTTGTGAACATACTGTACAGAGGGTTACAATTACATGGGCAGGATAATGCGTACATTTCTTACCAAGCATTGCAGCCTCCTCCTTTTGTTTACCCTTCACATCCCTTCCCAGCCTCCCCCCTCCCCCCCAATCCCAATCCTTCTCCTTCCCCTCATTCCCCCCCCCCCCACCGACGTTGTAAAGCTCGTTTTGGACATGACAACTTGTACTTCTCATTGTTGCAACAGGTCCACCTGTATCCTTAAACAACTGGTTTTTCCCCATCTCCTCCACAAGTTATACTGACATCAAATATAGTGAAAGCAGGGGTTATACTGTGGGGGAGGGACATACAAAGCAACAAAGAGATAATCTTATAAATGCGTTAGAAACACATGCATGAAAGAAAAAAACATTAAAATACATATCTAAGGGTTCATTTTCCTGACATCACATTATCTGACCTTTTCCGCTTGACTCATGCATATACTAGATATTGCAAATAAGGGAAACCATGGGACCTATGTTTCTTTAGGCCTGGCTTACTTTGCAGAGCAATTTTTTTTACTTTAAGGAAGTTTAGCTTTTTAATTCTTTCTTTCTTAGATTTTTTTTCTTTAGTGTGGTACCTAAAAAAATTACCAAAACATCTACACATATCTAAGTTTTCTCCTATGTTGTCATCTAAAAGTTATATAATTTCAATTTCTTTACACTTATTTCTGGGATGTGTTTTGAGGATCCTGCAGCCTGGGCAGGAAAGAACATGGAGATTCTTATCTCTAGTTAACCACAAAACCAAAAGTAGAGGTGTGACCCAAGTGATAGAGCACCAGCCTTGAGTGAAAAAGATAAGGGACAGTGCCTATGCCCTGAGTTCAAGCCCCAATACTGACAATACTGGAACAGAATAAAGAACAAAGCAAGAAAGAAAACAAGGAAGAAGGAAGGAAGGAAGGAAGGAAAGAAGGAAGGAAGGAAGGAAGGAAGGAGGGAAGGAGGGAAGGAGGGAAGGAAGGAAGGAAGGAAGGAGGGAGTGAGGGAGGAAGGAAGGAAGGAAGGCAGAGAGGAAGTAAGGAAAGGAAAAGGAAGGAACAGGAAGGAAAGGAAGGAAAAGGAAGAAAGGAAGGGAAAGGAAGGATGATGAAAAGAGAAGAGAGGGGAGAAAGAGAGAGCGGGAGGAAGGAGGGAGGGAAGGAAAGACAAGAAACAGGAAGAGGAGAAGGGAGGAGAGAGGCGAATGGTAGGGTAAGTGTAGTGTTTGAAGCATGAACAAAGTATATATAGGAACTCAGAGGAAATAGCATTTAATTTTGTGTAAGTAGAACAGCAGAAGGAGAGAATCCCTGAAAGTATTCTTAAAAGAGGGTTATATATTAGCTAAATAGAAAAAGGGAGGAAAACATTAATTCTGCATTAATATCACATAAATTGCAAGTAAAATGCAGTGTGTACTGAAGGAGCTACAAGTTATTATTTCTGAAATAAAAAACACTGGTGAAGGATGGTGGGATGGTAGTTAAGGACCAAGTCTTCCCACTATAAAGCTCATGCACCACCTTAGGGCAAGATGGATTATGGAGGAATTGCTAAGTATTGTAAGACATTCTTCAAGTTTTGTTGAGAAACACTTATTCCTTCCTTGGGCCCATTAATTAAGTATAATAAGCAAAAGCTAGGTATCCCAGCCTCTTTCATTTTTGGGTGGGGGATGGAGGGGATCAGTCATGGGGCTTGAACTCTGGGCCTAGGTGCTATTCCTCAGCTCTTCAGCTCAAGGCTACCACTCTACCACTTGAACCACAGCACCACTTCTGGTTTTCTCGTGGTTAATTGGAGATAAAAGTCTCACAGACTTTCCTGCCCAGGCTGGCTTTGAACCACGATCCTCAAATCTCAGCCTCCTAAGTAGCTAGGATTACAGGCGTGAGCCACCGGCACCCGGTAAGCCTCCTTCATTTTGTGTCTATGTTCTTAACCCTGGGCTATTCTCTTATACAGTTACTCTGCACCCATCTCAGAAGCCAGGAAGAAAAAGACAATAGACTCGACCTCCTGCTAATCTCTCTTATTATAATGAAGATTCACCTGGCCAATTCTAAGACAAGGGACAGTCAGACTACTTCTAAAAATTCCTCTGATCATCTCTGACACTCCTGTGATTTGGGACTGTTATAAACTATGTATACCTTGTCACCCCTTCCTCTAACTCACCCTATTGAACTTAAAGTTCATCTCTATACACTGGAAGATGGCTGAATGTGTACCAAAATGCTGTCTTATTGTGTCTGCCATTAATGAGTCTCTTTCTCTGTTCTTCACCTTTGTCTTTTATCTGCCATATTGAATCAAGTGGTCAGACCTGACAAGTGGAACTCCTGTTGTGAAAACAAATTTTACTGTAGCTAGCTGAGTTAAGTTTGTTTGGAAGCAATTCATTCCACTAAAGGGATTTCAAAATCTCATAACAGTGATCTATTTTCAATTGATTTATAAATAAAATAAGATATTGTAAAATGATTTCATGGACAAAGTTTATTATAAGGTTTCTGAAACTTGGACAAAATGAAGACATATAATCAATACCAGAATGATGGCAATTTGCTCAGAAAAATCCATTTTGGAGATATGTTTTGAATTAATTGACTTTTCTCTATTCTCACAGCCAGCCCATCTTGGTCCTCGTCATTATCCTTCCTCTGGAAAATTATATTAACATCCTATCTGATTTCTCCTTTCTTACTCTTAGCAGTCATTTGAGCATATTTTACAAAGCACTTAAGTTTTATAAACTACAAATCTAGTGTCATTCTCCTCCTAAAATTCCTTAGTAGTTATTTCCTCTCTTTAGGACGAGATGCATATTCTTAGTATTATGGCACTGCCAACAACACCAGTACATCTTGGGCCATTCTTTCCATATATTTTATGCTATAGGCATACCATCTCCTTCCTAGGTTTGTCTTCTTCAATGTCTATGAACATGCTAACAGCTAATTCATTCTGCTCAATACCTGGTAATCTTAAATATCACTTCCTCACAATAGATATCTTCTCTCAAATACTAAATGTCCTCCAAATCAACATGAAGTCTACTTCAGGTTGAGTTCTCTGGGAACCGATTGAGTTCACAGATCCCGAGATGAAGTTAGGAGTAAATGTTTTTATTGGGGGTGGGGGGGAGGTTTGGAGGGGATGAAGGGTTTGGGGAGGGAGCCAACACCTGTTCAGGAAAGCTAAGGAAGCAGGATTGAGTAAGGGCACATTCAAACTACAATGCCAACTTGACCCAAATCTTTAACAGTACATCTAAGAGACTTGAAGATTGTCAATTGTAGTGGCTGAGCTCTACACAGAAATGTCTAGGGCCTTTTACTTCAGTCACTTTCTTTAGTCCATTTGTTTAAAACTGGAATTAAGCCTAATGACCAAAGACAAACATCTAGCCAACAGTTTTGCCTCTGGGGAGTGAGTTCTTGAAGGCAGATCTGAGAAGCCCAACTCCACATCTAACACAATATCCCCATCTCTTTGCCTCAAAGCACTTGATACATTCCTTTTACTTATAATTTCAAATTGTTCTTCATTCTTGGCTTTGAAGTTTTTGTATTTCTGACATCTCTTCACTTCAAAAATGTCCTCAAAATTCATATATGAAATACTGGATCATATTACTAATTTTTCAGCTAAACAGTCCTCTTGAATTGTAGCTGCCAGTCTTCATTTATCTGGTCCATGCCAACCTCCTCCACCAGAGAGTTCCATGAGAGTAGAGGTTTTTTAATACAATGACTTGTGTCTTGTGAGACTGCAAATGTTTTCCAAATGAGTAAATAAACCTTGCTGATTCTTGAGGATAAATTACGAATGGGATCATTGTAATTGGGATTCTGAGAAGTCAACACATTCAAATCACCTTGTTAGTAGCTTAAGAGAATTCTTAATGTTCTGTTCAACATTGGAGATATAAAAAGACATGATTTAATGGTAACCCAATAATGTAAGAGCTATCTAAAATAATGGTTATAAAACAATCCGTCCAGATGACTGAGGCTTCTGTAAAGATTCAGAGGATTCTGATGCCCCTTTGAGGGTCCTTGGTAATTTAAGTTATAATCTCTAGAATATTTTGATCTCGGACTCCTTTGTGCCCACTCTGTTTGCACTTGCAGCTCAGCATAACTTATTGCCTGTGCCTTTTAGCATCTGAATTCCTTTCACCTTTTGCAATATATAAAGTAATAGAGATCTACTGTGGATAGAAGGCATGGTGATTCCATCAGCACATTCACTAACAGATACTGTGTCCTAGTCCCTCCCAAATCCAACTCTGCTTCTTTCTAGGTTTTGAAGATCTTATGTTTCTAACAACTCTTCTCTCTAACAAATCCCTCTGAATTCTGTTAGGTCAAATGAGGTCATACTGCCCTCTCATCAGGCAAGCAATCTTCCTACTTGGTGGCTTATATACTCCTGATTGTAGACAGGAGGGGCAATGGCTATTAAGGCCATCTGAATATTACAGATTTTAAGATCAAACTACTGAAATTTTGACAAGGCCAATCTCTGTCCAATTTAGGCTTCGCCTTATGATTTTCAATAACAATTTTTGGGAGGAATATAGGTCATTTACATGTTACAATTTTTTAAGTAGCAAGAAAAGCTTGGAGACTCCAAAGATGGTCCATTTGATACCTTCACACAGGGATAACCTCATCCCAAATGACCATTAGGAAGGTTCATACAATTTCCTCAGTAGGGTAGCTAATAAAGAAGATCTGTAGAGCTGGAGTTAGATCCAAGCTCTACCATGTATTAGGCTTCATCATACTGGGCAAATTGCTCAGACTTATCCGTGCCTACATCTTCTAGGCAAAATAAAAGCATCCAATCTCAAGATATTGGTGAATATTATTAGACCTGGCCATAGTGGCTTTTACATGTAATCTAATCTTTCTAGGAGCGGAGACAGAAGGTTCAAGTGAAGGAGACCCTAATTTAAGGAGACATGTCAGATAGAGACATACCAAGACCCAGGTGAAATGCACAGGTGAGCCAAGCATGCAAAATGGGCCAGATGGAAACTAGATATGACAACTGAGCTCTCAAAAGTTGCCACATGTGTGAAATTTACAAAGAAGCAGCCAGTCAATAAAGTTCACAAAAATGGAATTAACAAATCAGCAAGATCTCACTAACTTCAAGTCTGTGACGACTGAATCTTTCATGTTGCCTGTATGATAATAAGTGTTGGTCTCCTTATTTTCTGTCTCAGTAAATTCTTTTACCAACTTGTAACTAAAACAAAATCCACAGTTGATCACAGTTTGAGGCCCATGTGGACAAAGTGGGAGACCCTTTGAAAGAAAATAAAAATTATTAAAACAAAAACAAAAATAAAAACAGCCAGGTGCCGGTGGCTGACACCTGCAATTCTAGCTACTCAGGAGGCTGAGATCTGAGGATTGCAGTTCAGGCGCTGTGGCTCAAGCGGTAGAGCGCTAGCCTTGAGCCGAAGAGCTCCATGACAGGGCCCAGCTGCAGAGTTCAAGCCCCACAACCTAAAAAAAAGTACTTATGTTTCAAGCACAGAACAGGCCTCTAGAGTAAGCCCCAATGTATTTAAAAGTATATTTGCAAGGATTGAAGACACAAACATTTTCTGGCATGAAATATGCTCATGAAATATTACTAATGATTGTTATTACTTAAATCACATATCTGCTTCTGCTCAATTGACACTATCTCTCATCTCCTTTTCTTTTCCTCCCTATATTTCTTTCATCTCATCTCAGGACTTTTTCATGACCAGGAAAAACAAATCCTTATCTACTCACACCTTCATTGAAACATTAGCGATTCATTGTTATTGGAAAGCAATATTGTACAATGGTTGGGTTGGTGAGCTCCAGAGATGGATAGTTCTGTTCTTTGTTATATATTCAGTTTTCCTCCCTGAAATATTCACATAATTTGTTTAATTGTGAAAATGCCATACAGAGGGGTTACAATTACATGGGAAAGGTAATGAGTACATTTCTTATCAAGCATTGTTGCCTCCTCCTTTGTTTCCCCTTCCCATCTCTTCCCACCTCCCCCTGCCCCCTGCCAAAGTTGTAAAATTCATTTTCAACCTAACGTCTTGTACATCTCATTGCTGCAATGGGTCTACCTGTATCCCTATTTAAACAATTTGTTTTTCCCCTTCCCCTCCACAAATTTATACCAACATCAAATACAGTGAAAACAGGGGTTATACCGTGGGGGAGGGACATACAAAGCAACAAAGAAATCATCTTATAAATATGTTAGAAACAATAGCAAGAAAGAAAAAAACATTTGAGTCCTTATCTTGCAGTTCATTTCACCTAATATCAACTTATCTGACCTTTTCTGCTGTCTCAGACATATATTAGTTATGGCAGATAAGGGAAACCATGGGACCTATGTTTCTTTGGGCTTGGCTTACTTCACTTAATATAATTTTTTCCAAGCCTTTCCATTTCCTAAGAAATGGGGCAATGCCATTCTTTCTGATGGAGGCATAGAATTCCATTGTGTATATATACCACATTTTCTTGATCCATTCATCTACTGAGGGGCATCTGGGTTGGTTCCATATCTTAGCTATGGTAAATGATGCTACAGTAAACATAGTTGTGCTGGTAGCTTTAGTGTGGTCTTGTATGGTCTTGCTTGTGATCATTTGGGTAAATGTCCAAAAGTGGGATTGCTGGGTCATAGGGGAGCTCTATGTGAAGTCTTTTGAGGAACCTCCATACTACTTCCCAAAGTGGATGAACAAGTTTACACTCCCACCAACAATGCAGTAAGATTCCCTTTTTGTGTCTGCTTCCTGGGATTTTGTGAATAAAAAATGTATAAAGTACATGGTAGATATATGTTCTGGGTAAATATTAACAGGTTTTCCTTTCTTCTAGGTTTTCAGATTTTTTTCATCAGGAAAGAGAATTGTTGATAACCTCTGTCTTGAAGGCAGATGACAAGTTACTTCTAAAAACTTCAAACTCTCAGTTGAAGACCTTGCTTTAGCCACTCTCCCCCGTGGCCATCTGTCTTTTGTTGTTGGGTTTTGTTTTTGTTTTGTTGTTTTGCTCAAGGTTAGTGCTCTACCACTTTGGGTCTAGGCTCTACTTCCTGTTTTCTGGGGTTTATTGGAATCAGAGTCCCACAGATTTTCCTGCCGGGGCTGGCTTCAGACCATGATCCTTAGATCTCACCCTCCTGAGTAGCTAGAATTATAGATGTGAGCCACTGGTGCCTGGCACACCATCTGTCTTTTAACTATTTTTTCCCCTATTTTCCTGGAAGATTTTTCCCTGTTTTGCTTGTCAGTAAGTCAGTTTATACTCTATGTTGTTCAGATTTCAAACCACGTAGTGGCTGGTGAATCATTTCTTTATTCTGCTTCACCATTTGCTTTTTCTCCCTTGAATTCCCAGGGAGAAGCAAAACAAGGAAGTGAAATGATATTTAGACCAAAACAATAGTCACAGAAACTCAAGGCTGGAAAGATCTTTGAATAAGTCTAATTCAAGTGTTAATCAAAGAAACCTTGTTTCTCACTGCTTGTCATTGTAGAGCCCTGAGTTCTAGCCTGAACTCTTCTTCAGTGTCACTCATGAGACCATGAGTATAAGCACATTTGTTCAGTAATAGATTTTCTACATTGAAAAGACTCTGGAAAATGTTATCCTTAACAAAAGAGGTAGGAGAAAGAGAAAGGGAGAGGAAGAGAGAAAGGGAAGATGAAAAGAAGACCAATAAGAAAAAAGGAGTGAGTTGGGCTGGGAAGGTGGCTCAGTGGTAGAGCACTTGCCTTGCATGCATGAGGCCCTGGGTTCGATTCCTCAGCACCACATAAGCAAAAAGAAAAAAGCCGGAAGTGGCGCTGTGGCTCAAGTGGTAGAGCACTAGCCTTGAGCTGAAGAGCTGAGGGACAGCACCTAGGCCCAGAGTTCAAGCCCCACGACCGGACCCAAAAAAAAAAAAAAAAAAGGAGTATGGGTGAGAGCACAGGAAATGAGAGAGGCAGAATAAGAAAGAATTTGAAGATACCAATAGGAAGTAAACAATACAGACTAACCCTGTCATAATTAACCTAGCGATTAAAAGAGTAGTAGTAGGGATATGCTGACTGCTCACATTACAACTTTACCACTCTCGAGCTAAATAATCCAGGAAAAAGTAATTAAATGTTCAGTGCCTCAATCTTGTTATCTTTAAAATGGGGGTGATAGTACTACCTACCTCACTTTGTTTAATAAGATTATTCGTGGAAAGGGTTATATCTAATACCCAGAATGTAATAAGTGCTCAGTAAGTGTGCTTATGGTGATTAGTGGTTAGAATATTAATTCTTACAATTAGGGTGATCCTAACAATTGTGTTTCTTGAATTATCACTATTAATAGTTTCTACCAACCCTAAATTATCTACTAATGCAATAATTAGGAAAAAGTCTTACCAGAGATGCCCAATATATTTATCAGTGATATTGAATGTTACTATCTCACTAAGAATGTGTTAAAGAAAATTCAAAAAAACAATTTATTTGATTTAATTTATTTATTTATTTTTTTGTAGGTCGTGGGACCTAAACTCTTGGCCTGGGCGCTGTCTCTCAGCTCTTCAGCTCAAGGCTAGCACTCTGCCACTTGAGCCACAGCGCCACTTCCAGCTTTTTCTGCTTACATGGTACTGAGGAATAGAACCCAGAGCCTCATGCATGGAAGGCAAGCACTCTACCACTGAGCCATGTTCCCAGCCCCAACAAACCAAATTTTTAACAACATACCCAAATGTGCTGCAAACATTCAGGAAAAGAAAAAGTCTAACTACATTTTACATTGGATTTAGTGTATTTTAGACTCCCTAGTGCCATCCTACAGGCAGGACCTCTTGCTTTAAACCCTTAGGGTGTAGAGGAAGACCTAGATCTCAGTCATGGTATATGCTTCCATACACTTCACAGGGAGCTCACCATACATTACAGCACATGCATATAACTGTCTCGGGTACCTGAAAGTAAACAAAGTGGGTAACCAGTCTTGACTGTTGAGCCAACATAAAAGATCTAATCAGAAATATCTTCTCATCAAGCTGTTCACTTATTCAAAAGTTTACTGTAGGGGCCGGGAAGATGGCTTAGTGGTAGAGTGCTTGCTTTGCATGCATGAGGCCCTGGGTTCGATTCCTCAGCACCACATAAGCAGAAAAAGCTGGAAGTGGCACTGTGGCTCAAGTGGTACAGTGCTAGCCTTGAGCTGAAGAGCTGAGGGACAGCGTCCTGGCCCAGAGTTCAGGCCCACGACGGGACCCCCCCCCCAAAAAAAGTTTACTGTATCCCAGAATGTGTTGACATGTTTACTGTGATTTGCAAAAGAAATAATAATAATGGAGACATCTTTTCCACTTAACAGGAGGTTTCAACAATTAGGCTCCTTGAGGGTTTTACAGTTCAAGCAGGTGAGTGACAGACGTGATTATGATCACGAGAAATGGAAGCTAGATTACCCACATCTTCTGGAACCCACCTCTCTCCTCTGAAGTGCTTCACAGGAGGATGGGAAGGGAAGATCAGAGGGTGGGGGAAAGATGGGGGAGGTGAGTAGTACTCAAGATTGACTCCCATTCCTAATCCAGGCTTATTGTCTAGCCCTGCTGAAGCTTTTGGTCCTGAATCATGTATTTTTCAAGTTAAAGGTGAACGAATCTTATTGTCCATTGTCATTTAGAGTCAGCTACAGAAAAGACAGATCTGATTTTAAACTGAGAAAAATAAATAAATAAAAAATATCCATGAAACTGTCAAATGATACACTTCCACAAATACATTCACAGCCCAGTGACACATATTCAAGCTGTTGTTATCAACTAGTCAAAGCCCTAATGTTTCTTGGATTTGTGTTATTTGGAGATTGCAGAACCTGAGCACGTTCCCTTTCACCATTATCTGACATTGTCATTTTATAACAGTCAGAGCAGGATATGAGAATGCATCCCAATGAAGTGGAAGACAATTATATGAAAACAAAGAAAAAGAAATTTCGAGACCAGGCTTTTGCCACTATTCATGGTATTGCCATCTAAAAAAAATGAAAACAATTATTTTACATATAGTTGCAATTTCCATAACTTTTTAGCCACACTACACATTAAACTTTCTCAATTATCTTAAGAATACTTAATTTCTAAGGTTACTCTGTATTAAATATCCTACATTCTTATAACCCTACCTTCTTGATCCCAAAAACAGAGTCTAAAATCATGAGAAGAAAATTTATGGCAAAATACATACTCTTCATCACTTTTGTTTCTATATTTTTAGTTTTTCTTCTCAGAAAGGAGTAAGAAGCTCTTACTCAGGCTGGGAAGGTGGCTCAGTGGTAGAGCACTTGCTTTGCATGCCTGAGGCCCTGGGTTCGATTCCTCAGCACCACATTAGCAAAAAGAAAAAAGCCGGAAGTGGTGCTATGGCTCAAGTGGTAGAGCGCTAGCCTTGAGCTGAAGAGCTGAGGGACAGCGCCCAGGCCCAGAGTTCAGACCCCACAACTGGACCCAAAAAAAAAAAAAAAAAGAAGCTCTTACTCATCAAAAGTCAGCTTTGTTTAAATGTGGATTTTTTTTGTTTTATTTTAGAAAGGGAATGGCTGGGGGCGAGGCACAGTGGGATTTGAATTCAGAGCCTTATACTTGCTAGGCTAGAGCTCTACTACTTGAGCCATACCTCCGGGCCTGCTTTTTCCTATATATGTTGGAGTCTGGTGATTTGTCTGTCTGTCTGCCACATCTCCTAAGTAGTTAGCATTACAGGAAGATGTCACAGGTGGATGACTGTTAGTTTATTTTTCTATAAATAATTTTCACTTAACTCTTATGTTTATTCCAATGAAAAGTTTAATCCTGCTAAGTTGTTTTAGTCAGTTACAGAAATGCTTTAGTACCTTTAAAGAAAGAAAAATCTGTCATTTCATGCTTTTTCCCTTTCCCTTCTTGCTAAGAATAATCTAAGTTCTGGGGAAGCCTTTTCTTTGTCTGGTATCATGTCAGAAATGTGTATGAAGTACACCATTCCTGGTTGTCACTAGCCAATGCTTAGTGTTTGGAAACCACTCTGTCCCTTGAAACATGTCTGAGACTTGAAGACCATTTCCTATCAGGACCTACCATCATCAGTTTGCAAACACTAACCCCTTTTGGGATTATTGCCTATGTTTAGCCCTTACCACTGAGATGCCTGGGGTTCCAAAAGGCTGCCATGAGACCTATTCTCAGACAGTTCCTTCAGACCTGGTTATCTTCTCCTAAGTCATTGTACAAGGATTAGGACTTCTCTATACTCTCCAGCTTAGATGGTATACTCTATGAAGTTCTACCATGATTCCATCTATTCTAAGATTTTCATTCAGTTAACCAGGCTTTCTTTCTTCTGACTTTCCTCTGAGGTTGACAAGTAAGGAGAACCCTTTCTGGCATTAGGAGAGCCCTTTTTTTCTTTCCGACTATTTGATGGGAATTTCATCTCTTCTGTCATAAAGGGCTGACAGAAAGAGAAAGCACTAACTTTGGAACTCTTTACAGTTTCTGATATAGATTATTAATAATCTCTCCCATCTACTGTTAGCATTACTAATAAACCATTGCTGGGCACTTTTCTCAAGAGACACAATGCTTAGGTTGATGTCAGTATAAGATTTACCATATCTCTGATGTTATATAGATCAATCTTCTGAGTTTTTTTAATGTTACATTCTTTTTTCTATATTACTATTGGTGTCAATGCATTATACAAGAAGATTTTAGGTTAACATGGGTATATATTCATACAACTTTGATGTAACTATGATCTGACTCCATCTCCCATCAATCTTGGGAAGATTCACCCTCTCCATCATCCTCCCCTTCTCCTCAAACCATTCTCAACAAGCTTTATTGTTCATTTTTTTTGAAGATTTTTTTCTTCTGGAAAAACTGCCATGATAATAATAAAGATTCCTATCTCAAAGAGTCATTGTGATTAAATAAACTAGGCACTTAGTACAGGTTGGGAATATATGTGGTAGTCAGGAATATAGCAAGAAGTTACTTTTGCTACAGTAGCTGTCAAAACTATTATTTCTTAAGAATTTAAAAGTAATTTATATCCTGCTAGGTTCTCTTGTGTTTCTCAACTTAAAGCAAGAACCCACAGTCCATCTGAAGAAACTTTGAAGCATATCATGCTACTCTAATGAATGTTAATGCCAATGTATACCATTTACACTTTACTGAACATAAGTCAAGTTGTAGTGACAATTAAGACAGGGACAATACTAGAGAGAAGGCTACCTCTTTTTAAATTGTGTCTAGGTTTATCTAATTTTAGAGTTAGGATATTTAATTTAAAAAAAACTCATCACAAAATTCAACCCATTCTATGTCTTTCAGCTATCACCATACTGTGCTTTGGTATTGCTTCCTAATACCATTCCCCTAGCACCACCACAGAAAGCTAAATATTATCACTCTCCTTTGAAGTGACACCTGTTTCTGTCCCTTATGAAGCAGGTTTTGCCTATTGAATCATTTTGATTTTGCTTCACTTGTCTGCAACTTCCACCTGGATTCCCAGTTCAGTTTCCTTTCCTAAAAGTGTCTACTTCAAAACAAAAGGTTACAAATAAGTGTTGCTGAACTAAATTTAAGAGGCCATGTCTATGACATATAAGTAAGTTGTAGAGCAAAAGATTCTAAGCATTACTAGATGAAATGAACTTAATGAAGTGTACTAACAGACATTGAGTCTTCAACGGGTTTAAATTATAGCTTCTCAAGCTTTGTACAAAAGTCTTCAAGGTCTTTTTTATCATTAAGATGTGGACATTGTCAGCTATATGATAAAATAGTTATGAGGACTAAAGTTACTACCAAATTCTTAACCACAGAATTTGGCATATAGTAACCACTAGTTAATAGTAAGTATTAAGCTTGGGAACGTGATGTGCATAGTACCATAGTTAGAACTCAAGGCCTTATGCTTGCTCGCTAAGCTTGTTTGCTCTGCTGCTGGTGCTCTACTTGAGCCACTCCTCCAGCCTGGCTCTTTGCTAGCTATTGTGGAGAATAAATTTCTCAAATTTTTTATGTTTTGTTGGGGTTTGAGTGGAGATCCTCTATAGTGCAGCTTTCTGAGTAACTGGGATTACAAGTGTGAGCCACTGGCATCCCAGCTATGACACAAAATATTTTATACTTGCCTTGAGTTTTCCTTACTGATTAATTCTGACTGAAATTATTTAATTAGAAAATTAGAAGTTCAGGTAGACTGAAAAATGCCAGTCTAGATACCCATGTCCTAATTGCCAAAGTTTGCAGTTGTTAACCATATATGTCAAGCATGCACTCTGCAGATCTGATTATGATAAGCATCTTGAGATTAAGAGACAGTTGTGAAATAACCACATGGGTTATGAGCAATCACAAAGGTTTCATAAGGAGGAGGTAGAAGATGAAAGAGAGGGTAGAAGATGCAAAGATAAAAGAGCAAATTGTAATGACTATGAGCCACAACCTAGGGGCAGCTATCAGAAACTAAAAATGACAAGGAAATGGGCTCATCTTCCTGTAGGAACCAGTCTATTGGCTGGTAACCCTACAGTAAATCCCTTGACATATTATAATTCTGTAATACTGTAATTGTAATACCTCAAGACCATAGCAATAAATATATAGTAACTCAATAAATATATAGTAATTTGCTATTGCAGCAATAATAAGTACTGAAGTTATGTACCATCAAGGTATGGCTACTACAACAAACAATTTGGTAATGTATGATAAAGTTAAACATACATTTACTATATGAGCAAACAATTCCAGCTCTAGTTACTTACCCAAGAAATATGAAGACATGGGATTTTATACAGAAATATTTATTGCAGCTTTAGTCATATTGACTGAAAACTGATGACAACCTATATGTCCATCTATAGGTGAATGAATAAACAAAAATCACATTTAAATAATGAAATACAATGAAAAGATGCTACTGGCAGAATAACACAGGTGAATCTTTAAAATATGCTAGCTGAAGTGACAACAGTGTACACACTGTCCTTCCCTTCTGATAAGGTCTAAATAAGGCTAAAATATTTTTATGTGGTAGAAACCAAATTGTCGATTGACTAAGAATCTGAGGCAATAGTATAAAGGAATGTAACCTGGGCTGAACATCTTATGGGGTTCTGTTAGTTTATTGTGCTGGCCTTGGGGCTTGAACTCTTGCCTTGAGCACTGTACCTAAGCTTTTTTAGTCAAGGCTAGTGCTGTGCCACTTGAACCACAGTTCCACTTTTACCTTTTTAGTAATTAATTGGAGCTAAGAGTCTCCTGGGAAGCTGGGTGCTGTTGGCTCATGCCTGTAATCCTATCTATTAAGGAGGCTGAGGGTCTTGGTTCAAAGCCAGCTCAGGGAAGGAAAGATTGTGAGACTAGCCTTAAAGCAAAAGAAGCTCAGAGACAGCATCAGGCTCTGAGTTCAAGCCCCAGGACCCCCTCCAAAATTTTTTTAAAAGTGGGGGGGTAGGGGTGGGCTTTCCTGCCAGAGCTGGCTTCAAACCATGATCCTCAGGCCTCAGCCTCCTAGGATTATAGGTATGAGTCACCAGATCCGATTGCATTTTATGTTTTGATTGTGGTAGTGGGTGCACAGGCTATGTAAATGTAAAAATAACAAGGGCCATTATATTTAAGACCTTAATGATACTGAGGAGATAAGTCTACATGAGATTATTAAATCCACATGGATTCCAATGTTCCTATTTGGAAATCTAATTTTCAGAAAATAGTACTGAGAAGTTGCATGAACGAATATTTATTTGTAGAACTGAGAAGCCTTAAGATGCTGTTCAAAATACATAAAACATGAAAACTTGCTTTAGAGTATCATTTTGGGAAAAGAGATTGTCCCTTGGAGCAAGGCATATGGGTGAAATTATCTTCTATGTAGGCTAAAGAAATCAAATCTCAGCAATTCTATATAATTTGGCATAATTAAAAATCAATTTTTCAACTATCTCCATTTCATTATCAAATGTTAAAACATAAGCAGTTCATACTTTTCTTAGAAAGTATATATATATACACATATATAATATTTAGTATATTATATATTTATATATCACATATTCAAATGAATATCCTTTTCCAATGTATACTTTAAAAATTATAGTAGAATGGTTATTTTATTCCATCAATTGAATTTAAAAGATAGTGTATATTTTTAAAGCATTTTTATATACTAAATGCTGTCGGTTTAAAACACCCTGCATATATTTACATTCCAAATCAGTGTCACTTGCATCATATGTTACCATAGTAGAGTGTTTCTTCTGTAGTGAATTTAAAAAAAGAGCAAAAACGCAAAAACAGGGTATTCTTAAGCAAGCAGACTTTGACAAGCTGCTCTGAACAGCTTAAGTGCATGCTTTTTTGATTAATTCAGGTATCTATAATTATCTAAAAAGCATTCTAGATAGAACCAATTTCAATCAAATTCAGGTCACTCCTTCAAAGTCTTCATGCCTCTCTTCACTGGCTAAAATGATGGTTTGGGAATACTCTCTTCTTGGGTGGGAATAACACAGTTAAGATTACAATCTATTTTAAACTTAAAATGAAGTAGGGGGAAATATACCTCTAATCCCAGCTACTTAGAAGATTGAGAAGCTGATGATTGAGGTTGGAAGCCGGCCTAGGCAGAAAAGTTCTTAAGACTGCATCATCAACTAACCAATATAAAGCTGGGCTTGGAGTAATGGTTCAGGTGGTAGAATACCAACTGAGCAAATAAGAGACTGGCGCAAGAAAGAAGCCTTAAATTCAAGCATGGTGCCAGCAAAAAATAATAAACAAGATGTCAAAGAAGTATACGTTTGTATGATCTACTCCTATTTGGTAGTAGCAACCATAATTGTTCAGGAAGGATGAGAGGTAGGGGAAAGGCTATAATATTTATGCTTTTATCTTGCTTTTGGACACAACTAGATGAAATATAATAGAATTTAGATGGACTATTTTAGTCTTTATGAAAATATGCATATGAAAATCATAGTCCTATAAATCTTTTTTTTTCTTTAGCTGGAAAGGACTTGAGTGAATTCAGAAAAGCATGAAGTTCTATTTAAAAGAAAAAAAGAATACAATGATTTTCTTCTTAAGATGGAAGATGGAAGATTTAGAACTTCTACTTCTTATTATAGAATAATATCTGCATTGTTAAATATTTAGAGATAGTACTTCTACCAGAACAGGTATCTAGCCTGTCTTCCCCACCCCCACCACTCCATGGTAGGTGCCTAGGTACTTAGGGAGTATCAACCCCATATTTTTCAATTTTTTATTTTTATTATCCATTTATTTCAGAAAATAAAATGTCATTACTATGCTGTTCTTAATTTTTTCTGTAAAGATGTTTTATAGAATTTTCAACATAATTCTCTTCAAAGCAATCAATTCCTTTCTGCTAAAAACAAAAAACAAAAAAAAAACCCATCTACTATTTCCAACATCTTATAGCCCTTTTATCCTCCTAGTAAATCGAAACTTCAAAATTCCCTAAAACTGAAAATTAACAAAGAATACAACTTTAAGTGTGGTTTTCTATTTTTATTGGTATATCCAAGTCCACATATAGTCCAGAAACTGAAATTAACTATGTTTGAGGGTAGGAAGACATATTTTAAATGTCTTCTTTTTGAAATGAAAATAAACCCTTCTTGATTGTTTCTCCTTAAATAGCCCTACTTTGAACCTTGTTTGTCAGCTGGGGGAACTGAATATCCTTAACTTGAATGGGATAGCGAGGTAAGATAGTATTGATCGTAACAGAGAAACAAACAGGAATTTTATTTTCTGTATGATGTTTTTAACTATTCTTTGTGTCTAACTGGGAGGCAGTGAATACTGATTATAAAAGACACACTGGTGCACCCAACTTCAGTCCGTTCTATCCATCTGGGTAGAGAAAGTTTGACAGGCGTGCGTGGGTGTGGATGTGTGTTATGAGAATATATAAGCAGGAATACAGGCTTGAGAGAGCGAGAATGTGAGAATGAGAAAATGGACTGTGAAAATTTAAGTCTACCCCAAATCCTGATTAACAAGACTGCTATTTATCTTAACTCATTCAGTAATCGGGGCACATGGACATCTTCCCAGGCCCCCTCCCCAAAGAAAGCGTTCTCTGATTAGAAATGCAGAACCAATAGAGCTATCTATTGGTTCTGCTATCTGAAATGCTTCTCTGGCCCTTGACTTTAGATGTCTATCAGCAAATACAGATAGAAAGGAGAAGTTCTCAAGTTTAACAACTATAACAAAGAGTGGGAGAGTAGAATGGTGGCAGTAGTGTTAGAAACAGATAATCCAAATATAGACTTCTTGTCCGGTGCACTCCCTTTGGCCCTAATATCTTAAACTCTGTAGACTACTTTCATTAACTTTGCCTTATTACTTTTCTGCCTAATTCCTATTGTTGGGTATATTTTGGGGTTTTCTCCTTGATTTGTCTTTCATCTTCCAATTCTTTTAGCTTCTCTAATTTCTCACTCTTTTTTCCTCATGCCCCTGTTATCATTTATGTCAGCTATTACAACTTTTCTTTCTTGCCTTTAAACCATTTTTTTTTACAAATTTTAACATTTCTTTTCCTCTATAAAAGTACATTTCTTAAAACTTTAGAAGTAATGGGTAATCTGATTATTTTAGTAAAGTAGATAATACTGCCAGCCCTTCCTTGGATTAATTTACTTCTCATTTAGTGAAAGTGCACAGAGCTAATTAGTCTGTGAAAATGTTCTCGGAGAAGAAAACGGCACCTGTCAACTACTGACTCAGAGTGCTGTTAGCAGTAATTAGTATTTATAGGTGGTTTTGACAAAATTCTTCTCACTAATACTATGTAATTCTCACACATAATGATTACTAGAGTTCTATTTTATGAAGAAAGAACCAAAACTTAGAAAAGCTAAGCCCCTTGCTAAAAGTCACATAATTCCAAATGGAAGAACAGAACACAAACTTAGTCCATTACTTGCAAATACCATTAGTTTTTGTTGTTGTTGTTGTTGTTGTTTAACATGAAGTTCTGGCCAGAAAGTAGGTTTTAAAGTGAAACTTATCATATAAAAAGTTGTACTAAAGAGGCAAAGTCAAAGGAAGGGGGCAGACAAAGGGAGAGAGAAAAGGTTAATGAATAGAGTCATAGTGGTCAACGTACATATGTAAAAATAGAACTTGGAAAACTGAAAAATGAATGGGTGGGTTGGGTGAGATGGTAGAGAATGGAAAACTGAAAAATGAATGGGTGGGTTAGGGGAGATGGTGGAGAATTATAAAAGGGGTGAAATTGATCAAGATGCATTGTACTCATAAATTGACATGTTGAATTGAAATCCCTTTGTACAACTACTTAAAAGATAATGATAAAGAGGTTTTCTGTGAAATATAAACTATAACATCGTTACCTTAGAAAGCTTATGCAAGGGGCTGGGAAGGTGGCTCAGTGGTAGAGCGCTTGCCTTGCATGCCTGAGGCCCTGGGTTCAATTCCTCAGCACCACATTAGCAAAAAGAAAAAAAAAGCCGGAAGTGGTGCTGTGGCTCAAGAGGTAGAGTGCTAGCCTTGAGCTGAAGAGTTGAGGGACAGTGCCCAGGCCCAGAGTTCAGGCCCCACGACCGGACGCCCCCCCAAAAAAAGAAAGCTTATGCAAGTTACATTTCATTACTGTCTCCTCACTCTTTGATCAGATGGTGGCTGTCCTAAAAGCCAGATGAGAGGACTATTGCCTGTTTTGTAAATAATATTGAGACAAATAGCCACAAGAATTTGTTTATGCATTGGCACTCCACCATAGTGATAGGGGTAAATGGATACTACAGGGATTATAAAACACAGAGTGCAAATAATATTTATTATTTTAACTTTCTAGAAAAATATTTGCTGATCTCTTCCTTAAGTGATTGTTTTGCTACTGTTCATCCCTAAAAATTCAATATAAAAGAGGAACCACATTTTAACTATCAAAATACAATGTTCATACAAATTATGTCTATGCATGGTTGCTAAATTAATCATTTTCAAATTGTTGTCTATTAAGATTTGGTGTAAGTCACTGTGAACCCTGTATGTGTGAGAACCCTGTGTGTGTGTGTGTGTGTGTGTGTGTGTGTGTGTGTGTGTGTGTTTGTATGTGTGTGTGTGTAGGCGCGCGCATACTGGGCTTGAACTCAAGGCCTCCGACTTTGTTTGGCTTTTTTTTCTTTTTTTTTTTTTTTCTGATTATAAGAGTCTCAGAGACTTTTCTGTCCAGACTGGCTTTAAAACTTGGATCCTCAGATCTTAGAGTACTTTTTATTAGTTATTGAAAATCAACAGTATTAAAATGATTAGTTATGGTCCAGTCATTTTAAACATATAAACTCAAAGCATAGAAGAAATTTCTGGGGTTTGAGGTTGTTTTCAGCAGGGATTGTGCTGATATTGGCTAGTTTTTCCTAGACAAGAATTAACTGATTTGCTTAAGAAAGAAAAATATTGAGAAATGTTTCTGTGTTTTACAGAGATTAAATCTGTTGGATGTTTGCTGCCTTGTCTCAATAGTAACTAAACAATATGATGTGACAGATGTTTGAGAAACTCATGTACTAATTATACATCTCCATTTTTAACTTCTCAACTGACAATACTATTGATCTTAAAGAGTCACTTTTCTTGTCTCTTATGGAAACCAAAAAATAAGTAATAAGAATGCATATATATGTTTTTATGGATAGATATATACATGCATGCATATATACATACTTTCACTTGTATGTGTCCCTCAAAGTTCATATATTGAAATTTTAATTCCTCTGTGGAATAGTATTGCCAGGGAACTTCTAATAAAAGCTGAGTAAGTCAGGAAGACTTTGCTCTCATGAAAGAAATCATGATATTATTACAGGAGTGGGTTCATTATCATAAAAGTGGTAGCATAAGCTTGTGTAAAATAACATTTGTTATTTCAGTGCATAACATATCATTTGATCCATGTTATTTAAAACATTGACCAGTTAAACAAATAGTTAGGAAAGGTAAAGCCATAAAGGGACTCATATGTATTCAAACTTACGGACTGCAGGAAAATGCTCTCCTCAACAAGAGGCAAATGATAAAATAGTTCAACAGTGTGAATTTGAGGTTCTTGTTGAAGATTATTTTGTAAGCCACTACCAGGATAAACCACGCTGGTGCTCTTGTCCCTTAGCATTAAGGATCAGCTATACCAAGTCTTCTTCTTAATATACATAAACATAACAGAGAATAAACTAGAGTGTTTCAACAAAGCTTTATTTAATGCCTGAAGGGAAAAATATACATAGAAAGAAACTTGTATCTCAACGATGGCCAATAAAGCACTCATTCCAACTAGATAGTTGCTCTTCAACTTACAACCACGCCATGGCAGAAGCTTTCACATTTTTGATTTCTGGTTGGGAATAGCCCTCAAAGTCAGTACAACATAAAAGAAATGTTTTCTAGATCAAAAGAGAGAGAGAGAGAGAGAGGGAGGTAATGATATAATGAGAGAGAGGAAGATGGAGAAAGGTATGGGAAAACATAGAAACACAGCTATAGATAGGTGGCAATAATCATATCTCTGATAGGAATAATGACTATCACTATTAGACATCATTATTGTAATTGTAACGATCAGAATAGTATTCTGATAGACATTTGAAAAGATACGAAACGAATCTAACTTGGCCTTGTGAAAAAGCAATATTTAGCTCTCCCAGGCCAACAAGCCAGGCCGTTGTGGATGCGATGAATGGAGCAGAGGATGGTTCTCTTCGAACCTTCCCGCTTCACCGGAGCAGAGGCTTTGTTCAGCCTTCCGTACATCCTGGGAGATCCTCGTAGGACTCGGTGGTGGCTGTGGCGCACAGACGTCGTGCAAGCGCCCAGCCCGGCACTGGCTTCTGCGCGCATCACTCCACCTCTCTCCCCTCAGAAGTTGGGAGACATCAACCACCACCCAAGACAACCCTCACCAACCGAGAAAGCTTCCGTAGCAACCAACTGGCCCGACTTTTTTGGTGTCTCACCATCTAGGAAAGCCAGTTCCAAGGGTGCATTCAGAGGAGCCGCCGGGAGGGACCGGGATCCGCCGTGCAGGCCATCTTCCATCACGCATCCTCTCTGCACACTCGCGCCAGCGTTAGGACACAGCCTCCCTCTCCACCACTACCGGATAAACCACCCTGGTCTAGTCTTAGCCTGAGGTTTGACCCAAGATGGCACACCACAGGCTTGTCATCGAACCATCCATTTTCCTATGGGGGGTGGGAGGGGGGGGTGAACAAACCAACCAACCAGTCTAAGATCGTGGGCAGCATGGATGTCAGGAACAAAGAACCCTGAAGAGCCCACCCACCCCCGATCACCCCCCCACCCCTCCCCACCCCTCACCCCTCCACCCTCACCCCAGCCCCCAGGCGCCCAGGCCAGCCTCACTCTGACTCCGAGGCCCTGCGCGGGGGGGGGGGGGGGGGGGGGGCGGCAGCGGGTTCCAGGCCTGGCCTCGCGCCGCCCTGACCAGTGGCGGGCATCGGTCGTCGTCGTCGCCGCCCTTCGTCGTCGTCCTGGTCCTGTGATCGTTGTGTCGTGACAACGACACCCCGGGGGGTCGTTTGTGCGACGACAGGTACACAGGTGAGCTGCTGTAGCGGCCGGGGGAGGGGCTCCGCGGCTCGGCCTGGTGGCCTCTGTCTACCCGCTGCTCCTCGGGGGACCCCACCAGCAGCGACCCTGAATCAACAACCTCCTCAACGGGCCATGGCGACCTCGGCGGCCTCGCAGCCGCCCCTCAAGGGCATCTTGAAGAACAAGACGTCGGGGGCTTCCACGGTGGGGGTCACGCCCCAAGAGTCTCGCCAGAAGGTGGAGGAGGAGATGAATAAGAAATCCCAGAAGTGGGATGAGATGAACATCCTGGCGACCTACCACCCGGCAGGCAAGGACTACGGGTTCATGAAGGTGGACGAGCCAGGCACGCCCTACTTCACCCTGATGGACGACGACCCCGACATCTTCTCGGATCCCAAGGCCTCCTCGGGAGGCATGGTGAGCCCGGCCCTCCTGGCGCAGAAACTCTCGGCGGCGGTGGGCTCCGAACCCAAGTTCCGCCTGCGGCAGCGGGAAGGCAGCAGCACCGACGAGGAGGGCGGCCTCTCGCCCCAGGACCAGGAGAAGAGAGAGAAATTCGAAACGCAGCGCAAGCTGCACTACAGCGAGGGACTGAGCATCAAACTGGCCCGACGGCTGCTCTCACAAGAACTCTTCGAAGATGACGACGAAGACGTGGGGTCTGGGACTGCGGAAGGGGGGACGACGAGCAGCAGCGCCAAAGCCAAAGCCGGAGCCTCCTCGTCCAGTCCCGGGTCGACCTCAAAGGAAAAACAGCAGAGCAAATCACCCAGTTCCTAGAAGCAAACCCGTTCTGGCTCTTGGCCCTGGTCGGATGCAACTCCCTGTCACTCTATCCACACACCTCGCTTCCTTTGTCGTCCGCGATGTTGGTGACTTAAGTACCAAACACGAAAAACCCCAAAACAAAAACAAAACAAACACACCAAAAAAACAAACAAACAAACAAAAATGCACACCCGTTATGACCTATCACCAAGAATTAAATGGTAATCTCAGAAAAAAAGAAATGATTGGACTGCCAATGCCTAATTCCTGTAGATATGCTTTTTGCCTCTTGAAAAGTCAGTCCAAAACAACTCTTAACTTTCGTTAAGGAGAAGCTGGTTGATTTGTATAAGATATTCTATTCCATAGTTTTTCATGCTTTTTGAGGTTTAGATGTACATTGTCTTTGGGGGTAGGGGAGTAGGAAAATAACTTTATTTTTTTGCCAATGCTAGATGTGATAACCTCTTAGACAAAGCTTGATTTTTTTTTTAAATCAAAAACCAATTGGAACAACGGGATTCATAGATGAATCACTATAGTCAACCTAGAAAGTATTTTTTTTTAACACTTCTACTTTGTCTACTTGGGAAGGAGTATAAGAGTTACTGTTCTGTGTTCTGACCGTTATATTTCCTGTTGAGTTTCTTTATGCTTACAAGTAAAGGATTTAAACTTTTCTCACAAAAATCTAGCTTTTTTTTCACAAATAAATTATCAATTAAACTTACACTGATGTCTGCTCTGAATGTTTCTTTTGTTACACTGTGCAGACCAAATTAGATTTTCTAACAAATACAATCCTATTGTAGCTGTTTACACTCTCTGAATAAACTTGTCTTCCCCTCCTGCTTTTGTTTCCCACTGCTTTCTTTAAGTGCACATAGGGTTGTAAGGGTTGAATTAAAAGAAGATGAAGGGTTTTTTTTTGTTCTTTTGTTTTATTTTTGTTTTTGTTGGGGGGGGGCAGTCGTGGGCCTGAACTCTGGGCCTGGGCTCTGTCCCTCAGCTCTTCAGCTCAAGGCTAGCGCTCTACCACTTGAGCCACAGCGCCACTTCCGGCTTTTTTTTTCCTGCTTATGTGCTGGGGAATCAAACTCAGGGCCTCATTCATGCAAGGCAAGCGCTCTACCACTGAGCCACCTTCCCAGCCCTTGTTGTTCTGTTTTTATAAGTCTTACTATCTGTAAGTTATACAGAGGAATTACTATTCAACCATTGAGTAAATAAGTACACTGCATCTTGATCAGAGTCCTCTCATCAGTTAACCCATCCCTGAAAACTTAACCTCTCCACTCAAATTTTCTAGTTTTCAAAAGATATTCATTGAATATTTATGACTGCATTCTTCCCCCTTCCCTTTCCCATGAACCACTCACCAGTTTCCTGGTACTCATTCTGTTGGATTATGAATTCGTTTGCCTAAGGGATTAGACGATTTGAGTTCTCTCCTGTAAATACCATACTCCAGTTAATATGTTTGTATACACTTGCATACCACCCTGTATGTGTTTACTTGCAAATATATATATATATATATATATATATATATATATATATATATATATATAAATTAGATCTAGCTTCTACATATGAGAGGAAACCTACAAAGGGATGGCAAAGTTTGTCACAACATTAGAAGCTCTGCTTTCTCTCACATAGTCTGTCAGTTGCTGTAAATAGAGAAATGACCATTTTCCCAGCAATGCCTACTGGTCCTAATAAAAAAAAGGCAGACTAAAATCAGGACAATAGTTAAGAAATATAACGTAACTGTGCAATGTCTATATCTCTCTGACTTCTAGCATGAAAATTAAATGGCTATAAGCTCATTTGACTTAGACATTAGTAAACAATTGGTTATTTTGTAAAATGAGAGAGAGAATTGTTTGTAACCAGCGTTAGTTCCTGGATGACCAGACAAAATAAAAGAACTTTTTTTTTCAATTTAAAGATTCTAAACTGCCCTGCTTTGAAGGAATATAAAAATGTACTTTATTTCAGTGGAGTACTAATTGCTTGGATTTCGTTTCCTGAAATAAAGTGGAGACCCTGTGGATCTGGGTTTAGTGATGGTTTCCTTTCAGGTAAAGTGATTTTAACATATTTTTTTGTTTATACCAAAAGAATTTATCATAGGAACAAGCTTTCTAAATTACATATATATAAATCATATGTATAGAAATTATATATGTATAAAATGTGATTTATAAATTATATATCTAAGATGTATATATACGTGTGTGTGCATGCATATGCATATATATGTATGTGTGTGCATGTGTGTGATCTATGATCTAAGCTAGATATTTCTCCTTTGGAGCAAGCTATTTATGAATGTTCAGTTCTAGCCAAGGTAGATTTTGAATTCAGTTTTTAATTAGTATTACCTCTTCTCTTAACTCTTTAATATCACTTTCTCTGTTCACTCATCACTCTAAAATCCAGCAGGAAGTCTCTTTAAAGACTAAGACATTATAGTATAAATGGGTTGTTAAAAGCAACTTTAATTTCCAAATTAAAGCAAAATGCCATTTTGCCCTAGAGAAGGAGAAATGATTTGGTCACACCTATTTGTGAATGCCTGCAATCCCAGCATGTGAGAAATAGGGGTATGAATATCAGGGTTACAGATGTATGTAGTTGGGGCAAAGAGCACGTGACTCCATCTGAAGAATAAAGCAACAAAGGGGTGTGGCCCAAGGTCTGAGTTTAAACAACAGTAATACCAAAAAAATTAAAAATTAAAACAATAACTTGATAAGGAAGCAAAATTGTAGAAGAGCGACAAAATGCGTAACAGTCTTGCCAAAGTTGTAGAAACATGTGCCTGATGTAAAAACTTGTAAAAAAAATTAAAAAACTGCAAGTCTAAGTATAGATATGAACTGTGGAAGAGGAAGAAACTTATTCAAAAAGAACCATATTGCAGAACCATGTTCAGTAAATCTTGAACTACTATCCTATGGTTTCAAGGTATAACAATATTGGAGTGGGGATAATATCTGCCTTTAGAATCCTGTTGTGGACTGTGGAGTAATTAAAGAGACAAATATTAAAACATCACCTAGTCTTTATTGCTTAGAATCACTTACAGATCAAGGACTTGCCTTTTACCTATTCATTCAGTCACAACTGACAGTGAACCACAACAAGCAAGTGTGAGTGGAGGGCTTGCCTCTATAAAACTTGTGACAAGAGCCAAAATTGTGTGTGTGTGTGTGTGTGTGTGTGTGTGTGTGTGTATGTGCTATGTACTAGATCCAAAGAAAAACTATTGCTACATACCTGCCTAGTTACCTAATTCCTTCTTCCAAATGAGATGATCAAATGTCCTCTTTCCTCTCTAGGAAATGAGGAAGAATATGACATACATGTCACACCAGCTAAAATTTCCTATACAGAATGACTGAGAAGTGGGGGAAAACAAGATATGTACCACTCCTTCTAGGTTGGGCATGAGTAACTGGGGATCTGTCATCATCTGAAATATCATAGCTTCCTAGAAGCCTTGACATTTTCTAGGTGCTGTGAGGAAAGCAAGTATTTGGTAATACCTGAGACTACAAAGCAAGTATGGACTACTATTATCTACCTAAAGAATACTGGAAAATGAACTATCCTGAATTGCTTCATTGAGTTGAGTTTCCTACACACAAGGAAGCCTGGAAATATGAAGATTCTCAAGGAAAATCTTCAACAGATGCTAAAGAATTATGAGATTAAAGAAGACATTGTTTTAGTTTTTAAAAATAAACGTTTTTTACATCAGTTTTAGGTCCCCAACAAAATTGAGAGGAAGGACAGAGATGTCCTGTAACCTTCCCCTTAACATGCACAGCTTCTCTTAAAAACATCTCTAATCCTGTCAAAACTGTATTTCAGACCTAGTTTTTAGTCTTACCTTTTTCTTGTCTTAGAAAAAATGAAACAGCTCAGCCCTGGTGGCTCATGCCTATAATACCAGCTACCCAAGAAACTGAGATATGAGGATCACGGTTCAAAGCTGGTCTGGACAGGAAAGTCCAGGAAACTCTATTTTCCAATTAATTCCCACACACACACAACAACAACAAAAAAACGAAGTGGAGCTGTGGCTCTAGTGGTAATGCACTAGCATTCAGCAAAATAGCTCAGGAACAGCACCCAGGCCCCAAGTTCAAGCCCCAGTACTGGTACACACACACACACACACACACTCACACACACACACACTAATGAGTCTGGTGCTGGTGGCTCATGCTGTAATCCTAGCTAGTCAGGAAGCTGAGATATGAAGATCATGGTTCAAAGCCAGCCCAGAAAGTCTGTGAGACTGACTCTAATTAATCAGAGAAAATAAACAGAAGTGACTCTGTGGCTCAAGCAGTAGGGCCTTAGCCTTGAACAAAAAGGAGCTCAGGGACAGCACCCAAGCCCAGAGTTCAAGCCCCAGAACCCAGCAAAAAATAAAAATAAAAATAATGAAACAGTTGTCTAACTGTTGGGTTCAGAAAACACAATTGAAAATAGTATCAGAAAATAGATCTCTGGCTATTGGAGAAACATTTGTGCTTTGGTAGGAGAGAGTTAATATGGTAGAGTGTTAATAATTCCTAAATATTAAATGTGTGAGTTTCATTCTTGGAAGTTTCAAACTGATTTTTCAAATCTAATATTATGTTTGATGTTTTAGTAAACTTTTTTCAAATGAGATATTTGCAAGCCACTAACAATTTCTACTATACATGAAGGCATTTAGGTGAGCAAACCTCACTAGTCAATGTTTCCTAATGAGGAAATGAGGTATTTCCTGTTTTACTCCAAGTAACTAACGTCAACAGAACTGTGTAACTCATTTTTGCTCAAAAAAAAATGATTGAGCAATGTTTGTGTGCAAATGTTCTGCTTCCCATAATGTTGTACATCCCTGTGATTTTTCCCCACCTCTGCTGATTTAGCCACTTCTCAGCAATCTATTATACAAGAAATTTACATTCTGAATGCTTCCTTACTTAAAACTTAAAGGGAGTAATGGCTGTGTGGAATTTTTCCAACTCATTGGTAGATTTCCCCAGAGAAATTCCTAAATACAAATATCTCCACTTTCAGTCTTTTTCACTATTTCCTCTACTAACTACCATCTCATCCATCTATATTCAAAAAGTGAACATTATTATATAAACTGAAACCAAAACAAAATACATATCATGACATATGTAAACACACAAGTGTATTGTGTGTTTGTGTTAAAAGGTAGGTAATGTTACTATACCTACTTTTTATGGCAAGCAATATTGTTGGCTGAACAATATTTCATTCTTACTTCTACCTATTACAGCCTTTAGGAAAAAGAACAAGTTCTTTTTCAGTGGTTAAATACCAATTAGGTCAAGTAACATTGCTCCAGGCAATGAGATAAGAGTTGCTAAATCTTCTTGCAACTGAATCCTTTGAATATTCTTCTAGAGGAACCCATACTAATACAGCTGGTATAGTAGCCGCACAATGTTATACCCATGGTGAACTGGTATGGGCTGCAAGGTGTGGAAGAGTAAATAAGATGTAGAGATCAGTTTTTTCCTGCTCTAGTTAATCCATATTGGATAGAACAGTAACTTTTAGACTGTGCTGGGCCCTAAAGCCATTTTATAAAAGAAAAGTTTGCTCCATCTTGAACTCAAATGTTGAGGAAGAATGACTACATCTTGTTTGTGTAAGTAGGACTACCATCATTCTACCACACACTATGAGGCACAAATTAATAAGGAACTAAATTGCAGAAATAAAATGTTGCTACCAATAACTTACCAAATCATTAACCCATGGACACATGGGGATACCAAACTTGTATCAGAAAACCAGGCCTATGAGCTTATGGAACACACCAGGCCAAAGAATGATACAACTTCCTCACCTAGTCCAAATAACAGCAGGGCCACCTAACTCTGGGACATAGTGACACCCATTGACATCATAGGAGATCAACTAAATCTGTCCCAGCCTCTTTGGCTCCATAGAAACCCCCTGTTCAATTGCTGGTCAGACTTAGTTGGAACCCAAACTGTGCTTTGATAGCCCTGTGCCACAAGACCTCTGTAATTTATCTTCAGTGACCCTCTGTATCTGTATCAGATCTCTGCTTTTTCCCCCAGTAAAGCCTCTTTGACAGGAACTGCCACTTGTTTCCTTTTGTTAACCCATTTGGTAACTACGGTATAATAGCTGATTTGAGAGTTAATATGAGTAATGAAAGGAAATAAAAGAATCTGTGATTTCCAGTGGTCCTGGCTACCCAGTGAAACCAGTAATATTGAATTAAAGCCAACAAAATTGATGTAGCATGTTAATTTATAATTATTCACTGAATTCTGACATAGAAAGACACAAGGTATGTTTCTGACACAGCTTAGTCATTTCGCAAGGTTAATGCAACCTCTTTAGGATTTGACAGACCAGGGGACATGATCTTATCATGATCTTGATAAGATCTAGCAGGAGTTTAAGTGTGCCAGTGACATAATGAAGGAAGAAAATTCACAGTGTCATAAGGTAACAGAAAGTGCAAGCCATTGATGTCATGTGAGTATTTAATGAAACCCCCATTTTCCACATTCAAAGCACAGATTGTTTTAAAATCAAGATACTGGCATTGCATCAGCTTTAAATAAATATGAATTCATAGTTCACTGGCAATTCATGCCAAAGTCATGATCCTGGTAGAGAAAAGAAGACAAACCTAGAGTAAGAACAATTATACAAGTACATGTATACACATGAAAACCATTAATTTCCTAAAACTCCTTACCTTCACTAAAGCAACTGTACTTCTTGGTATACTATCACAGTCTCATTTTACCTGGAGTCCATGAAAAGGCCTTACCTGAGACAGATGGCCTGCATCTGACTTCCAGCTCCAACTTTGCTCATGGCTCTACATGAATATTTCTCAAACTTTAACCTGTATATGTATCCCCTGGAAAGCTTGATAAGTCATGATATAATGCATCCCTAGAGTTAGATATACTGATTTAGTAGGTTTAGGGTAGGTCTTGGAAATTTATATATCTAACAAGAAGTCACATTTCTAGAACTACGACTTCAGAAAAATAATAAGGACGATCTCTCCACACAGTTTAGACTAGGGCAATCTCCTGAGGCAAAAAAAAAAAAAAAAAAAAAGTTTCTCACCAAAAAGAAATTTGTTCATCATAAAAACTGACTCGGTTTGAATGACTCAGAATTAATCTAATAGAGAAGGAAGAATATATATAGGTATTCATTAACTGCAGACACTTCAAATGACAGGATACTGTGAACCAAACTGCTTTAAACCCTCTCTTACCTTACTGCTGGATCAGGAGGCTGAGGGTTGCAACTCAAAACCAGCCTGGATAGGACAGTTTGAGAGATTCTTTTCTCCAATTAACTACCAAAAATTTAGAAGTAAAGCTGCAGCTTGGGCTGGGAAGGTGGCTCAGTGGTAGAGTGTTTGCCTTGCATGCATGAGGCCCTGGGTTCTATTCCTCAGCACCACATAAGCAAAAAAGAAAAAAAAACAGAAGTGGTGCTGTGGCTCAAGTGGTAGAGCACTAGCCTTGAGCTGAAGAGCTGAGGGACAGTGCCCAGGCCCAGAGTTCAGGCCCCACGACCGGACCAAAAAAAACGCTGCAGCTTACATGGTAGAGCACTAACTTTGAACTCAAAAGCTCAGTAATAACATCTGAGCCCTAAGTTCAAGCCCTAGCATAGATACACACACACACACACACACACACACACACACACACACACACACACACACAAACACACACACAAAATAGTAAAAGAAATAAATTACTAAAATTGCCTTGATAGAATACTGACAATAGGATCAACAGCTCATTGAAAAGGGGATTTATTACATTTGACCCACCCACTGTGTCCCTCAATGGGCTTCAAGGAAACTTCTTTTATTAAAACAATAAGGAATGTATCAGATCAGTGAGTAGAGGTGGCTGCCCTTCATAAATCAGAGATAATAAGAAGGGATGCTACTTGAGATTTGGCCACCCTAGTTTCAATAGGTAAGAAAGGATTCCAGAATAAGCAATGTTAGATTGATGCACTTAACACAAGTGGGGGAAGGGATAGGCAGCGAAACAAGAATGACAGTTAGGAATACTACTCATAGAAGCGTATAGCAATTGCTAACAGACCTTGAATTTCTAAGAGGCAAACTACATGAGGAGAGAAAATGGGCACTACCTCACTCATATAACCAGAACAGAACAAAAACAAGAGTAGAGGTTGATACCAACTAGCTCAATGAGAAGACATGATCTTTCATGCAGTCTGGATATCTGAGTCTGTTCTCAGACACAGAATTCATTGTTCTTCGGTGACATCGTGGTATATCTACCAAGGAGACATATGAACTTTCCAATAAACTTAAAGCTAAAGCTGGCATCAGGTTGTTCTGCTGGCTGGTTGATATGAAATAGGGAGAAGCAAGCCTAGAGAAACATCTATAGGAGTTTCCATGAGTCATGGTAATCACAGATGGAATAATCCATAATAATAACTTACAATAATGCCACAATAACTGAAGGCCCAAACCATTACGGGTGAAGATTTGAAATAACTCACTTGAGTAAGAAACAAGCAGAAGTACTAACTATAGCTAAGAAGAAAGTAGATGTGTACTAGCGGGAAAAAGAATACTAACTTCAATTACAAACTTCGTATTAACTGTATGAGTGTGATCTGTACTTTTTCCCACTTAGCTACTTGCATTAAATGGTTTCTTTGGAATTACAGTATTATTTTGTATTTCCAGAGCTGTGATCTGAGCGACACATTTGAAGGCTCAGTGACAGACCTGGTCATGGGTCATTAGTACATCCAAATGTTACTAGGAGGAAGTTTGGTCGATGCTGCTAAGGCTCCAGCTATATCTCCTCAGCTTTTACTATTTGCTCATGCCAACCAAGCTTCAAACTACAGCACCTACATCTTTTACCTGGTGCCACCCATGCCTACTTTCCCTCCACACAGAGCAGAGGGAAGTTCTTGAAAGCGAGTGTCCTACAATATCTAATCTATTCCAACCAATGACTGGTGAACATGGAACATAAACAGGCCAGCTCCCTCTGCTGTAAGTAGAACAACCTCATGTCAGGTTCTACTCTGTTCTGTCCTACATTAGAAGCAGCATGGTAGCATGCTCTTCACTGGCTTCTCTCTCCCTGGTCTCACTTGCCTACTTATTTCTTAGAAAAAAGGAAATGTTTTCATAGATCCTCTCCCCAGCACAAGTAAATACCCCACAACAAGTAAATACAAGTAAATATTGTTTTTGTTTCTGGAAGGGCACCTATGAAGATATACACGTAAACAGAAAGAAAAAAATCAATGCTCTTTCCTTTTCTTCTTTGGAACTCTTGGCAGAGTTCTAAATCCTCAGATGCCCATCATCACAAAAGAATGTCTAATGGAAATTAAAATCTGTTATGAAACTCTAGGGACCTGAAATGGCACCTTCAGAGCCTTTCTCTTGTGATGTTTATAAGAAATGTATAGATTCTTATGCAAAAGTGAGTTAAGAATCAGAGGGCTGCTGGTATTGTCAAAGCCTCTGAGGACTAGAAGGACTGGAAGTAATGGTAAGACTTGCGGTGGGGCCAGCTCTGCACATGAAGAATTGCTGCTGCCTGGCCATGCCATGATCTACCACACATTTCAGATACAGATCTTTGTTGGAAACTCCAATAGACAGCCTCAAAACTATAGGAGACTAAAGACGTTTGCCCAGGAGCCAAGAAAAAACTCAAAGTCCCATAGAAATCAACTCCCATTTTGCCCATGACCAGGAAGAAACAAGTCTCCTGGAACCCAAGTAGCATCTTCTAAGTAGGCAGCTGACCTTTCAAATGTCTGGATGATTATATCTAGAGGGGTGGCTTTAAATCAGAAAAAAAAAACCCTGAGATTATTTTAACTGGCAAGGTTAAATTCTACCACCACACGGTCCGCATCATGAAGCAAAGGAGTTTCAAAAAAAGTTATGTGCATGTCCCACTCCATGTAGGTTTTCAAGAAATAACTGAACATGTACTTCTTTATATGTACTTCCCTGCCCTTGTTGAGGGAAAACACTCTTTTGATAACTAATTCTTTTTTTTGGAGGGGGGGTCCCGGTCGTGGAGCCTGAACTCTGGGCCTGGCCGCTGTCCCTCAGCTCTTCAGCTCAAGGCTAGCACTCTACCACTTGAGCCACAGTGCCACTTCCGGCTTTTTTCTTTTTGCTTATGTGGTGCTGAGGAATCAAACCCAGGACCTCATGCATGCAAGGCAAGCGCTCTACCACTGAGCCACCTTCCCAGCTCCAACTAATTATTTTCATGCATCTGTAACCTAGGTCAAAAGTACACATTTCCACTTGAATGGATATAGAGGAAGAGAAAGACAAGTACTTCAGCACAGCAGGCTACACAGAAAAACAGGAAAGTCCTTGGCATACAGTCAGCTATACTGACCTGAGACCAGGAAAGAGATGGTGTCAACAGTAAGACAATCCTGGACCTCAGAGAACTTAGAAACTGGACGATTAGCAGACAATAACTTTGCTTGTCCCTTTTCCTTCTCCTCCAAAACTCTTGTCCCCACTCACTCCCAAATCAGTCTTATGTCTTATCATAACAATTTAGCCATTCTAAGCTCAAATGCTATTTAGAAAGTTAATCCCATATAAAGGAAATCCCTAACTACCTTGAACTGAAAGAAGTTTATTCGGAAAAAGAATGAAGTCTTTGTATATTAAAACTCATTTAAAATATGAAATGGGACCAAACACAGTTTTGTTAGGACAGAGAGAATTATGAATATTTCAGTTACTTACCTATGCAAATTAACCTGTACTCCAAGCCCACATCAATCTTTTTTTGTACATTTTTATTGTAAAAATACTGTACAGAGGAGTTACAGTTACATGAGCAAGGTAATGAGTACATTGCCTATCGAGCATTGTTGCCTCCTCCATTGTTTTCCCCCTACCATCCCTTCCCTCCCACCTCCACAACTACCCTCCAGCCCTCCCATCCCTCCCCCTCCCCCCCACCAAAGTTGTAAAGTTCATTTTCTTTCTTTTTTTTATTGTGAAAATACCATGCAGAGGGGTTACAATCATTTTCAACATAGTATTTTGTACATCTCATTGTTACAATGGGTCAACCTGTATCCCTATTTGAGCATTTTGTTTTTTCCCTTCCCCTCCCCAAATTAGAGAAGTATATACACAAGATGCAGGGCACCGACATCAAATACAGTGAAAAGGGGTTATATCATGAGGGAGGAACATATAAAAACAAAAACAAAAAAAATCACATGGTATGTTATAAATACGTTAGAAACAATAGCAAGCAAGAAAAAATTGTGTCCCTATCTTGGGGTTCACTTCGCTTAATATCATCTTATATGGTCATATGTACATAGCTTTTGACCTTTTCTGCTTGTCCTATACATGTACTAGTTATTACAAATAAGAAGCCCACATCAATCTTAAGGATTATGCCTTAAAATACAACTCTGTAGAATACTTTGCAAAGTGGTACAGTAATTGTAAATACAAAATAGAAAAGATCATGCCACATATACAATTTCCTATTCTGACTCAGGTTTGAGAGCATGGGGAAATCACAAGTGGGAAATAGGCTTTCTGTAGCTGGAAGTCAGGGGACTGTTGATAACGAGGGGACCAAGGGGATCACTAAATCCTATTGAGGAGGACTGCAAAGCAAAATAATTAAAACCCAGCTTTGCTACCAGATGGGACTGGATTTTAATCCCACTTCTGCCACCTGCTACCTGTGCCATCTTGACCAACTTAGTTAACCTTTCGTAGAATTAGCTAAATGTTGTGCAGATTAACTGAGATCTTATGAAGTTTCCACAGCATCAAAGAATTCCAATAATTATCATCTTTTCATCCAGTTCATCTAGGAGAGGGAGAAGTGAGACCTAACATAAATAGAACTAAGGCTACACAGAGTACCAGGGAAATATAGAAAGCAGAACTAAAACAAAACAAAACACTGCAGAAGGCTCCTTGGTTTTCTTTTTTTTGGGGGGGGGGGGGGAGGGGGTTTGGGCGTGGGGCCTGAACTCTGGGCCTGGGCGCTGTCCCTCAGCTCTTCAGCTCAAGGCTAATGCTCTACCACTTGAGCCACAGCACCACTTCCGGCTTTTTTCTTTTTGCTTATGTGGTGCTGAGGAATAGAACCCAGGGCCTCAAGCATGCAAGGCAAGTGCTCTACCACTGAGCCACCTTCCCAGCCCAGCTCCTTGATTTTCTAATATATGTCTTCTAATAAATCACAGTAAACTTTTCTATCTAGTCAGAGCAGCCAAGTGCTCAACCAATATGATACCGACCAGGCCATGTCCTGCTTCCTGAAAATCCTTTGGAGTCCATCTGAGCTTATACCCAATCTGGGACGTCAAATAAAATTATTTTCAGGCCCTTACCCAGAGATTCTAGTTCAAAATATCCTACTTCATATTTGCAAAAAATATGAGACCCCTATATTTCTTCCCATTTTTGACTACTGTTCCTATTTCTTCTTTTTATTCTTCCTCTATTTAGTCAGAATTTGCATTACTTTTAGACAAAAATTAGAAACAGAAATCCAACTCAATTCTGGTAGCTGATGACTATAACTCTATAATCTGGAGGCTCAGATCTGGAGGACTGAGATTCAAAGCCAACCCAGGCTAAAACAGAACAAAACAAAATCCATGAGACTCCTATCTCCAAGTAATCAACAAAAAGCCAATTTGAAAGTGCTAGAGCACCAAGTAGTAGGGACAAGGTTAAGCAAGCATGAGGCCCTGAGCTCAAACCTAGATACCAGAAAAAATAAAAGATTAGTTTTCAAGAGATCTTGAAATTCTAAGAAACTTATTTTTGAAGAGTAAGAGCAAAAATTATATCATAAATATGTAGGGAAGAGTTAGATAATCTTCTATTTTCCACCTACCCTGATACCTAAGAAGAGATGGAGTTTGTCTACCTGGAAAGAGGGAGCTTGCAGGGCAGAAAAGAATTAGACTTGTTAGTCAGTTTTCCACTACTGTGACATACACAGCTTACAAAGAAGATTTCTTCTGGTTCACAGTTTTGGATGTTTTGGTCTGTGGTGTTTAGCCTCATTGCTTTGTACCTGTGGCAAGCCCAAAAATCATTGAGGAGCGTGAGGTAAGGTAAACCTGCTCACTTTGTGGCAGCCAGGAAGTGAACAGAAAAGAGAAGGGTCTAGACTTCAATATAACTTCAAGGACATGTCCCCCTAATCATCTCAAACTAGGGGCTCCCACAAAATTTACAACACCTAGAGGAAGATGGCAGATTGCTACCCCATACCATTTTTCCCATGACTCTATCAACTAGAAATCAAACTTTAAGAAAAAGTGTCCAAGTAAGATAGGGGAGGACACTAGTAGAAGTCTAGTCCAATAGTGGCTAGAGAAAAAGGTTAAATATTAACTTTAAATCTCTAAAAGGTAAAAAGAAGCAACTTTTCTTGGCTAGAGACTGAAACCAAATTATGTAGTTGGATAGGATCATTTCAGTGTCTTTTATTTTTTTCTTATTTTCTGTTTCTGGCAAGAGCCACCTGTCAAACACTCTGTACCATAACTGTCATCATGTCCTATATTGTATATGGAAAAAATGAGCATTAGTAAATAATTTGACTAAAGAAACATAATAGAAATGTACTGAATACCAGGAAAATCGACTTCATATTCTAGTCTCTTAATCATGCTGAGATCAAAATATAACATATTAAAAATATTATTTTTAAATTGTAAGTATATGTTGGAATATTAAGAATTAATTTCAAATAACAGTATGCCTATCCAGCCAATATGTCAGGTGTTTACTGGATGCAGATGCTTTAGATACTGAATAGAGACTATGAAGAACTATCAAGTATCACCAAAATTTCTTGTCTAGGTCCTTACCAAAACTTTAGGGTCTATTTTCTCTCTGCTTTGATGGTGTGTGTGTGAGAGAGAGAGACGATGGTTATGCATGCTAGACCTAGAGCTTGAACACAGGGTCTGGGCACTATCCCTGAGCTTTAGGAGCTTAAGGCTAGCATTCTACCACTTGAGCCATAGCTCTACCTCCAGCGTTTTGGTGCATAAACAGAGATAAAAATCTCATGGATTTTCCTGTCCAGGCTGGCTTCTAACTGCTACCCTTATATCTCAGCCTGTTGAGTAATTAGGATTACAAATACGAGCCACTGGCCTCAAGCAAAAATTTACTTTTACTATATGCTTCTAAGTCTAATCCCAAAAGTAGAAATTTATTTATAAAGGCTCTTAATTTAAAAACAATTTTTATAGTTTGAGATCAAAGTGAGCCAAAACATATTAATTGCTATCTATAAGATTTTTCTCAAAAGAATGTAGTCAAAAATTCAATGGAGCCGAGGGCCGAGTGCTTGCCTTGAGCTGAAGAGCTCAGGGACAGTGCCCAGAGTTCAAGCCCCATGACAAAAAAAAAAAAAATCAATGATATGGTACAAAATTAAGAAAAGTGAGGAAAGGGGTGGGGAGTCGAGGGATGGGTGAGAACGTTGAAAGAGGTAACATTTTTCTAATTTGGGGAGGGGAAGGGAAATAACAAAATTATGAAATAAGGATACAGGCTGACCCATTGTAACAAGACACTATGTTGAAAACGAACTTTACAACTTGGGGGGTTAGGAGGGAGGAGTTGAGAAGGTGGGGAAGAGAGGGATGGTAGGGGAAAAACAAAGGAGGAGATAAAAACACTCATTAGGAAATGTACTCATTATCTTACTGATGTAACTGTAACCCTCTGTATAGTATTTTTACAATAAAAATATATACAAAAACAAGAAAAGAAAAAGGAATAAGCAATATCATTCCTATGCATTGCCATTGGGAAAACTGCAAACCCCAGGGTCCACATTGATAATAAGAAAATTGCAAAATGAGAGCCTGTAGGCAGACAGCTACTTCTCAGCAATATTCTACCCCATGAAAAGTGTACTTGTCAAGGCCGAGTTATGAACACCAACTGCATTTAAGGTTAGCCAATGAGAATTTAATATGAGCCATTCATTTATAAGGAGTCTGAATAATTTAAAACAGAAAATGAACAAAGATAAAGGTGGGTAACCTGAGATTTGCAACTATGTAAAAGCATAACTAACACTGAAGCCCTGAGACTGAAGGCTCAGGGGGGAAGAACGCAGCATGGCTGGCGTCGGGAATGGAAGCCACGCGGACAGGCAGCAACTCCTCGTACCGGCGGCAATCACATTTGATCTGTTCAACAGGTACGAGAGTCATGGTGAGACTCTAAGTCCTAGAGATTCCACTCATAGGAAATACAGGGAGAAATTGATTCCTTTCTTCTAGATACTTTCAATTCCCTACCTGTAATCTGTGCTACCTATTGGGCAAGTTTGACCAAAAGAAGTGTGTTTGTTTTCCCATTGCTGTGACAAAAAAAAAAGACATAAATAACTTAAAAGAGAAAGGGTTTCCGGTAGCTCAGAGTTGCACAGCTTTCAATTCATGACTGCGAGGCCTTGGTACTATGGGTGTGTAGTGAAGCTGTACATCATGGCAGAGGGCTATGGTGGGGCAAAGCTGCTTGTATTGTGGCCAGGAAGTGGATGATAACAGAGGGAGTGTCCAGGGACACATATACCAAAGGCAGGCCTATTAACGACCCAACTGCTCCACCTGATGATATTCCTCTCACCTCTTCATAGCCCATGTAGTTCTAAATTCACCAATGAGTTAACACATTAATGATGTCAGCACCCTCATGATCCAGTCACCGCTCAATAGTGCCACCATCTGGGAACCCAGTTTTTAGGAACATGAGCCCTTTCCAAACTATAATAGTAAGAAAAGAGGTTTCTGTATTACAGATCAGGGTCCTAAATGGAAAATTAATCAGCACTGGAAGAAGCATGAATCTTTAGTGAACATCTAGCGATTTCAACTGCATTCCTATGTGAAATGCATAAAATGAATAATGATTATGTATACCTTACTAAATATAAAATTACCTATCACAATTTTAAAAGATAGTACAGACCCACATCTTAAAGAGCAATGGCAAATTCACCGAGAGACTGATTGTCCTTGCCTAAGTGTCACAAAAACAAGTAATCTGGCAATTAAGGTAATGAATATTAAGCTTTGAGACCCTTCACTTACACAAGTCCCTTTTAAGCACCAGGAGAGGTATGAAGAAAACATATTAATATGATCATATTTTGTTAATTCATAAAAAACTTATATTTAAATACAAGTAAGACTTTTTATCTTTGTACTGTAAACCTTCTATATTATTCGTGGCGTTGTTGGAATCTAGTTAAAAAGTAAAGCAAGGGCATATTGAGTTTGACTTTCTTGAGGTGGACTCACATGCACACTCAATCCAGGCTCAATTTATGTTATTTTGAGCCATTTCATTAGAGAAGTGTCTCCCCATGATACACCTCAATGTGCTGACTTACTTGAGGTTGTGACACAAAAGCACGGAGCCAGACTTGTAGCAGAAAATGAGAATACCCTTGTAATATATAATAATAAAGGAAAAATACGTTCAAAGAGTTCTGACCAGGAAGCTGCTGGTCAAACTCTGTGGCACCTCACCAAGTACCAACTATGCAAAACTGTGAGAGACAAGTCAGCTCTCATAATAATCAATATGGAAATTCTCTCTACTGATAAATATATCAGATAATGTATTTGATACAATTATAAATTCACCCCGTCTCTTCTGTTATAATCATAGTGAAATTATACTTGATAAAATGTGTAGAAATCCATGTAACTGAAAGGCACCAGTCTGTAGCCGTTTTACAAATAGCAAGGATGAGCATGTGGAATTGGAGATGATGTTTATGCATGTAACTTGTGAATTATAGAAAAGAAATTTCAATTAGCTATGCAAAAAATCCATTTCCTTTATTAAAAATGATCCTACATAATTTTTGAAAAAGTATTCAAAGTTTATGTATCATAAAGTAGAGGAAAATATCATAAAGTTATCATTTATTTCAAAATTACATCACTCATCTTGTTTTCTGGGTTTTGTTGTTTATCAATTTTCTAAACTATTTATTTTTTAATGCTTTTTTCTCCTTAAATAGTCCTTATTCTACCTAAATTTTTATTTGTTTTCTATCTTTGTCTTTACTGAACATCTCAAAAATTCTACAGACTTCAAACCCAATAAAATCTGGATTGTGCTAAAACACAAATTTTAAGGTCTACTTAAAATAATGTCTCATTGTATACCACTAAAATGTGAAGCACATTAGGATATAATTAAATTTATGAATGCAACATTCTGTATGCTTCTTTCCAAAAATATGGTTCTGAATTATCAATGAGATCGTTGATGGGAAAGCACTCTGAAAAGTAGTAAGTGCTATATCAATGCAAACTACCGTCTTTATGATCCTTTTAAATACAAGCATCTGGAGCTCTCAACATTTGTTTGATAACTATTTAGTGATCTTCCACTAAGTGCATGGCACTCTTGGGGATGTAAAGGGTATAAAGATGAAATACTTTGAATCTTGCCTTCAGGGAGTTCACCATCTCCAGCACAAGAATATTGTATTGAATCTATGTTGGTGATTTTCAATGTTTCCTCTTATTGCAATTCACATTTCAAAGTGGAGGTGACATTCCAATAAACACATACACACACATTCCTATACACACTAAAACACAGGTTTCACAAAAGACAGCACTTCATGTTTACCATACCCCCTCTCCTCTTTCTCTTTCTGTCTTTCTCCTTTCTTCTCTCTTCTCTTTCTCTCTCTCTATCCCCTCCGTCTCTCTCCCCCACATCCCTGTCCTTCTGTTATAGTTTTCTACTTCATTTTGTGAAATACTGGTCATAATCCTGTAAATCAATTCCATACCCTCATAATGGATCATAATCTATCATTTGGAAATACTGTTTTATATGATCATTTTGTCCTGTAGTGTGCGTACTTAAACATTTGGAATAAGTATAACCAGAATGAATATTTCTATTATCTCTAATAGAAATTTTTATCCTATTAGATGAAAGGCTACTGAAATCCTAATAGACCTTTGCTCTCAATCATTCATCTATTCGTTAGGTAAAAGACATGAGCTCTTTTTATATATACTATATATTCATTAGCACATGTGTGTGAGAACAAATACTCGCATGCCTTCACTTCCTGTATCTATATGTTAAATTGAATTGCTTTTGCCTGATGACAACTGCAATGAAAGCTCCCTGCAGGGAATCACAGGAGTCTGAGTGAAGGGGTTATTTTAGTGGTTTTTCACCATCCGAGAACTGCATTGAGCCACAAGAGCTTTCTGACAGGACTTGGCAAGCTTTACATTGTAGACAAGATTGTTTATTCTGTTGGCAAATTGTTCATAACAGGGTTTGGCTCTCTTTTGAAGTATTTGTGAGTATGTATGTACATGTATATGTATACATTGATTTTTTTATTTCTACATAATGTATAGATACAGATGAATATATGGAACATTTATCTTAAATCTTTATTGGCAACATTTATCCTTGAGATTTCATGTCATTATAATGATAATTAATTGTTTACTTGGAAAATACATCCTATTGATAGAATATTGCTGAGATCCTACCTTCTCACCACAAAACTTAATCTATATTTAAAATGAACTTTCTGTCATCAACTCCACATGTCTCAGAAAAAAGATATTTTCAATAAAGGCAGTAAAAAAAATATGCTTTAAAATACAAAAAATAATGTTTGTCAGTAGCTGCTGAATACAAGGCTTATTGAATTCATTTGTATTTACCTCTACAGAAATGATACCATTGTTCTTTTTATACTGTACTTTTAAAAACTGTTTTGTTTTGAAACACAGTCTTCAACTTAGGGCTTGGACATTGTCTTTCAGATTTTCACTTACAGCTAGTTTCAACCACTTGAGCCACAACTCCGCGTTGGCTTTTTGCTAGTTATTTGGAGACAAGAGTCTCACAGGTTTTCTTTCCTGGGCTGACTTCAAATTGCAGTCCTCAGATTTTAGCTTCCTGAGTAGCTAGGATTATAGGCTTAAGTCACAAGTACCCAGCTATAAAGCAGTCTTCACCATACTTTGTCAGTAAATTTGCTTCCTTTGACCACATCAGGAATGAGTAAAATCAGACAAAAGTATGGACATGTCCTTGAAACTCGGGGAACCAAGAAATGTCTTTGGTATAATTGCTGGAGCCATTCCTTGCTCCACATGGTTGCTCTGAAAGCCACAGCAGTATGTTGAATAGCTATGGAGATGTAGGATTGTAGGATGAAGGAAATGAATACGTAAGAAGATGGAGCCACCAGTTATTGCAAATATATGACTCCCAATTGCCATTTGTGCAATTTTGCTTTTAAGTCGGTTGTGCTTTGTATTTATTAGGTGAACACGAATTGGGCTCACCAAATTTAGTAACTGCAGTTCTTAATGCCTCAAATCTGTACATATGGTTCATCTCTTGAGTTTGTCTTTGCTGTGACCCATTTTTCACATAAATCTAAAATTTTAATATCTATACTAGTCTAGATAATATCACCTTTAGGCTTTTAAAATATATTAATGCTGTTTTCCTAACTGTACTGTCTTTTCTCCCTTTCCAAACCCACATCCCGCAAAATCAAGCTTGAAAAATTCTCCCGTGGAGTCTTCTCTGGTCAATCCCCATGAAGTGAATTCCTGCATGGTCTCAAGACTTTCTATTCTTCCTCCTCTACAAGATTATACATTCTTGAGAGTTGAAACTGTGTTGTATTTATACCTTTTCCTCCATGGCTCTAATGGAAACTGATTTGGGGATATTAATAAACAGAACTGTAAGGAAAAGTGGGGGGAAATGTAGCAGTGAGCCAGCACTGGTGACTCATACCTATAATCCTAGCTACTCAGGAAGCTGAGATCTGAGGATCACGGTTCAAAGCCAGCCTGGGCAGGAAAGGCTGTGAGACTCTTATCTCCAATAAACCACCAGAAAAATGGAAGTGGCACTGTGTTCGAGCACTTGCCTTGAGCTGAAGAGCTGAGGGACCTGTGCCCAGAGTTCAAGCCCAACAAGTGACAACAACAACAACAAAAAACGCAGCAGTGGTCCTCACTGGACACAGAGCAAGTGAACTATACATAAATTCATGGGTGGAGATGGGAGGGAGAGACTGGGAGAGAGTGAAGGAAGCGAAGAGCCTGTACAAAAGGAAATGTACTCATCACCTGACTCATGTAATTGTAATCCCTTGGTATATCACTTCTCTAATAACAATAAAATAAATTAATCTAAAAATAAAAATGAGATTAATAATAAATAATAAATTTAATTCATTGATTCATTCATCTGTGCCTACTCTTGCTTTTTTACTCTTCCTTTTTCTCTCTTTCTCTTTTTTGCAGGGCACTGTCCTTGAGCTCTTTCACTCAAGGCGACCACTCTTCCAGATTGAGCCATAGCACCACTTCTTGTTAATTGGAGATAAGAGACTCCCCGACTTTACTGCCTGGGCTGGCTCCAACTGCAATTCTCAGATCTCAGCCTCCTGAGTAGCTATTACAGGTGTGAGCCAGAAACACCTGGCATCTACTTTTCTTTTATTCTTGAATTTTTCAACATGTATTTATTAGACATTTATCAAGATAGTTTTTTATTTAATTTTATTTTATTTGTGAACATACTGTACAGAGGAGTTACAATTACATGGGCAGGATAATGCGTACATTTCTTACCAAGCATTGCAGCCTCCTCGTTTGTTTACCCTTCACATCCCTTCCCAGCCTCCCCCCCCCAATTCCAATCCTTCTCCTTCTCCCCCCTTCCCCCCCCCCCCCGCACCGACGTTGTAAAGCTCATTTTGGACATGACAACTTGTACTTCTCATTGTTTTTAGTTGTTTAGAAACCTGGTTCTTTCTTTCCTTCCTTTTTCTTTTCTTTTTTTTTTTTTTTTTTTTGTTGTTGCTAGTCTTGGGGCTTGACTTGAGGGCCTGAAGTGTGTCCCTGTTTGGAGTTTTATTTTGTTTTGTTTGCTTTCTGTTTTGCTCAAGGCTAGCACTCTACCATGAGCCATAGCTTCACTTCCAACTTTTTGGTGGTTAATTGGAGGTAAGTCTCCTGGCCTTTCTTGTTCCTGCTGGCTTTGAACCACAATCTCCAGACCTCAGCCTTCTGAGTAGCTAGGATTACAAGCCTGAGTCACTGACACCCAGCTTATTACGTGTATTTCTAACTGAAGAGGTCTCCTTAGTAGAGCAGATAATCTAACTAGATCCAGTTTAATAATACCACCAGGATAGCAATTTATTTGTTTCTGCCAACTCTGTGGTTGATTTCCTTGCTAAGCAAGACTTCTGTTTAAAGATGACAACTTCTGTTTGTGGTCCCTGAATAAGTATGATTTCTCAGTAAGTGAGGTCTAACTGTAGAGAGTTTCTCATTCCTACTTTATAGTTCTCTGCATATTTGTTTGATCTCCCATACTTGGAAGGAGCAAAATGTTCCTACACATTTCTCTTACTGTTTTCCAGGAAGCATTTGGAACCTTGATGAAATTCAACTATAACTTTCTTTTGTCTTGCTTGGAATTCAGTATTTTGTATGATATGAGAATCCAAGCATATCAAAATACTAATGTAGAGCTGGGTGCTGGTGGCTCATACCTGCAATCCTAAATACTCAGGAGTCTGAAATCAGAGGCTCATGGTTTGAAGCCAGCCCAGTCATGAAAGTCTGTGAGATGCTTATCTCCAATAATCACCAGAAAAGCCAAAGTGGAGCTGAGGCTTGAAGTGGCAGAGTGGTAGCCTTGAGCTCTGTGACAGTGCCCATGCCCTGAGGTCAAGCCCTTGGACAGGCACAAGAAGAAGAAGAAGGAAGAGGAGGAGGAGGAGGAGGAGGAGGAGGAGGAGGAGGAGGAGGAGGTGGAGGAGGAGGAGGAGGAGGAGGAGAGGAGGAGAGGAGGAGGAGGAGGAGAAGGAGGAGGAGGAGAAGGAGGAGGAGGAGGAGGAGGAGGAGACAAAGAAGGAGAAGGAGGAGGAGGAGAAGGAGAAGCAGGAGCAAGAGGAGAGGGAGGGGGAGGAGGAGGGGGAGGGAAAGGAGGAGGAAGAGGAAGAAGAAGAAGACGAAGAAGAAGGAGGAGGAGGAGGAGGAGGAGGAAGAGGAGGAGTAGCAGGAGGAAGAGGAGAGGGAGGGGGAGGAGGAGGGGGAGGGAAAGGAGGAGGAAGAAGAAAAAGAAGAAGAACAAGAAGAAGAAGAAGAAGAAGGAGGAGAAGGAGGAGGAGGAGGAGGAGGAGGAGGCGGAGGAGGAGGAGGAGCAGGAGGAGGAGGAGGAGGAGGAAGTGGAGGAGGAGAAGGAGTAGGAGGAGGAGGAGGAGGAGGAGGAGAAGAAGAAGGAGGAAGAGAAGAAGAAGGAGGAGGAGGAGGAGGAGGAGAATTATTAATCAGGTTATGGTGACTCATATATGTAATCTTAGCCATTTGAGTGCTTAAGATTAGGTTCACAGTTCAAGGCCAGCCTGGCATACATGTTAAGACACTTTCTCAACCAACAGGCCAGGCAGCGGCAGGCACTTGTCACCTCAGCCATTTGGGAAGATAACATGGGGAAGATGCCAGTTCCTGGCCTGCCCAGACAGAAAAGTTCATGCGGCTATCTCAGTGGAGGAATCTTGGTACAGTGGTACTTTCTTCGTTTCTAACACATTTATAAGATTATTTCTTTATTGCTTTGTATGTCCCTCCCCCATGGTGTAACCCCTGCTTTCACTGTATTTGATGTTGGTATAATCTGTGGAGGGGAAGGGGAAAAACAAGTCGTTTAAATAAGGATACAGGTGGACCCGTTGCAACAATGAGAAGTACAAGTTGTCATGTCAAAAACGAACTTTACAACTTTGGTGGGTGGGGGGGAGGATTGAGTGGGAGGACGGGGGGAGGAAGGGATGGGAAGGGGAAACAAAGGAGGAGGCTACAATGCTTGATAAGAAATGTACTCATTATCTTGCTCATGTAATTGTAACCCCTCTGTACAGTATTTTCACAATTAAAAAAAAAAGAAGAGTAAAATAAGTGTATCATGGTGCAGGTCCAGTCAGACAAAAATCAAGATTCTATCTCAAAAATAATCAGTGGAAAAAAGAGTTGAAGACATGGCTCAGTAGCACTTGTATAAAGCCATGGAAAAGAAAAATTATTATTACATGGGAACATTCAAGAAATCTCAGGTACTAGTGTTTCATACCTGTAATCCTACTCAGGAGGCTGAGATCTGAGGATTGCAATTGGAAGCCAGCCAGGGCAGAAAAGTCCATGAGACTCTTATTTCCAATTAGAAGAGCTCAGGGGCAGAGCTCACTCCCTAAGTTCAAGCCCTCAACTAATAAGAAAGAAGAAAGAAAGAGGGGCTGGGAAGTTGGCTCAATGGTAGAGTGCTTGTCTTGCATGCATGAGGCCCTGGGTTTGATTCCTCAGCACCACATAAGCAGAAAAAGGCAAAGTGGCACTGTGGCTCAAGTGGTAGAGCACTAGTCTTGAGCTGAGGACCTGAGAGACAGTGCCCAGGCCAGAGTTCAGGCCCCACAGCCAACAAAAAAAGGAAGAAAGAAAGAAAGAAAGAAAGAAAGAAAGAAAGAAAGAAAGAAAGAAAGAAAGAAAGAAAGAAAGAAAGAAAGAAAGAAAGAAAGAAAGAAAGAAAGAAAAAGAAAGAAAGAAAACTTCAAAATAGAAAACAATTCAATTACTAATGGACAAACAAAATTGAACTGAGAATTCTCAGAAAAAATATAAATGACTAGTAAACACATGAAGAAATGGTCACTATCCCTGGTCACAAAAAAAAATCCAAATCAAAGCTACACTAAGATTCCATCTTAATCTAGTCAGAATTATATCTATCAAGAAAACAACAAACATTGTTGAGGCTGAGAGGAAGAAAAGGAACCCTCGTACAATGCAGGTGAGACTACAAACTAGCATGGCACTATTGAAATCAGTATGGAGATTGTTCAAAAAACTTTCCCTATGACCTCATTATACTACTCTTAGGCATATTACCAAAGGAAATAAATAAATGTACAAGGAAGAAAAGATACTTGCATATTGATGTCACTTTGTTCACAGACAAAGTTAGGAGTGTGTGAGTAAACACACACACACACACACACACACACACACACACATACACACACACACTAGAATGAAATCCACAAAAGAGAGAGGGAATATGGTAGAGATGGTGAATTTGTTCAAAGTACGATGTGTACATGTATGGAAAATCACAATGAAATCCCCTCATATTACAAATATACATATGCTCAGAAAGAAAAAAAAGGAACAAAGTAAAAGTCCTCAAGTGTATTAAAGAACCAATTTTTCCAGACAGTTTCAACTACAATAAGAACAATTTTATCCTCCACCTGCTAACACCAACAAGACCCTAAGTTGGTAATAGTTGTTCTGATGAAATTCTGGTTGGCTTAATATTAGCTTTTCCTAGTGTTTAAATTTTACCTTCCTGCTTGGAACATTTCTATAGTATAAGAATTAACATCATTTTTAAGTATTCAGTTTCTCTTAATGTTCTTTTTATCTATTCAAGAATGTATCTTAGATCTCAAACTAAATTCAAGGTAGTTCACACATCCTGCAGGCCATTTCCCCACATTCTTCCCAGTACCCTCAAATGATCATTGCCACTGCAATGAAGAATTATGAGGTGGACTATGAGGTGGAGAATAGTTCAATAAGCTCAGCAAGAAATGGAGGTTGGGCTGGGAAGGTGGCTCAGTGGTAGAGCATTTGCCTCACATGCATGAGGCCCTGGGTTCAATTCCTTACCACCAAATTAAGCAGAAAAAGCCGGAAGTGGTGCTGTGACTCAAGAGGCAGAGCGCTAGCTTTGAACTGAAGAGCTGAGGGACAGCGCCCAGGTCCAGAGTTCAAGCCCACAACCGAAGAAAGGAAGGAAGGAAGGAAAGAAGGAAGGAAAAAAGAAGGAAAGAAAGAAAGAAAGAAAGAAAGAAAGAAAGAAAGAAAGAAAGAAAGAAAGAAAGAAAGAAAGAAAGAAAAAAGAAAGAAAGAAGGGAGGGAGGGAGGAAAGAAAGAAAGAAAGAAAGAAAGAAAGAAAGAAAGAAAGAAAGAAAGAAAGAAAGAAAGGAAGGAAGGAAGGAAGGAAGGAAGGAAAGAAGAAAGGAAGAAAAGAAAAGAAAAAAAGAAATGGGGGGTTGGGGTAGTGTAAATGAAAATTTCACATTAGAGAAGTATTTCAGGATTATAATCAAAATAATTTGTTAACTCTTGGAGTTGATGGAAAAGGAAGAATAAGCAGAAATAAACAGAAATGAAACAAACAAAAGCACTTATAAACAAAAATAAAAATCAGACTGCTTTTCTAGTTACTTGTTACCTCAGTAACTTGAAAGGGAGAATTGGATGGGGGGGGAAGGGAACAGAGACAGCAAAACAGAAAGACAGGGGAGAGAGAATCCATTAAAAACAGTGAAGGAAAGCCAAAGAATTGTCTTATAATAGACCATTTTTAACCTATAAAAATGCCACGTTTATTTGATTCATTCTAAAAGAACTAAACACAGACAGGGTCATTCTATTATTGACTATCTCCTTGGCACTTTACAATTTTCCTTTGGCAATATTATGATTTTGTGGCTTCAGAAAAATACTCCGTGGTAAGTAGTATTAGCCTCCTTGGCTCTCTAAACTACCAGACAATCTATAGATGGTTTCATTTTAATAATAATAATGCTAGATAAGAGCACTTTCATAAAGATTATAGCATACTAACCTCATAGTAATATGCCCCAGGGAAGATGTTATCCTGATCACAAGCTCAAAGAAACAAACTCAGAGAGGTTAAACAGTTGGGTGGTGACAAATCGAAAATGAGTTCTGAGTACTCTGTTCTTTTGCACTTTGCATGAACTACTTTCAAAATGGAAAGAAAGAGCTTAGGTCTATTACCCATTAGCAATGTCCAGAGTAGCAGAAGAAAAAAAATCAACTTTTATTCCCTAAATCGTGATTATTGTACACTGGCTCAAATGTTTACAGCAGTGTGAAAGCTATTAAGTTTATCATCATTCCCCCTTTCAGACTACTTACATCACTACATGAATCTGAGTCGCAGACACCATTAGACAATCTGCCTAAAATACTCGTTCCTAGTGTTATCTGTTCTTGCCTCACGTCTCTGTGTTTTCTGGAGAACATGCCTAGTAAATTTTTTTTCTGCTGTTCACAGAAGGACTGCAGAAGAGTCTGGATTCTTTTTTAATTTGAAAAATAAATAAATGCCCTTGAAGCATGATGAATGGTTGTATTACTAAGATTCTTTTGTTGCTATGAGCTTCATGAAATACAGAGTTCAGTAGTGGGGTTCAAGGTTAGAGGGAGAAGACCACACAAACTCGGAGCTTTAAAAAAATAAGAGAGGAAAACATGGTTTATTAGTTATACTAGTTACAGAATGAACAGCATATTGTATGTGCTGTGTTAGAGGTATGTTATGAATAACAAAAGCCCTGGAGCATTTACATATTTGTTTTCAGCAATCCTGGCAGTTGGATTTCACCATTCTATGCCTCTTTGCCAGAATCACTAAACACTGGTACATATGGCATCTGAAGTACCATATGCCATAGAAAATGTTAGCTGATGCCTATACTTCTATATTATATTTCTATTTCAGATTTTTGCAGTTTGAACAAAGAAGAGTAGAAAAAAGAAAATATTGGACAAGCAGTAAACAGTAAAGTGAAAAAAATGCCTTTAGAGAAAGCAAATAAAGAAAATGAGTCTACCATGAGCTAACATGGCTTCTATGGTAATGAATCAAATATGAGAAGTAATTGTTTCACATTAACACATTTACATAGCCTTTCATTCTATTATTTTGGTGCTAAAGATTGCAACATGAAGAGTGAGAATTGGTTTATTTTTTTTACCTTATTCTTTCTGACATTTCTTGTAAAAGCTCAAGTTTTCCTTTGATTGGAACTAATTAGCAAGGCTACAGTCTGCAACACCTAAAATGTTTCCAGTTAAAAAACAATTCAAATATCAGAAATTAAGTTTGGAGGGTGGGGGGAGAGGGGAGGCTGGGAAGGGAGGTGAAGGGTAAACAAAGGAGGAGGCTGCAATGCTTGGTAAGAAATGTATGCATTATCCTGCCCATGTAATTGTAACCCCTCTGTACAGTATGTTCTCAAATAAAATAAAATAAAATAAAGAAAACAAAAAAAAAAGGAAATTAAGTTTGGAATGACTATTCAGGTTTTTCAATGGGATTTTCCAGTTAGTATCCAGGGTTATTTTTGGGGGTCCTTTTATATAGGAGTGCTCTAGAATTAAAATAGATTAGATTGATGGCTTAGGAGCGATGGGTGACAATATTGTCAGACACTTTGTACTCATATACTGTTTTGTAGAATGGGAACTTCTTTGTACAACTACTTAAAGATAATAATAAAATAATTAATTAATTAAAAATAGATAAGATTGAATAATCATCTTTGTTAAAAATACAGAAACAAGCAAAAACCTTTCCCCCAAACCCATTATATATCAGGTCATCCCATTGGGATGAATATATTTCGAATATATATGGTTGAATATATTATTCCTGGGGGAGTGGGAATGAGGTTTCTAAGTGCAAGTTACGTTTTAAAATAGTGTTGAAAACTGAACACCAAGCTGGAGGCATGGCTCCAGTAATAGAGTTCTTCCCTAGCAAGTGAAAGTCCTGAATTCAAACCCCAGTACCATCAATTAATTAATTGAAAGAAAACTGGACAGAAAGTAGTCAGCAATTTAGATGGCGGCCTAGAATAAGTAGTGCCCAAATCTCTGAACACAGATAAGGTCAGATAAATGGTAAAGGAGTGAGTCCAATGGTGTAAAGGTGAGTATAAATGTTAGTATGAAGAATAGAAGTTAAAATATTTCAGTTAAAATCATTTAACAATATTACTAGCCCTAAAGTACACTGTATAGTGCTTTATACTTTAGAAGTATGTTCACAGTCTGTCTCACATAAAAGAAACACTTCTGGGGGCTGGGAAGGTGGCTCAGTGGTAGAGCGCTTGCCTTGCATGCATGAGGCCCTGGGTTTGTTTCCTTACCACCACATAAGCAAAAAGAAAAAAGCCGGAAGTGGCGCTGTGGCTCAAGTGGTAGAGCACTAGCCTTGAGCTGAAGAGTTGAGGGACAGCGCCCAGGCCCAGAGTTCAGGCCCCACGACCGGACCCCCCCCCCAAAAAAAGAAACACTTCTGCAAGTTAGATAATAGTACTTCTCTACACTGCAGATGAGAAAAACAGGTCTGAAAGGCTTCCCTCTTGTCTATTGTAACTATACACCGGAATTACATTTCATTGTAGAAATGCCCCTGCATGAATTAGAAGGAGATTAAAAGCAAGATACCCTGTTCAGATGAATTAGGCCATAAGATACAAAAGTTGTTCCTATAAGTTTAGTATTGGTAGAGGCTGTGAGGAAGTGGAGGTAAATTTGAGGCTGGGTTTCCATGTCTTAATCATTCTCTTGTTCCAGGTTCCCAATGTGCACAAAGAAAGCAAACATACATCCATGCTGGTCCACAATGGCAGTGTTCACCTCCTTCCCAATGCTAAGTCTATAAAAATAAAGAACTAGATGTATTTTTCCCAGTAGGTCATGGTAAAAAAAATTATCATACTTTATAGTCTAAATCAATATCAATTGGTGTTACCCATAGCTCAAAGTCCAAAACCAAGCTGGCGCTCTCTCCTCTCTGAGTCTCTAGGAGAGAGTCCTTTCTTGCCCTCTCCCTCATAACTCCAGGAATTCCTGGCCTTGAAGCTGTACCAATCGAAGCCCCACTCATGTTTCTCTGTGGCTCTTTCTCTCTCTCTCTTTTTTTTTTTTGTCGGTCGTGGGGCTTGAACTCTGGGCCTGAGCGCTGTCCCTCAGCTCTTCAGCTCAAGGCGAGCACTCTACCACTTGAGCTACAGCGCCACTTCCGGTTTTCTGGTGGTTTATTGGAGATAGGAGTCTCACGGTCTCTCCTGCCCGGGCTGGCTTTGAACCGCGATCCTCAGATCTCAGCCTCCTGAGTAGCTAGGATTACAGGCGTGAGCCACCAGCGCCCGGCGTGCTCTTTCTCTCTTCATCTTCCCATATGTCACTCTTCTGTGTGTCTTTTCTCGGACATTTGTCACTGGATTTAGCAAAAATGCATCCAATTCATATTGTTCTTGCTTTTTTCAAAAATTTATTTGAGGGCTGGGAAGGTGGCTCAGTGGTAGAGCGCTTGCCTTGCATGCATGAGGCCCTGGGTTCAATTCCTCAGCACCACATAAGCAGAAAAAAAAAAGCCAGAAGTGGCCCTGTGGCTCAAGTGGTAGAGCGCTAGCCTTGAGCTGAAGAGCTGAGGGACAGCGCCCAGGCCCAGAGTTCAGGCCCACAACCGGACCCCCTCCCCCACAAAAAAAAATAATAACAAGCTTAGCAGGGTGCCTGTGGCTCACACCTGTCATCCTAGCTGTTTAGAAGGTTGAGATTTGAAAATCGCAGTTCAAAGCCAGCTTGGGCAGGAAAGTCTGTGAGACTCTCATCGCCAATAAACTACCAAAAAGCCAGACATGGAGCTGTGGCTCAAGTGGTACAGCACAAGCCTTGAGCAAATGGAGCTCAGAGACAGTGCCCAGGCCCAGAGTTCAGGCCCCACGACCAGACCCCCCCTAAAAAATTATTTGAAAATGCTAAAATCAGAGGGCTTTGAGTTATGTAAGTTGGGCAAACAGTATATTTCCTTCTGGAGAATGTCACCCCTTCCTTGTCTTTCTCCCAGTTTTTCCTTCCCATCCCACCCACAAGTTGTAGAGTTCATTTTCCTTTTTTTTGCATTGTATTTTTTGTCTTTTCTTTTTTGGTATTGGGGATTGAACCCAGGATGTTGCACTTGCTAGACAACCACTTTGCCAGTCATTTTTAACATAGTGTTCAGTGAGTACTATTGCTGCTTTTGTTTACCCTTTGTCCTTCCATTTCTGTACCTCCTCTTACCTTCCTAAAGAACATATAGACAAATAAGCAAGACAAAAAAGAAAAGAAAACAAGCTAGGAGTTTGTGGCTCGTGGCTGAAATCCTAGCTTCTCAGGGGGCTGAGATCTAACAATCATGGTTTGAAGCTAGCCCAGGCAGAAAAGTCAATGAGACTCTCATCTCCAACATCTACTCCGAAAAAGCTACAAGTGGCACTGTGGCTCAAGTGGTAGAGCACTAACCTTGAGTACAAAGAGGCTCCGGGACAGTGCCAAGGCACTGAATACAAGCTTCAGGACCAGCAAAAAGAAAAAGGAAAAAGAAGACAAAAACAGCAAAAAACAAAACAACTTTTGTTTCCATTTCCTGAAGTTCATTTCAATAAAATTATTTTATATGATCAGATGCACATAGGCATTGTGCCTTTGTGATCCTCTCCTAAGAGTTTCCTCCTTTGGTCTCACTGTGTGTGAATGCCTAAAGACCTGTATAATTGATTTATGTCCCAGTGTATTTTATATCTAGCTACAGCATATGAGAGAAAACAAATTCTCTGAACTTGGCTTACCTCACTTAACATGATTTCTTCCAGTTCCATCCATTTCCCTGCAAATGAATGTAATGTAATGTAATGTAATGGCTGCATAAAAGCCCATTGTATATAGGTATCACATTTTTTTGATCTGCTCATCTACTGTAGGGCATCTGGGTTGTTTCCACAACTTGGCTATTGTGAATGGTGCAACAGTGGACATGTATTTGCAAGTGTTTTTATGGTATCCTGCTTGTTATGTCCTGGGTAGACACCTGGAAGTGCTATGGCTGGGTCATTGGGAAGATTTATGGTTTATGTGGGGGTTTTTTGGCACCTCCAGACTGCTGTCCAGAGGTGTTATATTAGTTTACATTCCCATCAACAGTGCAGTAATGTTCCTTTCTCCCCACATCCAAACCAACATTTGCTGTTGTTTGAAATCATGATGTTGGCCAATCTAACTGGAATGAGATAGAAGCTCAGAGTTGCTTTGATTATGGTCAGGGATGAAGAGCATTTCCTCATGTTTCTTTGCCATTCTTACCCCTTCTGAGAAATCTCTCTTTACTCTTTGCCCATTTAGTGATTGAGTTATTAGCTTTAGGGATGGGTTAGTTTCTTGAGCTCCTGGTACATTTTGGAAATTAGGCCTTTGTCCAATGAATTGCTGGTAAAGATCTTCTCCCAGTCCTTTGGCTCTCTTTCTACTTTATCAACATGTCCTTTGCTGTGCAGAAACTTAGTTTGATATTATCACATTTGTCAAGTCTCTCCCCTATCAACTGTACCCCTGGAACTCTTCAAAATGTTTCTGCCTATGCTTGTGAGTTCTAGTGTTTCTCCTATTCCCTCTTGTAGTAGTCTCAGAGTTTCAGGTCTGATATTGAGGTCATACGGTTCTCACCTTGAGATCAATAGCTGAGATCCATCAGCCAAGACTTGTTCTCTTTTTTTATTTTTTAAATTTAATTTTATTGTCAAAGTGATGTACAGAGGGGTTATATTTACATATGTAAGATAATGAGTACATTTCTTTTTTATATGTTTTTATTGTAAAAATACTGTACAGAGGGGTTACAGTTACATAAGTAGGGTAATGAGTACATTTCCTGCCAAGCATTGTTTTTCTCCTCCTTTATTTTTCCCCTATCATCCCTTCCTTTCCCACCTCCTCAACTCCTCCCTCCCTCCCCCAACTCCAAGTTGTAAAGCTCATTTTCAACATAGTGTCTTGTGCATCTCATTGTTACAATGGGTCAACCTGTACCCTTATTTCAGCATTTTGTTATTTCCCTTCCCCTCCTCAAATTAGAAAAATGTATGTACAAGATGCAGGGCACTGACATCAAATACAGTGAAAACAGGGTTATACCGTGGGGGAAGATCATACAAGAGAAATGAAAAATCACATGGTACATTTTAAATATGTTGAAAATAATAGCAAGCAAGAAAAAACCACTTGTGTCTCTATTTGGGGTTCATTTCACTTAACATCATCTTATATGGCCAAGACCGGTTTACTAAGCACACTGTATATATTTACAGAAATATTCCAATAAAACTCCTATATAATACCAATTGTATGCTAATTCAATTAATAAAATAATAAAAATAGCATAAGAAGTGGATTTGGAGTTATTTAAAACCCAGTTCACTTATTTTTTTTAATACTCCATGAAATTGCACTTGTTATAAGTAAGACAGATACCAAATCTGTAAAGACTTGCTGCTTCTAGAACATTCAGGCCTAGAGAATCCCCACTCGGCTGCTGAGAGACACAATGTCTCCTCCCTCAGGGAATTCCCTGGTCCTTCTCTTTTCAATGGTGGCCCTTGTGTGCCATAACCTCTGGATAGCGTCATGCAATCACAGACTTCCTCTAATGTGCCAATCTACCCAAATAAAGCTTGAATGCACTGCTTCTAGATCATCTAGTCTCATCTTTTCCCTACTCAGCTACTAAATGCAGCTCATTCCCCTACAAATAACGAAGAGAATGGCACAGCCAGGCTCCTGTTTTAAGAATTAGCTAAGTAGCCCCCACCACTTTCCAGAACTATGCTTTCATCTTTTTTAAGAATGCCACATACGAATGGATCAAGAAAATGTGGTATCCATTGTGTATATATACCACATTTTCTTGATCCATTCATATACTGAGGGGCATCTGTGTTGGTTCCATATCTTAGCTATGGATAGTTTCTCTTACTTGCAATAATTAGTACATGTCTGAGAAAAGTAGAAAAGGTCAGATAAGATGATGTTAAGTGAAATGAACCCCAAGATAGGGACACAAGTGGTTTTTTCTTTCTTGCTATTGTTTCTAATGTATTTATAAGGTACCACGTGATGCTTTGTATGTCCCTCCCCCATGGTATAACCCCTGTTTTCACTGTATTTGATGTTGGTATATTTTGGGGAGGGGATGGGAAAAAACAAATTGTTTAAATGGGGATACAGGTTGACTCATTGCAAAGATGCTATGTAGAAAAACAAACTTTACAATTTAGGTTGTGGGGGGAGCGTAGTTGTGGAGATGGGAGGGAAGGGATGGGAGGGAAAAAACAAAGGAGGAGGCAACAATGCTTGATAAGAAATGTACTCATTACTTGTTCGTGTAATTGTAACCCCTCTGTACAGTATTTTCACAAGAAAAAACTTATTTAAAAATAAAAAAGAATGCCACATACATACATGTGCACTTTGCCTGACTTATGTAACTGTAACCTCTCTGTTTTTGGCATTTTCAAATAAAAATAACACAAAAGAATGCCTATACACAATATCACAAGTTTTTTAGATTATCCTATTTCACTCTTCCTAATGCTTTGGAAGTTAAACTGAGATTTTTCTATATATCACTACTTTATTTATTTTCCTTGCTAACCAATACTTCATGGGTATGAATCAAATGTATCATCCACTGAGGATATTGAATTGTTTTTAGTTTGGGCAGTTATGAATAGAGCTCCTATGGATGTCAGTAAATAAGATTTTGTAATTTTTTTTATCTTGCTAGGATAAATAACAAAATCATAGAGAATAGGTTATGAAGTATATGTTTAACTTTTTATGTTTAAAACACTGGCAATGGGCTGGGAAGGTGGCTCAGTGGTAGAGCGCTTGCCTTGAATGCTTGAGGCCCTGGGTTTGATTCCTCAGCCTAAGCAGAAAAAACAAGAAGCCAGAAGTGGCACTGTGGCTCAAGTGGTAGAGTGCTAGCCTTGAGCTCAAGAGCTGAGGGACAGCACCCGGCCAGAGTTCAAGCCCCAAAACTGACACCAAAAAAAGAAAAAAAAAGTACTTACATTTGTATGGATCCATTTCAGGATTTTTCTACCTTTTTTCCACAACTGCTCTGGAGTGATTGATGAGTGTATTCCTTTAGCAATGTCACATCATCCTGATTATTAATAGCTTCAAAGTATGGCTAGAGGTCAGGGGTTTCTAATTCAGTAACTTTATTTTTTTTCAAGATTTAGCTACTCTAGTTCCTTTGCCTTTTGATGTAAATTTTAGAATCATCTTTTCTATAGTTAGAAAAACTTCTTCTGTAATTTTTTTTTATTATAACTGTGTCAAATCTGTAGATTTGGGGGTAATTGAAATTTGTCCTACATTGAGTGTTTTACTCCATATGTCTAAAGCATGTCTCTTCATTATATAAATTGTCTTTTATTTACTTTATCAGCATTTTATAGCACTCAGAATATAGATACTCCATAGTTTGGTTAGTTTTATTACACGATATTCATCATTGTATGGGCTGCTTTTATAATTTTTACAAAAATAACTTGGTATCAAATTGTTCATTGCTAGAATGATTATTGTTATGTGTTGATCTTGTGCATTTGTTTTCCATGACCTTGATTAGACTATGTTTATCCTCATATTTCAAAACATATTGCTGGGAGTGTGTAGGTGTGGATACAGACTCTGATAGATATAGATACATACATTACTGCTGAGGATCAAATCTAGAACCTCAGGTTTACCAAACAAGCAATCTACAGCTAAACTACAACCCTAGGCTTTGGGAATCTTTTTTTAAATTGGAAATCCTTTCACCTATAAATAAGGAAAATTTAGTTATTCCTTTTAACTACATATAATGTTTCTTGCTTTATTGAAATGACTATGATTTCCAGAATAAAGTCTAATACTAATAATGAGGGCAGACATTCTTGATAGCCTTTAGTCACAGGATAGGAACTTTCATTCATTTTCTCTACAATAAGTGCAATATTAGCTAGAGATTGTAGATGGGCTTTTTCAGGTTGAAGAAGCTCACTTTGACTCCAAATTTTTATTGAGAATGGATGTTGACCACATTCAGAAGAATGAAATTAGACCCTATCCCAACTTAGATATAAAAATCAACTTATATTGGGCTAAAGACTTTAATACAAAGCCTGAAAATGTAAACCTACTGATATAAAACAGTGAAAAAATTTTACAATGGAGTATTTTTTCACCATCTAGAAGGACAAAATGATGTAACTTGTAAGACAATGGATGGAATTGAAGATGATGTTCAGTGTGCTAAGACAAGTTCCTAAAAACCACATATCACATGTTTTCTCTCATATGTGGAATATGGGCTTAAAATAATGACGATGATAACAATAATGAGTGTGCAAGGAAAAGAATCTGTGGTGAGAAGAAAAACAAAAGGGGAAGAAGATCAAAGTATTTTTGTGTGTAGTTGTGTATGCTATAAACAAAAAGCATGTATTCTTTCTGTATAGATGTGTGCGCACATACACACACACACAAGATAGCACTAATGTGTCCCACCAAATACTGAAAAAGGAGAAAAGGAGGGAGGGGTATGGGAATGTAAGCAAGGACACTGCACACATCTATGAATTTATCATAATGAGATCCCTTGTACTAATGTACCATAATGAAATCCTTTCATACTATAAACTCCTTGTACTATTTTTGCATGAACAAAAAAATAAGTGTAAAGTCTGATTTTTAAACAAACAATTAAAAATCCATTTTTGACAATTGTCTTAGCAAAATGGTTTGCGATATCCCCCAAAATACCAGAAGTAAAACAAAAATAGAAAAACAGGATTTCATTGAATTGAAAGGCTTCAACATAGCAAAAAAGCAGCAGAGCAAAAAGACAACTTACAAAATAGGAGAAAATATTTTCAAATCATACATTGAAATGTGATACCCCAGATACATAAGAAACTCAGGTAACTCAATAGCAAGAAAACAAATAGCCCAATTAAAAATAGGCAGAAGACATGAACAGACATTTCTCAAAAGGTATTCAAATAGCTAACAGGTATATGAATAAATATTCAGTATCACAATCATCAGGGAAACAAAAATTAAAACCACAATGAGCTATCGCATCACATCTGTTAGAATGGCTTTTATTTAGAAGATAAAAGATGGTTTATGTTGATGAGGGTGCTGGGAAATGGAAGGGAGCACTAGAATACTGTCGGTGCGTATGTAAATCAGTGCAGACATTATGGAAAACAATATGGAGTTTTCTCAAAAATTAAAAATAGAACTGCCATATGATCCAGAAATTCCACTTCTGGGTATTTATATCCCAAAGAAATGAATCCAGCGTGTGAAAGAAATCTCTCCATTCTCATTTCAATTACAGCATTATTCAGAATAGCCAAGATAGAAAATCACCTAAGTGCCCATCAGCAGATGAATGGATGTAGACAATGGGGTTCACATTCATGACAGAATACTTTCACCTTAACAAGGAAATCCTGCCATTCATGAACAAATACATAAACCTGAAAAATATTAGATTAGTGAGCTAAGGGAAGCTCAGAAATTAAATACTATCAGATCTCATGTACATAGGAAATCTATAAAGATGAGATTGAAGAGGTAATGAACAAAGCAGTGGATGTCAGAGGCAGGTTAGGAACTGTGGGGAAATGGGCAGATATTGGCCAAAAGATATTAAGTTTCAGTACAAGAGCAGGATCAAATTCTAGAGATCTCTTTTCCAGTATGTTGATTATAGTGAGCAATGAAGTACTGTGCAGTCATAATTTTTTCAAATTTCATTTTTATTATCTTTAGGTAGTTTATGAATACAATATATCTTGAGCAATGTCAGCCCTTTTAACATTTTCCCTCATCCATTCCCTACCTATCCCTTCCCTAATTCTTAATTTCATAAGATACAAAATTTTATTAAAACCTTGATATGAATAGTTTCACCATAAAAAGTTAAGCACATGATTTAATCATTGAACAATGTAAACAGGTATGAAAACATCCTATTTTCCCCACTTCTATTAGCATATATTTGTTGTACAGAGTGGTTTAATTTCTATTGTGACATTTTTATATATACATACAAATGTCCAGGTTGTGTTGTACTTCATAACTGCATACAATAATTTTAATAATGTATGTTGTGACAGTAGAGATAACTGAGCACCCAAATCCATTGTGCCACTATTCAGAGTAGGCAACTTATGGAATCAGCCTAGATGCCCATAAACACATGGATCCATTAAGAAAACCTGGTGTATATACACGATGGAGTTTCCTTCAGCCATAAAGAACAACATTTTACAGGAAATTAGATGGAAGGAGGGATCATCATGTTATATAATAAGCTAGATTCAGAAAGGCCAAGACTACATATATTCTCTCTTATGCAGAATCCATAATTTTAAAAAGTAGCGGGGCAGGACGGCACATGCGTAAATCTAGCTTCTTGGTGAATACAAACAGGAGGGTGATTGTTCCACTCTAGCCTACATGAAAAGTTTAGTACTCTTTCTGAAAAACAATCTGAGCATGAAGGTACACATTTACAATTCCAGATGGATATGGTAGCACATTTCTGTTATACCAGTTACTTGGAAAACAGATTTTGCAGACCAAGGCCAGTCCAACAAAAATCATGACATATTATCTGAAAAATTAATAAAGCAATACCACCACCAGCTGCGGGCCAACACAGGAAACTTTGGAAGAAATTCCAGCCCCAAGCTCTAACAACCATTTAAACTATTTTCAATAACAGCGTGCGCTGACTTTAAGTACGTTCACATTGAGGTGCAACTTTTATCATTATCTCCAGAATGTTTTCATCACTCCAAGCTGAATCTCTGTACCCAAGGAGCCATAATTCTCCTATCCTTCTCCTCTCCTTCCTCACCATCCCACTTTCTGTGTAAATAAATGAAATTACACAAATTTGTCTTATTTTGTCTGGCTTATTTCCCTGCATGCAACGTGTTCAGGTTTATTTGTATTGCAATTCATAACAGCATTCATTTTTATGGCAAAGTACAATGTCAGAATATGAATATTTTGTTCTGATTATCTATTTATCAACTGGAAGATGTAGTTTCCACTTTTTTAGCAATTATGAATAGCTCTGCTAGAAACATGTGAGCACATGTTTTTGTGTGAATGTATCTTTTTAATTCTCCTGAATGTGTATCTACTAGTGGACTTGTTAGATCATGTAAACTCCCTTAGAACTCTCAAGTTCTTGCTAACACTTTTTACTGGTTGTCATTTTTTTCTACAGCCCTGCTAGCGATAGACTCCCATTGGGTTAAGTATACTGATGAACAAGGCTTGAGTTCAAACTGCAGTACTAGCACACATGAAAAAATAAAAACACATAAAGGACTGAGGACATAGCTCAAGTGTTCAAGTGCCTGACTAACAGGCACAAGGCCCTGAGTTTATACCCCAGTGAAAAAAAGAAGTGGAGCTGTGGCCCAAGTGGTAGAACACTAGTCCTGAGCAAAAGCCTCCTGTCTTCCTCCATCTTTTTTGCCAATAGGCTTTAGTTGAGGTTCCAGAGGAAAGGACAAGATAGCAAAATTGGGAAGGGGGAACATGTCTGCCATCTAACGTTTATACAGATTCTACACTCAAGGGATAGAAGGGATTTCCTCCTGCTGTGGGGTTGATTTGTTATAAGGTAGTCATATTTATTTATTTATTTACTTACGTATTGCTGAAGTCTGGCTAGCCTCCCTGTGTCATCAAATGACCAAGTAAGCACAGCAACACTGGTCATGGCACCGGAAACCACAAAATGATGAGAGGAATGCTCAAAGAAAGGAAGTAAAAGAGAAATCCTCAAACATTCCTACAGGTCTTAGCTTGTCAAGCTTTCCAAGACTTCGGAACATCTTTTTATAAAGAGCTGATTGAAATGATTCAGCTCTGAAAAAATGATTGTTTAGCTGGGAAGGTGGCTCAGTGGTAGAGTGCTTGCCTTTCAATGTATGAGGCCCTGAGTTCGATTCCCCAGCACCACATAAGCAAAAAAAAAAAAAAAAAAAAAAGCCAGAAGTGGCGCTGTGGTGGAGTGCTAGCCTTGAGCTGAAGAGCTGAGTGACAGCATCCAGGCCCAGAGTTCAGGCCCCACAAAAAAAAAAAAAAAAAGATTGTTTAAAACATAGATGCTTCAGTTTACAAAGTCCTTTCAGATTTTAATTCCAAGCCAGGCATGGTAATTTGTAACAGTAATTCCAGCACTTGAGAGGTAGAAATATGAGGGTCATGAGTTCCAAGCCAGCCTTGGCTACATAGTAAGACCCTCATGTAAAAACAAGCAAACAAACAAAAAAAAGAGACAATGTTTTATTTCCAACTGGACACATCTTTTGTTGTTTGCTGTAGGGTTTGTAGGGAATTGTAATGGTGAATAACTGCTAAGCAAGTTGTTCTTTGTCTCCTCCAAGACTGATTCTGTATCCTACTCTCCTCTGCCTGGCTCTCTCTCCCCAGAAGCCAACCCATGCAAATTTATCTCATGCTCTAGCACATTGCTGGCTAGTTTCCAGCTAGATTTGGCCAATGCATTCCAACATTAGCATGAAATTGGAGCATGAAAGAAAAGAAAGGTTGATTATTCCTTCAACCCTCCTTTCTGTACTACTGTCTTTCTGGTGGTAGTATGTCTTCATTTCTTATTCTCCTCTATGATTCTCCGGGCTCTAGAAATACTAATTTCTTTTCCAACCAATACTTGCTATACTAATTTCAGTGTGACTCATTGTCTTGGTCCATTTTCTGTTACTATAAAAACAAGCCAGATTCCAGTGGCTCACATCTATAATTCTAGCTACTCAGGAGGCTGAAATGTGAGGATCATGACTCAAAGCCAGCCCAGGCAGTAAAGTCTGTGAAACTCTCATCTCCAATTAACCACCAGAAAACCCAAAGTGGTGTTGTGGCTCAAAGTGGTAGAGTACTAGCCTTGAGCAAAAAAGCTCAAAGACAGTGACCAGCCTCTGAGATCAAGCCCCACAAATAACAAAAGAAAAAACAAACAACAACAACAAAAAACCCTAACTAAGATAGTAATTTACAAAGGAAAGATAACTTATTTTTGGCTTATGGTTCTCAAGGCTAGGACAACCAAAAGCTGGATTCCAACTTATAGGCCTAGTAACTGTACCATAATGTGGTGGGAAAAGAGGAGGACCAGCAGACTTGTCTGAATGGAAGAAGAAGCAAAATAGCTATAGTTGTTGTCATGAGTTTGAGATCACTTCTGGAAAATCCTGCCATTAAATTATAAAAATCAGATTTCTGGGGCTGGGAAGGTGGCTTAGTGGCAGAGTGCTTGCCTCGCATGCATGAGGCCCTGGGTTTGATTCCTCAGCACCACATAAGCAGAAAAAAGCCGGAAGTGGCACTGTGGCTCAAGTGGTAGAGCGCTAGCCTTGAGCTGAAGAGCTGAGGGACAGTGCCCAGGCCCAGAGTTCAGCATGACAAAAAAAAAAAAATCAGATTTCTACTTTGTGTGTAGGACAAACTCTTCACCCCATAGTATCAACCACTTCATTTGTTTCCACAACTGCTTCCCACTTAGTAGCAGCCTCAGTGGCTGATTACTTTTTCCTGCTGGGTTTTTGGGAGTTAATATCTTTTTTTTTTTTTTTAATATAAGTTGTTGTTGTTGTTTGGGTCCGGTCGTGGGGCCTGGGCGCTGTCCCTCAGCTCTTCAGCTCAAGGCTAGCACTCTACCACTTGAGCCACAGCGCCACTTGCAGCTTTGTTCTTTTTGCTTATGTGGTGCTGAGGAACCGAACCCAGGGCCTCAGGCATGCAAGGCAAGCGCTCTACCACTGAGCCACCTTCCCAGCCCTTAATATAAGTTTTTTATTGTGAAAATACTGTACAGAGGGGTTACAGTTACATGAGCAAGGTAATGGGTACATTTCTTAACAAGCATTATTGCCTCCTTTCTTTTTGTGGAAGTGGGAGGGAAGTGATGATAGGGGAAAAACAAAGGAGGAGTTAACATCTTTTAAAACTAAAAGTGGTTCATGCTTGTAATCCTAGCTACTCAGGAGGCTGAGATCTGAGGATCAAGGTTGGAAGCCAGTCTGGGCAGGAAAGTCTGTGAGACTCTTCTCTCCAATTAACCACCAAAAAGTGAGAAGTTGAGCTGTGGCTAAAGAGGTAGAGAGGCCAGCCTCCAGCAAAAATCAAGTGTCCTGGTTCTGATTTCAAGCTCTAGAATAGGCACACACACACACACACACACACACACACTTCTATGTGTGACCTGACCTTTAAGCCTTAGGATAACGCTACAAGGCATTAATAGCATTAACCCATTTTGCATATGAGGAACTATGTCTTAACAAGTGAATCACACACCTAGTGAGCCACAGAATTAGAGTTGAACTTACCTTTCTAGCAAGAGTCATTTCTTTATTTAAATGTACAAGAAAGTTCATTCTTGCAAAGGCAAATTAAGTCCAATTTTGTTACCTGTTGTACAAACACATTAATCAAACTCAAGCTCTTATACTAAAATAGACGAAAGTTAGAAACTTCTATTTGTGTGTGTGTGTGTGTGTGTGTGTGTGTGTGTGTGTGTGTGTGTGTGTACTGATGCTGAGGCTTGAACTCATACTTCACACTTGCTCAGCTTTTGCTACTCAGTGCTAGCTCCCTCACTTGTGCCACACCAGGAAACTTACAGATTGGACTGGGAAGGTGGCTCAGCGGTAGAGCGCTTGCCTTGCATGCATGAAGCTCTGGGTTCAATTCCTCAGCACCACATAAGCAAAAAGAAAAAAGCCAGAAGTGGCACTGTGGCTCAAGTGGTAGAATGCTAGTCTTAAGTTGAAGAGCTGAGGGACAGCACTCAGGTCCAGAGTTCAGGCCCCACGACCGGGCCCTCCCCCTAAAAAAAATTAACTATAACTTTCTTTTTTCTTTCTTTCTCTCTCTCTCTTTCTTTCTTTCATTCTTTCATATATTTTATTTTTGTTGTTCATTATTTACTTTTGTTTGGTTATTTTTGAGGCAAGGTTGTTCTATGCTGGCCTATTTCATTCAAGGCCTTTATTTATGATAAAATCTGATGATGACTATTATTTGCTACCAACATTAATCTTCCTTTGCTCTTCAGTTGTTTGATAAGAATTATGGATTGCAACCCAATTACAGTTCCCAACATCTTAACCTTATTTTTTTACACTTAAAGGCTAGTTTCCCCAGATTCCTTTGTAGGTATGTGTGGCTACATGAATATGTTCAGCTAATGCGGTTACTAATAAAGTCATCACAGTTCTTTGTCCCTGTTCCCTTTCTTCTACTTAAAATTCTGATGTGATAGCCAGGCACTAGTGTCTTACACCTGTAATCCTAGCTACTCAGGAGGCTGAGATCTGAGGATCATGGTTCAAAGCGAGGGGCAAGAAAGTCCATGAGACTCTTATCTCCAATTAACCACCAGAAAATCGAAAGTGGCACTGTGGCTCAAGTGGTAGCTCACTGGGCTTGAGCGGAAGAGGTCAGGGACAGCACCCAGGCTCAGAGTTCAAGTTCCATGACTGACGGAAAAAAAAAATGCTGATGTGATAGCAGTTACATTGCCATTATGAACTAATATATTTAAGGTTGGTATATAGAAAAAAACATGGACTACAAGATCATAAACAAATGTATAAGATGCCTAGTTAAATGAGTTACAGATAAATCATGAATATATTTGTAGTGTAAATATGTCTCAAATGTTTTGCTGCACATATTAGGAGTATGTGATTTTATAAACAATAGCACACACTGAGTAATTACATTGTGACCCAAAGTCAACATATTCAGGTTGCTAGATAAAAATTTGTTTGGTTCAATTTGTATACTAAATGCCACAAACGGTAATAACATTGAATTTTGTCATTATCATTTTTATTTTTTAAATAATGGATGAAAGGATATTTATAAAGCATGTGTAAAGCAAAAGATAAACATGACATTGGACACCAGGCTTACCCACCCCCTACCCTAAGCCAACCTATGTTCAATTTTCTTTTCTTTTTTTCTTTCCTTTCTTTTCTCTCTTTCTTTCTTCCTTCCTTCCTTCCTTAATTTCCTTCTGTCTTTCTCTTGCTTGCTTACTTGCTTGCTGTCTGTCCCTCCCCTCTCCCCCTCTTCTGTGTGTGTTTGTGGGGGGAGGGGTTCCTGGGACTTGAACTCAAGTTCTAGATGCTAGCCCAGAGTGCTCAAGGTGAGCCACAGTTCCACTTTTGGCATTTTTTTTCTTTTTGCTTATGTGGTGCTGAGGAATTGAACCCAGGGCTTCATGCATGCAAGGCAAACGCTCTACCACTGAGCCACCTTCCCAGCCCCACTTTTGGCATTTTGGTAGTTACTTGAAGATAAGTGTCTCACAGACTTTTCTGCTGAGGCAGACTTCCAACTTCGATCTTCAGATCTCAGCCTCTTTAGTACCTCGGATTACAGGCATGAGCCCTTGGTGCTGGCTGTTCAATTTTCTTTGACTTTTAAACATCCTTTCATTGGGAAGTCTAGAAACAGGACCTTTTAAAATGTAGCTAGGACAGCCTAGCAACCCCCTTCCCTACACTGATTGCAAAGCTGAGAAGCAACATTAAAAATAAGAGAGCATTCTATCTCCCGAGGTAGAAGTTGGTTTCCACCGAGCTACTTAGGTTTCTAGACAGAGGTACCAGATACAATCCCACACGGGGAAGTGTTTGAAGTTTGTGGGGTTTCTGTGTATTTTCTGAGAAGTAACCTCAACCTCCAGGTTTGGGGAGCGGTTCCTCTTCCTGTCCTTCAGCTCAACCCATTCAGACAGACCGCTGCCCGAGCCTCCCTCCTGAGATCTGCACAAGCTTTCTTGCCAAATGACTCTTCGCTCGGTGATGTCCTCACGGGATGCGTCTGTGGGGTGCCTCGCATCCCTAGCTCCCTTTCATCTTCTCGTGTCTCCACACATTGTTTCCTCCAGTCCTGGTGCCAGGGTGGGAGGGAACCATGCTCCACGGCCGCGCTCTGCGATTGGCTGCCAAGGCATGATTGGCAGACGCGCTCTGGGATTGGCTGCCAAGGCATGATTGGCAGCCGCATCTCGGTCAGCGCTTTGGCACGCCGCAGAGTAGAAGCCCCGCGCTAATGAACGCCATCTACACCTACCAGATGTGCCACTGGGTGACATGCCAGATCTTTTACATAATGCCATTCTGCCGGACACGAGACAGCTGGGGGTGGGGAATATCTTCGCATGGAGCCTGTCTTTCCTTTTTTTATTTCATTTCATTTTGAAATCCAAGCCACTGTCCAGGAGGCCACACCAGCTTCTTCAACTTTGGGTTCAAGCGTCTAGTGGAGGGTATTTTGTTTTTCTTAGAGACAAGCTTCCAAGCTGGAGAGATGAAGTTTCCAGAACAAGTCCTCTCCACCAGCCCTCCCCCGCCCCAGTCTTCAAATCGGTCCCCTGCCCTGGTCCGAAAGCAGGAAAACTCCAGGAACCAGAAAAGCAGCCCTGAACCGGAGGAAGGGAGCGGCGGTGCCGCCCACCCGGGCTTATCCTGGTGCGCAGTGGGCAGCGCTGAGTCCCCCCCACTCCCATCCTCGGTGCGATCGCTCTCGGTCCCCCCCCCCTCCCCTCCACCGTCCCCGGGAGAGCATCCATCCCCAACGCGCCCTCCGGCCAGCGCCTGTCCCGCCGCGTTCCGGCCAAAGTGGTTGGTCGTGCCCGGACGGTGGTGGCGTCCAAACCCCTCCGCCGTTGGGAGAAGAGTGGGCCGGACGAAGTGGGAGGAAGAGGGAAATGAGAAAACCGCTTCTGCCGGGTGTGCGCGCCAGGGTGTGCCCGGAGGGGGAACAGCGGGGTGGAGAGGGAGCGATGCCCAGCTGGTCCGCTCCACCGTCGCCAAACTTGCCAGTCGGGGCAGATCCGGAGGACGTGGGGAGGGGGGGGCAGGCTTCTGCTCTCCAGGGACCACGCCCGCCACACCCACGCCCTCCCCGGGCACCCGCCCCACGCTGCCCCCTCCGCAGGCGGCGGGCGCTCGCTGCCAGGCCCCCTTCCCTCGCACCCCGCCCCCGCCGGCGGCCGAGGCTCCAGATGGCTGCTCCCGCACGCGGCTCACCGGACCCCAGACGCAGCCCGGCCGCCTCCGCCAGCCGCTCCCTCCCTCCCAGCTGCCGTGGTCCGGACCCGGGACGCGCGGCGACGCAGGCGGGCGGGCGGACTCTCGATCCAGCTAGTGCGTGGGGGGGGGGGGGTTCGGGACCGACCGTGGCCGAGAGCCGCAGAGGGGACCGCAGGAGCTCCGCTCAGGAAGCGAAGCAGCCCACAGCCCGCAGGTAAGAAATCCCGCGGGAGGGTGCGCACGCCGCAGCGGGGAGTCCCACTGCCCGGGGGTCCCCCCAGCGTTCTGCCCCCGCCGTCCGCCCGCGCGCCCCGGGCCGAGCAGCCGGGGAACCGCGGCGCTGGCGGGACCGCGGGAGCCGCGGGGTACGGCCAGGAGGGGGAGCCCGGCACCCCGGAGCCCGGACCGGACGCGGCTGCTACCGAGATGTCCGGATCCCCAAGGCTATTGGGGTCCTAAAGGTGCCCCCCGTGCCTGCCAGAGAGAGGTGATCATCCCCGATCATCAATATCTCTCTCCTCTCTCCTCTCTCTCTCTCCTCTCTCTCTTTCTGCCTCTCCCTTCTCTTCCCTCTCCTCTCTCCCCTCCCTCCCCCTTTCTCCTCCCTCTCCCTTCTCTCTTCTCTTCCCTGTCCTCTCCTCTCTCTCTCTTCCTCCCTCTTTCTCCCTCTTCCTCCCTCCCCCTCTCTCTCCCTCCCTCCCTCCCTTCCCTCTCTCTTTCTCCCCCCTCTATCCCTTTTGCATAGTGCCTTCCCCTTACTCCGTCCTGGGCCCGGGGAGGTGGAGAGAGAGCGGTGTTGTCCACAGGTGCCCCTCGCTGAACAAGACGCGTGAAGTTCAGTGGCGGGATCGTGAGCCCCTTCCTCCCAGCGAAAATTCAAGACCCCAAAGTGTCCCCTTCGCTCCATACTCCCCCGCGCACGCGCGCGCGCCCTCTAAAAACTCAGGTTCCCCCCCCCCCCCGCCGCGGTACTGTTTTCTTCTGGAAGCAGTTGCGCTGGAGGAGGGGGGGTGAGGAAGAGACAGGTGGGGGGGGAGGGACAGCCCGGGGTCGCTGGGTCCCCGATCTCGGCCCCCAGCTGACATTCCCAGTAATCCCCCCCCCCAGTGCGCCGGCCAGTGCCCTCCCCCCGGTGCCCTCCTCGCGGGCCCAAGGCTTTAGACCTCACAGGTTCCCTAAGCTCCCCGAGTTAAATCCCCTCGGAAATACTAATCACCACAACAGCGAAGGCAAAATGTGTGTCCGTGCGCGGTCTGTCTTTAATCCCAACGTAATTCTGGAAAGCAGAAGCAGACAAGAGCTCGATTAATCCCTCCCCACGTGTCCTTGAGATCTCTTACCGAGTGGACTCGGTTTCCCCGCACCAGCGTTGGCTTTCGTGGGGAACCACAGTGCAAAAAGCACAAGCCTCAGCGCACTGGCGCATTTATGGCGTGCGCTTACTCACCAACCCTGAGGTACAAGTGGGCTTCCTAGCCGGGACGCCAGGAATGGGACCGGGATGTTGGGCGAGAAGCTCTTAGGTGTTTGCAAGCCGGGTTTTGCACCGGGAGGCTGTGCGCGGAGGGAGGATCACCCCCCGCCAGGCCCGGAGTTTGCTCCCCTGGGGCCTCTTCCTTGCACTTGAGATTTCACTACCATGTCGTCCAATTAATCACATTTCCCTTCTCCCATTTTATTCAAACTCGTCTTTCAGTTCCCTCATAATCGTAATTTGCGCCATTGCCTTTTATCTTTGATTAATTAGGAAGCTGAAAATGATCGTGGAGGGTCGGGCCAATAAATTAGCTTTAGGAACAGACGGACCCAAGTCGGGGGGGGGGGCTGCTGAGTGGGTGGGCACTGCGCCCTGACCCTGGTGACTTGGGAGTGGGGGCGTTACCCTAACTTAGGAGTTGAGGAGAAGGCTCCTTGGCCACCCGGGGGGGAGGGGCTGCTGTTGAGCTATTCCAGTTTGGGCCTGAAAACGAAGGGAAGGGTGGATGGGAGCACTCGTGTTGGACTAGGCCTTGCTGGACAAGCCAGAATTTAGGTTAAAAGTCTAGGCCTTGATGTGGTTTGAGTATATTCCTTTCCGAGCTAGAAAGTTATACTTACTTGTCCATTGAGATGAAGACTGAAAGATTCAAAGGTTAGTGACTCCCTGAGTCCAAGGGAGAGCTGGAGAGCTCCTGTGGCTCCTAGCCCTCCCTCGGGCAGGGCGGGGGGGGGGCGGGGAGAGGCTCCCCTAGCTGCATCCATGAAATCGATCACGCCTCTAGACGGCTGAAGGAGAGCACTTTGGCACTCTTCACAGCTTCGTCCCAGCCTCTTTAGCTTTCAATTGAAAACCAATTAAAGGTTTCTATAAATCTGTTAGCGCCCCTTTTATCTAGGGACCCCTGATGCATGCGATATTGCCCTTTAGATGCCTCTTCCGTGTTTTGTTTTACAATTGTTGTATCAATATAATGCGGCCTTTCTTCTCCTGTCTCTATAGATACAGATACACAAGGAGAACCAAAGCTATTCAGGCTCCTCATTTGTCCAGCAGCCTAACAGTGGTGCCCTTTCTCTACGGCTGCTTTCCCTGCTTCAGGAACAGCAGTTATGGTAGAAGCAGATGGCTACTGATTGGGAGAGCTTTGTGGCTCTAATGCTGAATACTTTATGGAAAAGGACTTTATCATGCATCGTTGGGCAGAGGAACAAGGAGATGAGATTTACAGCCAGGAAAAATAAATCTTTTCCCAAGTTGTGGCACCTTCTCACCAGTGTCTCCTTTGCCTCTCCTCTTCCAGGTCAGACGCAGAGGAATTGGTTTTATTTTCTTTGATCTGCCTTTCTAATCTCAGCATTTTTTAAAAAGCATTTTTTAAAAGTCTGAAGAAAGAATAAGTCTAAGAGTCCGAACTTTAGGAAATAACGCAGGTGGTAGTTGCTGTGTCAGAATTCTCTGACATAAGGAGCAGAAGGGCAGGGTCTTAAATGTTGTTTGGGGGTCATACTTTCCCATATGTCCTAGGTGAATCCTCAGGACCTATCTCATACCATGATCAGTAAGGAACACCAACAATAAGATGGTAAGTGCTCCCACTGGAAAAGTTAGAGAACACAGTCACTGAAGGCCAGAGAAAGTCATACAGGTATGATATAGATATGCCTCCCACTGAGAAAGGGTGAACTGTGAAGAAGATGACATCATGTCAGTGAAAGTAAAATTTTCAACTTAAATCAAGCTTCCGGTTTGGGAGAATACAAAAGTGTAACTCTCTGCTGGAGCCCTAGTTTATCCCATGATAGGCCCATATTTTTCCTCCTTTCTTCCTCTCACCTCAACTTCAGGGACACAGACCCTTTCTTTATCTGGCCTTTCTCCTGCCTTCAAAATGTTTCTTGTGGAGAAGTGTCACTCCCTCCCAGAGGTCTTCCTCTCTCAGGAGTTGTAACTGGAGACACACCTAAATGTTCCTTAGTATAGTCATGTCTGACTCCTGGAAGCCTGGTACTAAGAGAGGGTGGCTAATCCCAATGCTGGGGCTCTCTTCCCACTTCAGCACGAGTCCCTGTCCTGCTTTTTGAAATGTCCTCTTCCATTCAAAACCCAATTGTTGATACTTTTCATGTTCTCAGCTTATTTCCCCTGCCTTTTGCATTCCTTTACCTAGCTCTTGGAAAGTGAAGAGGAAAAGGCTGCTTCCAAAAAGGTCACCTAAACTTGTACTCTAATCTTTACCCTCCCTGCAAATACTAGCAATCCACATCCCAGAAGCCCAGAGAAACATCTTCTGGAGCAAAAGCAGTAAATGGATGTAGTAGGAGAGCTGAGATTTCAAAATTCTATTTGCCCACCATGTCAAACTCATACACTCACTTGGGGCATCTCTCTTCATGCCAGACCAAGTGCTAGGCCAACCCTTTCGCACTTAATTCCTATAATGACCTTTTTTAGTTAGGTGTTGCTATCTTTGTAGCTCCACCTGTTTCCCCAAGAAACAAAGCCACAGGGATGCTAACTAGTGGCCCAGTTCGCCCTCAACCCAAGTTTATCTTTGCAATATTTGTAACACTCTATGAACTGATGAGTTTACTATATACTTTATAAATGAAGAAACCAGGGAGTTCAGAGCGCTTATGTAATTTTTTTTCACTGTACAGCTAGTAGCTTGGTTGCAGATCCGGAGTTTAAGTGTTCAGGGACCCCGCCCCCTATTTCAGCTTTTACTTACCATGTCCTATAATCCTTTAGAAAGAGGGGACTGGTCCTGGGTGCCAGGGCTAGGCTGGGGATTTCGTCAAGGCAGAAACTTTGGGCGAGGGGATCAATGAAGCCCCTGCTCCGCATTTGGGCACCAGGTTGGAAAAAGAAGCTCAGCAGTGCATTTCCCCACTCGACAGGGGGCTCTGTGAGCCCAGCTGCCCACCTAGTTGTGGGGTGCAACTGACATGCTGATGCCAGCCACAGCTCCAGGCTCCCCTAAGCTCCACGTGACTGCTTCTCTGCAGAGGTTTCCTGTTCCTTCCCAGCTTGCTTCTCGGGTGTTAGGGAGGACACTGAGGCCCACCCTGAGGTCAGAGCTCCTTAACCCCCTGGGAAGTTAGGCTGAGCTGTGGTGGGTCACCGACCTTGGCTTTTTGCTAGGACTTTAGAGTTAATGGTTGTGTATTTTCCATCCCACATGCATTAGGCCTTGCCATCTTGGCTCCCCATTTCTAATGTTACACCCCAGCTCATGGTATCTCCACCAGGCCTAAGGAAAGTAGTCCCGAATAAGCACGAAAGAATTGGAGTCAGCAAACTAACCCTTCTTTCCGAAACCGATGGAATGGAGGAGCAGGCAGGAAGAGCAATTAGGTCCTCCCAGTTACATTGCTGAGCCCATCAGCTGTGAAAGGGGTCTTGAACAGATTCCTTTGCCGACTCCAGCGCCCCTAGAAATAAAGACATCTCCAAATCCCACCTAATCACTTAGAAAACTGATGAACAATAAACTTACCAGATTTTTCTGGTGACCAAGCAAAAGCAGTATTACTAACAAAAAGGTAACCAGATGCTGGAAATTGTTCAAAGTGCTTGCTCTGTAAGCAACTCAGAGCTGGTGATAATTTTGGGGAAAAAATGTCTCTTTAATTGCTTTCAAGTTGCAGAGGAGGCCAGAAGCATCCATATACCCAAGAACTTCCCTGGAGCAGTAGTATGTAGTCTAGTTTCCTGGTGGTTTTGTGGAGTAACTAAGCTTGAGTTGGTCCTTCTTGGTCAATCTCTAAAGAGACTGACTCTAAGGAGACCAGTATCTTAGTCTAGTCTCTACGGAGAATGCTCATTGATTTAAAAAAACAAAAACAAAAACAAAACAAAGAAAAAACAGAAAAAGGCATTACAGTAAAGCTACCAGCACAACTATGTTCATTGCAGCACTATTCACCATAGCTAAGATATGGAATCATCCCTTCAGTGGACAAACTGATAGAGAAAACATGATATATACATACAATGGAATCCTACTTATCCAGTAAAAAGAATGATATAATACCATTTGTAAGGAAATGGAAAGACTTGGGAAAAAATATGTTAAGCACAGTAAGTCCGGCCCAGAAAGAAAAAAGTTGCTTGGTGTCCCTCATATGTGGTAGCTAGAATTAGCCTATAAACTAATGAGTAAACATATCGGGTAGTATGCAAGTGGTTACAAATGCATTATCTGAAACATGGTAGGTTTTAGGAGAACTCAAATAGGGTAATTCCTTAGAAAGTCAAAGCCTAACAGGGTAAGCAAGTACTTGTAAGGGGAAGGGGACAAGAAGTGAGAGTTGGAAAAATGAATTCAGAAAGGGGAGGAAAATGCAGTCAAGAAATCAAATGTATAATCTACACAATTAAGAAAAGTAAGGAAGGGCTGGGAAGGTGGCTCAGTGGCAAAGCACTTGCCTTGCATGCTCGAGGCCCTGGGTTCGATTCCTCAGCACCACATAAGCAAAAAGAAAAAAGCCGGAAAGTGGCGCTGTGGCTTAAGTGGTAGAGCGCTAGCCTTGAGCTGAAGAGCTGAGGGACAGCGCCCAGGCCCAGAGTTCAGGCCCCACGACAGGACCCCAAAAAAAAAAAGTAAGGAAAAGGGTAGGTGGGGTGATAATGCTGAAAGGAATGGAGCTGATTAAGATTCATAAGCTGCTTTGTTAAATGGCAACTCCTTTGTACAATTACTTTCAAAAGTTACTTTAAAAACAAAAAGGTACTTATCCAGTGCTAAAATGAAAATAGCACTGCTCCTGGAAGACGAATCTGACCTTTTGCTCAGAAACTGGTTTCCCAACCCATGTTCACCCTCCTTCACCCACTGAGTTCTAACTGTGATCCTAGAGGCCAGCATTAGTACCTCCAGAGGAGAGGTGACTAGGCTAGGATATCCACAGGGCAGTTAGTAGGAATGGGAAACATTGGCTTCTGTTCTTCCAGGGGAAGCAGGGCTAACTGCACAGCAAGGTCTCTAGGGCAGGTAAGATGACTGTCTGATAAAGGAATGCATACTTCCCAAGGCACTACCCAGGACACTTTTCTGCTTAGAAATGGTAGTTTAGCAGGAGGTGAATGTGGGCATTAATTCCTGAGAGGCAAATGGATGGAGGTTAGGTAGCTGCACTTGATCACTGATTTCCCCAGGTGCTTCTGGGGTGTCCATGGCTCCTTGATCCTGTGACTTCTTCGTGCTCCAAATTTACAGATTGCGCCTTTGCTTCTATAAGGACACACTTCTTCTTTTGCTCAGATTCCAACTGCTGGTGATTTGCTTTCTTTGATGAAACAACACAAATGTCACTAACTGGAGTGGTATCTGCGTTTCCAAATACTGTAAAGCAGGGCTTTCCTTTGAGCTTGTCCTCTGGCCTTCTTTGCAGCCCTTAGTACCTTCACTATGCCTGCTACTAAGAGCTCTGAGACAACAGAAATCAGGCATGTCCTGGTATAAAAAAACATTGCCAAGCTTTGCCTTGTCTCCTAACAGGTTCAAGGGTCACTGGACCAGAGCTGTTAATGAGTCTTCCAGAAAAAAAAAAAAAAATAATGAAATATGCTGTACTTGGTGCCTTGGTTTTTCTCTGGGGGTGGGGGCACTTTCACAACTGCAGGGAAAACAAGTGTCTGGAAACAGAAACACTATCCTACTAGGGCCTCCAGAATAAATTCTAGAATGTTAGTGCTTTGAGTCATCTAGTATGCACAGGCATTACACAGTAGAAGTATACTCCCTTTATAACTCGGCCTACTTTGCCTCTCCAGACCCAGTTGCTCTGTTCTCTGACTTCACATGAACTATTTTCCCAAAATCATCTTACATGAAAACATTTACCATAAAGCACTGGTTACTTTGTGGACCTGAAGCCAAAGAAAATAAAAACCTGAAATTTATTTTTTCTAATTAATTTTTGATAGCCTTCACGCCCACACTGCCTTAAACACACATACGTACCCATTGTGACAAGTTGATCTTGAATTCTTTCAAAGCTTAAGTATTCACATTGAAGAAAATCTTGTATTGTTGGGTTTTTTTTATTGTGTTATATTGGTAGTTTTAAGTGCTGTGAGAATCATTTGCATAGCTTTCTTTGTAATGTTTGGGAAGACATCTTCCATTGATATTGATATCAAATTGATTCACAGAACACTTGTAATTCATTTGAATTCAAATCATGAAAGGTGGCTTTTACCAATTCAATGGATGATATAAGCTGGGTAGTAGTTTTGTGTTTGGTGAGCACCAAGTTTCTTACAATGTAACATAAATCATCATTATTGTTACCAATTGATATTGGGTCTCATTCCCTCTTGTGAAAAGTACACCAAGGACAGGTTCCAAACTAGAAAGGCCTAGGTACATGTGCCTTTGCTTAGGCCTTTTCCTTAGAAGAGCCATGCTTTTTGCTGCTCATCTCTAGAAACTCAAAACCCCACAACTCAGAAGATCAGCTGAACTTAGATGCCAGGGATTCAAGTCTACACACCATGTAGCAATCAATGCCTCTCTCAGCAATTTCATACTTAATAAAGGAAAGGGGGAGGAAATTCAGATGGGGTAATATCCTTTCTCCTGCCTAAGTCAATCTGATATAGAGTCTCTCAGTTCAATTACATCCCAAAGCCTATGCTCAGTCTTTTCAAAATCTCACTTAAGTCTGCTGGACATCCCCTGGTCCCAGTGTGGCTAGATAGCTTGACCCACAGGATGAGGTCACTCAGATTGAGTGACTGTGATCTGGCTACATTTCCTTCTCCCCACTCTATACTGATAAGTTCAGAGGCTGTGGTATCTGATTCTAAGAAAAGCATTGCATTTGACAGAAAAAGCAGCTCTTCCTTTCCAGATCTCTAAACGTTCATGTGGCCAGGAGTATAAAAGCTGGAAGAATCCAGGAGGTCAAAACATTGGGTAATGGATTAAAATCACACAAGCAAGTATAAAACATTGATCTTAGATCTGTAGTAGATCACTACCGTTTGCTTTCCCTGTCAGAAGTGATATCCAGAAGCTACTGAGCCAGAAGACTAAAACTCAGACCAACAATAAGGTGATAAAAGATGAGTATTACAGAGCTTTCAAAGAATTAACTGTCAGCTGAACCTCAGCAGATATGTAAGTGAAGCTTGAGGGGAAAGAGAGAGGGAGAGAGAGATTTAATTCTGAGAAAGGTAAACTATAATTGAAATAATGGCAATAGCAGTAGCTGCAGTACCATTGATTAAGAAAGAAGGAAAGCCAAAAGAGAAATGGTGAGTCAGGAGTAATGATCCCTGTCTTTGGGAACCTGAACTCTCTCCTGATAGTCCTGAACTTATGCCCTTTCCAAGACTTGATTGAGAAAAGTGTGTTTATTTATCATCCAAAGGACCAACTGGATAACTAGGTGAGGAACAGATTGACAAACTGCTGACATTGCCTGATTCATTGGAATGCTGCTGTCTTCAAGAGCAACTTTCTTTTCACCATGAATTGTCATAGTCATTTGTCAACCAAACTACTGCAGGTGTTCCAAATCCTTGCTTTGGAAATTTGGATTAGAGGGTGATGACAAGATTTAGGAAGAAACAAAAAAGTAAACAATGTACTTGCATTCGACAAGGTAATAATCTTCAAGATAATTCTTTGCGGGATTACTACAGAAGTTATAATATTTTAGACCCCAGTTCCAGATCTTGGAGGAGAAAGAGCTTTCATACTCAAAGTTTTACTGAGAATCAGATTTCTTTTCTTGTTCATTCTCCACCCTCTCATTTAGGTCATAAAAAGAACCACTCTGAGCATCATTCATCAATTTCTTACACCTTTCTCTTCTGTAACAACAATGCAATAGTCTATCCTATCCTATCAGAAGCTTTGCTAAATAAAGCATACAAGGCAAACATACTCATTCTTTGTTGCTTTTCCTCTAAACACTTAATTGGAAATAAAATCCTAGAGAAAAGAGCTCCAAATATAGGCATAAACCCATTGTTCCATGTCAATTACATAAACCTATTGAATGGGGTATGTTTTATGGTACTTCCTGAGGCTGAATAAATGCCTTAACCCTTCACTTAATATCAGTGAATTCTAACAAGTGATTCCAAAGTAGTTTATTCATCATTTTAGCCAAGAAATTTCTGCAGAAATAAGAATAAGTTCTGGAATTTCTTTATCTCTTATTAATGCTTGTCATTTAGACAATATTGTCAAATGAAATATGTGCCACTTAAAATACTAGGAAGCTTTCCAAGTAAGAATTCCAACTTAATCTTATTCTGTGTGTGTTTTTTCTTATCATGTCATTCATTTGATCTATAGAAAGAGCTGGTTGGAGACATAAAATGTGAGGAATTTAAAATTCTAGATATTTACTGGGAGCAGGAGGAAAAATCTATTAAGAGGACAAATGAACTTGAGATGAAACATCTTATGGCCAAATTCCTTATAAAAATACATATTTTAAAAATCCTATCTTTGATTTAGGAAACTATATATATCTACATATCTATATCTATACCTATATCTATATATATATGCTTGAGATTTGAAAGGTCAAGCTCATCTACAGCCAACTTAAATACCAGAACTACTACTTTGTACAAACTGTAGACAAGGTTTCTGTACTCCCAAGAGATACAGGATAAGATGAAAGGAGACATCCCCTATAATTCAGAAGAGTAGGGACAGCAAAATGTCTTCCATTTAGTTCATTTTCTAGATGTTCACCTTTTGGAGTGGATAGTTTTAAGTTTACAATAAGCAAGATGGTTATTTAAAAAAGTTACTTGCATGAACAGATTACCTTTTCCAGGAAAGACAATCTTTGTATCTTCTAAAATACAAAGCAAGCACAAAGGAGTGATCTATTCAATTCATTAATGAAACTAATTAAATTCCTCAACCCCTCCACCCTCACCTACTGCATTGTCACCTGTACCAGGCTATAGTTTCTATAGAATCACAACTCTCTCATGACTGCTTTCCTAACTTATTGTTCTTTGGATGTGGACCCTCTTTCCCTTTCTTTTTTTTTTTCTTTTCTCCCCTCCTCTTAATTCGCTTAAACGTCTGAGTACTATTCTTCAGTCCTGAGGTTCAAGGTGTTTAAGACCATTATTTGCAACATTTCTATTCTCCTACCCTTCCATTGGAGAAGCAATGGGGGGGGTGCTTTTGTGGTGTGTGTGTGAGAGAGAGAGAGAGAGACAGAGACAGAGACAGAGACAGACAGACAGAGACAGAGAGAAAGAGAGAGAACATGAAAGAAAAAAAGAAGAAGAGGTGAGCTAGATATTTCAATGATTCAGCCAGTCAGTTGGCAGCTAAATACAGCTGTAGATTTCTACATGTAAATAATACAGCTGGGGATTTGGACATGCAAAGGCCTTTATTGCACTGAACTTCTTAGATACACTATTTTAAGCTGTTTTTGCATAAGAAAAACACCTGCAGGTAAATGAAAACTGCAATTCTACAAGGTTTCTTGAAAAATCAGAGACTAATCTGAACGTTTAGGAAGATTTTTGCTCTTTCTCTCAACATAAAGAGGTTTCATAGCCTTCTTTCCTGGAGTCTTACCGTAGTAAAAGTCTCAGCTAATCAAAAAGACTGGACACTGACCAGGAACAGGGGTACTGACCAGAAAAAAGGGGGGTGGTGGTAGACCATGAGAAAGGAAATCCCTCACCCTTTTATTTCTTTTTTTTTTAAAGTTCCTTGGTGCCTCTGTACCACAGGTGCCTTGTTACACCCCTGAGCTCCAGAGAGAGAGGTCTCACATTCCCAAGAAGATCAAACTAATAAAAGAAGATGTTCTTTGCCAACCTTCCATACACTCACCTCATTTTAACCCCTATGGCAAGGAACCCGGGATTGCCTCCTGCTTAAATCATGATTCTGCTTCTTGCCCTTCAGCCAGTATGCTAACAATCGGATTTATCCTAAAGCCGAGACTGTCCTCGTGAATGCGGCAGAAAGAAGCGTGGGTGCGCGTGGGTGCGAATGGAGGGGTCGCGCACACTATTCAAGGGCCTTTATTTCCCTAGGATCTAAGAGAGTCGAGCAGCAAGGAAAAGAGGCGGAGAGTCCCCAAGCTCTTGGTGGCCCCCAGTGAATCTCGCTTGGTGGTCCCCAGTGGAAGGAGTCAATTTACACGCTGTTAAGGACCTCTAGTCATTAACATGCATTTCGGCACTAAAGGACAAGCCAGCCGCTATGAAGTGGCTTAGCGCGCGAACTAGGCTGTTGGGATGGTGCGGGCAACTCCATCCATTCCTTCCTCCATCACCCGCTGCTGCAAATGAGAAGCTCTCCGGAGCCCATTATTTGGTAGTTTGACACATTCTCCTCCACTGCTAAGTCTTACGATCCCTGCCACCCCCGTGATGGGATCCTTCCCGGACCCCGCTGAACACAGCCTGCCAAGGAAGGAAAAGCAGTGATGGGCTGGATGCAGTCCAGTAACTTCGGCTCTCCTCAGCCACGTCCCCTCCCATTAGCACCCAGGCACCCTGGTCCTGGGAACTGAACGCCTTGTAAAATCCCCTTCGGGGTCTGGTAGTGACCCCACTTTAACCCCTTATCCTATCTCTGGGGACACGCAAGGCAAAGCCAAGTTCACACCAATGCATACCCTTTGCGAGTTAGGCACGGGAGGGCTTGGAGGTGTGAGCGCTTCAGAAGAGAGCGGGTGCTCTTTGAGCTTTAGCAGCTCCAGGCAACCAGCTTGCAAATCAGTTGGGGACACGAGGGACAGAGAATCTCTCCAGGCTATTCCGAACCCTCTCTGGTCCTCCGAACTCAAGTGCGAGGGATTATGCACGGAGTTTGGGTGCACACTACATGTCCAGGTCTTGGTCCTACATCCTCCAAATGATAGGCAAATGGGAAAAGACCATCTCCAGTCCTTTGGGTACCTTTCTTGCAGATCCCGAACTTGATTGAGTCCTTCTGCCAGCCCCAAGGGCCCCACGCCTTTAGGAGGTGAGCCAGGCTGCTCTAAAAGAGGTGTTGCCTGTTTGGGAAAAGTGCTCAGTATCTGCTAGGCGCCGGCAGGCTGGGGAGAAAGGCTGGGAGGCAGGCGCCGCCGGAGGGAGCGCCCAGCCCAGTAAAGAGTTAAAGGGAGGGGACGTGGGCTGTCACGCGTCATTGGGCAGATTATGTGCAGCAAACAAAAAGTGTGTGTCTGCGTGCCAGTCAGTCACTGCATCGGGTCCATCTGTACAACTCTCTCCGTTTCTATTCCTCTCTCTCTCTCTCTCTCTCTCTCTCTCTCTCTCTCTCTCTCTCTCTCTCTCTCTCTCTCTCTCTCTCTCTCTCTCTCTCTCTCTCTCTCTCCCCCTCATCTTGTCTTCTCTTTCTCTCCCCCATCTCTCCATATCTCTCTGTAGGCAGAACCTACAAAGCAGCAACACCGACATCTCTTGACATGGAAATACACTGATTAAAATACGCCAAAAGAAACACTAGCTTGCGTCCTGCCGGTTTCAAGTGGCCTTATTTGGGCGATTGGATCCTGACCTTATTCCTGGTAAGTCTATTTGCATGGATGTAGGAGGGGGATGGGAAGAAGGCAGGTTCAATGGGGGGAGAGGGGAAAATGTTGTCCTCCCCTCTCCTCATTATCCAGAAAGGGGGGGGGGAGGATTGTGGAGGGGATCTCGGTTGCCAACAAGATTATACAAAGAGAGGAGCTGGTGGGGAGCACTTTGCTTGGGAAGCAAGGGACTGGGGAGCGAGCAGCCTCCAGACAATGCCTTCCTAGAGGAGGGCTGGAGCGACGGCCGCAGCTTTCGGGGCGAAGGTTGAGGGCTCTGGGGAAAATCGGCTGGGAGGTTGAGAACCCGGGACTTAGAGCAGCAGACGGAGCTGTGAAAGATTAAGTCTCAAAGGCGACCGCGCACGCGAGAGCAATCCTAGTCTATTGCTCAGCGGTTATTGTGACCGGCTGGAGGCTGGGAAAGCAGCCTCAGCTACCCCGACCGGTTATCAGTGCCGCGTATCGAGGACCTGGTCGCCGTATTGTTAGGTAGGACTGCATTTTAATGACTGCGTCCCTGCGGTTGCTCGAAGTGACCCCCTGGCACAATGAAACGCCTGTGTGAAAGACTTTTAAAAAAGAAGAGGGAAAATAGGGCATAAAACATTGAACTAGGCAGCGTGTAAAAGGGGAGAAGAGGGTTCCATTGAAAAGGAGACGTTCTGTTTTGGTTTTAAATGTATTTTAATTTGCATTTGAAAATCTAGACGACTGTCTTGCACGCCACACACTCACATACAAAAATGCTCCGAGTTCGAGATGTATCCTATGAACTTTACCGGTTATTTTCTTTAATTCTGTTCTGTGGAAAATGCAGCCCAACACTCACCACCGAGGACATGCAGAAAATGAGTGGGAAAAAGAGAGACCAAAGTTTTGGGCTCTGTTAGCTTCAAAACAGGGGAAAACACAATCAATCAAACAAACAGCACCACCTTGTAATCACATTTGCAAGACTAATTGGTTAATAATAGTCATCATTGTGACAATAACCATTATTAGTATTTTCTTTCACCAATGGCTTTGCAATAAAAGAATTAGATCTCCTCTTTTCTGTTACTTCAACTACACAAAATGGACATAAATTACTATCTATGGTGAGATTACTAGGAAAAAATCAACTTATGGATAATTTGATCATGTGGTCGGTCAGTAAAACAATGTCACTAGTTCAAATCTAGTTTTAAAAAACTTCAGATACCTGTTTTTAAAATAAAAAAGATAGTCATGTGGGGGGTGTCCAGTGGCAGATGAAACGAAATGTCCCTTTATGACAGCTTAATAAAGAGCCCTCCATTGGGGCATTACTTTCTAAATTACTGTGGATTAAACAGCTGGAGAACGCACGGAGAGCTATTCAAGCAGGACTGCCCTCTCTTGCCCAAACAGGATTGTATCTGGGGGAAGTGAGAATTCACCAGTCATTACACACCACATTTCAGACAGGGGACACTTCAGGCCTGCCCTATACCTGCTCACTTCATGGGCCACATGTGACTCAATCCACCCTCTTGTATAACAAGGTAACTGGGATTCAACCTCATCCATAAATAAGCATGTCGAAGAAAAAATAATTACCTCTGCTTGCTGCTTTTAATTAAAGCCTCAGAGGGACAGTGTTGGATTATGGTAATGAGCAGACATACGTCCCTTCTTGTAGGCTGCAGAGAAAGGTTAGCTGACACAGAATTAGTGGCCCTGACACTTCACTTGAAATCCATTCGCTATGCTCCACTGTCTCTGCCTGCTTGCTAATGCTGTTTCCCTCTTAGGAAGAAAGGGGGGAAAACCAGCTTCCAGGCATCGAGTTCAATATATAAGAGTAATAGAGCTTTTCCCCAAAGGCAAGAAGTTTTTCTCTAGTCAGGAAAGTCTATATTTGATCGATATATATACATATACATATATATACATATAACAAAATATCTCCTTAGCCTTTATCCTCAAAGTACTCTCCATCCATTCCCAAACTAATGCAGAAATAAGCTAGTCTTTTTAAGCAAATTCTTCCTAGCATTTAGAGGGCTTCTGATCATTAAAAGATAAAGGAAAATACTTCTAAAATTGGCATATTTGGAACATGTCAGACTACTTTGCTTTATTTGTTTAGCAAAGGAGCTATGCAAGTGTGTTAAAAATATGTCTGGTAATTGAAATGTTCTGGCTGCGGTTGTGGTTGTAGCGGTAAAGGCAAGAGTGTAACTCGCTTCCCTGTCCTTGTGTCTGTCTCCAGTGATGGAGGATTCGGGAATCCAGAGAGGCATCTGGGATGGGGACGCCAAGGCTGTGCAACAATGTCTAACAGATATTTTTACCAGTGTTTATACAACCTGTGACATCCCGGAGAATGCTATATTCGGTCCCTGTGTTCTCAGCCACACTTCTCTATATGACAGCATAGCTTTTATAGCTCTCAAGTCTACGGACAAGAGAACAGTACCCTATATCTTCCGGGTAAGTCTCAGCTGGAGCGGCAGAGGCAGATGGAGGGGGGGGGGTAATATCCTGTTGAAAACCGATTAAGATCATTTTAGTGACAAGTGCAGTCTTTGAAGACAAAAAATAATGCAGGAATGCAAGCAATCCCGGTGTATATACCGAAATTTTTTCAAAGAGTAAAAAAATGTATACTTAAATTGTAATTGATTATAATCGGAAAAGAAAACTCGAATTGTAACGATTGTTGTGGAACAAAGGGCAACATTTGATTTGGGATGCTGAATATGTCCTAAAGAGTACCTCAGACAGGTTTCCTCTTGATGATCAAGACTTTCTACATTAATAGGGAGATTTCACTGGGCTGAGGGTATTGGTGTTAAGTACTTTTTAAAAAGTATTGGTCATGTTACATTCTGATTTAAGAGGCCTCTTCCTACATTTTAGTTTCTTCAGTAACATTAACTAGTGCCCAGAGGTTCTATTTAAGTAAAAATGTACTTGTTTGGACAGTAAAACATCAATAAGCCCCATCTGTTTGAATTCGAAGACAACAGGCCTCTCACTCCCTATTCTTTCGCTAAAACAAACAAAAAACACTTCTAACGGTTCAAACCACAATTAGCAAGATGGGAGGGCATAGAATGATTTCTATGACCTACACTTGCTTTTTACTTCAGAAACACAATTCTACTTACTTTAACAACGTGCAATAGCTTTGGAGCAAATTCTGGAGAGGCTAACACTAATCTGCATTGCAAGAAGAAACGTTGCTCATTTCTTATTCAACCAATATATGAAAATGATCACGTGAACGATCTATATAATGGCTACAGTGTCTCAATGGATAGTTATCTTGCCCACTAGTTACAAACACTTGGGCTGATTTGACTCTCGGTAGGATGGCTTCAGATAATTCTTTGCAAAGCCAAAAGAAATGGTCCTGGCTCCTGTGGCTTCAGTCTCTCACGCGGGTCTCCTTTTCTTCTTGTCTTCTTTCTACAGGTAGACACCTCGGCTGCAAATGGCTCCTCAGAAGGTCTCATGTGGCTTCGACTGGTCCAATCAGCCAGAGACAAGGAAGAGCAGAACCTCGAAGCGTATATCAAAAACGGACAGCTGTTTTACCGCTCTCTCCGCAGGATTGCCAAAGACGAGGAGTTACTAGTTTGGTACGGGAAAGAACTGACTGAGTTACTCTTGCTCTGCCCCTCTAGATCCCACAGCAAAATGAATGGTAGGTTGGCTCAAGACTTCCTCTGTGGGCCCTTGGCTAGTTGGGTAGAGAGGATCGCAGAGGGAGTAGGGACTCACCCCCCTGAGCCTTGGCTGGTGCTTCTGGCCCACCTTTGGCATCTCCGAGGAAGCGTCTCAGATGGAAAGCTTCCAGGACAGACAGGTGAGGATAAGTTGGGGCTCGATTACGTGGCTCCCCTAAATCGGGCGGGAAGCATGAGGTCAGATCGGATAGTAGATTCTTTCCTTGGGCACTGGGAGTCTGAAAGGGAGAAAGGTTTGGAGGATTTGTGAAAGGGGGATGCAGGCCAATGGCCTGGGAACGTCGCTGAGTAATCGTGGTGTGTGTGTGTGTGTGTGTGTGTGTGTGTGTGTGTGTTTGCCAAGCAGGGTCGTCCCCCTACACATGCCTGGAATGCAGCCAACGTTTCCAGTTTGAGTTCCCTTACGTGGCGCACCTGCGTTTCCGCTGCCCCAAGAGACTTCACAGCGGCGACCTGAGTCCCCCAGACGAACAAGGCGGCGGCCTGGGCACCAAGGACCACGGGGGCGGCGGCAAAGAGCAGCAGCAGCCGCCGCCGCAGCCACAGCAGCAGCCACAGGAGGCCTCGCTGGGTCCCAAGTTCTGCAAAGCCGGCCCCCCCATCCACCACTACCCGGCCCCCTCCCCGGAGAGCAGCACCCCAGCCGCCAACGCCGGCGGCGCCAGCGCGAAGCCATCCACGGACTTCCACAACCTCGCTCGGGAACTGGAGAACTCGCGGGGAGGCAGCAGTAGCTGCTCCCCGGCCCAGAGTCTGGGCAGCGGCGGCGGCCCCGGCCACCAGGAGGCGGAGCTGAGTCCCGACGGCATCGGCGCGGGCGGCGGCTGCAAAGGGAAGAGGAAATTCCCGGAGGAGGCCGCGGAGGGGGGCGGCGGTCCGGGGGTCGTAGGGAGCCGGGCCCGCTTCGCCGAGCGGCCCCTGCCAGCCTCCAAGGAGGACCTGGTGTGCACCCCGCAGCAGTACCGCGCGTCGGGCAGCTACTTCGGGCTGGAAGAGAACGGGCGCCTGTTCGCGCCGCCCAGCCCGGAGACGGGCGAGGCCAAGCGCAGCGCCTTCGTGGAGGTGAAGAAGGCGGCGCGCCCCGGCGGCCTGCAGCCCGACGACGCCACCGCCGACGGCGGGGGCCCCGCGGCCGAGGACAAGGACGCAGGCGGCGGTGGTGGCGGCGGCTCCTCCACGCCCGCCACTGCGTCCCCCGCGGGCACCGAGAAGCTGCTGGCCCCGCGCCCCGGCGGGCCTTGCCCCGCGTTGCCCAGCCGGCTGGAAGGCGGCAGTCCCGCGCGGGGCAGCGCCTTCACGTCGGTGCCGCAGCTGGGGGGCTCGGGCGGCGGCGCTGCCGGGGGCGGGGCGGGCGCCGGGGGCGCGGCCGGCGGCCAGGGCGCCGCGTCGGACGAGCGCAAAAGCGCCTTCTCGCAGCCCGCGCGCTCCTTCTCGCAGCTGTCCCCGCTGGTCCTGGGCCAGAAGCTGGGTGCGCTGGAGCCGTGCCACCCAGGCGACAGCGTGGGGCCCACCAGACTCTACCCAGCCGCCGCCGATCCCCTGGCCGTGAAGCTGCAGGGCGCGGCGGAGCTGAACGGCGGCTGCGGGGCCCTGCCGAGCGGCGGGGGCGGCCTGCCCAAGCAGAGCCCCTTCCTCTACGCCACCGCCTTTTGGCCCAAGAGCTCGGCGGCCGCGGCGGCGGCGGCGGCGGCGGCGGCCGCGGCGGGGCCCCTGCAGCTGCAGCTGCCCTCGGCGCTCACGCTGCTGCCGCCCTCCTTCACCTCGCTGTGTCTGCCCGCGCAGAACTGGTGCGCCAAGTGCAACGCCTCCTTCCGCATGACCTCCGACCTGGTGTACCACATGAGATCGCACCACAAAAAGGAGTACGCCATGGAGCCCTTGGTGAAGCGGCGGCGGGAGGAGAAACTCAAGTGCCCCATTTGCAACGAGTCCTTCAGGGAGCGCCACCACCTCTCCAGGCACATGACCTCGCACAATTGACCCGGAAAGGATCCCACCCCCACCCCCACCCCCCTCCTCGCCCACCTCCCTTCGACCCCCAGGCTTTCCTTGCGCTCACACAACACGCACCACCTGCTGCAGGAACAAACAACGCGAGGACCCCCCCACCCCACCATCCATCGTTTCCTTGCGACTGGACAAATTCCTGCACACAGACACACCCTCCCAGGGACCTTCTCATTCAGATGTTTACCCGGGACACACACACACACACACACACACACACACACACACACATACACACCACACACCTCAGCCAGGAAGGTGGATTTCTGATTGGGTGGGTTGTTTGAGGGGCGTTTTCCTTTGAATGCACGCATTTTCACTTTCCCAAAAAAAAAAAAAAAACAAAGGTACATTTTTAAAAATGTCATATATTGCAACATATTGATGCATTTGTCATACGTTTCTACTTAAATTATTAAGCACTTAACGGTTTAGATGTAATAATTCTATGTAAGGGGAAATTTTATTTTAGATATAAAGTCACGGAGGAGGGGGAGATGGTTTCTGCATTTCTCGACGACAGCTTGTGTTCTTATAAAAATGAGCAAAACGAATAAAAAGGGTGGGGGTGGCCATTCAGTTTTAAGTTTCCAGGGGAAAGTGCATGTATCATGAAGTGATTATGGACTTCAGTGGAGAATGTCATCAATATGTAAATATGTATTTCCTTTTAATATAAAGTGAAATTTTGTGCCAGTGACATGGAATCTGAATAGTTATGTGTTTCTTTTATCCCTGGAAAGATTTATTAAGCTTTATAGTTTATCCAGGTATGTTGGATGCTTTCACAATAAATGACTATTTTCTTCAAAATAATTACTTGTAAAGTTTTTAACATTTGTTTTTGGAGTCAAGTGCTATACTTTGTTTACTTTTTTGTGTGAGTCTCACAGAAGAGGGGGGAAGATAGTAGGAAAAATAACCCCCATTTACGGACTTACTATACTCTAATTTTCAGTCTAAAAGTTTTATCAGCTGGAAAATCTTTATTGGAAAATGTCGATCTTCATTATTTCATTTTTGAATAAGAAAACAATAATAGAGGGGTCCATTTTGATGACTGTGTAAGATGCATACAGTACATTTCCTCTGTGGTATTCCCAGACCCTATCAGTGTTTGGTGATTACATTATACCGCCTTCAAATATATGACACATATTTAGTCTTCACCTCTCAGTATCTTTTCCTTTCCCCCTCCCCTTTTATATCTTTTATATCACTTATTATTATCATCATCATTTTAGGTCTAGATACCACAAACAAAGTAAAACATGTGATACTTTACTTTTGAGCTTGGTTTATACCATTCCACATGATGATCATCCACTTGTCCATGAATGACATAATTTCATTTTATTTATTAATACCCCATGAGGTATTTGCATGTATATGTATATGTCATTTTTAAAAACTCAATTAATTGGTTATTGGCCACCTCTGATGATTCCTCACAGTTTGGCTCTTTCTTATGAACAGAGCTGCACAGCATTGAGTATGTAGGTATCTCACTTGCATGATTTATATTCCTTCAGATTATATATGCCCAAGTATGTATGCTCAAGTGGTATGGTGGGAACATAAATCAGAGACACCTGCCACGTAACTTGTCACTAGGATGTCAGTATTCTTTTCAGCAGCAGGATACTTCCCATCTCTACAAATGTCCAGAGATAAATGATTTTCGGGTCTGCATCTGGGAGACCAGGTGAAAAAGACCACTTTAGGTTCCAGTGATGAGGTTGACATGGACTTGCCCTGCAGGACCTTTAGCATTCTAGTAAGAAACCCAGTAGAGATTTTCCCTCAAACCAAGTTTTTAATCCTAATAAAGTCTAGTGTGCGCGCGCGCGCGCGCGCACACACACACACACACACACACACACACACACAGAGTCTTTGAACAATACTACCAGGAAAAATTATAGTACAAAAAAACCTGATAACTTTTCTACTCTACCCATTCCGTTTCTTAGGAAAGACCATTATGTCATCTTCACATACTACCCCAAATTCTTAAACAAACTATACATATGTAAGTATATATGGTAAATACTGTACTACTAGACATAAAACCAAGTGTCCAGTATTGCTGTAGATGTTAAGGCTAGATCCTTATAGCCTATGCGGTCTCTGTGGTCACTCTAGAGATATGTGAGAAACAGTGCACTGGTTTTGCTATCATAAGAGTGAGATTTCCCATTCTCTCACCCTTTTTCATGTTCTATTAACATTCCCCTAAATCTGATATTTGTGAGACAGTCCAAAATGGGACATTTACAAAATATCTCATTACAATCTTTTCAGTGATTTCCTAAAGAATTTATAAGTCTTCATTATTTTAAGAACACCAGAAGACCCATTGTGATTAGAGTAGGAAATAGGTCTAGACTAGGTGCAGGTCAAAGAAATCTACTGTGAGTGTGACCAAGGTTAGGGGGGAAAAAAAGCAATGAGCTTCTTTAGGATAACCCAACATTCTTTCTTGTGTGGTATTTTTTTGAGATCTGTTTTCACAGTTTTCCTAGGCAAGTTTTCTGATTGCCACTCTCAACCCTAGCAAGGAATGGTGAGAGCAATTCAGAATTCCAGTCCTGACACTTCTGTTCTTGGCGACTATGGCTGTGCATCATTGCTAATGTCATTTGATTTAACTGTACATTGGCCTTCTCATCGGTCAGATAGATGAGGCACATTCTACTAGGCTTGCAGCACTTCTTAGAAGTCCTTATAAGACATGCCTTTTTCTAATGAGCTAAGCAATTGAACTTGAAGGAGCTTTCTAGAGAAAGACCAAGATGATTAGTTATGTAGAAAACCTGAACGACAGGAAGTGAAGATATTTAGGTGGGGCATATGGGAGGTGGTGCTTAAAAGATCCTTAAATCACGAGACCTGAAAGGCAGACTAAATTGTCTATGCCCCGAAGAGTAGTGGATTTCTGGAGCAAAACTATTAAAAACAAACCTGTTGTCCTGGGATCTAATTTAAAAGAAAGAAAAAAAAAAGAAAGCCAACCTTAAATGCCCTTTTCTTCTCTAGCTGATCCTTCTGGAATCTCCTTTTTGGCCTCATTATCTGCTGGGAATTTAAACAGGAATGAACTGGGTCTCTGGAAATGTATGAGCACATACTGCTTTTTGAAAAAGGCTTTCCCCTCCCCACCCCACCCCCCAATCATGACTTTAAAACTTATGTTTGAAGATACAGACTCTGCTGCGGGGGGGGGGGGGGGGGGGGGTTCTTTTGTGCATTTGCGAATTTTAAGGCAGCAGAACCTCTTCTGAGTTATTGCCCTAAGATCCAAATGGAGGCAATCATGGCAGATACTTTAGGATATGATATCTATCCTGTTGATCAATCTGCACACTGAGGCGACCTTGGCTGGAGGTACTAAGGGAAGGATGCCCAAAGCTAGTTTTACCACAAGCCAAGACAAACTCAGCACTGTTTTATTTTTATGCTGCATTTTCAAGCTTTCAGATGTACTATCATCCTCTCTTGTATTTGAGCCTTTCCAGAAAGGAGCTTTTAGTGTTCTATCACCCGGTCTTGTCTCCCCAGCAAGCTGAGATCGCCGGTCAAGGCTGTGGTTTACATGTCTGCACACGGCTGTGAAGAGATCAAGTTCACAGGATCGTGCGGGGCATCTAGACAAATTGGTACCACAAACTCCCCCCACCAGGTGGCCAGATCGTTCCACCCAAGCCGAAGGCCTGATCATCCTGTGAGCAAGCATAAGAAAAGCCGGTCCTCAAGCCAAACCAGTTGCTTCACCGGCATCTGTGGTGTGTCGGTCGGTGGAAGAACGCCAGGAATTGACTCTGCTTCTAGGGTCTGCAAATTCTAGGCGGGTTCCAGCACGGATCCTCAATCCACTCGCACCAGACCTTAGCAGGAAGAGTCGCCTTTATTTTCCAGCCTGTGCTCGCAGCGTATGGCCATGCACCCACCAGCCTGTGGAACTAGAGGGGCCAAAGGGTTGTGCGTGGCATGCATCTCTTCAAGGGTCCTGGAAAACAGACAGAAATCGAGCCTGGCTCGATTGGGAAGGTTCCCAAGGTCCGCAGCACGCAGCACTCACTCTAGAACTGTGTCCCCCACCCCCACCCCCCGACAACGCCATGGCCTGCGTGTTGCAAGTCACCGTGGCATTGGGGACTCAGTAGTGTGGACACAGTTGGACGCTGCTGTGTTTGGTAAGGGCTCAGAGGAGCCAGACTCTCTCCCCCAGCCCTCTAGACTATGCTAGCAGTGGGCTGTTAAATCCTCCCTCCCCCCACCCCACCCCAATGTTAATTCATTAGGCCAGCAGCCCGGTGAACTTGACCTCTAACTGGGAACTCTTGAACAGCCAGCATCGGAAACACTTAGCCAAGAGTGTTATCTAGCTCCCTTCAAGATCGCCAGCCGCCTCTCTCCTCCAGGGCCTCTCCACTCTCTCAGTGCCTGTCGAGCTGCAGGCTGGGGTGGAGGGGTGGAGGCGGGCGCGCAGTTGGCTGCGGTGGTGGGGACCCTGGCACAGATGCGGTGGCGCTGCGGGTCACCACCAACGCGCCGCGCCACGCGGAATGCCATCCAGCACCTGCCCGCAGCTTTGAGCTAGTCTCTTTTTCTTCTGTCTTTGCTCAAGTCCAACTTCTCAATGAAATGGGCTCATTCTCTGGCATCTCCTGCTTTCTATATCCTCACCTCTTCCTCCTCACTTCCATAACCTTCCTGTCTTTTAAGGCCTTGTGGAGCTTTTTGATTCTGCCTGTGGTTTTATGAGGCAAGTTCCCTGGGTGACTTTCCACCACCGAGGTAACAGGCTCCTGGGGCTGCACCAACAGCAGCCCATCTGGAAACTGCACTGAGATTACCTGCTCCTGGGATTGGAGGAGACTAGCAAGCACCCACCTCCCCCTCTCCCTCTCAGACCCCCTCCTCTCTCTCTTCCTCCCCCCCCTCTGTCTGTCTTCTCCATCTCTCTCTGTTTCTGTTTCTGTCTCTGTCTCTGTCTCTGTCTCTGTCTCTGTCTCTGTCTCTGTCTCTGTCTCTGTCTCTGTCTCTCTCTCTCTCTCTCTCTCTCTCTCTCTCTCTCTCTCTCTCTCTCTCTCTCTCTCTCTCTCTCTCTCTCTCTCTCTCTCTCTCACACACACACACACACAGAGCCAGTCTTCCTAAAACTCCCCCAGCTTGGAAATCGCTTTTCCTTAAAGGTGAAAAAGAACGTCCATGGGAGCAGAACATGGATCCTGCCCAAGAGTGGAGCTAAAAAAACGGGGGACGGGGTGGGGTGGGGGAGCAGGAAGCAGGGTTGCCTACTTTTCCTCTTCTGAAAGGATCTTAATAGAGTGGAGAGTCCCCGAATATTGAGACAGAAACCCATGCTAGCCGGTGGCCTGAAGAATGGCTGCCTTCAGGTGTGAGGAACATGGCTGGCCCGGAAGAGGGGCCCTTTCTGCTGTACAGATCACACCAACTCCTAACTCCTAAACCTTCGCATTCTTCCACTTTACATTTAGGACTTAGAACTGTTTAGAAACATGACTAACCCCTCTGTACTTCACCCTTACGGCAAAATATAAGTAAATTTTTAAAAAAGAAAGAAAGAAATGTACTTATTCTCTAGAACTACAGGATAAAAGAATAGAAGAAAAGCTTTTTAAAAATACCTACTTTTTAAATCTCTAGGGGCAGAGAACTATGTGGCATAGGTGTCTTGCTTGCAATGACTGGTTATGTTCGTTATTATTTATTTTATGCCTTCACGAGTTACGTGTGTTCAAGAATCTTTAACCATACATCCTCATGTGGATACATAAGCAAACATATAGGCAATATATATGGAAATATAGAGAGACAGAGAGAGATACAGGTATGTATATATACTACATGCAGATTCATATATACAAACACCACACATTCATATTATATGCATATATATGTGTGTGTGCATATATGTATATGCACTAATATGGCAGAAAGTAGCCTTAGTCATTTTCCTTTATTGACTTGATTTCATTCTCACAACCTACACAAGCACAAAGCTGTTGAGGCCCTCACTCCATAACATTTTAGCATTCTAGGATTAATATTACTTTCATCCTGGAACAAAAAAAGTAGATATAAGCAAGCAAGAAAAAGAATACTAGCTCTTCATTTAGAACTATGAAATTCTGTGGCCTTTTTGTCAATGCATTTCTGTTTCCTTTACTTGAACATATGAATAACACCACCTATAGACTTGCCACAGCATCTTGAAAGGACAATAAAATTATACATGCATACTTCCCCCCTGATATTACAAATGGCTGGCCTTCCTGCTATTTGAAGATGCTTTCAGCCTCACCTTGACTTCCTTAGGTTGTCAGGAATCTTTTATGGTTTTCACTCCTTTGTAAGAATGCTTGATGATTTTTAGTCTGATGTGTGAGTAGTATTTGGTTTGATGGTGTACATGTGTATGTAACTACTTGGGACTTCTTCCATATCCAAAGCTTACAGGAGAATCACTATAAAAATAAAAAAAAAGTTCTGAAACATATACCCAAGCAAGCCTGTAAGTCCATTCATTTACCTATATAAAGTTTTAATTGGCTTAACTTCAATGATCCTGAATTATAAGTGCAGTTATCTGACACTATTTAAAAACTATAAGCCAGTATGATATTGAAGATAAAAGGACTATTAGAGCATCCTAGCTGCAACTGCCCTGCTATAGAAGAGATCGTCAAAATGCAGAAGAGCAACTCATTGCCCTTCCTGGTTACTATATAATAAACAGCACTTTGCTTAAAAAACAATGTTCTGCTGCTCTACTTGCTCCCTCTATAGACCCTGGAGATCTATGGTAGATAACCATCCATCAGTTAAAATTAAAATAATCCAAAGGGACTTATGATGCTAGATGAAGATTTTAGTGTTTTTAAATGGAGTGACTTATAATGCATTCGTTTATCATTGATAACCACTGTTCCTTTACAATGGAGATGTGAAGAATTTATGACATCTCTTCTCCTTTTCAAATTCTTAGGGGAAAATATTGAGATCTTTTATGCAGGTAAAGATTCCAGAGGTATAACCCCTTTGAAAAACTATTTTACAGTTGAACAAAATTGAAGCTGGAAACGTGATGTGTGTGTGTGTGTGTGTGTGTGTGTGTGTGTGTGTGTGTGTGTGTGTGTGTGTGTGTATGTGTGTAAGGTCAAAAGAAGGGGGTCAGGCAAATGGGGAGAGGGAGGGTGAGCAAAGGCAGTCATAATATTCAAAATACTCATGTGAAAATGGTATCTGGTAACTTAAGTGATGGGTGGGATTGAGAAAGATGGGAAGAATGAGGAAAGGAATGCAGTATAAGTACAATGATCAAGATGGAGTGTACTTATAAACAGCCATATTGAATTGAGACTCCATTGTGCAACCACTTACAGATAATAAAAAATAAATTTAAAGAAGATCCTTTCAACCAAGAAATAACCGACAGCCTAGAAGGATGACACTTGGGGCTGGGAAGGTGGCTCAGTGGTAGAGCACTTGCCTTGCTTGCATGAGGCCCTGGGTTCAATTCCTCAGCACCACATGAGCAAAAAGAAAAAAGCTGGAAGTGGCGCTGTGGCTCAAGTGGTAGAGCGCTAGCCTTGATCTGAAGAGCTGAGGGACAGCGTCCAGGCCCAGAGTTCAGGCCCCACAACCTGACCCCCTCCCTCCAAAAAAATAAATAAATAAAAGGATGAGACTTATCAGGAAAAAAAATCTGGACTAACAGAAACAAATTCATAGTTTCCCTTCACTGCTCTTTCCCAAAATATCTACCCAACAATTCCAAGTTTTTCCATTCCTCTTTGGGTGTTTTTCAAGGGAAAACAACAACAACAACAACAACAAAACAAAACAAAAACAAAAAAAATGCCCAAATTTCAGAACAGAGATTAAGAGACCATGGCTAAGGTTTGACCAAGATCTCTATGCACAACTGACCCCAGGGCTGAGTTCTGCACAAATGTGCAAGGATTTCACTTCTCTTTGGGGGTTCATCTCTGGTGGTTGTGCCAGTGTTGCACAATTACCTATGCAACTCAAAGTAGCTTTTTTCCTATGGTTTGGTAAAGAATGAAACTTAAAAAAAAAAAAAAACTTTTGACAAAGCATTTGATGGCTTCTTCCCCCTCCCCCTTCCCCCTGAAAAGAAAAAAAAAAGATGAATTAAGATCTGTTTCCCCTCTGGCAAGATTTTTCACTGGGTCTTTGAGAAAGAAAAAGGACAGCCCACAGTGACACCCAGCCTAGAAATCAACGTAAGTCATGCAATTAGAAAACCTTAGTATCTGTTCTGTTCACTCTTTTCCCCTAGCCACCCCAGGAATCTATCCTAGCAACCAAGTGAGAGCAGAGGAAAAGAAAGGGAGAATATTACTGCAGGGTCTGTCCCAGAAAGATAAAAGTCAAAATTCTGGGAGGGGTAATTAACTTTTCCATTAAAATGCTTTCAGTGAGAGTACAAGTTGAACTATTTGCTTTAGGAGGACTAGGTAGAGATAAGTAATGAATGTCAGAAAGCTTATCTTCAGGGACATTTAATCTGCTTTCTAAATTCCATCCTCAGTTGCCTCTTACTTTTAGACTTTATTAGATCTGCTTTTCCTTTCCCCTCCAGCAAGGAGGTTGTATTCAAAATTCCCACCGGTGTGAACAAATAGCCAGGAAGAAAGTTTGAATTTATACAAAGGTACTTTTTGGAAGGCTCCATTTGCTTTTTTTGGCTTAATTTCTAATTTTTGAAACATCTAAGTAAAGGTGAAACATTGGTATGCAGAGTTCTTCTCCACCCAGGGTGACACTGCCTAGAACAGTTTCCAAATCAGATGGATTTGATTTTGAGGCCGTGCTTTATTATGCTTCCAAACATGCCTAAACTTAAAATCAGGGGAGCTATTTAGAAAACCTAGCTTTCAAAAGTCAAATTCCATGCTTAGTCAAGATAATAACATGGTAAAACAAGTTTCATCAAGTTACACATTTGTCAGTAGCTCACATCTGAATTTCTTAAATCCTTTAAATAGTCAAAAAACATTTATAACAACTCAGAAGTAGACTTGTTATTTTATCTATCTATGAATTACAAACACATTCTGTGGGATGGTAGCTTTCCTTTATAAACACTGTAGGACTAGAAATTTATTATCTATTATTATTATTAGTAGTAGTAGTAGTGGTAGTAGTGGAGTAGTAGGAGTAGCGGTAGTATTTTTTGAGAAAGAGGAGACAGAAGCTCACTATGTAGTCCAGGCTGACCTTAAATTGGTGATTGCTCTGTCTCAGCCTCCTGAGTACTGGGATTACAAGGCCTGTATCACCATACCTGACAGAAGATATTTATGGTTCAAAATATTTAGTTTCTGGGAGTCTATCATATTAGCTGCTGCTGTTGCTCTTCCTTCTCTTCCTCCTCTTCCTCCTCCTCTTTTTCGTTCTCCTCTTCTTTTCCTCCTCCTTCTTTCTCCTCCTCTTCATCTTCTTCTTTTTTAGGTGGTAGGACTGGGATTTGTACTAAGGACTTGAAGTGATCTACCAGTCCAGTCCTTTTTTTCATATGGCTTCTGATTTTGGTTTGAACCATGAGCATCCTATCCACATTTCATATGTAACTGGAATTACAATTTGTGCCACCACACAAAACCTATTTGGATGAGATGGGGGTGGGGGGTATTGTTAACTTTTTACTTGAGCTAGCCTCAAACTGTGATTGACTCTCCTGCCTATACCTCTTAAGTAGCTGGAATTATAGGTATGAACCATCCCATCTGATCTTCACACTAGCCTCTTACAACAGTCTGCTCAGGGTCTCAGTCAACTAGAAGAAAATCAGACAAGGATGTTGAAAGAGGGAATCTACAATGACTTGATCTCATTGATTCAGTAAAGAAGGACTAAAAACAAAAAGGTAATTTCTCCAAGATCCTCATTCTCAGAAACTTATGAATAATAGCCATTAGCAACTTACAAAGGAAAGAAAAGTAACAATGACCATAAAACATACCCGAGTTCCGAGAGGAAAACATTCCCTAACCCAACTAGATAGCTGTTAAAAAAACACATGTTTTATAGATAGTCAGAAATGTGATATGGTTCTTATGTAGAAATCAGAACCTCACATGTAAAGCAGTCTTCTTCAAGTCCTAGAATAGATGTCCCTTGATCCACACTTAGACTAAGAAGGGGTTAACACTAGCTCTATGAGAGCTTAAAATGTAATATAAGTAAAAATGCTATATGTGTGTAAGATATGTAAATGTAAGATATATGTAAATATAAACATATAAATGTATGTATTATATATATATATATATACATACAGTATGCCTCTGTGTGTGTGTGTGTGTGTGTGTGTGTGTGTGTGTGTGTGTGAACCCGTGCTGGGGGGTGGGTTGAGATCAAGACCTGGGCACTGTTTCTTAGCTTTTTGACTCATGGCTGGCACTCTACCATTTGAGCTATGAATTTATTTCTGGCTTGTTGGTGGCTACTTGGAGATAAGAGTCTCACAAACTTTTTCTCCCCAGGGCTGACTTCAATTTATGATCCTCAAATCTCCATCTCCTGAGTTAGCTAGGGTTAGAGGCATGAACAATCAATGCTCAGCAAGAGATATTTTAGAAAATGTAATATGTGGGAAATGTCGAGGATAAATAGAATTGTATAGTTATAAGTATAGATTGATTTTTAAAAATCTTCAGTGATATTCTACCTTTGTTTCAGATTGATCTGCACATTTTGTTCTTCCTTTCCCATTCAAGTTTGGGTCATACTAGAAACAATAAAAGTTGTAATTCATGAAAAAAAAGCCCCTATTTAAGAAAACTTTTAGATAAAATCTTCACGGGAAACTGTTTAAATGTTTCTATGCCATTACTCCCCCGAGTTTCATTTCATTTTTATTTTGGGGGTTTTTGATACATGAGATTCTCCAAAACTACTTATTTGTATTATAAAAAGTCACAACTTTCACCAGTTCAAGCGCTGACACAAAAGTCCTAAGGTTCTCAATCCAAGCTTGAGAAAGCTAATCACACTAGAACTGAAAATCTTTTGAGTTCCCATTTTGTCTCTGCTCTATTGTGCCAGTCTACAACAATTGCTTCTCAGCCAACTGATGCCCGGATAGAAACTGCCACTTTCTGATGGGGAGGGGCTTTAAGCTTCTGTAGATTCAGAAGCTACCAACATCTGCTGCAGAGGCGATTGGTGCCAGGAAACCAAGTCTCCATGCATTATTCTTCTATGTAGAACTTAACCATGAGTCTTGGGGGCCAGAAGAGCTCAACAGCCCCAAGTAGATTGCTGGACACCATGAACAATCACCCATCAGTTCTGACACTGTTCATTAGCCTTGAACACATTAAGAGCTCCTGTAATGCATCCTGTATGTTAGCTTGTCTGCGCTAACTTAGCCTCACTAACTTTCTAGATAGGTAAGGGCATGACAGAATAAAAGATTGAGTGCAGTCTAATTCTGGGCCACAGCTATAAAATGCATACCTATATATGTACACAGAGAGTGCTACTAACAAGTCATATTAGGTGGCAGGAGATTTGACAGGTGATCTCATTGTGGCTATGCCATTTCCTTACTGTGTGACCTTGAATGAACTACTTCTCTAAGCTTCAGGATTTTCACCTATAAAATAAGAAAGATGAGATCAGAGTTCCTCAGGCCACAGAGTCTGTAATGCATATTAGCAAGCTGGAAAAGTGGGTTTTCCTGTATTGCTGGAGATTCAGAATGAGTGGGACAGTGGCTGGGGTAATGGAATTTAAGTTTCTATCTTTTTTGTGCTTCTCCTCTACTTTTGGGAAGTCTTTGTGTAGATCAATGGTTCTCTATTATGTTCTCATTTAAAAAATCCTGCTGACCAGTCCACCAAATTAATTCATATGACTGTCTGGGAGTAAGGTCAGGTCATTGATATAATTTAAAAATATTTTTTTTCTGCAGCAAGGGTTGAGAAATAAGTGCATTAGATGATTTTCCAAAGTTCTTAGTTTTCAAAACCCAATTTCCAGTCTAGGTCTTTGGGTCCATGTTATACTGCCTCAGTTTATAAGGTTGGAGGTGTGGCTCTAGTATAGAGCCCTTGCCTAGCAAATACCTGCCTAGCAAGTGTGAGGCCTTGAATTCAATCACCAGTGCTGCCAAATGATAGTAGTGATGATATTAAATAATAAGAATGATGACAATATGGTATATGTTGTATGTTTCCTAGCTTTTAAGGCTGAAATGTGTCCCCCTCCCCTCAATACATTATTGGATCTTAATCTAATATGACTGTATTTGGAATTATGGGTTTTGATGGGAAAATTAAGGCAAAAAAGTGAGGTATCCATAGCATATCTTTATTTAGTATGTATGACTGATGTCCTTCAAAGAAAGATGGGTTAGGACATAATAGAGCAGAAGGTGACTATGTGGAGATACGGTGAGAAATACGACCTTGTTCTAGGCGTCAAGAAGAGAGAAAGCTCACTTGCCAGTACCTTGGTGTCAAACTTCTCATCTCCACAATTGTGAGAAGATAAGCTCTTGTTGTTTAAGACATCGAACTTGTGGTCTTTGGTTTTGGTCACTCTAGCAAACTACTCAAGACAGAGTTTATCCAAACCTACTTGAATAAAAGAAAATATTGTCTTCTTAGTTCAGAAACAATATATTTTAAGTAAAAGCACAAGTAAACTTAAAACAAGAAGCCACCTTATCTATATATAACTGACGAATGGGATTTAATAGTATACCCTCCTTCGAGTCATGATGGAAAACAAAGTTTAGGGATAAGTAAAACATTTTAAAATACTATGAACTATGCGCAAGGATGATATGTTAAGTAACAGGACTAAGAAAGAGCAGGATTAAGAAATTTTCAGTGTCTTTTGATATCAGCAATAAATAATATTATATCAAAATAATAAGTCACTACTAAAATTTCAATGTAGTTCTATAAGATTTAATGTTCACTGTAATTATGGGCTCACTGTAATTATGAAATACAACTTATTATTTTGGTTTTGAGGCTGACTATATCCCTAATTTCCACATCTCCTTGTTAAGCTTTCTTTAATGTTAATTTTTCAACAGTTTACTCAATGCAAAAATTACTCAGATAATTCCATCTTTTTCCTTACTTTGGAAAAACACTTAGATTGTAAAGAAAAAGATATATTGCCACCTAGTGGAATATAGGAGGAATCAATTTTTGTAATTCAGGTTCTAAACTGCAAAATGTTTAAACTACAACCAATGTCTTTAACTGATTTTTAGTTATTAAATAATTATGCCATGCTAATTAAAAATGCCTTCCATAGTTCAGTATGACATTACTTTAAGTTACAGATTTTAATGTTTTAACAACCACTTAGAGGCTTATGCGACTGCTTTATGCTCTGTCATGACATTGCACATTGCCTTTCTCAAAGATACATAACTAAAATGATTTTTAAAAAATCAACAGCATGGTAAATTCACAATGTAAGTATAGTAGACTTAATTTGAACCATTCTATCCCTGGATGTATTTCCTCATCTAAAAATATGCGGTTTAACTACATGACTGTTAAGATATTCTCAATTTTAACAAAATAAGGCCATACATTTACAATAGACTTACACTTTTAAGGTCAAGTTGTTTTTTTTTTTTTTTTAATAACTAGGGGATTGCTCAAGTTTGGCTTAAGAAAAGTGCTTGTGAGTGAGTAGATGTTGTTCTTGGAATAAGGTTTCAGCACAGAACTAAAAGAAGCTTATTAATGGGAAGGAACTTCCTATCTATTTATTTGGTTGCCAGGTTGCCAGAGATTTTTTTTCTCCACAAGAGTAAGGTCACCTGGCTAATTTTAACTCCAGCAATTACATTTTTATCCAGCCAAGCGATCCTTACAACTTCTCTTTGGATATACCATCTTTTATTGTTTCCTGTCCTGAAGTTTAAGGTAAAGTTGTTATCAAGGGATATACTGCTTTTGACTTTTAGCGGTGGTGGATGGAGGATGATAGTAACTACTTAATGACCCCCAAAAGACCTTTTCACCATAGCCCAGGAAAGGAAAGGAGAAGTTTAATACTTCTTTTAGTAGCCCTTGGTATGTCTTGAGAATGTAGCAACCCTTAGTCACTTCCATACTATGTGGATGTCCTGTGGAAGGGTTTTATTTCAGATGATGTCACTCAGGAGAGCTTAAGTGATCAAATTGGTTTGGATTAAATTGTTGGTTAAATTTCCTTCTATACAGCACAGAGATAAAAGTATCCCTTTAATCATTTTCCAAATAGGATGAGTTTCATGTGAAAATGTCAAGAAGCGTAAAGGAAATTAAGAAGTATGTTAAATTCTGGACGTAATGAAAAACTACAAATAACTAGTTGGCTACAATTGCTTAACTTTAGAATATTAAGTTATGAGAAAACACAAATTGTGTGTGTACCTAGAGGACATAGAAGAGATTAGTATTACTTTCTGGTGATAGCAGTACTTTCTAGTGGCTCCCTTGTTTCACCTTTTTATTCTTTTCTCACAACAACAACTAAAACAAAAAAAAGAGAGAGAAGGAATAATGGTTAACTTTTCAGATTATATTTGGTCTGAATAAAGTCTGGGAAAATTGGAACGCTGAAAGGAAGAAAAAAGATTGGATCTCATTTTTCTTTCTGAAATTTTTTTTTGTGTGTTCTCTTTAGAAATAATTCTTAGGTGAATTTTACAGAACCTATTGCCCATTTTACCTTCTCTTTTGCAATAAACAAGGTAGCAGAAAACTTTGAGTCTAAAGTAAGAGGACAAAAACATCCTGCCTTCTTAAGTCCTATTGTTTTTCTTCTACTGTTTTTATATTACTAATAATTGAGCAGCCAGAATCACCTAGTTTCAGAGGTAAACATATCAGTTTAGCATATAAAGTACTCTGTTCTATCTCACATTGCTTTTATTGTCAATGTCACCAGCCTATTATGGATCTTCTAATTTCTCAATTAGGCAGCTAGCTTCCACAATACAACAGGGAAGAGGGATACTACATGCCTAAAATCAACAGTTAGATGTGACAAGGACAAATTAAAGGTCATGACACATGTCAATAGGGAAACAATTTCTACAGGTTTGAAAGAAAAATCATTTGGATTGATATATGACTTGAATTTCAACATAATTTATTTGTTGGCTGAATTGACACATCTGTCAAATTATTATTATTATTATTAGTAGTAGTAGTAGTAGTAGTAGTATTAGTATTAGTAGTAGTAGTAGAAGTAGTATCCATATGATTATTCTCCTTAAGATGGGCACTTCCCTATGTTGTGATAGTACTACTAGGTAAGCAACCCAGTGATAAGATCTTACCAAGTAACCTGTAATTAAAATAATCCATTTTACAAAAGATACCTGAAAGACCTGGAAAAAAATCTTATTAAGTGAAATAAGCCAGACCCAAAGAAACATAGGTCCCATGTTTTCCCTTATTTGCAATAATTAGTATATGTCTAGGATAATCTTAGCAGATGAGCAGAATAGCTCAATAGCTATGTGTATATGACCATATAAGTGATGCTAAGCAAAAGGAACTCCAAGATATGGACACAAGAGTTTTTCTTTGTTATTGTTGTTTCTAATGTACTATGTGATTTCTTGTTTCTTTTGTGTGTTCTTTTCCCTACGGTATATCCCCTGTTGTCAGTGTATTTGATTTTGGTACTCTGGTATTGTATATACATTTATTTGAATTAGGGAAGGGAAGGGGAACAGCAGAATGGTGAGACAAAGGACAAGGGGGAACCAATGAAATAGCGATATACACAAAACAATATGTTGGAAATGATCTGTACAACTTGGTGGGGTGAGGGTGGGAGTGAGGAAAAGTAGAAAATTAAAGGAAGGTGTTACAAGTTTGACAAGAAATGTACTCATTACCTTACTTATGTAACTATAACCCTTCTGTACATCACCTTGACAACAAAAAAATAAAATAAAATAAAGAAAACATCTCAAGTGCAGACCCATGAATAGTACTTTATATTACTTACTGTTTCAATTGTGCTCTTTACAGTTTATAAATTATTAGCTGATAATTAATCAAATTATTGTTTAATAAAAAGAGGTATATTCCCCCAAATGCCTGCTCATTTGCTACACATTCCAGGGAGACTAATCTTAGAAAGGTAAAGGTCTTATTTTAAAAAATGAACAGGGATTTCTGAAGTTGTACATGTTAAATTCCATGCATTTTTGTATGGTCCTTAATAGAAAAATGTGGTAGCCTAATGTAATACTTTGGAAATGCTGTTGCTACACAGAATTTAGAGAATGTTCTGCTGGAAAAATGTCTGAGAAACATAGTCTTACAATACTGATCTATTTAGGTAATAACTCTCAATTCTATTCAATGCAATTATACATATGCATGATAAGAAGCTTATTTATATTCCACAAAACATTCATTTTTGGCAAGCAGCCTAGATTATTCTAGTGTTCTAAGAGTCAAACAAATGCCCCAGAGATTCCAAGTCTTTGTTTCTTTTTTCAGTATTTCAAAGCCTAATAATGCTTTGTCCTCTTGTTGCTTCAGTCTAAAAAGTACACTAATTGACAAGTGACACAAGCTACCTCGATGCATTCCGTATCCACTTTAGAGGGAGAGCATTCACTAGAGAATTATACTTGGTAGCAGTAACACCTTTGTGTATTCGAGTGAATATATTTAGCTGTCAGAATACAGGAGAAAAGTCACAATTCCGAGTGTTTTAGTTCACTCTGTGTTTCCTTTTAGCTTTCTTTATTAGAACATTGGTGAGACAGAAAGTAAGTCAGAGTTAAGAATTACGCAGCTAATAAAAAATATCCAGATACTGAGATCCCTGGTAACTTGAAGATTAACCAATGACCTTCCTTCCCTTTTCTAGACTGTTGGAAGGTAGAATAGAAGAAGAAAAGGGAATCAGAAGGGAACCTTCCACGACCACTCAGTGGCCATTGCAATCTGAACTGTCACCAAAAATCTAGGTGACTCCATGTTCTGTTCTGTTATCTGGAATATTGAACACTATGTGGTGGTATAGTAAAGTCTTCAGATAAACTATGGAAATCTCAGTCACATCGAAGATACTAAAGTAAAAATGATCATTTTCCCAATTCCCCCCTTGCAGGTGAATTTTCCATTCCCTGTGGCTCCAGAGGTATAAACATATTTCTTCCATGTGGACATGGAGAAGAGATTTCCTGTGATCTTTCTGTATATAGAAAAGGATGATGGGAAACAGTGGAAAAATATGTCCAAGGATCTAAACTGTTTCCCCTTACCTCCTTTTCTGAGAATTGAAGATAGGAAATGAACACCAAGTCCAGTATGAACCCAGAAGCCTCCATTCCTCAGAGTAGATTCCTTATCTTCCCTAAACATCTTAGTAAAAAATCCATCCCCTCCCTCCTCCCCCCTACTGTTTTGGAAGCTCAGCACTCCCCAGCTCCCTCCCCTGGTGGTCTGGAGGTCTGGAGGAGCCCAGGAATGCTGGCCTTTAGGGCATAGGCCAGACCTGTTTGCTCACTCCAGCTTGGAGTGAGCTGTGTGGGAAGGTGCTGATAAATTGGCTACTTCAGAGTCTAAGATGCTTTCTGAGCGTTTGTATATACTGTGAGACAAGCTGTCAAATGGTCGCTAAGGAGTCTGTATTCTAAAAGAATTAAAGCATGGATTTTATTACCATACTATCTGGTGAAGCCCTAAAAAATTCTATGTAAAATACGTTCACAGATATATATATATATATATATATATGTATATATATATATACATATATATATATATATATATCTTTGGAAAGTAACCAGCTAATTTCTTTAGATTTTCTCCTTTTTTAATTACTTAAGTGCTAGAAGAATCTGAACCAAAGTAGATATTTTATAATAATGGTCTAAATATAATGGTCTATAAGTCATGTAAAAAAAAAACAACAAAAATCATACAGGGTAAAGGAGAATTGTTTAACTCAGTCTTAGCTGAATGAAGTTTTAAAGTAAACATGAAAAATAGACAAAAGTAATATTATGATTATACATTATTCTATATCCCATTATCTTTTCAAATTTCTATGACTAAAGTAGGGTTGAACTAGCAAAGGTTTCATAGTTACTGAAGCCACACAAGTCTTATAAAATGGCATAGTATTAGCTGGAGAAGACCTACACAGAGTTCAGCTTCTACAAATTTGTTAGCTTCCTACTTGGATGTGTTGCTCACATGGTACAGGACAACTATGGGGTACTGAGTTCAAACCCTGGTACCATCTCTAAGTAATAATTTTTAAAAATGCTCAATCTTAAAATGACCACTGTTTGTACATATTTATTGGGGAATGTCTATAGAGTAACTGTCTAAAAATTCTCTTACCTGAAGATAATTAGAGTGGACAGATAAACAGTAAACTGGGCCAGGTTTCATGGCACATGTCTAAAATCTTAGTATGGGAATCATTCAGGGTACTTCTATATGTGATTTGGAATTTGCATACAATTTCTAGGCTTACAGGGAAAATTTCCTCGAATCCTGCCTTCCCTTTCCTACTCTCTTCCTTGCCCTGCCTTGCACACCCCTCTCTTTCCCTCCCTTTCCTTCTGCCCTTCTTCCTCCTCTTCCTCCTCCTCCTCTTTTTTTCCCCTGTGCTGAGGATGCTGGGTAAAACCTCTACCATGGAGCTATATTCTCTGGCCCTAAATTTCTTATTTTGTTTAAATTTTGTTTCATTTTCCCCCAACCTTGGGGAGGGAAGGGGGAGGGTGGGCGGCATCTATGTATGTATGTATATATGTATACACACATATGCTTGGTGAAAGAAATCACATCTTTTACATGGTGAAGATTTCTTTCGCTTTTCCCCTTTTATTACATCACCATAAATCAACATCTTGTGAGCTTTTGAAGTGAATTTTCTTCATGTTCCTGAAGTCAGAGAGCAATTGGTGCTGATTGATGACCTTGTTTAGCAGATGATCTGGGCTGTGTCAGAGGATTGGACTTACTGCAGAATCCCAGTGCTCCGCATGCGCGGTGTCAGTCTTGAAAACGTGTGCTGTGGACCTGCTACGTGGGAGGTAAAACACCTGGACGGATGAGCTCGGCGGTTCTTGAGTCTAAACGGTATCTGTCACAGGCTGAACAAACATGCATTTTGCCCGATAAGCTGCATACAATGTGCAAAAGGTGTTTTTAAAAGTTTACCTTGTTTTAAACATATTATTGTACTGGGGGAATGTGTGAAACGACTCAACTACTGAGTTTTTAAAAGTTGAAATCAATAAAACTAAGCACATGTGTGTTTCAATATGTGATCCAGATTTTAGGTCTTCAGTGACTCATAATTAAAAGAAGAACCATCCCCCTCCCAGGACTCACCCCCTTCTCCCCCCCAAAAAAAGAACCAACGTTATTTTATTTATTTATTTATATTGTGAAAATACTGTACAGAGGGGTTACAATTACATGGGCAAGATAATGAGTACATTTCTTATTAAGCATTGTAGCCTCTTCTTTGTTTCCCTTTCCTATCCCATCCTCCCCCCACCCAACCATCCTCCTCCCCCACCAAAGTTGTAAAGTTCGTTTTCAATATAACGACTTGTACATCTCATTGTTGCAATGGGTCCACCTGTATCCCTATTTAAACATTTTGTTTTTTTCCCTTCCCCTCCACAAATTATAACAACATCAAATACAGTGAAAGCAGGGGTTATACCTAGGGGGAGGGACATACAAAGCAACAAAGAAATAATCGTATAAATGTGTTAGAAACAATTGCATGAAAGAAAAAAACATTTGAATACATATCTTAGGGTTCATTTCCCTAACATCACCTTATCTGACCTTTTCTGCTTGTCTCAGACAACCCAGATGCCCCTCAGTAGATGAATGGATCAAGAAAATGTGGTATATATACACAATGGAATTCTATGCCTCCATCAGAAAGAATGACATTGCCCCATTTGTTAGGAAATGGAAAGACTTGGAAAAAATTATATTAAGTGAAGTAAGCCAGGCCCAAAGAAACATAGGTGCCATGGTTTCCCTTATTTGCAATAACGAATGTGTCTAAGAACCAACTTTATGACTGAAGCTAAGAGCCCACTAGAGGTCACTTTCTCAACTTATTTTCCTTAATAACAAGAATTCAGCCTTGATTACTGTTGCATTCTCTTTTACACATTTATTTCATTAGACATTCATGCGAAAACTTTTTTTCCTTCCAGAACAATTTTTGTTATTTCTCAAAACTTTCCCCCATCTTCCTGATACTTATTCCTCAGAACTTCTAATTATTCCTTGGGATCACATATCCTTAATTTCCAAGTACAATGTCTATTGTTACATTTGTGTGTGTGTGTGTGTGTGTGTGTGTGTGTGTGTGTGTGTGTGTGTGTGTCTGTGTGTGTGTGTGTCTGTGTCTATGTCTGTGTCTATGTGTATGTGTACCAGTCCTGGGATTTGAACTCAGGGCCTATGTGCTGTCCCTAAGCTTTTGCTTAAGGCTAGCACTCTCCCACTTGAATCAATCCCCACTTGCAGCATTTTTGTAGCTAATTGGAGATGAAAGTCTCATGGACCTTCCTGCCTGTGCTGGTTTAGAACCAGCATTTTTATACCTTAGCCTCCTGAGTATCCAGGATTATAGACATATTGTTACATTCTTAATAATCTTGTGAGTACCTAATCAAATCTGTACTACTTCTCATTATTTAAAGGTTTCTACTTCAGCCTAAACAAGCTGTGTTTATTTCCTAAAGTTTAGCAAACCTTATACTGCTGTCTTAGCAGCAACAAATCAGAAAGTATACAGATGTTTTAAGACTGTGAAAAAAACTGTTTGAGGGCTGGGAAGGTGGCTCAGTGGTAGAGAGCTTGCCTTGCATGCATGAAGCCCTAGGTTCGATTCCTCAGCACCACATAAGCAAAAAGAAAAAAGCCGGAAGTGGCTCTGTGGCTCAAGTGGTAGAGTACTAGCCTTGAGCTGAAGAGCTGAGGGACAGCACCCAAACCTAGAGCTCAGGCCCCACGACTGGACCCCCCCCCAAAAAAAATATCTGTTTGATTTCTGCCTCTTGCTACAAACATCAATATTACTGAAAAATGTTGCATGAAAACTTTCTGAATTTTAATCTTTGGAATTTGTTAGTCCTGATTTGATTTCACTAGTGAAACTATTTTTTGAGCTGTTGTTTTAAAAAATCAGTAGTTTATGACTACTGATAGAGCACTTTCTTAGCATGCTTAAGACTCTGGATTCAATCTGTAGCTCTGCAAAAAGCAAGCAAACAAACAAAAGGCCAAAGCTGTTAAGATATAAATGCTTGGTGTATTTTGTTTAACTAAAGGGTACTTATTGGACCATTTTCTCAAGCTAGAGTATGACAACCTTCATACTCAGGTGGTTTAATTACTTGTGCATAAGAAGTAATATTACAAACATAATCATGTGTATACACTATTATGCCATCTACTATAATCTTACATTCTGACTTCCCAAATGCTTAATATCCCCTTCCTATATCCATGACTATATTGATTTAATTTTTTTCTCCACTCTCTTTACAATTCAACCTAAATAGGCAGTTTCAAACTCAACGCTATATTCTCATTCATCATCATCTATTTATGTGTCCTGTAACACAGGCTGCTTTTACAAAATTTCTTACACTCTTGAAAAGACATTGCTGCTGAAAATATGTAATTCTGTCAAAAAAATGTTAAAACATCAGGTGTGTTCTCAATGATTGCATGTGTAATAACTAATTTTAACAGCATTATTTGCTAAAATTAAAATTGCACATGAATATTTAGCCTGTGTCAAAGGGTGAATATTACAGATAAGACTGGAGTTTCCATTCTAATCTTCAAATCTTCTCCTTTATAATTCCTTTTGTGTATTCTTCCCGATCTTTTGCTAAACATGTGCACTCTAATGTATGCCTACTTAGAATATATACTATACTATTTTGGGTCTATATGTATTTGAAATTGATGTTATAGACCACAGAAAAGTTCCATTTAGGTGTTCAAGTTTTGTTCCATAATAGATATTAGAGATATATGTTGTTTACTATAAGTCTTTCTCTCTTTTGAAGGACACATACTGCCCTTGAGAATGAATATACGTGTAGTGAACTTACTCATTTTTATTAAGAAGAGCGTTTAGTCTGCTTTTCTCTTCCCCTCTTACTATCTGGTCACGTATATCTTTGTATGTATGGTCAAGCACTCTTCTATAGGAGGTACTAGAATATGATTGCTAGACCACAGGAAAGGGTGGGGGCGGTGAACACTTTAATAGATAACACCAACTTACTTCTCCAAGTGGTGCAACAATGTCTTAATTAACAGACTTCAAAAATACCAGGTTCCTTACACTTTTTTTTCCTGCAGGTGCCATCAAACTAAGTTGTTATTCTTTGAGACTTTTTGTTTTTGTTTGGTCGGTCCTGGGCCTTGAACTCTGGGCCTGGGCACTGTCCCTCAGCTCTTCAGCTCAAGGCTAGAGCTCTACCACTTGAGCCACAGCACCACTTCCTAAGTTGTTATTCTTATTTGAAAATTACCTATTAATTCTATTTAAATTAATCATCTTTTCATAATTTATTATCTGTGCTTCCCCTTCTGTGACTTGTTTGTTCTTTTTTGCTCAGTTTTTCATTCTATCATGTACTTTTTCTATTAATCTTTGGTTTTAAAACACCTTATTTACAAATGTTATTTGCTATATTTATGCACCAGTTCATCTTTAGTTCTGACATTGCTAATCATTTCTGCCTTAAAGATATCATATAATGTTGAATTTCTCAATTCTTTGGATTTTGCTTTTAGTATCTCGCAAGCCCATTTCTATCCCTAAAACAAGTGTGTTATCTTATGTCTTTTGTAATTGATAAAGCAATTATATTACTATTCCTCTCATTTAGTTCTTATTGTACAAGCGTTATTTTCATGTGCAACTATACAAATCTCTTCTCAGTCCTTTTTTGCTCAAGTAAGTAACAAAGATTCCTGGTATTTTTTTACAGGTTTTAAATTATACTTTTATCATAATGAGAATTTAAGAAAAATTTTGGCATAATTATTCCTTATTTTATTTAATTCTGCAATATTTCATATAATTTATTATACTAATAAATTATTAATATTCAGGTATTCTTGTATAACATAACATTGTACTTAAAAATTGGTAACTTTTTCTAATTTTTATTCTTCATTTTTGTCAAAGTTATCCCTGTTATGGAATCAGCTTTTCAAAATTCTACCAAAATTCTATTGGAAGTGAGAATGACACTGAATTTACATATTAATTTGGGATGAAATGGTGTATTGAGCATATCATTCATAAGTGTATCTCTGAAATTTTATGTCAAGAACATTCTCCAGGTGACTTATAGTTTCCAGTTGACTAGTCTTGCAAGGTTTCTTCCTAGTCGTGTCATGGGTTTTAGTACTGTGAATCCAACCTTTTGTCTTCTGCCCATTTCTGGTAAATGGAGTGTGAAGAAAAGCCACAGATGGTTACAGATTGAGCTTGTTTCTTTCTATTTTGCATCTTTTTCATTGTTTTCACTAACAAGCTGCCTTAAAAAATGGGTTGCAATTAAGTATGGATCCAAAGGTTGACTGTTTAAGTGATTCCTCTTTTAGAAGTGGTCCCTCGGGTTAATTTTAATTATTAATTCTAATAATTTGCCAGGCAATTCTCCTGAATGGTTTTAATGTCAGTGATCATTTCATCACCAAGTAATAACAATGTGCTTCCTTTTTTATCAAGATATAAGCTTTTACATAACTTATGCAATGCATTGCATTAACAAAGACCTTTAAAATGCTGAGTGGAAGGAACATTGGCCATTCATGTTTTCATTAATTATAAATAGGAAAAAATTAATACCTCATTCTTATGATTTTTTAGGGGGGGTTCTGGTCATGGGGCCTGAACTCTGGGCCTGGGCGCTGTCCCTCAGCTCTTCACCTCAAGGCTAGCGCTCTACCACTTGAGCCATAGCTTTTTTTTTTTTTCTGCTTATGTGGTGCTGAGGAATCGAACCCAGGGCCTGATGAATGCAAGGCAAGAGCTCTACCACTGAGCCACCTTCCCAGCCCCTCATCGTTATGATTTTGCCAAAATATTTTACTGCCACCTTTTATTCAGTTAGGGAACTTTTTTTTTTTTAATTCGCAAATAACAATACAAGCAACTAACCTTTGGATCCATTCTTAATTTGTTGTTCTAAAGCTGCTTGTTAATGAATACTGTTGCAAAGATATAAAGAACATACCACTGGCATGTTTTTTTTAAAATACCAAATTAAACACTTGTGTAAACTGTAAACACTTTGTCCTTAGCCTAGGTTAAATACAGTTCTCTACCTATCACATGCCAGCACTACACAACTAAACATGGTTAGTAAAATATACACAATCATGCTACTGCTCACACTTTAAGTTCAGGACTTTGACTAAGCACAGCCCAGAAATCTTGTTATGCTTCACGTGTTCATTGTCTTGGAAAAGCTCCCTGCATCTGCAAACATGCTGTATTCCTTTTGATTAGCTATGTGTCTCTCTGCAGTTAAGCCATCTAAATGGATCTTGGGATTTATTGAACATTTAGCTGAAGAAATTATTCTTTTGCTCTTTCATCCTCAAATTTTGTCTCATTCCTGGGCCATTCCCAGGACAAAAATATGGTAATATCTCCATACAACATTCTCCTCCTCCTCCTCCTCCTCCTCCTCCTCCTTCTCCTCCTCCTCCTTCTCTCCCTTTTTCCCTCTTCCTACTCTTCTTCCTCTTTGCCTTCTCTTCTTTTTCTCCTTCCTTCCTCTCCACCTCCTCTCCTCCCCCCTCTTCCTTCCCCATCTCCTATTCCTTCTTTTTCATGTAACAACAAAACTCCTTGAAATACTAATCTTTGCTCACTTTCTCTTCTTATATCCTTTCTTGACTCCATTCCATAAGGCTCTCTTCCACAACACTTCCATGATACAACTCTTGGCAAAGGCACTAATAAATATCCTACTGTAAGATCCAATGATTATTTTTATCTTTAATTAGCGCATACTGCTTATATACTCTCTTTGAGACATTTTCCTTTGCTTATTTTTTCTTTTACTGACAAGTAGTGGTTTCTACCTTTATTTGTTTTATTTTTGTGATACAAATTAACAAGACATTAAAACCTTTTTTGTTTTGCTGTTACATACGGTCAGCTTCCTAGCAAGATATGAGTCCCCACAAATGGCTGTTAGAAAGTGAAGAATAAATTGTGTTTCCTCCTCTGTTAAAGACAGAACCCTTCATGAAATATTTTCTTTATTTGCCTTCTGAAATGCCTATCTTGGATAATTCCTCTATTGAAACCTTTTAGTTTCCTTGGTTGTTTGCTTTTTATGTCCCTTAACTCTTACTTCAGAGGCATACCAGAGTCTACTGCCTGACCACATTTCTTCAACGGTTCTACTTACTTGTCCTTACTTATCTTGTCCTATGTCTTTAAACATCATTATAAGCTGGTAATTCCTAACCAGATAAACCTGTGTGAACCACTTTCTTAAAGTTCAGACTGATGAATACCCAGCTCTTATTTGATATCTTCAATGGTTGTGTAACAGACAACCACATTTTAATATGACCCAGACATAATTCTTAATATCTAACCCTCTCTCTTATGATACTAGTTGTTGCATTAGAGCAAGTAAATACAAGTTATATACTCATGGGTTCTCATACTAAAAAATCTTTTTTTTTTGGGTCCGGTTGTAGGGTCTGAACTCTGGGCCTGGGGCTGAGCTCTTCAGTTCAAGGCTAGCACTCTACCACTTGAGCCACAGTGCCACTTCCAGCTTTTTTCTGCTTATGTGGTGCTGAGGAATCAAACCCAGGGCCTCATGAGTGCAAGGCAAGGACTCTACCACTGAGCCACCTTCCCAGCCCCCCTAAAAAAATCTTGAGTTATACTAGATTCTTGTATTTGTTTTTCCTACTCCAGAATTCATGATGACTTTAAGATCACTGATTTAATAAAAATAATATCCCTGTGTTACCATCTTTTTCTTCCTACTCTGAGTAGATCTGATTTAAATTTCAAAGTAGCTATTCTGATAGTGATACTGAGAATTGACTATAGAGGAGGGCAAAAATAAAATCAATTTGATTAAGAGGTATTATAAGAATTCACAATGGAGATGGTTGTAACTTCACCTAGGCTTTTGGTGGCAAAGATAGTGACAGTAAAATAAAAATCATGGATGCTTTCCATTATGAGAAAACTTAAATATATTTGGATTTTAAATATATATGCAACCAGGAATAATAACCACATGTACTTATACCTATCTTCTAGAAGTAACAGTGATTCATTCATGAGTAATTCTTTTTCTTCTGTCTTCCTACTCCTTGTTTTACTGGATTATTTTAAAGCAAGCTCTAGGAGCCAAATTAGTTTGGTATGTAATCTTCAAACAGTAATACTATATCTGGGTGCTGGTGGCTCACAACTATAATCCTAGCTACTCACAAAACTGAGAGCTGAGGATTGAAATTTGACGCCCGCATGGGTAGGAAAATCTGTGAAATTCTTGTGTCCAATTACCCACCAAAATAAAATAGCCCAAAGTGGAGCTGTGGTTTGAGTGACAGAGCACTAACCTTGAGCAAAAGAGCTATGGGCCAGACATGGGCTCTGAGTTCAAGCCCCAACCCCAGCAACCCCCAAAAGAAGTGATACTTTTAAAACATAAATTATAACCTTTAAAAAGTTAAGAATAAGCATCATTAAATATCAAATCAGTGTTCAATTTTTTCCCTATTGCTTTATGATAATTTTATAATGTTTGACTTAAGAATTAAATTGCAATTAATTTATGTATGCCTTATCTATTTTTAAACCCAAAACTTCCAGCTGGGCACGGGGGTTCATGCCTGTAATCCTAGCTACTCTGGAGGCTAAGATCTGATGATCATGGTTCAAAGCCAGCCTGGGTAAGAAACACTGTGAGACTCTTATCTCTAAGTAACAACTTTCAAAATAAATCAATAAAATAAAATAAAAGCCAGAAGTGGCATTGTAGCTCAAGTGGTAGAGCATTAGCCTTGAGTGAAAAAGTTCTATGATAGTGCTCAGGCCCTGATTTTAAGCTTCAGGACTGGCACAAAACAAAACAAAACAAAAACTTAATCTTTCCATCCCCTTAAAATGTATTTCACAAAAAGAGTGGACATGTCCTATAAAATATATTATGTTCTAGATTTTTCTTACTGAAATATCACATCCCTCTGGCACTTTTTCTTATATCTGGCAGATCTTTAGAGGTTGGTTATAATTCTTCTCAGCAGTTGCACATCTGATTGTCTCCTTTAAGAATGATAATTATCATTTATATCAGTGCTTTGACAACACATGATTTTGAAAAATGGTGACATTCATTCTATACTTTAGTTTTTACCTAGAATATTTCTGTTTCATTTACATCACTTCAAAAAGTAGAGCCTAAGACACAAACTTGGCTGCAAATAGTTTACTGTGGAAAACGATTCCAGAAAAAAGGACATAAGGGGAAGGGAATGGTGTGTTGTCAAGTTGGTCACCACTGTGAGCAATGGTAATACAATCACACTGGGATTTCCTGAGGAGCGGTACAGAATACACTTCATAAATGTCTCATCAACCACAAACAGGCAAACTAGCTCTGGTCCCTTGTTAGCCAAGTGTTGATCCATGGAGCATTAACTCCTTTCTATATCTAGCTTATTATATAAGAAGTAAGCCAGATACATTTCAGTAAATAGTCCAAACTGAAGTGATTGAATCTTCCTAGAGCAGGAAGAATGAGACTTATTGGTACAGCTAATGTGTTTGTAGTTTACAGTCCTGGAGAATGTAGAGCAAGAGGCTAGGAGACAGTGAAAAACTTCTATAACAAAATCTTTATAATTTTTGATCACTACAAAGAATAAAAAAGTAAATTGATCTCACTTTATTTTCATTGTTTTCAGAATAATGAGTTCTTTCCTTAGAACCATAACCAAGATATAGTAGTGCATATGTATGTTTTTTTAAGATCATAGTGAATTGATAACATAAACATATTTAATAGGGTTAAATCCATTTTACATAAATCCTATGGGAGTTTTTCTAAATATAGCTAAATTATTCAATTTATTAAGTTGGCTCCTGAGTCTTGGAGAGTCTTAACAGTTTTCTTATTCTCAGGTTTAACAAAACAGCAAATTTCTGCTCCATACCCGATGAGCCATGAGTTTAAGAAGTACAATTCTTCTAATAATGATATTTAGAGATTACCTTTTGGATAGCAGAAATGTATATGGTCTGAAAACCTAGGCAACAGAACTTCCAGAAAGGACTTGATACAGAGCATGAATGAAAGGGGGTGCAATAAAAAATAATTCTGTCTGGCTTGTTCTGTGTCAGCTCAAGATGTCTAGAAGCGTAAGGTTGTCGGCAAGTGAGAGAGCAAAGGCATAGGAATTAAAATGGAGTATGATCTGGACAGGATGAACGTTAAGTGTGGATATGTAATTAGATATAGGAGGCTGGATTGGGTGCATAAACATACAGATATATGTATCATCATGAGAATTCTTGAGCTCATCAACAAATACAGTTAAAGAAATGAAAGAAACCAATGACAAAGTCCCCAGACAGGTATTACTCCTGATTAAGAGGTTGGTGAAAAGAGTGGAAATCAGAAAAGGTGTTAAAAATAAGACATGCCTAAGAAAGAGTGTACAGAGACCTACCAAGTCAATGGAGGTGGTATCATTGAGTCCAGGTGAGAAAAGTGTTTCTCTATAGATTACGACTAATTGGGTTGAATGCTGCTGAAAAGGGTAAAAATCATCAAAACTGGGAATTTTTGGTTATATTCAGCACCTTCACAACAATAGTGATAGAGAAATTTCACTGGTCTATTTGGAATAAGCACAGAACTGAATGATTGTAAGCTATATATGCCAAAGAGTTTATAAATCTTTTTTTTTGGGGGGGGGGGTCCGGTCGTGAGGCCTGAACTCTGGGCCTGGGCGCTGTCCCTCAGTTCTTCAGCTCAAGGCTAGCACTTTACCACTTGAGCCACAGCGCCACTTCCGGCTTTTTTCTTTTTGCTTATGTGGTGCTGAGGAATCGAACCCAGGGCCTCAGGCATGCAAGGCAAGCGGTCTACCACTAAGCCACCTTCCCAGCTCCCCAAAGCGTTTATAAATCTTTTTGTGTCAGTGATTCCTTCCTTCCTTCCTTCCTTCCTTCCTTCCTTCCTTCCTTCCTTCCTTCCTTCCTTCCTTCCTTCTTTCCTTCCTTCCTTCCTTCCTTTCCTTCTTTCTTTCCTTCTTTCTTTCCTTTCTTCCTTTCTTGCCGTGGGGCTTGATCTCCTGGTCTGAGTGCTGTCCGTCAGCTCTTCAGCTCAAGGCTAGTGCACTACCACTTGAGCCACAGCACCACTTCCGGTTTTCAGGTTTATTGGAGAAAAGAGTCTCACGGACTTTCCTGACCGGTCTGGCTTTGAACCTCAATCCTCAGATCTCACTCAGCCTCCAGAGTAGATAGGATTACAGGCATGAGCCACCGGAGCCCGGCTGTCAGTGATTCATTTATCTATGTGTGCGTCCCCACTGCAACCTCAAATGACCATAATTTAAAAATAAACCTTATCATCTAATGGAGCAAGAACCTCTTCCTCACTTTTCAGAAACATCTTCAGAGTTCTTGGTCTTTTACTCAGTGTAGACAGCAACAAATGTTCCAAAAGATTCCACATATTATCGAACTAATTGGAGCATTTAGCCAAATGGCTAGATTTCAGACTCAATTGCTTTCTTATACATGGAATCAAACAGCTAGAAAATTTGATTAACAAAAGGTATTTTAACCAAAGCATTAAAGAACGTGAAATATGTTGGCAGTAAAAACATTTGTTTTTCTTCTTTAGGAGGAAAATTATAAAACCTTATTGAGTTTTAAAAATTTATAAAAACTTTATAAACCCTGTTCTCTTTAATTTAAATTAAAACCTAAATAAATGAACAAGTATATCATGCTCACTGAAAGGAGATTAACCATTACAAAGGAAACAGTTCTTTTCATTGTATTATATCATAGGTATTGAAGAAGAAGATAGAGTCGTAGGGAACATTTGCACTTCTGAATGGGAAGCAGAGAAGTCAAAATAGAGATTCTGCAGGATGCCTTGTGTTCTGCATTGAGTGTCATGGGAGAATGTTTGGGAAAATAAGGCTGGAAAACATTGTCAGAAGGACTGAACAGCCCCTATTACCTCTGGCTGTTAATGAAGAGTTTTTATATCTAGGTAGTATGAATCACTGCTGTATTTTGAAAGAAAAGTTGCACAAAGAGATGTGGATGGGTAGAATGGAAATGGAGACAGTGATCTAAGAAGCTGGAAAAGATGCCAGTTCAAGGTGACAACGATTAGTCAATAGAAAAAAAAAATGAAGAAAAGCATTGAGAAAATTTGGCTTGACATTCAGACTGAGAAGGAACATAGCAGAGTTAACAGAGAAGATTGGTGACCATGGAAAATAGTATAATGTTTGTCCAAATTTTTATTTCTGAAAAAAGTAAAAGGCTGTGACCAAATAGTAAATTTTACTTTATCCTGTGAATCAATAAAATACTGCATCTTTTTACTTTCTAGAAGCCTCATAATTTCTGATATGACTATAAGCTTTGTCATTGTCTTGATTTCCCATGACATCAATTTGCATCAGTGGTTCTTTTCAAGTTTATGACTCTCTTTCTCGTAATCTCAGCTCATTCAAGTTTCAGAACAACACAGTGAGGCTGGTTTAGCAGCATTGACTATATTGCAAGTGAGAAAATGGAAAACAGTTTTCTTTCATGGTCATAAATAGTTGATTGTTATAAAGTAGAACTAAACTAAGTCTGTTTGACTTAGCCATAAATAACGATGCCATCATCAGTGTTCCCAGTTATGTTGCTGTGGACACAAGGAATGGATGAGTCAGAGGCTACGTTTGTGCAACTTCATTTAATCATTGCTAATTTGGCACACCTGAATGTTGTGAATGTCATGCAGTCAGGATGGTGCCATAGAATATATAGCTGGGGTAGGAATGAGCAAGCAGAAATAATTATCAGAGAATGCAACACAAGCTGTGTAAAACTTACAAGTCTGTTCTGATTTGACTTGAGAATTTAGGCAAGCAATTCTCTCTTGTCAGACTAGAGAGAAATTCTAAATGTTTTAAAATAAAAGTTGAACTTTTTCAGTTACATTTAGCATGTCTTATAGGATTGAAAAATTAGAAGGGAGCCCAATAACCAGTGTTCTAAGGAAATTAGACTGAAGAATTAGTGGAACTTTGTGCTGGTTTTGAAAGGACAGATTTTAGAAATATAAATGCTGGAATTCCAACATAGATAATTTCTTTTTTTAAAACATTTTATTGAAAAGGTGATGAACAGGAAGGTAACAGTTACATAAGAAAGGCTATAAGTACATTTGTTTTGAATCATTGTTACCCCATCCCTCATTATCGCCTTATCCCCCCCAAGTTGTAATGTTCATATCCCACAGAGTGTCAAGTGAGTATCAGTGTTGCTGTGGTTCATCTGCTGTCCTGCTGTTTCTGTGATACCCTTTTCCTTCCACATATTGCGTTGTCTATTATGCAAAACACGAGGTACAAAACACTAAGAGAAACAAAGAAAGAAAAAAACAATTGAGAAAAAAGAATGAACTATATACAGGGTCTAATGAGAGCCTCTTGCTTCTATTAGTTGAAGCATGTTAATATGCTTCATTATATCTAGTCCTATGCACTAAGCACTTGGGTTATTGAGAACCTCTGTTAAGAATATCATATACATATTCTAGTTCTTACAAATGAGGGAGATCATGTGACTTTCTTTTCTTTGGGTCTAGCTTACTTCACTTAATATGATTTTTTCCATGTCTTTCCATTTCCTTAGGAATGGAGTGCTGTTATTTTTTTTCTGATGGAAACATGGAATTCCATTGTGTATATATACCACATTTTCTTGATCCATTCATCTACTGAGGGGCATTTGGGTTGGTTCCATATCTTGGCTATGGTAAATAATGCTGTGATGAACATAGTTGCACTGGTGGTTTTAGTGTGGCCTTGTTTGTGGTCATTTGGGTAGATTCCCAGAAGTGGGATTGCTGGGTCATAGGGGAGCTCTAAGTGTAGTCTTTTGAAGAACCTCCTCACTGCTTTCCAGAGTGGTTGAACAAGTTTGCACTCCCACCAACAGTGTAGTAGCATTCCCTTTGGTTACATCCCTGCCAGCATCTGTTGTTGTTAGATTTCTTGATTATGGACATTCTAACTGGTTTAGGGTGGAATCTCAATGTTGTTTTGATTTGCATTTCGTTTATAGCCAGAGATGTTGAGCAATTCTTCATGTGTCTCTTGGTAATTCGTATATCTTCTTCAGAGAGGTCTATCTTAAGGTCTTTAGCCAATTTTTTAATGAATTTTTTTTCCTTTGGGGGGTTTGTTTTGAGGGAATTTAATTTCTTGAGCTGTTGGTATATTTTAAATATGGGACCCTTGTCTGTTGTACAGGTGATGAAGATCTTCTCCCAGTCTGTGGGGTTTTATTTATTTATGTATTTATTTATGTACATATTTATTTATTTTGCTAGCTATGTCCTTTGCCATGCAGAAGCTCTGCAGTCTAATGAAGTCTCATTTATCCAGCCTTTCTTTGATTGGTTCCAGAATTCTAACATAGATAATTTCTTAAATTTTTAGAAAGGGCTATGGTAGAGAATGCCTGTAATCATAGTACTCAGGGGGGGAGGCAGGAGAATCTCAAATTCAAGGCCAATCTGAACTAGGTAGCAAGATTACGCAAATAAATAAGTAACAAGATTTCCCTCAGTATTGCTGCTACTTGGTAGTAGAGTTGTTACCTAGAATGTAGAAGGCTCTGGGTTCAATTTTCAGTTCCACAAAAGAAAAAAAAACTAGAAGCAAGTTTCCATACAATCATGTTGCTTTAGTATTAATATGTTTAAAATGACTATAGCTATTATTCCTATTAGCTAAATTTTAAACACTTTCTAAGATAGAATAAAACATATTGTCAAAATATATTTTAAAAATTCATACAATGGTCAGGCATTGATGGCTCATGACTGTAATCCTAACTACTCAGGAGGCTGAGATCTGAGGATCACAGTTCAAAGCCAGCCCAGAAAGGAAAGTCTGTGAGACTATTAACTCCAATTAACCACCTGGAACCGGAAATGGTACTGTGGGCTCAAGTAGCAGAGTGCTCTTCTTGAGCTGAAGATTTAAGGGACAGTGCCCAGCCCAGAATTCAAGCCCCATGACAAAAAAAAAAAATCATCCATTATATACACACAGCTCTCATTCTTTATTCTCATTCATTCTCTCTGTCTCTCTGTCTCTCTCTCTCTGTCTCTTTCTGTCTCTCTCTCTGTCTCTTTCTGTCTCTCTCTGTGTAGTACTGGGTATTAGAATCTGAATCTTGGAATTAGGGCTTGCTTGGTTGGTACTCTATCAGTTTAGCCACATCTCCAGTTCTTTGCTGGTTACTTTAGAGAAAGAGTCTCTTGTAGTTTTCTGATCAGTTTGGCTGCAAACTGTAATCCTGTGGATCTGAGTAGATAGAATTACAAGTTACAGATATCTGTCTTTCATATTATTTATAGACAGACAGACAGACAGACAGATATTGGGGTTTCAATTCAGAATTTTGGCTTGCTAAGTAGATGCTTGGCCACTTGACCCATTCTTTAAGCCCTTTTTGCTCTGGTTATTTTTCAGATAGGCTTTTGCTTTTTGTCCATGTTGGGCTTGGGTTACAATCCTATTTGTGCTTCCCATCACAGCTGAGATGACAGATGCATACTACTATATGCAGGTTTTTTTTTCTTTTCTGTTGAGAGGAATTATGTGAATTTATTTTGCCTAGTCTGGCCTGAAATCACCGTCCTCCAGATCTGAACCTCCCATGTAGCTGGAATGGTAGGTACATGCCAGTGCACTGGCTATTGAGTGAGTTAGATGGCTGGCCTCAAACCTCAATCCTACCTATCTAGCTCTGCTTCCCAAGTGTCTGGAGTTACAGGCATGAGCCACTGGAGTCCCACCCTGACTCCAGTCTTATGGATTTCCATTTCAATACTCAAAACTAAAAATTATTGGAAAACAAGTATTTGAGGTTGCTTTTTCAGGTTACTTGTGTACAACTTTTGATCTATCTATCTATCTATATACAGAGAGAGAAAGAGAGAGAGACAGAGACAGAGAGACAGAGACAGAGACAGAGACACAGAGAGATAGATATGTTACTGTAAAGATACTGTACAGAAGGGTTAAAGTTCATTTTCAATATAGTGTCTTGTACATCTCATTGTTACAATGTGGCCTTAATATTTTTGTTCATACTGGGGTTTTGGTCTCACACTTGCTAGGCAAGCACTCTACCACTTGATCCATGACTTTAGCCTTTTATTCTTTAGATTAAGCTGGTTTTAGAACCATATCCTTCTCAGATTCTCATGTAGTTGGGACACAGACACACGCCACTCTTCCCAAGTTGTTTTGAAATAAGGTCAGACTCACTTTTTTGCCTAGGGTTGGCCTTGATCTATAATTCTCCTGCTCTCTACTTCCCAAGTAGCTGGAGTTACAGACATTCAACAAGATGCCCGGTTCCTGGACAATTTTTCTTGTAACTTCATTCAATCTTCCCATAAAATTTCTCTCCCTGGGCCGAGCCCAGGTGGCTTCTGCCTGTAATCCTAGCTACTCAGGAGGCTGAGATCTGAGGATCACAGTTCAAAGCCAGCCCCAGCAGGAAAGTCTGTGAGACTCTTACCTCCAATTAGCCACCAGAAAACTGGAAGTGGTGCTATGGCTCAAGTGGTAGAGTGCTTGGCTTGAGCTGAAGAGCTGAGGGACAGCACCCAGGCCCAGAATTCAAGTCCCACAACTGACCAAAAAAAGCAAAAACAAAAAAACAAAAACCCTCTCCCTAGTGCCCTTTCCCCCATTATTACAGTGGAAATAGTATTTTTGGCACCTATACTTAGATTTTAATCCTACCACTTTCCTGACAGTGTGGCTTTGGAAAATTTACTTTGTCGATGAGCTTCCTTTCCTTCATTTTAAAATTACTCTTATGACACATACCCCTTGGGCTTGCTGTGAGGTATCAGAGGAATGGCATGGAAATGCCGAGCATGCACTGTGTGTCTTATATGGAAGGTAATGGAGGCTTTTTGTTTTTAAAGCTGCTTGTTACTTCTTCCTTAAACTTCTGCTTGAGGGATTTGTTCACAGAAATCATTCTGCACTAAATGGAGCACTTCATCTTTTACAACCCTAATTTCTTTCCCCTCTTCCCCATAGGTGTGTTTTCTTTTCTAACAATGTACAATTCTGTGCACATTTCTGTAATTGGTCCATTTACACATGCTTCATTCAGATTTAACTGCAGAGTTCTTTGTGAAAGGAATGCACGGGCAGATTACTGGTGAGTAAATTGAGAGCCAGAAATTGTAAAATAACTTCCTCAAATACACATGGTACTGTTGCTAGGTCTCTATTTCTAGGTCTATTCTTGATGATATGGACCTGGAAAAATATCACTAAGTACAGTCTTTGAGAGACAAAGAAGGCATGTTTTCTCTCATATGTGGAAGTTAGATATAAATTATAAAGATATATATAAACATATGCATATATGCACAAATGTATTAACTAAAGTATGATGTGTGCCAGGGGGATTCTAATGGTATAGCTCCTTTGAAAACTTAACTTACTGTCTAACAAAATGAATACCAGGAGACTGAAACTACATGTTATAGGGGTGAAGAGGTCAGGGGAGGCAGGCAGATGAATAGAGAGAGGAAGAATAGGAGAATGCAGTTATAATATTCAATGTATATATGTGAAAATGGAACGAGGTAAATCGAGGGATGGGATAGGGTGGGAGAAATAGGGGAGAAAAGTGAAAGGGGTGACATGGATCAAGATTCATGGTGTTCACGAATTGACATGTTGAACTGTCCTTCTGTAAAACTACTTAAAGATAATGATAAAAGAAAATCAAGTCTGCAGTTCTATGACTTCCGTCTTGTTTAGCATGTTAAATTTCTTTGCAATTGCTAAATGACAAGTTTTTGTTAGCTTAACAGAATTTGAGGGCTCAAGAAGTGCTGGAAGGGGTTTTGGGTTACAGTAAGGAGGTGATGCAGAGAGGCTTGGCTACACATCTTTTGCATGTTCCAGCATGCAAAAAAAAAGGCTGGGAGTGACCATTTTCCAAACCCAAAAGAACACTGCTGTGAAACGTACTCAAGTATAATTATCCCCAGCTTCTTCCATTCAACTTGTCTTTCTGTCTTTCACTATTCATGATCGAAGAAAAGAAAGAAAAAACTTAAGGCTTAGATTGTTAGCAAGAATTTTACTAAGAAAGCGCTTTACCAGATGAATCATGTTTCCAGCCCTTTTGCTTTATTTTTTATTTATTTATTTTTTAAAATAGAATCTTCCAATTCTCCCCGAGCAGTCCTCAGACTGTGATCTTCCTAGTCCTGCCTGCCTCCTGGGTGCAGGGACTGCAGGCATGTACTGCCACACTCTTGTCTAGGCAGCTTTGAAATATTTATAACATTCTTTTTTTTTTTTTTGTTGTTGTTCATGGGGCTTGAACTCTAGGCCTGAATGCTGTCCCTCAGCTCTTTAGCTCAAGGCTAGCACTCTGCCTCTTGAGCTACAGCTCCACTTCTGGTTTTCTGAGTGGTTTATTGGAGATAAGAGGCTCACAGCCTTTTTTGCAGGGGCTGCCTTTGAACCGTGATCCTCAGATCTCAGCTTCCTGAGTTGCTAGGATTACAGGCCTGAGCCACGGGTGCCCGGCTTTGTAGCACTTTTAAAACTTTATTTTTCTCTAAAGGTGAAAGGTATATCTTATCTGCTCTAGTTGGGTGATCAGAAATGAATTTTAATGACTTTTTTTTCAGGAATAACGAAGTTTAAATTTCTTTAGTATTTTATTTTATTTTTTAATATATATTTTATTGTAAAGATACTGTACAGAGGGGTTACAGTTACATGAGCAAGGTAATGAGTCCATTATCTATGGAGCATTGTTACCCCTCCTTTGTCCTTTGTTTTTTCCCTACCATCCCTTTCCTCTTCCACCTCTCCTACTCCTTCTTCCCCCCTTTGCCCCCCCAAAGTTGTAAAGTTCCTTTTCAACATAGTGTCTTGTACATCTTGTTGTTACAATGGTTCATTAGTGTTTCATAGTAGTCACACATATTTTCTCATCTGACCTTCATAACAATCTTGTCAATAAAAATTGCAGTCTTAAAATTAATAAATAATGCCTAAAAAGTATCATAACACATTTATTTCTCCCATCCTAATGTTTGAATTTCTGTAAGAACATTTTTTTGAAATCATATACTAGCAACTATAAAAATGCAACTAATGGAGAATATCAGGGCTTTGTATGAAGCGAATGAAATTGTTTTCTGGGTGTCATTAGAGACAGTTGGGTTGATAACCTACCATAGTCAGTTATAGTTTATAATCACAACTGAATTTGTTTAAACTGAGCAATTCTTCATTGCAATACACTTTCTATGCTGTTTTCTAGGTCAAGCATTGAGCACAGGGAAAGAGGGAGCTGAGTAAAAAGCCTCTGTTATTCAGCGAGGTCACTAGTGTTAAGCACAATTCAGCATTTCCTTATTACAAAACATTCATACAAAATATCATAATGGAGAGAGGATGTTGAAATAAACAATTTGCAATGAGGAAAACAGAAAAAGAAATCTGTTGAGGGAAACTATTTCTTAGAGGGAGGTGTGATGGAGGGGGTGAAGTTGATTGGAATACAGCCTTTACATGTGTGGAGATAAACAGTGAAATCTCCTCTCCCTGCTTAACTGATATACGTCAATAAGAAAAAAAACACACAACAACTAAAAAGCAAGCAAGCAAGAAAGTGAGCAAGCAAGCAAGCACACAAGCATATGAAGAATTAAGAATACGAAAAAGATCATAAAAACCAAACCCAAGCTACCAATTTCCTTGAACATGTCTCATGCAGAATGTTCTTCCAAGATTTAAATCCTATACACAAGTCCTTGAAGTCAAAATTGTTGCAAAACATTCTTTCTTACTGTGACAAATCCAAAATGAATTTGAACTATTAAATGTTAATGAGTAATCCTAAATAGAATCGTGTTCTTACTGTATCACCTGCTTCAATTTTTAATTTAAAAAAAAATTATCAACATATTGATAATCCATACATACATAGCACATAAATTCTAAGATGCTCCCTATAATTATATCTAAAATAATTTTGTAGAGTTGAATATATATATATATTGCTATTTTTTTATTTTTTATTGTGAACATACTGTACAGAGGGGTTACAATTACATGGGCAAGATGATGAATACATTTCTTATCAAGCATTGTAGACTCCTCCTTTGTTTCCCCTTCCCGTCCCTTCCCAGCCTCCCCTAACCCTCCCACCCAATCCTCCCCCACCAACCAAAGTTGTAAAGTTTGTTTTTGACATGACAACTTGTACTTCTCATTGTTGCAACGGGTCCACCTGTATCTTTATTTAAACGACTTGTTTCTCCCCTTCCCCTCCACAAATTATACCGACATCAAATACAGTGAAAGCAGGGGTTATACTGTGGGGGAGGGACATACAAAGCAACAAAGAAATCATCTTATAAATGTGTTAGAAACAAACGCATGAAAGAAAAAAAACATTTAAATACATATCTAAGGGTTCATTTCCCTAACATCACCTTATCTGACCTTTTCTGCTTGTCTCAGACATATACTAGATATTGCAAATAAGGGAAACCATGGGACCTATGTTTCTTTGGGTCTGGCTTACTTTACTTCATATAATTTTTTCCAAGTTTGATTAAGTTCTTCCTGCTGCGTTGCCTTCTTGACATTTTTTTCCGGTGACCACTTTCTATTTTGAAGTCAGGCTTCTTTCCCTTCTGCTAACTTTCCATACCTTTAGAAGAACACATGAATACTTGGAATACCTTTTCACACTCATACTTCCTCTCTCTGAGGTTTCACTTTCCTTCCTTTTCCTTTCTCAGGGATCCAATTTCTCTTCTCTCATGTCCCTTCATAACTTTCCTCCCTAGTCCTTTCTTCCCAATGGAGTCCTCAATTCTGGAGAGCAAAGAGGAGGGGAGAGCAAGTGGGAAAGGAAGGGGGAAGGAGAAAGGGTCAGGGCAGGGACAGGGGCCAGGCTGGGGAAAGGGCTGTTCTTGCTTCTCCTGCCCAGCCTTCCAACCCATCACTTTTCCACTTCCACAATTCCACCTTCCTCCTTTACAAAGGTGCTCATTCTCTCTGTTCTTCCTATCATTGGTAATTTCTTATAATTGGAAAACTGACTGGAATTCCTTCAATCAATACTCATATCTTCTTGTTTTGTGGGTTGTGGGGCTTGAACTCAGGGACCCTGTGCTGTCCCTGAGCTCTTTTGCTCAAGGCTAACACTCTTCTGCTTTGAGCCACAGTTCTACTTCTGGTTTTCTAGTGGATAATTGGAAATAAAAGTCTCACAGTTTTTCTGCCTGGGCTGGCTAGGAACCGTGATTTTCAGATCTCAGCCTCTTGAAGAGCTAGGTATGAGCCACCAGTGCCTGGCAAATACTTATATTTCCTTATTTTTCACTTGGTACTCATCTTGTTACAGCCTTCAGGATAAAAAGATAAACTGGTGGCAAACAGGAACAAGTCATATTGTAGTAGTCACTATAACAGTTACTATTGGAGTTTAGGTGGACAAACTCTCTCTAAACACTTCCTGGGGTTCCTTCTCCTCCTCCTCTTCCTCTTTCCCCCACCTCCTCTTCCTTCTTTTTCTTCTTTTCTTGTGTGTGTGTGTGTGTGTGTGTGTGTGTGTGTGTGTGTGTGTGTGTGTGTGTGTGTGTGTGTGTGTGTGTGCTTAACTGGAGGTAAGAGTCTCAGATCTCAGATCTCAGCTCTCAGCCTCCTGAGTAGCTAGCATTAAGGCATGAGCCAGTGTCTGGCTTCCGGCTTGTACTTCTTAAATACCATACACTGTTAAGGTGGATCTTGGTTTAACACTGCTAAAATCCACACCAGAAGGGAGTGCTGTGCTCTTGATGTGAAGTCAGTATTGCATATAAAATACCTATACATGGCGGATTGAGATGGTTTTCCCCCTTCTATTCAATGTCTGTGGATCTTGTCAGTGTCTTAAAACGGCATATCTTTTGAGTACTTAAAGAAGCCTTGAGAGTGTACACACTCACTTTAATTCACACAGAAAAAAGACATATTATTCTTTATTTTCCAGGCCCCCATGGAAATCATTCACAAGAAAAATCCACAGGCATGAAATCAGGAATAATTATCTCAAAAACAGGCAGTAGTAGAGACACATGATAGCTGTCTTCAAATAACCAACAGTGCTATTTGTTGTTGTTTTGTTTTTTATCGGTTATGGGGCTGGACGCTGTCCCTGAGCTCTTCAGCTCAAGGCTAGTGCTCTACCACTTGAGCCATAGTACCACTTCCAGCTTTTTCTGCTTATGTCTTATGTGGTACTAAGGAATTGAACCCAGGGCCTCATGCATGCAAGGTAAGCACTGTACCTCTGAGCCACTTCCCAGCCCTCCAACAGTGCTATTTGAAGTTATTAAATGGAATAGCAATTCAATAACTACATTTCTTTCCAGAGGATGGTAATTAGACCAAAAGCAGATTTTTTTTTTACTGCTATAATGAAAATGAGGGAACCTTTCACCTCATTTTATATTTATATAGGTTGTGTAGGTTAGACTCCTTTTCTGAGGTTTGGCTGCAGGGAGTATTTATGGAAAGAATTTATAGTGAAAGTCCTTCAGACCTAGGTTGATATATCAGAGGAACTTAAAGGAATGTATTAAACCCTTTTGTCACAGTTGTTCTCAAGGAGAGCTGATTTTATTCCCCAGGAGATATTGGTAAGCTCTGGAGACATGTTTGGTTGCACACTGTGGTGGGTTGCTACTAGGAAGAAGCCAGACATGCTGTTAAACAACACAGGGTGCTCAAGATACTACTGCCCCGAAACCAAGACAGTGCTCAGGAGGAGAATCCAGGCCTATCCAGACAATAGCCTCATTTGCAAAGGGAATTCCAATTAGTCCTGCTGCCTAATCCTGTTTTACATGTCAGAAGGAAAACTTTACTTCATTCTTTCTATGTTTTCTATAAATCTTTACCACCCTACCCTTCCCTGGTGGTTGGATAGTTGTTTAAGGCTTGGTGGAGAACATAAATGAGGAAAATGCTTACCACTGGAAAAAGTTATCCTTGTTAAAAGTCTTTCCACATGAGCTAGTCTCTGGTGGCTCACAGCTTTAATCTTAGTTACTTAACTACTCAAGAGGCTGAGATCTAAGGATCAAGATTCAACTTCTACCAGGGAAGAAAAGTCTCTGCGACTGTTATTTCCATCAAAAAGTCAGAAGAGGAGCTGTGGCCCAAGTGGTAGAGTGCCAACCTTGAGTGAAAAAGCCAACTGAAAACATAAGGTTCAGAATTCAAACCCCAGTACTGGTATATATGCACGTGCATGCGCGTGTGTGTGCACACACACACTGTTTTGCATGTTTAGAAAGACACAAACAACTTCATATGTCTAAACAGCCTGAGATATTAGTTACAATCCTTTTATCTCTGTGCTGCCTCTTTATCCAATCCCCACCTAAGCAAGTGGCGGCATCTACACAGCACTGAATTAGACAGATTTCATGGTCTGTAGAAACCAGACAAAACTTATAACGCTGTACAGCACTAAATCCAAGTGCTTAGGAGAATTTAAAGGTTTTATGGATAAAGGCAGGATAAGAGAACTTATGCACAGGGAATCACAGGGACACAGGTCAGAAGTAGCGCCCTCTGCTGGTAGATCTAATGGGAGACCCTCCCAGGTTGTTGGGAAGTTCAGTCTGGAGCTTTGTGATTCACACAGCCTTGTCAGAATGAAAGAGATTAGACAAAAGTGACTAGTGGATTCATTTTGAGACAGAACATATGTAACAGATGTTTGAAGATCATGCTACCATAGTTCAAGAAAACAATGATCAGCCCAGTGTCCTCTTAGATTAACAACTGGTTAATAACTTCTACCTCCTAAATTACCCCAGAGGGGGACAGCTCAGGGATGACTTGTTAAATGTAGCCATTATGACACAGTGAGAACTAAGAAGTGAACTTGATTGTAAAATTTACAAAATTGTATTTCCTTTGTCACATACGATACCATGTGCATTTCAAGGGACTTGAATGTAATTCTGCAGTACTGAACAGTGTTTGCAAAAAAACCCCATTGGTTCTCCTCAACCATTCATGACCTGTTTAAGATAACATTTTCCTACCAACTCAGCATGGTCTATTAGTGGGTTGTGAAATCAAATTAGCAAGTTATACACATTTGGACAAATGAAAATTCACATAAAAAAAAAGAAACATCACACAACACGTGGTTCGCTGAAACATTGCTTGGTAAAAGTGTGCAATAGAACCCACCAAAATGTACTGCAGATATAGCATTTCAAAGACACAGTTCCAAGAAGTCATTTAGACGCATTCCATTTTTGTCTCCTTCCCAGCATATTCTCTTTATAAGGACTCTTTTATTGCCACACAACTTACTATACTTCCTCTCCTAAGCTTTTTACTCATCTTCTTCCTTCTTAAATATTTTCCACAGTCCCATCTGGAATTCACGTTGTACCAGGAGGTAATTCCATGACCTCTTCAAGGATAATTTATTTTTATTTTATTTTATTTTTTATTTTTGGGTCCTGTTGTGGGGCCTGAACTCTGGGCCTGGGCGCTGTCCCTCAGCTCTTCAGCTCAAGGCTAGCGCTCTACCACTTGAGCCACAGCGCCACTTCCGGCTTTTTTTTTTTTTTGCTTATGTGGTGCTGAGGAATCAAACCCAGGGCCTCATGCATCAAGGCAAGCGCTCTACCGCTGAGCCACCTTCCCAGCCTTCAAGGATATTTTAAAAGGCGCTCTTTGTCTTCTTGCTCCAACTCAATCTTCATCTCCCCTGAAGACCCTGCTTCCTCTAGTATTCTCTGAAGTCACAGATGTTTCTGTCAAGCTGCTTGTGCCAGAATTACTATAAGGGTTCTTCCAGACCATCGCTCCACTTTCTTCCTCACACCTCAAGCTTTGCAGCTCCCGCAGTCAGAGCATACCACCTACCCGCTCTCTTGTTGAAGACATGAAAGGATGTCTCAGTCTCTTGACTTCTTGAAGACATTGTGTCTACCCGTTCAATATGACTTCTGTTTTTCCTCTTATAAATTACTTCTGCACTCATATTGTATGTCCTTTAATACCCTAGCCTCTCAATTCCTTGTTCTCCTTTTGTCTCTTGATCTTATGCCACCCACAGCCACAGTCTAATGCCTTAACCATGCTGACTAGTTTTCACTTAAGTTCATGGCCATTTTCTTTAGCTCTGTCCAGCAATTCAATTATTTGTCTTAGTCCATTCTCCCTCCCACTCTCCAAGAGGCTGCTTCTCTTTTCCAGACCCCAATGTCTTCTTTTCCCTTCTTACTCTCAGATGAAGCAAAGTCAATCAGAACTCATTCCATGTATTGCTAGTCCTTCCAGTCTTCATGATTATCTGTATCCATGATTGCTTAGTCTGGTCCCATAGCTGAGCTTGCCTGTACTTTTATCTTAGACCAACTCCTATGCAAATGTTTCTCAACTTTCAGTGATTTTTACTGTCTAGAATGCTTTTGTGGTCATGGTGGGGGGTGGAGGGTTAGGGGAGGGGGTGTGGAGCACAGAGGCTCCCGCCTTCAAGTGGGTAGAGGCTAGGGATGTTACTAAGATTGCACAATGGGCAGGATGTCAATGGTACCAAGGCTTAGAAATCCTGTCCCACTCAAATGCACAAAATCCACCACTTCCATTTCCTCTCCCTATCTTCTTTGCATCCTTAAGTTGTTCTTCTCACATAATCATTACTATACTCCCACAAACACACAGTTAATTTGTTCTTTTAACACAAAAGTTTCCGTCAGGTGTGGTGGTTCATGTCTATCATCCCAGCATTCAGGAGACTGAGGCAAGAGAACCACAAGTTGGAGGCCAGCCTGACCTACACACTGAACATTTGTCTCAAAAACAAATGACAGCCACAACAACAAATAATCTTCCTCACCCTCATAGTTTCTTTAAGCTACTTCTCCACTTCTATGATCCCTGTGAGCCATCAGCATTGGTGACTAGGTAGCAAATCTTATTTTCCAAATTTTATTTTCTTACTCTTTTTTGAGCCCATTGTGATTACAATTTTTGTTAGTGTTTATGATAATAATGTACTATGCTGTAAAAAATCATGGTGTGTGTGTGTGTGTGTGTGTGTGTGTGTGTGTGTGTGTGTGTGCACGCCAGAACTGAGGCTTGAACTCAGAGCTTCAAGCTCATATTGTTTTTTCACTCTACCTGTTGAACCACATCTCTACTTCCAGCATTTTGCTTATTATTTGGAGATAAGTGCCTTTCAGATTTGTCTTCCCAGGCTGGCCTTGAGTTCAATCCTTTGATTCCAGCCTCCAGAGTAGCTAGGATTATAGGTGTAAGCTACTAATACCCAGTTGGTGTTGTAAAATTTAATGATCAGTTCTTATTCACCATCTAATTTGACTTTTAGATTTGACATGAGTGATCTCCTCTTGCTTTTTAGATAAAGTCTTTAAGTAGTTGTACAAAGAAGTTGCCATTTAACAAAGCACTTTTTGAATACAATATATCTTCAGCAATGTCACGCCTTTCAATATTCTTCCCCATTCCTCCCAACACACCTCTTCCCTCATTTTTCTTTTTTTTTTCTTTTTTTGGGTCCGGTCGTGGGGCCTGAACTCTGAGCCTGGGCGCTGTTCCTCAGCTTTTCAGCTCAAGGCTAGCACTCTACCACTTGAGCCACAGTGCCACTTCCGGCTTTTTTCTTTTTGCTTATGTGGTGCTGAGGAATCGAACCCAGGGCCTCATGCATGCAAGGCAAGCGCTCTACCACTGAGCCACCTTCCCAGGCCCATCTCTTATTTTTCTAAAATGTTGTAGGATATGCATTAAATTTTTGACTGCATTCTTACCCCCTTTTCTCTTAATTCTTCTCTAGATTTCTGAGTTTTTCTCTTACTTTATTGGCTGGGGCTTTTATTACCTTTTGCTTTAACTTTACTCATAACATAACTTTGAAGTATGTAGGTTTCTTTTTAATCTGTACTCGTTTCCTGGATGCCATGTTCTTTTCTCATAGCTTTATGTTTTTATATGCTGGGGCTTGAACTCAGGGTCTGAATGCTGTTCCTGAGCTTTTGCGTTCAAGGCTAGTGCTCATGGGCCACAGCTCTACTTCTGGCTTTTTGTAGTTAACTGGAGGTAAGGGTCTTTTGGATTTTCCTGCCTGGATTGGCTTCAAATCATGATCCTCAGATCTCAACCTCCTGAGCAGCTAGGATTATAGGTATGAGTCACTGACACCCAGCTGGTTTCTGAATTTTGATCATTAGAACCAATTTCTTCCAACACTAAACTTTTATATTCAAAGTATATTCAATATTTTTATACCAAAATAGAATACCGAGTTTTCTCTCCCAAACTTATTCTTCCAGAAATCTTTCCTATTTAGATGAGTAGCATAGCCATTCTGTCCATTTGCTTGGTAAAACAAACAAAACAAAGGCTGGATGTGAGCTACATATAGTGCAGTCTCAGCACTCAGGAGGCTAGGATGGTAGGATGATGAGTTCAAAGCCAGTCTGAGGGCTGGGAAGGTGGCTCAGTGGTAGAGTGCTTGCCTTGCATGCCTGAGGCCCTGGGTTCGATTCCTCAGCACCACATAAGCAAAAAAAAGCCGGAAGTGGCGCTGTGGCTCAAGTGGTAGAGCGCTAGCCTTGAGCTGAAGAGCTGAGGGACAGCGCCCAGGCCCAGAGTTCAGGCCCCACGACTGGACCCCCCCCCCCCAAAAAAAAAGCCAGTCTGAACTACACAGTGAGTTTAAGTCCAGCCAGGTCTACAGAGCAAGATCTTGTCTCAAAAATACAAATGACTGTTATTTCTAGCTTCCCTTCTTCCCTTCCCTATACTTTTTATCCCTCAGATATTCCTATTCCTCTATTAACAAATTATATCTATAATTCAACTAGTTCATTTTATTTCTATTGCAACTTTAGTAGTCCAAACTACATCACCTTAGAATTGGATTCTTTTGGGGGTAATCTCTTAGAACTTTCAGCTTTGACTGGAGTCCAGTACATTCCAGCATACACTCTAGGTGTATGCTCTATCCAACACAAGAGTGATCATTCAGAAAATTTAAGGCAAGTCAGGTAATTGTGTTCAGAACTCTTCAATGACTTCCTTTATATCTCGGAATAAAATTCACAACTTTGTATGGTCATATGTGCAACGCCCCCCCTCCCCTTTGACACGGCCACATCTCTCAGTATCCTTCATTGTCTATCAATCACATTGACATCCTCGTTCTTCCTGAACTATACCCAGCATGTTTTGTTTTTCCAGAATGTTCTTTCTCTTCACAGTGGCACAGCTTGGATCCTCACTTTTCATCAGCTGGTGGCATTTTGTCACAAAGGTCCTCATTGGCCAATCCCCTGTAACCAGCAGCATACCTTGCACAGTCTGATACTGTAGTGTACAATATTGTTATTTATTTAACTTTTATTGTGAAGATGCTGTGCAGAGGGGTTACATTTACATGGGTCAGGTGATGAGTACATTTCTTGTCGAGCATTTTTTTTTAATGTGTTTGTGGTCATGTGCCTCCACCTATTGAAGTAAAAGTTCCACAAAGGCCATTGTTCTTTGATCACTGCTTAAACTCTTACCTCTGGAACCCAGAACAGCACCTGGAATGATGTAAAAACTAGAAAAAGAAACAACCTTTTCTTATAGATAAATGAGTTTTGATGTTACCACTAGTTTATATTTTTAAACCATCACCTAAACTTATCACTCAGTAGATTAGAAAAATATATAACCGTAAGGCACATATTGTACTATATTACAATGAAATTGAAATTTATCTTAATTTTACTTGATTTTATATTAAAATGAACCTGAGCTTTCTAAGTCATCTCTCTCTGGAGCAGGATTGACATTTCTGGAATGTTGTCTTCCTAGAGGAATACCTTCTTGCATGAGACAATTTGTCAAGGCAAACATGATGAAATATTAATGGTGTTCTATCACATTGAATTAAAATGTCTTTACACGGGGTGTCAAGGCAACATCGAAATCCAACATAGCCACAATCCTCAGTGACTCACTGTTGTTCAGAACTTTTAGGCAGCAATCTGGCATGAGTAAATATTTACTCAGTTGAAGCATATGAGGGAAGAATCTTACACTCATCTATAATTAACCATCTTGATGTAGGGTCTTTGCACAGTGAAGGAGCGGTTAAAGTTGAGCTCTAACAAGATGTGCTACCTCTGAGTCCCAGTTCAAGAACTCTGGGTCCCCAGAGTTGTAGAAGATGTCCAGATGCTCATCTCAAACTCCTGTTCCTCGAGTAAAAAAAGAATTAAATACGTAAATCAATACACAAAAAGTAAAACACCACGGAGGTGCATTTTTGTTTTCCCCTTTCTATGTTGCTCTCGGGTGCCAACTTCTTTCTGGCACATGAGCTGTAGTGACTTTCAGGTCTGCTGGCATCTTGCAGGCTTCCCTGTCCATCATGCGGTGATCTTCCCAAGCCACTTTGGAGCCACGGGCCACCACTTCCACTCCCATTACGGTCCGTTTGTGCTCGTTCAGGGGGTACCTGCCATCCTGCTATGACAGTCTGTTCTGCCTACTCCGCTATCCTGTGCTGTCGTCTCTGCGGTTTCTCCCACTATCAGTAGTTCCTGAACTCTGGTTGCCGACAGCTTGCCAACAGCACACTCTATGCCCTTGTCATCGCTTGCCTGCCACACCTGCTGCTGCCACCTGTCCCAGTACCTTGCCAACATCTCCCCTACTGCCTTCATAGCTGGCCAAGCTCCTTCAGGAGGATAAAGGGTATTTTTTCCCCCTTTCTTTCTTGTAATAAGTGGCTGCTGCAGGACAGTCACACAACTGAACGTTGACATCTGGGAAATATCATCATCTATCCTTGAGATGGTGAGCTACTTAGTCTCATGGCTGCCAATTCTGAGCTCTGTGATATTTATTGTCCTACATATATATATATATATATATATATACATATATATACACACATACATACATATATAAACATATATATACATATAAATGTATGTAATAAACACACAAGCATATAACTGTACACATGTATATACATATATAAATATATGGGTATCATGTATATACATACACATACACAAATACATACATATTTCCTGGCTTTCTAAGAGCTGCAACCTCTACAGAAATAAATGCCATTACTTAAAAATTTCCTCAGGAAGTCTTGCTTTGGAAGTCTTCATCACTGATTCTCATATCAAAGTTTGATATGGGGAGAGAGGGAGGGATGTATAGTTGACAAAAGTTTGATTCCAGCACCACTGACACATTAGCTACCAAGCATAGAAATAAGTCCACCATGCCGGGCGCTGGTGGCTCACGCCTGTAATCCTAGCTACTCAGGAGGCTGAGATCTGAGGATCGCGGTTCAAAGCCAGCCCGGGCAGGAGAGACCTTGAGACTCCTATCTCCAATAAACCACCAGAAAACCGGAAGTGGCGCTGTAGCTCAAGTGGTAGAGCGCTCGCCTTGAGCTGAAGAGCTGAGGGACAGCGCCCAGGCCCAGAGTTCAAGTCCCACTACCGACCAAAAAAAAAAAAGAAATAAGTCCACCAAAAAAACTGTATATTGTTTATAAGGAAATCTAAATCAAAATACAATTTGAAGTGAATGGTAATGTTAATAAATGATCTATAAAAGATAACTATCTAGGATATTTGCAAGTAAAATATGTCCTAGAATATTCACTTTTTTTCTAAGTGCTAAAGGAAAGATGGAAAGGAAGGAGGAAAGCAATGAAAGAGGGAGAAAAGGAGAACATTGTTTATATATTAATAAAAATTAAGGTTGTTTTTGATTTTCATATGTATAGAATAATAGGTTAAGACAATGAAGAGCAAAAGATAATTGATTCAAAACTTATGAATATACTATTTAAATAAAAATTATTATGCAAATAAGAGGATTATTTGGGAAAAGAGTAGTTTGAAGCAACAGCTTCTAGAAGTAGAACTGCCCATTTTAAAAGAAAGTCAACATGGTCTATACAGGTCTCTGGGAATTCACACACAGTGAGACCAAAGGAGGACATGCTTAGAAGAGGAATACAAAGGCGCAATACCTATGTACCTCTGATCATAAAATATTTATTGAAATGAACTCCAGGAAATGGAAATAAGAGGTTTTGTTGTTGCTGCTGCTTTTGTTTTCCCTTCATCTTGTTTGTTTTTTTTTTTTATCTGTTTTGGGGAGGGGAAGGAGGGGCAGAGAAATGGAGGGATAAAGGGTGAACAAATACAGCGGTGCTGCTCACTAGACACTATGTAGAAAATGAACCACACAGCTTATGGGTAGGGATGGGAGGGAAAAACTGGGAGAGAGTAAGGAAGGAGTGACAATGTTCAAAAGAAATGTGCTCTTTACCTGACTTATGTAACTAACAGTAACCTTTCTGAATATCACCTTTATAATAACAGTAAAAATGCATGAAGAAACAAATCAATCAATCAATAAGCAAATAAAAATAGAAAAAGTAAAAAAAAGTCTATTTTGTTTTTGAGCAGTTGAAATTGTTGAAAAATACCTTAAAAAGTTATTTTCATCATAATATTTTATTTTTAACTTCCAAAATAGTTTATCATTTTCAATGCTCTTTAAATCATTAAGGATAGCTTTATAAAAATATAAAGCTCAAATAATGATTCTTGTAAAAGTGAAGACTCAAGAACCTCAGGGACTTAGGAGAATGAGGCAGAAGGATCTACAGCCTGGCTTATACAGTCAGATCCTGTGTCAAAAAAGGGAACAATCTAGGGGTGCAGCTCAGTGGTAAAGTTCTTACAAACATGAGGTCTTGTGTTTAGAGAAAAAGAGTTCAAGCATTCCCTGGGGACTGTGGAAAGTTCTGTAATGTTTTGAAAATGAATCTGACCATATATTTTGAAATAAAAAGTAAATTTATATAATATGTCTCCCTACCCATCCCAATTATAGAAAGCTACATCACAGGAAGAAGATCATTGGCACATTTAAAGTTTTATTAATGCATTTTAATAAATGGAAAAGGAAACTGAAATAACTTGAATAACTATTAAAGAATATGAATTTATTATGTATCATCCTGTATAATATAAAACATCTGTATAAGAAAGGGAATTAGATTCATGTGTATTAACCTAGGGTAAGAGACTACCTTTACTATGCTTTTATGTGAAGAAGAACAACCACAAAGATTATATGAAATACTTATCAAAACTAACAAAAGCAACCCAAATACATATTTTGAGATAGATATTTCATAATTATATTTTTAAAGGTCTGGAAAATACATTAATTAATATTATTTCTATTTTTAATATACTTTTTATTTGACTATATTATTTCAAATACCTAAAATCTGAGATGTTTAAAAAGTGTAGTACTTGTTTATAATGTTATATGACTACACATGAAGTTATGGTTTTTCAAGGATTTCTTTTGCATTTAGATATTATAAAAAATAATTTTCCCAGTCACAATGACTAATTTAAACCTAAGTAACCTTCGGTTTTCATACGTGAAAATACTTATTAAGAGTTGTTCAAGCTTAATGAAGTTATGGCCACAGGTTTTTGTCACCTTTCTGTTGCTTTATTTTGTTTCAGGTTGCCTGGATGACCTTCCTGCCTCAGCCTCCCAAAGGGTGGAGCTTCCCAGGGAATGCCCCACTCTCCCTGGCTCCTTTGTCATTCTTTGGGTTAAACTTGGGAATATATTCAATGAATGTCAAAAAGTTACAAATCCAGGTGTAATCTTTCAATTCTGTTTTCTATGCTAAACTCCAAATCTTTAAACTCTGTGGCAAAGGATTTCCCTCAGTTTCTTAAGACATATGTTGGTTACCACTCTTCCATTCTAGTGTAAGATAAGTTGTTTTGTTTTGAAAACACTTATACTTATCTTTCTGCCTAGTTTGCAAAAGGTCAGAGGTAGAGCTGTGGCTCAAGTGGTAGAGCACTAGTCTTGATCAAACAAACAAACAAAAAACTCTAGGAGAGCTCCCAGGCTCTGAGTTCAAGACCCAGGACACACACACACACACACACACACACACACACACACACACACACACACACACACACACACACACACACACTGACTTTAGATATCAGAATCATAGGATATTTGCTCTTACCTGTTTTTGGTAGTTTCCTATATTTTTAAATGACATTTAGATGGAAAATCATACCACTTTTAAGAAAAACTTAAAGTAATCTTCATTGTGTTTGAGCAAATTCTTTTCCTCTTGCTAACTCATTAGTATCAATGAGTATGTTTCTATGAATCTGGCACTATGTAATTAATGAGGCAATTGGTGAACTGAGCTGATGAACAAAGTGATGCTAAATACTATTTTAATAAAGTGGCTGTAAAAGTATTATGAAAATCATTGATTAGTGTCTCGCTGAACCCAAGGTGAGGTTTATCCTACAGAAGCCCTGCAAGTGTTGTTCCAAGACCACCTGCATGAGAATTGCTGAATGCCACTGCAAGTTACTTCCTTTCCCTATGTGCAATAAACATGTAGTTAGCAGACAGTGTGACATTGTGACAGATGGTGAACTGGCACATCCCCAAAACTAAGGAGAAGACTAGACAGTGCTTCTGTGATGAGATAACTGAGAGTAATCTTGAAAGAGGACAAAGAGGGATGAGGCAAAGAGACAGAGGGAAGTCAAGGAGATGGGAGAGTAGACTAGGAGTTCAGGAAAGCAGATCTAGTTCATTATCAATGAAACAATGAAATGGAAAGATAAGCAAGGGCCAGTTCAAGAAAGCCCTTGTAGTCCATATCTGTGTATAATAAGCAGGTTTGGACTCCATCCTTAAAATGAGGACAATTCTCTGAAAGATCTCAAGCAGGGGTTTAACAGGGTTGGATTTGTAGTTTGATATCCTGATGGCAGTGAGGGGCAGGACCGAAGAAAACCAAAATAGAGGTAAGGAAGCAAGTGGAAGAAGTCTGGTTGAATGGAAAACTGGCCTTGCGGACGCACAGAGAAAGGGAAGGATTCCTGGTTATTAAAATGGTGAAAATATCTTAGTGGTTCTAATTTTAGTTATTTGAAGAACTTGTTTCATCTATTGTAGTTGTATATTTTATAATCCAACTATCCTACTTCTGTACAAGTTAAGAATTGGAATTAGGGTCTTGAGCATGCATGACATTCTGGGTTTGGTTCTCAATACCAAACAAGCAAAATAATAGTCTAAGTTCTTAAGCACATTTAGAATCAGAAGTTTATTTGGTATGCCTTTTTTCTTCTCACAGGTGACCATACACAGCTTTAGTTTCTTTTTAGAGACTTTTCTATCCTTCTTGAATTTCTACAATTGTTGTGCATAGTGGAATCTTCCTAACTTCTCTGCACCTTTATTCTAACAAACACAAATGTTGTTTGGATGTGAGCTAACATGATAAAAGATATTTTGACTCTTCTGGGTCTTGTTAATATAAGAAAGATTTGTCACACACTTAAGTGGGTTTTCCTTCCCTCCCTCCCTCCTTCCTTTCTTCCTTCTTTCCTTCCTGCCTGCTTGTCTTCCTGCCTTCCTGCCTTCCTTCCTTCCTGCCTGCCTTCCTCTTTCCTTCTTTTTTTCCTCTTTCCTTCTTTTTAAAACTACGTTTAAGTATCCAATCTGTCCACATGTCACATCTTATTTGGTACGTGGTATCAGAAATGTCGAAATCTGGACATATCCACAATCTTTGGCACCTTCCCAAAAGTTAAATGAAATTCTCATACAAATGAAAGCTGTCTGTGTCCTGGCAAGGTAAAATTATACTGCTTGTCAGAATTTTTGTCTCAAAGAGAACAAAGTGAAGTTTGGGAAGATGAAATGAATATAATCTTGTACTGTTGAGGACTATTTTCTTTGTGGCAAGAAATACTAGTATAATCATGTGGGGATTTTTTGTTGTTGTTGTTTTTTACTTTAGGCAACTTTGGGCACACATGAGAAGTCTCATCTTCAGGGTGATAATCTTCTCCCATGCTTTTTTTCCCCCTTTCCCCTGTTTTCTACTGACTCTTTATGATCCTTTTCAGAAATAACTATTTTCTCTCTTCTTTGTTAAGTTTAGATGACTTATTTATTTAACTCAAGTTTAAAGAGTATTATTATAAATTGGATACTTAAGTGACAGAATTTCCAAGATTTTCTTCTTTAGAAAAGCACAGCTGGAAATAAAACATGGATTCTGGTACCCTCCATCTTCTTTATACACTTATCTGATTTGGGGAAGAGAAATAACAAAATGCTGAAAAGAAGTACAAAGGATGACCCACTGCAACAATGATACTCAAGACACTATGTCAGAAATGAACTTTACAACTTTGGGTGGGGGAGGACTTGAGAGGGAAGGGATAGTGGGAGAACAACAATGGAGTGGGTAACAATGTTCAGCAAGAAATGTCGTCATTACCTTTCTCATGAAGCTGTAACCCTCTGTACATCAACTTTACAATAAAATAAAAAATAACTCAATGTTGATGCTGAAAAAGGTTTAAAAAATCCTTAATATCCCTTGAGGTTTATACATAAGAAAATGAAATCCATACCATTCAAGTGATAGTGATATGTAAAATGCCACAGGCCAATTTTTCTATCATGCATTGTAGCTTGGTTGAAACAGGCTTTGATGTGGTCAATGTAGACTGAGATTAACAGTAGACATAAAAACTTTTTGTTGTTGTTGCTGATCCTTATGTTTATGTCATTGGCCCAGTTTTTATATCTGTGTGTGTGTGTGTGTGTGTGTGTGTATGTGTGCACACGCACACACATGTGAGTGTGAGAGTGTATGTGCTTGTCCTGGGGCTTAAATTCAGGGTCTGGATGCTGGCTCTGAGTTTGCTTTTTTCTCCCCCCATCAAGTCTACTGCTCTACCACTTGAGCCACAGATCTACTTCTTGCTTCATTGGTAGTTAATCAGAGATCAGTCTCACAGACAGACTTTCCTGCCTGTGCTGCCTTCAAACCACTGTTTTCAGATATTAGCCTCCTGAGTAGCTAGGATTATAGGCATGAGTCCCCAGTCCCCAGCAAGTGAGTCCAGTTTTTAAAACTACCTTAGTGGGTTGAAATGCTTTGAGCCATCTAATCTAATGGTTTTTTTCATATATATATATATGTATATATATATACATATATATATATATGTATAATGTATTTGTCGGTGGTAAGGCTTGAACTCTGGGCTTGGGCACTGTCCCTGTGTTCTTCAGCTCAAGGCAAGCACTCTACCGCTTGAGCCACAGCACCACTTCCAGTTTTCTAGTGGTTTATTGGAGAAAAGAATCTCATGGACTTTTCTGTCCAGGCTGGCTTTGAACCATGATCCTCAGATCACGGCCTCCTGAGTAGCTAGGATTACAGGTGTGAGCCACCAGCACTGGGCTCAGAATTTATATTTTACAGAAGAGAGATGGATAAATGACAAAGGAAAGTAAACTGGTCCAATCATATGCTTTCTCAATGTCAGAGCCAAACCATGGCAGATTCTTTCATTCATGCATACAATAATGCATTCACCCATACAATAAATATTTTTGGAGTGCCTTCTCTGCTACAAGTAATGTAGATTCACTTCAGTAGGGACTAAAATAGCAACCCCATTCCTCAAAAGTCCACCAGTAAATTATCACTGGGTTGCTATATATCCAATATTAACATCAGAAAGAGAACTTGGAAACATTTAATTGTGGAATAGGAAGAATTCCTAATGGACCAAACCTTGAGTCTTGTGGCCTCTTCCCATAGTCTAAAAATATAAAATATTCATAGTCTTTTGCATCTGCTTACCATATCGATTCTTTAAAAGACTGAGTAAACCAACTTTTTTTTTTATGTACTAGCCTGAGGAACTAGGAAGAAGAGAATGATCATTAATGCCCATTTCCTCCTGGTTCTTGTGTTTCTGAGCTTCTGTGGTGGGTACATTCTTCTCTTTGTTTTCTGGTTCTGTTTCAGTTGGCGAACTGAAGGCAAAGTTTGTAGGTTTACAAATTTTCAAAGCTAGATCTACTTGAGTGGATCCATCATGGTTCAGCTTTTTGTCCAATGCAAAAGATTGTTAAGCCGAGCATCGGTGGCTTATGCCTGTAATCCTAGCTACTTAGGAGACTGAGATCTGAGGATAGCAGTTCAAAGCCAGCCTGGGCAGAAAACTCCGTGAGACTCTTATCTCCAATAAACCACTAGAAAACCGGAAGTGGCGTTGTGGCTCAAGTGGTAGAGCGCTCGCCTTGAGCTGAAGAGCGCAGGGACAGCGCCCAAGCTCAGAGTTCAAGCCCCATGACCGACCAAAAAGAAAAAAAGAAAATGACTGTTAAGGATAACAAATTGTAGAATCTAATTCTAGATGGCATGAGGCTGGTGGGAGGCCATGTGTCATGTCTTGGTTGGAAAATAAACTCCTATAAGTTCATATAAAAGTGATCAACATTTGACTTCATTCCTGTACCTTATACTCATAATGCCAATTGTCAGTTAGATACACTGACACTTACACAACGCTTGTCTAATCATTAGCAGTAATTTGGTAAGGGGGAGTTAAGAATCTAATAAAAAGAATTAGGCTTATTCTAACCTAATGTCTGGAAAAGATATTGTTGAAATAAAAAAAATATGTCATGAATATACTGTCCATTCAACTCTTATTTATTTATTTATTTGAGAGAGAGAGATAGTGTGCTATGTAAATGGGAAACTTGATGTGACTGATAGGGGAAGGCAAAACAGGGAAGACCAGGGAGATGACAGATGGGGTGATTCTGACAAGGTGCACTGTACATAGAAATAAAGATGTTAAATGGTAACTCCTATGTATAACCACTTGTAGATTAAAATATAAACTTAAAAAAGTAAAAATAGGGCTGGGAAGGTGGCTCAGTGGTAGAGCGCTTGCCTTGCATGCCTGAGGCCCTGGGTTCGATTCCTCAGCACCACATAAGCAAAAAGAAAAAAGCCGGAAGTGGCGCTGTGGCTCAAGTGGTAGAGCGCTAGCCTTGAGCTGAAGAGCTGAGGGACAGCGCCCAGGCCCAGAGTACAGGCCCCACGACCGGACCCAAAAAAACAAAAACAAAAACAAAAGTAAAAATAGGGGACACAAAGCATTGTAGAAATGACACTCTGTGGATTTAATTATTCATGCAGGGATATGGGAGATAGAATGAAACACTGAAAGTATGTCGTGGAAGGACCTAATCTAGATTTGGGGTGGGGATGAGTCAGGGCAAGCTCATCTGAGAAAGATTTTAAATGAAATATTAGTACTGTAAGTAAGGAAAAGGAAAACATCGGGTTCATGGAGGGTTCATTTCAGGAGATAGAAGTGCAAGTACCTTTTCTCAACATTTGTCCCCTCTTTTATGTTTTCCCTTTGAAGGGTGAAGTCTGGTACACTGGCATTTAAATTGCATTCCACATTTCTTAGGGCCAATTAAAACTAAGTTAAGATCTTGATTGTGGTGATAGTTTCATGACCACGCCTTTATAAAAACTCAGATAAGTACAGCAAAAGAATGAATTTTATTGCACATAAATTAAACAAAATAGTGCACAAATTAAATCCATCACTGACTCCTTCAGTGTGTTCTTTTAGCAAGAAGTAGCATGAGAGATGAAGTGTGCTTCCTGGAAATTGTAATCTTCCCCTTGGGTATGGAATGCTCAGTCTCTGTTTCATTTGTTTGATTGTTGTATATTTCTAACACAAGACGGTCTCTTTAATAAAGCATTAACGTGTAGACAAGCTAGGGAAATCCCCTAGAAGAAAAATATGTTTTGTAACATACAGATTTGACAAATGAAGTGCCATTTTTAAGGCTTCATTCTGGCACTACATGACAGGTGCCTTTGTTATCTAGAAGAGATATAGCTACATTCAGAAAAACACATGATAGAGGTGTCTGAATGCCATCACTCTTGTAACAAGAAGGCATGAGAGATCATTATTTCATAGCTTGCAAGACTCTTGTACTATTGTACCATTGTTAAATTGGAGGGCTGCCATTTTTCTGCCTGTCATCTGATAGCATTATCTCATATACTTATAGCAAAAGAAATACCTTGTGATCTTACTACTCAGGTTAAATAGTATTTTCTTTACCTTTTACAAAATTGAATTAACCTAACTTAAAAAAGAATGTCTATCAATAAAGAGAGGAAGGAGGAGAGAATGTAGTGATAATATCAATGCATGTCCTACACAGTTAAGAACATTGAGGGAGTGATTGGATTGGGAGGGATGAGGGAGAATGATGAATGGGATGACATTGATCAAGATGCATCAATAAACTGATTTGTTGAATGGTAACTCCTTTTTACAACTAATTGAAGAAAATATAAATACAATTTTTAAAAGCGTGACTATTTAGATGCATTTGTTAACTTACATCCTCAGTCTCCTCTAAACTTATTTTTTTTTCTAAAATCGACTAGAGAGAAAAATAGAGATTTCATTTTCATGGTCAACAGTATTACAATGTGCCGGATATGGATATTATTGATTCATAAGCTCCTTAATTTTTTCTGATGTTGCTGTTTTTTTTTTTATTGTGAAAATACTGTACAGAGGGGTTGCAATTACATGGGCAAGATAATGAGTACATTTCTTGTCAAGCATTGTAGCCTCCTCCTTTGTTTACCCTTCCCATCCCTTCCCAGCCTCCCCCCCACCCCTCACCCAATCCTCCTCCCCCCCACCAAAGTTGTAAGATTCGTTTTCGACACTTGTACATCTCATTGTTGCAATGGGTCCACCTGTATCCCTATTTAAACGATTTGTTTTTCCCCTTCCCCTCCACAAATTATACCAATATCAAATACAGTGAAAGCAGGGGTTATACTGTGGGGGAGGGACATACAAAGCAACAAAGAAATAATCTTATAAATGTGTTAGAAACAATCACATGAAAGAAAAAAACATTTGAATACATATCTTAGGGTTCATTTCCCTAACATCACCTTATCTGACCTTTTCTGCTTGACTCAGACATATACTAGATATTGCAAATAGGGGAAACCATGGGACCTATGTTTCTTTGGGCCTGGCTTACTTCACTTAATATAATTTTTTCCAAGCCTTTCCATTTCCTAACAAATGGGGCAATGTCATTCTTTCTGATGGAGGCATAGAATTGCATTGTGTATATATACCACATTTTCTTGATCCATCATCTACTGAGGGGCATCTGGGTTGGTTCCATATCTTAGCTATAGTAAATAGTGCTGCAATAAACATAGTTGTGCTGGTAGCTTTAGTGTGGTCTTGTTTGTAAACATTTGGGTAAATGCCCAAAAGTGGGATTGCTGGGTCATAGGGGAGCTCTATGTGGAGTCTTTTGAGGAACCTCCATACTACTTTCCAAAGTGGTTGAACAAGTTTACACTCCCACCAACAATGCAGTAAAGTTCCCTTCTGGCCACATCCCCTCCAGCATCTGTTGTTTTTAGAGTTCTTGATTTTTAGCCATACTAACTGGAGTGAGGTGGTATCTCAATGTTGTTTTGATTTGCATTTCTTTTATGGCTAGGGAGGTTGAGCATTTCTTCATGTGTCTATTGGCCATCATTCTTTCCTCTTCAGAGAAGTTTCTCTTTAAGTGTTTAGCCCACTTATTTACTGGGCAATTGTTTCTTTGAAGATTTGTTGTTGGGTGATTTATAGGTATATTTTAGATATGAAACCCTTGTCCATTATATGGCTAGTGAAGATATTTTCCCAATCCGTGGGCTTTCTATTGATCTTGCTAGCTATGTCCTTTGCCATGCATAAGCTCTGCAACTTCATGCAATCCCATTTGTCCAACCTTTCTTTGATTTGTTGTGTTTCTGGGTCTCTATTAAGAAAATTTCAGCCCATGCCAAGGAGACCTAGGGTTTCTCCTAATCCATCCTGTAATGTTTTCAGAATGTCTGCCTTGACTTCAAGGTCTTTGATCCATTTGAAGTTGATTCTGGTGCAGGGTGATAGGATCTGGCTTTAGTTTTCTACAAGTAGTTAACCAATTTTGCCAGCACCATTTACTGAAGAGGCTGTCTTTCTTCCATTCTATTTTTTTTTAGTTCCCTTATCAAAGATTAGATGGCTATAGGTCTGTAGGTTCATATCTGGGTTTTCAATTCTATTCCATTGGTCCTGAGGTCTGTTCTTGTGCCAGTACCAAGCTGCTTTGATTACTATGGCTTTATAGTAGAGTTTGAAATTTGGTATTGATATTCCTCCAGCACTGTTCTTTCTGTTGAAGCTCCTTAATTTTTACCACAGTATGGCTGAGATTATTGCTATCTCCATTTTTATAAGTGAGGACACTAAAGCTCAGGTAAGAGGCCTGCTGCAGGCTGCAGGGCAGAGAGAGAGAGAGAGAGAGAGAGAGAGAGAGAGAGACAGACAGACAGACAGACAGACAGACAGACAGACAGACAGACAGACAGACAGACAGACAGACAGACAGACAGACAGAGACAGAGAGACAGAGAGAGACAGGCAGAGAGAGAGAAAGAGAGACAGAGAGACAGAGAGAGAGAAAAAAGAGAGAGAGAGGGAGAGAGAGTTGTGTCTGTCTAAGGGTTTTGTATGCTTCATGTTACCAGAATCAGTATGCTAGTAGGGAAGTATAGTACATAATGCGGGGTAGCTCATGCTAACCCCCTATTTTATTTAGCTCTATGCTGATTTCTTCCTTCCAGAGACCTGCATCTTATATCAATTCTTAATCCTGAAATTCACACTGAGTTCAGCTTGCTGCAATTCCTTTTAGGGACTATCACCAAAGAATTATTTCAATGACGAATATTAATTATGAAACAAATGTAAAGGAACTGTAAAATTTTCCCTCTTTATCAATAAAAGATGATAAAGATTCTAAATAATAATGTCAAATATTAGTAACAAAACAATGGTGATCTTTGCCATTGAAATCCACAAGTCATTTATACTTCTAAGCTTGTCCCCTCCTTTTTCCCTCTCTTCCTTCCCTCCCTCCCTCCCTTTCTCCCTCTTTCCTTCCTTCCTTCCTTCCCTCCCCTCTAGCTCTTGTTCCTTATATAGCCCATACCTGGAACTCAAAGTCCTCTTGACCCCTGAGTGCTGGGATTACAGATATGAGTCACCACACTCAGGATAATTCTTTTCTTTAAAACATACAGAACTTTTAATTATGTCTTGCATCTGCTCAAAGCTGTTGCTAAAATAGCATGTTGTATTCAACATACAGTCCAGTAGTGCACCTTCATCCAAACAAATCAAACCATATGACAGATCAAATAATTCAGTAAGAGCTCCTAAAAGACCATTCCTAAGCTTTCACACTTAATTGGGAAACTCTCAAAGGTGCATTATTTGTTTCTTTGTTTCACCAATGGAGAAATTGAGGCAAAAATGATTAAGATTTTGTTTTCTCTAACCACACAACCCCTTATGAAGTTATTCCGGTGAGTTAATATGAGATTATCTACTTTAATTTAGGACACATGGTTTTAACTATTATGGCATGAGGGCACCTGCTATAGAGGTATTTTGACATGGAAATCTGAAGAAAAAAATCCGTTGCAAACAACTTGCCAGTTATCGCCGTAGAGCCACACATTCTACAAAGTGTTACACCGCTGGATGCTAGGAGCTGAGAAACGGACCCTGGTGACTTTTGCGACCTGTATATAGTTCTGGCAACAAAAAAATGTCACTGAAGACAGTTGAAAATAGAGTTGGACTTCTTTACTTCAATTTCCTTAAGTGTTGTCTTTTAGAATAAATAGATGAATCTCATGCACCTATAATCTACAAATGTTCGTGAAATTGTCTTTAGCTGTACCATTTCTAATAGGGATTCACAATCCAACCTTGTAAAAAGCTACCTGACCAATCCATTCTGCCATAAATTATGATATACAAGATCCTTGATTTTGTTTTACTGCCTGCATTTCTACAGGTCAAAATTATCTGACTAAAAGATTTCTAGACTCAGATTCATATTTTGATATATTTAACATAAAATTTTATTTGTTTAATGACTGCATGCATAGTAACACTTGCTTTTCATTTCTTTCAAAATCAAGGGCTATCAATATAGAAATTATTACCAGTTTTTTACAGAAAATATACATAAGGTTCTGAAGTTTGGCCTCTCTCTCTCTCTCTCTCTCTCTCTCTCTCTCTCTCTCTCTCTCTCTCTCTCTCTCTCTCTCTCTTTCTTTATCTGTCTATCTATCTCTCCCGGCACATATATGTGTTTATTTGCAATGGGGTTATAGAATTAGATTTCAGACCTCACTTTTATTAGAGATTCTTTCCACTCTTCCCTCCCTGCTGTCTACAAACTATCTTGGACCTCTATGGTCTTCTGCTCTGCTCTTCTGGAATTTGAAAAGAGATTTGGATATTATCATATTCTTTGTTCCAGGTGTGCCTAAGTGTTGTTTTCAAGAGTGGGTACCATGAAGAATCAGCCGTGTGTATAATGCTGTCCCTATCTTATGGCTCCAAATCCTTTTGTGGTTGTTACATGAACTGCTCTCAGGAAGCAAGGTTGGATATGGTAAATAAGTAGTATTTGGTTTGTTTGTACAAGAATGGGAGTAAATACTGGACTTAACTTGTCCTTTCCTGAGTTCCCCTCACACTTAACTCCTCCAATTACAGGGTGGATGAAACTGTAAGAGAGTTAGCAAAAACACATCAAAGCATCAACTCAGTCTAAACCTGAATGCCGTTTCTCCCTGTTTGTTTTGCCAGGTGACTCTTGAGCAGAACTCAGGTACTGACGTACTAAAAAAGAGGGTGTTTTGTCCATGAGCCTGAAATAGTGGATCTCAAACTGGAGAAGTGACCTTCAATCATCAAGTCCATCTGTTCACTCAACAATTAATTATCGAATACTAAGAATGTATCAAGCATCGATCTAGGTTTTTCACAACTATTTGTAAACCGAGGAAAAGTTTCAATTAACATTGCACTTACAAACTAGCAGGGTAATGCACAATATCTAGCACTCATAATAATATGCAAATATATAATGTATATACATATATGTATATACCCTATAGTGAATCCAGTGATAAAGAAGTATATACTATAGTAGGTCAAGTGATAAAGAATAGCCAAAGTAACTGACTCCTGGAGCCACACTGTCTGAGGTTCCTGAGATGGAACCTCAGCTCTACCATGTCCTATTAATGTGACTTGATTAAGTTACTTACCTCTATAGGCCTGCCCCCACCTTTTTCTCTGTGCTAATCCTGGGGCTTGAACTCAGGACCTGGATGCTGTCCCTGAGATTGTTTTGCTTAAAGCTAGTGCTCTACCATTTGAGCCACAGCTCCACTTTCAGTGTTTAGGTATTTAATTGGAGATAAAAGTCACAAGGACTTTCTTGCCCAGGCTCGTTTTGAACCATGATCCACAGATCTCTGCCTCTTGAGTAGCTAAGATAACATGTGTGAGCCAATGGTATGTGGCTTTTTGTGCCTCATTTTTTTATGATCTAAAGACTCAAGACCAGAGTGACTTTTCCCTAAGGTAATTATGAACATTAGCTGAATTAATATACAGCCAATTTCCCTGCCTTATCGTGGATGCTCTGTACTGTATATTAAAACTACCATGGAAAAAATTTTAAAGGAAGAGTAGCATGGTATTATAAAATATGTGAAGGGAGTCAGTTTTTATAGACATTTATGTAGCAAAGACTTGAAGGAGATGAACAACTCAGCCAGACACTTGAGAGAAGAGCAGCTCCAGCTGAAGGAAAGGCCACTGGTAAGAATGTGACATTGATTTGAAAGAATATCTAAGAAGCCAGCATGGCTCCAATAGGGTGAGCCTGGAAATCAGCTGGACACATGGCAGACATTGGGCAGATTTTAGCTTTTATATTGAGTCAAATAAGACATGATGGATAGTTTTATGAAGAGGAGTGTCATGAACCAATGGTTACCTTTGAAAAAAAATTACTTTGCTGCATTGAGAATAAATTTCAACAGGTCAAGGCCAAAGGCAAATAGACTCACAATTACAGGCACCACACTTAGGGGCTTCAGGGAACCTGGCAAGAAGACTTTGGATCAGGAATATAGTTGGGAGAGAAAGCCAAAGGAAGGTCCTGATGGATTGCATATTGGGAGAGCAGGAGAAAGAAAAATCAAGGATGAATCCAATTCTCCTAATGGTCTCTCTTCTGCACTTCCTGCTTGAAATTGCATTTGTCCACCTCATTTTCCATTGGTATCCCCAAAATAGGAAAAACTATAATTTGAGAAAGAAGAGTAAGTTTATGAGACAATGGGGCAGAAGCCAGAAGCAGCCACCCAGAGAAAGAAGACAAGCTGGCAGCTCCTCTCCCAGAGCATCATGGGAGCAGTTCTAACTAGAAAGAGATGCAGAGGGTTGATTACCATATACAGCTCTATGGGCAATCTTTTATAGGTCAAAGTAGGCTCCAGAAGTTTCCCTGAGCCAGTATGGATTTCTCTATAGCTTGAGCTTAGGGAACAAAAAGTTAGGGTATTTTAAAATGAAGAATGGTGTTACGGTCTTGTTGAAAAAAATAACTTTAAATTTTTGCTTCTTTTCCTCTCAAGCTTACTTTTTAAATGTTGCTGTTTTCCTCAATCTTCTATCTGTGAGTATAAGCCATATCTACATACTTAAACGGTCAAAGAAAAATCAATTGTTTCAGGAATCAATTCTGACTTCTTCAATGATGTCTGCTATCCTAGTTTCTTCTGACTTTACATGGAACCAGCTTAGTACCATCCGGGCACTCAGAATGTGACTTAAGGAAATTATCATAGAGGGAAAAGCTTTTTTGTCTCAATGTTCATATCAATGCTTCTTTGCTTTCTCTTCTTTTTCTCCTTATGGTCCATCCCCCACTCCTATCAGCTGAATATGCACCGGTACCATTGCTCCTATCTGTTAAAGTCGGTTCATTTAGAGAGGAATTTTCTTGGAATCTGAGTGCATTTATTCACTCATGAACAGATGTTGTGGCCCCGGGCTGCAGTTCTTGGGAGCAGATAGATAAAGGAGAAGGATTCACCAACATCTTCTGTCAGAAGTCAATAAGCTGTCATTCGGCCCTCCTGAGCCCTAGGCAGGTGCTCTTCTTTTCTTCTGACACTAGCAAAGGTCCCCGAGCCCCCATGGCAGTCCTGTTTTAGCACTTAGCTGCTCCACTGACAGGTGTTTCTCTGTATAACCAGACAACAGGTGCTTGCTGGGTGCAGCATGCCAAAAGTCAGAGATTTGGAGTAGAAAACAAAGCCCATTTGCAAAAAATGATTACTGTAATTAAGAGCTATGGTAATGCAAATGATGAACACGCACATGCACACACACAAACACTTATGCTACTCTTCTAAATCCTCAGGCCTCACGATTTGAAGAAATGACAGCAAATCAGCCAGTATTACAATACACTTTTAAATGCAAAAGTTCTCACTCCTTGGGGTAAGAAGAGCAAGACATTTAAACGATTATGTAGCAGCTTCTGAAGCCATTCTTTGCTAGGATCTTCACGTAGGATTTACATTATCATGCATTTTGGAGATTACAAGGCAGTATATACCAAAAGGAGATTACCTTTGGGGACCTTACAATTTACTTGCGATTATACAAACCCAGGAGAAAAGTGAAGAGGCAAAGTCATAAGCAAACAACAATGCCTCTTTATTCAGTGATGACCACAAAAAGTTTCACTGTGTTGCCCCTCTGGCTCCCAGCAGGAAATTGCTTCATTTGCAACCAAGAGAAATCGTGATTGTAAAATGCTGTGAAGTCTTCAATCCCTCCCTTAAGTTGCTTCAAAGACAAGGCAGACAGCAGGGTGGATTGCATTAGGTAAATTCTTTACATACAGGCTGAATATACACTAACCTACCTCTGCCCTCCTCCCCCTTCTTTTTCCTCCTCCCCCTTCCCTCCTCCCTTCTCTCTTCTCTCTCTGCTTTCCTCTTCCCTCTTCTTTCTGCCTTTCTCTCCCTGTCTTTCTCTGTGTCTGTCGCCTGTTTGTCTATCTGTCTCCCTCCCTCCTTCTCCCTTTTTGAAATAGGGTCTCCTATCTAGGTATGATCCTTCTCTTCCAAATAGGGTAGTGGGGCCTACAGAAGTGTAGCACAGGTCACTGTCCCCAGCAAAACACTTTTTTTCTCCTCAGGGTCCACTCACTGTTTCATTTGCATCAGCTACTGGAATGAGAAGAAGAAATTTAGACCGGAAACACTACATAGTTGCACATATGCCTAAATCTCTCTGATATTAGAACTAATAGCAAAGTCAATTACAAAGGACAGAACGGGCTTTGCTTTGGAGGGAGAGCAGGTAGCATGGGGTCAATCATGACATGTGTATCTATGGGAAACACGCACAGGGAGCCCTATCTTCTATGGCTGGCTTTCTACTTTAAGAACAAATGCTTCTCTGCAATCAGACATGGCACAGTAAGAAACTGAGGTCTGTAGTGCTTTGGGACCCAGTACATGGATGTACCACAAGCTAAAGCAAACCTTACCACTAGATTAGTGGAAAATACAGGAGTTGATAGGGGGGAAAATGAGCTCATTTGGGTCACAAAAGACCTCCATTTAGCAACTAAGGCTACTTTATTATTTGGCATTACCCAAATAGCAGAAAGTGGGTACCCATGGCTATTTCTCAATGGCCACTACCTCATGGCTCCCTCTTTGGAGAAAAGCAGTGGACTCTGGAGAAAGGGAAAGAGGCGTAAACTCTTCAAACCACACTTCACTCTCTGCTGTTTTCTTCTCACATAGCCAGCTTGTTCCACCCTTCTCAACCTGCTCAGCCTGCTCCTTTACCCACAGGCTATTTGCTGTTGTAGCTGCTGCCAACTGGGCTGGTAGGAAGGGAAGCTAGACCTGGAGGGAGCTGAGGGTCCTGGAACCAGTGTGGACTGAGGACTCCACAGGTTAGTTCCCACTCCGTCTACAAGGCAAATGTGCATCTGCCTTTCTTAGGCAGCTGTGACAAGAATACCAAAGCCAGGGGGATTTTAAACAAGAAGCATATGCATGTATACACACACACACACACACACACACACACACACACGCACACGCACACGTCACAATTCAGGTGTCTGCAAAATCTGAGATCAAGGTATTAACACAGCCAGGCTTTGGTGAGGACCCTCTGTATGAGTTCTTCATCTGGCAGGCAGGGGTGGGGGTGAAGCCAGATGTTTCCTTGGTCTCTTCTTCCAAGGGCATCAATCCTGTTTTAGGGTCTCTATAACCTAACTAAATACTGCACCATTTCCCAATACCATCACATTGGAGATTAGCGGTGCAACAGCAATTTGGGAGCAATACAGACATTCAGTCCACAGCACCTCCATTTAAAATTATATGAAATTAGAGGTCGTTGGGAGATCCCCAAGATGTCGTTAGCAAAAAGTATTACCTGTTGTTCTGTGGACACAGCCTCTAGCATAGAAAGGCAACAAGAAATAGGGGGCCTGCAAGAATTTTTATTAAAGCCAGGATTGAAGCCATTTTCCAGAACATGCTGTAAACCCCTGAGCTTTTGTTTGCTGAGATCAAACAGAGGAAAAGAGGCCTGGCCTTCCCGTTGCACAGCGTGGAAAACCACAGAGCAGATAAACTCAACAGCATGTTCACACCTCCAGGAGCAGCGATCTGGCTGGACCGAGGCTTTGTAACAGAAACCTGGCACTGCAGCAACCTGCTGCAGATTAGGAGCCTCCTGGGACTGGTTTGCACAGCCCTGGATTGCTCATTCTATCCCACTGTCTGCTCTTGTGCATCTCTCCATGTACTTTAGGATGTGTTCCCTGGCATCTTCCTATAACCAGAGGAGAGTTGTGGGTGGGGAGCTTGGCCCTTGGGTGAAGGGAACTTTAGGCAGGGATTTCTTTATCTCATGTCTTTGTTTGTTTAGATTCTAGACATAGGGTAGAATAATGCATCTAGAAACCAGATGATAAAGAATTTCCCTTCCAGGATTTCCTCAAGGGAGACAGGAATCTTGGAAGGAAAACTCAGATGCTTGGGGGTGTAGAAATGATAGCCTGAAGTGATAGAGCTTGTAGACTATCAAGGCTGCAATAGGTAAGCCTGGTTAACCTATTGTATAGTTTTGTTTTTTTTTGGGTCCGGTCGTGGGGCCTGAACTCTGGGCCTGGGCGCTGTCCCTCAGCTCTTCAGCTCAAGGCTAGCGCTCTACTACTTGAGCCACAGCGCCACTTCCGGCTTTTTTCTTTTTGCTTATGTGGTGCTGAGGAATCGAACCCAGGGCCTCATGCATGCAAGGCAAGCGCTCTACCACTGAGCCACCTTCCCAGCCCTTGGATAGTTTTTTTGTGTGTGTGGATTGTGTGTGTGTGTGTGTGTTCTGTTAGGTGGTTGTGAGTTCTTTGTGTTTTTTTTGGGGGGGGGGGTTCGGTTGTGGGGCCTGTACTCTGGGCCTAGGCACTGTCCCTCAGCTCTTCAGCTCAGGGCTAACGATCTACTACTTGAGCCACAGCGCCACTTCCGGCTTTTTTCTTTTTGTTTATGTGGTGCTGAGGAATCAAACCCAGGACCTCAGGCATGCAAGGCAAGTGCTCTACCATTGAGCCACCTTCCCACCCCTCTTTGTGGTTTTTGTTTTCTTTTTTGAGTGGTTAGGTGGTAGTGTTAGGTGGTAGTGAGTAGACACTAGTCTTCCAGGATCATCATCTTCATCTAACTAGGAGCATGAATGTTCTCCATACCTTGCTTTCTGGCCCCAAGAAAGGGAATGAGTGAATAGTGGATCAGCTGTGAGCACACCTGTATGCCTCAGTTATGGGAAGCTTATCCAGACATCCTTGAGATAGTAGAATGTTTCTAGTAAGAGGATTTGGGCAATTGCCTACCAAAAATGTGGTATACATCTATGTTCTCTTTAGGGTAGAATTTGTAGGAGAAAGTCAGCCAGGGTGGCCAAGAGTAGCCAAGATACTGAAATGAGATTTTTTTCTGGGGGAGGTTGCGGGTTGTGGAGCTTGAACTCAGGGCCTGAGTTTTTCTGCTCAAGGCTAGTGCTCTATCTCTTTGAGCCATAGCTCCACTTCCAGTTTGCTGGTGATTAATTGGAGATGAGTCTCATGGACTTTCCTGCTTATGCTGGCTTTGAACAGCAATCCTCAGATCTTAGCTTCCTGAGTAGCTAGGATTGTAGGTATGAGCCACCAGAGCCTAGGGTTGAAATGAGATTTTTTTTTTTTTTTTTTGCCTCTTCAAATGCTGAACACAGACTTGGCAAGACTGGAACTGCACGCATGGCCTAGTAGTTGGGTTGGAAGGTGTGTTATCACCATGCAGTTGTGGAGGGAGCGTACCTCATTGACAGGTCTTCTGTGGTCTTCACAGTCTCACTGGTCAGTCTTTGCAGCACTTTTTAAGGAACTCAATGTGGTTTGGTCATAAATTTAAAAAAAAAGTGATAGTATCTACTCTACTTGTGTGAGCACTTTCTCCCTACTATAAAAGACAGTTTAACAGCCCACCTCCGCTTATTCTGAGAGTTTAATCACACTTAAGCACTACCCACAACAGACAGACACACTCTTGTTTCATCTCAGTGAAAACATCCCCTATTCCATAGACTCTAGAATCCAGAAGCACACAGCATGCACCTGTACCAGCAGAAAGAAGGTTCCATTTGACAGTGCTTTACATAGCCCGCCAGGTGCTGTGTACTTCTGTGTATGATATAGGCCCTGGCTTCTGCACAGTGACTTCATCCAATGTTCCAGGTGACTTTGTTTTTTAACAGCTTCCTCCATGCTAAGTACTTTGTTTGCGGAAGATTTGATATGCTTTTCATTACTGAAATAAGACATCTTAAGTGAATACTCAATAATGGATCGGGCTCTCTCTTTGGCTTATGAGTCAATTACCACAGACTTTTCATTAAAAATGACCAATGAAGAATGTATCATAGCTTCATTTTCAAACGCTTCAGATATGTTTTTTAGGCAGAAGTATTCCAAGAATGCAAGTCAGGTATATTTCTCAGATAAATACTAGACAGGGTATTGCATGGGGGGGGGGGGGGGAATTCTCTGTTCTCAGGTTTCCTGAAGTTGGAATCCAGTGTGCGGGTCATTAATCATTCATTGGGGTCGGACCTCCCTTCCGTGGCACGTCTGAGTAAGCCGAAGAGGGCTGTTAGCTAATCCTTCCTGCCAAAGTGATCCTGCAGCGCCAGGGGACAACTGGGCGGTGGAGACACGTGCTGGTATCCAATCCAGTCCCCATTGCCTGGACCTGAGCATGGGCGAGCCTGGGTATGTGTGTACAGTATCTTCACTCACCTGCCTGAACACACATTCGATGTCCTAGAAGGACAAACAAACGAGGAATACGTTCCATGGAGAGAATAAGACCGAGAGAGAGTTTGCGATAGGAAAGCAGCTCCAGTCGTGGCGTAGTGATTCATAGTGGTTTTCGAAACGCTGAATGTACCCATGCTTGGGCTCATTAATAAACCAGCAACAACAACAACAACAACAAACAACAACAACAAACCGTCCTAGTCTCCCAAGCCGCCCCTCCAAAGCTTTCCCAAGTGGAGTTGAGAATTCGGGTTTGGTTCTCGCCGAAAGCACCTGGGATCCCTTGCCAGGGGGCAGTGGGGAGGAGGAGCTGATGGAATCTAGCTGGCAAAAAGAAGAGCAATCTGGAAAGACATCAGGGCACCGGGTAGTGAAGCGTGTACTGCCTGCCGGGACACTTGTGCGCGGTAGAGGTGGCAAAAGAGGCAAGCCCGATTCCCACGTTCCCACCCCCCTTCCCCATCCCTTCATCTCCCCCTCTCCCCGCCCCCCCCCACCCCTCCAGGTTTCTGTCTAGGTCCCTGGAGGACTCAACTGGGAACCGAATTCCGCGCGCGCGGTGTGGGTTGTCGCGGTGTCTGGGTCCAGGTGGAGAGGGAGGTGGCGGCGGCGTGGCGCTTGAGAACGGCTTTGGGGTGCGCGGCCCTGGTGTGGGCGCACCCAGCGTCCGGGGTGCAGCCGGCCTCTCCTCCCACTCACTCTCTCCCATCTCCTCCTTCCTGCACACCCCCCTCCCCGCCCCCGGGGACCCAGAGGCTCCCTCCCCGCACCGGCCCCAGTGAGTACACAAAGCGGGGTGAGGGGAAGCTTCGCAGGCGTTCACGGAGCAGTGAGATCACTGGCGTTATAAATATCCCTGTGCCAGCGCGAGATCCGCTCGGGTGGCCTCTCTCTCTCTCTCTCTCTTTCGTCTCTCTCTCTCTCTCATCTCTCTCTCTCTCTCTCCCTCTCTCTTCCCCGAGGCTATGTCCACCCAGGGCGGCGAGGGGGGCAGCGCCAGAGGCTCGCAGCCGCGCGGGGGCTACAGAGCCCAGAAGCAACCCTACAAGATGCACTTAGGACCCCCGCGGCTGGAAGCATGAGCTTGCCCTTCCTCCTCCTCCTCTTCCTCAGCCACCTGATCGTCAGTGCTTGGGCTCACGGGGAGAAGCGTCTGGCCCCCAAAGGGCAACTCGGATCGGCTGTCACGGACAAGAACCCGGGGGACTCCGGCGACCGTGGGAATAGTAGTAGCGCGCGTTGGTCCTCGTCTTCCTCTGCCTCCTCTTCCTCCGCCTCCCTGGCGTCTTCGGGCAGCCCGGGGAGCGGCGCCGAGCAGGGCAGCTTCCAGTGGAGCCCCTCGGGGCGTCGCACCGGCAGCCTCTACTGCAGAGTGGGCATCGGGTTCCATCTGCAGATCTACCCGGATGGCAAAGTCAATGGTTCCCACGAAGCCAATATGTTAAGTAAGTTGTTTGCTCTCCTTCCAAACCTGTGCTAGGCGGGATGGTAGAGAGGTAGCAGGGCACGCGGCTGGGCATTCCCGGGTTCACATCCTGGAGCCCCAGCTTCTGGGACGCAGCCCCTGGTCCCAGAAAACTGCCCGGGGAGAGCCTGGATGGAGATGCGTCTTGATGGCGCACACGCACCCCTCGCTTGGGCATGAGCCACTGCGATTTTGGAGGTACAGGTTACCCACAGGCTCTTTCCCGGACAGGCACCTTGCTGCCAGGATGCCTTGGTCCCAAAGATGAGCTTCTAACCCTGCCTAGAGAAAAGCTTCCCCTTCCCCGGCACTTCCTTCCTTCTCGAACGATTTCTCACCTTCGGCTTACAAACTAGGCTGGGGCTGGCGTTTGTCACTAGGAGTCAAAGTGCATCATGTTTTCCTATGCATAGCTTAAGTTGGTTGGTCGGTTTGTTTGAGGAATGAGAACTCCAATACTTCTTTGCTCTACGTGCTACCGTGAATCCCCAATTAGTATCGTATGAGCATATGCATACACCTAAATGTGTAGATGTCTATGTGCACATGCGTTTGATCTGTCATCTATTTATCTGTCTGTATCTATATTTGGCTAGATGGATAGATCCATATAGATAGGGGAAGCAGAGGTTCCTGTCTGAAAGAAGGCAGTGAGGTCTGGAAAACTGGGTATGTTCTGAGAAGACATGATGAACATTGTGATTACTAACTCCAGGAATTGGGTTTAGCGATGTTCAGTGTGTTAAGACCTTGTGAGAAGGCTGGCCAGCTTTTTCATTGGTCCCCAAGGACAATGAGAGGGAAGTTATTTATTTAAGCAAAATACTGGCTAATACAGTCAGTATTATACAGTGCAGAACTTTTAAAGATGAAAACAAGTTATACATTGTCTTTCTGGGTTTCCCCATTAGTCTCTCTCCCTCCCTCCCTCCCTCCCTCCCTCCCTCCCTCTCTCTCTCTGTCTCTCTGTCTGTCTGTCTGTCTGTCTGTCTGTGTCTGTCTGTCTGTCTGTCTGTCTGTCTGTCTGTCTGTCTGTCTGTCTGTCTCTCTCTCTCTCTCTCTCTCTCTCTCTCTCTCTCTCTCTCCTTCCTTCCACTAACTTTCTAGAGCATCACAAGTGCTCCTCTCATGTCTCACACTGCCTCTAGGAAGCTGAGGGGAAAGATGGTTGAAAGGTGGCTTGGGGATTGCTTTTCTTGGGGGGAAGGGAGAAAGAGGTGAGATTAGTCAGCCATATAAAAAGCACAGCTCGGGCCTCTGGGATACCCAGGAAGAGAGGAAATATGGCCAGGAAATAGAATCCTAGGCACAGTCACCTGCCCTCCTATCAGCGGGTTAGCTCACAAGTGTACCTAACTTGTTGTCAAAGGCCTTTTTGGCATACTAGGCTTCTTATTCAGGAGGAGCCAGCAGTGCAGGCTTCAAAGAGTGCTGACAGTCTAGCAGGGGCCCATGAAGTGCTTCTTTCAGGGGTGCAAACATCAATGGCAGGGGAGGTTGGGGGAGGTTGGCTGACAAGTCTCTGGAAGGGTTAGGGGGCAAGGAGCAAAAACCCTAGTGATTCTTACCAGGATAGGAGCAGGTTCATCTTCTGAGCGTTGCATGTGTTTAATCTTTTAGGTTTTAAGATTCCAGCTGGTTTAGGCACACACACACACTGAGGTGAATCTGAGCACTCAGAAGAGGGTGGGCCACATGCAATACCTAAGCTCCTCAGAGAAACCTATTTTGGGGGTTTAAAGTTTATTTCGTCCTATCAAATAACTCCCATCTTTGGGAGGAAAAAAAAAACAATCTGTTCCAGTGAAGGTGAGTTTTCTGATACTTAGAAGCACAGAAGATTACTTGTGTTTGTATTTCTATTTATCTGTCTCACATTGTAGATTGTCAGACACCTGAGCTTATTCTCTACTGAGAAATCTTCCCTCTTCTTTTCAGGAAAAAAAAAACAACCCCTATTCTGTTTTTGTAGTTTACCTATGAAATCAGTGCCAGCCCAGGATAACCTTTGTGTGCTTAAGGAAAGTCCCAAAGTGGCCAGGCAGCAAGCAGCAGTTGGAGCCCAGGAGCTAAATCAATGTGTCTAGGGATCTCTGAAAACAAGGCACATTCCCAAAACATTTACCCTTTCCTCTACAAAGACACCGCAATTAAAGATTTTATAGCTAGGCCTTGCTAGTGAGGAAGAACTGATCAACAAAGAAAAGCATTTCAGCTAAAGAAGACATTGACCCATTATCTGTTTTTAAACAAAATACAACTTATTTTTAAAACCATCTTAAAAAATGTCTTCAAAAGAGCAGGAATGTCACCTGAACAGTGACTGCATAAAATGTAATTAGCTCTTTCCTAAAGTCTTACTGTTCAAAACAATCCAGTGTTCAGTCTGTGTCTTTCACATGAATTGCTTTTATTCACTTATTTGTCCATTCGTGCACTTGTTGTAGAAGACACACTGCACGAAATATGGTTATTTTGGTGCTAGCTTTGTTGTTTCATTTGTTTGTTTTCACAGAGGAAAGTATGTCTTAAAATTTTCAAGTCATAATGATGGCTTTGTGATGGCTGGGCGGGTCAATACTGCTTTGTAAAATTTTACTACTGTTGTTCAATTAAGACTATATAGCACAATCTTATATTGAGTAGGTTGGTATATAATTGAGAAAGTTAAAAAGGGTCTCTGTCCTAAGATAGCTACGAAAAAGGAGCAGCAACAGCTTGCTAATTGCAGTTGGTCATTCACCTCTTTGAAGATAGCCCTGGATAGTTTCCGGACATTATATAAACTGTGGTGTTGGTCATGGACTTTTGCTTAGAGCATCTGAAGAAATACTGTGTCTTACAAGAGAGGCTGGGTGAGCTGGGTCAAAGATCAGAGAGGATAGATTGGTTTTCCATTATCATCTGGTTCTACTACTGTCAGAGAGTTAGCAAGAATAGAAAATTGATATTCTTCTTTTCTATAAGCCAGCTACTTCAGAAAAAGTGAACATTTTGCCCTGGAATTTCACTCTAGTAGCTATTAAGCCCAGTAATTTTATTTGTCAGACAGAATGAATATCTGTGTATTCACAGTTTGCATTCAACAATAAATATTTTTTCAAATTGTGAATATTTTCTAGTCTTATAATCAGAACTATAGTCTGCTCATACATATTAAAATATGATTTCTTTAGTTTAGATGTGTCACTTAGTCCAGTCTTAATTTCTTTTAAACAGTAACGATCCCAAGTTTTAAAAATAGAAAAGAAAACCACATTTATTGCAAAAAATCCTTTATTATGAGGAAATATTAGGGAAAGATGAAGAAAATAAATAAGACAAATACATAAAAAATAAATAAGAAAAATGAATAATCCAACCATTGTGCAGGAACAAACCAATTTATTTAACTTCCATGCTTCCAAGTATCTTTATGACCTAAGGTTCCAATTGACTTACCTGGTACCAGTAAAATTAAGAAATCAAGTGACTCAATCCAGGGAGGAAAAGTTGAAACTTATGGCTATGTAAGCCAGAGCATTCACAGAGAATGTAAAAGATCTCATTTACATTTTTATGACAGAAACTCTAAATTTTACTAATTTTTTTAAAACTCTGGATTGCTATTAGTTGGTGTCATTAGTCATTAACCCTTGATAAACCACATAAACCTTGATAAACCAGGCCTTTATAAACCAGGATTGAATCAATTGTTTGGAGCTCAAGTGGAAATTTTGTTACTTAATAAATCTCAGATTTGATAAAGTGGCATAGCATACCTATTATTACATGGATGCATGTAAAGAAACTTCAGTTTTAAAATATTCTTCTTTAGGAATTTTTAGATGAGCAGTTTGAAGCTTCTGCACAAATGGGGTATCTATATTATTCTAGATTTAGTCATCAAGTCTGTAACTCTGTTGTTATCAAGAGTACTTCTATATTAGTAATCTGTATAGGATTAAGGTAAAACAAAATACCTACATGTGTTTTCTTATTGAATTAAATTTCCTTAATAAGTTTATTTAAATAAATAAAATTAAACTAAGTAAAATTAAATTAAGTAGAATAAACTGGGTATGTAATCTCAGATGCACCAAGAAATTCTTGCCTCTCTCTCCACCTAGATGTCCACCCTGAAATTCTACCAAGGGAGACTTCCTTATGTGAATTATTGACCCACTTCTTTTAGTTCTCCTCAACATGAATACCTTAGGGAAGATAACACACCATCACTAATACTCTCTTGTGAGTTAATTTATATGGAAGCAGCCCCACCATCAAATAGGAGATGACCAAAAGAGCAGTAACCAGAACACATGTCCTTATATGAATACATATCAGTTGTCTTGAAGCAGGGAAAATGATTCTGTGAGTGTCAGAGAAGACAACTGAAGCTTCAGGCAGTCATTGACTATGATCTGTGAGACAAGCTTTATCTTATATGACTTTGCTGAAGTATACGATCTTGGCACTCATAAGGCAAACACTATGGATTTTCACTGACACCCCCCTCCCCCCCCAATGCTAAGTCATAAAAAAGTCAATGGTAGAAAAATGTTTTCTGGAATTTATAAATGGGCAGTATAATGTACATGGGCTTAAAATACTATGAGCAATTCTCTAATGAGCTATTGAAGTATTGTATGAGGTATTGTAAAATAAGTAAAATAGCCTGCTATATTTCAGGAAAGGGAGCAGGAAGTTACATTGTGAGGCAGATAGAATTTACACCAATCTTCTAAAAAATAAGATAATGTGAAAGCATTTCTAATATTGCAGTGTCATAATCTTAATAGTGAGTCCAATTTTAAACCATAATTACATTAACATTTAAAACATCAATACTGATGTTTGCTTGTGTGAAAAATAATTTAAAAAATTTAAGTGCACTTTTCTCTGTTTACTGTTCTTCACTGTAATAAATAGAATTTGTTGTATAAACATTTGTTTTTAAGCTTCTGGTTCAATTTCTTAAAATTATCAGCTCTTTCTACCCTCTGGTAAGAACTCATTTGTACACAGAAATTTATTAGGAAAAAAATCTCACACAGTCTATAGAATTCATTGCAATGGAAGTTATATACTCTGTATATACACAGATTGCACAATGTATTTACATATGCAAGTTAAATGGGTCAAAATGAGTTTTCTTTTAAAAATAACATATAAGAAGTAGCATTTTTATTAAGTAAGTATTTATGAAGCCCTTTTATCTCAGGATCTTGAAAGTCAGCTTGAAAACACATGCTTATGAGAAGGATTTTTGTTAGTATTATCATATAGTTTTCATTAATATACAATTGATTTGCATTTATCATGCCAGATAATTTTCCAGAGAATGAAATAAAAACTTCTAACAATGCATCTAACAATGCATACATCAATAGTAGCCTAGTCTACTTTTCAACCAGCTCCACATTGTCTCCTTTGTATTTATCAACGCACATAGAAAGTTTTTTTTTTATGTTTTCTTGTCTTGTTTTTGACAACAAATGTTTATACAGAATTCACAAGCAAATCATGCTCTGCAAAATATCTAAAATAAATATGTAATGTTCCCAATATCATTCTTGTATCAGATGTTCTGGGCATATTTTAGCAATGCTATTATATTATGCCTTTGTAATTTAACTTTGTAAAGTTAAATACACTATGTTAACATGGTAGATTCGTAATTTAGTGGTTGTAAATACACTACTTAGTTTACATTTGCATAAAATACTTTATATACATATATGAAATATGCAATCATATTTATATAATTTATATTTTTATATAAAGTATGTAGCGCTTATATATCTGTAGAGTAGTGTAATTAACTAAAATTGTAGTCTGTGTACTTTGCTATATGATACAGTGACATGCTAACATGGTTGAGTGGTAATTTAATAGTTGTAAACACACTACTTAATTTGCATTTGTATAAAATACTTTAAATACGTATATGAAATATGCAATTATATTTATATAAGTAATTTATATTTTATATAAAGTATGTACAGCTTATATATCTGTAGAGTAGTGTAATTAACTAAAAATGTAGTCTATGTACTTTGCTATATGTTACAGTGACAATTCTTTGAAATCTTTTGTGTGTATCACTGTTGGACAACTTTTGTTACAAATTCTAATGCAAACAGCATTTTTAAAACATTCTGAAGGAAAAGATGTATGGGGCATCTTTTTTTTTTTATTAGTTTCTTTTTTTTTTTTTTTTTTGGGTCCAGTCGTGGGGCCTGAACTCTGGGCCTGGGCACTGTCCCTCAGCTCTTCAGCTCAAGGCTAGCACTCCACCACCTGAGCCACAGCGCCACTTCCGGCTTTTTTCTTATGTGGTGCTGAAGAATTGAACCCAGGGCCTCGAGCATGCAAGGCAAGTGCTCTACCACTGAGCCACCTTCCCAGCCCCCTTTTATTAGTTTCTTACTAAAGTAAAAGTAACTTATTTCCTCCCTTTTTCCATAAAAATAAATATTTTATTGTTATTGCTGGAAGCCAGGTGCTAATGCCTCTATTCCTAGCTACTTAGGAAGCTGAGATTTGAGGATCATGGTTTGAAGCCAGCTCAGGCAGGAACGTCCATGAGACTATTATAATAGCCAACAAAAACTACCAAAAACTAGAGCTGTGGTTCAAGTAGTAGAGTGCCAGACTTGAGCCTAAAAACTCAAGGACAGCTCTTAGGCTTCAGGCCTGGCACAAAAGAAAAAGAAAAGAAAAGAAAAAACCCTAAGTTGTAGCCGAAGTTTTCCTAAGATATGTTTTATTTTTTTCTGAGCCAAGAATATTCGTAATGAAAGTATTGTTTGAGTTATTTCCCTTTCTCCATGTACTTTCTAACCAATTATTTTTAAGAAACCAAGTAAGAAGCAATATTTGTTACAATTATAGGTGCTCAGTTTTCATTGTGGTATGCACTTGCTCAAAATTTATTCATATACATTATATATACTCTTTTTTTGTCAAATGAATTTTGTATGTATAATTTTAGTATAAATGCTTCAAGCAGTATACATTAACATTTTGGGATATTCTTTATCCTTCCCTCTTTCTTTTCCTTTTTTCCTGCTTCCCTTTGTTCCTTCTAATAAAGATTCTTTCTTAGGTCTAGTGAACTTTGTTTTATGTGTTTACTTATTGCAATTTCAGGTAACTAACAAAACATTATGCTTTCTCATATAAAATTCTATGTGATTTTATGCTAAATGAGCAGCCTTCCCAATTATATGTATATGTATATGATTGTGACTTTTATCTTAAAATATTTGAATTGTGGTGAGCAATTCTCACGACTCAGTAGATGTGGATTTTGCAATACTGAAGGAGAAAGACATACTAAAACTACCTATGTCAGAAGTTACAAAATAGTAACAATAATGAAATAACATATCTCATTAATTTTTTAGGACATGATTAAAATGCAATGTGTCTCAAAGCATAATCCATCAAACAGTTCACTGAGATAATAATTTCAAGTTATTACATTTTCAGTATCTTGGTATGTATAGAATTTAAGGGAACCACCAGAAACAATTACGTATGGTATATACTTTTAATTTGCGATAATTTGCGAAGAGGGATTTATTTTATGTAAATTACAGCTCTTTTCCAGGCTTTGGAATGACTTATACTTAAAGTGGTATATTGTTTTCAGTGCCAATTATAATGAATGCAAATTAGTTTTTAAGAGTTAGAAGATGTCTTTTCTTTTAGAACTTGAAAATAGTCTATTATCAAGCTTTTTTTTTTACTAAAAGCAACTTGTTATGTACAATAAAAATAGGAAGTACTGATGAAGCAGAACCAAACTTTTAAGCTTTGAAATTAATCATCATAAATTAATACTTGAATGCAAGCCATTTTAACATAGTGAATAGCACAAAAAATAAGTGTCTTAAGTACTATGTTTTTACTTGCAGTAATAAAGCATATGTAGAAATTTAATTCTTCACAAGGATATGTAGAAGAGTTTGTGTTTTATTTTGGGATTTCTGTCATCCTAGGTATTTTGGAAATATTTGCTGTGTCTCAGGGGATTGTAGGAATACGAGGAGTTTTCAGCAACAAATTTTTAGCGATGTCAAAAAAAGGAAAACTCCATGCAAGTGTAAGTAGAATCATTTATATTTGCTAAAGGTATTATGAAGATTTTACTTTTGTAACGTGCTATGAAGTGACTTCCCAATTAGTTGATAAGGCTGACAACTTGCTCAGAGAATTTAAAATTTTTTCTTATAATACATACTTATAGCCAAGAGAACTGTTTGCATGTCTATTAGTAATCATTTAAGTATTTTGGGATTTTTTTTGTAAAGGTATTATATAACCTGACAAAATTTCAGAGGTAAATGCATTTGGAAATAGCCCTCTCAGAATAGTTGATACCTTTTATGTCTTAGAAAGGCCCAAGGAAGAGAGAGCGCTATTATGGTAATAAGATATTATATAGCAGTTTAATTTTACAGGTTGATGTGATGGCATGTGTGTTTAGTGCTTAATATTAAGTTTGTAAATGACTCATGATGCTGAAACATGAATGAAAGTAGTTATTTTTCCTTAAAAACGTTAGTAAGGGAGAAACCATGATTAACTCAGATATCTCATAGGGAAAATTGATGAATTTGAGGACTTTTATATTTTATTTTGTATTTTTGTCAGATCAAATATAATGGCTATTAAAGACTAATTTTGCTCTTAAAAACTCCTCTGTATAGTATTTTCACAATTCAAAAAGGAAAAAAATTTCAGTGTTCTCTCTCTCTCCATATATATATATATATATATATATATATATATATATATATAGTCAATCATGGGGCTTGAACTCTGGGCCTGGGTGCTGTCCCTGAGCTCTTCAGATCAAGGCTAGCTCTCTACCACTTGAGCCACAGCGCCACTTCTAGTTTTCTGAATGGTTTATTGTAGATAAGAGTCTCATGACCATTCCTGCCTGGGCTGGCTTTGAACCACGATCCTGAGTTTACAGCCTCCTGAGTAGCTAGGATTACAGACATGAGCCATTGGCGCCCGGCTGCACTTCTATGTTTTATGATCAATCTATAAATTATTTCTTTGCTTTGTTATGAAAATGTTCAGCCAACTGGAAAATATGAGATATTTAAAAGTTAACAAAATATGTCTAGATTAAGTTTCCCACTCTCAGAATTTGTTTATTTGTATTAATATTCATGACACTTAGAAGTGATTTAAGCTTTTTTCCCTGTGGTATTTCTGTGTCAGTTCTTTATTTTCTTTAGTTTGTATTAAATAGATGGCCAAAATATTACTCTCCAAATTTTCAAAGTATTTTGATGATTTTCAATTAATAGTATAACCAACTTAAACTTATTTGTATTTTTTTAATTGTATAGATCTTTACAATTTCAGTGAGATTTCTTCTTGGTTCTATGTATAAGACTTTGCAACTTTCCATTCCTTAGCATCCAGAGGTGATTTGCCAATAATTTTTAAAGAATACTGTAGCGATGGAGCGAGTTCTGTAGTTATTTAAATGAATCAATATGTATCATGTGCTTAAAACAGTACTTGATACTTTAAATACTCAATAAATATTACCTATTATCATATGTAATAAGTTATATATAATATAAATACAATAATTTACCAGTCTTGGTTTACTTAAAGAGCTTGAAAACTTGTTAGATTCTGAACTCACTTACTAGCAGAATTATAATTTCTCTTTTTCATTTTCTGAGCTGATTATTGCACTGTTGCAAGTTATGATATAATATTTATAAAATAACCATTCAGATTGAGCAATTGAATATAATTGGTGTTTTCATTTATTTCTCTTAAGAAACAAAATTATGAAAGACAGACATTTCATTTTATTTAATACAATATTTGAATTTTAAAAATCTACATATGGCTTTGAAAATAATGATTAAATACTTCTGAACAGATTAATCTCTCCTCAGTGTACTTTAAGGTTGTAAAAGATTGGAACATCTTCAAACTCTAAAAATCATAATAATGTACAATATGTGTGAAGGGACTTTTATTGCTTTGTTTGTTATGGGTAAAAATCTTCACTTTGAAAACAATTTTGATTTATGCACAAGTCTATGCAAAAATTAGATGAAACTTGGACCTGCTTAAGATAATTGCCACAGACAGTAAAGTATTATAAATGGATGCCAATTAGAAAGGTCAAACCAAGAGGTTAGGATACATGATTCCTCTGTCAAAAGCAAGTAACAAATTTCTAGAAATCTGACCCAAATGTCTAAGGAGGACTAGTGGGAATAATGCAGATAATGCAAAAACAGCATCTGTTATTCTTTCTCTTCTTGGCAGGCTAAAGTTATTTCATGGAATAATGACTTTTACACACTACAAAGCAAGTCTTGCTCCTGTCATTCACCAATGCTCTTTGATAAAAAAGTCATTCTGGTGACTTTGAGCTGAATCGTAGATAAAAAAATTAAGCCCCATGATTATGTGGATTCTTTTAAACCTATTGTCCAAACTACTTTCTCTTATCTGAGCTTTTACTAGCACTGTGTGTTTTTTTTTACTAGCTGGAAACCTAATTAAATTATAAAGTGATTTATTTTTAAAGAATTTGATCTAAGAAATAAGTATTAATCCTAGTAATTATCAGTTTTATGCCCAGCTGGTTTCTTTCCTGTTTTCAGTTTCTAATTAAGCATGTTGAAAATATGTCTTTATAACTTTAAATGTGATTATTTTATTAGATTTAATTTGTATACAATCACAGTGTTGCCATAAAAGGCTAAGATTAAATATATATTAGACATGTAATTTAAGAGTTGTACCGTGGCATATAGAGTATCTATAAGGTTGTATTTACAAAGTAAGTGAGAATTAGAAATCTGAAGTATTGATGTAATTTGGGGGCAAGTCCTCTCCTATTACAATGAAAATATTCATAGGTAATGGTCAATTTTCAACCTGATTTTTTATGCCAATAGAGTATTAATTAGTTACCAGGCAGGGGTAGTTCTGTAAAATTTCTTTCACTTACACTATCTTATTAGATAATGAGGTGAGGAAAGAATCAAGAGATGTGAACTGTTTTCCTAAGGTTACAAAGTAAAGTGATTGGACCTAAAACTATGCCCTCCTACTTTTTCTTCTTTAAATACTATAAAACTCTGTAGATGAAAGTTTACTTAAAATTATGTACTATATTTGAGACCAATTACATTGTTTCTATCTATTTATAGGATCAATTAAGTGCAGGACTTAATATTTGCACATAATGTTAAAAATGAGCACTATAAATTACTTCCTAAGAGTAATTCAAACACTCAGCTAAATAAGTAGGAAATTTTAGACATGCAAAGCAACAAATTTCCTTCTTCTTGTCTCTCTCTTTCTTTTTCTCTCTGACCAGCTCCTCTTTCTCTCTCTGATTCCGAACTCCTTTTTGTCCTAGACTTTCCTCAACATTTCCATTTATCACTTTTATCTCCAGTACTTGATTTTAGAGTCTAGAGAGTTGGGACTACATCTGCCATAGAACTGAACACAGACTTTTCTAAGTGTTGGTTCTTCAATGTAATGATGTGTCTCATAAGGAACTCCTCTCCAGATGAACGTTCAAAAAAGTAAAAATAGTTGCTTTGTTCATAGAAGTCTTCATTTGCTCTCATTGTCAGTGGATACAAAGATTAAAACAATGTTAGGATGGAGCAGTTAGATTTAGGAGACATTGATGCTGGGGACATTTTCTTTGTGTGTGCTGTTTGTCAATTCCATGAGCTTTTTGGTTTTGTTTTGTTTTGTTTTGTTTTCAGCCCCACCTGTCTACATACCTGAGGTTCCCTGATTGGTTTCAACTTTCCTTAAAACTTTTAGTATACTTTAAATATATAAAACAGACAAGTTCTTACCATGCAGTGGTTTTCAAACATTCCTTACAGAATAAGGTTTGTTGTCTTCTCCTTGTCAAAATGTGTCAGGCATCATGGAGAGTAGAAAGAGGTAATTGCTTCCCAGAGCGCTGCAAAAGTCAGGGCCATCCTTGATCTTCACGTTCTCAGACTATGCCCTTCCCTGCCTGTGACTACCCCTCTGTGTGTTCCTGTTTATTCAGAGTGAGTCCTTATTGAACCCTCAAAGAAGTTTCCTGAATTTTTCTGAGGTGGGTTCTGATGTTAAGAGTAAAAGCCATTGGGGGGAAAAAAGCCATTGACTGCGTGGTTGAGTGTACAGTCTGATTGCCTAAGGCTGCGCTATATACCATTTACTGGGTCATTATATTTAGTATTTCTATTCTTTGGTTTTATCAATAGTAAAAGTACCAAAATTGTAGTAACCACATGAGTTAATACATATAGAACACTTAGAATTTGAAAAGCATTCAACTTAGTATTTAAACGGATCCTCCTGAATATGCTGTCAACTGGTTGACTATTCACAGTTTCTTTCTTCCTAATTTTGAGCTTAGGCAACTGTGTTATTTAGGCTAGCCTCTAAAACCCTACTTTGTATTGACCTTTTATGCTTGGCCCCAGACTTAATGTTCATCATAGGCTGAGCTTTCCTTTCGTCAAAACCAATTTGGGAGCCAAATTTCTAATCTCACACTCTGCAAAAAGCAAGAATTTCCTAGTCATAATCTTGTTATTTGGGGGGAAAGTCTTGCTATCCATATGGTTTAATTTCTCTAAAAAATAAATGGATAAAGAAAATACAGTAAATATATATCTATATATCTATATCCTAGGAAAGGCAGTGCCATATTCTCTTTACTCTTTCATAAAGCTTGATTGCTTGTTGTCTGTTGGGGGAAAAACATGTTAGCTAATTTTAAAGATCCCAAGTGAAACATGTGGTAGAATTATTTTTGTTTCTCAAGGTTTTAGAGGATCATGTTTGGAAGGAGGCTAATTGCAGAGTTTACGAAACAGGCATGGAATGCACCCTTGATCAGCTTAAGGAAGGACTAGAGAACCCTCCTTTTCTGGATTCACAGGGTGCCAGCTGGCTTATCTAGGGGAGAGTCTAGGCTGGACTTCCGGCACTGGGAGCTCAGAAAGGAGGAGTTGACAGCCCCTAAAGCTGAGCATGTTTGATGAAAGTGGATATGGGACAATAGGTCTTATCATCATTAAAAAAATAATCTAGTAAACTCTACTTTGTGGGTCAAGACGGTAAACTACAGCAAGACATTTGCAAAGAAACATCCTTTCCCCTGAACTGGTTTCCTGTGACATAGTAAAAATTAGATGCCCAGTAATTCTGGTCACCCCCTCCCCCTGCCACCACACACACACACAAAGCTTTGTCATTGCCATTTAAATTTGCTTTTTAAATTTAATTTTATTGTCAAGGTGATGTAGAGAGGGGTTACAGTTGTATATGTATGGTAATGGTACATTTATTATTGAACATTGCTACCCCTCCCTCATTTTTCTCCCATTTGCCTTCCCCTCCAACCCCTCTCTCAAGTTGTAAAGTTGATTTCCAACATACTGTCTTGCGAGTATCATGGTTGCGTTGGTTCACCCTTTGTCCTTTGTCTCACCCTTTAGTTGTTCCTCTACCCTTCCCCAAATCAGATAAAGGTATGTACAAGATACAAGTACCAAAATCAAATACAGTGATGTTTCACTGTGCAAGTCTGGTGAGAAGGTGGACTTCACTGAGGAAATTTGTGTTCAATGAACTGATGTGCAGCATCAGAGATGCATGTTGACCTAAAAGAAGGGATGGTATTACATTTCACTGATGGTTTGGGGAATGGCACTTGGCATTTATCAGTATTTTAACTTGGAAGGACTTGAAAAAAAGTTGAGAGACAGATTTGGTTATCCTACATAATTATTAGAAAGGACATTAGGAATCAGAAGTTAGACGTAAGTCATATGCCCAATCTGGCATGTGGTAAGCACAAGGATTTAAATGGATTGATTTTTTTATTTCCCTGATTGAAAGTCAAATAATAGTATCTGAATAGTCACTGAATTACTATAAAAGGTAAATAGATTAGTGAACTGGTATTTGATAGTAGTAGCCTTGAATAGCCCAGATTTTTAGAACAATTAAGGGTATCAGAAAGAAAGTGTCTGTCATCCTTTACTTTTTTCCTGATTTGATCTTTACTTCACCTGTATCAGAATCACCCAGGATGCTGACTGAGGCAGTACATTTAAGTTCTTCTCCTCACAAGAACTAAAACAATCTTTGGACATAAGGCTTAGAAAAAAAATCCACATTTGAACTGACTCCTGGAGTCATTTTAAGTCAGTTTCTGGAAAAAAAAAAGAACACAACAGAAGTCCTCTGCCTCTGAATAGAGATAGAAGAACCTGCCACATGAATATGCACGCAAAAAGGAAACTGCCTAGAACATGATTTGGTCAATAATTGTTTTGTTACAGTCCATAGTAACATCTCAATTTTTGTACTTATTATTTCTTAATATGGTTTTCTCAGGAGAAAGAGACAAATAAAAAAACAACTAATTGAAATGGAGACTTAAAAGTGATTAAATAGTTCACAAAGTCCGAGGTTTATACTAGCATCACTGTTCATATCCCTTCTATAGCTGAGAACTGTGTTCTGAGAACTGGCATTTGCATTGCTCCCATTCATTCATTAACAAGACCCTCCATCATCATAGAATATATGATCGTTGCTAAGAAACATCTCTGTTAACAGATTTTTAAGAATATTGTTTCAGAAAGAATTATCTATTTGGTTTAATTGATCCTCTGTTTAATTACAATTTGATAGAATTAGTCTTTTCTAGAGTGTTCTATTTTGCCTAAGTTTGGCTTTTTAAAAACTTGATCAACAACGTCCTGTTTTCCCTGCCCCCAGCCCCCCCCCCCCCACACACACATACACACATACACAATTTCTGAGTCAAGGTCTGAATATGGAGCACAGGCTTGCTTCTATGGCTAAGATTACAGGGAAAAACCACCTGGCATCAACATGACTTTCATTAAGTATCTGTTATTTTTACTTTATTTTATTTTATTATTTTGTTAGTTGGGAGACTTGAACTCAGGACTTGGGTGCTGTCCCTGAGCGTTTTTGCTCAAGACTAGCATTCTACCACAGCTCCACTTCCGATTCTTGAGTGGTTAATTGAAGATAAGAGTCTTATGGACTTTTCTGCCCTGGCTTTGAACTGCAATCCTGAGATCTCAGCCTGAATAGTTAGGATTACAGGCGTGAGCCACCAGCACCTGGAAAGTTATCTGTTATTTAAAATGGACTTTTCCTTATAAGAAGAAATGAATAGACTCAAGATGGTATCTTCTTACTATTTTTTACAAAAAGAATTTAATTTCTTTGGCAGTGTATTTTTCCTCCTTGGAATAATTTGAATATTCAAACACAGTTCAATTTGTGTAAGACTTATTTGTTCTGAAAATTAATATTAAACTCATTTAAAACTAATGTCAGTATTAAACTACAATGAATTAGTTGATTTAAGCATTTTATTTTGACTTTTAAATTATGGCTTGTTGAGTATAACATGAATGAAAGAAAATTAAAGACAGAATCCAGATAAGTAAGTTAAGATACATCTACCTATTTTTCTTGGCAGGACCAGGACAATATATGCTGTTTTCCTCTCTAGAAGTGACAATCAGCATACTGCCTGGTGTGTGTTAGGGTCAAACATCTATTAAGACTGAATTTGGAACAAAAATAGAGATGATGATTATTTTTGTCCTGGTAGCTAATGGTGGTAGGGAAGTGAAGAGATTTGTTTTAATTTCAATGGTTTATTTGAAATTACATTTACCTCCCTATTTGACCCCGTAACTGAGTGACAACCTGCATTTTTTTTTCTTTTTTCATTTTTTGTACTGGGGATGGAACCTAGGACATTGTGCTTGCTAGGAAAGTGCTTTGCCACTGAGCTACATCCCAGCTCTTGCATTTTTTCTAGAGAAATATTTCTGTTATCAAAGAAGCAAATGTTTTATTAAAGGATGGCACATGATTCAAAGGAGAGCTTAAACATGAAGATGAGAATAGAAACCTTACTATCCAAATTTGTTTAGCAATCCATTCATATGGTGACTGTATTGTCTGATATGCCAGGTGTGTTAGTGAGTACAATGACGTACTACTTGCGCTTACTATCTTCCCTGAGGGACCAGGAATCCTGACAGGAACAATCAATCTTTCAAGAAGAAACTAAATCTCCTGATGAAAAACGTTTCACTGAACTATTTGTTCAAATGGCTATGTTCTGTGAGAGGTGGACGAATTTTTCAGACAAAACATTAAATAAGAAGTCAATTAAGAAAGCCAAAATAGTCCTATTGCTTTTACTCTAGTGTTCAGGAAGGAATTAGAACAGCTGAAATGCTGCATAATGTGTGAGTCCTGAGAACTCTGTGCTTTCTACTCTTAGTGACATCTAGGTGACCCTGGAAAATTCTACAGCCTGATCAGCCATCTCTTTAAAAGGACTTCTTTTGAGAAACATCTTTTCAATATGAGTCTGGAGGGGAAAATGACAAAGTCTTTAGTTAGAATAATTTTAGGGGTATGGTAGGTGAGTTTTCACTCCTGAGGAATTCTTGGATAGGATTGATATAGGTTTTAAAGCGAACTTGTGTGTGTGTGTGTGTGTGTGTGTGTGTGTGTGTGTGTGTGTATTTTAGTGACTTATTTTGCATAATTGAAAGTTGAACTCAGAGCCATGTGCTCCATTACTTGAGCCACATCTCCAATCCTCAATGACATTTTTTTTTGGGGGGGGGGTCCAGTCGTGGGGCCTGAACTCTGGGCCTGGGTGCTGTCCCTCAGCTCTTCAGTTCAAGGCTAGCACTCTACCACTTGAGCCACAGCGCCACTTCCGGCTTTTTTCTTTTTGCTTATGTGGTGCTGAGGAATCGAACCCAGGGCCTCAGGCATGCAAGGCAAGCGCTCTACCACTAAGCCACCTTCCCAGCCCCTCAATGACATTTTAAGAAGAAAATATTTCTCACATGTGCTAAGCAAATGTTCTAACACTAAGCTACAGGTTTAGCTCCTGTCACTCTATTAAATAAAATGTTCCATGTCTTTCTAAAATGCTTGTCCTTAATGAAGTCAGAAAGATTCCAGATGATGGTAGCTTTTATTTTAAAATAAAACTTTGGGATTATCTAATTAAACGAGAGAGCCCTCATGAGAGCTACGCAGCTATAGACAAGTCTATATTTAACTTGTAAGAAAGTAATAAAAATGGCAGCAGTAACTGATTTTCTAAAGCAATGTAATCACAATCATCCTTAGCCTAGGCCTCGGCCTAGGACAGGAAGAGATGATTCCACATACATGTGGTAGTTCTTTAATAATACACTTGCTTTCAGCCTGCTAGAGACCAAATCTGGAAAACCATCAGTAGACTGGTGGAAGTTAAACTCATAGTCCTGATATGGCCGTCCCTTAGGTAAACTGTTACATTTAAGGTAATCTGCTATTGGAAATACTCTGGTACTTGGGTCTCTTCTGATATTGTCAGGACTTGGCGCAAGTCTTTGTGGACCTCTGTAAATTGCTTTACAGTATTCAGATTTTTAGATTACAATGTTGGGATCTGTATTGTAGAAAAATGTTTTAGAAAAACATTATTAGAAAAAGCAAGGAAAAAAGGGTTCTTTTATTCCTGTGAGAACTTTTCTTGTTTGATATAAAGTCACTCAGCCTTTAGAGATTTTATATATTAAGATGAACTGTTTCTTTTTCCCCAATCCCAAAAGGTCTATGCAAACAGAACTGTATGAAATTAGAAACCTGGTAGTCTAGATTCATGCGAGATTGCTAATTCTTTGGGAGTTATGGATTTATTTTATTTGGATGAAAGATATAGATCTCTATACTAGGACAAATACTTTGATTTTTTTTGCAATAATCCTGTGGTCAGAAGGCATGTGGACAAGAAGCTTAAGATTAAGAGCACAATTGGCAGAATTGGTATTTGATGGCACATCTGACTCCATACTCAAGTTTGTCTTCTACTACATGTCTTCAAATTCCTCAGAATGGCAAGTCACAGCCTTCAATGTTGCTATGGACTTTCTGTGGAAGTCTCATCACTGGTTCTTTCTCCTAGCCCTCCCAAATGGATGACACACCACCAAACTACTTAGAGGGGTTCAAAGTATCACATTGATCTTTGAAGCCCTCATTTCTGATTCCTGAAAATTCTCATTTCACCGCCTCTCTTATAGCAACTCTAAGTAACTATATTTGAAGACACGATTCAAAAATGAGGTTTTCTAAGATGGCTTTCCTGCCCACCTTGCCTCTCTAAGATGTTCTTCCTCTCAGTTGTCAGTGAGCCTTTTGCATATTGCTGTCACAATTCTGTTCATCAAGCTGTGCCATGGTCCATGTCTAGTTGCCTGCTTTTTCCCGGGCATTTTAAGGCCTGATTGTGTGTGTGTGTGTGTGTGTGTGTGTGTGTGTGTGTGTGTGTGTGTGTGTGTGTGTGTGTGTGTGTGTGTGTGTGTAGATATGACGTTTTGCTGATGACTCAAATGGCTTTTTTTCATCTTGGAATCTGATATACTGACCTGTTTCACATGTGTAAAGATACATTTTTTCCTTAAAGAACTTTAGCACATGCAATATTAATTGGGCCATATGTTGCCCCTCTCTCAGCAGCATGAATTACACTGATAACAGTGAAAAACGTATGCTTGTTTCAAATGAATAATTTGATCCTATTTCTGCAAACAAGTATTCATTCATGTTTTACCAGGCAGTTATTTCTTAATATACAGTCCTATTTTGTTTTCTCGATAATGCGTTAGAACAAATTTTAAAGTTCCTTTTGCAGCAGGAACCATTTAGCTGTATTAAATAAAATGAAAAGTTCTAGTTCTCACATGAAAATACATTGGCATTATGTCTCCAAATGAACAGAATATAGTGATAAATGATGAGTAAAGTAGGACTATAGAAACAAAACTTAAGAATTTTATAAAGGAACTCTGAAAGAAACAAGCATGTCTTTATAAAAGGAAACAGAGCAGAGGGGCCAGTAATCAATCAAATTTTGGATTTCCTTTTTGGTTCTAAGTCCTCATGCTTTGTTACATGTTGAAAAATATTGCTACAACTTTAATTTCCCTTTTTCCCCACTTTTAGGCCAAATTTACCGATGACTGCAAGTTCAGGGAGCGATTTCAAGAAAACAGCTATAATACCTATGCTTCAGCAATACACAGAACTGAAAAAACAGGGCGGGAGTGGTATGTGGCCCTGAATAAAAGAGGGAAAGCCAAAAGAGGCTGCAGCCCGCGTGTGAAACCACAGCATATATCCACCCACTTTCTACCAAGATTCAAGCAATCTGAACAGCCAGAACTTTCTTTCACAGTTACCGTTCCTGAAAAGAAAAAGCCACCTAACCCTGTCAAGCCAAAGGTCCCCTTGTCTACACCTCGAAAAAATCCCAATACAGTGAAATACAGACTCAAGTTCCGCTTTGGATAATTCTCATCTTCATTTTGGGAGAAACTACTCTTTACTCTCAGGAGTTTCTGCAGGTGTCTTCAGAGCTTTGAAGAACTGTCAGACACGATCTCAGACTGAACTTAGACTGTATGGAAGTCAGGTCATATGTTTTGGTTTGACTAAAACAAAAAAAAATGCTTTCTTTGCTATTAACAGAACTGGATTCTGTGTTTTAATACAGGGAGTATACCGCTTCAGCTCAAAAACACATAAAGCCTTTTGCTTTGTGTTTAGGGGATATTTAGAATTCCACATTTTTCAGAAAGTTAAATAGTCTGGACTATGTATTTTTCTGACCTTTAGAGATCCACTTGAAAGAGCAGACATGATACATTTTATTTTTTTGGTTTCCAAAGAATATTTTGATGCAGATAAAATATTTTATTAACTTTTTTGTTTTGTTTTTCTTAAAGTACCTCTGCATTGAGCATATTTTCTTACTTTTATTATTCTAATTAATATGATGAACAATCATTTTAATGCTGTTTTTGAATTACATATGTGTTCCTAGCTTATGTGTAACATGGGTATTTCCTTTGTATTTTTTAACTGACTGTGTTTTTTTTATTATTTTATTAATCATACCTCAGATAATGTAAGCTTAGTTCAAGATTTTCAAATGCTTAAATTCTCCTCCACAAAACCAAAGGATCAGCATGGATTTGTGTGTGTTGACACAAATTCATAGCATTATGTGGAATCCTACCCCTTTAGTGGCCAGGGTATAATGGTTAGAAGTAAAGAGACAACAGAACATTTTGGTGAAATTAAAAGTTGGAGGTTAAAAAAAAAGGATTAGAGGTTAAAAGTACACTAAGTTTGCAGCATTTATTGAGATCTAAATCTGTCTTCCTTGGTTTCTCTTTTCATCTACCCCTGCCCTCATTCTCAAACAGCTGAAGGAATACATTTTATTCTGTCCATCAAGCATACACTATGAAACTGGAGTGCTTAAAAATACTTCTCTGACCTTGTTGTCCTTACTGTACAGATCCACAGGGAGTAGCCACTTATAAGGGGCGGATGGAGAACTGGAGATGAATCGTTGACCAGTTGCCCATGTTGAGCCCATTGTCAAAAATTCTTATTATTCAGCTAGATACCTTTTGAAATTCCTATCCTAAAAGGAATCATTCCAGTGAATAGATCTACCCTTTTATAAAGAAAGTTTCTGATGTATATTTTTTACAAAAATTCTGGCCTGGTGATATGGGAAACTTAATTTGGGATTTTGATGAGCTGAAAGGCATTTTATGCTCAGCCCCAAAGTTGAATGGTGGACACAAATCACAGTAAATACAACTGACAGTGATCTACACCATTTATTTTCTTAGATAATCATTTTTATGGAGTTCCATGAAATGCAAATGTTCATCTTATATTCAGAAATGTTGCAATAAAAAAGCTATAGCTAATGTTTAGAAGTATGTCATTTATAGTAAAGAGCAAAAGTTTGTGGTTTGCACTTATGTATATTTATAGAATATTGATGAACTTTTATTATTTTTTTCTTAACGAAGTTTGGCTTATTTGGTGCAGAGCGAAAATGTATAAAAATTGAACTTTGCTTGTCCCCACAAATTGTATCATTTCAATGGAAACAAACTACTCCTGTATATATTATGTATATAAAAATCCATCTACCAATTAAAATATTACCCATATACTCTCGTATAGTATAGTAATTCATCAAAGTCAATAATCTGACTAAAAATTAGTTGCATTCAATGCATGAATTTAAAGTATAAAAAATGCTACAAAAGTTTAAATTAGTTTGTTCTTTAGATTATTCTTGGGTTGAGTAAAATAATGTTTTCCAACAAGCACCTCTCTAACTGGCAAAACACCTTATATACAGAGCACAAAGCTACAAATGCCCTTCTAGTTTTTTCTAATCTATTGTCAAGAATCGTGAACTACATACTGAATTCTTAGACTATATAAAGTATTTAAATTGTAAAACAGGAAACTACTATCTGTGTTTGTAAATGGATAAAGGGCAGATGATAAGAACAAACTAATATAACAAATAGTTTACACTAAAATAAAAAGAAATTACTTATCTTGTACTCTTACTTTTATTTGATTTACATATGACAGTTAAATTAGGATAGCTACCAAATATATATTATGCAAGTCAGGACTCATTAATTTTAAGTTTTAAAGCCCATCTAAAATTTAAAAACAAATTATCATTGTCTGCAGTTTACTGATCATAAAATTGCATTTGATTAATGCTTAGTTAAGCATAAATTTACCTAAATTAATTCTACATGGACTCATATAGATATAACATGCATAAATATAACTCCTTAGTCCTAAAAGCGTATATAGTTTTGGAAGTAACTAGATCTAGCATCAAATGAATGTGATAGTTATTATGCTTACCTAAAAATAAATGCCAGTGAATCTTATACTAATATGTAGGGACTCAATTTATTTCAAAGATAGATGACAAATGTCTTCACTCAGACATTTTAGTTTTATATTGTTTAAAATTTAATTTACTACTTATTTGGAGCATTTCTAGAAATATATGTTTACAAATAAGCCATGTAAAATTGAATTTTTACTTCACAAAGTCAATTTACTTCATTCTAAAATGAGCCCTTACATTTAAGAATATGGGTGTGTATATAAGCTACTCTAGTGTTTTTGTGTGTGCGTGTTGTTTTGTTTTGTTTTTAGTTATAATACTCTAGGAGTTGGAAATTATGTGACAAAAATGAGGGATGCTGGCAAAAGTTGCTTTTATGTATATATATAACCTAGTAACTGAAAAGGAAACATCAAACACCAAGTAGGAAAATTTTCTACAAAATTCATCTTACAGTAGCAAAATGATTTTCTTACCAGTAACATAATTTTTTGTTTACCTTTCCAAGTGAGGGAGAAACAAAACCATGACTTCTCACACTTTCAAAGGCAAAATGAAATTAATACACTAATGAAAACTCAAATAGATTCCGGTTTTACAGTTGTAATGATAAAGATAGTAAATGCAATGGGAAAAAAAGAAGTAATTTCTCAAAGGAATTCTACACTTCCTTTTTAAGGTTTTACTTCATTGCCACATGTGAATTTTGTGCATATAATATTTATTTATTAAGCCAATGATATTTTTTTAAAAAACATGTTTTTTTCTTTCTTTCACAGAAGGAAACTTTGAGATAAATGAGAATGGTTCATTTATGGTAGGCAGTCCAATTGTACTGGATAGTTTTGAAAGAAGGTTTTCATATGAATAGACCCTTGGTTCTATTTGAAAATCTCGTCAGAGGTGGTCTTTTTAACATCAAAGAAATCACAAAGAGCATCAAACCATTTAAGTGAAATAGCATCAACCAATATTTAATCAATGTTATTTAAAATAAAAGAGGTAGATCAAAAGTCTTATATATATTTTCAATTATTAAATTACATCTGGTTTGACTCTGTCATAGACATCACATTTTTGCCTCAACTATTGGATCTCCAACATCACTTTCAGCTTTATTAATGATTATGTGAGTCAAAATGTTAACAGTTCTACTGAGGTAGGAAAAAGGGACATGGTTCTTCTTCAGATGAAATAATCCATAGCCAGATAAAACAAGAAAGCTACATGACAATGTCCAGAAAATAATATAGATTTTTTTTTCTTTTAAAAATATCATTTTAGTTTAAAAAACAAAAGCAAAACTCAGGGCTGGGAATGTAGCTCAGAGCATTTGCCTAGCATTTGCCTAGCTTAGGTCTTCAACATGAAAACCGTTGTGTGAGTGTGAAATTGGATCAAGAGACTTACAAAATTGGGATCAATCCCAAATTTAGTGTTTTATAAAGGTCATTGAAAATTTGAATGAATCCAAACAGGAATTACCAGAATGGTATGGTTATTGGTAATAAATATTCTAGAAACATAAACATAAATTTTGAGTATCTTTTCATGATTGAAGTTCCATATTCCCCACATGTTTCACAAAGAAATATGAGCAATATTTATTGGACAGCCGAATAAAGACAGCTCACAATTCAACTTTCTGTCACCTTTTTACTGACTTTTCTACTGACTCAAGAAGTGGTTTTTCTGAGATCCTGCCTTGTATAAAGCACCCAACTATTTCCTCAGTATTTTTTCAGTATATATATATATATATATATATATATATATATATATATATATATATATATATATGTAGATACTTGCATCAGTGTCCTCTCGTATTGTCAAACTCTGGAGGGAATACATCTGATCTCATTGAACTGTGCACAACTTAACATCAGGCTAATATAAAGAATCTAAGAAATTCTCTTAGCTGATAGTAATTTTGAATGACATGTCCTTCTGACCTAAATATTTTATAAAGGCAATTAGATATTCTACTTACTCGTAAAGCTTAGTATGTATATTTCTAGGTTCCTGACATATGCTAGTTGCTCAAAAATGATTTTTTTTAGGATGGAGAGAGTTGCAACATAAGATTTGTTTAAAGAAGATAAAGAGAGCCGGGCGCTGGTGGCTCACGCCTGTAATCCTAGCTACTCAGGAGGCTGAGATCTGAGGATCACGGTTCAAAGCCAGCCCGGGCAGGAGAGACCGTGAGACTCCTATCTCCAATAAACCACCAGAAAACCGGAAGTGGCGCTGTAGCTCAAGTGGTAGAGCGCTCGCCTTGAGCTGAAGAGCTGAGGGACAGCGCCCAGGCCCAGAGTTCAAGCCCCACGGCCGACAAAAAAAAAAAAAAAAAAAGAAGATAAAGAGAATTTCATGTTAGATACAAGACAGCTCCTACAATAAGAACAGGAATGTCCACTGGCCTCTTGTCCTTGAATTTCTTACACACGAATTTTGAGATCAAACTAAAAGCATCTGGCCCTTCAAGCTGCATTTATGTATCAATAAATTAGTTATCCTGTGACACTTCAATTTCATTGGCAATCGTAAAAATAGGTTATATGAAAATTCTGATGGTTTTGCTATTTGTAGGACAAACAAGTAATCCAGTGAGATGTCAGTAGGTAACAGAGGAGAGTGAAGACATTTCTTCTTGGTAAGTTATTTCTAGATGTGTTATTTTTTTCCCTTTCCTCAGATAAATTCCCTCAGAGAAGACTTTTTCTGTACCCTACAGAGAGATTAGTGAATGCATAATCACGCAGTGACAGGTCCCAATCCAATGTGTTTCTCATTAAATTCTCTGTTGTCCCCTCTGTGGGAAACTGAAAAAAAAATTTTTTTATCAGATTTTCATACATGGAAGTGAATTTCTGCTGAGGATGCAACATAGTGTCTTTTGCTCTCCAGAGAGCAATTACGACTGTGCTTCCAGCGGTAGTAATTCATTTTATGATAGGGCTCTCTTTGTGGGATGTATGCATCCCATAGCCTGTTTTCATGCTCTGACACAGGTATATATATATATTTAAAAGTTTGCTGGTTGTCCTACATTTGCCTCAATAAAAGGCTCCCAAGGGTAAATGTCGCTGTGTACTAAAATATTAAATTTACCAGGAGGATATACAAAAACCTCCAAAACAGCCCTCATCCTAATGGAGCATGAGAAAGAACAATTTTAATTTTTGGAAAGGAAAAGCAACATGAAAGTTGTATGTTCTCATTTTTTTTTTTTGCACAAAGGATGCCTTACAAAGGGGTGCAAACATGTTTTCTGTTTAAGTCATTAGAACAATAACACTCATCACAATGGCTTCCATAAACTCACTCTAAGGTTTGGAATTCTTGTAAATTGTGATTAGGAAAAGAAATCATTCCAATTCAGGTTGCTGCATTACTTGTCTTGCTGTGGTCAGCTGTGGCCAGCTCTGACTGTATTTACTTTAGAAATCATACTGCCTAAAATTTATAGCCTTTGCTGTCTAGAGAGAATGAGAAAAAATGAGAGAAAAACACATATGTTCCAGCTTGCTCATATGGAGCACAGACCATAAGACCTCAGGATTCATCTAGGGAGTTTATTGTTGAATGATGCAAAATTAACTCTGTTTAGCAAAACCCCAAAGTCTAAAGAAGCCAAGGCAAACTAAAACAATAATGATTTCTTGGTTGCTAATAATGCATGACAGAAAACCACTAATAAATTCCACATGAGTACCTTCAATATTCATTTAGCACTGTATAGTACACCTGCCATTTTGATGGAGTTCTGGGGATAGAATTAAATATGATACCTGTTTGGAGGAAAACTTGAATTTTGCTTACATTATCAGAGCAGTAAATTCTATCTTTTGAATGTTATATACAGTTCTCAGTAGGTTAAAAGTGGGACTTATTCTTGCTGAAAAAATTTAACATGTTAGCATAGTGTGTCACCATGTTAGATTCAAAAGACTGAGCTGCAGTTTATAGCATATGTTTTGGATGTAACTCACAAATGTACTTGGTATGTTTGTTGGAAATTTATAGCATCTTTTCTGGGTTATTGACCTACAGGGTATTGTCAAGGCTGCAAGGTTTTTTTTTTCTACTCTCTTTTAAAGATAGAGGATTCATTAGAACATAGAACAATAATATATAGGAATTTTTTAGGGGAGACCTCAAATTCCATCTGTTACAGACAACACTGACCTAACAGCTAGAAATGGATGCATGATTTCAGGATTTCTCAGCAACTGGAATAACTGTCTCCTGCTTTCCAGAATTCAATTCATTTCACAAGAATGACAATAGTGCAGACATAAGGGCTGAATTAAAAACAAAATCAGGATGCGAATGTGGTCCTGAATCTTGCTGTTTTCTACCTGCTTGCTGGGGGAAAAATTGCTAACAATTTAGCACATTTTTAATAAAACATCACCTCCCACTGTTGGCCTTCAAGGAAGGATTATATATCAGACTCCTTTGGAGAACAGCTGCTGTTTTTTGGACTGCTGGGATTAGTGCAAATGAACCTCCCCCAGGACATTTGAGGGGGCTGGCAAATGTTGCTGTATCTACCTTGGGTGTTAGAGACACCTTCGCAGTGGTTTCAGCCAGCGTTCCTGTAACGTTGGCCTGCAGTCAATAAATATTTCATGTCTCTTTCCCCAAGGGTGTGCTCAGAGGACCACCCTGCAAGTGTCTGCGTCTGTGGTCACAGCCTCACTCCGTGGGTGTAGAGGTGGGTGTGGAGCCAGAGGCAGGATGGGTAGGCAAGATCCAATGTGGTTAAACTTTGGGATCACTAGTCTGGCTTTAGGGAATCTGGAGCCTACTTCATGTCAACACCCAGTCTGGAAGGAGAAGCATGTCCACCAGAGGATTATCATCAAGCATCAGTGTGACTCACTCAAGGGTTAATGGAAGGGAACATTCATAAGAGGTGAGGTTGCTGGTTAAGAGAGAAATAGAGGCCTCTTATATTTTTTTTCACTAGGTAACACAGAATGACTTCTTCGCTTGAGGAAATTGATTCATAAGGTTTTCAAAAGTTCCCAAAGGGCTCCAAGTGAAAAAGGATCTGTTTCCTTTGTAAAATAGCATCATGAGTGATACATGGAAGAAGAACTCACTAAGTGAACATCTAATGAACCAAGTGATTCAGGGATTGGTCAAGAGTCTAATTGCCTAACAATGAAACTCAAAGGTCAGGGAAAATAGAGACAACTTTGTCTGTCTCACATTGATTTTGAGGGCCTGATAGGAAGCTTCCTGTTGCTCTAAAAGAAAGCAGCTCTAGCTATTATGTATTATAATTTGGTTGGCTTGCTTGGTTAGTCTCTGGTTTCAATAGCTGTGAGTTGAATAATAATACATGCTAAACAGGGCACTGAATGTTGAGAATCTAGAGATAAACAAGACAAGTTTCTTCCTTACACAAACTTAATGGGTCTAGATGGATAATGGATATAGTCATATACATGCTTTGTACTATAGTGGAGGGTTTGAGCTCTGGGTAAAATACTAGTACGGCATTTTACTACAGCAGTCACTACTTTACCTTTGAACAGCCTTTTTTGGTTTTGGCTCAATGATCTTAGGTTTCAGAATACATTTAGTTACTTATTTCATTAGAGGCAAAGGCAAATAATCAGAAAGGAAGTGAAAAGCTTCTGAGATGTTCCTGGGGACCTTAAAGTGTAGTTGTCCAGGTTCCTTCTTCAGTGCTGTGACACATCCCAAGTTTTGGAAATGCAACTGGTAAAGCTGCGCCGCCCCCCCCCCCCCCACTTCTTGGCTTTAGAAAAGCCTTGACTAAAGTCATACTCATTCCCAGTGGTTTTTATTCTAAGGCCACTGGCTGGCTGATTCAAGCATACAATTAACCCAGCTTGATTATGACTGTAATAAATTTTAAGGGCTATGCCGTCTTCTGACTCTGCTAATATCAGCTGAGGCCTCAGTTGTGAATATAAGATCACTTTTTCCCTTTAGCTTGCTCTTTTTCACTTCCATATAAACAGAGACACATGTCGAATACAACCCTCACCATTAGTCGAATTGCAGACAAATAAGCCTGATTATCAAGATACTCTTATTATTACAAAATTACATGAGCATCTTGCATTAAAAATTTTAAATTGTTGTTTATAAAGATGTTTTGCAGGGGGATTAAAGTTACATAAATAAGGTAGAGTACAATTCTTTTTGGACAATGTCACCCCTTCCCTTGCTCTCTCCTAGATTTTCCCTCCCATCTCTACCAAGTTGTGTAGTTCATTTTCAACACTGTAGTGAGTAGCCCTGCTATAGAATCCTGTATTTTTTATTTGTTAACCTGCAGCCTATTTATGAATAACATTCTTGAAGTCTTCCCAGTAAATCTCTATACCACTGTCAGCTCCAGTGTTCCTAGATAAAGGAATTATGGTTAGTAAAAATGAAGGAGTACTATTAAATTGAAAAGAAAACTCAAGCAAAATAGGATCTAAAAGAGATCTTGTTTTTATATTTGGAGGGAGATATTTCCACATTCTCATGGGCATAAGCATTTTTATACAATACTCATAATTCACACCAAAATCAAAAGTTTCATTGTAGCTGGGTTCTAGTGGCTCATGCCTGTAATCGTAACTACACAGGAGACTGAGATCTCTGGATCATGGTTCAAAGCCAGCCCCAGCACGAAAGGCTGTGGGACTCTTATCTCCAATAAACTACTCAGAAAACTGGAAGTGGAGCTGTGGTCAAGTGGTAGAGCGCTCACCTTGAGCTGAGGAGCTGAGGGACAGCACCCAGGCCCAGAATTTAAGCCCCAAGCCAAAAAAAAAAAAAATCATTGTCTACACAAACCCTGAAATACTTATTCAAAACATGTTCATAAGGCATTAATTCTTTGCTCACAAAATACTAGCTAGGAGCATGTGTTTCTAAGGACTGTTCTAAAACACATAGACTGTATTTCCGTAAATGCACCTGTGACTTATCATGAACATTTCTGAAAGTCTCTCAAAAAGTAAATCACTTTCTCCTTCATGAGACACATTATTTTTTTAAACTTATTTTCCAAAAAAAAAGGATCATCCTCTGGGTGTTCAGACGGTTCCTTTCTTATCTCTGGCTTTTCCTTCTTTTACCTGACTTTTCAACCTGAGGATCACAACACTCAATTTCTGCCTTTTTTCATTCATTCATTCATTCATTCATTCACTTTGCAGCTTCATTGTTCTGATCTCATCTCAACTTTAAATGTCACACATGAACTAAATCAAGTTTACATCTTCAGCCTGAATCTCTTCCTGAGCTTTGATTCACATAATCATCTGCCTGCTCGCTATTGCTTCTTGGACATCTAGCAAGAAAATAAAAAACAAGTCTCACACTCAATTCTGGTTCTCAAGCAGGTAAAGTTTCCCACTTAAAGAGTTTAACAAACAGTATGGTGATTTATTCAATGACTTGAGCCAAATAGCTAGAGATAATTCTTGTGTCTTATCTTTTTGCACAAAGCATTTATTTAGCCTATTAGCAACTTTCATTAGCTAAATCTTCAAAATAAGTTGGGCTCTGCCATTTCTCTCTGTCAGTGTTCAGTACTTAGTCTAAATCATCTTATTAATATAGCTTCCCAATTTTAGCAATGGATACATTGGGTTATGGCAGAAATGAATGTCTTTTATCCTCATAAAATATAATATTAAGTGTACACCTCAAATTAAGAGTACATCATCAATATGTATATTGTATTTCATATACATATGTATATTGTATTTAATATATATATTAATTTGGTGTACACCATCATACTTTCATTACAGTGTCAAATAAACTTGTATCTACCACTGAAACACGTCTCCAGTGCTGGCTATTTTTGAGATGAGGTCTTGCAGACAAGCAACTAGACCAAAATCTTGTTTTTCTCCTTCTACCACCTAGACTAATAAGCGTATTCTACAATACCCAGCTTCTTCCATTGAGCTAGAGTCATCTGAACTTTTCTGTCATGTCTGGTCTGGAACCGAGATCCTTCTGATATTAGCCTCCCACATATCTAATGATAGGTGCATACCAGGGCACCTAGCGATCAGTTAAGAAGGCTTACTTCTGCCTTGAATTAGTCTCAAACCACAATGCTCCCAATTCCAGCCTCCCAAGTAGCTAAGATGATAGGTCTGAGCCATCATATTCTATTTTTTAATGTTATCAAATAGCCTTAATCTTATCATCTTTGAAGTAGGTTATCTTTTTGAGGTTATGTTTACTTTGGAAAATAAAATGAAAACACATAACTTAGATAGTTTAGGTCCAAAGTCTGTGATGGATAATGCCTAGAAATGTTGGATGGCATATTTTTTCTTATTGGTTCCAATAAATTGAGTTGACAATTATTTGATACTGGCTTCATTTTATTTCTAGATCATATATTCATTAATTATTAAGTAGTCAGTTTCAAACCACACAATCAGCAACAATTAAAAATAAAACACGTTAATGTTTAACAATATATCAAATGTAGTTTTAAGATACCATACATGTTCTTATCAGATAATATTGATCAAATCTACAATCTGCAGATAGATTAAAATGATGAGAGAATATTTTCTTCTCTCATTTTTTTTTTCTGTTGGTCATGGGGCTTGAACACTGGGCCTGGGTGCTGTCTCTCAGCTCTTCAGTTCAAGACAAGCCACAGTGTCACTTCCAGTTTTTTGAGTGGTTTCTTGGAGATAAGAGTCTCATGGCCTTTCCTCTCTGAGCTGGCTTTGAACCGTGATTCTCAGATCTCAACCTCCTGACTAGTTAGGATTACAGGTGTGAGCCACTGGTGCCCGGCTTCTTCTCTTTGTTTACCCATGTTTGTCTTGTTTCATTGGTTATACAAGTTTTCTAAAGCTGCAATCATTTGAATATACTCTTTATTGTGGGAGAGCTATAGTAGTCTGTGTTCTGAAATTAATCTTGCCATGAATTCATTGGAAAGGTTTGAACATCTTATTGGGGGTTGACTTGATAATGTATAAAATTCTCTAGCACTGTGAACTGGCTTTTCTACTATTTCCCTCTAGCCAGTTTTCAAGTTGGATGCATTTAGAACTGAGTTCTCTTGGCATACCATACATGTTGCAGAGAACTCTTTTCTTCCACCGTAACTTTGTTGACATCTGTAGGCTCCCTTTAGAAACATCCTGGTAGACAGCCATGGTTAAGAGGAGGCTTTCTCTTAGGATATGCAGTCACTGAAAGTTTTTAAATGATGTACTAAGTAGTGACAATTTAACATTTACTTATAGGCAAGGGGTGGTTAGCTTAACACTTAGTATAACTGAATGGGTGAAAAGACCAACAAACATAGGTTCATGTCTTTTGTTGCTGTACATAAATTCTCAAATACCTTTTAATGTCATTCCATTCTAGGTTGAAAGAGAGTTAGGCAAACCCCTAAACTCAGCTACTAAATTAAAACTTTGTCTTCAACTTAACTCTCCTAAGATAAATCACACTTCATTAACCTCTCTTCCTGAAGTTCATTTCAATTCTAGGACTCTTTTATTCTTTCTCAGAGTAAAGTCTTTACAAATGAAAAGAAAGGGATGGAGAAAATATCTAACAATTATAAACATGACTTAAAAATCAAGGCAAAGACATAAATGTATACACAAACATAGGAAGTTGGACTAAGTTGCTGCTATGGCACTAAGTCTTTTTTTTTAAATCCAAAGTTTAATAAAGTATGTAAAGTATACTCACTAGTAGTAAACATGTTGGTTAGCCATCTGCTCCATCAATTATAATAAGGCATTCAACCTAAAGCTTAGTAGGGTAGAAATACAAGAAGCAACCTTAAATATTTCAATGATATGCCACATATTCAATGGTAACTTATTAATTCAGAAAGCTCATGATCTTGTCTCTAAGAGTTTTGATAAGATGAATTTCCCAAATGTCTTGAGTAGGAGAAATGAGAAGATTATAATTGTCAATGACAACATGGAAAATGAGTAGACAGATGAATTTACAAAAAATGTTTTGTCTTCAAAATATAGCCAAAGGCAGAAAAAGGACACTTGAGAAATGCAAAAGTTATGACCACTCATATGATTCAATGTAAAATGTGTCACATCTGGACAGTAGCCTCATGTTCGCTATTGTGCTAATTGAACTATGTACTTTTGATGCATTCCCTATTCATGTTAGAGTAGGGAACAAATGATAGAAGAGTCATGACAACTGAACACACTGGCTATCTTTCTTCTGTGATTCTGAGTCAGTCTCCTCAGTGGATTACTAAACACATTCCAGAAATCTCATAAGTTACTACTGGTCTAAAAATGGATATAATTAAAGATGAGTAAACCTACCGCAGAGCTTGATGTAATCTTTAAGCTAATTAACAAAAACTATTTACAACAGACTTTTATTCCACTTTTCTAATGATTGCATATACGTTACTACAAGTTCATGGGTCTTTCCATTACAAAAAATGACCCCTGTATCAGCATAGTAAAACACAGAAAGGAGATTTCTGCATTGTAACAGATCTAGAGGAAGCTGAGCTAGTTATTGTGGTAGGGAACAACAACCATGGCCAGCTCAAATGTAGGAATTCTTTATGAATTCCATTAATGTATAGATTTACCAGTAAGATGCCTCTGGATGTGGGAGTACTAAGAGTTGGAGGAAGCCAATACCCAAGATCTGATTACTCAAGCTTGGTTGTTTTTATTGCTATGCTACCAGCTGCTTTCTGTGGGGAGGAGAGAGATGATTCACTTGGAAAATTCTCCTTCTTTTCAGGATTGGCAAAGTGTTAGTAAATTGTAGAAAACAAGGCTCCATCTTCTAGGATGTTCTTAACTCAGACACCACTCCATAGCAAGACTTTAGTTTCTTTCTTTATTTTTATTGTAAAGGTGATGAGGAGAGAGGTTATAGTTATTATATAATGAGTACATTTCTTTTTGAACAGTCTTACCTTTTCCCTTGTTTCTCCCAGTTTTTTCCCCAGTTATATGGTTCATTTTCAACATAGTGTCTAGTGAGTATGGAAGACTTGTAAGTAGTAGGAATTTTTGGTTAATTTGTTTTATCTTCACAGTCCTATTTGACTATAGTACAGATACTGTGCTGAGAACTTTCACCTTAGCTCTTTAGACCTTACAAAAATTGCTTGTGTTATATAAAGCAATTTCTCCCTTTGGAGTTCTAAGAAACTGAAGTTCAGACATTATATCAACCTGTCAGGGTCACAAGACAAAGTTGAGTATCAACCAGGTTGTTTATTTCTTGTCTTCTACCTGCCACACAGAAAGCTATTGTTTACTAAGTTTTAGTTTCTACATGATGTAGAAACTCTATATTATAAATAGCTCAAAATCTAATTACCCCTTTTCTGTTGAGATAGAACTAGGGGTGATATAGAGTTTAGAAAAGAACAACAAATGATCAGGTATAAGTTTGGTTGGCTGAGCCTGAACATGGATGGAAAAACATGGTTTGTATGTTGGTGCATATGAGAAATGCACCACAAACTTACAAACTATGAAGGTGGGAATGGACTACAGACTTGAGTTTGACCTGCTTTTGTCACTTGGTACTTCTACAAATGCTCACCGATCTTCTGGTATATTGAATCATTTTTTTCCACGCTAATCTTTTGAGAAATAACAGCATTTTTCTTTCCATAGTTATACATCTAGCTATGCCTAGCTGTACTTTCATATTTCTTTTAAAATCAAAGAATCTGCAAATTACAAGAGTCAATTGTCACAAAACCCAGCACCTAAAGCTTATCTTTTGAGATACCTTAGTCTCATTATAATTTGACCTGGTATTAACTTTAGAAGTTGTTGAAAATATTCCCCTTTTTCTCAGCTGTCAAGATCCAGTTGATATATCGCAGATCCCTAAAGCTATGTAGGGAACTCTCCCCTTAATTCCATCCACTTCATTTCTAAGCATCTGTAATACGGCCGGCTGGGTTCAGTGAGAGTTCTGCTTGCTATGGGCGTGAGATCATGCCCTGTGTAATTACAGTGAGCGTGCAGTGAAAATATGTGGTGAATATAATGTCAGGAAATCATGCAAATTTTATTATCATCAGTGAAGTGGTAGCTGGTGGAGAACTTGTCAGTATTTGCAGCTTGAAGCCTAATTACCTTGATTTACTTGTAGTACCATTCATAACCTTGCTGCCGTGCTGTTCCTGACAGCACTTCAGCATTTTACAAGAAAGGAATAATGCCATGTAAATAATTTAAAAACAATAAATCATTTAGAGTGGCTTTAAACCAAAACCTAATGCAGTAGCTGGCTGAGTACTTGCTATACTTGACAGGTTGCTGGCATGCAGAATACATCTGCGTCTAGGAGGTATTTACTCTTAACATCCACAAATCTAAATCAGGCAGATGCAAGGAAAAAAAACGAGACCTAAAGCCTCCTCGAACTTGAGGAGACCTTTTCCCCTCTTTGACGTGAAATGGCAAGTAGAGAAATTAAAGTCTGTAGAGCATATTTCTTCTTTAAACAAGGATTTGCTGAGTTATGCTGGCTAAGTGACTAATTAAAGCTGCCTCTGGAGCAGAGCTGGCTGAGTGTTAAAGGGATACTTCAACATGCCTAAGGTGGCACCCCCAACTTCTCTCACCCCATACCAGAGCTGGATGGAAAAGACTGAGAAGTCTGGGAGCAGCAGGAGAAAACCAGGCTGATAGGTCACAGCTCCAGGAGGTCAACACTGCTTTCTTCCTGGTCATTTCTCCTCACACAAAGCAGATAATGAAAAGCAAAAGCCCTTGGAGAAACCTTCTGCTTAAGAGAAAAAGGTAGGATGACTTCCATTATGCCGGAGGGGGAGTTGGGGCTGCCAGCTGCTTTTGGACAATTGCGTTCCTACTGGGTGCCAAGCATGTCATTATCTCTTTTAATCCTCACAACAATTCTCTGAGGTAGGTATGATTATCCCCTTTTATAGATAAGGACAAAACCTGAGTTAGATTAAGTAATTTGCCTGAGATCACCAGCTAGGAAGTAACTATCAGGATTAAGTCTGAATCTGTCTGACTCAGCCAACACTCCTTCATCCCCTGCTCAGATCCCTCCCCCTACCTATAGGTTTCCTTGCTTATGAATTCACTGGCCTTTTGGACATGGTTTTGAGGGTAGTGCTCTGAACATTCAAAGGATGGAGAGGGAGTCTGAAAGGTAACTTGACAAGCTGTGTCTAAAACAGCTCTCCTATGCTTCCCAGCAAGGGTCTTCTGGCTTATTCTGCCCAACTGAGCCATAGGCCATAGGTGCATTTGCAGCATGCCTGACACACCTGTTAGGGCCATTTCTTCTTCTGAGTCACTTTGCCCCGCTTTCCCAGGAAGCTTCTTTCCCTTATTATGTATATCTCTTTGAGGAGACATCCAAGTCTATTGAAACCCAAAGTGTGTGTTTGGTTTTACGTGTTTTTTTGTTTTGTTTTATTTATTTTTAGAAAAATTTACCAGTATTCAAATAGTTATGCCTTTGATCTTTGGTTCTCAAATGTTAGTCTGCCTGAGAATCACATGGAAGGCTTGCAAAAAGAGATTGCTGTTTTGGGAATTAAATATTCACAATGCAGGACTCTGGCTTTAGTAAATGTTGGTTCCTGTTCCATGTGTTTTCCTCACTGAAGGGGATCTTATGGATTTCTAGCCTTTGAAGTTCAGTTTCTATTTACCAGCAACAGTTTCCTTGAAACAATAAATTCCAGAGGAAAATTGGTAGAACATTTTAACCAATTTACTTGTATGGTGTGAAGAAGCAAAAGAGTGACATATTTGTGCCCACCCATGTATATATATAGCATAGCCAGGGGACATGCTAGTGTGCTATACTTGAAGAAAACCAGCATGCCTTTGGACAAGTATTCACTCAAATGCTCAAAAGCCTGTAAAATGTTTTGAGGGAAAGCAATTTATTCTTAAAAAGCTAAGAACAAATGACAGAGCCTAGCAGGTACAATCTACCAGTGGCTTACTGGTGTGATTAGGAGGTTAGTGTCTTTGCTAGAGGCCCAGCTCTGATGAGAAGAGATGAGTTCAGGGCTGAGGTGAGCCAGTTGTGAAGAGTCTTTCTTTGTATGATGAAAAAAAAATCATTATGGAAGAAGGACTCTGGTGGGCTTTTCTCAACTATGTGGGATTCTCAGAGTAGAATTCTAGGATCTGAGCTCAACAGCATCACCTGGGATCTTGTTAGAAATGCAGATTGTCTGGTCTCACCTGGCATTTACTGAACCAGAAACTTTGGGCATAAAGCCCAGAAAGCTGTTGTAGCAAGTTCTGCAGGGGATTCTGATACGTAGGAAAGTTGGGGAACACTGTCTTAGCACAACTTTTTAAAGGAAAGTATCAAAAGGTTTAGAGAGTGCATTGACCTAAGATTTTAGTTGTGATTCTGTTTGACTACCCCTAGTAGAGATTTCTGTAAGGACAAGTAAAACAAGAAGAAAACTTCAGGTAGCTTTTCTACTGGAAGAGTGGTCATTCTCCACTGCAACTGGATAATAGGGTCTCATGCAGGTGCTTTAAAAATACCATTCAGTGCGTTTGTGAAATCTGATGAATAATAAATACAATTATGTATTGCCTAATGACAAGGTTACTGTGCATTTTGAGGACTGTGTCATTCAGTAATTGAGTCATGATGAAAATATCAGAGCATACTTACACAAACCTAGTTAGAATAGCCTAGGCCTTATGATGTGTGCTGTGGCCATTTGCTTCTAGGCCTGTGATGCACACATCAACGTGAGGGTGTATCAAGCTGGAGAAAATATTATGCAAGCAAAAGGTAGTTTTTATACAGTCTTAAAAGAGGATAGGGGAAACGTATAAAACATTAACAGAGTGGTTGATTTCATTATTGAACTTTCTGCAGGGCCATGTGTAATTGGAGGTGCCCCTTCATCCCAAGAGCAGGTCAATGAGTTTGTTTATATAAGCATCACCACATGTAGGCGATTAATGTGTTGCACTACACTACCACAATGGCTATGATGTCACCAGGTGATAGGAATGTTTCAGTTCTATTATAACCAATGGGCCAGTGTCCTACATTTAAGTCTGCTGCTTCATGAGACAACGTTTCCTATAACTATGCCATTCCAGGATACCTCCTAGAGCCCCCAGGCCTCCAAATATTTTTAAGAGCTCTTCAAATGGTTCTAACATTGAGAGTCTCTAGTATTTCTGACTCGAATGGCTTGGGTTGAAAAATCACTGTTGTAGAGACTTACCTTAGAATATCACAGAATTTAAACTTGTGAAAGTTAGTGATGATCCCTTAAAGTGAAATTTAGTTTTGTGCTAGAAGGTGACAGCTACTGTTCAGTTGAGTAATTGGAGCTTCTGCCACAATGAGTGGAATCTCCAGACCATCAGGCCACTGTCCTTGCTCCTTGCATGACCTTATTTCACAGTTTTATAGAGCTATCTGGGCCCATACAGAAGTACAGACGGCCACCTTTAAAGCAAGTTCGCACTGTCCTCAGTGCAAGGGAGAAATAGTAAAATGCATACGAAGAACTTTGCTTTCAGATTGAGAAATTCTACATTACATTGGAGTACCTGCACTTCTATCAACAATGTCCAAAACTGAGTCAAACAATGGAAATATCCTGCCTCTGTACTGTTCAAAAAATAAAATCTGTAAGAAAGCTATGATCTTAGTTTCTTCAGCCCTTATGTAAAGTGGCCATTTGCCTATTTATAGCTTACACATACCTATGCCTTCTATATGTAAGAGAGCATGTAGTCCATTGCACCACAGATTTTGATCCATGAATCTTATTCTTTGAGGCTTTTCATTTATTAAATTTAACCTTTCACTTGAGTACATGAAAGTGATGTTCCAAGCAAAGTGTAGAAATTACTAGAATTATGTTCACACAGCAAAGAGAGAATGTCTATTTTGTTTCTTCAAACTATAAAGTCACAAGGAACAACACATTAGCTGGCCGCTAAAATCAAGTTTTCATAAAACAGATTACCCACAGAAGGTAAGATGCTGCTCAAATGGAACTTGTTACACTAGCATAAGATGTGCTGATGACTCTTTTATTATTATGAAGCCAACTCAGAAGCTAAAATTGAGAAGAACTTGGCTGACGTACATTCTTTTCCTCTCATAAATGATGCTCCAGACAGCGTATGAATCTAAAAGGTACCATATGAAGCGTATCAAACAATTATTACACTCCATTCATCATGGTTGGTTTCAAATGCTGAGTTTGGAAACCATGCAGGGATCCAATTCTAAATGGAGTACTTAAGAAGGAGACAGATAGAGCCTCTGTCTTTATTACCCCTGTACTCCATCCCACTTGCATTTAATGCTGTAAATATCTCTTCTGCTGTGGCATAAAGGATGTCTTTCTTTTCTTTCCTCTATCCCCCTTCACCTTCTTTCCTCTTTGTCTCCTGCTCTAATATGTTTCCAACTATTAAGCCAGTTCAAAGTGTCTTGTAAACGTTTGTAATTGTTGAAGCACAAATTAATCATTATATTCCAATTTCTCTTTCTTTTTTAATAAACATTGATACACATGTGTGTATGTACATAGTTGCAGATTCTTCAATTAACAGTTTCCTTTCCTTGATCCCAAACATGATCTTGAAGGCAATCATATCACTTTAACACAAAGTGTTAAATCGAATTGAAAAAAATATTGTAAAGGTGATGTACAGAGGGGCTACACTTACATAGGTAAGGTTTTTGAGCTGTATTACCACCTCCTTCATTTTCTCCTGTTCCTCCCCACTTCCCTCCTCCACAGGTTGTAAAATTCATTTCCAACATAGTGTCTGGTGAGTATCACTGTTGCATCGGTTCACTCTTTGTCCCACTGTTTTTGTGATTTCCCCTTCCCTTCTCTAAATCAGATAAACTTGTATGCAAGACAGAAATCAAAAATGGTGATAACAGGGAATAAACCAAAGGGGAGAAAAAGAAAGAAAAAAATATAACTTCAAACACTACAGTAACAAAAAACCTCCTATTTTCATTTCTTAGAGTTCATTTTGATAAGCATCTTTTTATATAGGCACATAGCTATTGGGCTATTGTGATCCTCTACTAAAAATAGCCTATCCATATTCCAGTTATTACGAATGAGGGAAACCATGCAACCTATGTTTCTTTAGGTCTGGCTTACTTCACTTAATATATTTTTTTCAAGTCTTTCCATTTCTCAATGAATGGTTCTGCCAAACTAATATACACTCAGTTCTTCATGGATAGCAAAAGTCTTATCTGAAGGGAGTGAGGGTTAATTAGAGGAGAAGAATGAATGAAAAGAGGAATGGTGGGCAAATTGAGTCATCATACACATGAAGACAGATGAAAATGAAGTTAGGAAAGGAGAAGATGGGTGGGGTTGGGGTGTACAGCAAGGGAGGGTGACGGAAGGGGTGACACTAATCAAGACGCGTTGTGCACATAGATTCAATTGAAATCCCTTTATACAACTAGTTGAAGACAATACAAAATTATTTGAAAACCTTGGTGTTGATAAATGTCTGAGTGTAAAATTGTTAAAAATATGAAACAAAGCTAGCCAGGTTAGAGGACAACTTCTTAAGCCTTTTCTGTGACTGCATACATTTCCTATTTAGAAGCATGTACTGCAATAGATCTGAAAGCAGAACTAAAGTTACGTTACAGATTAATCTGTTTCTTCTGACATGGGTCTTAAAGTTTTTCTGAGAGTAGCAATTCAGTTTTTCTCTTTGTCTCCCTCTGTCTCTGTCTCTTCATAAAAGAGATGATATTTTTCATGAAGAAACTTCATGGCTGTATTCCATAGAATAAGCCTTGGATTCTGGAGGCCATTGCTTGAGGTCAAAAGGTTGCCTCTGAACTGTTCACTCTCTGTGCTAAAACACTAACCTGACAGTTGAGCTGCTTGATGAGTGTACCCGAAACACAATTCTAATGAAGACAGTTAGATGGGGATGATAGATGGACTTGGGACTGAAATGGAGAGACATGTTGAAAATGTCATGGTATTTTGGGAACATTACAGATTTCTTGTCTAATTTTTTTTATTACTTTGCTATCAGACTTGGGCCAGATGCTAGTAGTTTTAAACTTTCTTTTAAAAAGGTAATGTGTTGCAAAATGATTCCAGAAGCAGTTTTGTCTGTAGAGAGAAATAGCCATATGTAGTCTATATCAACATTTTATGATATTGGGGGCATGGGCATTATGGATTTAATTTACAGACTGATATTCTATAATATTGTTTATATTACCACAGACTTACTGCCACCTTGGGGATATGAGAATGTTTTTCTGTACTTTTCCAGGTAAAATAATTTTGTAACAAAAGTCATCTAATTTTGTTGAATCAGAGACTACCGACTATGTATTGTTGGAGAATATACTCTTTAAATAATAGTATCTTATTTTAGCAGAAGAGTAGCAGTGGGTTTCACAGTTGGGAGGCAGTTAACAAAGGAAATAAATGTCAATGCAATTCATATTAAAGAAAAAAAGTAAAGAAGAAGAGAAATGTCTTATTGGAAATAATTACACAGTAGTGAAAATTAGATTTTTACGGAATGAAAAATCCACAGAAGTGTCTAAGTATACATTTGGATATAGTAAATTCAGTGGGTTCATTTATGGCAAAATTAATTTGGAGTGTTTCAAAATAATTATTAAAGAGTAAAACGTTGTTGCCCAATAAATAAGTGGGCGAAAGACTTAAAGAGAAACTTCTCTGAAGAAGAAAGAAGGATGGCCAATAGACACATGAAGAAATGTTCAACATCCCTAGCCATAAAAGAAATGCAAATCAAAACAACATTGAGATATTACCTCACTCCAGTTAGAATGGCAAAAATCAAAAACTCTAATAACAACAGATGCTGGAGGGGATGTGGACAGAAAGGAACCTTACTTCATTGTTGGTGGGAATGTAAACTTGTTCAACCACTTTGGAAAGCAGTATGGAGGTTCCTCAAAAGACTTCACATAGAACTCCCCTATGACCCAGCAATCCCACTTTTGGGCATTTACCCAAATGTTTACAAACAAGACCACACTAAAGCTACCAGCACAACTATGTTTATTGCAGCATTATTTACCATAGCTAAGATATGGAACCAACCCAGAAGCCCCTCAGTAGATGAATGGATCAAGAAAATGTGGTATATATACACAATGGAATTCTATGCCTCCATCAGAAAGAATGACATTGCCCCATTTGTTAGGAAATGGAAAAACTTGGAAAAAATTATATTAAGTGAAGTAAGCCAGGCCCAAAGAAACATAGGTCCCATGGTTTCCCTTATTTGTAATATCTAGTATATGTATGAGTCAAGCGGAAAAGGTCAGATAATGTGATGTCAGGAAAATGAACCCTTAGATGTGTATTTTAATGTTTTTTTCTTTCATGCATGTGTTTCTAATGCATTTATAAGATTATCTCTTTGTTGCTTTGTATGTCCCTCCCCCACAGTATAACCCCTGCTTTCACTATATTTGATGTCAGTATAACTTGTGGAGGAGATGGGGAAAAACGAGTTGATTAAGGATACAGGTTAGGGATACAGGTGGACCTGTTGCAACAATGAGAAGTACAAGTTGTCTTGTCCAAAACGAGCTTTACAACGTCGGTGCGGGGGTGGGGGGGGGTGGGGGGAGAAGGCGAGGGATTGGGATTGGGGGGGAGGGGGGAGGCTGGGAAGGGATGTGAAGGGTAAACAAAGGAGGAGGCTGCAATGCTTGGTAAGAAATGTACACATTATCCTGACCATGTAATTGTAACTCCTCTGTACAGTATGTTCACAAATAAAATTAAATTAAATTTAAAAAGAAGAGTAAAACGTTGTTATGTAGTTAGTCCTAGGAAATCAACAAGTAGGAGAACTAATGAGTAAATCCAGCCAGAATATGACATACAAGAGTAAAATACAAAATCAATTTATTGTATCATTATACTCCTGTAATGAACAATCCGAAAAGACTGAGTAAACAATCCCACTAAAAATAACTTCAAAGTGACTAAAGTGTTTAGGAATAAATTTAAAAAAGGAAGGATAAAACTAACACTTGAAAAACTATATACCACTGTTAAAATGAAAGTAAATATTTAAGAACACAGAAATATATTCTGAGCTCATGGATTGGAAGATATGTTACTGTTAGGATGTTAAAATTCCCCTAAATTATTTATGGATTCAGTACATCTCATATGAGAATTCCAGCTGGCTTCTTTATAGATACCAATCTTAAAATTCATGTGGAAATTGAAGGGACTTACCCCAGCCAGAATAATTTTTAAGGAAGAACAAATTTGGGAGGATTTGCACATCCCAGTTTCCAAACTTACTACAAAAGAAATCAAGTATTACTATATGGAAAGGTATATTATATATACACATATATCATGCATGTGCATAGAATAACACATTCTTAAATAATATGTATACATTATATTTTATCCATAGAATACCCAAAAATAAATTCAGATAATCTGATCAATTAATTTGATTTTCTCTTCTATTCCTTCTTCCTTTCCTTCTCTACTCCCAGCTCTTCGTATATAGGGTCTTACTATATAGTGCAGACAGGCCTCAAATTGTGATCCTCCTCTTTCAACCTCCTGAGTGCTGGGATTACAGGCCTGTACAACCAGGCCCAGAACTTTTGATTTTCAACAAGGGTGTCAGTACTATTCAAAAGAAAAGGAAAGAGTCTTTTCAGTTAATAAATCTGTGCTAATTTGAAAGTCATTGAAGAATGAAATTAGACAATGATCTCATTCTTCATAACTAATATAAAAAATTAACTTGAAATTTATAAAGGGATTCAATATAAATGAAATTATATAACACATTTTAGATATAAGCCATAATTCCAAATCAATGTTTCAACTGTCCTATTATTTTATCAAGGGGTAAGCTAAGCATTGTGGGAGATTTAGAGAAATGCAAGATATGGCTCTTTTCCCTGAGAAGATTCATAGCAACAGAAATCATTCATGACATGAATGAATGAAAATTTCAAGAAAAGAAATAACAAAGCAAAAATGTTCCATGATGAGAATTTTATTCATTACATGTGATTTCTTTGTGAAATCCAATAGTTGTCTCCATATACTCTGATTTTTGGGGATTGTTTATAATCAATGTAAATTTATTTTTGGCTTACATGTTTCATGAAAGAAAAAATTGATGAAATAAAAGATAAAATAATACAACTTAGTTGGTTTTGAGTGACATATACCTATAATAATTGTAGCTATGCAGTAGGTTGAGATCTGGAAAGTTGTGTTTCAAGGCTAGCCTAGAGAAGAATAATTCACTAGATTCCATTTCTGAAATAGCCATCAAGAAACAGGGCTAGAGGTCTGGCTAAAGTGGTGAAACATCACACTAGTAAGTGGAGAGGAACTGAGTTCAAATCCCAATACTACCAATGAAACAAAACAAAAACAGAACTACACCACTCTTAGATGTAAACATAAGGACAAGTTTATCTTAACCTTGTTTTTAGTATCTCTTTCCTACATATGTTATACTAGCATGAGCATCAGAAAAACAGAAAAAAGATGCTTTGAACTCTATTAGAATTTAAAATGTACACTTCAAATAATACTAAGCAAAAGTTTTTTTTTTTTTATTGTGGATATACTGCACAGAGGGCTTACAATTACATGGGCAAGATAATGAGTACATTTCTTATCAAGCATTGTTGCCTCCTCCTTTGTTTCCCCTTCCCATCCCTTCCCATCTCTCCCCCCCTCCTCCCCCCCCACTCACCCCTCCCCCTCCAAAGTTGTAAAGTTCATTTTTTGACGACTTGTACATCTCATTGTTGCAATGGGTCCACCTGTATCCCTATTTAAACATTTGTTTTTCCCTTCCCCTCCACAAAGTATAACAATATCAAATACAATGAAAACAGGGTTTATACCATGAGGGAGGGACATACAAAGCAACAAAGAAATAATCTTTTTTTTTTTTTTTTTTTTTGGGTCCGGTTGTGGTGCCTGAACTCTGGGCCTGGGCGCTGTTCCTCAGCTCTTCAGCTCAAGGCTAGCGCTCTACCACTTGAGCCACAGTGCCACTTCCGGTTTTTTCTTTTTTGCTTATGTGGTACTGAGGAATTGAACCCAGGGCCTCACGCATGCAAGGCAAGCGCTCTACCACTGAGCCACTTTCCCAGCCCCAAAGAAATAATCTTATAAATATGTTAGAAACAATAGCAAGCAAGATAAAAAACATTTGAATCCTTATCTTGGGGTTCATTTAGCCTAACATCAACTTATCTGACCGTTTCTGCTTGTCTCAGACATATACTAGTTATTACTAAGCAAAAACCCTCAGGATGAGATGAATCAGTTGAAAATCATAAATCTGATAAGGAAATTATATGTAGAATACAGAAATTCCTACAATTTGATAGTAAAAAGACATATAACCCAGTTTAAAACCCAGGCAAAGGATGTGAAGAGAATTCTTCACAGAAGATATAGCAATGGTTAAGAGACAGAAAAAAATTATGCGATATTTTATTTTTTTTAATTTTATTTATTTTTTTGTGAACATACTGTACAGAGGGGTTACAATTACATGGGCAGGATAATGTGTACATTTCTTATCAAGCATTGCAGCCTCCTCCTTTGTTTACCCTTCATATCCCTTCCCAGCCTCCCCCTCCCCAATCCTCCCCCCCCACTGCACCAACGTTGTAAAGCTCGTTTTCGACATGACAATTTGTGCTTCTCATTGTTGCAACAAGATATGCAATATTTTAATTCATTAGGGAAATACAAACCAAATCCACAGTGAGATTCCACTTCACAGGTCCTGGGATAGCTATAATAAAAATCTCAGGTAACAACAAGAGTTGACAAAAATGTGAAGACATCAAAACGCTTATACACTGCTGCTGGGAATATAAAACAGTACAGAGAGTTTGGAAAGCTTTGTGGTGGCTCCTCAAAAAGTTAAATACAGCTGGGTGCTGGTGGTTCACGCCTGTAATCCTAGCTACTTAGGAGGCTGAGATCTGAGGATCGCAGTTCAAAGCCAGCTCTGGCAGTAAAGTCTGTAAGATTCTTATTACCAGAAAACCAAAAGTAGAGCTGTGGTTCAAAGTGATAGAGTGCTACCTTGAGTATAACTAAGCTCAGAGATAGATCCCAAACCCTGAGTTCAAGGCCCAAGTTTGACTTTAAAAAAAGTTAAACATGGAGGGCCATTGTACCAAGCATTTCTACTTTGTGTTATGTCCAGAAATGTATCTATACAAAAACTGTATAATAATATTCATAGCCTCAAAAGTCATAATAGTCAAATGATGGAAAGAATCCAAATATTCATGAACTGTTTTATATATATATATATATATATATATATATATATATATATATATAAACTACTTTACCAAAAGTAGTTCAACGAATCTTTAAAATATTATGCTGTGAAAAAGAATTCAGTCACAGAACACATGTTTTGTGATTCTATTTATATAAAATGTTCAGAATAAGGCAAATACACACAGACAGAAAGTAGGTTATTGATTGCCTAGGGCTGGGGATGTGTGTGAGTTTATGTGTGTGTGAGTGTGTATGTGTGTGAGTGTGTGTATTGAGGGATTACTAAACTAAACAGTGTGAAGGTTTCTTTGGGGTTGGCTAAATATTCTAAACTGATAGTGTTGATTGATGCACATATTGGTGAATGTGCTAAAATAAACCTATCAAATTATCCATTCTAAAAAATTTTTGAATTTTGATTGTGAACTATATTTCAAAAAAGATTACCAATAAAATAATCTTATTTTGAAACAATAGTTATACTCTGAATATTAAGTATGTGGTATTAAGTATATTCAGCATGAGGTTTCTAGTAAGTAACACCTATGAAAAATAGGGGAAAATTGCAAACTATTTTTTGATGAGAACTTTGGTCTGGGTGCATAAATATCCAAAATACTTCTAAAATATGGATTCATTTAAACTCAGTGTGTTATTTATTAGCACTGTGAAGTTAATGGCCAGAAAGGTCAAGGGATATGAAATAGGAGAACAAGTTCTTTGGGTTTTTTTCATTTTAAAACAGGTGCACTCTATCTTCAGAAACAGTTGGTGTAACCTTTAGATCCATTTATTTGGTTGCTGATAACTGAGTAGAAAATACTATTTTCAGAAAGTAGAGTCTTGCCAATGAACTATACATTATTTATAACCTATTATTCTTTTCTAGCCATGAAAATAATCACAGGGCATTGAACCAGAATCCTGAAGAGCTGGCATGAGAGCCAATTTGGTTGCCTCTTGCGCCTGCAGGCTTTACTACTTAATCTGAAAAATGTTGTAGGTACAATAATTTGGATTCTGCCTTCCTAAAGCTGGGCTCTAAGTGAGCCATTCATTTCTGAACTAAAATTTTTCTGTTTTTTTTTTCCTTTTGTCATCTTTCACCCTGTGCTTTTCCAGACCCAAAATGTCAAAGTATCAAGCAGATGGAATTACATTTGGAGCATTGCTTTGGTTGGGAATGACTCCATGCCTTTGTAACTTTTTTTTTTTTTTTTTATAAATGAGCCGTTAATAAAAAATTCATTGAATCCATTTCTCTGCCTCAATTAACTACTGTATCTAGATAAACATATTTCATAGTGTAAAATAAAATCAGCACAGTGCATTTGCTAAGGACCCTAAGCAGTTTTAGTAGGTTAGACTGTTGTTTAGTTTCTTTAGTTGACAGTAGCTGAAGTGCACTTCATGTACTTTAGTTTCATTCATCCTCCTTTTCCCTTTCTCTTCTTCCCTCTCTCCTCCTTCTTCCTCTTCTCCCCTTTTACCTTTTTTTCCTCCTCCTACTCTTCCTTTTTAGTTTGTATGGCCCTTAGAATCTACGACACTTCCTTTGACTCCATTTAAGCTGAAGGTAAGAATGACTTCCTCTTTGCAGGTCTTAGTCCCATGGAGCACCATGCAAGGACATTTTGTTATGCCCCTTAAAAGAATTGACAGTGTAATTTCCTTAATGAGCAATTTACAGAAACACCTGTTTCTGATTGGCAGTGCATTATTTCAGCTTTTATTTTCACTTTCTCTTCTCCTTTCACATTTTGGCTTATGGACCTACATAACGAGGATTAGATCTTAATGCACTGCTGAACATAGCTAGGGAAAATGTGTGGATAAATGCTGGAAAAGCCATTGACCAGGAATCAAGTGTCCATCTGGCTTCTGTTACTTGATCTGCCACTGGATACTATTTTCTTCATTCAACAAGTATTTTATGGTGGCCAGATGTGGTGGCTCAAGCCTGTAATCTTAGCTACCCAGGAGGCTGAGAATGGGAGGATTGTGGTGTGAGGACAGCCTGAACATAAATGTTCATGAGACTTTAACCCAACCAACTATGATGTGAGCCTGTCATCCCCAGCTCCATGGTAGGTGAGTGGCATAGAATGCATCTGTCATCTCAGTGACAAAGGGAAGAACAAATGGGATCATAGTCAAAGATGATCCTGGTATAAAGCAAGACCAGCTCTTGAAAATAGCCAATACAATGATGTGTCTGGGGCAGAAGACCGTCATCCTAGCTACTCAAGAGTTTGAGATCTAGAGGAACCTCATCTGAAGCTAGCGTGGGCAGAAAGGTCCATGAGATTTCATCTTCAAAATAACCAGCCAAAAGCAGGGTTCAGGGTGTGGTTCAAATGATAGAATGCCAGCCAAGCAAGCAAGTAAAGTTCAAACCCTTGTACTGAAAAAGAAAAATCAGTACAATAAAAGACAGGTGGGGTGGCTCATGTTGTAGAGTGCTTGCTTAACAAGCATAGTGACTGAGTTCAAATCTAAGTCAGGAAGGAAGGAAGGAAGGAAGGAAGGAAGGAAGGAAGGAAAGTACAATGCACATGAGGAACCATGTAGCCCAGCACTCAATAGCAAATGCTCCTGACTATAGATGTAGACATGTCGTGGGACATGAACCATTGCATAAAGTGCCTTGGTGCTGATTATGGATGCTTCTGTCTGTCTTGCTGATTCAGTGTACTTCATGGTGGGAAGTGACTATGACACTCAGTTCTGTTCCTGCTCCTACCAAGGAGAGACATACAAGTGGCCAAAATATGTTCACCAGGGCCCACATCCTTCTCTACATCCTTCTCTATTACACTTCAGGTACCCAGGGTTCCAGAATTTCCTGTAAATAGGGACTGTATGAGACCCATGCTCATAGGCAACTGTGCAGACTCTGCCTTAGAAGTGGTTAGGATAGGAGTGGATCCGGATTAAGTGCTGCTTGGACCTCTATATGCCTGTGAACCACAAATGAAAAGCAAATGGGAGTAGGCTCAGGCCAATCAAATAGTGAAGCTGACCAGGGAGTCAGTATTGACTATTGGTTATGAAAATATCCTCCTGTCATGTATGTTTCTATGATCACAGAATCTCTTTGATTCTGCAGGGAACAGGGCTATGTACCTTCAAAGCAAGTTAACTGTAAATTGTTAACTGTTAACTGTTAAATTGGTTATCATCACACTTTAAACTGGATGCCAGTGGTGCATGCCTGTAATTCTAAGTACTCAGGAGGCTGAGATCTATTGATCTCTATTTGAAGGCAGTCTGGGCAGGAAAGTCTATGAGACTTAACTCCAATTAACCACCACAAAGCCGGAAGTGGGGTTGTGGTTCAAGTGGTAGAGCACTGGTCTTGAGCAAAAAGCTCAGGCATAGCCCTCGGGCTCCAAGTTCAAGCTCCAGAATGAGCATCAGAGAGAGAGAGAGAGAGAGAGAGAGAGAGAGAGAGAGAGAGAGAGAGAGAGAGAGAGAGAGAGAGAGAGAGAGAGAGAGAGAGAGAGAGAGAGAGAGAGAGAGAGGAGAGACAGAGACAGAGACAGAGACAGAGAGACAGACAGAGACAGAGACAGAGACAGAAAGAGACAGACAGAGAGACAGAGAGACAGAGACAGAGAGACAGACAGAGAATATCATAGTTTAGTCTTCTCTGTTCCCAGTTTATGAATCTTTTAGTGTTATTGACATTTTCTTCTCAAAACCCTAAACAATCATACCATAATCTCTTCATTTAACTTTGATTGCCTGTAACAGGTAACCTTGCCTGGACTATGACTCAGTCCCTGGATTCTTTTCTTCTCTCCCTACCTTAAATCAACCTAGGTTTTCCATTTGTACTAGAAAAGCCTATGTTATTGTCAGTCAATTAATTAAATGTATCTTTTTTTTGTCAGTCGTGGGGCCTGAACTCTGGGCCTGGGTGCTGTCCCTCAGCTCTTCAGATCAAGGCTAGCACTCTACCACTTGAGCCACAGCGCCACTTCCAGCTTTTTCTGCTTATGGAACCCAAGGCCTCATGCATGCAAGGCAAGAGCTCTACCACTGAGCTACCTTCCCAGCCCAATTAAATATATCTTTGACAGCCCATTTACTGACTCATGTGTTCTTTCAAACAACAAAAGGTTTAGTCTTGTTTAAATCCACACATGCTCAGAAGGCATTTAACAGGAAAACAGCCAGCACGTTAGAACATCCTAAGCTCTGAGTTTGGTCTTGATACCATCCCTATGTGTCTGCTTGGATTTTCTCATTTTTGATGACTGTTTCACAGCTTCTGTGAAAACGTCATTCTTTTCTGGCCCTTAGTGAGGGGGCCAACCTTTAAAAATACATTTTTCTTTAGCAATGTAAAGTAAAAAGAAAGGGACACAAACAAACTGCAAAGCACATTATGCTTCGCTCATCAAGTACTGTCTGTTTTGCTATCACACAATAATTGAAATCTTAAACTTCTAGTTCTTAGTAATTATGTAAGAAAACAATTATTTCAAGAGGCAAAGGCTGGAATAGGGGCTAGAAGGGCTCAGATTCAAAACAACAAAGTTATTTTAAGGAGCAACACTAATGATCCTTGGCTGGGATTTTCAGGAAGACTGCCAGGGGAGCTTTGGGTTGGCAAGGCATAATGTTCTTCAAACCATCCCGTAGCATGGCTTCACCTGTGGGAAAAGCTGATTCTGCAGGCTACCTTGGCAGAGAAGATGCAGGAATTGAATCTTGCATTGGGGCTGGGGAGACTCAGGCAGGAGCGCCACCCACAGGAAATTAAACTAAATGCATTACTTAGAGGACAAACCAAGATGCTGCATGGAAGAACTATATACATCTCTAGGCTGGAAGTGACAGTCAAGGTCATCTTTAGGAAAGTAAAGTACAGTATGGTTCAGAGGGCCAAGTTAGGCAAGGACAGATTTAATCAGTAGTAAAAAAAGAGAGAGATTGGTATGAATGCAGTGGATAGATTAAGTCATTAGGTTCTAGACTGACTCCTGACATAGGATCAAAAGCTAGCTGTTAAATTGATATTTTGATTGTAGATCTCATGGGTTGAAGATAAAGAAGACTTAAACGAAAAAGCAGACAGCAAGGTCTGTTTTATGTAGCTCATTTCTTCCAATTAACTTCACATTTAACTATAACTTGACAGAAATTAATTATCACAATCTTTTAATAGGAAAAATGAGATACAAAGGGTTGGAGAGTTTGACTAAGATGCCAAAGTAAATATGTTTAAGAACTAGGATTAGGCCTTCATTGTCTAAAACCTAAACTCATACTGTGTATCTATTAAGTTTTGACTCCTCAAAATATTTTTCTCAAGAAAATGACTGCCTTCTTGACCTACCGCAAAAGCTTCATTACTTTATATTTGTGTAAGTATCCAAAGACCTACATTAAAATCACATTCAAATCAAAAAGCTATTATTTAACATTGATTAACATGTGGAGGAACAAATCAGTCATGTATATTATAATAGTCAATAAATTATATAGCTTTTTAATGGAAAGCAAATATTTCATGAAAATAATAGAATTATTCACTCCTCTTGAATAATTATAGAGGTCAAATATCCAGAATCAGTAGGAGACTAATTTTAATAATGTTTTTAGGATTTTGAATTAACTATTAGATTTCTCTTTGTACATCAATACTTACTTGGAAAAATTTAAGTGATTGAGGTTAATTAGAATATTTGCCAGTAGCCACACTGTTCTTGACTGTTTTTTATTATAACAGTTCTTTGAGGAGATGAGTGGATCTTTAATTGAAGCAAGGGATAATATTGTTAAACTACATTTTTAAGAGCCCAGGAACTGACTGTATACCACATGTTCACTTTCTGGAATATGTAACCTATTGGGAAACATTAGGGAAGAACATGGGCTAAATAACTGTGCTGCTCTTAGAGTGGTTGTTGGAAAGGCTCTCAAAGTACTCTGAAATCAATTTTTATTATCAGCCCTTTACAAAACCCCTTCAAGATCCAAAGTCTAATAATTGGCTCATGAAACTAAATAATAAAAGAAAAGGGGGAAAATTGGAAGCATGGTGCATTATACATTGTATAATAAATGGAGGCCTAATTTATCAGTACCAGTACACTTACTGATTGATAAGTATGCAGATAGAGCTTCATTCTAAAGCTTTGGTCTTAATATCTTCACAGACTCAATATGGCCTTTGTGTTGTATTACTGCCACACCCTTTTTGTGTCTTCCTGTTCAATCAATCATGGAAATCCAGGGAAACTATTAGGGCTGACCATGAAAGAAAGCTATTTCTGAAGGTAATAATAATCTAAAGAAATAAAAGCTGGGTACCAATGGCCTGTACCTGCAATTCTAACTACTTAGGAGGCTGAGAATATTCTAAGCCAGCTTGGGCAAAAAAGTCATCAATAATCCATTTCCAATTAACCAGTAAAATGCCAGACTGGAGGTGTGGCTCAATGTGCCAGTCATGAAGAAGAATGCCCAGAGGCACTGAGGATTTTTTTTTTAGTGTCCCAGTACTGGCACACACACACACACACACACACACACACACACACACACACACACACAAATTTACAGTAAGATGTGGTCTGGTAAATCTCTATTAGAATATCCGTATGATAGTTAATATCCTGAATAAACATAGAGAAGGACACGCTTTTGGAGAAATGTAAGAAAGCAGAAAAATAAAAATGTTAATGAGGTAGTAGCACGAAAGGGAACCACTGGGCATCCTTTAATGGACTCATGATAGTATAAATTTATTTATGGCATTTAAATAAGTCTGCATTAAAATACCACTGCAACACAGTAGTGGTCAGAAATATTCACTCTTAAACTAGGTACTGGTGCCTCACACCTGTAATTCTAGCTACTCAGGAGACTGAAATCTGAAGATCAGCCTGTGCAGAAGAGCCTGTGAGACTCTTATTTCTAATTAGTCACCAGAAGACCAGAAATGGTGCTGTCTTAAAGTGGTAGAGCACTAGCCTTGAGCAAAAGTGCTCAAGGACAGTGCCAGGCTCCTAGTTCAAGTCCCATAACTGACAAAAAGAAAAAAGAAAAACGAAAAGAAAAAGAAAATGAAAAAAGAGAAAAAAAAGAAATATCTTCTCTTGGTTTAAAAAATTATAATTTCAATTTTATACTTTTTCACAGAAGATAGCATTTTTTTTCCTGTCCCTAAAGATCCAGTTTCTTACATGGGCTTTGGTGGAGTCTTAGGTCAGCTCCAATGACTCTAAATCAACATGGGAGTGTTCAGTCCTTCCTGAGTTCACAACCGCTCCTGAGTTGTGAGTTGTGCAGCTCATGCACTAATGTAGCTAATAATGGTTGGTGCACCCTGACCCCAGAGACTGTCACTTTTGGGCATGCCTTGGATGACTGTGGTCTCTATTATTGTTTTCAATGAGGAACTTCTTCATGTCCGTGTGCTTGGACACACAACAGGAGCTTGTGCTTACAGAGAAGAGGCTGCAGATAGAGACATTGAAAAACATTGTATTGGAGTTTGAATTCAGGAATTCAGGAACTGGAGTTTAAATTCCTCTGTTTGTGTTCTACCACTTGAGCTCTACCTTTAACTCAGCTTTTTGCTGCTTAGTTTTGGAGATGTAATCTAGTATGAACTTTTATGCCAAGGTTGGCTCCACCATCTTCCAGATCTCAGCCTCCTGAGTAGCTGGCATTATGGGTATGACCCACTGGTACCAGCCTCAGAGCCACATTTGGTATGACTATGGTTCTTGTCTCCCTCTTTATCTCCACTGCCTCTCTTCATTTGGAAGCAAGGACCCTATTCTTACTTATTACTGTTGGTATTATGCTCACCTTTGGTCCTCAGCTCTACCCACACCTGGGGGCCCCCCTCCCATTCCTGGAGTTCCCTCCATACAGCTGGCCCCTCCCTCTCTCCGCCCAGACCCACCTGAACTCCCATTTACCTCACTTCCTGTCCCTCAGAACCTCCTGCTACCTGGAGGCCATGTGCTCCCTCTTGGGGGAATATGGCTCCTTTAATAAACCTTATAATAATCTTTCTCCTGTGCCTGCCTGCCTCTGTATGGTCCCCTGGGATGGATGTGTCCAATCCTCTCAGTTCCTAGGAAGCACGTCAGTCAGCACCTCTCTCGATCGCTCGGGCTCTCTCTGTATCTGTCTCTGTCTCTGTCTTCTGTCTGTCTGTCTCTCTCTTATTCTGTCTGTCTCTCTCTGTCTCTCCCCCCCCCCCCATGGGCCCTGAACTCTAGGCCTGGTCTCTGTCCCTCAGCTCTTTAGCTCAAGGCTAGCACTCTACCACTTGAGCCACAGCACCACTTCTGGCTTTTTCTGCTTATGTGGTGCTGAGGAATGGAACCCAGGACCTACCTCGTGCATGCAAGGCAAGCGCTCTACCACTGAGCCACCTTCCCAGCCCAATTTTTTTGATGACAAATATGTTCAAATTATTTGGCTAACAATATCATTATTCGTGTCTGAATTTTCTTAAAAAGAATATCCATCCTATATTTTTGCACTTGAAAATTAAATTGGTGACGGTAAATGGGAAATTTCCCCCAATGACTACAGTTAATAACCTTCTAAGCTAGCATTTGAGGGCTTGTTAAAATGCAATTTTATCTTAAATTAGCCACTTCAATCCCACTGCCACATTGTTTCTTACAAATCAGACCATATTGCTAGAAATTCTAATTCCAGTTTTATATGACTGACTGGCCATCTGGACACATAGTGTAGAGGGATATTTTAATAAAGCCATTCCTGCCAGCCAGAGTGTAGAAAATAGTCCTATTTTCTAAGTTGATCAGGATGGAGGGAGTACCTTCTTGCCAGAAACTTCGATAATTCTGTACCTTAAGTGGGACTACACGTAAGGAGAGAAAAGATACCTGCAGTCTTACCAGCTCTAGGGGTATGGATAAAGATGGGTGCAGTAACCATAGGATCAAAGCTGTCCAAGAAATTTTTTGTAGGGTAAACTTGGTTTAAAAAAATAACCTTACCCAGTGGCTCACATAGGATTATACCTGTAATACTAGCTACTCAGGAGGCGAAGATGTGAAGATCAAGGTTTGTTGTCAGCCTAGGCAGCCCAAGCAAGAGATGGAGGCTTGGAGTTTAAGGCCCAGTACACGCTCATGCACACCACACAAACACACACACACACACACACACACACACACACGAATACATACATTAAATAAATAGAAACTAAAAATATTAGTCTTCTTATTTATTGCTAGAAATTCTGCTACTACACAAAGGAATTCATTCAGAAATTGCAAGATATTAGATATTGGGAGGTAATTCAGTCTCATGTAGTGGAACATACCTTCTCTGTTTAAAGTGATGTGCTCCTGTATGCTTAATACCGCTATGTTGCATTTATTTATATATCTCTGAAGAATGTATTAGTATAGGTGTGTGTGTGTGTGTGTGTGTGTGTGTGTGTGTGTGTGTGTGTGTGTGTGAACATGTGTGTGTGTGCTATGATTCAGGAGCCTGTAGTCTGTTTAAGTCAACTCTCTGAGCAGTTTGGGAAAAGGAGGAAATGAAGGAGGTAAATGGGGAAATATTAAAATAGCAGAAAAGTACTATGAAGTTAAGTTTCAACTGTAATTCACCTGAAGCTTTATGTCTAGCATGCTAATCACTGCATTCTGATGATGCTTACATCAGTTTTCACCCACCACAATAGAAAGCACTTTCAGAATATTACCAGCTGTAGTCCCTTCTGAATAGTTGACCTTTTTGAAGGACTAAGTGATTTCTTACAGGTTTTAGTAGGTTTAATGAAGCCAATTAGAAATGAATGTGTGAGTGATTGGTGTTTGGTTTAAGGATCATTGCTTTAAAATTCCTTTATTAGTTTCATGGTAAGGATAAAAATGAATAGTTTTATGACAGTTGTCTTCTTGCAGTCATTAAATCTTAATTGAGTACAAAGTATATTCTAGATACTATTTTCAGTACTGAGAATGTAGTAAAGAAGTCTGGGTAGATGATATTCTTCTCACATTGCCTTCACATTTCACTAGATGAGTGTAAATATGTGTGAGTAATTAGCAATATGTAGAGAATCAGATAATGGGATTTGGCGGACTTGGTTACCATGGCTTGGGAGTTTGGTATTCTCCCTGGTGTGTATCTGATAACCTGATAAGAGAATGACAGAAAGGAGCGGAAATGATCATGCCAAGGAGAGAGAGAAGGCCTTCTGAGCCTAAGGAAAATGATCATCATAGATTCTGCAGACAGAAAGAAAATAAGTATGAATGCATGGTACTGGGGGCTAAGGTAGTTCATTTTTTCCTTTGGTTTATCCCCTGTTACTGTATTTGATTTTATTACCCTGTGTCTTGTATATATGTTTATCGGATTTGGAAAAGTGGTGAGACAAAGGACAAAGGGTGAACCAGTGCAACAATGATACAAGAAAATATGCTGGAAATGAGCTTTACAACTGGGGGAGGGAAGTTGGGTGAGGGAAAGGGGGAGAAAAATGAGAGAGGGTAACAATGTGCGGCAAAAAATGTGCTCAACTGTAACACCTCTGTGTACATCACCTTGACAATAAAATTAAATTTAATTAAAAGCAGAGTGAAATGCAGGAAACTGATTTGGAATTTTTTTCATAATTGCAGAAATGTTGTTGATTTTAGCAGAAGAGTGACATGATCTTCTGGGTATTTTTAAATAAAAGACTCCTTTACTGTGGGGAGTCTGGATTAAAGAAGAATATGAAAGGGAAAGTAGTAACTTATTAGAATTTTACAGGTTAAAAAATGGTTCTGTCTTACACTGGGATGGGAGCAGTACAGATGGAAAGAAGTATATGGATTAGAAATTATGTACTGGCAGTTGGGAAAACTAAGCTTGTGCTTAAGTGAACACCTGGGTTCTTGGCTTGAGTAACAGAATGAATGACATTGCCCTTTGTTGAGAGTGCATCACTGTGGGTAGAAACAGAAAGCAACATGTTCGGCCATGTTAACTCTGAGATAGCTAATAGACATACAAGTCAAAATGTCAAGTAGACAGGGATGGGAGTCTGGCATTTCGAGAAGAATTTGAGACTAATGTTGTACATTTAAGAATCTGTAATATGAAAAAGTCATTTACCATCATAGAATTAGATGAGATATTACCTAGGGAGAATATATAAGGTATAGTGTTTTAACTAAGAAGGTGAAACTTTTGAAGTAAACAAAGACGAAATGAGTAGTATAGTTTGAGTGTGGTGTATGGAAGATGAGAAAGTATTTCACAACCAATAGATGAGTCAGCATGTGTTCAACGCTACACTCAAAATGTCAACCAGATTTGATTGCCCGGAAGTAGCTGATGACTTTGGAAATAACAGTCTTAGTCAAGTGGTGGTAAAACAGTGTAGCTGGTGATAGCTTAGAAGAGATGAAGGAGTGGTGATGGTAATGACAGACTACTCATTCAACAAGTCTTTTTTTAAGGAAAATAATTTCAAAAGAGTTTGCATCTTTTAAAGATGTCTAAACCATAAATAGATATGTATATGTAAACATATACAGGGTTATATACATATGTGCCCAAACATCTAAACTATGGTATATGCTGGGGAGGATTCCAATGGAGAACAATATCAGGTGGATTCCTTTGAACAATACACTTACTGTTTAACAAAGTGTATAATAGGGAGTTGAACATGTGTTGTTGGGGATAGATGAAACCAAGGGGAGAGAAGGAGAGAGAAAGGGTGGGTGAATGCAGGCAGAATATTGAAGTACATATGTGAAAGTGGAAGTAGGTAAAATGGAACCAAGGAATGGAGGGTTTGGGAGAGATGGGGGGAGAAAGATGAAAGGAGGTGATATTGATCAAGATGCATTGTACTCACAAGTTGACAAGTTGAGCTGAAACCCTTTTGTACAACTACATAAAGATAATAAATAAGTAAACAAATACATATAAGTAATAAATATGTGACACCTAGAATATATTCATATGAGACTGGCTGTGATTTTCAGAGCAGAGGAAACAAATGAGGAAGTGCCCCACTGCAGAATGAAGAGTCCTTGAGGAGGTAAGGTGAGATTGTATCTAGAGCAGCAGAGGACATGTATGACATTTCATAGAAGTGCATCCCTCATAACCAAAGAGAGAGCAAAGGCCATCATGAGCATCGGTGAAGGAAATCATTAGATTGGGAACATGATCACTTGTACGTCTATATTAAGCATGGGGTAAGAGTCTCACCTGAAAACAAGTATGGAAAAAGATGCCATGATCAATAGGGAGGGATGTAGAGCTGTGGCACAGTGTGTTCCAAAGGAAAAGGAGGTATGTCTACAAATAGGAATGGAGATGTGATGTTAAAGAAAGCATTTAAAAATAAGACAGTAATGGTACTATGATCAGGCACACTTTTATTTGTTGTACTGAAATATGTTAATGAAATCCAGTGCTTGCTTCTGCCAAAGCACATGATAGGTGTTCAGTCATACGGCTGTTTCCTTTGGATAAATTCAAACACTTAGTGGGAGTATAAGGAACAATGTATTACAGAATTCTGAAGCTAGATGTGCCTTCAGAAATCAGGTAGTCATACCTCATTCTATTCCAAAAGATAAATTTATTTCCTGCTGATTTCTTCTTCTTCTTCTTCTTCTTCTTCTTCTTCTTCTTCTTCTTCTTCTTCTTCTTCTTCTTCTTCTTCTTCTTCTTCTTCTTCTTCTTCTTCTTCTTCTTCTTCTTCTTCTTCCTCTTTTTCCTCCTCCTCCTCCTCCTCCTCTTCTTCTTCTTCTTCTTCTTCTTCTTCTTCTTCTTCTTCTTCTTCTTCTTCTTCTTCTTCTTCTTCTTCTTCTTCTTCTTCTTCTTCTTCTTCTTCTTCTTCTTCTTCTTCTTCTTCCTCCTCTTTCTCCTCCTCCTCCTCTTCTTTGTTCTCCTTCCAGTTCCTCCTGCTCTTCCTCCTCCTTCCTGCTCCTCCTGCTCCCCTTCCTTCTCCCTCTCCTCCTCCTCCTCTTCCTCCTTTTCTTTCTCATCATCTATGTCTTCCCCTTTTTCTTCTTTTTTTTATTTTTTACCTTTGTGTTCTTTTGGTAGTGACATTGGAAATCATGGCCTTATGTGTGTTAGACAGGTGTTCTAGCTCTCGAACCATGCCTTCAGTCCTTTACAATTTTAGTTATTTGATAAACAGGATCTCTGATTTTCAACCAGGGCTGGCTTCAGACTGTGATCCTCCTACCCATGCCTCCTATGAAAGTGGGACTGCAGACACAAGCCACCATGCCAGGCTTGTGTGTTGAGATGGTAATCTAAGTTTTTGTCTGGACTGGCCTGCTATTGATTTCTTCAAATACATTGTTCTTGTATTCTTTCTATTATGTCTGTCCTCACATACAGACTGACTTACATTCCATACTATATACATGTTTTCTTTCTTTCTTTCTTTCTTTCTTTCTTTCTTTCTTTCTTTCTTTCTTTCTTTCTATCTATCTATCTGCATATATACATAATAAAACCACACATACATTTTTTCATAGTTCAAACAAGTTTTTATCTTGGTTATTCACAAATGTATACCTCAAATCTGTCAAGGTTATTTCTATTCCTTTACCCAACCAACTTGATTAGAATATCCCTGAACAAAAGCATCTAGCATTATTTTTCTTTTACTCTGTAGACCAAGAAATGTGCATGACTTACCTTTGCTTACCTTAAATGATTGCTGATGTGAATAAGTTTCACCTTTGTTGCAGTTCAGTTCAAGTCAGTCATATAGACAGAATAAATAGATCAAAACACTTTCATTGTGATTAATTGACCTGTAGTCAGAGAGTGTTTCATGTCCTGGTAAAAGCAGGGCTGAGTCCCATGAGTTCAATTAGCTCTTAATGGAATTGACACCCTTTCCTTTCATGCTGCTTTTAGAAAGTCTAGTGATCTTAATTTCTTTTTCCTTTCTGCATTGGCTTAGCTGTGACTGAGATTGCATTAGTACCATAGCCACAGAAGTACTTGAGTACCTGATGAGTTCTGACGTTGTACTCAGAAGCTAAAAAGAAGATGCTGGTTTAAAATAGATCATGCCTCTCCTCTTAGGAATTCTGTAGAGGTCACTGCGTATTTTAGAGGGGCTAAATATACTCCTCAGAGAGGCAGTCTGTTTCCACCTTGTCTCTGGGGTTTTAGAGATGTCACTTTTTATTTTCTCCTGAAATTTCATCTGAATTTCTTTTTCAGCCACAAGTCACTGCTTCCTCTTTTGAGTTAAGTACCAGCAAGTTTTCATTAAATATCCACTACATCATTATATTCTTATTCTGAGCCAGCTAAAGTTTGATCTGAAGCAAAAATCTGCTGATTCTTGCTCAAGGGTAAAGTGTGTACTGAACTTGAAATCAGTTTCTTGTCTGTATAAATCCTTCTTCATGTTTTCTTAACTCCATCTTTCCTGTAGCTGCTCTCACATTCAAACTTCCCCTTCTCTTCTGTATCCTGACCTAAGACATTTTCCTTTCTACCTCCAGACATTCACAGCTGTCAGGAGAATTTCTCAAACTGCAGTGCTGAAGATCAATAGATTTAAAGTTTCTCTTTTGCCTTTTATTTTTGGCTTGGTGTATAGGTTGAGGTGTGAGAGTGTGTGTGTGTGTGTGTGTGTGTGTGTGTGTGTGTGTGTGTGTGTGTGTGTGTGGTAACATAGGTTCTCAGGATCTTATGCACCGTTTAGCTTGTGTTCTCAAGGCTGGTACTTTACAATGTGAGCCATACCTCCAGTTTGTCATTTTTTTTGTTTAATTGGAGATATGAATTTCATGGACTTTCTGGTTGAGCTGGCTTTGAACCATGATCCTCAGATCTCAGACTTCTAAGTAGGTAGGTTTATAAGCATAGAGTGCTGGTTAAGAGCAAGGTGAGATATCTGTAAATGCAGAGCACAGAATGATCTCTTCTGAGTGATGTTCCCATTCCCTCATGGATACATCCTGAACCATCATCAAATTTATCCAACATGTTTCTCTGAACATCTTCTCTTCTTCACCTTATGATTTTAACACAATTGATTCACTCCTATGGCCATTTAATCAGTGCTTCAATTTGTTAACCCTATATGTCTAATTGAGCACAGAAGGTAATGTCAGGTTTCAAACTTTCCTTAATCTCCTCTAGTTGGAATTGAATTTCACTTCTCTGAATTTGTGTAGAATTTCAAAACTATTCCTATCTTGTGTCATTATTATACTGGTATTATCAAGTTCCTTTCCAAACCCAACAAATCAGGCTATTATATATATATATATATATATATATATATATATATATATATATATATATATATATAACATTCAACTTCCTGTGCTTTGACTCTAAGGAGTATTGATAGCAAATATTTTATAAGGTGAGATATTCAGGTCAAATTGTGTATACGGGAGCTTTTAGAAAGTGCTGTGCTGGGTGACACACATTCTGTGTGTCTCTCTATACCTCTATGTGGAAAATTACCAGATAAATGGGACAAGTGTGTACTGTGTAAAAGGGTTCTAAGCATGTGCAACAGTATATATTTAAGACTTATTGGGAAAATATGATGGTTGCTTTGAAAAGGAAAGCCATCTTGTGTACATGATACACTTCACAAGGGCGAGAGAAGGTGCTAGATGAGGGTCTATAACATGGTCTCATAAGCCATGTTAAGAAAGAACTCAAACATAACTATTCTGGGAGCTACATTGGGTCTCATGCCTATATTCCTAGATACTCAGGAGGCTGAAATTAGAAAGATTGTAGTTCAAAGCCTGTCCAGGCAAAACTCTTATGAAACCAGATTTCAACCAACAAAAAGCTGCATAGTAGTGCCTGTCATCAGCTACTGAGGAGGTATAGTTAGGAGGATTGCTGTATAAACTGGCCTTGGAATAAATGAGACATTATTTAAAAAAACAACTAAACACAAAAGGTTTAGGGTATATCTCAAGTTATAGAGTGCCCGTCTAACAAGTTCAAGTTCTTGAGTTTGAACCCTTGTATTGAAAAAAAAAAAGGATGAACTTGGGAAACTAAAGTTTTGGGAGAGGCAAGGGCCAAGACTACCAGGTAAGTTGGTTCCAGGAATCACTCAGAGAAGCTGAGGCAATATGTGAGAGGCTCTATATTCAACAAGCTTGCTAAAAGCTTCCTAAGTCTTGTTGCCTACCAGGAAATCAAGCAGTTCCCCGAAACAGCAGTCCCAGTGAATGACTGAATACTCAAAGCATCCAAGGGAATAGGAAGTAGTACGTGACCACACAACTGAAAATTCACATTTGTATATAGTAGTAGTGTCTGTTAGACATATATGAAAATATGATTTGAAGCTCAGATGTGGGAACCAACTAAAATGTACATTAGGGAAGCATATCCCTGGAGAACACTAAGAAAGCAGTGACATCCATAGTATCCCAAGAACTAGAATGTACAGCATTAAAGACCCAGGATAAATATAGCAAGAATAGACCAGGCATAACCCCTAAGAAGGTGGATAACATGGCAGGTATTACCAGATACCTCTCAGTCCTAACTCTCAATATCAATGGACTTAACTCTACAATTAAAAGACATAGAGAGACTAGCTGGATCAAAAAACAAGAACTGTCCATCTGTTGTCCTCACGAGACACATCTTGCCAACAAAAGCAGACACATTCTCAAAGTGAAAAGTTGGAATAAAATCTTTCAAGCAAATGGCCTACACACAGGCCAGATAGCAATTCTAGTATCAGATAAAATAGACTTCAAATTAAAATAAGAAGAGACAAAGAAGGATGTTACATACTAATAAGGAAAACTCTGCTACTGGAGGATATAACAATTCTAAATATCTACAACCCAAATGCTGGGGCACCAAACTTCATCAAACACAAACTACTTGACCTAAAAATACACATAGGACCAAACACCTTGATTGTTAGGGACTTCAACACATCATTGTGACCTCTGGATAGATCCTCCAGGCAAAAACTCACCAAAAAGAGTTCAGACCTAAATAACTGCATTGACCAACTAGACTTAGCAGACATCGACAGAATATTTCACCCAGAAATATCAGAATATACATTCTTCTCAGCAGCCCATGGAACATTCTCTAAAATAGATCATATTTTAGGTCACAAAGCAAATCTGTGCAAATTAAAAAAAATTGAAAGTATTCCTTGCATCCTGTCAGCCTACAAAAGATTAAAATTAAAGCTCAACAGTAAAAGTGATCATAGAAAATTCTCTAACTCAAAGGCAATCCAGCAATTCATATGGGACAATAAAAGGCCCCTGAATAGTAAAAACAGTCCTTAGTAGGAAGAACAGTATTGGAGGAATATCAATACCAAACACCAAACTCTATTAAAAAGTCATGGTAATAAAAACATCTTGGCACTGGCACAAGAATACGCCTGAAGACCAATAGAACAGAAGACCCAGAAATGAATCCACAGACCTATTGCCATCAAATATTTGATAAGGGAGCCCAAAACACAAGTTTGAAGAAAGAAAGCCTCTTCAACAAATGGTTCTGGCAGAATTAGCCATACATGTGCAGAAAACTGAAGATCTGGCATCACAATAAATCAAAGAAAGACTAGATAAATGGGATTGCATCAAATTGAAGAGTTTCTGCAATGCAAAAGACATAGGAAGCAAGATAAATAGCCTACAGAATGGGAGAAAGTTTTTACCAGCTATGTATTAGACAGGGGCCTCATATCTAAAATATACTTGGAGCTCAAAATTTAACTCCCCACAAATAAACTCTCAAAGAAATAATACCCCAATTAATAAATGGCTAAAGACTTAAAGAGATTCTTAAAAGAAGAAGGAAGAATGGCCAATAGACATGAAGAATGTTGAACATATCTGGCCATAAAAGAAATGCAAATCAAAACACATTGAGATCCACTTCATCCCAGTTAGAATCACCATTATCAAGAAACCTACAGTAACAAATGCTGGCAGGGATGTGGTCACATGGTTGGTAGGAATGTAAACTTGTTCAACCACTCTGGAAAGCAGTATGGAGGTTTCTCAAAAGACAAAACATAGAGCTTCCCTATGACCCAGCAATTCCAGTCCTGGGTATGTATACAATAGACCACAAACAAGGCCACACTAAAGCTACCAACACTACCATGTTCATTGTAGCATTGTTTACCATGGCCAAGATATGGACTCAGTCCAGATGCCCCTCAGTGGACAAGTGGATCAACAAAATGAGGTGTATATACACAATGGAATTTTTTGCTTCCATCAGAAAAAAATGGTATTTATGCCATTTGTAAGGAAATGGAAAGACTTGGAAAAAATTATATTAAGTGAAGTAAGCTAGACCTAAAGAAACATAGATTGCATGGTTTCACTCTTTTGTAGTAATGGGAATGTGCCTATAAGTCTACAATTAAACACACTGGATGATATATCTATATCTATCATCCATCTCTGTGTGTGTGTGTGTGTGTGTGTGTGTGTGTGTTTGTGTGTGTACTGGGCTACGACAATTACACAGGTCTCTAGACAGTCACACAATGAGACCAAAAGAGGATATTCATAAGAGCAGCACAGAAAGGTTCAATGGCTATATGCATATGATCATATAAAATAATATTTCATGAAATGAACTCCAAGAATTGGAATTAAGAGATTTTTATTGTTGCTTTTGCTGTTTGTGTTATTTTTTCCCTTTATCTTGTTTATTAGCTTATTTGTCTTTGGGAAGGTAAAAGGGGGCACAGAAAAGGTAGGACAAAACAGCAATTGTACTCACTAGATACTATATGGAAAATGAACTATACCACTTGTGGGTGGGGACAGGAAATAGAGAAGGGGTGACATCGTTCAAAAAGAAATGTTTTCATTACTTGATTTATGTAACGAACTCCTCTGTATATCCCCTCTACAATAACAATAAAATATACAATTATATATACATATATATATATATATATAAAACTCTAACTTTTCAAAACTATGTCTTATGAGAATTTATCTACTTTGTAAAATGCTACCTGGAAAGAATTAAAAAGTACATGCTAAGTGGAAGAGGAAAGAGAGGGGGGGGGACAGACAGAGACAGAGACAGAGAGACAGAGACAGAGACAGAGATCAGCTAGTGTTAACCAGATTCCCCAGAAGGGAATCTTGAAGAAATGAGAGTAGTCAGCAGGTCACTGTTTAGAATTTGGCAGTATAAGGACAGAAAAATATTTGTTGTCCATAATGGTAAAAAGGTCAAAGTTGACTTTGGTGACAAAGGTGATTTTGGGTTATACCAGATTGGGGCAAAAAAGGGAAGGCAAGGAAACGTACACCATGGTGATCAACAATTCTTTCTAGAAGCTTTGTTGTGAAGTTCAAGACAGCTTATAGCTTAGGTTACCTGTGAACTTGAGGGACGTGTGTTTCTTAGTTCTCTTCCTTTTCCTTTTCCTCCTACTACATTTAATAGGAAAGGAGGTAGGGGAGAGAAAGATGGAGAGAATAATCAAAGCCAGAAGTGTTGTGAAGAGAGGAGATACAAGCAGTATAGGGTTAAGATTTAGGAGAAGGTAGATTTCTTCTTTTGAAACAGAAGGGATGAACAAAGGATTAGAATGAGTATGAATAAGCTTGTATAACTCATGAGGAAATCCAATTCTGATGATTTCTACTTTGGGGAAAGTAATAATAAGGTTCATCTGCTTTGAGACAGAGGAATAAAAGATCAAAGAGAGAAGAGAAAACAGGAAAGACAGTATAGAAAATAAAAGAAAAAGTAAATGATGAGTGCTGGGTACCTTTTTGAAACTGACAGATCTGCATCAATTGTGTGGCCAATTGTGTGTGTGTGTGTGTGTGTGTGTGTGTGTGTGTGTGTGTGTGTGTGTGTGTGTGTGTTTGTAACAGTCCTGGGGGCTTAAAATCAGGGGCCTGAGTGCTGTTCCTGAGCTTTTTGGCTCAAGGCTGGCACTCTGCAACTTGAGCCACAGCTCTACTTCTAGATTTTTGATGTTTAATTGGAGATAAGACTATCACCTGCCTGGACTGGCTTTGAACCTAGATCTTCAGGTTTTGGCTTCCTAAATAGCTAAGATTACAGGCAGGCTTGAACCAGTATTGTCTGGCCTTTGTGTGGCCATCTTTCACTAATTACTTGACTTGTTTTCTGAGTGTTCAATCACTTCCTGGGAGTGCGGTTTCAGGGTAGTGCTTGATTTCCTTATAGGCAAAGAGGTTTAGGGAGCTTGAAGCATGCTTATTGGGAATATAGAGCCCTAGGAGCCCAAGTTTTACTTTACTGGAGTTGGCTGCAATGGTCACACCCATCATCTAGTCTGTAACACAAGAGCAGTTTTCATCCTTTTCTTTTCTTTTGTTTGTTTTGTGCTGGTACTGCAGCCTGAACTTAAGACTTTGGCTTTGTTTGTTCCTATCTATTTTTGCTCAAGGCTGGTGCTCTACCACTTGAGCCACACCTCCACTTCCAACTTTTGGGGGGTTAATTGGAGATAAGCGTTTCATGGACTTTCCTGCCTAAGCTGGCTTTGAACAGGGACCCTCGGATCTCAATCTGCTAAGAAGCTAGGATTACAGGCATGAGCCACTCAGTGCCCATCCTAGTTTTCATTCTTTATCAGGGGCCCATATGAGGAGTCCAGGGAACAATTCCATCTTCTATCATTTTTTTTTCTGGAGTCTTTCTTTCATACTATCAGATATTGCGAAGAAAGGAGAAAACCTGGGAATTATGACACGAATACATTCTGTGTCCACCAGTGAGAAGCAGACAAGCCCTAACGGAAGCACCCGAGAATAACAGATGGTGTGGAAGCCCAGTGACCTCATCATAAGAATAGCTTACATAAATTCAGTGTCATCGTTACTGCGAAGCTCAAAAGAGCTTATCTTGGCTCATGATGAAGCAATAGCTCTCATCTACAGTCACAGACACTTAATAAGCAGTTGGGCAACTTCAGACACAAATCTCTTAGCAGAGTGAGCTGATGTTTTTATTTCCGACAATATGGTCATGTATTAAGTCTCTCATAATGGAGCTTTGAGTTCTGAGTCAGAGTTCAGCATTTATTAGCATTATTAAGCAAAATGTCCCCCTTTACTGTCATGTGAACAGGCTGAGGCATATTGTCTATTCGTTTTCTTAGCTATCATAGATTATCACTAAACATTTGGGAATAGAAAAAATATAGTGTTTAATTTGAAATTATTTGCATTACTTCTGCAGGTTGGTGTAATACCAAAGCCTGTTTGTTGCAAATAGATACCTTTTCTTTGCTGTTGTTATTGCTTGGTTTTGCCTACCATTTTTAGTTTTACATGATACCTTTTTTTTTTTTTGAAAAAAATCTCAGTAACTAGGATAAAGATGGCATGCATTTTGTTATTCTTACATGACATATGCTTCTCATTTCCTACATCTTGGAGTTTTGTGTGAATATACAAAACCCCTGCTTGTCTTTTGGCAAAGAATGGAATTTCTGAGATTGGTGATAAATTCCAGAAGTCAATATTTAAAAATGTTGGACTTGAAGTAGAAAAAAGGATGCTACCCCAAATAAAGTATTTCTTGATCATAATAAAGGTTTTACCATAGGAAAGAGAGACCTAATAAAACTCATTCATTTTTTTGCTGTCATTCTTCATGCATTTTCTCATTCACCATTTCGTGTTTTGAAACGTAAGTTGAAAGTTGAAATAAAAGACAGTTAGGTTTATGATAACTAAAGTTTTTGTGTTTGTAACATGGCTAAACTTACAAATTTTCTTTTTCATTTCACTTTTAGTAGAGAACTGTGAGTTGCTAAACACCCTAAGTGTTTAGAGGTGTAGTAGTGTACTGGAATCATGGACTGAAAGTATTTTCATGGTTGGTAAAATTTAGATCCTTTTGGGATTACTTCACCAAAGAGCTGTTGACTACGTGACAGATTTAATGAGGTTTCACTGGAAATGCACAATCCCAATGGATCATACTAGAGTGATGGAACCACTGTTTACTAACTTAGAGCTAAGGCCTTGGAATCAAAGTGTTATAAATGTAAACATTCCTCAGGTACTTTATTGTTTCTTGTAAGTGATGAAATCTTGAAGTAGGAGGATTTCAAGACCAGTGTAGAACATATCATAAAAGCCCTCTAGAGATATGAGCGGAGCTCAGCAGTGTGTGGTCAATACTGAAATCCTTTTGACCTGGAATATCCCTCAGTAGAGAACATAGGTGCTGACTTGCAAAGTCTTCATTCATTTACAAAAATTTCCCCCACCATTTCCCCCACTAGGTAGTCAGCTTCTTTCCCTCGACTCAGCTTATTGGGCACCTCACACCTGTCCAACCAATTTGTTGCTTTTCTCTTGAGAGAACAAGAATCTTCTTAGAAAGGCAAGAATCTTCGTGACTTTATATCTCTGAATGTGCTATCCTTTGGTCTTAACATTTGTGCCATTCCATATCACTTGCTTACTTATTTTGTTTTGTTTTTCCCCTACTAAATAAGCAACTGTTATCATTGGTTCTGGGTGGCTCTTCAAAACCTCTTGACTTCTGCTTTCTCTTTGTTGTGGGACTGGCAAAAATTCATGTTGACTTTTTTTTTATTCTTTGGAATTTTGACTAAGTCATTTAAATTCATTCTTGTGACTATTTTGAGAATGACACCAGTGTTACTTTCCAAGTGAGTTTTTTTGCCATGATTAAAAGTATTTAGAACAGGACTGGCACATGGGAAGGTCATATAAAACATTGTACACTACAGCCAATATTTATATTCTTAGTTAGTGGCTAAAGCTGCTCTAAGCTTTCCATCATGCTCACTTCACCTAGAATCATGACTTTCAGGAAAGACTCAGAATTTTAGATTACCAACAAATCAAGATCTAAATCCTTTAGTGTTTTTGCTGATTTACAGTGATTTGATCTCCACATCAGGAATGATGACGATGATGATGATGATAACGATGATGATGATGATAACGATGATGATGATGATGATGATGATGATGATGATGATGATGATGATGATGATGATGATTTTGGTGCTGGTATTGAGATTTGAACTCAGGGCATCAAGCTCTTGCTTAGCTTTTTTTGCTCAAGGATAGCATTCTATCACTTGAATCCTATTTCCACTTCTGGCTTTTTTTTTTTTTTTTTGCTGGCCAATTGGGGCTAAGTATATTTCAGATTTGTCTGCCCCAGCTGTTTTGGAAACATGAGCCTCAGATCTCAGCTTCCTAAGTAGCTAGGAAGCCACAGGTGAAAGAATCAATGAAAGGATGGGTCATATCCATCCCAGGGGACCACACAGAGGCAGTGAGGCACAGGAGAAAGATTATTACAAGGTTTATTAGAGGAGCCTTATTTCCCCCAGAGAGAGAGAGAGAGCACATAATGTCTAATATCTTTTCAGATATTAGATAATATTAAACTGCTGCTGATTGCTTATTTTATTTATTTATTTTTATTTATTTTATTTTTTTAATTTAATTTTATTTTATTTGTGAACATACTGTACAGAGGGGTTACAATTACATGGGCAGGATAATGTGTACATTTCTTTTTTTTTTTTTTTTTGTCGGTCGTGGGGCTTGAACTCTGGGCCTGGGCGCTGTCCCTCAGCTCTTCAGCTCAAGGCGAGCGCTCTACCACTTGAGCTACAGCGCTACTTCCGGTTTTCTGGTGGTTTATTGGAGATAGGAGTCTCATGGTCTTTCTTGCCCGGGCTGGCTTTGAACCGCGATCCTCAGATCTCAGCCTCCTGAGTAGCTAGGATTACAGGCGTGAGCCACCAGCGCCCGGCTAATGTGTACATTTCTTACCAAGCATTGCACCCTCCTCCTTTGGTTTACCCTTCACATTGATTGCTTATTTTAATGCAAATACTAGTCAATGAAATAACCCATCTTTTGGCACATAAACCGAGTACTCAATAAATGTTATTACTGTTATTATTACATGTTTTCTTTCTGTTCTTTCAAATTCAGTGATTTTTGCCCTTAAAAATAAAGCTTTAAGTGCTTTCTAAAAACATTGCATAACATTTTGTTAAATAAAACTAGCATCACATAGATTAGTGTATATCTATGCCACTTAAAATTGCACATTTATAACTTCCCGGTTTTTTTAACGAGAAATTAAAACTAGAGGTATGGCTCAATAGTAGAATCCCTTGCTTAATCTGTGGCCCTGAATTCAAGCCCCAGTGCCACTCACCCCACACTCTGTGAACCTCTCACCCAAAAAGAAAAAAAGAAAACATAACATTGTGTAAGAGAATTGAAAGAGAAATACTTATATAAATTTAGATGATGATGATGATGTAGTTGTACAATTCTATAAATCAGGCTTTTAGTACAATGCTTCTTGGTTAATGTCACCTCTTCCTTCATTCCTCCCCATTTTCCACTTCCCATCCCCTACCCTCAAGTTACATAGCCCATTTTTTTACACAATGTATATTGAATATAATGACTACAATCGTTCACCCTTCCTCCCTCAGTTCCTGTGCCCTTTCTAAACCTTTTTTTTTTAAAGGCCCTTTTCATTATGGCTTGACTGAAATTTAAATAGCAAAAGGTAAAGAAAATTATAAAACAGAAACTTGGAGCCAAAAGAGGTCCTCAAAGATACTTCCACTGGAGTTTTTTTCTTTCCTTCTTTCCTTTTAAATCCATGAATTGTTCCTGGCACCCAGAGGTCATCAATACTTTGATCTTTGGGTTACAATTTGAAGTAATCGAACAAAATCACGAATGCCCTCTTTGTAGGGCTTGCTCCCAAGACCATTTTCCTAGACTTCTACGTTGGTACACATTTGCAAAGTACTGGTGTATTTCTGTCACTCACAAAACGTGAGGACATGAGCTTGCATGGCTTTTTAACACTTTGAGCACCTGAGCATTGTCACACTTGGGGTGTGTGTGTGTGTGTGGACTTAAACTTTTCCCCACATCTCTGGGAGGTGTGAATCAGTCGGCTGGGCCAGAACTTGAATGTGGAGTGGGGGTAATTTGAGACCCAGTTCCGCAGGGTAGAAGCTTTGGAGACCCCTGGAAACGCAGGGGGCGGGGCTAGCAAGCCAACGCACAGCCGCCCGCAGCTGATTGGAAGGAACGAAGTAGGCGGAGCCTTTCCGCCCCTCCCCGTAGCTGCTGTTGCTAGGGACGCCTAAGCCCAGGCAAAAACAATGGCTCAGGACGATGCGATGACGGCCGTGGACAACATCGTCACGCAGTTCAACACCTATGAAGATTTCCTGGACTCGCAGATCACCACCGTGGACTTGTACTACCTGGAGGTGAGGCGGGGCTCGGCGGGGGCTCGGCAGGGGCGGCGGCGCCGGTGCGCAGCGTGCGCCCCCTGGCGGCGCGCGGCGCCATGACCGGTCTCGGCTTCGGCCCAGCGGCGGAGAGTCGGGTCCCGCCCGGCCTGCGGAGCCCCGGCCCCAACAAAACCCTGTCTCCCCGGTCACAGCGCAGACCCTGGCCCGCTCTCGCTGCGGAGAGCCTGGAATTGGTGCGCTTTGGCCTCCCCTGTCACTCGCTTGTACCCATCAGCCCTGCTGATCTGGGGCAGGAGGAGGGGGAGGGGGCAGGGGGAGGGGAGGGGGAAGGGGGAGCGAACAGGGGGAGGGGCAGGGGGAGGGGAAGGGGGCAGGGGGAGGGGAGGGGAGCGCTGTAATTCAGGGTGGAATAAGTAACTCAGAGAAACTATTTTCCTCTGGGGTGCAAATTCTACTCAAGGAACAGAACACAGGTGTGATCTTGGCCAGTTGGACCCATGAGCAACCACCCCACTCTAATGGATTCCCAAAGTGCCTAAGTAAATCTCTGTCCACGTTACAAGTGCGGGCATAGAGTTATCAAGTTGTTGTGGAGGGGAGGAGGAGGGGGAGGGGGAGGGGAGGGGAGGGGAGGGGGAGGGAAAGAAGAAGAACAACAAGAAGAAGGATCGTTCTCCGCCTCCACTGTGTTCTGAGAACTGGCATTTGCATTGCTCCCATTCATTCATTAACAAGACCCTCCATCATCATGGAATATCATCATTGCTAAGAAACATCTCTGTTAACAGATCTTTAAGAATAGTGTTTTCAGAAAGAATTATCTATTTGGTTTAATTGGCCCTCTGTTTAATTACAATTCGATAGAATTAGAAATGTGCCAATCTGCCACATTTCTATTTACTCTGTATATTAGTGAACTGACTGTGGAACTCCAAAGTTTGGATGATAATGCAGTTTCATTGGAATATAGACGACAGGTTTGAAAAGCATTTATCTTTCAAAAGCACATTCACGATTTTAAGAGAAAGGCTCTGATTTCAGCCTCCCATGTAACTAGCATTGCAGGGGTGAGCCCCTGCACCTGGCTAACATAATGTCTTGAAATATATATATAGATAGATAGATATAGATATGTTAATATACTAAATAGCATATATTATTTTTTTTATTGTGAAAATTCTGTACAGAGGGGTTACAATGACATGGGCAGGATAATGAGTACATTTCTTATCAAGCATTGTAGCCTCCTCCTTTGTTTCCCCTTCCCATCCCTTCCCATCCTCCCCCCCCCCCAAAGTTGTAAAGTTCGTTTTCGACATAACGACTTGTACATCTCATTGTTGCAATGGGTCCACCTGTATCCCTATTTAAACGATTTGCCCTTCCCCTTCCCCTCCACAAACTATACCGACATCAAATACAGTGAAAGCAGGGGTTACACTGTGGGGGAGGGACATACAAAGCAACAAAGAAATAATCTTATAAATGTGTTAGAAACAATCACATGAAAGAAAAAAAAATTGAATACATATCTTAGGGTTCATTTCCCTAACATCACCTTATCTGACCTTTTCTGCTTGACTCAGACATATACTAGTTATTGCAAATAAGGGAAACCATGGGACCTATGTTTCTTTGGGCCTGGCTTACTTCACTTAATATAATTTTTTCCAAGTCTTTTTATTTCCTAACAAATGGGGCAATGTCATTCTTTCTGATGGAGGCATAGAATTCCATTGTGTATAGATACCACATTTTCTTGATCCATTCATCTACTGAGGGGCATCTGGGTTGGTTCCATATCTTAGCTATAGTAAATAGTGCTGCAATAAACATAGTCGTTAAATAGCATATATTATATACCATATATTATATACTATTATCTATGACATATCATAAATACAGTCTATATATTGTATAGATAATATATCTTTTATATACTGTATATATAGAGCTGCCTAAATAGAGCTAATTAATATCTGTTGCCTTACATAATTACAATTTTATGGTAACAATACTTAGTCTACTTTTAAAACTTTTTTTTCTGTTCACAGTACTTACTGATTGGGGCTTGATCAGGGTCTTGTGCTTACTAGCTAATCTTTCTACCACTTGAGCCATGACTCCAGCCCTTTTTGCTTCAGTTAGTTTTTAGATAAATTATCATATCCTTGCCCAACGTAGCCTTGGAATTAGAGACATACAACGCTGTCCTGGCCCCTTCCTAGCATTTTGAAGTGCATGATCTACTGTGACTATAGCTAGTTAATATAGATTAGCTATAGTCACAATATATATTTCATAAAATTTTATTGTAAACGTGATGTACAGAGGGTTACAGTTACATAAGTCAGATAATGAGTACCTGACCTATAATAGGATTTATAGACTAAAAATCTTATATTGGAAAGAAGAAAGATCTAAAAATTAATGATCATAGCATTCACACTGTGAAGCTACCTAAACACCAAATTAAGTCTAAATAAGTAAACAGAAGGAAGATGTTAATAAAGATAAGAGCTAAAATCAATGAAATAGAAAAATTGAAAATTAGAGAGGACCAATGACATAGAAATTGTTCCATCAAGTATCAGGAACATAGAAAGGGTATACCTCAGGACCTCGGGCTGACTAAGCAGGTACCTTGCTAGGTGAGCTGCATCTTCACCGCATGGCTCTCTGGTTTTATTTTTGGATGCAAGTCTGTCTACTTTTCAGAAAATTCCTCTGGATACTAGAAATAGGGGACTGTCATGTGTCAGCATTGACATTATACTTTAATTGGCATTAGACTTTAAGAGAATTATTTTGGGAGTTGGGGAAAAGGTTATGTCAGATTTTGTAAGTTATTTTAATCCCTCCTCTTTTCTGACAACAGGAGCTTCCTGGAATAATTTTCCTTGACTTAGTAGTTTTTTTCCATACAAATTTGCTTTATTTACGTATTTTTATTGGTATTGTAAAGGTAATGTGCAGCGGGGTTATAGAAAAAATATTAAGCAAAATAAGTCAGACCCAAAGAAACATAGTTTGTGTGGTTTTCCTCAGTAGTTGTAACTAGAATGTGCCTATTAATCTACAAGTAAATACACTCGATGGAAAAAGACAAAAAAATACATGCTAAATTTTACAGGGCTCTAGACGTTCACACTCTTCAGAGAGGACCACGAAGGCTCAGTAACTATGTACACATGATCATATAAAATGTTTTATTTACTCATTTATTATATTATCTTTAAGTTCTGCCATGGATTTGCCATCGAACAATGTTGTTTATCAATACAATGCCTCTCCATCAATGTTACCCCTTTCAACCTTCTCACCCCATCCCTCCCCATCCATCCCTTCCCTTACTATTCTTACTTTTGCAAGATATACATTGGATTTTTGATAACATTCCCCCATTCTTCTACTTTGCCCCTGACTCTATTTTCCAATTAATATTGCCTTATTTTAACACTTACTTTTTGATCTTCAATCCTGCTCTTTATCTTCCTAAGAAATTTTATACATTCAATAGAAATTAAAACTGATTGTATGTATATACAGATACAAATACATCTATGATTTAATATAGGTGTGCTCTTGACTAGCATGTTGCAGAGATATAAGAAATACATTAACAAAGTGTAGAGATGATGAGTGATTCCGCCAGCTACAAAGGTTGACGTTTTGTTTAATCAAATGATTTTGACTACTTGATGCAGTCTATATTATTCTGCTGATTGCAGAATAATCCAAATGGTTTTGTCTAACCCAGATAAGGCACCAAGGAGTACAAAATTCACTGAGTATGCAAAATAAACATAGCAACTTCTTAATGATCTATAACTGTTGACCATAAGAAGTTTTTAGTCTTACTGAAGCGTACTACAGTCTTTCAGAGCTGAATCATTTCCATAACTTTAATTTTAGTAGTATATTTAAGTAAACTTGTTCAACCACTTTGGAAAGCAGTATGGAGGTTCCTCAGAAGACTTCACATAGATCTCCCCTATGATCCAGCAATCCCACTTTTGGGCATTTACCCAAATGTTTACAAACAAGACCACACTAAAGCTATCAGCACAACTATGTTTATTGCAGCATTATTTACCATAGCTAAGATATGGAACCAACCCAGATGCCCCTCAGTAGATGAATGGATCAAGAAAATGTGGTATATATACACAATGGAATTCTATGCCTCCATCAGAAAGAATGACATTTCCCCATTTGTTAGGAAATGGAAAGGTTTGGAAAAAATTATATTAAGTGAAGTAAGCCAGGCCCAAAGAAGCATAGGTCCCATGGTTTCCCTTATTTGCAATATCTAGTATAGGTATGAGTCAAGCGGAAAAGGTCAGATAATGTGATGTTAGGAAAATGAACCCTTAAATATGTATTTTAATGTTTTCGTTTCTTTCATGCATGTGTTTATAACGCATTTATAATATTATTTCTTTGTTGCTTTGTATGTCCCTCCCCCACAGTGTAACCCCCGCTTTCACCATATTTGATGTCAGTATAACATGTGGAGGAGATGGGGACAAACAAGTCGTTTAAGGATTCAGGTGGACCTGTTGCAACAATGAGAAGTACAAAATGTCATGTCAAAACCAGCTTTACAATGTCGGTGTGGGGGAGGGAGGGGGGTATAATTGGGTGGGGGGAGGGGGGTAAAATTGGGTGGGGGGAGGGGGAGGCGGGGAAGGGAAGTGAAGGGTAAACAAAGGAGGAGGCTGCAATGCTTGGTAAGAAATGTATGCATTATCCTGCCCATGTAATTGTAGCCCCCCTGTACAGTATGTTCTCAAATAAAATAAAATACAATTAAAAAAAAAAAAAAGAAAATGCATACACAAATTAGCTCACTGGTTAAACAACTCCCAGGTCTATGTTGCTGTTCCTATTAAAGAATAATTCCACTAGGTGGAGACATTTGCTCAGTTTTGTGATCAAACTAAATAAAGTGTATAGCAATAGAGAATCTAATAAGAGTGCTTCAGAAACAAGACCCATAGCTTTGGGCCTCCCAGCCTTGTAACTCTGTGTGTGTGTGTGTGTGTGTGTGTGTGTGTGTGTGTGTGTATGCGCGCGCGTGCGCGCGCGCATGATCTGTATGTAAATATCTTAGTTTGGTTACTAAGCTACTATTATAAAGTTAACATATCAAAACCACTCCCCTTTTCCCCTCCCAGTTTACCATAGTTAAATATTTTATGTAGGTCTGTTGAAGTCCATATCTGGGAATGCCTTTTAAAACTTGAGGCAATTTCTAGGTAGTCATGATTGAATTTCAGTGTTTTTTGGATTAATAATGTTGTTGTTGTTGTTGTTGTTGTTGTTGTTGTTGTTGTTGTTGTTCTTCTTCTTCTTCTTCTTCTTCTTCTTCTTCTTCTTCTTCTTCTTCTTCTTCTTCTTCTTCTTCTTCTTCTTCTTCTTCTGCTGCTGCTGCTGCTGCTGCTGCTGCTGCTTCTCCTCCTTCTCCTTCTCCTTCTCCTCCTCCTTCTCCTTCATAGTAATAGTAGTTGTACAAGGTTGCTTTATTTGACATGTCCATTTTGTATACAGCTCATTTTGACATAACCATCTCTCTGTTATGCCCTTCCTTCCTTCTTCCTCTTCCCAAACCAGTCTTGACTAGTTTCCCTCTTTCATTTCTATGCATGTACATAGATTATTATGATTATATTCACCCTTTTTCTTCATCTCTGTTTGTTCAGTCCACTCCCACTAGTACCTAGTGTTCAGAAAGTTTTGCTGTGGCATCTCATACTTTCAAATACCATATTTTAATATCATTGACTATATGTATGTGTATATATATATGTGCATATGTAGATCATACACACACACACACACACACACACACATATATACACTCACATATGATCCGGTACATGGTTAAACATATGTTTATGTTTTAAGGATAATATCTACAAATGATAGAGAGCATGTCACCTTTGTCCTTGGGAACCTGGCTTACTTTACTTAAAACGATATATTTCATATCCATACATTTTCTGGCACATGACATAATTTCATTCTTTTTTATGCCACAGCCTGTAACTTTGCATTGTAATAAGTTTGCAAATATATGTGTTTAATCCATGTAAATGCAATGGAGTTCAGTATTTGTTTTTATCCATTGAAAAAGAAAGTAATAGGTTTAGTATCTAAATTAATTGGTTTTGCTTGAATACTTTTATTTTAAGAGTCACTGTACATTGAAAGATTATTAATCATCTTAAATGCCCTGATTTGTTAGACAGTTCCTTCATTCAATACTCATGTACTAATTAATGATCTATAGTAAAAAGGTATATGCTGTTCTTATTGTATTTTAATTAAGATGGTAATGACTGAAAAAACTGGGAGAAAATGAGGGAGGGGGTGGCACGCTTCAAAGAGAAATGTACTTATTACCTGACTTATGTAGTTGTGACCTTTCTGTCCATTACCTTTACAATAAAATAAAAAAACTTTAATATGATTCTGTATTTTAGCAGTCAATTTTAATTGACAACTGAAATATAAAAGACCTAAACTACTGGGAGGATTTGTCAATTTGAAGCTTGTTGTGATTATCTTCTTGGGAGTCTACTTTTTTTTTATATCTACCAACATTGTATGGAAACAAATCTTTCCAATTAAGTGAGCAATTCATCTGTTCCACTTTAATTATATTTGAAGTTAAAATGTTGTGTGTCATCAGTTACTTAACTTCAAGGAACCAAGTGGGAAGCATTGAACTTTCTGAAAACAGCTGAATTCTCTTTTGGTGCATTTGATTTTTCAAAGTCTTTCTTCTATGAACACTATTGTTTCTAACTTTATTGTTTTAAAGATACACTATTAATTGTCTATTGCTGGTCTCAGAAATTTATTAAAAACACAGTAGACTTTTGTCTTTCAATCCCTCAGAGAAACTAGTGGTTGATGCTGTTTCTCCTTTCATTTTGTATCTGTGGTACACAGAAAGACATGTCTAAATTTATGGTGGAAGAGCTAGTTTTTAATATCTATTAACTAGTCTCACTTTAAAACAATACATTCAATTTGTCAGCTTACACAATTGCTTAGTATACATTGGGGGGAAAATACCCTCACTTACCCACACATATACAAATTTATTTTCTCCACAGGATGAAGGCCTGGCTCGCCAGTTGGTGGAGCTAGGCTACCGAGGGACTGGAGAGATTGTGAAAAGGGAAGATTTTGAAGCAAGGAAGGCAGCTATTGAAATTGCAAGGCTAGCTGAAAGAAATCAGAAAAAGTAAGTGTCCATATTCCAAGTCCAGATTTTGGTATATTCTAGGACCTATCAAAAAGTCCATTTTTCATTTTGCAATAATTTAGAAGCATTGGCTGGAGCAGGTTAAAACTTAGAACACCCAGAGCATGTGCTCTACAGATCAGGAACTGGAAGAGCTATAATAGACTTGCAGTAAAGTCACATGCAGCTTAGAGCTGCTAATTCAAGAAATACAAATACCAAAATATGATCATCATACCAATAAAGTGCTGTTAAAAAGTAACTCACTATTATTGCTTTTTATTCATTTGTACACTGAAAATATGAGTGACACTTGCCTTAGAAATCTTTGTACTTTGGAGGCCTGTAAACTTTAGTATCATTTATGTTCTCAGATTTATTAAACATTGATTCAGTCAACTACATTAACAATCTCTAGCTTTTGTTAATGTGACTAATAGGAGTTTATATATAATATATGCAATAAAATATGTTAAAATTTATAATGAGAAGTATTCCTGAAGTGAAGTGTATCAAACTGGTATGACTATTTCAAAATGACTTGACAAAGGGATCATATGATAAATCATTAATTTGTAAATGTTGGTAAGATGATAACTTTGAATTGCTATATTATTTTTATTTTTATTTAGCTTTTGTAAAATTCTAGAAGTGTGTGTGTATGTGTGTGTCCTAGAGCTTGAACTTAGGGCCTGGGCACTATCTTTAGGTTTATCCTCAAAGTTGGAGCTTTACTACTGTATAACAATTTCTGACTTTTTTTTATTGTGGGTGTGGTAAGTTGGAGTTAAGGGCCTCACAGATTTTACTTTTTGGGCTGGCTTCAAACTATGATCCTCAGATCTTAGCCTCCTGAGTAGCTAAAATATTTAAAATGTTTAAAATGTTTAAAACATTAACTATTTAAAATAGATTTTAAATATTAAATTCTTAAAAAATATTCTGTAATTATAATTAGATATTTGCAATGTATTCATTAGAAAAATAATGAGAGATGGATGTGTATGTGGGCATTCTAATGGTTATTATTTTAAATTGTTACTGTAAAATGTGGTACAGAGGGGTTACAGTTATATAAGTCAGGTAATGAGTACATTTCTTTCTGTACAATGTCACTCCTTCCCTTGATCTCTCCCAGTTTTTCCTTCCTTTTCCCATTCACAAGTCGTATAGTTCACTTTCAACATAGTGTCTGAGTACCACTACTGCATTTGTCTCTCCATTTCTGTGCCCACCTTGCCCTCCCAAAGACAGATAAAGGAGCAAACAAGACAAAAAGAAAACAAAAACAACAAAGAAAAATAATATGTTTCTATTTCCTGGAGTTCATTTCAATAAATACTATTTTATACAATCAGAGGCACATGAGCATTGACACTTTTTTTATAGCTTAAGAACCGTAGACTATTAGAATTTAATTTTGGGGGGGAATATTATAATTCGCCATTGCGGCCATAATAAATTATGGTTGAAACAGTTTCATACGGCATATCTCATCCGAGTCCTGTGACAGAACTGAAGTCTGCTGTTGGTTGAACTGGGCTGGAGGCTCTGAGGATTCCAGATTTCAGGACTGAAGTCCCCCATGTCCTTATTGGTTGTCATTTGAAGGCTATGTTTTGCTTCTAGAGATGATTTTCATTTTCATGCTTTCTATGGTCCCTTCCTTTATTTTTTTATTGTGAAAATACTGTACAGAGGGATTACAATTACATTGGCAAGATAATGAGTACATTTCTTAACAAGTATTGTAGCCTCCTCCTTTGTTTCCCCTTCCATTCCTTCCCATCCTCCCTTGGTCCCCCCCCCCCCCCCCAATCTTCCCGGCTTCCCCCAGTCCCTTCCTTTAAACAAGAGGGAGTCAGAAACCTCTCACCCCTCTCTTTCTCTTCTCCACTGACAACATTTCTCCTAATCTGGGCAGAGAAAGATCTCCCCTTTAATGAGGCGGGCAACCGTTCTAGATATTCTGAATGAACTCTGTATTTTAACATATTCTGCTTTCATTACACCTTCAAAGTTCCAATTTGTATGAAAAGTAACCTATCTATAGGCACATGGAAAGACATCCTTAAGGGGCATTCTACCCACTACAGGTAATTTACCTGAAACTTCAAGAATTCATTGTGCACACGTGCTCACTTTTAGTTTTCCTAATTGAAATGACACCAGCTGTCTGTGTGCAATCCTCTATGTGAGAATCAGTGTCCCCGTGTAGGGAGTCAGGAGCGGAAGTGGAAAGAACTCGGTGAGACTTTTGCAAGGAATTTATGTTTACTCACATGTAACTTTATAAGACATATAAACTCTTTCATATCAAGAGGAGTTGGCCTCATTTAAAGTACAAGTTCCATCTGGGTCACGTGTCCCTTTTGTGTTAAAGGATCAAAGTGGGTATTTCCTCTGCCATGGCCTTTTTAACTAGTCAGAGCTGGAAGTCATCAGGCTACTTAAGTGCCCGTGTTGGGAGGCTGATCCTCAGTTTCTAGGATCGGAAGGCCTTTCATCTGCAGAGCTTCTCTGGTTGCCTTTGTGTTGGGATGGGTCCCATATGTTGCTTCTTGTCCCATGTGGGAGCCACTTTGCTCTCTTCCCTGCTAGCCCATTTTTAGAGCTGTTGGCAGCAGAGCCAGCAGAGGGTGCCCGAGAGCCAAGAATATTTGCCCAGAACAATGGGGAACTGTGCTGGGGCATCTGATTGTCTATTGACACTGACTCAGAAACATTTGGTCTGATCTAAGAGACACCCCACGGTAACTTCTCTAGTTCTGCAGATCACGACTTAGGTCACAACTCTCTGGTGGAGCAATTTTTTAGAGCACCCATTGGAAAAGGTGCTAGTATCTAAAGATGTATTACTTACAATAACTTCATAGGAAAATTAAAGACACCAGAAAGAAATATTTTGATGAGGAGAGGTGCTATAAAATGTAAGGTAGGAAAACCTATTTGGGACTGTTATTAAATCATGTACAAAATATTTCTAGATAACTATAATGTGTTAAGCATTATGCTATATTCTGGGAATACAATAGAATGCAAGACCTAGTTTCTGCTCTGAAAGTTTTAGGGCTAGATAAATTAAAGAAATTATATTGTCAGTTCAAAAAGTTAAATATATTGTGACTATGTATGGCCCAACATTTCTGAGTATGGGAAATGAAAACATAGGTCCACTTACGTACTCAGCCATGAATGCTCATTACAACATTATTCATTGGCATGTAGCAAAAAGCAGGAACAACCCAAAGCCATAATGGACAAAAATGTACTATCTAATTTTAATAGAAGCTAGTGGCTGATGGTTCATCCCAGTAACCCTAGTTCCTTAGGAGGCTGAGATCTAAGGATCATGGTTCAAGGCCAGCTCAGGTAGGAAAGTCCATAGGATTCTTATCTCCAATTAACCACCCAAAAGCCAGAAGTGAAACTGTGACTAAAGTAGTAGAGCAGCAGCCTTAAGTGAAAGAACTAAGGGACAGCAACTAGGCCCTGAGTTCAAGTTCTGTTACCAGTACCAAAAAATAGCATAATGGAATACCATATAGTCATAAAAAATAGAAAGTACTGTTTCATGTTACAATGTAGATACATCATAAAAATGTAAAACTAAATGAAAGGAGTATCTAGACAAAAATATATTGTATAGTTCAATTTATTTAAATCTCTGGAATTGGTAAATACATAGGGTAGCTTCATCCTTGACAAGGCTTGAAATGAGGACTGGCAAATGATGGTTAACAGATAGGAAGTTTCTCTTGGAGGATGATAAAATGTGTAATTATAAACTCTCAAGGATTATTGTACATGTAGTGTGATATATTTTTTAAAAACTACACAACTGTTTTTACTAAAATTGTTCTCCATAGTATCTGATTTTTAGCTCAAAAGAAAAGATGATTAAGACAGAGGATAATGAATGAAACTGCAGGAACTGTGGTATCACCCTGAAAGACATTGTAAGTGAAGATTTGGGGGAAGGACGTGAAGAATAGGGAAAGGTCTTCTTTAGACATAACAGCTAAGTTATCTTGTAAAGAATGAGTAAGAATTCATCAGGCAAAGAGAGGTGTAAAAGTGAGAACATCTGGTCAGCCTCGATTCTGATAACTCTGCTGCATCACAAATCTTTTTCTCCATTTCTGTTTTAATTTAGGTCTTTATTTTCCTAAGACATTTCCCCCCCAAAACTATCCCAGCTAAGAGGCCACCATTCCCACACTGGGCTGTACTTGGTGGGGTGGGGTGGGAGGAGGGAGTGAACGAGAACAGGTTCTGTATTAGCCCTCAACCTTTTCTTTCAAACTATCATGTAAAAATCATGTTTAAAAAAGCTCTCATTTCTGATTGTAAGAGTTACAGATAGAAACTATCAAGGTTGGACAAGAAGGATGAAAATAGTTAGTCTTTGTAAGGACTGAGTAGTTTTTCTCTTGCAGAAGCTGATTACATTTTTTTTTTTTTGGTCAATCATGGGACTTGAACTCTGGGGCTGGGCGTTATCCCTCAGCTCTTCAGCTCAAGGCTACCATTCTACCACTTGAGCCACAGCACCTCTTCTGGTTTCCTAGTGGTTTATTGGAGATGAGTCTCACGGACTTTCCTGCCCAGGCTGGCTTTGAACTGTAATCCTCAGATCTTAGTCTCCTAAGTAGCTAGGATTACAGGTGTGAGTCACCAGTGCCCAGCTCTGATTACATTTTTAAGTGAGGAAGTTCCTTGCATATAGGCTCCTTTCCATTTTCAGTGAGAAATTGAACTGATTTCTATAGGTAGAACAGAGATGGATCTTGGGTGTTTGCTTCACAAGCTGAGTACTGGGCTCTTGTGGTCCAGTTTATGATTATAGCTGAATCATCCCTCTGGGTGGACAGTTTCTAAGATGAACTTGTAATATCAATAGCCATTTCACATTGGGTCAGTTTATTTAGTTGGATGTGAATGAACGCCTCTTGAAACTGGCTCTAACCTTACTTACTACAGTATAAATTCTGTAACATTGTTGGTAGGAATACTTTGTAGCTTTAATAGACCTTAATTGAACTGGGTTGGCTGTTGCTATCTTCACAGAAAACTTGGTAATGAGGCTTTGAAAGTCCTGTGAAGAGTTACCTTGAAGCACTGGAGGCATTTGTAGTTCAAGTATTAGAATGCCAGACAAGTGAGCAAGCTGGGTATGCACAAGGCCCTGGGTGCAAATCCTGGTAAGGGCAAAAAAGTAAAAGGATTGTCTGTTAGGAACTTAATTGTTCTGATTGTCTGTTAGATACTTAATGTACAGAGATTTCTGGGCTCTTTTCATGGGGAGCGGAAGGGGAGGCAGAAGTGGTGGGACAAAGAGTTAATTAATTCAGCAGTGATACTGATTAGACACTATGTTGGAAATGAACTATATGACTTGGGGGGAGAGAGGATTCAGGAGGGGAAAACTTGGAAGAAAATGGGGGGGGGTGACACTGTTCAAAAAGAAATGTACTCAGTACTTGACTTGTGTAACTGTAACACCTCTGTACATCACCTTTACAATAAAAATTAAAATTAAAATAAAAAGAGTATTTGTTGGGTGACTCTTAGGGTAGCATATTAAATGTAAATGTTAGACACATCCTCCAACTTTCTTATACTAGGTGATCTAATCAATCTATCATCTGTTAACCTGTCCTTTCCGGAATAATTTGTACTTATATCCTTCAATTTGTTTTTCACAATAGGAAATGGAACTATTAATGAAAAGAATATTCTTTTAATTTTATATGGATGACATTGGATAATAGGGTGACTTTTCCCACATAATATGGCTTTCTGTCATCTGATTGTTTAGTTTTTGGTTAAAGTTTTTTTTTTTTATTGTGAAAATACCATACAGAGGGGTTACATTTACATGGGCAAGGTAACGAGTCCATTTCTTATCAAGCCTTATTGTTGCCTCCCCCTCTGTTTCCCCTTCCCATCCCATCCCTTCCCATCTCCCCCCACCCCATGACACTCTCCCCTCCTCTACCCCACCCTCCAAAGTTGTAAATCTCCTGAGAACTGAGTGCTATAGACCTGAGCATGATTTGAAGGAATTTATATGTTTTAAGTGTGGCTTTGAAATGGTTTCAAATTTTTGCTCAGCTTCACATATCATAATTTTAAGCAGTTATTCTATCAAGGCTTGTAGTGCTCAACCTCCTCTCCCAGACCTCGACCATGCACTTGTGATGGGTTGCAGCTCAGAAGTTTCAGCAAGCAGACAGTGCAAGTAGGGCGTGCCCATGGTTCTCTGGGGGAGGAGACACAGATGAGAGGTGAAACAAGGCATAGGGACAGACCCAGGACAGAAGCTTGCTGCCATATTTACAGCCTCTCCCATTATAACAGAGAGCTCCCAAGTAAGAGCTTCCAAGTAAGAGTCCCATATGGGATACATCAGCTGGGTTTTAGTCCTCCTCTTGTGCCCAACCATTGCCAATCATTGGCTGGAGGCTGCCTCTAAAAGTGTGAACTCAGCTTGCAAATTGAGGCAATCCCTGAAGAGTGAACAGCTGGGTCCCTCAACTTACCAAGATCCTCACGGCTGGCAGGGGGACCTTTTGTTTTCCAAGGGGTATGTGTGTGATGCATCTCCACTTCTACCATAGTTCACCCCTGTTGCACACAGATCCACTTCAGTCTGGAGTAAGCTCCTCCAGAGCATCATGGCCATTTTCTCCAGAACGATGCTAGCTAGTGGGATGCACCAGAGCCTTTATTACTGTTGGTTTGCTAGCCACAAGTGGTTATAAAAGATATATGTGTACATATATATACTATGTATAATACGTATATAATTATAATCTTTAAGTAGTTGTACAAATGGGTCACCATTCACCAAATCAGTTTGGAAGTACAATGCATCATGATCTAGATCACACCTACAACCAGTCCTTATCATCTATTCTAGATCTCCCCAGTTAGGGTAGACAAGAACTCATTCACAGTCACAGTAATCAGTTGTCACCAGTAGCACTGTAACAATCCAGATGAGATAAGATTCACCATAGGGGATGTTCCGAACGCCATATCTGACAGTGGACCTAGCATAGACTAACACTTGGTCAGGGTTCCACCTGTCATCTTCTGTCCCCTAATACCATGTGTTAGGATCTTCTGCCTCCTCTCAGTCTGCCTCTTCTGGAAACTGTCAGGAGATAAGGATTGCAGTCTCCAACTCTATGGATTTGTCTTATGGATCTTTTTAAGTTTATTTGTATATATTATATATTTTTCATGTTATATGCATAGCCTTCATGGTTTTAATTTCTTTTTGAAACAAGATTGTATACTATACCATTATTTACTCTCTAAGCTTGATTTGTGGCAAAATTTATTTCATAAATCTACTTTTTCTTGATATTCATATAGCTAGGATTTCTTTGAAGAATATTTGCTTGAGATATTTTTCTCATATTTTTACTTTTACCTATAGTTATGCATTTAAATGGATTTTTATGGACAGTATATTTGAATCTTGCTTTTAAAGAATGCTCTGTCATTTATTCCCTTAAATGGATATATTTGAACCACCTAATCTTTATATTTGTCACCATAGATGTACCTGGATATATATTTGTAATCATAGATATACAAAGTATACCATGAATATACTTTGCCAGTTCTCTTGTATTTGTCAACTTTGTTCTTTGTTCTTTTTTTTCTTTATTCTGCTTTTCTTGGAATTTAGATTTAAAATAAACAATTCTGAAGTAATCTTCACTATTGACTTAACTATGTAACCTTCCAAACTTTCGGTTACTACTTAACAAATAAGCTGCTAAATAGATTGTGATATTTATCTTTTACTTTTATATAACGTCTACTTTCAAATGATATTAAACCTCTTATGAATTAAGAGTCTTACCATAGTTCTAGTAATTCATCCTGTATTTTGTGATACTTTTTTATTTTTTTGGCAGTAATGGGTCTTGAACTCAGGGCCTGGGCACTGTCCCTAAGCTTTTTTCACTTAAGACTATCACTCTTTGACTTTGAGCCACATCACCACTTCTGGTTTTCAGGTAGATATTTGGGGATAAGAGTTTCATGGACTTTCCTGCCCTGACTTACTTTGAATTGAGACCCTCAGATCTCAGTCTCCTGTGTAGCTAGGATTACAGGCATCAGCCACAGGTGCCAGCCCTGCTTGCCGTCTGTTTTAATTCCATCCATGTTTTAAATCCTGAACCTCACTGTTAACATCTTCACAAAGGACTGTGATTAAAATACTTTTTAATTATGAAAAAAACTTTACATTTTCCTCTCCCCCCTATATCTGGTCATCTTTGTGTACATAGCCATTACTGTTTGAGAGACAAATGCTTCTGAATGAGTATCTGTTTAACATGTCTTGTCAGGTCCATTGGTCTTGTGATGCATGTCCTCATCAGTCATTTGTCTGTAAAAGTGTTTCATTTGGATTTTAAAATTTTAGTCTACTCTCAGAAGTCCCTGTACATCGGTGCCATGGTGGTGGGTGCAGGCTTTATACCACCCCAGTCTCTTGTTCTTCCCTCAACAACTGAACATCTTTCTGTCATATGACTGACCTTTAATGTTCCGTAGTCTGTGGTCAGCCTGTTGTAGAGGTTGCCGTTTCTGCTGCATGAGCTTGGTCAAGATGATTGCTCTCTGAGCTCTAAGGATGGAAAATTTCTATCTCTTAGGCTTGTAGGGGGTTAAAGACTATAAGTGATTTATTATTACTTTGTATAATATTAGGTGTAATTTAACTAGCCAACTACTTCTTAAAGTACTATGTTTCAATACTTACAGAATTCCCATAATCCAATTCATTAAGCATGAATTTTCAGCTAACATTGTATTACTTCATGAGTTTTATTTTACTTATTAGTTAGGAAATAATTGGTGTTGTTTCCACATTTAGAACTCTCCTAGGGGGCTGGGAAGGTGGCTCAGTGGTAGAGCGCTTGCCTTGTAATGAATGAGGCCCTGGATACAATTCCTCAGCACCACATAGGAAAAAAGCCGGAAGTGGTGCTGTGGCTCAAGTGGTAGAGCGCTAGCCTTGAGCTGAAGAGCTGAGGGACAGTGCCCAGGCCCAGAGTTCAGGCCCCACACTCGGACCCCCCCCCCCAAAAAAAAAGAACTCTCCTAAAATTTTAACCTTTCTGTATGTAGAATTTATTACTATTATTTCAAATGCAGTGTTTTTCTCTTTTCTTTCCTGGCCCCTTCTGCCCCTCCCTCCCTCATTACCTGCTTGCCTTTTTTCCTTCTTTTGTTCTTTTCTTGAGACAAGGTATCACTGTGCAGTTCAAGTTGTCCTCAAACTCACTATGCAGTCCAGTTTTGCTGCAAAGTCATAATCTTCCTGATTTTGCCTCCCCAGTGCTGGGATTACAGGTTTGTGCCACTATGCATGGCCTAGAAACAACTTATTTTAATACATTCTGTGTACAAAGAGCCTGTAGGAAGTTTTACCTTATAGGAAGCTACTTTCTTGGGTAACTAAGTAAATATCTAAATAAAAATAATTTCAAATACAGCACTAAATCTCAAAATTATATTATGCTAATTAATGTTCACTATTAAGTAGATGTTGTATCATTACTGAGACTACATATTGAACTTTTTCTTCCTTCTTTCCCTGTATCCTTCTCCTTCACCTTCACTCTTCTTTTTTTCTCCTTTTTCCATACACAAACACACACACATCAGATAAGCAATTAATTGCAGATGACATAGGTAGTTTTAAAGAGCAATAAACCTATTTACTCATCCATTTATCAAGAAAATCACTTTTATTTCATTGTTCTTTTGTCTTATGCTTATGTGAACATGTTCATATATGTAGTTAGACCAAATTGTCCAGTAAAAGTACTCATTTCTTAGATAAATTGGCTGTCTTTATATTTGCGTTGTTATCATTTTTATATTTGATTCAAGGGATTAGCTTATTTTGAGGTTAAAATAAATTTATAAAGAAAATTTTTAGACAAAAATTATATAGAAAATTATATAGATTAATCAATAGTAAATATTTATTTTTTCCATAGATCAATATCCAAAATGTATTTTTAAAAATTTGAACACTTAAAGAGCAAGTTATCCAATCCAATCAACAAACGAGCAAAGGAATTGAAATAAATACATGAATAAAAGTATCCAACATCTCTAGTCACCAGGGAAGTGCAAACCAAAACAACATTGAAATTTCATCTCATTCAATCCTGAATGGTCATCATCAATAATACAAAAGACAATAAATGCTGGTGAAGATATGGGAGGTGGAAATTGACACTTGGAAGTGTTGATGAGGTAGCAACTTAGTGCAACTGCCATAGAAATCAGTACAGAGGTTCCTCAAAAATTTTAAACCAATTTCCAACTATAACACTTCTGGATACATTCTCCAAGGGATCATACTCAGCATACTTTAGAAATAAATGCAAACATATTCAACACTATCTAGGTAACATGTATCACAACACTATTGTCAAATAAGCAAGTTAATCTAGTTGCCTATTGATAGGTAAACATTTAAAAATGTAGTGTATATGTATAAAAATGAAGTGTTAAAGAAGAATGAAACTTTGTTGTTTGCCAGAAAATGGATAGAACTGGAGATTGTTATGTTAAGCCAAGATCACAAAAATAATTATTGAATGTTTTTCTCTTGTGTTTGGAGTTGGGAAAGCACAAGAAAATGAAAGGGGAACTAACAAGGAGATAGAAAGGAAGAATGGGGAGTAAGGGATAAGAAAGGGTAATAAAGGAAGCAAGTATCATCAAAACATGTTATATGCTTGTATGAAAATGTCATCAAAAAACTCATTACTCTCTACATTTTACAAAAAATAATTCAGGCTTTGGAGATCTCTGACTTCAAGTCCTGACATAAGTTCTTTCCAGCTGAGTTGTCAAGAGTAAATAAAATTTATACAGTTAACATTTTTTCTTTTGCTATTCAGAATATCATTTAGATGCTTGTTTTTGTTTTTAATGTACTTTCAGGCAAATTTGAGGACCTGTTCTCAGATTTACTCTACTTGCTTGTATTCTGCTACTGAGAAATTATCCATTTCAAAAAAAGTTTCTGTACTCTAACTTTTGTTACTTTATAATTTTTCATTTGTCTTTTATATTGCTGATGTCAGCCACCTTTGTTGTATTTTCTAATTTGCCATTAGTGTGGATCTTTCTGAAAGCACAGGTCTTTTGTTTTTACACCTCTTACATTCTACCACTTTTGTATCTCACCCATTTTTATCTTTTCAGTTAACAAAGGTCAAATTTCCAAGCTTGATTGCTCTCTCTTCTGGACTACATATCAGTTTTGTACTATAATATTGTCAAATCAACAATCAGATACCTTAATATAGCTCATTGTTCTTTTACTGAATTCTTCAGTAAAACAAAAATGCTAGTTAGTAAAATTCTGGTAATACTTTTTTTCTCTGTGAACTATATATTTTGATACATTTTCAAAATATGCTTGATGAACAGTTCTCACTGGAAATCAACAACAGACTATTTTATTCTTGTTCTTACATTCATAAATTTTTAATTCTTCTTACACATTGGATTGGCTTAGTTTATTACAACGTTCTAGCTATCTGGTGATTCTTTTTTTTTTTTTTTTTTTGTCAGTCATGGGGCTTGAATTCTGGGCCTGGGCGCTGTCCCTCAGCTCTTCAGCACAAGGCGAGCATTCTACCCCTTGAGCCACAGTGCCACTTCCCGTTTTCTGGTGGTTTATTGGAGATAAGAGTCTCATGGTCTTTCCGTCCCTGGCTGGCTGTGCACTGTGATCCTCAGACTCAGCCTCTTGAGTAGGTAGGATTACAGGCGTGAGCCACTGGCGCCTGGTGCTATTTGCTGAATTTTAATTTGCTTCATCCATCTCAGGTCTGAACGTGTTCCTGAGAAATAGCTTTCAAAACATTCTTCCTGCTTTTTCTCCCATTATTCTCTTCCCTTTGTGTACCAATTGCCTACAACCTGCATTTCTACAAAACAATGTGAGATGGCTTATGAGGGAAATAGTACATCTTGTGCCAATAAATGTTTAAGAGCTGATGAGAAAGAAAAGGAAATGTTGAAGAAATGGAGTAAGGCTGAGTTGGGGTTAATGAGCAAAATGTTTGTTGGCTTTAAGTAAACAGACCAGAGGGAAATACTTACATTGCCTTTTTTCCCCCTGAGGATGAGGCTTGAATTAATAGACTAAGCACTATCCCTGAGCTTTTGTGCTCAAGGCTAGCTCTCTACCACTTGAGCAACAGCTCCACTTCTGGGTTTTTGATGCATAATTAGAGTTAAGAGTCTTACAGTCTTTTCTGTCCAGGCTACTTGGAACCACAGTCCTAGGATCTCACCTTTGGCAGTAGCTAGTATAGCCACCAGCTCATTGCATAATTATTAAAATCCACTTAGAACACGAAATCATTGAATAGAAGAAGCATACATGTTTTTATTATTTATTTATTTATTATTAATTAATGAATTTATTTTTGGGGTCCGGTTGTGGGGCCTGAACTCTGGGCCTGGGCGCTGTCCCTCAGCTCTTCAGCTCAAGGCTAGTGCTCTACCACTTGAGCCAAAGCACCATTTCCGGCTTTTTTTTCCTGCTTATGTGGTGCTGAGGAATCAAACCCAGGGCCTCATGCATGCAAGGCAAGCACTCTACCACTGAGACACCTTCCCAGCCCCATGCATAGATATTTTTGACTCTAAGATTTAACTTTAATTTTTCTTCTAAGGAGCCACATAATGAGATAGAGTGGACCATATCTCAGGTAACACTCTATGACTTTAATAATACCAGAAAAAGTGACTCCTTTGTCCATTAGGTTCAGTAGTAAACCTTTAAACCTTTCATTCCAATGGTCTTGATACTTAGCACCACAGTTCCATATAAAGTCTTGCTATTGCAAAAACTAGTAACTCACCACTAAATGATCCAATCAAATTTCCTAATTTCATCTACCAACATTTATAGTTATTTCAATTTATTAGGTGAGTATGTCCAGTATTTTCCTCATTCTCTTTCCCTCATTAGAATTTAAAAAGTTGTAGATTCTCAGGAATAGATAATTTTCCTGTGTTTTGTAAGATGTCCCTTTGATGGATCTCTGATGTGATATATATGCATATACATATATATATATATATATATATATATAACTGGAATAGGACTTGGCATGGTTTCTATAATAACACTAATTATGAAGCTCAAGAGACCTTGAAACTGCTTGATTTTGCCTTTTATTCAATGTTTATTACATAGCAAGGACTCTTATCCTTCTTCCAGTGATTGTTTTCTTTACATAGCTTCCCTTATCCATTTGTTACATTCTCTTCCTTCAAAAACATACATATATAAAATATTTTAATGGCATTTATATTCTTTTTAATGCATGATTATGAAATACTTTGACCATATTCACTCCTACATTTTTCCTTCTACTCCTCAGCTACTGATTCCAACCTCCAACCAGGCCCATATTTGAAACAAAATGTGATTAAGAAAAATAAGGATAACAGGAGCTCAATAGCTATGTGCATATGATCATATAAAATGATATATAAAATGAGAGTTTTTAAAATTGTACTGTTTGTGGGTTTTTTAGTGTACTGTTTGGGTTTTTTTCCCTCTTGTTTCTATTTTTGATTTCTGTACCCTTTGCCTTATATATAAATTTATCTGATTTGGGGAGGAGAAGGGGTAGCACAGAAATGGTGGGACAAATTCAGTAGTGACATGCACTAGACACTACGATGAAAGTGAACTATGCAACTTTAGGGGTAGGGAGTCAGGAGGGGAAAAACTGGAGAAAATGAGAGAGGGGGTTACAGTCTTCAAAAAGAAATGTACTCATTACCTGATTTATGTAACTGTGACCCCTCTGTACATCAACTTAACAATAAAAACATTAAATAAGGGTTATATTTTCTTAAAAAATTAATAGAGGGAATAATTTGACCAAAATACATTATATTCAAATATAGAAATATCACAATAAACCCCTTTGTACAATTTAAAATTGTATAATTACTTAACATTTTATTGCTAATAAAGAAGAAAGCCCCCAAATTGTAATCCAATGTATCATTTATTCTATTATCTAATCACTCATATTTTCTACCAACCAAGGAATCAAAACTCTTAACTCTGAAAATACAAAGGATGATTGATAGAGATGCCATGACACTATGCTTAAAAGATCTAAAGACTCCACCAAAAAGCTGTTAGGTCTCATAAAATATTTTGGCAAAGTAGCAGGATTCAAAATCAATATTAAAAATTTAGTAGCTTTTCTATAGAATAATAACGGACAAATCAAGAAATTAATCCTGGGGAGTAATCCCAGAGATTTCAATGTAGATAGTCATATCATGTAAAAACCGTGCTGTTTAAAGCTGGGTGCCAGTAGCTTAGCCTTATAAACCTAGCTACTCAGGAGGCTGAGATCTGAGGATTACAATTCAAAGTCAACTAGAGCAAGAAAGTCTGTGAGACTATTATCTCCAATTAACTAGCAGAAAAATCAGAAGTGGTGCTGTGCTCAAAGTGGTAGAGTGCTAGCATTGAGTGAAAAAGCTCAGGGACAGCACCTAGACTTGAGTTCAAGCCCCATGAATGACAAAATTTAAAAAAGTATGAATATTTACAATGTACCGTTATGTTTTTGTTTACAAACACATTGTGAGATTACCATATGCTAATTAACATATGTATGTTTATGTGCATGCATATATTTGTATATATATGTATATACATGTATACAGGCCACATGTGTATGTGTGTGTGTGTGTGTGTGTGTGTGTGTGCGTGTATGCAAACTAAAAGGCTTCATACTTGTTATGCAGATGCTCCACAACTGTCCTGATATTGTTTTCTCTTGTAGTTATTTTTCAGTGTCATGTTTTTGCTCAGGCTGACCTAGAAGAAAGCCCTCCCATTTATGCTTTCTTTATGATCAAACTAAACCACCATGCCAAACTTATTACAATGGGGCCTTTAAAAATATTTTAATTGTTTTAGCCCAGCCGTCCTCAGACTGTGGCCTTTCCAATCTCCACTTCCTGAATAGCTGAGATGACAGGCAGTAGTCACTACACCTGGTCTTCAAACATATTTTTTTGTAAACACTTAACATACAATGGCATATGTCAAACATGTTATTTTCTATTTATAATACTCAGTTACTCTGTTCTAAAACTTTATACAATGAATTGCTTTAGCATCCAAATTATTTTTAACAATGGGTGATAGTCAATGAAATCTTTCTAGTGTACATATACCTCGTAGGAGAATTGTTCTATGCAGTATTGTACGTGGTCCGTTTACTGTAATTCCTTTTTTCGCTATAAGACTGAAAGATGTGGATACATCTCTGAATGGTAGACCTTTTCCTTGAGAAAGAATCTTACTGGGTTAAGGATTACCTCCAACTTGTGGTTCTCCTGCTTCAATACCTTGAGTCCCCCTCAGTCCCAAGATGGGGGGATCACAGTCCAGTGGGACTGTTTAAATTTAATTGCTGTGTTTCTGTGTTCCTTTTTTTTTTTTTTTACCAACTTTTCAGTGTATAACATTTTCCAACTTGTAGTTACTTTGTCTTTATTTTGATACATTTTTAATTAATGTATTAATGTATGATGTATATGTATCTTCACAAAAGTAGAGAGACCTGAGCATATTTTGTATATAATATTGTCATATTAACCAGTAGGAATAATGTAACTTTCATTTACTGATATGAAGCAGGATTGGTGAACTACACACGTTTTAATTTGTTTAATGCAGCTGTTTTGGTGAATGTAAGGAAGTAATATAGTCTCTATTTTATAGATGAGGAAACAGTACACACAGTGGTTATATCTAAATTTAAGTACAACTAGAAGGAGTTAGAAGTAATATTAAAACTCATTCTACTGTCAGAACTTGATTCTTAGCTACACTCTCCTGCCTCATATAATAAACTTTGTTGGTAAATACTCTTATCTTCACAATGCAACATTTTCCTTAGACATTATGCTACTTATTTTAAACTGTTAAGTCATAGGGAAAACCTAATATTAATGTAAAGTTGTAAGTATCAAATTGTTCTTGACAATATTGAGTTGGAAAGTATTTCATAGAATGGAAGATTCTCAGAATCCCAGTAGCCTGTTGAACTTACTCCAAATAGCAGATAGAGCTTTGGAGCTTTTTGATGACTAAACATTCATGTCCTTAACATGCTTACTTAACATAAAGTTAAATCAGTTTTGAAGAGGTGCAGGTGTGTTTGGGTAGCTTTTCTAAGCAGTGAATTTGTAACATTAACAAGTGTTTTTGCACCTGGATTTGAATAGTTTAACTTTCTCAGCCTAAGAATAAAGTGGGACTAGCATTTAATTTTTTTCCTGTAATTTTAATATACTTGAATTCTAAATAGTTTTGGAAAAGTCAATGACAGCAATAAATAAACAAAATTTGTTTACATAGTTGCTACAGAGCATTTCCTTTTAATAGAGATTATTGCTGTTTTGGAAGAAGTTAAAGTTAAAAAGGCTTCACTACGGGAACTAATTTATGAATTGCAGTGTTACCACATATAACTTTAATATGCTGTTGTTTTAAATTGTTTTCCTGTTTATTTTACCCAATACTAACTGACAGCTCTGTTTTTTTTTTATTCCTTTGTGAATATGGGATTGTTCCTGACAGAAAGTCTTGACATAGGTTTTTTTTTTTCTATTCAGAAATTGTGTTGCTTGATGCATCATTGTATAGTGACTCCTTGTTACTGTGATCCTACCTTGTATGTCATTTCCCCATAGACATCTTCCCACACTCCATCTAAGCCAGACAGCCAGTCACTTGCTAGCTGATCTGTTTAATTTTGCTCTGAGTCTCCTTTCTGCTACATGCAGCTCCGTTCATGTCTCGTGCCAGGGAGTTCTGAGTGAGTAGCTGTCTTTTGTTTTTGCTAACCAATGTCCCCTCAGAGTCTATCAAATCACTGGATAAGTATTTAGACTTGATTTAATGACTTTTTGATTTAGACTTGAGAGTTCCATTGCTATGTGGGTTTTGAATAAAGTGGCAGTGAGGTGATTTGCCATTCGAGTGATTTGTCATTTGCAGTGCAAATCTGGCAGGTAGATAGAATGGATGACAGGGTTTTAGTATGTCACCCACGGCCTAGTCTAAGAGTTTAGCAATTTGACCATGTAGTTTGAACCTACATTATTTTAAAATTACAAAAACTAATATCGATTTATATTTTCAATCTTAATTTTTATTGTGTTATAAAATGCTTAGGTAAATGGCTCCTGAGTGAGAGTTCTAGGTCAATTGTTTCATTGCAATGATAGATATGTTAAAATATTATACATGTGGGTATGTGTGTGTAGAAACATAATTTTCAAATAATTTTTTACTTAGAGTAAAATATACAATTTCAGTTTGGTAGTTAAGCATATTTACATTAAAATGCAACCATAAGTACTCTTTTTCAGAACTTCAATTGTACACAGTTTAAATAACAAATCACTTTTTGCTCATCACTCAGCTTCTGGCAATTTCTATTCTGCTTTCTTTTCTGTTTCTGTCCTATTCTGCTTTCTTTCTTTCTGTGTGACTCTCACTACTCTAGAAATCATGCACTCTTGTTGTTTTGTGACTGGCTTCTTGAAACAACATTCTGAGGGTCATATAAACTGCAGCATTCATCCAAATGTCCTTTTTGGAGATTGAATGACATAAGATTTTATGAATGTACTATATCTTGTTTATTAACTCATTAATACACATTATGTTGTTTGTACCTTTTGACTTTTGAGACTAACGCTACTATGAACACACACTTACAAATATTGAGAACCTGCTTTAAATCTTGGATATATCCAGAAGGAGGATTGCTGGATCATATGGTTATTTCACTATTAATATTTTTAGATGAATCATACTGTTTTCTATGTAGCTTCATCATTTCACATTCCCCAAAACAGTACATAGGAGTAGGTTACTCCTCATCCTAGTTAATTCTTGTTATTTTCGGTATGTTTTCTTTCCAGTTTTAATATCAGCCATTCTGATGGGTGTGAAAAGTAGCAGTCAAATTTTAACATAGGACATTAAACACATATCCCTTGATGGATCATGGACATTATGTTGGAATTGTTACAGGAGGTATAGACCATTATGGACCATGAAGCTTTGAATCTTGTTGGCTTCTATACCTGCCCAATGTAGGTGTCATCTCCCTGCACTGACCTGCCTTAATTTTGTAGGAAAGAGGTGTTTGACCTGGCTTGCCAGCAGTGTGTTTTCTGTTATCCTGCAGACTGGCACTATGTATCTTCTATGCTGGTCTCAAGAACCAGTGTTGACATGGCCCTAAAACAGACTCCTGATAGGCACTACAAAACTTCAGCAACACTAGCGTTTAGTCATGAGTAGACACCTAATTTATTCCTGACATTTAAAATATTTGAAAGGATGTTGTATGATTTGATTTTCTATTCATGAAACAAGGGTAATTTTTCCTACTAAGTCTCTAAATGTTATAACTTGCTAAATACTTACACATCTTCTTCTCAGTACAGGACAAAAGTAAATTATATATTATATAAAATATATTATGCAATATTAATTATATATATTTATATAGAGAACTAACAGTAACAATAACAAATGTCTCCCATAAGACCGAAGAAGAATGATTTTTGATAGATAATATAGAATGTTGGTATATTGGTTCAGGGTTTGACCAGCAAGCAGGTTATTTAATGTATTTGTAAATTTGTTTAAAAAATATCAAAGAGTATGCTATGAACCTTGTACATTTATATTAATTGATATATGTGTAACAGGCTTTTAAGGTTATCTTGTTGATATCAATTTGTATCTATCTATATCTATCTATATGTATCTATATCTATATTTTTCTATAAATACCCACACACATGTGTTACTATATAACTATCTTAGGACACCCTTCTGCTCACATCTAAATCAACAATACTATTTCAAATTTGACAAACAGCATTAAGTTTATGTAAGGACTACGAATATAAAGCTATACTCCATTTTATATATATATATTTTTTTTGGGGGGGGGGATCGGTCGTGGGGCTTGAACTCTGGGCCTGGGCTCTATCCCTCAGCTCTTCAGCTCAATGCTAGCTCTCTACCACTTGAGCTGCAGCACCACTTCCGGTTTTCTGGTGGTTTATTGGAGATAAGAATTTCTGGACTTTCCTGCCTAGGCTGGCTTTGAACCGCGATCCTCAGCTCTCAGCCTCCTGAGTAGGTAGGATTACAGGCATGCGCCACCAGCACCCGGCTTAAAGATATATTTTTTATTGTAAAGATACCATACAGAGGGTTACAGTTACATGAGAAAGGTAATGAGTCCATGTCCTATCGAGCATTGTTACCCCCTCCTTTTTTTCCCCTGACTATCCCTTTCCTCCCCACCCCCTCAACTCTGCCCTCCCTTCTCCCCCCCCCAACAAAGTTGTAAAGTTCGTTTTCAACATAATGTCTTGTACATCTCATTGTTACAATGGGTCATCCTGTATCCTTAGTTCAGCATTTTGTTATTTCCCTTTCCCTAAAAATGCATATACAAGATGCAGAACACCAGAATCAAATACAGTGACAACAGGGGTTGTACCATGGGGGAAGAACATACAAAGAAACAAAAAAAAAATCACATAGTAGTACATTATAAGTACATTAAAAAGAACAACATTGTAAAGCATCTGACAATACATTTTATAATTTTCTGGAGACCATGTTGTTGTTTTTATTTAGTCTTTTATTAGGTTCTGAGAGAGTATTCAGATATAATTATTAGATAATAGCCCCCAAACAGTTTTCAATTATATCAGCTAACACACTTTATTACTATCTCATCAAAATCTATGGCATATGGGTGATATTTTTGATTATATCTACTCTTCATAATATGCAATGCTGTAATGTAAAACAATGGCAACAGCAACAGCAAGAGTGGCCCACATATGACCTAGGGGGAATCATTTTTGATAGATAATGTTGGATTCAAGGTTTGAGAAGCAAGCAGGTTATTTAATAGGCTTTTCACATTTGCCTCCAAAATACCAAAGGGTATGCTATAAACTTACTATTTGCCTTGAAAATAACTTCTTCAACAGACACATAAGTCCTAAGTAGATATATGTAGTGTATTTTTTTCCTTTGTGATGTGTGTGTGTGTGTGTGTGTGTGTGTGTGTGTGTGTGTGTGAGAGAGAGAGAGAGAGAGAGAGAGAGAGAGAGAGAGAGAGAGAGAGAGAGAGAGAGAGAGAGAGAGAGAGAGAGAGAGAGAGAGAGAGAGAGAGAGAAAGCTGTGGCTTAAGTGGTAGAGTGCTAGCTTTGAGCACAAAATCTCAGAACAGTGCCCAGGCTCTCAGTTCAAGTTTGAGGACCTTCGCTAAAACAAAAACAAAACAAAAAAAACCCCAACAACACAAACTTCCCCCTCCCCCAATAAAACCCCTAAAAACCATCTCTTCAGTCCTTCTACTGGGGAACTGACTGACATGATGTTGGGTTGGCTGGGCTTATTTTTGGATCTGTTGTTAGTTGGTGAGTTGTCCTGGGTTACCTTACCTTGGTAGGATGATGCAGATTTCCTTCATGTGGCTTCTTAGTCTCCATCTGACTGGCATGTTCATATAACTCTTGGTAGAGGCAGGGATTAGTTAAGATTTGTGGTGCTAACATTGATGTACTGTCATTCCTATTCACCAGTCAGTCAGAGGGCCAGTCCAGATTCACAGTATAGGTAGACTCCAGTCACATATGAGAGAAACTGCAAATTTATGTTGGAAAAGAGATATATACAGCATACAGGGACTAGGTATTTGAAAGTTGGGTGCATTCTTTGTGATCAGAGTCACCAGTATCCTAAATTCTTTGCTCATTATTTTCTTGCTTCCCTTTTATAACAGTTTATTGTATCTATATGTATTCCTCAGAAGTATATATTTCAAAATTGATTGTTTGGGCTACAAAACATGACATTACTATGTGTAACCTTTTGAAAACTATATTCCCAAAAATATTTTATCATAAAGAATTGTTCACCTTTGTAGGTTGTTAAAAGAAACTCCAGCAGTCCAATGTGATTTTCTAATTTATTTGAGGGAATATTTTAAATTTAAGTTTTACTTATTTAAGGTATTCACACATACACACACACACACACACACACACACACACACACACATATTTCAAGTATCTTGTCCTAGCTGGTAATCCTTGTTTCCATTTTAAGTTTTTGGCAGTCAGATATGAAAAAAAGCTTGAGGATCAAGTTATTAGAAGCCACAGCATGAGCTCTATCTTGCATCTGCATCACCTTTTTAAATTTTAGTCAATTAAATGTTTTATTTTTATTTTTTATGCTGGTACTGAGTCTTGAACTCAGGGCCTGGCTGCTGTTTCTTAGCTTTTTTTAATGCAAGGTTGATGCTTTACCACTTTAACCACACATCCACTTGCAGATTTTTAGTGATTAATTGGAGATAAAAGATTCATGGACTTTCCTGCCTTGGTTGGCTCTGAACATGAGTCCTCAGCTTTCAGCCTCCTGAATGGGTATGGTTGCAGTCTTGAGCCGCCTGTGCCCAGCTAGCTATCTTTGCATCAGTTTGTATGAAGAGGAAAGATGAGAACTGACCTCTCTTTCATTCATGCCTTAGGTTGTTTGCTGACTTCTGAGAGAATGGTTAAAGCATGGCTGATGCTCCTGAATGAAGGGTAGAAGGAATAAGGAAAATTCCTTGCTTTTCTTAAAAAAATGGAATTTCTAGAATCAAAGCATACTCATCTTGATTTCTTAGATCATCATAGTACTTTCTCTGTCTTTGAGTTTTAGCATTGCTACACAACAAAATAGTTAAGTAGTACATTGAAAAAACACAAAAAATAAAAACAATGACCATATTTGTTAGGGAAATACACTTCTGCTTTAAAATGTTTATAACTAAGAATGTGGACTTAATCAGGTATTTTTATAAATGTAAACAGAAACAAAAATGCAAGAATTTCACTATTTTCAAATATTTTTAATAGTTCAACATAAAACATGATAAGTATTGGCAACTCTAAAACCCTTAGAAACATATCACTAGATAAATACACGCAAGCATTTTAACCAATGCTGATGTCAATTTAAATCAACAGTGCAGAGTGTAAATTTAAATTGCAAAATCCATATCAGATTAAAAATATTCTAAGACTCAACATTTTCACAAACGTATTGCTATACTTTTCTGAATAAATCTCTGGCCTTTTGTTTTGCTCTTTCTATGCTCTGTTTTAAAGGTGCTCCTGTAAAGCTTATTAGATTATTTCATTCTTGAGTTAGGAGAAGATGGATTTCTGTGTATATATCAAGAAGAAAACATGTTTTTAAAATGTCATCAAGATGTTAATGTTGATGGTTACTTCATGGATTGCATGAATTTTTATTTTGTTTGCACAGCTTTTCTATTTTAGCTTTTATAGAAAGTAGAAAGAAGTTATGAAGCAGTGCACTTCTAAATTTGTTCTTTACTGACAGGAATTATTCAAAGCACCTGAAATTTGATACAAGCCTTGGAGAAAGGTACCACAAAATGATAGGACACGATTACAAAGCAAAGAGCCTCAGAAAGAGCAATATATTTTTGGAAGTAAGGGCAAGCACACCACTTGGAATGTTTTATCAAGAGAGGGACACAGAAGTGAAAAGTAATCCTTCTGCTTTATTTGGCCTTATTGCTGTGTTCGATTTTGGTCTTTGCATTTGGCAAAGAATACCGAGACTCTGGAGATGGTCCAGCGAAGATCAGCAAAAGTGATGTAAGGAATGGGGGCTAGGTCCTGAGAGACAGCTCAGTGGGATCAGGACTGTTTAACTTGGAGGAGGGAAGACGAAGGGGTGATTTAACTGTCTTCAAGTATTTGAAAGGTTATTATATGGAAGATGCAGAACAGATGTTCTTTACTTTCACAGGAGACCAAATAAAAGGAAACACTTTTGAATTGTAGCAAGAGAAAAAGTTCAGTTGGTCATAAAGATGGACATAAGTAGAAAAAGGGATTAAACATTGAGACAGGTAACCAAGGACTATGGGGAGGCTCAGTCCTAAGAGAGCCTTAAAACAAGGAAGACATAGCCATCTGCCTGGGGTGATTTAAATGCCCTCCCACCTTAGTTGCAGGGAGCTACTCCGTGTCTCCTTTTGAAACACTTCCAACTCTTGAGATTCTATGCGTATTGTTTACACTCTTGTGGAGCTATCTGGAAGACAGTCAGTTAGGAGCATTTATCCCTGAAGGGAAGCTAGCATTCAGCAAAGGCAGAGATCAAAGAGCTACCTGCTATTTCTATGCAGATCTTTGATCTCCTCTTAACCCCACATGTCTTCAGTGTTGGGCCTAGGAAGAAAAAGTGTTTCTTAAACTTTTTTTTTCTCTGAACTTTATGGATCTGCAGTGGTAATTCAGGGGATTAAGGTAGCTACTTTTATATTGAAGATCAGGTATTAAATAAATTATCTCTCTTAATCATGCAGAGATTCCATGTTTCATTTTACAGATGAAGAAATAGAGGTAGCTAAATTTAGTTATTAGGATAAGAGCCTTTAACAAATCGATGCAGAATTTAAGCCTTGGCCTGCTTATTTTTTTGCTATTCTATGCAGAAGTTTTATAAGTTTAGATTTATCATTTAGTTCTTAATACTGATGTATATTTTCAATATTAATCGTAAGAATGAACTCTGAAAAGTGTCTGCATTTGGAGAACTGGAGAACATAGAGAAATCTGCATCAAATGAATGAGATACAAACTTATGTTTGGGATAAAATTTGATGAGGTTGTGTGATACATGTCATAGTTTAATTGTTGTCCTTCCATCAGTTACACTGTATATAACCAAGGAATTTTAAAATTATTATCCGTAAGCAGTTGTACAAAGGAGTTTCAATTCAATATGTCAGTTTTTGAGTACAGTCATCTTGATCAATGTTACCTTTCATAATCAAAGATTTATTTCCTTGGCTTGGGGAAAGGCAATGAAAAAGAAAAATGAGTGCAATATTTATTATAAATGCCTTACTGACTTAGAGATTTTCATTTTTGTAATAATTGTCTTTGTGGTGTGTGTGTGTGTGTGTGTGTGTGTGTGTGTGTGTGTGTGTGTGTGTGTGTGTGTGTGCACGCACGTGTGTTTGTGTGTTTTCCAAAGTACCTGTTCAGTGATATGAGCAGTATGGGTAATAGTTTAATTGGAGTGGATTCAAGAGAAAATAGAAGGATTAGAATTATACAGAAAATATAGAGCCCAATCTAGAGTCACATTGGTGTCATTATTTGAGTATTGACTGTGATGCTGCCCTCTACCTTTAGGTGGTTGTTAGGAGGCATCTCTGGGAGGAGATAATAATGTGTCTGAACTTATCTGTGACACATTTCAGGGTGGGGCTTGGGGACTGGAGAGATTTATAGGTGTAAAGACAGGAATTCGCCCTTCCAAATATAGCATATTACCTTTAATGAATTAAAGGTGCGTGAATTAAAACAGTGGGAAAAAAATCTGGGACAAGGAAGAGTCTAAGGAACTGGAGGAACTGTTGGATGTAGTTGACTTCAAATTAAAGGAAAAGACACCCATTTTATAGCTGGGTTTCATGAGTCACCAGAAGCCAGGAACTCAGAAATGAAGTCGATTCAGTGTGTCTCCCAGATCCTCATGCTTGCTCCTTTTTGTACTCGGCTGCATGTCTGTGTCATTCTTTCCTATCCTTAACTAAAAAGCCTGTTGCTCTGATCTTCTGTGTTTATGCCAGGAAATGACTGATAGTCTCAAATGTGCTTCTGTCCAAAGACTCAGAACTGATCAAAGTTGTGATTCATAATTGCACATTTCCTAGGAGAAAGAATCTACTTGATTCGGGTCCAGTCTATTCTGACTAGGAGGACAAGGTCATTTTAGCAAACAAGAATGCCATCCCAAATGGGAGACTCAGTAGTCTCCTTGGATGGAGTGTGAGAGGCATGCAAGATGCCCAAGAGGGTTTCCAGGACCATGGAATGTGGGAAATGGAAGTAAAGAAGAATATTATTCCAAATCTGATTTTTAAATAGAAAGTAGTTTATTTTTTTTCTAGAAGATCAAAGGATTTTCACATAGTTCTAACCCATTTTTTTTTAAAAAAACATTCTGTTTAAGGAAGAAAAAATGAATTAACGAAGCAAATGATTTTGAAAGCTTTTTTCTTTTGTTTCTTCACCAGAATCAGTTTTGCAAATGAAATCTCAGGAGTAACTCCACAAGATAAAATAAATCCAGGTGAAGTGTGTTGGATGTTGTCAAGGGCCATGGGATTATATTCTCTGAAGAACATATATTTGAACCCAATAGGCTCCATTTTATACTTTTCTTACATCTGTATAAAGCTACTTTTGAATTACTTTGGGGGGATTTCAGCTTTTGTAGTCAATTATCTAATTGTACCCATTATTCTGCCACAAATGTCTTATGTGAGAGTTTCATACCCATCTGTGTTAAGAACCATGAAAAGAGAGACTTTAACTTTTTAGTATAGCATTGTGACTTTACCCACACTAACTGCAACTTGATATGTAGAGTGCTGAAGCAATAGCTGTAACCAATGAATACTGATAAGTAAATAGATCTATTTATAGAGGGGCCCTGTTAACCTTTGAAAAGATTCTCTCAGCAAGACTCTAGTATTCAAAATAAATACTTGCTGAACTAAGTTAACTTATAAAATGTGTTCTTTATTACTAATGCTGTGTGGCAATATTGACAGTCATTCTTGATTAGCCAATGTGTGATTCAGGCCTAACAAATTACTGAAGTACTTAAAGCTGCTACTAATTTTTTTAAATGTCTTTATGTCATCAGAAGCAGGTGAGGTTTAGTGAAGTTTTCCTTTGGGTATAGGAACAATTAATTCACTTGGGGTCTTGACTTCGATTGCAGAATAAGAATTTATAATGTACTGTATGATCTTTTTTGTTTATTTTGTATGTTCTTCCCCCATGGTATAAATCCCTGTTTTCACTGTATTTGATTCTGGTGTCCTGCATCTTGTATATACATTTTTCTAATTTGGGAAGGGGAAGGGAAATAACAAAATGCTGAAATAAGGATATAGGTTGACTCATTGTAACAATGAGATGTATAAGACACTAGATTGAAAAATGAACTTTACACCTTGGGTGGGGGAGGAGAAGTTGGGGAGGTGGGGAGGGAAGGGATAGTATGGGAAAAACAAAGGAGGAGGTAACAATGCTCGGTAGAAAATGTACTCATGTAACTGTAACCCCTCTGTACAGTATCTTTACAATAAAAATATATATTAAAAAAGAATTTCTGGACAAGTCACAGTGATAGGAAAACTTGATGGAGCTTTATTGAGGAAGTAGATAAGCAGGTTAACACACATGCAGATAAACAGATACCTGAAAGGCAGGGGCACCTTGACAGACTATAGGTGCTCTCACAGGGAGCTAGACACACACACACACACACACACACACACACACACACACACACACACACACACACACACACACACACACAGCTGCTTGGGCTTTTGGGGTATTTATATGGTAAAGGCAGGGGTCTGGCTTTAACATTTTGTAAAAATAGATGATTTATCTAAGTTCTAATCAAACTTGGTGTTACTTTCTGAGTTTCTGGGTAAGAATGCTTCCTACTATAAAACAAATCCTTACATTTGAGATAAGGGGGCACCCTGTTATCTGCATTTGGGGCAGGAGGTGGTTTAAGTTTGGGGAAACAATTTTCTCAGGAAGGAATGAATCTTGTTATCTCTCTTTGAAGCCAAGTGGCACTTCTGTGTTTCTAAATACCATATTTCTTAGTTGCCTTTACCAGGCCTCATTTACCTTAAGTTATCCTGTTTCATTTTCCCCTAAATAACTTTGGTCCCTTAATCTTGAGAGAAGTACATGAAGGAATAGCTCCTGTATTTGCTGTAAGTTTACTGTAAGGTTTTCAGGTTGAAAAAGAAAAGTTTGTTCTGAAGTGCTGGTCCCACATGTGGTGGAGGTGCACAGAGAAGGGGTGGCATTGGGGTTAATGTAGAAGAGAGAGGGCAGGGAGGAGATGTCCCATGGCAGATGCAGTTACGTGACCTAAGAGTCCCAGATCCTTCATGGTCCAAAGGAGGCATGGCCAGGGCAGTCCAGGATATGACCTCAGAGAAAGGGGAGGTAACTGCCCCCAGGTGTGCAGGCCACCTGAGTAACACAGGTACTGGGAGAGATGTTTCTAGGGAAGACAGGTGTCATCAAGCATGAAAAACAGAAGGGGAGGAGGAAGTCTTTGTGTAGACTTGAATGGAGAAAAACAGCCCCATTCCCAGACAGAATGAACATTCTAGCCTGTTGATAACTATGAAAGGGACACTGACTCTCTATGTCTACTTCCTCGGGCAAGGGGCATCAGTATTAGGGGTGGGAGGCAGAGATGTCTGGTCTGGCCTGGGAGAAGGCAGCAGTGACTATTCCTTGGTGGTGAACATGCAGTATGTGTCTTTGGATGAAATCTGAAAAAAATCTTACAAAGCAGGAGCTGAGCAATAAGAAAAAAAATTAGAGGGTACACAAGTGGCAGAAGGAAGGGTTAGACAATTAGAAATTAAATGACTTTGTCGAAAACGAACTTTACAACTTTGGTGGAGGGGTGGGGGAAGGATGGGGGGGGAGGAGGATGGGAAGGGATGGGAAGGGGAAACAAAGGAGGAGGCTACAATGCTTGATAAGAAATGTACTCATTATCTTACCCATGTAATTGTAACCCCTCTGTACAGTTTTTCACAATAAAAAAAAAGAAATTGAATGACTTGGCTAGTTTGGCTAGATCTTATCTCCTGTGTTCTAGGCAGTCCTGGAGTTGGTGGAAAATGTCCCTAGCTACTTCTGACATCTGACAACTAGAAAAGGGAGAGAATATGGTAGACTGGTTAAGAATAAGCAGTCAGAAGCTGAGGCAGGATTGGAGTGATTAAGGGCCTGACAGGAGGCCTTGGTAGATGCTTAGATTATAGAGTATGTATGGGAGACCCAGGAAGCTGCCAAGGCTTACTGTCATGTGTCTAAGACTCACTTTAAGTTTCTGTCCAGTTGGAAGACAGATGTTGTGAACATTAGATAGGCTGCTCATTGGCTATTTTCTTTTGATCTCCTGGCTCTGGTTACTTTTGAAAGGGCAGACACAAAGTGACTCCATTGAGAATGTGACATAATCTTTTACTCCTCTCCATGATCCCTAGTAACCAGGACTGGCTTTGTCCTGGAGGTCTGCTTGTTGCTGGGATGGCTTGCCCCAGTTGGCATTTTTTGCTCATTGGCCTACGTGCTGTCCTTGAGCTCTTTTTGCTCAAGACTAGTGCTCTTGAGCCACAGAGCAACTTTCAGCATTCTGCTAGTTAATTAGGAGGAAAAGTCTCAGAGGGACATTTTTGTCTGAGCTGGCTTTGAACTGCGATTTTTAGATCAAGTGAGCCTTTGCCACAAAACCCTTTTTATTTCCAATTGAAGCAACAAGTTACAGGGCTTACCTGTAACTTGTCAAGAATTCACCAACAAATGGGGCAGTGTCATTCTTTCTGATGGAGGCATAGAATTCCATTATATATATATATATATATATATATATATATATATATATATATATATATATATATATATATATATATCACATTTTCTTGATCCATTCATATACTGAGGGGCATCTGGGTTGGTTCCATATCTTAGATTGATGAATAATGCTGCAATAAACATAGTTGTGCTGCTAGCTTTAGTATGGTCTTGTTTGTGATCATTTGGGTAAATGCCCAAAAGTGGGATTGCTGGGTCATAGGGGAGCTCTACGTGGAGTCTTTTGAGGAACCTCCAACTGCTTTCCAGAGTGGTTGAACAAGTTTACACTCCCACCAACAATGCAGTAGGGTTCCCTTCTGGCCACATCCCCTCCAGCATCTGTTGTTGTTAGAGTTATTGATTATAGCCATTCTAAAGGAAATAACAAAATGCTAAAACAAAGATACAGATGGACCCATTATAACAATGAGATATACAAAATACTATGTTGAAAACAAACTTTGTGGCTTTGGGGGGGGAGGGAAAGGATGGTAAGGGAAAAAAAGGAGGGGGTAACAATGCTTGCTAGGAAATGTACTTATTACCTTACTCATATAACTGTAACCCCATTGTATAGTATCTTTACAATAAAAAATATATATTAAAAAAGATGTAACCTGGAACATTGACTTTTGACATGAGAGGTTAGTGGCTAGAACATGAAGCAAAAATACAGGAAGGTTAACACTGGGCATTATTGTTCAGATCTAGGAAGCAATATGTGCAAGAAACCAAGGTTTTTTTTTTTCTTTACCGGATGTTTCATTCATTCATTAAAAAAAATTAGGACAGGAAGTGGCGCTGTAGCTCAAGTGGTAGAGCGCTCGCCTTGAGCTGAAGAGCTGAGGGACAGCGCCCAGGCCCAGAGTTCAAGCCCCATGACCGACAAAAAAAAAAAAAAAATTAGGACTGGGAAAAAAGAATTAACCAACAAAAACTTGCAAGAGTTATTTATCTGTGGGTCTGGCTAAATGTTGCAGAGAATAAAATCTATAATGACAAAACTCACTAGACATGATGAGAGTTTGCAAACAGCAACTGATTAACTGAATACTTTAGGATACTCATTGAGATTAAAACATTGTTGATATCACTAAGCCTTTGGATTACAATGAAGAATGCAGGAATTGGTGTCCTTTTAGGTCTGGCTTACGTACTTGAGAAATACACATTAAAAACTTGACAAACTTAATAGTGCACAAACAATTACTTTTGAAGATGGCCATAAAGAATGACATGGTGAGTTTATATCAGTGTATTAATCTTGACCTTATTTAAATCATGGTCAACTTAGTTATATACCAACTTTGTTCATAAACTTTTTCTTACAAATTCAAGATATACTCATACCATGCTTTAGATATTGACCCTAAAATACTATTGAAATTTAAAATTCCATGTTAGGCTACGGTACATATGCTAACTTACATTGAGACCAAATTGCATTGTATCAAGAGATCAGCTTTTTTTTCTTAAACCTTCCTTTTAAAAACTTTTCCAATGTTTTTCTTTTAATACATCCCAATAGGGAGTTTTTAGGAATACTAATTTTATTACCTATTTACCATCAGTTTTCTCTGATGGTGAAAAAAAATTAAATTGATCACACTTATGTTTATCATACTAATTCCCAATTTTTTTTTTTCTTGTCGGTTGAAGGGTTGAACTCTGGGCCTGGACACTGTCCCTCAGCTCTTCAGCTCAAGGCAAGTGCTCTGCCACTTGACCCACAGTGCCACTTCTGGTTTTCTGGTGGTTTATTGGAGATAATGGTCTCATGGATTTTCCTGCCCCAACTGGCTTTGAATTGTGATCCTCAGATCTCATCTTCCTGAGTAGGTAGGATTACAAGACAGCCATTGGCACACAGCTCTTAGTCCCAATTTTTAACAGTGGAGAGGATTGAAATAAGAAAAAAAGTCCCTACGCCCTCAAGAAATTTCTGTTTTGCTAAGCCAAATAAGTCTTGATTACAGTGCCAGCTTAACTTGAACAAGTTTACACAGACACATACATACACACATGTATGTGTGTGCACACGTATACACACACACACACTTGTGTATATAGGTTTATAGCTTGCAAAAATGAATATCAGCTGTAATCTGTTTTGGAATTCCAGTAGCAAAGTGACAGTATTTTGCCCAATATGATAGAACCATGTGGTCAGTGTTAGAAAACCTAAAATTTAAAAGCAAATTCTTTTTGCCAACAAACAAAATTTTACTCAGCTAACCAAGATCTAGGTAGCTAAGACATTAGCATACTAACCCATCTTTGAACACCTGACTTGGGTAGTATGAAAACCCACCACGTGGCTAAAATGGCAAAAAAAAAACAACAAGTCAGGATGGTAAGAGGATTTGGTGGAGTAAAGTAAGCAAGCATAGGAGACATGGGGGGACTGCGGATCAAGGGAAGTTAAAGTTAAGCAAGTGAACAAGCAGACAAGCAGGAAGGCAGGGGCACGGGGTGGGAGTGGGGAGAGAGTCAGAGAGAAAGACAGAGAGACAGAGAGAGATAGAGAGACAGAGAGACAGAGAGACAGAGACAGAGACAGAGAGACAGAGAGATAGAAACAGAGAGAGGAAAAAGAGAGAGGAAGGAGAGAGAAAGAGAGGAGGGAAGGAGAGAGGGAGGGAAGGAGAGTTTAGAGCACAACACTCAATAGAAGCAGAGAAATGGTGGCTAGCAAAGGCAGAGTCAGGAAGTCCTGCATGGAGTTCCTAAGGCAGTTCAGTCCATGAATGGAGTGGTCAGGATGCTAATTAGTCCTCAGAAAAAGAAAAGCTGAGAGAATTCTGCCATTCCTGATGCAAGCCCCTCCTGGGTTTCGGCACCATTATGTAAGGTTTGCTGATGGAAAACTGCCACGAGGTCTTCAGGGGGAAAAAGAAAAGTTTATTCCAAACTGCTAGCCTCATACATAGCGGAGGTACCCAGAGAAGGGTTGATATGTGGCGGGATTGGGATTCATGTAGGGATAGAGGGAGGGAAGGAGGTGTGGCCGCAGTGGATGTGGATGTGACGTCAGAGTCTGGGAACCTCTTGAGGCTTAAAGCAGGCCTGACAGGGCTGTCCAGGATATGACCTCAGAAAGAGGGGAGGTGACTGCCCCCAGGTGTGCTGGTCACCTGGGTAATGGACAGGGGGCTTCTGAGGAAGATGCCTGCCATCCTACATGGGAAACAAAGAGGGAGGGGGAAGTCTATGTACAGATTTACATGGAGAAAAGGGCCCTTTCCTTGGGCAAACCTAACCTTTTCCCCTAGTCTATCTGGCTTCAGTAAAGCAGTAAAAAAGAAATAATAATTGACTTAATGGCTTTTTTGAAAAGCACCCCTTTATAGAAAAAGCATTAGAGTAATACAAATTGTCAGTATAATTATGAGAAGACCAGTCGATACTCATTCTCATTTAACTCTTTGATACTCCATGATTAGTAAAAAGTCTGTGGGATGTCTCTATGATGGTCAGCTTGATTCTACCATTTAGAATTGTGCATTTAAAAATTAATTAGAACATTGATAATCTTCAAATTTATTCAGATGAGTTCTATTCACTTGTTTTATGATTAACATATTTTAATAATTACACTATCTTCATCTGCATTTTCTGTGTATGATCATTTTTTGTATTTAAAAAATAAAATTGTGCTTTTATTACATGATTATTTTATGACTCCATGCTTGACTGCAGTTTACCTATTGCATATTTTATTATTTTTATGTTTAAATTATTTTTGTTGTGATCATCTATGATCTGTTGTGTTAACAGGAGAGATAATACAGAATGGTATCATTGAGTAAGCAACAAGACTACTTATTTGTCTGATCTTTGTATATTGACACATTTTCTTTCCCATCAGAAATAAAAGAAATATGCCTTTTTTGACATTTCACTTCTTTCCATGAAGTTTATCCTGCTAATAATCACTGAGGGAAGCTGTGAAAAAGATGCCAGATAATTGATAGGTATTGTGTAAATTGAATTGCTAAATCATACTTGTTGACTTGAAGATTGATTTACAATTATTTCTTCTTGTGTAAATATGGAAGCCTAGTGATTTTACACTGAAGGCACTAGAGCAGTAGTTTATCATAGTAAAGCAGCCCTATGGGAAGACCTGAGAACAAACAAACACTTTACCTAGTGGTGGCTCTTTCTTGAAGTGATTATTCATTGTTTTAAGTCTCCAGTTTAAAGGTAATACATTCTTTTTCCTGGGACAGGCAGATTAGCTCTGAGATAATTGTTTCACAATCGGATGTGAGTTTGAAATACAGACATGTCACCTACTCTATTACATTTAGAAGTGCTTTAAGTGCTTTTCTCTCCCCCCCACCCCCCGCCCCCTTGGGATGTAGGGTGGTACATTGCGCTCTTGGAAGATTTTCACAGCAGGAGGTTGTGATATGCTTCATCAATCTAGCCTCTGTCCCTAGCTCTGCTCTTCAATTTCATATCCTGTTCTGTCCCCACTGAAGCATAGCTGTGTTTTTGCTGTTCTGTATCTCCAAACTCTTCAGCAAGTTGAGTTCATCCAGTGTTCCCGGCAAATTTCCCTGTAACACTCCCTTTCATTTACTGTTGTAAAAACTAACTATTCTCCTCAATAACAGCTTTGGACTGCCTGCTTCTTGCCTTTCCATGTTGCTTTGCTTATTCTTTCATGAAGTAGCTATATATCAAGGCCTGCTCTGTGTAAAGCATCACTTTCTTTTTTCCGCTAAGGACAATGTCTTTCATACACTTCTCATTATCGTATTATTCTTATTATCCTACCATAAAATCTTCCTTGCTGTTCCCTAAGAACCTTTTTCTTTTCTTTCCCCTGGATCTCATGGTATATTATCATACAATCTGTGTTTTTTCCCAAGTCACATTCTGTTCTGCATTACGATTTCTCATGCAAGACCGTTAGTGTTTCTATTAAATTACAGACTCTTTGAGGCACACACAATGTGTCAGTACCTCTCCATCCCTAGCATGGTTCTTTGTAGATTCTCATGAGCATTTGTGGAATAACTAATATTAGATGTTAAGCCAGATAAATATAGACTGTTTTCTACATTGAGAAATTGTTAAAGTGATATATTTACTCTGTAAGGTTTTCTGGTCTTGCTTTCAAACTTTCTAAAATAATGAACATTTATTACACATTTTGTAGTTACATGAATTTTCATTTCCCTCAGATTTCTCCTTACTCAAACTATCTAGACAAGAAGGAGAAGAAAACGACATGATGTGAATCTACAGGCTTTAATTTTTAGTTACCCACCTCTATTGGAAATAGATCTCTGTGATTAGACCTTCAGAACCCTGGGTAATCCATGCAACTGTAGCAAACTCTTTTTTTCTTTGTTGACTGTACTTTTCCTTTTTAATTTTTTATTATCTTTAAGTAGTTATCCAAAGAAGTTCCCATTTTACAAAAGAGTATAAGAAGACAAAGTGTCTGACAATATTGTCACCCATCACTCCTAACCCACCCTCTCTCTCACTTTTATTTTCTGTCTTTTTAAAAAATTGAGATTGGTGATTACATAAATTTCACATACTTCACAGGATTGTGGAATAGTGATACTTAAAGTCACAAACACATTTTAACCTTCACAAAGCAAATTGTCATTATCATGGTCTATACAGTTTGTGAATTCTATGAGCTTTGACAATGCAGTTATTTCTTCCACATCAGGTGATGATTACCTTTCTTTCCTTTTGCTTAGTGTATGCTGTTCCCTCTTTCGCTCTCACTCCTCCCTTCCCATCGCTGTCTTTGGGTTGCTTAGTTCTTTTCATCAACAGCCAGTGCAGCTGATGGGCCCCTCTGCTGTATGTTTTCCTGTTTCCCACTGATTCTGTGTTCTCCTCCTAGCTTCCCTCTGTTGCGCACGCATGCACACACACACACACACGCACACACACACACACACACACACACACATATACACACACACACCATAAAGGTGGTCAAGAACATGGAGTCGTTTAGTAATGATATGACAAAATAGTAGCAGTCCTTAGTTTCTCAAGTCCTGTTTACTTTGTCATATCCCCTCACATTTTGGATTTAGCATCCACAAATCAGGGAGACTATGTCTCATTTGTCTCTTTGCTCTTGGCTTACCTCGCTCAAAATGATTTACTCTAGTTCCATCCATTTCCCTGTAAATGCCATTATTTTGTCCTTTCTAATGACTGCATAATATTCCATTGTGTATAGATACCACAATGTTTGGATTCACTCATCAGTAGTGGGGCATCTGGATTGTTTCCATATCTTGGCTACTGTGAATAGTGCTGCAATAAACATGGAGGTGCATGTGTCCTTATATCCTGGTTCCTGTTCCTCAGGGTAGATGCCTAGGAGTGGTATGGCTGGGCCATAGGGGAGGTCGATCTTTAGCTTTCTGAGGTACCTCCAGACTGCTTTCCAGAGTGGTTGTATTAGTGTACATTCCCACCAGCAGTGCAGTAGGGTTCCTCTGTCTCCACATCCCCTCCAGTATTTGTTGTTGGCTGAATTTAGGAAATTGGCCATTTTGACTGGGGTAAAGTCGTATCTCAAGGTCATTTTTATTTGCATTTCCTTTATAGCCAGAGGTGATTCCTCATGTGTTTCTTTGCCATTTTTCTCTTCTTCTGAGAAGTCTTTCTTTAGCTCTTTGGCTCATTTCATGATTGGTTTGTTAGATTTGGGAGGGGTTAGTTTCTTGAGTTCTGTGATATAATGGATATAACCTCTTGTCTTATGTTTCCCCAGTTAGTTGGCTTTCTTTCTACGTTGATTGTTATTTCTTTAGCTGTGCAGAAACTTTTTTATTTTAAGGTAGTTCCATGTATTGAGTCTCTCTCCAATTTGTTGTGACCTTGGAATTCTGTTCAGGAAGTTCTTGCCTGTGCCTGTAAGTTCAATTGTCTCTCTTAGTCTGTCCTCAGTAAGTAGTTTCAGATTATAAGGGTTGATGTTAAGGTCTTTAATCCATTTTGAGTTGATGTTAGTGCATGGTGACAGGCTAGGATCCATTTTCCCAGCACCAGTAGTTGAAGAGGCTGTGCTTCTTCCACTGTATGTCTTTGGCTCCTTTGTCAAATATCAACTGACTATACATATGCAGTTTTATTTCTGGATCCTCCAATCTGTTCCATTGGTCAATAGGTCTCTTTTTGTGCCAGTACCAAGCTGTCCTTGTTATTATGGCTCTATAGTAGAGCTTGAAATCTGGTATTGTGATCCCTCCTGCATTCTTTCTTTTGGCTATTATAGATCTTTTGTTGTTCCATATGAATTTTTGGACTGTTTTCTCTATTTCAGTAAATTACCTCATTGGGATTTTAATGGGAATTGCATTGAATTTATATATCAATTTTGGCAGTATGGCCATTTTCACTTTATTAATACTGCCTATCCAGGAACATGGAATTCTTTCCTTTTCCTGGTGTCCTTTATGTTTCTTTTTAGACTTCTATAATTTTTATGAAATAGATCCTTTACATTTATGGTTAATTCCTAGATATTTTTTTGAGGTGATTGTGAATGGGGTTGTTTCCTTGATTTCCCTTTCTCCTTTTCTACATTGCTGGTATACAGAAAGGTGACTGAATTTTGTGGGTTAATGTTGTATCCTGCTACTTTGCCAAAGTGGTTTATAAGCTCTAAGAGTTTGGGAATGGAGCTTTTGGTATCGTTAAGATATAAAATCGTGTCATCTGCAAAAAGAGATAGTTTAACTTCTTTCTCCTCTATGCAGATCCCTTTAATGTCTTTTTCTTGTCTTATTGCTCTGACTAAGGATTCCAGAACTATATTGAAGAGGAGTGGAGAGAGTGGGCATCCTTACCTTGTTCCTATTTTTAGGGGAATTGGTCTGTCGTATAAGGCTTTTATTGTTTTAAGGAATGTCCTTTCTATTCCTATTTTTTCCAGAGCTTTTAACATGAATGAGTGTTGTATTTTATCAAAAGCCTTTTCTGCATCATGGAGACAATTATGTAGTTTTTGATCTTGGATCTGTTGATGTGATGGATTACATTTATTGATTTACATATGTTAAACCATCCCTGCATCTCTGGGATGAAGAGTACTTGATTATAATGTATGATTTTTTGATATGTTTCTGGATTCTGATGGCTAAAATTTTATTGAGGAACTTTGCATATGTGTTCATCAAAGAGATTGGTCTGTAGTTCTCTTTTTTTGTTGGGTCTTTGCCTGGTTTGGGGATGAGTGTGATAATGGCTTCATAGAAAGAGTATGGGATTGCTCCCTCTGTTTCTATTTCTCTGAAGAGCTTGAGGAGCATGAGTATTAGTTCCTCTTTAAGGGTCTTATAGAATTCCATAGTGAATCCATTTGGTTCTGGGCTTTTTCCTTGTTAGAAGACTTCTGATTGTTTCCTCTATCTCATTGTAGGTTGTTGGCTTATTGAATTGATTTATTACTTCTTGGTTCAGTTTAGGCAATTTGTATTTCTCTAGAAGTTCATACATTTCTGCTAGGTTTTCCTTTCTTAGTGAGTATAGAGTCTGGAAATAGCTTTTTTTTCTTTCTTTTTTGGTCATGGGGCTTGAACTCTTGGCCTGGGTGCTGTTCCTCAGCTCTTCAGCTCAAGGCTAGTGCTCTTCCACCTGAGACACTTCCTGGAAGTAATTCTTTATAATTGTTTGGATGTCTTGGATGTTTGTTGTAATTTTCCTGTGGCCTCCCTGATCTTATTGACTTGGGCCTTCTCTCTTCTTTTTTTAGTTAATCTTGCTAGAGATCCATCAATTTTATTGATTTTTCAAAAAACTAGATTTTTGTTTTTTTAATTTTATTTATAGTTTTCTTAGTCTCTAGCTCATTAATTTCAGCTCTAATTTTGGTTATCTCATTCAGTCTAGTAACTTTAGGATCAACTTTTTCTTGGTTCTCTAGCAGTTTTAGTTGCATCATGAGATTGTTTACTTGGTCTGTGTCCATTTACTTGATGTGTGCTGTAGCAAAATCTTATAGGTAAGCCAATAGTTTTGTTGTTTGTTGAAGGGAAGAGAAAGGAGATTTATTTTGTGGTGCTCATGGGAAGACAACACTTCAGTGCATCTTTGTCAGTCTTTGGAACTGGGTTCAAAGGCAAGAGGCATGCATAACTAAGAGTCCCAGCCACATGCCATGCTTCACCATTATCTCAGTCTGTCTCTTGGTGAAGTTATTATTTCATCTCGTAATAGAAGCAGGGAAAATGCAGTGACTATAACTTGGCAGGTGGACCATCCTGAGCTTTTTATCTTTTCTCTTTCTTTGGGGCAGTTTTACATCTTGCCACAGGTTGATAAGAGGCAGGAATTAACTGTCTGAGGGACAGTTTGCCTTGTATTACAAGATTATTGATAAATTCTGTCCTTTAGGGATCTCAAGGTGCACAGGGGCCAGCACTTTTTATCCAATTCCCAAAGATCTTTCATACAAAACCAAAACCAAATAAACTCCACCATTCTGGTTAAAAGTCTTTGTCATCCATTTACTTTAGTATGGCATTGTAAGGAATATCATATGTGAAAGGATTTTAGAAAGAATATTTTACATAGAAATCATTTTTTAGAGGTTAACAAAGTTGTTAGTAAAATTCTATATCATGGAGAAAGCCACCGAATATAGTTTTCTAAGCAACTACTCAAACCCTATTAGTAGGATCTTATATTCATTTCTAACCATCACCAACTGCCACTGTATGTAAAAAAATGGAGATATGCTTGGCTGGTAATGCTTAGGAAATATTATTACCTATATGTTTTTCTCTTTTTTTGTACTTTTTTATTGTAAAAAAATGCTGTACAGAGGGGCTACAGTTACATGAGCAAGGTAATGAGTACATTTCCTATTGAGCATTGTTGCCTCTTTTGTTTTCCCTCTACCATCCATTTCCTCCCACCTCCACAATTATTCCCTCCCTCCCTCACCAAAGTTGTAAAGTTCGTTTTCAACATAGTGTATTGTACATCTCATTGTTACAGTGGGTTTTTCCCCTTCCCCTCCCCGAATTAGAGAAGTGTATATACCAGATGCACTGACATCAAATACAGTGAAAATAGAGGTTATACTGTGGGGGAAGGAACATACAAAGCAAAACAAAAATCACATAGCAAGAAAGATAAAAGATATTTGTGTCCCTATCTTGGGATTCATTTTGCTAAACATCCATCCTATTTGGTCATATGTACATGGGTTTTGGCCTTTTCTGCTTGTCCTACACATGTACTAGTTATTGCAAACAAGGGAAACCATGGGACCTATGTTTCTTTGGGCCTGGCTTACTTTACTTAATGTCTCTATTTTTAGTCAGGGTCTTGCCTGTTGTTCAGGCTGGCTTTGGACTTATGATCCTCTTACCCCAGTCTACTTAGTGCTGAGATGAAATATGAGTACTCTAAAGCCTGATATATATATATATATATATATATGTATATATATTTATTGAAAACATTATTTTAAGAAATAGTCTACATAATAAAAATTAATAGTGGATAAATCATGGTATAAATGTTCTGTTGCTGATTCATGAAGTGAGCAAAATGTGACATGGCTAGAAGTGCCAGATCTTGCAAATGAGAACATAACATGCTCAGCTGAATTTAGTTGCTGTTTCAAAGCACTTTTCTCCCAATATTCTTAGCTATGTTCTGGTTTCTGGGATCCAAATAGTCTGAGACAAATGTTGTGATATAGACAATGCTTGTCTAAGATTTGAACTTTATGGGCTATAATTTCCATGTCTCCCACAGAGGGTCAGAATACTAGTACTCCATTTTTCTCAAGTAGTCAAATAGATTTTCGTGGAGTTCTAAAACTGGATCCTGTGGGGCTTCTTGAACTTTAGCAGTGCAAAATTTCCAGAGGTTGATATGCTAAGCCAATCTTTGATGGTACAATATTTTGTTCTTGCATCCCATGTAAGATTAGGCCAACAAAAATGGTACTGCTGTACTGATTATAGTTGTTGAAGGCTAGTGGATAAATACAAGGTACTGGGACACTGTGCCTTCAGATTATGCTGCTTGTGGGACCCATATATTGCCCAATGGAAGGTCTACCTGCAGTCTAATTTACCAGGGAAACTGGTTTTCTCTCTAGTACCAAGGAGGTCCTTTCAGGTGATCATGCCCCAGGCCACTGAAAGACTTCAGACATGTGTTCTATAACATCATATGAAGACATATTTCTTCCTATTAAGATTCTTCTTTCTGTGGCTATGGACTCTCTATAGGCTCCTGTATACTGTTAGTGCTACGTAGAGGGTTGCAGTTTCAAATCAAAGGAGTTCACTTTCTAGAAATGCAGTGAATGTGCTCTAAAAAGTTCAAGAAGTGGCTCCACTAGGAGGTCCATTTTGTATTACACAATTCTAAAGGGTATATTTTACATTACCCAAAGAAGCTTTTAGTCAATTTTTCCTGCCTGTGCTGGCTAAGCCTCACTCTTGTAACCATCATGAATGAAGCACAGTGTCATCTTTTGAGTCCTGGCTGCCAAGGTGTCACCAAGGGAGAAGCCGTTTCCAAAGAAATGATGTAACCAGCATGAAAGGAGTGGCAATAAAGAACTAGAGAAGCAAGAAGATCTATATTTCATAGCTGAAACTGGAGGACATTTTATTAAATGAAATAAGACAGACATAGAGAGGCAAATATCACATTTTATCTTACATGTAGAAATAACAAACAAAATTGGACTTGAAAATAGAAGCGAGATTATTAAGGCCTGGGAAGGATGCACATGTAAAAGGTCATATGGATATGATGTGTGCATGATGTACACAAGGACAGTGATAATTGATATATAATTAGTTGATAAATCGCTGTTAATAATATTGAATAATAATAATAAATCGCTGTTAATAATAATGAAATTATCTTTATCATTTTAGTGCAAACAAGTTCCAAAGTGCCATGACATTATGCATAAGAAGGGTATTGTTACATTTTCATTCCTGACAGAGAAAATATTAAGCAAGAACAGCATAGAACAGTAAAGATTATGGAGGGATAGCTTCCTACTTTCTCTGGAGGAGTTACTAGCTGCCTAGACATTTGGGGAAATCTTCACATTCACTGATCAGACAAATTTAAAAATAACTAAGTACTAGCTCTCTACCTATTCTAATCCATTGTCATCAATCACTGGATGTATTAATAAGGAACTTCCATATATTATTTAATTAGATTGTGTAGGGGGAGGGCTTGCACATATCAATGGATCCCAGTCAGAACCAGCATAAAGTCCGTGAATTGTTCACAGGACCTGAGAGATAGGTCCGTGTTTTACTTACTTGTAGAGTGAGAGAATCTCTCCTCTTTCTCAGAAATCTTACAAAGCCTTGAAGCTACAAGACATGGCCCTTGTAGTGGTTTGAATTAGTGTTGGAAACTTAATTTCCAATAACTGCAACATGTTGGGAATGGGGGCCTGATGAGGGAGGATTGGGCCAGATGGGGGTCAGGTAAATGGATTACTGCCTTTATTGCAGGAGTGGGTTCTGGAAGAAGGACTAATTTGATTCCCTTTTTCTGTCTCCCTTTTTACCATGGGATGGCACAGCAATACAGCTGCTGCCTTGTGCTAGTCCCTAGATCTTGGACTTCCTGGCCTCTAAAACTGTGAACCAATAACTTATTTGTCATAAATGACTCCACCTTTTCTGCTTGTCTCAGACATATACTAGTTATTGCAAATAAGGGAAACTACGGAGCCTATGTTTTTTTGGGCCTGGCTTACTTCACTTAATATATTTATTTCCAAGTCTTTCCATTTCATAACAAATGGGGCAATGTCATTCTTTCTGATGGAGGCATAGAATTCCTGTGTCTGTGTGTGTGTGTGTGTGTGTGTGTGTGTGTGTGTGTGTATCACATTTTCTTGATCCATTCATCTACTGACAGGCATCTGGGTTGGTTCCATATCTTAGCTATGGTAAATAATGCTTGATAAACATAGTTGTGCTGGTAGCTTTAATATGGACTTGTTTGTGATTATTTGGGCAAATGCCCAAAAGTGGGATTGCTGGGTCATAGGGGAGCTCTATTTGGAGTCTTTTGAGGAGCCTCCATATTGATTTCCAATGAACCCCAATATAGGAATACAAGTGTTTTTATCTTTATTGCTATTGTTTTCGATGTATTTATAATGTACCATCTGTTTTTTTTGTTACTTTTGTATGTTCTTCCCCCATGGTATGACCCCTGTTATCATTGTATCTGATTCCAGTGCCCTGCATCTTGTATATACATTTTCCTAATTTGGGGAGAGGAAGGGAAATAACAAAATGCTGAACTAAGGATACAGGTTTACCTATTGTAACAATAAGATGTATGAGACACTATGTTGAAAATGAACTTTACAACTTTGGGGTGGGGGTTGGAGGAGTTGGGGAAGTGGGGAGGGAAGGGATGGTAGGGGAAAAACAAAGGAGGAGATAACAATTCTTGATAGGAAATGTACTCATTACCTTACTCATGTAACTGTAACCCATCTGTACAGTATTTTTACAATAAAATATTTTAAAATGACTCCACCTTCGATACTATTTTAAAGCAGCACAAAACATTGACAGTCATGGATATATATATGGAGATGGAGGTAGGAGAGGGAATGTCCTCTCTTTTGTATGGAACTGAAATAAAAGAACAGTTGGGCTAGGAGTTGGTGGCTCACATCTATAATTCTAGCACTTTGGAGATAGAAGTAGGGGTATGGTGAGCTGGAGGGCAGCCTACACTATACAGAACATACCAGACAAGCTTGAGCTACATAGTGAGACCCTTCCTCAAAAACAGCAAAGCAAAAGACCAGTTAAGATGAATGGATTGAGAAAATGTGGTATATATACACAATGGAATTCTATGCCTCCATCAGAAAGAATGACATTGCCCCATTTGTTAGGAAATGGAAAGACTTGGAAAAAATTATATTAAGTGAAGTAAGCCAGGCCCAAAGAAACATAGGTCCCATGGTTTCCCCTATTTGCAATAACTAGTATATGTCTGAGACAAGCAGAAAAGGTCAGATAAGTTGATGTTAGGCAAAATGAACCCCAAGATAAATATTCAAATGTTTTTTCTTTCATGTGATTGTTTTTAACATATTTATAAGATAAATTTCTTTGTATGTCCCTCCCCCATGATATAACCCCTGCTTTCATTGTATTTGATGTTAGTATAATTTGTGGAGGGGAAGGGAAAAAACAAATCATTTAACTAGGGATACAGGTGGACCCATTGCAACAATGAGATGTACAAGTCCTTATGTTGAAAAACGAACTTTACAACTTTGGCCGTGGGGGGGAGAGGGGGAGGGAGACATGGGGGGCAGGGGGAGGGGAGATAGGAAGGGATGGGAAGGGGAAACAAAGGAGGAGGCAACAATGTTTGATAAGAAATGTACTCATTACCTTACCCATGTAATTGTAACTCCTCTGTACAGTATTTTCACAATAAAAAAAAGAATCCACTCATTTCAACAATTACCATTAAAGTTTGGAAAAGTGTTTACAAGTTTCAAAATTAACTATTTTTTAAAAAGCAAAGTTCATATAGGAAGTGGTAGAATACTCATAGGAAGATAGAATCATATGGCATAAAGAAATTTTATTTTTAATTGCTTAAAAATGTATGTTTTATTTTGTATTTCCATGTGTATTAATAGTATTATGTGTACACTCTCACATACGTGTCTACGCCTGAATCTGTTGATACATATACAATGACAAGACAAAAGGTTTGTCTTTAAAATAGTTGAGAGTTGAGATGGAATATAAGACAATAGATAATCAATAATTGTGGAAGCTGGATTTAAGATACATGCAATCAAGTCAATAATATCAAGCATGGCAAGAATCGTTGCCTCTTCTTCTTCTTCTTCTTCTTCTTCTTCTTCTTCTTCTTCTTCTTCTTCTTCTTCTTCTTCTTCTTCTTCTTCTTCTTCTTCTTCTTCTTCTTCTTCTTCTTCTTCTTCTTCTTCTTCTCCTTCTTCTTCTTCTCCTTCTTCTTCTTCTCCTCCTTCTCCTTCTCCTTCTCCTTCTCCTTCTCCTTCTCCTTCTGCTTCTCCTTCTCCTTCTCCTTCTCCTTCTCCTTCTCCTTCTCCTTCTCCTTCTCCTTCTTCTCCTTCTTCTCCTTCTTCTCCTTCTTCTTCTTGAATTACCATGGCACTCTGTTACTATCTATTTGCTACACATATCTGCTTACTAGTGATGTATTTATTAGTCTGTTTTTTCATCTTTTTTATGGTTTACCCTCAATCTCTCATAGGATCTTTTATTCACACCATATGCCAAGAACATGTCTGATGATAGGCTGTCAATAAACATGTGTGGAAAGAACAGTAGATGTTTAGCACATACCTATTGAATTGAAAGCAGTGATTTCATAACAAGTGACAGAATAAATTCTTAGTTCTTGATCCAAGTAATTATGTTTTATTTTGAGAGATTATAAGGAATATTTACCATTATTCAACAGTACACATGAATTTTGACAACACAAGATACTTTGGGGATACTTCTGTTAGGTCAAGGTTTATTTTTACCCTTTTATTTTGTTTGGGGAAGGACAGGTTCAAGTGTCTGTGAAAATAACACTTAGTACTTATTTCTTTCTTTCTTTATTCCATTATCTGTCTCTAAGTCTTTTACTTGGAGTCTTTGTGCACACAGCTGTAGAAATAGACTTGCTTTCAATTAAATGGAACCTTGCCCGTCATAAGGCTCTGAACAGTCTTGCGTGGTACCTGCAGCAATAAAATCGGAGAGAGATAACGTGCCAAATTTTAATCACTTGTTGCCTTGTTACATATTCAGTGTGGAGCTGTTGTTAGTAAAAGGGTGGTATTGTCAGTTAAGCCATGGAATTGCTCAGGGAGTGATTTTACACTAGGGAATGGTTATAATCTTGTGTAAAAATAGAATCTCAGGTTAAAGTGAAAAGATCTGGTCAACAAACTTGATGAAAGCGGATCTCACCAGAAATGATTTTAATGTGTGTGTATGTATTGAAACTCATGGAGAAGTTTTCATTTTTTATTTTTTTATTTTTTGTCCAAGTATACAAAAGGAAACAATCATTGTGTCAACTGCTATGCACATGAACGGAAGCCTTTAGAAAATGGTTATCTGAATCTTCAAGATGCTTATTAGTTTTCTTTGTTTTTTCCCCCTGCTTTCACTGTATTTGATGTTGGTATAATTTGTGGAGGGGAAGGGAAAAAACAAATCGTTTAAATAGGGATACAGGTGGACCCATTGCAACAATGAGATGTACAAGTCCTTATGTCGAAAAATGAACTTTACAACTTTGGCGGGGGGTGCGGTGGGGGGGAGATGGGAAGGGATAGGAAGGGGAAACAAAGAAGGAGGCAACAATGCTTGATAAGAAATGTATTCATTACCTTGCCCATGTAATTGTACACTTCTGTATGGTATTTTCACAATAATAAAAAAGATGCTTATTAGTTTTCTTTAGTGATATTGGACAGATTTTTTTGTTGTTACTCATGAAGCTAGGAGTTGTTGAGACATATGAAATGATTAGGAAATGTATAGATACTACTAATTCTGTAGCGTATAAAAATTAGGAGTCCTGGGCACTGTAATCCCTTGGAAGAATTCACATTTGTAGACTCTCCCTATTTTTCTTCCTAATCTTTATTCCTTAAAATAGGAGCCATCTCTTGATTCAGTGTGAAGTCAATCCAGCTTTCTGTGTGTCAGGATCTGTCTCTTTTTATATAAGCTACTTGCTGAAGAGCACAGGGTAAGTGAGCATTTCATCAAGTTCATGGAATCTGCTATTTGCAGAATTCTTCTTGTGACTCATCATTATAGTTTGTAGTCTCATAGCTCATGCACCTATAAGAGAAAGACAGCTTAACAAGATAAAAGCACAAAATTGTGTTGAAATTTTAGGTGAACCAGTCTTCCAAAACGAAGATCCAAAGAATAGGTAAATGTGTGCCGTTCTATGTAATTTTGATGAAGAGGAGAAGGGGGATATATAGAGGGTAGGATCTAATCATAAACTGGGGAGGGGCCTAGCTAGGCCTGATGGTTCAGATTCTCCTCTGTGGCTCAGAGATATGTATGACCCTTTCCTCTGAGTTTGAGAGGACAGCTCATAAAGGTGGGTTTTATGATCTCCTTCAGGGGAGAAAGGTATTGGAAAGTTAAGAGGCACCTTCTTACTTCTGCTGTTTCTCAAGTGTTAAAGGTTACCACGTTTGGGACAGGGTGTTCTTAGGCCTTTTACTCTGTCTTCTTGTTGTTTGGGTCTATGACAGAATTCATTGCGAATCTAGCTTTCTCTTTTTTATACTCTGTAGTGAGTTGTACAGGATGTTTTCAGCACACTGCTGATAAAACATTGACCTGCCTTTAGTTTTTAGTTATTAGAGACTGCTGAGCAAGATTTTGAGGCACTTTATCAGGCTATTCCAATTTTTAAAACCTACTGGTTTCACCACAAAGGTTTTAACTTGTAGGTAAAACTCCCAGGGAAGTTAGACTCTCTTTTCTGTCTTTGCTATGTCACATATATGGTGTATTTAAGCTGTCTTACATACTCACAGAAAGCAAATGTGTCTGTCATTTCCTAAGTTTGTTTCTAGCTTGAACTACAACATGACAGGACTATTCACAAATTGAAACTCCAAGTTGTAAAAATTGCTTCCCATGCCACCCCGGGCTGGCTGTTAAGTACGGGCCAACATTCTACTCCATTTACCTCAGAAAGTGCTAGATTTTCATGGCCTGTGCTTATTTTGATGTGTCTCTCCTATTAACTCATCAATTTAAAAATATTTAGAGTATGAAGCTCACAGTAGAAGATAAAAATCACAACATTCTTAAGAGACATAGATATTCCTTGCTTTCTAGGAATCCTCCCATTGTTAGAAATGTTCTGATCACATAAAATCATATTTATTGAATTGAACTCCAGGAAATGGAAACAACAGGTTTTTTTTCTTTGTTTTTGTTTTCTTCTTCTTTTGTCTTGTTTGTTCATTTATCTGCCTTTGTGAGGGAAGGGGGCACAGAAATGGAAAGACAAAGGGTGAATAAATGCAGCAGTGGTACTTACTAGACACTATGTTGAAAATGAACCATACAGCTTATGAATGAGCACGGGAGGGAAAGAACTGTGGGAGAGCAAAGGAAGGGGTGACATTGTTTAAAAAGAAATGTACTCTCTATCTGACTTATGTAACTGCAACCCATCTGTATACTACAATATATAATATTATAATAATATTATATATTATAATAACAATAGCAATGCACAAGTGGTTTTACTTTTCTTGTTGTTTTTATGTACTTATAATGTACCATGTGATTTTTTTTGTTTCTTTTGTATGTTCTTCCCCCAAATTATAACCCCTGTTTCCATTGTATTTGATTCTGATATCCTGAATCTTTTTTTTTTTTGTTTATCACAGCTTTATTCACCATAGCTAAGATATGGAACCAACCTAGATGTCCCTCAGTGATTAACAGATTAAAAAAAACCTGATATATATATATATATATATATATATATACATATATATATCAGGTTTATATATTTTTATTGTATTCTTTTTTATATTTTTTCTTTTTTTATTGTGAAAATACCTTACAGAGGGGTTACAATTACATGGGCAAGGTAATGAGTACATTTCTTTTTTTTTTAAATTTAATTTAATTTTATTTGAGAACATACTGTACAGAGGGGCTACAATTAAATGGGCAGGATAATGCATACATTTCTTACCAAGCATTGCAGCCTCCTCCTTTGTTTACCCTTCACCTCCCTTCCCAGCCTCCCCCCTCCCCCCACCCAATTATACCCCCCTCCCCCCCCACACCGACATTGTAAAGTTGGTTTTTTTTTTTTTAATTTAATTTAATTTTATTTGAGAACATACTGTACAGAGGTGCTACAATTACATGGGCAGGATAATGCATACATTTCTTACCAAGCATTGCAGCCTCCTCCTTTGTTTACCCTTCACCTCCCTTCCCCGCCTCCCCCTCCCCCCACCCAATTATTACCCCCCCCCCACCCAATTATACCCCCCCCCACCGACATTGTTAAGCTGGTTTTGACATGACATTTTGTACTTCTCATTGTTGCAACAGGTCCACCTGAATCCTTAAACGACTTGTTTGTCCCCATCTCCTCCACATGTTATACTGACATCAAATATAGTGAAAGCGGGGGTTACACTGTGGGGGAGGGACATACAAAGCAACAAAGAAATAATCTTATAAATGTGTTAGAAACACATGCATGAAAGAAACGAAAACATTAAAATACATATTTAAGGGTTCATTTTCCTAACATCACATTATCTGACCTTTTCCGCTTGACTCATACCTATACTAGATATTGTAAATAAGGGAAACCATGGGACCCATGCTTCTTTGGGCCTGGCTTACTTCACTTAATATAATTTTTTCCAAACCTTTCCATTTCCTAACAAATGGGGAAATGTCATTCTTTCTGATGGAGGCATAGAATTCCATTGTGTATATATACCACATTTTCTTGATCCATTCATCTACTGAGGGGCATCTGGGTTGTTTCCATATCTTAGATATGGTAAATAATGCTGCAATAAACATAGTTGTGCTGGTAGCTTTAGTGTGGTCTTGTTTGTAAACATTTGGGTAAATGCCCAAAAGTGGGATTGCTGGATCATAGGGGAGATCTATGTGAAGTCTTTTGAGGAACCTCCATACTGCTTTCCAAAGTGGTTGAACAAGTTTACATTCCCACCAACAATGAAGTAAAGTTCCTTTCTGTCCACATCCCCTCCAGCATCTGTTGTTGTTAGAGTTCTTGATTTTTGCTGTTCTAACTGGAGTGAGGTGATATCTCAATGTTGTTTTGATTTGCATTTCTTTTATGGCTAGGGATGTTGAACATTTCTTCATGTGTCTATTGGCCATCCTTCTTTCTTCTTCAGAGAAGCTTCTCTTTAAGTCTTTCGCACACTTATTTATTGGGCAGTTGTTTCTTTGAGGATTTGTTGTTGGGTGGTTTAATTTTTTGAGTTCCAAGTATATTTTAGATATGAGACCCTTGTCCGTTATATGGCTAGTAAAGATCTTCTCCCAATCGGTGGGCTTTCTATTCATCTTGCTAGCTATGTCATTTGCCCTGCAGAAGCTCTGCAACCTTATGCAATCCCATTTGTCCAACCTTTCTTTGATTTGTTGTGCTTCCGGGTCTCTATTCAGAAAATTTCGGCCTGAGCCAAGGAGACCTAGGGTTTCTCCTATTTCATCCTGTAATGTTTTCAGAGTGTCTGCTTTGAGTTCAAGGTCTTTGATCCATTTGGAGTTGATTCTGGTGCAGGGTGATATATAAGGATCTAGCTTTAGTTTTCTACATGTAGTTAACCAATTTTGCCAGCACCATTTAATGAAGAGGCTGTCTTTCTTCCATTCTATTGTTTTAGCTTCCTTATCGAAGATTAGATGGCTATAGGTCTGTAGGTTCATTTCTGGGTTTTCAATTCTATTCCATTGGTCCTGAGGTCTGTTCTTATGCCAATACCAAGCTGTTTTGATTACTATGGCTTTATAGTAGAGTTTGAAATTTGGTATTGATATTCCTCCAGCAGTGTTCTTTCCGTTGAGGAGCGTTTTTGCTATTCGGGGTCTTTTATTGTTCCATATGAATTTTTGGATTGCCTCTTCTATTTCCTTGAAGAATGAGGGTGGAATTTTGATAGGTATCGCGTTGAATTTGTAGATAGCCTTGGGAAGTATTGCCATTTTCACGATGTTAATCTTGCCAATCCAGGAGCATGGGAGGTTTTGCCATTTTTTAAGTTCTGTGTTGATTTCCTTTTTCAAGATTTTAAAGTTTTCGTCATAGAGGTCCTTCACTTCTTTGGTTAAGTTAATTCTTAAGTATTTTATTTTTTGTGGGGCTATTACAAATGGAGTTGCTTTCCTAATTTCAGCCACACTTTTCTCATTGTTGGCATATAGAAAAGCCATTGATTTTTGGGGGTTAATTTTATAACCTGCTACTTTGCCAAAGTTTTGAATCAGCTTGAGTAATTTGGGAGTGGAGTCTATGGGATTCTTTAAATACAAGATCATGTCATCTGCAAAGAGGGAGAGTTTTATTTCTTCTTTCCCTATTTGGATCCCCTTTATGTCTGCATCTTGTCTTATTGCTGTAGCTAGGCATTCTAATACTAGATTGAAGAGAAGTGGACAGAGTGGGCATCCTTGTCTTGTTCCTGAGTTAAGAGGAAATGGCTTTAGTTTTTCACCATTGAGTATAATGCTGGCTGTAGGTTTGTCATATACAGCCTTTATTGTATTGAGGAATGATCCATGGATTCCTAATTTTTCCAGAACCTTCATCATAAAGGGGTGTTGGATCTTGTCAAATGCTTTTTCTGCATCTATTGAGATAACCATGTGGTTCTTATTCTTGCTCCTGTTGATGTGATGAATAATATTAATTGATTTGCATATATTGAACCAGCTTTACATCTCTGAAATGAATCCTGTTTGATCATGGTGTATGATTTTTTGGATGAATTGTTGAAGTCGATTGGCCAAAATTTTGTTGAGAAGTTTTGCATCAATGTTCATCAAAGAAATGGGTCTATAGTTCTCTTTCTTTGATGAGTCCCTGCCTGGTTTTGGGATGAGGGTTATGATGGCTTCATAGAATGTGCTCGGTAGTGAGCTTTCTCTTTCAATTTCATTGAAGAGTTGGAGGAGTACTGGTGTGAGCTCTGCTTTGAAGGCCTTGTAAAATTCCGCTGTAAAACCATCTGGTCCTAGACTTTTCTTAGCTGGGAGGTCTCTTATTGCTGTTTCTATTTCAATGCTTGATATGGGCCTGTTAAGCTGGTTTAACTCATCTTGGTTTAGTTTTGGCATGTCAATATTTGCTAGGAAAAGGTCCATTTCTGTCAAGTTCTCAAACTTATTAGCATAAAGTTTTGAGAACTATTTCGTTATAATGTTCTGAATCTTGGTTGTTTCCGTGGTGATGTTTCCATTCTCATCTCTGAGTTTATTAATTTGGGTGTGTTCTCTCCTTTTTCTGATTAGATTTGCTAAGGGTCTGTCAATTTTGTTAAGTTTTTCGAAGAACCAACTCTTTGTTTTGTTGATTCTTTCTATAGTTTTTTTGGATTCTAATTCATTTAATTCTGATTTAATTTTGATTATTTCTTTCCGTCTACTGGATTGGGGTTTATCTTGCTGCTCTTTTTCAAGGAGGTTTAGATGTGTCATTAAATTGTTAGTTTCCGATCTCTCCAATTTGTTGATGTAGGAGCTCAGAGCTATAAACTTGCCTCTGAGTACTGCCTTTGCTGTGTCCCAGAGGAGCTGGTAATTTGTGTGTTCATTTTTGTTGAATAGCATGAACATTTGAATTTCCTTTCTAATCTCTTCCATGACCCACTCATGATTCAGCAGTGTGTTGTTCAGCCTCCATGTGATACCGGACTTTCTTTGGTGGCTTTTGGTGTTGAGTTCTAATTTTATTCCCTTGTGGTCAGAGAGAATGCAAGGTATAACTTCAATGTTTCTGAATTTAGACAAGTTTGCTTTGTGGCCTAAAATGTGGTCTATTTTAGAAAACGTTCCATGTGCTGCTGAGAAGAACGTGTATTCTGATGCTGCTGGGTGAAATGTTCGGTAAATGTCTGTTAAGTCTAGTTGATCTATGCAGCTGTTTAGATCTGCGGTTTCTCTGTTGAGTTTTTGCCGAGTTGATCTATCTAGTGGGGAGAGTGGTGTGTTAAAATCCCCAACAATTAATGTCTTTGGATCTATCTGGGATTTGAGGGAAAGTAGTGTTTCTTTGATAAATTTGGGTGCTCCATTGTTTGGCGAATAGATATTTAGAATTGTAATATCCTCCTGAAGGAGAGATCCTTTAATTAGTATGTAGCGACCTTCTTTATCTCTTCTCATGAATTTTAATTTGAAGTCTATTTTATCTGATATTAGGATTGCAACTCCCGCCTGTTTATGAGGGCCGTTTGCTTGGTAGATTTTGTTCCAGCCTTTAACCTTGAAGATGTGTTTGTTTTTACGGGCAAGATGTGACTCCTGCAGGCAGCAGATAGAAGGGTCTTGTTTTTTAATCCAACTAGACAGTCTATGTGGCTTAATTGGAGAGTTCAGTCCGTTAACGTTAAGAGGTATTTGGGAGTTCCTGCCATGTTATCCACCTTCCTGGGGGCTGCGAAAACTGGGTTCTTCCTAAGGTTCTTGGATTTTCAGTTTGGGTGCAGTTTCTTGGCCTTTGTTGCGTTCTTGTTGGTTTTCTATGTGTAGGACATCTTTAAGAATCTTTTGTAGGGCTGGTTTGGTGGAGATGTATTGTTTCAATTTTTCTTTGCTATGGAAGGTTTTTATTTGGCCTTCAGTTATGAAGGAGAGTTTAGCTGGGTACAGTATTCTTGGTTGATAGTTGTTTGTTTTTAGGGCATGGCATACCTCATTCCAGGCTCTTCTTGCTTTGATTGTCTCTGCTGAGAAATCTGAGGTGATTCTAATTGGTTTCCCTTTATAGGTGATTGCCCTTTTCTCCTTGACAGCTTTAAGGATCTTTTCCTTGGTCTGGGTTGATCCTGTGTGGAGTATAATGTGACGGTGGGATGTCCTATTCTGGTCTGGTCTATTTGGGGTTCTAAAAGCTTCTTGTATCTGAATAGGCCTATCTTTTTGTATGTTTGGGAAGTTCTCTGCTAGGATCCTGTTAAACAAATTTCCTAGACCATTAACTTCTGTTTCTAGGTGCTCCTCTACACCCATTATCCTTAGATTGGGCCTTCTGATGGTGTCTTCCAGGTGTTGGATAGACCTATCATATTTCTTGGACTTGTCTTGGATGGTTGTATGTTCTTTCTCTATAATACCTAGGCTGTCTTCAATCCCTGAGATTCAATCTTCTGCATGGTCTAACCTGCTGTCAAGACTCTACTTTGTTTTTTATCTCTTTTCCTTCTAATTGGTCAGCTTTGATGGCTTCAAGTTCTTTGTTGAAGCTCTGTTTTAGGTCTTGTATGAATTTCTTTACTTCCTTAATTTGGTGGTCAGTGTTTGTTCTCAAATCACTTAGTTGATTGGTTATGGTTTCTTTGGACTCCCATTCCTTCTGTTGGGTTCCATTCAGCATTCCCTTTGTGGTCTCCCTGGCTTCCTTCAGCTCTTTGTTAATGGATTCCATGAATGACTTTAGTGATCTTTGTGTATTCTCTACCTGTTCTCTCAATTCCTGAATTACTCTTTGATTAGCTTCCTCCCGTCTGTGGGATTCCTGCAGTTCTCTTTCTTCCCGTTCGTGGGATTCCTGCAGTTCTCTTTGAGTGTTCTCTGCCTGCTCACGCCATTCCTCCCTTTCTCTTTGAGTATTCTCAAGTTGTTCACGCAAATCCTGTATCAGTTTTTGAGTAGCTTCCTCACGCTTATGATATTCCTGTATAAACTTCTGGGATGCCTCCTCTCTGTCCCTATCACGCTCATACAGAGTCCTTTGTACATTGTCAAACTTCTCATTTATCATGTTTGCTAGTAGTGTTTGTAGAGCTATTTGGGAACTCTCCTCTGGATTATTCTTTATCTGTTCTAATCCCTGATTATCAAGATTGGGAATTGAGATACCCGAATTTGCCATTTTTCTTGTGTTTTTCCGGCTTACTCGGCCCATTTGAGATGAAGATTGCACCAGTTTTGTGCTAGAACACTATCTTTAGGCAACCATCAACCAAAGTTTGCGTTTGTACAGTCAATAGTCTACAGATACAATCTAGTTCAACAAATACATCTATTCAACATCAAACGACTATATGTTAAAGGACTTCGAACCGCAGAAAAGAATTTGGAAAACCAGAAATTATTAGGATTAGGGAGAGATGTGGGTAAAAAATAGGAATAGATTGGTGTGGGGAGGCACAGGGAGAGTTAACTATGTCCTAATTACAATGCAGGAAATGGGTTGGGTAGGATGCAAGTAGAGAGAGAGAGAAAAAGAAGAGACGGAAAGGGGAATGAAGAGAGACCAGAAAAAAAATAGAAACGTAAAAATTAATGTTTTTATAGAGGTTAAAAGACCGTCTATTTAGAGAGGAATGTGAATATGTTCAGAGAAGGGGAGGGACATAGAGGAGATGTGAAAAACTTTAAGGATGGGAAAGGGAGAAGAAAAGATCAGAAGTTCAGTAGAGCTAGACAAAAAACAAAAAGATAATTAAGAAAGAAAGAAAAAGAGAAAGAAGACAAGAAAAGAAAGGAAAACGCTCATTCACATATTCCTAAAATAAAAATTATAAGATGAGAAAAAAAAAGTTACTGGAAAACAATTATTTTTTCAGAAGAGGCAAAAATTAAAGATTAATAAAAGTTTTAGAAGGGAAAAAAATTTATATATATATATATATAAGGTAACAAAAAACAATAAACAAGCAAAAAAAGGAAAAGAAGAAGAAGAAAAAAAAAAGAAAAAAAGAAAAAAAAGTCTTTTGATTTTTTTTTTTGGGGGGGAGGAGGAGTGGGAAGAATCCTGTATCTCCCTTTTGTCTGTAACCAGTCTCTTGTTGGAGTCTCTGGTCAGCTTGAGGTCCTGTGGCTTGATTGGTTTCTTAAGTAGGTTGTTTGGAAGAGGCAGAAAAATGCTCTGCTTTACCCAAGATTTTGAGATCCCCCTCCCAGGTTAGTTTTCTGGGAGGGTGATCTGCTTTGAGAATCACAAAAGAGGGGGATGTGGTGATGAGGCTAGGTTCTGGGTAGAGTTGAGGCCTTTCAACAAACAGTAGCTTTTCCCTGGGGCTATTTTGTGATAAAGCTCACAGCGCCCACCTGGAGCCATTCTCAGGGTTTCTGTTTTTCAATTGATTGTGGTGGCTGCTAGAGGGAGGGGCAGCCTCTGGCTCTGGTTACCCAGTGAGGTGAGGCACTCCAATGGCTGGCGCCTGAGCTGGGTGACTTTTCCCTGGATGGTGCTGAGTCTGGCAGGTCACTTCGCCGTTAAGTTCTTGTGACCTGCTAAATGACTCGTTTTATTCCAAGGCCTGAGCTGGAGCTAGCAGCTCCTCCGAGCTTTGTAGGTATCCAAGATGGAGATCACCGGTGCTGTGGGGGGAGGGGTAGCCTTCCCTCCTCTGCTTCCTGAGAAGGAGTGAGGATGTCGGGCTTGTACTCACGCCGAGTCTTGGATCCTGGGTCGTCTCTGGTCTGCAAACAGCAGGATGAAGATTTCCGCTCCTTGTTGGTTCTTGTTGGTGTTGAGTAGAATCCGCTCGTCCGCTGCGTCTGGCTCCTTCGTCATGGACTCTCTGTGTCTCAGGTATGACCCAAGGGTCGCTGCCGCGACCCTGCCGCCACAGCGGCAGCTGATGTGTTTCCTTGGCTTCCCCTCTCTTGTCTAACTCTCTGTCCTGTGATGGCACACTTGGTGTGATTCTCTGGCTTAGGACTGTTCACTGGAACTCTAAAACTGCTTTCTATGCGAGAGCTTGTTCAGATTCCAGCTTCTCCTCCACCATCATGAGTACATTTCTTCTGATATCCTGAATCTTATCTATATATTTTTTAATTTGGGGAGGGGAAGGGAAATAACAAAATGGTGAAATAAGGATTTTTTTAGGATTTGACCTTTTTTATATTTTTTGTATTGCAAAGATACTGTATAGAGGGATTACAGTTACATGAGTAAGGTAATGAATATATTTCCTATCCAGCATTGTTACCTCCTCCTTTGTTTTTCCCCTACAGTCCCTTCCCTGTAAGTTGATGTTGTCCTACTGAGTCAAATACCCAGCCTTGTTTCTCATGGGTTATTTTTAGGATTAAAGTCTTGCTTAGATGCATGTATCTGGACTTAAGTATGACTTCTTTAGGCTTCCTATACTTGCTAGGATCATAAATAAGTACATGCTATGGCATCCAACTACTTTCCATGGAGATGAAGTCATGGAGACTTTTCTGTGTGGGCTTGCTCAGACCCTTGATTCTCCCAATTTCAGCTTCCCATGTAGTTTAAGATGGTGTAGCATGTAACCCCTCTGTACGGTATTTTCACAATTAAAATAAAAAATATGGTATAGCAGGGGAGGGGAGGGTCTCATGAACTTTAATGCCCCGAGTGGCCTCAAATCACAATCTTGCCATTTTCAGACTCTCATTGAAAAGTTGTGAAAGATTATCTTTTTTCATGGAATTGGTCAGTTTTACTTAATTTGTCATTTTTTAAATATAGTTCTTTAGACTTTTTGTGGTTCTTTTGATGTACCAATGGTTTGTAGTTATATTCAATTTGTCATTCCTGACAGTCCTAGATTTTATTTTCCCTTTCTAGATCTGAAAGGTTAACTAGGCTTGATGATTTTACTGATTCTAAAAAAAAAATACCTTGAACTGGGAATGTGGCTTAGTGGTAGAGTGCTTGTCTAGCATGCATGAAGCCCTGGGATCAATTCCTCAGTACCACATAAGCAGAACAAGACAGAAGTGGTGCTATGGCTCAACTGGTAGAGTGCTAGCGTTGAGCAAAAGAAGCTCAGGGACAGTGCCCAGGTCCTGAGTTCAAGCCTGGAAAAGAAAAGAAAAAAAACAGAAAAAGTCAGGCTTTGTTCTGATGCCTTACTCTTATCATTCAGCTGTTTAGAATTTCATTGATATGTTTATTTTTCCCATCCTTTTTCTTGTTTAGAAATTATATATCTTTTGTTCCATTTAAAGTATGCTGTTTAGGCCTACACGTTTGTAGGCTTCCACACTGATACTTTATATTTTATTTTCATGTTTATTAATATATAGTTGATTGATGAAGTCGTGTATATTTGCATAATGCAAGTGTTTAATAAATGTGTATATTTTGATATGCTTAAGTCAAATGAAATAATGTATCATATAACATTCCATATTATACTATCTTACATATTTATTACTACTTTTTTGTAACAACACAATAGATCTCACCACAATTCCATTTTTAGGCATGAAATGCAATATTATTAACTGTAGACATCATGCTTTGCAGTAAAGCTTCATCTTTACAGTTGGTTTCCAGTTTAATTCTTTTGTTGTTTACAAACCACATGGCATTTGATTTTTATCCTTTTGAATTTGTTTGGGATTGTTTTATACTGAGAATATAGTCTATCTTGATATCCACTCCTTGGACATGTAAAGAAAATGAGGAATGGTTTTGGTGGAATCTTTATAATCATTGAGTCTCTGTTGGTAAATGATATTGCTAATTTCTTTTGTATTTGAACATCTAAATCTACTCAGTCATTATTGTGCTTTTATGCTAATGCCTAAGCTTCTTTGAAGAGGAACAAAAATGAAAGCTAAATGTAGATTTTTATGCATTCAGTACTGACAAATATGAATTAAAGCAGTTGTAGCTGAATGACATGAGTACTCTGAAGATTCTGTGTGACATTTTGTATACAAGATACATACTTCTGCCCAAGGATCAATGTTTCAAAATTAACCCCTAAAAGAGTAAAACCCAGTGCTAGTAACATTGTTTCCATTCTCAAAGCGTGGAGCAGCATTCAGCAACAATTTAGGCATCTAAACAAGATATAAAACACATTATTATTCACTGGTTGAAGGTGTTTAGAATATTTTGTCTTTGACTTCAACTTCTTATAATGCTTAACATATCTATAAAAAGACATTTTTATTTATTTTGAAATATTTTGAAATAGTTGCAGATTTAAACTTTCACTTGTCTTGATGTGTCTATTATTTTTGTCTATTAATTTAAAGCCATTAGTTACCAATATATTTGATGACATGAAAAGAAGTAAAGGAGAACCAGCAGATAATTTTAAGTAACAGCTCTTCATTTGTGCCAGTTCATTTCTCAGGATAACTTTCAAAGTTACTATACTAGACAGAATGTCAACGCAATAACAAATGAACCAGTACAAATGAAATTTCAGAAAAATAAGTTTTTGCTGGAGTCATGGCCCTACACCTTACCCCAGTGGTATGGCTTCTGGAATCTACTCTAATGTTATTCTTTTGCTTTGTTTGTGTAGTTCATCCCATAAATGACTTTCCTTTACTTTCTGATTAATTCTAAATTTTGTAAATTTTCCATACTCATTTTTCTACTATTCTTATCTACCTAGTATCTTATAAAATGTTAGTTTTAATTTGAAAATCAGCAGGGGCTATTCTTAATCCATATTCCCTAAAGTGATGCAGACAGGATTTAAGTCACAGAGTATAATGTTATAAGTTTGCATGATACTATGTGAAAATTGGGGATGGTGAAGGAACAGAATTCGAAACCTTGATCTGAGTAGCATCATGTATTTACAAACCAAATTAATTACTCTAGGAAAAAAAATACACACACATAGTAACATAGGAAGAAAGTGTTTCCTTGAGGGGAAAATTAGCTCATTATGGTATAAATATTTCAGCAAAAACACCATGGCATTCTTTGAAAGTGAAATCATGAATAGATGTAAACTAATATTTCCATAATTATTGATGCTGTGTTCACAGTATGTGTATTTTTCTTGGCCTCAAGGGTTTTCCCACTAAATAAAGTTCATTCCTTTTGACAAGAATTACAGAAAGAACATGAGGTTATTTTTGGGATGTGTGCTTGACAAGTTCACACAATGTACAGTTCAGAGTTCAAAGTTGACATCACAACACTGGTTTGCTTGACAAGTTCTCTCTGGCAAATAGCCTAGTAAAATTCTGGTACATTTCCACGCATCCCATCTGATATTCAAAAATCATTCATCAACTAGGACTAACAAGTCATTCTAAAGGTATTTAGATGACTATTAGCTTTGTTGGAATGTTAGGGATACATTTAATTGAAAACTCAAATATGTACTCTTGCCTAAATTTGAAAATAAAACATACGTTACACTTATATCTGTGAGAATATGAAATATCTTAGAAAATTATATAATTGTCAAGATATAGAAATTAGTATGCATTTATGCAATATGACATGTATATAGTATAAATGGAAACTTTTCAGAAATGTTTGTTTAACTTCATTTAAAAACATATTTCTCTAGCATTTGAAATGTGCCATCCATGTTGTTCATTTGTTCATTGTTCGGTGGATATGGTACTGAAACTTGTTGTCATTTTGAACTATAAACTCAGCTCTTTTGAAATCTTACACATTTGCTTTGCTTTCATCCATGTCCCTCACTTTCTCTCTTACCCTTTCCTCCTTTCTTATTTTTCCCCTTCTTTTTATTTTCTCCCCTGGTCTTTCCCCTTTCTTCTTCTTTCTCCTCTCTCTCTTCTATTTTTCATAGCATGTTTGGGGAAACTATTGCTTAGGGGCGGTTTTCTCTTTCAAGCTAATTCCCTGTTTCAGTGGCATCTGCTTGGGAATGTGGAAAAGTTGTATGTGGGATTTTTTGAGATGAACTTGTCTGGAACTTCACAGAGATCTTCTTCACCTAGAAGTTTGACCATTACCTCTACTATTTGAACTTTGCTGCTAGCAGCTTAGTCACCACTAAATAGTACTGACATTATGCCTAAAAATTATTTTCCAGTGGCTTGTTCCTCTAATGAGCATCCGATGTGCTGCTAGCATTATTCCTATGGCCATTTTTTATGTACTATTCAGCCTAGCTTATTGTTCTCTATGCTAGTGCATGGGGAACACATGAAGATAGCGACATTTTCTGAATACTATGGCCCAGAATTGTACCTAGTTCACAAAAAGAACACATGAGTATGACTTGAATGCATGAATTTTAAAAAAAATCTCATTTTTAGGTATAGTTAGGAATAACTGAAAAAGAAAAATAAATATAGGAGGTAATTTATGATGGTAGAATATTAGGGATGAGCACTTCTTCCTCTCAGGAGTGAGCCAGGGCACTGGCTTATCTTTAATGGAAGTCAGCTCCTACCTTCTTTGTGTGTTTTCCTAATAGAACACTCAATGAGTTTGTCCACTGTCAAAGAATAACAACTCTCATCTGAGGAGATTTCAAACAAGATACATTTGCCATGTGGCATAGTAAGAATTGAGCAGTTATTTTTCTGTAGCTATTGTCCTTATTTTGGTTCATCTGTTCTGAATTATGAAGAATCATAGAGAAAAGGGCTTATAAAGAGATAAAATTTTGCGTTTGCTCCTAAGATGATATATCTTGGAAACCATGGAGATGCTATATACTGGAGTGGTTAAGGAAAGTGTTTTATGTATGTGTGTGTATAACTCGTTTTTCTGAATGTGTTATAAATAACACATATCATTGTTTAGCATTATATCTTTTGAAAGCTTTTCCATAGAATACCTAAGTTTTGCTTTTAGGAATACAATAAAAGAAAGAAATATTAATGGAAAAATAAAAATGACCATTTTAAAGCTGGGTCCTCATAGCTTATGTCTGTAATACTTGGTATATACTTAGGAGACTGAGATCCAGAGGACTGAGACTTAAAACCAGCCTGGGAAGAAAAATCCATGAGAATCCATCTCCAAGATAGCACAAAGCAAGCCTAGAGGCATGACTCAGTGATAGGGTGCCAGACAAACAAGCAAGCCAAGCAGCCATGGGGGACTGAGTTCAAACCTCCATAACAGAAAAAAAGACTACGTTAGCCTTAAAAACTGATGTTTCAAAATCTGCCATTTTTAGTTTCTGAAAATTTTAAATTTATTCTTCAGAGAAAATCACAACAAATGGTTTGATGGGTTGAAACAGTTCCTTGTCATTAATTTAAATTATATCAAGAATTCCAACTTTAGCAAATACATCTCATGATTTCATATGACATACAGTTTTTAACTAGAACCATAAGTATGGACAATTTGATTAACAACTTTATGTAATGTAAAAAAATACATAATCAGTGATTTCATTTGCCGTTAGAGTAATTTTGTCATTAATGCAAGGTAAAAGAAGACATTCATTTTTTGTCATTTTGCCAGTTCATTCTTCTTTTTGAATGTTTTTATTATTTTTAAATAGTTGTACAAAGGCGTTTCCATTCAATGAAGTAGTTAATGGATACAGTGTATCTTGATTAATATCATCCCTCCCAACATTCTCACCCATCTCTCCCAACATACCCCTTCCCTTATCTATCTTAACTTTTGGTTTTGTGTGGAAATTTTTTGCCATTTAACAAAACACTTCATGTGTACAATACATCTTGCTCTGTGCCACCACTTCATATCTCCCCCCCACTTCGACTCACCCCTTCCCTTAGATTTCTCAGTTCTGTGGTCTATACAAGGAATTATTTCCTTCCTTCCTTTCTTCCTTCCTTCCTCTCTCTCTTTCATTTCTTTCTCTCTCTCTTTCTTCTCTCTCTTTCCTTTCTTTCTTTCTCTCTTTCTTTCTCTCTTTCCTTTCTCTCTCTTTCCCTTCCTTCCTTTCTTCCTTCCTTCCTTCCTTCCTTCCTTCCTTCCTTCCTTCCTTCCTTTCTTCCTTCCTTCCTTCCTTCCTTCCTTCCTTCCTTCCTTCCTTCCTTCCTTTCTTTCTTTCTTCCCTTTCTTTCTTTCTTTCCTTTCTTTCTTTCTTTCTTTCTTTCTTTCTTTCTTTCTTTCTTTCTTTCTTTCTTTCTTTCTTTCTTTCTCTCTTTCTTTCTTTCTTTCTTTTTCTTTCTTTCTTTCTTTTTCTTTCTTCCTTTTTTCCTTTCTTTCTTTCTTTTGTGGTTGTGGGGCTTGAACTCTGGGCCTGGGCACTGTCCCTCAGCTTTTCAGCTCAAGGCTAGCACTCTTCCACTTGAGCCACAGTGCCACTTCCAGTTTTCTGGTAGTTTATTGGAGATTGGAGTCTCATGGACTTCCCTGCCTGGCCTGGCTTTGAACTGTGATCCTCAGATCTCAGCCTCCTGAGTAGCTAGGATTACAGGCGTGAGCCACTGGCGCCAAGCTATACCATAAATTCCTGCCTGCATTCTCCCCTTCTCCCGCCCCCCCCATTCTTCTTTTCCTCTCCCTTGGCCCCACTCTCCTCTCTTGCATGTATTCATATTTTTGGTACAAATTTTGTTGGGCTTTGACTTGGTCTTTTTAGACTTGAACTATTTTTGTTCTCCATAGATTCTATTACACTTCTGTTAATTCATTGGTAACTCCTTGCTTGCCACCCATTGTGTTTACTTACAGATTTATAGGAACATTCTATGTACCACAAATGAGGAAAACCATGCAACCTGTGTTTCTCTGGGTCTGGCTCACTTCACTTACATTTTTTCCACATCTTTCTATTTCCTTACAAATGGTACAATGTCTTTCCTTCTGAGTAGAATTCCACCAAAGACACCCAATTTTTGTATTAAACTTGAAATTATAAAAAGACTTGAAGAAAAATACTTACGTGGAAAAATTATTTTCTATATAATCATGGAGAAATTTAGTGAAATTTTCCTAATTATTATACTAAGAACCTTTATTAGCTGTACTCAATGCTTCAATTTTTTAGTACCATCAAGTAAGAATACTATCACCATCTTCTATTATGGAATCATATCATATCTAAAAATATTTGGTGTTGCACTTATATATAGTCAATCACTGTATATATATATATATATATATATATATATATATATATATATATAGTCAATCATTGTATATATAATCAACCATTGTAAGTTTCTTATTCCAGTCATTTTTCACTAAGCAACTATAAAATATCTATTGTTTATTAGTCATTTAGTACAAAGATACATTGCAAATTTACATATATTTACACTAAAATTTTTACTCTACTTTGGTACCTTGTGAAAATTCCCATAAATGTTGGTATTCACATGATGCTCTAGTCAACTCAGTTCTTTCTATTCTAACAACAACTATGTGCAAATAATACTATGTGCAAATAAATAAATTACTTGTTGTAAAGCTGCAAAATAAAAAGTTGTGTTCCACAATAGTCCATTCTCTCCCCTTCTCCCACAAAAAAACTTTTTTTTAGGAGGTCATGTGACTTTAGAGTAAAGATTGCATTTTTCTAGCTTCCTCCAATGTGCTTCTGAGCATCTTCTGACATGCCCTTTAAAGGAGATATAGTTAGCTCGTTAGCCATCTTTTTTTCATCCTGTTGTCATCATTATGTATTCCTTTCTTCTCTTTGTAGAGAAGAAAGAACTACATGACTGAAAAAAAAACCCAGTTCCTCTTGAAAGCCCTGGACTACTTCAGACAAGAGTGAGAAAAGAGTAAATCTCCATTTTTTTTCTTTCCCTTTTTCTTTTTCCTTTCCTGTCCTCTTCCTCCTCCCCTCTCCTTTGCTTCTCCTCCTCCTCTTCTCCATGTTTGACCCTTTGTTACATATTTTAAACCAATAGCCTAAAATGTTGTGCCATATATGATATGCTCAAGAGGCATAGGCCAAATATGTAGCATATTAGCATATTATATTTGGTTTTTGGAGGTCGGAGGAGCACAAGTATTGGAGGCTAAAAGCTTGATTGATTCTTAAGGGTGCTGAGGCAAAACCATTGGTATGATTGCAGCTTGACATGTTTTAGCAGGCAGGCCACATGTTAACTGAGACCATAACATTAGAGAAAATCATAGAAGAGTGGCAGGATCTTGATGGATGTTGACTGCTTCTTGCTCTTCTGGCAAAATCCTATGACAAAGATGAACTCAGACTAGTCTGCAAGCAAGCAGAGGTGGAAAGGAATATAGTTTTGCTAAGAAAGTCTTTTTGTGCTGGGTTAGCAAAATAAAGTCACTGTGAGCCCTATAATTTGAGGCTTCTAAGGGTTGAAAAAGTCAACTCCTTCACTACTCCAAACCAAAGTGATTATAATTGGTGGCTTCAAAAGCCACTGCCTCAGAAGGAGATAAGCTCACTTCTCTGCCAGATTTGGGAGCCAGACCCAAGGCAAAATCGAATTAAGAGTGTTGCTTTCCCACCCAAACAAAACGGTTCAGATAGCCCACATGTAGCCTGTCTCCAAAGAGAGACTGAGCAAAGCACACAGGATAATGAAGACAAGCATCTTTCAGCTTGAAAACTACAACTAGATTAGATCTTTGGCTACAGTTGCTTACATATGGAACAAATCCAAAACAAATTGCCTAGAAGCTTACTAAGTTTTAAGGGAATTGTATGGATAAAGAGCAACAACATGCCCTGCAAAAGCCTGTAATTGTTCAACGTCTAATGAAATCCATTGGCTTGTCAAACCAGGCCCGGCAAGAAGCAGGCTTCAGTAACATTTCAGTCTCACAGGGGCGTAATCTCTCAAATGCTACTTGATTCCCAGCAAGGGAGAATACAGATAGGAAGGCACCTTTCAGAGGGTAGGACTAAAGACTTTGGAAGATACCGTGAATTTTTTCAAGACAAAATTAGATAGGCCGAACCAAGGAATGAATTCAACCATGATTGGGTCTGGTAATACTGTAACTTCCACCAAGTGGGATATGATTATTGCTATGGCCCAGCAGCCTTCACTCCTGAAGTCCAATTTAAATTTGCCATTTCCAATGCTTTCTCAAGCCTTGCATATTAACTACATTGAGGAATGCTTAATTTACAGTTTGGTTCAAAAAGCTCCAAACAAATGGCCTCTGTGTAAGGGACTACACACATCACCAGTGGTAAGAGACTTAACTGGGCACAGTACTTAATGGGATTTGGGGGCTTGCTCCCTGGTGGTGATGAAAGTGTTCTTTAAATGGTTGTACATGAATCTTTGAGATGGCATACCGAGAAAAGAATGTTAGCAGTTCACATTTCTATGCTTCTTACCTTACTTGGAGTTAGGTATGACTGTACTACTTACATGTGGATAATACAATGTGAGGAAACTTGATGGCATAAGCCCTGACTTGGGATATTTTTCTTTTAAAGTGTGTGTGTGTGTGTGTGTGTGTGTGTGTGTGTGTGTGTGTGTGTGTGTGTGTGTGTGTGTGTGTGTGTGTGTGTGTGTGTGTGGCTTGAACTCAGGGTGTGCATGCTTTCCCAGAGCATTTTTTACTCAAGAATAGTGTACCACTAAAGCCACAGGTCTATTTCCAGCCTTTTGGTAGTCATTACTGGAGATGGATTTTCTGACTTGGCTGTGAACTGTGGTCCTCAGATCTCAGACTCCTGAGTAGCTAGGATTACAAGCATGAGACACCAGCACCTGGATTGTTTATTTTTTATTTTTAAGGAATGTGTTGCCTTTATGCTCTTTTATCTCACAGTGTTTTTTGAAGATAGATAAGAAATGAGCTATCATGCAGTAAGAGCTAAAGTGATTTGTACTCATGTACTCTAGTATAAGAACCACAGGTCTATTTCTAGCTTTTGTCCCTGGGCAACATTATTTAGAAGACCCAAAATAATAGCCCTGAGTCACCAACCTTTAGAATGTGACATAAAATGTATCACAACAAATATTTTGATATTTTGTGTCTTGCAATAGTGGTATCAAACTTGCTACATAAAAAATATTAAAGTCTTAGTGACATAAAAAATAGACTGGTGGTTCATGCCTGTAATCCTAGCTACTCAAGAGGCTCTGATGACAGGATTGCAGTTCAAAGCCAGCGTGGGCAGGTAAGCCTGTAAGATTTTTTTAATCCCTAATTGATTACCAAAAAGCCAGAAGTGTGGCTCTAGTGGTAGAGTGCAAACCTTGAGTAAAAATATTCAGGGACAAACACCCAGGCCCCGAATTGAAGAAAAAAAAGGCATTCATTTTTTTTTACTGATGGTTTTATGGGTTGCTTGGAACAATTCTGTTATATTCATATAGTTTAATAATTTCCACTTTACATATCATCTCTTATCTTTTGCTTGGAAGTGTATGTCTAGCTAAGATTAGTATGTTTCATGTAGCTTCCAGGTATAATAACTAGATAAATGATTTTGGTGAACTGTCCCATACAAATATTCTGAAACTGAGCATCATCTAAGCAAATGAAAATTGAGGTGAGATCTCTAAGGCATCATTTAATATTGCATTGGTTGGAAATAAATGATTATGTCATTGCTAGTTCTCGTGTATATAAACACACACACACACACACACACACACACACGCAAACTCTTGTCACATTACCATCTATCTCTTTACAACTCCAAAAGACCTGGGATGTTTATCCTCCTTACACATGGATTGGTTCGCCTGACATCGTTTAATGGATGCTGGCAGAAGACCAAGACTTCAGGGTCTGAGAGGAAGGGGAATTTATTATTCACAGCAATGACAGCAGCAAGAGTTTCTGTTATTTGAATCCCAGTTTCCCAAAGAAGAGCATAACAAGGCTGAATTAATGCCTGCATATTCAGTAGGGTGCAGTTCAGAGGAGCAATCCTGAGAAGTGGAATGTCCATTTAAAAAGTAATAATCAGGAAGCATGCCTGCTGATGGCTCTATCTTTTAAGATGTTAAGTAAACCTACATTTTGTTCTAGAAATAAACACTATGCTACATCTTCTTAGTCTGCTTACTATTCAGATATCCTTGCAAAGGTATCATTAAACAAAAGACATTCAGTATTTCTGCTAGGATCATTTCTGGTAATATAAGAGATCCATGGAAAATTATGTCTCACACTACTTAACAAAGTCATTATTGACATCTTAACTTTTATTCTAGTAACCACATTAAAAAAATTAAGTAAGCCTTTCTGCAGCTTACAGCTGTTTGCTCATTGTCACTTTCCCTTCATTCTGGCTTCAAGTTGCACTATTTTCTATGTTTTCCTTTAACCATTCATTTCTCTCTGTTTCCTCACATGCATTTTGGGCTCTCAGGATGCTCCACATAGTCATGTAGGCAACAAAAAAGCATATTTGCTAGCTTATAATCTAGTTGAAGAAGTGAACAAGAAACATAAGTAAATGAAGCAACAATGAGAAGCAACAATGAGAAGCTCTAGGAAGACACTAAATGGGAAAGGAAGAAGACAGGGAGAGTGACTGAGTTATGCTTTAAAAGCAAAGACAGATGAGGGGCTGGAAAGGTGGCTCAGTGGTAGAGTGCTTGCCTTGCATGCCTGAGGCCCTGGGTTTGATTCCTCAGCACCACATAAGCAAAAAGAAAAAAAGCCGGAAGTAGGGCTGTGGCTCAGGTGGTAGAATGCTAGCCTTGAGCTGAAGAGCTGAAGGACAGCGCCCAGGCCCAGAGTTCAGGCCCCATGACTGGACCCTCCCCCCCCCAAAAAAAAAACAAAGACAGACGAGAAGGTAAATGGAATAAATATCAGACAGGAGAGAGATGCTCAAAGGTCTATAACAAGCCAACAGTAAAGTCCTTGAGTTTGCAATGGTTCTAGTGTATCTGAAGAAGAGCAAGAAGGCTCCTGAGTAGCTAGGATTACAGGCGTGAGCCACTGGCGCCTGGCTCCATTCCACTTTTTATTTTGGAAACAATTTCATCATGCTTCATTGTTACATTTTTATATGTGGACCATATTCATCTTAGTCCTCTTATATGGCACTCTAAGGTATGTATGGCTGGAAGTGTCAGAAAAATCTTAAGAGCTGCATTATTGACTGTTGATTCAAAAGTATTTAAATCATTTAGGATTTTTTTAGTTCCTTCTAGTGTTCATTGATTTCAAGCTCTAATCATCTTTCTTTTACAAAAAAATTGAGAAATTTTATGAAGGTACAGAAAAATAATGATCTGGTTGGTTTGTTTATCTTTGGGATGTTACATAATATAACATTATTTCATGGTAAATATTATTTTTTTGCCATACTATAAACATGACAATGTTAAACATCACATGACAAACTATTTAAGATAACTTTAGAAATAGGTAACTGTAAATTACCTTATCTTATCAATAGATCTAGGTCCCACCACTACCTAATGCTGGGGATACAAGGAGCTTTCTTCTGTGTTTTGGTGTAATTGAACACAGTGGAGAAACTCATGTCTCTGGACCCAATTTCTTGTTGTTTTATTATTATTTTACAATTTTAAGTAGTTGTTCACACAAGTTGGATCCAATTTCAAAAGTAATTTAATTCATTTTCAACTTAAAGAAGTTGTCAGGATGTTGATTGTAGGGTTTAAAAATATTCTGCCAAAATTATGCTATATTCAGAATAGAAACTTACCAAACATATTTCTAAATGAGAGAACTTTGTGCTCTGGGAAATGAGACTTTTATGGACTGGGGCAGTCTTATCTTCTTATGAGCAGAGTTAAATTTAAGAGTATCAGGTGAAATAGTTTATATACTTATTAGATATTTAGATCCTACAAGAAGTCTCTCATCTTCCTCAGATATATCTACTAAATTATATCAAATTCTTTGGCAGGTGATCTTATATCCCCAAAGGCCAAGAGTTACCATTTTAATAATGACATGGAAAAAAACCTCTCCCTTTCTTTTCTACTTCTGCTATTTGAATAGTGATGTTAATTAATGAGGGTTGTGATTTGTAAATGCAAGTAAAATCTTTTCCTTAACATTTGATTTATCCTAAGTTTTCAGATGAAAATTATTTATTATTTATTTTGTTATTGCTAATTATCTACTAGTAGTTACTTGTAAATAATTATTTTAATACTTCAGCTTTCATTATAGCTTTCCTATTTCCTTATTGCCTATTATAGTACAAAACAATTACAATTATTGCATGGCATCAGTGGATTACATCTGCAATCCTAGCAACTCAGGAGGGTGAAATCTAAGAATCATGGTTCAAATCCAGTCTAGGTAGGAAAGTCCATGAGACACTTACCTTCAATTAACCACTAAGAAGCCAGAGTAGAGGTGTGACTTAAGTGGTTGAGTACTAGCTTTGAATGAAAAAGCTTAGGGATAGTGTTCAGGCTGTGGTTCAAACCCCAGAACTGGCACAAAAAGAAGGAAAGTAAGAAAGCAAGTAATAAAGAAAAATAATTATCCAATCTGATCCTTGATGGCATTTTACATTTTTTTTTAAAATTTAGAGGCTTGAACGATTATGTCTGCAGACAAGGGACTTATATCTAAAATATAATTAGAACCTCCAAAATTAACCCCCCTCAAAAAAATCCTCAAAGGAACAACAATCCTAGAGATTTAAGAAACTTCTCAGAAAAATAAGAATGGCTAACAGACACATAAAGAGATATTTAAATTCTGGCCACAAAAGAAATGCAAATCAAAATGACATTGAGATTCCACCTCACCCCAGTTAGAATGGCCATCAAGAAAACTAACAATAACAGATGCTGGCAGGATGTGGCCAAAAGGGAACACTACTACACTGTTAGTGGGAATGTAAACTTGTTCAACCACTCTGGAAAGCCATATGGAAGTTCCTCAAAAGACTAAACATAGAGCTCCTCTATGGCCCAGCAATCCCACTCCTGTGTATTTATCCAATTGATCACAAACCAGGCCACACCAAAGCTACCAGCACAACCATGTTCATTGCAGTATTGTTTACCATAGCCAAGATACAGCATTAACCCAGATGTCCCTTAGTGGACAAATGGATCAAAACTGTGGTACATATACACAATGGAATTCTATGTTTTTATCAGAAAGAAATGATATTGTCCCATTCATAAGGAAATAGAAAGACTTGGAAAAATTATATTGAGGAAAGCCAGACTCAAAGAAACATAGGTTGCATGTTTCCCCTCTTTGTAGTAATTAAACTGTGCTTATAAATGTACAAATAATCTCAAGGGATAACTTGGCACTGGTGACTTACGCCTGTAATCCTAGCTACTCAGGAGGCTGAGATCTGAGAATTGTGGCTCAAAGCCAGCCTGGGCAGGAAAGAGCCTGGGACTCTTATCTTCAATAAACCACCAGAAAACTGGAAGTGGTTCAAGTGGTAGAGCACTAGCCTTGAGCTGAAGAGCTGAGGAACAGCACCCAGGCCGAGTTTAAGCCCCATGACCGACAAAACAACAACAACAAAAACCAAAATGCTTAAATAGGGACAGGTTTACCCATTGTAACAATGAGATGTACAAGACACTATGTTGTAAACAGAACTTTACAATTTAGGCGGGGAGGGGAAAAAAGGGAGGGAGGATGTAGTTGTGGAGGTGGGAGGGAAGGGAGTGTAGGGGGGAAAACAAAGGAGTAGGTAACAATGCTTGATAGGAAATTTACTCATTATCTTACTCATGTAACTGTAACCCCTCTGTACAGTATTTTTACAATAAAAAACATAGAAAGAAAGAAAAAAAACCTCAATTGATAGTAAAAGACAAAAAATGACACTTGGACATAATAAACATTACTCTAAACATTCATACAGTGAAACCAAATGTAGATATTCTTAGGAGAGGATCACAGGTATGTGTATATGATCATATAAAATGATGCTTATCAAAATGAACTCCAAGAAATGGAAACGAGATTTTTTTTATTTTACTTTTTGCATTTTTTTAATTTGTAGCCTTTGTTTTCTTTTGTTTTTAGTTTTTCCCCTTTGTTGCTGTTTTTGATTTCTGTACATTCTTTTTATGTACAATTTTTATAGTAAAAATGCTGTACAGGGGGTTACAATTACATGAGCAAGGTAATGAGTACATTTCTTACTGAGCATTGTTGCCTCCTCCTTTGTTTTCCCCCTACCATCCCTTCCCTCCCACCTCCAAAACCACTCCTCACCCCCATGATTTCTGTACTTTTTGTCTTGTATGTAAGTTTATCTGATTTGGGGAGTGAAAAGGGAAATACAGAAAAGGTGGGACAAAGGGTGAACTAATTCAGCAGTGATACTAGACACTGTGTTGAAAATGAACTAAAAACTTGTGGGAGAGAAGGGTAAGAAGGGAAAAATCTGGGAGTAAACAAGGGAAGAGGTGACACTGTTCAAAAAAGAAATGTTCTCATTTCCTGATTTGGTAACTATAAGCCCTCTGCACATCATTATTTTTCAATAAAAATAATTTTAAAAACCTTAAACCATGATCAAAAAGGAAATTATTACAAATAAAAAAGGACATGATGGAATATTTTCAAAAAGCAGAAAACCAAAAATTAACTGAATATAATACATCAATTTTATTAAAGGTAATGACATACCTTAATAAATTCAGAAAATTAACACATTTAAATTATGATCATTAGTTAGGTTTAGATTTTAATTTTTATTATAATGAAGTTCAATAAAGTAATTTGTTAGTATTTTTTAAGATTGCTAACCACTGTGTTATTTTTTTTACCACACATCTTGTTTTGTATTTATAGAAATGCCACAACTGAATAAAACTGAAAAAAATACTTTAGCAAATGTTTTTCTGAAGCCTTAAAGGCCCATAATGCCTTAAATGCTTTACATTTAATTTTATTTACTATTTATAGGTATTAATTTTTTTTATCATAGACTAATTTTTTTCAATGTTTGCTAGGCTACAGGTGTGATTTTGCTGAGCCACATCTCTAGCAAGTTATCTGATTTATAAAACCAAATATTTTGTCACTAATTGAGCAGTACAATGGGAAGTAACCTGTATTGTTTATTCCGTGCCATACTATTTTTTTTCTTTGTCTGGCTATGTCTTATTTTCCTGAAATAGTTATATAGCAGTGTAACATAGTAAAAAAATTATGTTGTTACAAAATTTTGAAGATATTTTGACATTACTCAACATAATATCAAGTAAATCTCCATACTCTAGATGTAGGGTAAATGACCAAAGCTAGGGAGTGGGAAAAAGACAGTTTATTGCTAAGTTTTACAACTTATATGAAGAAAGTTACAATGTTGTATTTGAGAAGGAACAATAATAGAAAATAAATAAATGAACTGATATTTTTGCCAAATATAGTAGGGATATTGTGAATCTATATTAATTCATTCAAAGTTTTTATTCCATTTGGATGGTTTCACATGGTAGCATATATCCTCACTTATCATCAGACTACTTAGCATCGCATGAGAAATACTTAAGAAGTATATTGTATTCCAAAGGAATGTTACAATGAACCGCTGACAATAAAGTATTCAAATTAGTAAGAGCCATACTTAAAACAAATTAATTACTGAGGAAACACTGGGTGTTTTGTGCACTGATACTAATGAAATGACAAGTCATAGTAAAGATTTACAAGTTCCTTTAAAACTCTGCAGTTCAGAAGCTTTATTGTTTAGCATTATGTGATGTTTACATATGTCAGTGTTCACAGATGTACTTTCACATTAAAAATGTTATAAAATGGTAAATACAGTAAATGCCATTCTGTCAAAGTATTATTTTCAACTAAGAACTATCAACAAACACTTCTTCATACTTAAGCATATTAGCTGGCTGCATTAGAGGTATGCAAGTTTTTTTTTAAATGATTGATTAATTGGGGGGAGGCAAGCTAAGAGGAAGGGTCTGATAATGCAGTATATCAACTCATATGTCCACAAATGAAATCCCACTTTTTTCTACTAAAAGTTTTGAAAGAAAATTGGAAAATATCAGTTATTGAAATATTACAAAACCTTTCCTACTACTTTGCATTATGTTTATGCTATAAACATAAAAACCCAGAAAAATTTAGTTTTCTTCCACCAAGCACACATAGATTCTCTCCCCAAAACACTTTAGAAAGTGATATTTTATAAAATATCATGAAAAGCAAAAACTCTGATTCTCTAGTTGGTGAGATGATCAGAGCTGAAAAATTCAGAGTTTTAAAATAGGTAATGAAGAAGGTAGTGGTTTCTAACCTGTCCAAATGGCTCATATTATAAGGTTGTAATCATTCTTTAAAATGTTTATTTTTTGGTGACAAATATAATAATGAAAGTTCTTGTGGCACTGCTGATTTCTTGAACCCTCAACTAAAATTACTGAATATTTTCCTCAAGCCTACTAATTTCAAAAGCCAGTTTTCATCAGAATAAAAAGGAGACAGAGCAAATCTGAAACAGGATACAGAAGATAAATCATTTTGCCAGGGAGTAGAAAAGCTTTTAGCTGCAAAACTTGAGCTTTAACACTTGAACCCTACTTGTAGCAGGTTTTTGAATCAGTGTTTTGGTTTTGGTTTTTGTTTTTAAATGGGAGCAATGGTTTTTCCATTTCCAAGTAATGATAACTCAATTCTGATAATTCTTTCTTGTACACAATTAATATATGGTATTTTTTCTATGAGAAATGCTTTCATTCAAACTCAATTAAGTATTTCATTACTTGATTCAAAATTTATAGTCTTTGGACATGATTGTGGTTTCTTTTCTTTTCTTTTTTTGACAATGTGCTTTCTACACAATGTTCCAATAATAGTGGTTTTAGATTAACTTAGTCTCCTCCTCACCTTTTCCCATTACTAGAAATAAATTATGTTGTTGACAAAATGGAGCCTAATTTGACTCAATTGATCAAATAATAATCCAGTGACAGAGTAGATCTCACAGATCTGAATCCTGTGTGCCACTTGGAAAACATTTCCTGGAAACTGACTTTCAGCAGTAAGTGCTTAGTCTTGTCAACTGTCAACTTGGGCCTAGCTGCAGGAAGACAGAAACTTAAGTTGAAAACATTTTATGGGAATGGAAAATATAAACCACCAATAGAAGTACAAATACAATTTCCAGGATGCCTGAGTTGATTAGGTCTTCACCCTATAGAAGACACTATCCTGGTAGTGGATACACTAAAGCCTGCCCTCTGCTTGGGAGTGCTGCCACAGAATACTGGCGCATGCAATCTGCTGCATGTTGTAACGTGCATCCTTTCCTTCCATTAAAAGAACATGTACCTTGGCCGGGTTCTGTGGGTATCTTTCAGTCAATTACATCATCCCGTTAGAGCCAACAGAACCTCAGCTATTCATTTCATTCCATACTTGTTCCTGTTCCTACCCACCCACAGAATAAATTATAGGACATGCGAATCCAAATTAGTTTTTCCTGGCTACTGCCATTTCTAGGAAAGAGGAGAGGATAAAATTACTTGTAGGATTTCTTCTGAGAATTTATTGGTTTCTTAGCTTGGTGAAGGCCACGGATAACCTACATGAAAGTAGCTAAGTTATGTTAACACGCTGCTTTTTGGGTAAAGGCATTGTATATATTGTAAAATATATCTGATGGTTGATTTATTTTATATCATAGAAATTTAATGCCTTTTTGGAGCTAAAGCCACTATTGTTAATATTGTTAACATTAAAGGGGCCATCAAATCAGGCTGAATGAGAAAAATGTGGGACAACAATAAGTTTGAAAAATAATGTAATTAAATTATTATATTTTACTTGATTACTTGTTAAGCGGTAGAAATTGTGGGGGTAGATTATGGGATTTGTTTGAAGGGATATAACACATTTTCCCAAATGAAAACATCTGCCCACATTGGTGTTTTCCATTAGTCATCTCCAGAGATGTTAATTTAACTTAAAACAATTCACACTGCTCTGCTGATGATTAATTTCAAAATGATGTTTGCATTATTAGTTGAAGTCAGAGACACCATGTGAAATGGGAGTGGAAACAGATGGCCATGATGATGCATGTGGTACTTTGAATGTTTACATTAAAGCAGCCCCTGGTGTTTGCATAGAGATTGAAGCAGAGAAGAAACTAAAACTGGCACAAGTTATTCACATGCCTGACTTAAAGAGTCCATGTAAACCCTAATTAGGTCTCAAAGAAACCACAGTCTTACCAAGTTTTATGTGACTGAAGTAACATGCACACACCTATTGTTCTGCATAGAACAGGGTAGGAAGTGAGAACCCAATCTCTTCTCATTATTTATGCTTTAAGAAAGGTTTGAAAATCATAGAAGATACTAGAAAACAACATGCTTTAGTCCACTGTACCTTGCATACCACAAATGTTCCAGTTTTTAACTGTCAACAGTGAACATATTTTCTCTTGGGATGCAGACAGAGATGTTTAACCTCCTTTACGGAATACAAAGTAAGAGGTGCCTCTTTACTTATCATCCCTTTAATTAATTACTTCCCAATTTTTATTTATTTTTATATTTTTGCCAGTCCTGGGGCTTGAACTCTGGGCCTAGTTGCTGTCCTTGAGACTTTGTGATCAAGGCTAGCACTCTACCACTTGAGCCTCAGCTCCACTTCTGGCTATTTTTTTTTCCTGTGCTTAATTGGAGATAAGAGTCTCACAACTTTTCTGCATGGGCTGGTTTTGAACCGTGATCCTCAGATCTCAGGCAGCTAGGATTACAAGTGTTAACCACCAGCACCAGCTTCTCCCCTAAATTATGTGCATATATTCTGTCCTAGAAGTTTTTGGTGTCAGTCCAGTATTCTAAAATTTAACCATATTTCCTTATCTCTTAATTGAATAATAGTTTTCACAACATTATATCTCAAAGTATATAATGAAATACATAATACAATAGATGGTCATAAGGCTCTTTGGAGATAAATTAAGCAAAACGAGAAAATAAATTGATGTTAGGAGTAGGGTTGTCATTTTAAAAAGGATGACCAGGGTAGAATGAGAAGAATATTGAACAAATATTGAAAGAATGTCATTAAGGAGATGTTATGTGAACAAAAAGCTAAATAAACCAAGCCATCAGCTTTGAGGATAGATAGGGATGAGTATTTCCAAGCAGCGGGTGAAGCAAGCACAGACACATTGAGGTAGGAGCAATGGTGCTGTGCTTGGGCATAACAGGAAGAAGACAGAATTGCCTGAGTGGAGTAATTTAATGTCAGATACCATCAGGGATATAAAGGAAGTGAATAGATTTATGACATGACATAATGTAGCTTCAATTTTTGAGACAGGAAACCACTGGAAGGCTTTGCTCAGAAAACTGACAAGATCTGGTGTCAAAGGATCTCTGCTTGGATATAGCAAGAAGAGTTGGTAGTGTAAAATTGGAAGCTAGGACAGTAATATTGTATTAGCCAAGTAAGACACAACACTATCTGGACAAGGATAGTAGTAGTAGAAGTATGGAGGAGGATTTGGTTGTACTTGTAAGACAAAACAAAAAGAAATTTCAGATGACTGGCTATGAAGTATGAGAAAGAGAATGGCTCAAGGATGACCGTAAGCAATTTGTATATTTGAAACCATGAAATTGTCACTCAGCTGCACGGAGAAGATGGGGAGAAGTGGGTGAAATCAGGAGTTTGTATTTCAGACATGTCAAATTTGAGAGGCTGCAATGGCTTGGATATGGTGTGAAGGTATTTCCCAAAGGTTCATTTGTTGGAAGTTTTGTGCTCAACATGTTGATGTTAGAAAGTATTTGTTGATGTTTAGAAAGTATTTTCAGGGCAGGAGCTTAGGGCAAGGTCCTTAGATTGCTGGAAGGCCTGCCTTTTCTTAGAAGGAAGCTCTTACAGAACCTCAATTAGTTGTCATGAGAGTGACTTACTATAGAAAAGCAAGCCTTACCACCTCTGGTCTCTGTCTTACTGTTTCATTATATAAGAGACTTTGCTTCACATGTTCCCAACGTGATGATATCCACCAGGATGCCCTCAGGAGAGGGGTCAAACAATGAAACTGCCAGAGCTTGAACTGCCCCCCAAAATGTGAGCTGAGTAAGCCTTTTATCCTTTACATATTACTCATCCTCAGGTAGTTTGTTATATACATAGACTAAGACAGACGTTAGGTAGATATCTATATAGAAAAGGAAAGCACAGTTGGATACAAGCTGCTTGCCTTCATCCTTGAGTCAACCTCTTTCTTATGGTTGAGGTGAGGTACTTGGAGATATTAATTTATGAATCTTACAAGTATGGTAGAATTTAAAATTAGGTAAACGGATAAAATAGAGAATATGTTTAGGAAATGAGCCCCGCAACTTCCCATCATTTAGAGGTTTGGGAGTTAAGGAAGAACCAACTAGCGGCAACAGAAAAAGGCTAGCAAGAAAAACCAAAGGAAGTATGATGATCTGGATAACAAGAGAAGAAAGTGTTTTGAGGAGGTAATTCATCATTCCAAATGTTTCTTTAAAGAAAAAAAATGCAGATGTTTTCATCTGTAAATGGGTAGTGGTAAGGTTCTTATTATATGAGGCTATGAGAACACATAAAAACGGAAGAGTTATGTACTGCACAAGTAGTTTGCATTATACCAAAATGTAGCCACTTCAAATATAACTTTGAAGTAGGCAGAATTAAAAAAAATCATTCAATTAAACATTCAATTGAAAGGCAAGAGTCACAATATTTGACAATCTACAGTCAACATTTTCCTCACCCTCAGAAATAAATCATGAGGGAAATTGAGTAATTTTGTAATTACCCAATGTCCCAACAGCATTGCTAAAAACCTAAAATCACTACTGGGGCAATTTGGAAAGTTGTTTATGGTTATTTCTGTTGTTTGGAGAAAAAAGTCAAGTAGGTAACCTTGTTGGTGGCCTTTAGAAATGTATTTTTTGTGTGTATTTTCACACTTAGGCAAAATTAAATGAGGTGCTGAAGTCCTTTGGCTTGAATGGATTGATAGGGTAGCAGGAAATTTTCTTTCAATATATTCTTTAAGTATTTGGAGTTATAAATATGTCAACTTGTGGTGAGTTAACTCATTGAGTTAGTACTTGTTGGCTCTCTCCCTATATTTCTCTGTACTCAAGCAGATAGGTTCTTTGTATATTTCCTCCTCTGTTTTTCTAGGCCTCCTGGCATGGAGTCCTGATGGGGAGGAAGGGTCCACCTTTTGTACATTAGGGAGAGAGAAAGATTTTCTTTCTCACTCAGTCGATTGGAGGCCGGTAGATCTTCTGTGTAACAAGGGCTACATCCCCTCTCCACAAAAGCACCCTGTAGAGTGGGACTAGGAAGCCTGGATTCTAAGAAGGAAGGGGCCGACCCCACCACAGATTTTATGCCTCACCTGTGATATAGGAAAAGCCCCAAACCTCCAGGTTCTTCTATTTTTTTTTCCCCATTGATTTCTAAGATACTGTTCAAGAAATCCAAGATAGCTTAAATCCAAGTTATTGTCCTAGGTTTTCTAAGCCAGCAAAACTGTGCTGCTCTACGAGTGGATCATTTTCAGATGTCCTCCAGGCCTTCTATAACCACATTCCACAGGAACACTCATTTTTCATCGAAGGCTCCATGCGTCTCCTTTGCCCTAACTAAAACTAGGCCCCCCCTGCTGAGGACACACGTTTTCTGGCAAGTGTCTACAGTAGAGACTATTTATTCATCCCATGCTTCACAGAGCTTATAGCAACTTGTTGTTTTTCTGAGTCATTATTCCCGCATCATCCACGAACAAACTTGATTCTACTTGGAATCTTATTCTGGACATCCATTTCAATCCTTCCATGACTTGTTAGCCTGTCTCTTGAGTTTGTCAAGGTCATTGGCACCTAGGTCACAATTTTCCTTATGTACACACACACACACACACACACACACACACACACACACACACACACACACACACACACACACACAGATACACATTTGGACTGAGTACTTCAGAATATGATTGGACAAATTTCAACTCTTATTTGGATTTGTGCCCAAATCTACCAGCTTCATCTTTAACTACATTAAGAGTTATACTCAGTGTTGATCTTATTTTAGATTGCTTCCTTTTGTTATTTCTGTAAATAATTATTTTAGCTTCTACTATGAACATTCTTATTTGTGTGAATAGATTTGCATCTCCAATATCAAAGAACTGAAACAGACCAAAACAACCAAACGATTGCCTTTTTCTCTCTGTGTGCCAACACATCTATGTTCATCATGATGACTCTATCCCATTTCTGTGAGTGGACTTGAGGTGAATGACTTCACTTGGACCCTAATCTTACCCCAATCTCGCTTTCCTTCTTAGAAACTTTGGGCAGGGGGACTGGGAAGGTGGCTCAGTGGTAGAGTGCTTGCCTTGCATGCATGAGGCCCTGGGTTTGATTCCTCAGCACCACAAAAGCAAAAAGAAAAAAGCTGGAAGTGGCACTGTGGCTCAAGTGGTAGAGCACTAGCCTTTAGCTGAAGAGCTGAGGGACAGTGCCCAGGCCCAGAGTTCAGGACCCACGACCAGACCCCCCCCCCTCCGCAGAAAAAAAGAAACTTTGGGCAGTAAAGAACTATCTTATTATGGCAGAATATCATGCTAACTCAATCCATCCTTGAACCTGCAATGTGTAACATAGAGCATGGTATATCATAGATGTTCAAAACATTCTTTGTATTCTTTGTATTTTCATATACTTTATTTATTTTAATTAGCATCTATTACTTGTGCAAGGAGCTTCATTTGATATGTCCAACTATGCTTATAATACATCGTGACCAGTCTCTCGCCCTCCATCTAAACAATTTCCCCTCAATCTCAATAAGCTTCATTATTCCATTTCACAGTTACATATAAAGTAATTAAATCATATTCACCCTCTTCTTTCACCCACCTTGTTCTGACTAGTATCCAACCTGCAGACAGGATCTGTTTTATTCCTTGCCATTCATTTCAAAACAAATTTTAATAAATGTATTTTCTCTCTCACATTGTCAATATCTTCCTTTTTACTTTTACTACCCTTTCACACTATCCTTATTTAAGTCAATACACTTAATTAAATGAATGCATTGGATCTTGTCTTCCCAGTTTACAGCAGCCGTAACTGATACTTAGTTGCACGTCAGTTTACTTACCTAGTTGTTTAACATCTCTTACTTGGTGATCTGTAGAGGCTTCATACTCAACACTCAGCAAGAAGTTCTCCTCTTCCTCAATTTCTCTCTCAATGAGTGACATAGTCCTAATAAGAGCACATATGGAAAAATTTGAGGTATTTTAAAAATAAACTACTATGCTAAAGACACAGCAACCAAATTAGAAAGACAGCCAACTAACTATTGGACAAGGGGTTAATATTCAGGGGACTCAAGTATACAGGGAAATCAAGAAATGAATCCTCCCCTCTCCCCCACCCAGACCCATCAAACCAATTACTAAATGGGCAAGGGAACTAAAGAGAGATTTCTCAGAAGAAGAGATAAAAATGGCAAAGAAACACACTAGGAGATGTTCATCATCCCTGGTTGTAAAGGAAATGCAAATAAAGACAACCCTGAGATACCAGTCAGGATGGCCCACATCCTAAAGTCAGCCAACGATAAATGCTGGAGGGGATGTGGAGAAAGAGGAACCCTATTACACTGCTGGTGGGAATGTACACTTATACAACCAGTTTGGAAAGCAGTCTGGAGGGTCCTCAGAAAGCTAAATATTGACCTTCCTTATGACCCAGTCATACCACTTCTAGGCATCTATCCTGAACAACAGGAACCAGTATAAAAGGACACATGCACCTCCACGTTTATTGCAGCACTGTTCACAATAGCCAGGATATGGAAACAACCCAGATGCCCCATTACTGATGAATGGATCCAAAAATTGTGGTACCTATATACAATGGAATATTATGCAGCCATTAGAAAGGACAAAATAATGGCATTTGCAGGGAAATGGATGGAGCTAGAAGAAATCATGTTGAGTGAGGTAAGCCAAGAGCAAAGAGACCAATGGCACATGGTCTCCCTGATAAGTGGATGTTAAATAAAAAATGTAAGGTGATACAACAAAATAAACAAGACTAGAGAAACAAAGGACTTCCACCTATCTGGTCGAATCATTACCAAATGACCCCATGCTGCTGATCACATATATGGTATATATATGCACATCTGAGGGAAACTATGAGGAGGACATAGAAACAGAGGGAAACGAGAAAACATACAACAGCAGGACCCATCAGCTGCACTGGACATTGACCAAAATGAACTAAGCAACTCAATGGCAGCAATGGGAGGGAGGGAATGAACAAGAATAGAGGGAACAGCTGACACTAAGCAAAAGGAAAGAAATGTACATATCACCTGATGCAGAAGAAATAACTGTATTGTCTAAGCTTATAGAACTCATAAACTTTGTAGACCACGATAGACAATTTGCCCCATGAAGGTTAGAATGTGTTTGTGACCTTAACTAAGTATCACTATCCCACAACACTGTGAAATTTGTGAAATTTATGTAATCACTTAATCACAATAAAAAATTGCAAAAATAGACATATAACATGAAAACTTGGAACACTCAAAAAATAAACTATTACATTTACAGTACTGAAGAACGGGGGTAGTATGGGAGGGAAAAATTGACCCCTCAGTACAATGGGTAAGTCAGTGTCTTTCTTCTGGCTTCCTACTGTGCCCTTACATGATCTCCTTTTCTGACAGTGACACTTCTCCTGTAAGATTAGGTTCCACTATTATGACTTCATTTAATAACAAATTCTTCCCTAAAATCGCTATCTCCAAATATAGTTTAGAGTTTAGGGCTTCAACCTAAGAATTTTTTTTGTCAGTGCTGGGGCCTGAACTCTGGGCGTGGGCACTGTCCCTCAGCTCTTCAGCTCAAGGCTAGCGCTCTACCACTTGAACCATAATGCCACTTCTGGCTTTTTCTGCTTATGTGGTGCTGAGGAATCAAACCCAGGGCCTCATGCATGCAAGACAAGCACTGTACCACTGAGCCACCTTCCCAATCCTTCATATGAAATTTTTATGGTACAATTCATTTTTGTCATTACTTTTAGGAGAAGAGAGGTTCACCAGAGTTATGATTTGCTATGTGTGCAGTATTAGTAGTGCATGCATAGCTTTGTGTGCACACACATTAAGGATCTGCCAGTTGGACCTGGTCTTCATTATCCACAAGTATCTGCAACATTTCATTTTTAAAGTGAAACCTGATTAGAGATGGATTAAAGTATCTATATTCAGCCAAAATCATGTTGTTTTTGGCTACCCTTGACTAAATAATAAGAAAACTAATTTTGACTTTTATTTCATGAAAAAAAATTACACACTCCAATCAAGCAGTTCTATGCCAAGTTTAAGACTGGAACAAATGCTCAAACCAAATTACAACTCCCTAAAATGTGGGAGGTTGCTAGTTCCTCAACATCTCTATACCATCAAGTGTTTGTTGCAATATTTGCTTACATTACTAGTAGTGAAGCTAAAGGAACCAAGTGCATTTGCATAATTCACGATACATGAAACCATCTGTGTACTTTTCCTACATTTGACTCTTTTGACCATTCATTAGGAAAATGGAGAGTATATTACCTGAATGTGAAAAGGATAATTTTCATTGGCTGTTCAAATTATGGTGCTGTTGTAACCATGGTGTGTGACGCAAAACTTTACAAATGATGGATGTCTCTCAATTTTCCAATATTTAAAACTTCTCCAAGCACTTCATAGCTTTATTCATAGAGTATATTCCAGGACTCCAAACTTCAAAGGCTTAAAAAATAAACGACAAACTAGCAAACTGTTTGTTTTTGTTTAACTAACCTTTCCTTTTTAAACACACTCTTTCTTGAATTTGCCATTTGCAGATAAAGTTAGTAATATTAAAATAATTCATTCTAAATAAATTCTAAGTGTGTTAACTTTCTGTGAGTTGGACCAAATGACATAGAAACTATAAACTCCAGAAATTTTATAACTTCTTCTCCCTTGTCAAAATATTTTGACATGTCCTAGTGAGCTTCACATTAAAAAGACACCTGGAGTATTATATTGTTTAATAGAAAAATGTAAGAAACCTATTTTTTTCCAGATAATTTTTGATTTTGTCGAAGACAGCTAATTTTCCTCTTTTGTGATGAGGCTAAACCTTTTTTTCTTTTAAAGGATGACATTAATATTATAAATTATTTCATAATTATAGTTAAAATATGTTCCTATGGCTAAATTATACTAGTTTATTTTTATAATTAATAGAAGAATATAACTTATATTTGATTCTTGTGTATGGAATATTCCAGATTATCTGTTAAATTACTATTCTTTTTAATGTATATGTTGGAGCTTACTTTTCAGCAGATGAAAGTCATAAACAGAGAATAGAGCCAGGTGTTGATGGCTCATGCCTGTAGTCCTAGCTACTCAGAAGGCTGATGAGGATCAGTATTTGAAGCCGTCCAAGCAGGAAAGTCCCTGAGGCTCTTATCTCCAATTAACTACCAAAAAACTGAAAGTGGAGATTTAGCTCAAGTGGTAGAGTGATACCCTTGAGCAAAAACAAAACAAACCTAAGGAACAGTGCTTAGGCCCTGAGTTCAAGCTTCAGGACTGGCACAAAATACAGAGAAAGAGAGACAGCAACTGAGAAAGAGACAGAGACAGAATAGAAAATAACAAGAGTATAGAAAATAATGAAAGAATAGAAAATACAGACAGAAGAGAAAAATAAAGACTATCAAAATGCCAATAAAAATTCTAGAAAACCCCCAAACCAAACAATAAACAACTCACCCCCCCCAAGTTTCTAACCAGGAATACAAAGCTGACAGATAAGGAAAAAGATAGGAGAGAGCTCCTTCCCTTCAGGAAGTTGTCTGAGTTGGGAAAAAAGGAAGCGGTGAACTTTGTCACCGCAGACAAGACACAGTAAAAGGTGGCAGAGGCAGAAATCTCAGAATGCACCACAAATCCTGAGGGCAGTTATGTATGTGCAGAGATGGCTCCAACTCCTCCATCTTTTACTGGTCCTCTACTTTTCCCATAGTCAAAAACCTCTTGCTATATTGTGAGGAATTTCAAACAGGTCTTTGGCCTTCACTCACACCTCCCTATGCCTTGAAAGGCTGTAAGAAGGAAAATAAAGAGAAGAAATAGTAATTCAATAAAAACAAAAACAAAACAGATGAGTACATGTAACCAATGTAACCTTCCAACATATTTTCAGCTCTTCCTCAATAACTCAGCCCTGTTTTTTTCTTTCCTTGCACATACATGAGTTATACTTCTGAACTAGGCAGTCCCAAAGAAAACAAAAAAGGAAAGCTTAAGGAATAAACACTTCACATGATTAGCATTCATGGCCCTGAGGATTGCAGTGGGCGCTCCAGGCTGTATTTTACCACACGGAACCAGTGTGTGTCTCTTCTTTCATTTAGCAGCAATAATTTCTCAGAAGAAACAGATCTTCTTAGAAGACTGGGGAGCATAGCAGTTTCCAGGATTTAAGGCTCCTGGTTAAAATGTTTTAAATGAAAAATTTTAAATATTTCAGGGTCCCTTGAAAATCAAAGTTATTTTCTGGTCATTTGAAATGCATATCAGTTAATGAGGGAAAAAAGTAGGTTTCATGTAATGCTTCTCTACACTAGAAAGTTGTCTTCCCAAATGTTAAAAAAAATGGCATAAAGTACAAATTAGAAAAACCTTTTGTGAACCAAGATCTCTCTAAAACCTTTCTGTGAACAGAAATAATGAACATGTAAGTAATGCGATTAATATTACAAATATGCAGTGTTACATTCCTTGGGGCTAAGTATCTTTAGACTCTAAAAATGGCTTATAAAGGCTAAAAAATGTTGGAAGAAAAAAGGCATATAAATATTTCTCTAAAATAGATTAAAAGTTGCTAGAGATGTGTTTTGAAATATTTAATCAGAGTCCTACTTTTCTGGTATGTTTACCAGCATTAGAACTAAGGTGAATTATCCTGCAGCCTTCCACTCCTACATGAATCGCTTTCCTTCTAATTTCCTGGATCCAGCTGTGGGATAGTTTCTCTCCTCTTAAGGCATTCTGATCCCTCAGCTCCTGGAATGAAGTCTAGTAATGACTCTAGCACTTGTACTACAATAGGTAGAGCAGCTGGTGAAATATATCTGTACCAAAAGATGGCAAAATTGTATGCCTGTTTGTTTAGAAACTTGAAGAAAGGCAATCCCATGAGTTTCTATGACTACAGAGAAGAGATTGTTCTTGACCTTTTAAAGCAAGATGATGGAGTCAGTATTTAGCTGAAGGCTGTGGAGAAAGCTATAGAGCTATTGACTCCTGCCTTATTCCCCCAAGTCAAGCAAAGCACCAGGTATCTGCTTGCAGGCTGGCCGTGCCAACCTGGGCTCAGCCAAAAGGCCTCATCACCTCAGGGGAGTATTCTACTCTGGGCCTGTCCAAGAACACAGCCCTTGGCCCCCAAGAGATCATAGTCCATGGTGGTTGTGTTTTTTTTCTTCTGCTTCTTCGTTAAGACCATATATAAACCCGGCCTCAAATCCAGTCTCTTGCACCACCTCCAAACCCTGCAGGAAAGTCTATGCCCCTTGCTGGCAATAAACAGTCCTAGCCTCTTGGTCTAGTGTATTCCTTTTCCATTCTCCATTTTCTTAACAACTATTTTGTGTCTTAAAGATGCATTTGAAACCATAGCCTACTGCCTTCACTTCCGTTGCTTTTTTGGAAGATGGGCTTGGAGTTTTCCGTGAAGAGAAGCCTACATTCACATGCTTGCAAGTCAGTTGGGAAGTCTTTTCCCAGATCAGTTGTTTGCTGATAGCTTGAAATGGGCCAAGGTGAAATTATTTATACCAGTGGCATTGTCTAATGCGATCAAGCAGACTGTCTATCATGATCAGACTGTCTATCATGATCCCCAGATAGGTTTAGGTATGTTGATGATAAAGAAATCAGATAGAGTATTTTTTTAATATATATATATATTATTGTAGAGATACTGTACAGATGGTTACAGTTACATGACTAATGAGTCCATTTCCTATCAAGCATTGTTACTCTCTCCTTTGTTTTTCCCCTACCATCCCTTCCCTCTTCACTTCCCTAACGCCTCACTCCCCCCCCCACACCCCAAGTTGTAAAGTTCATTTTCAACATAGTGTCTTATATATCTCATTGCTACAATGGGTCAACCTGTATCCTTATTTCAGCATTTTGTTATTTCCCTTTCCCTGTCCAAATTAGAAAAATGTATATACAAGATGCAGGGCACTGGAATCAAATACAGTGAAAACAGGGGTTATACCATGGGGATAGAACATACAAGAGAAACAAAAACATCACATAGTACATTATAAGTATATTAAATACAACCACAAGAAAGATAAAACCTCGTGTGTCCCTATCTTGGGGTTCATTTCACTTGGCATCATCTTATATGGTCATATGTACATAACTTTTGACCTTTTCTGCTTGTCCTAGACAAATAAGTTATTGTAAATAAGAGGAATCATGGGACTTATGTTTCTTTGGGCCTGGCTTACTTCACTTAATATAATTTTTTCCAAGTCTTTCCATTTCCTAACAAATAGGGTGTGTAATTCTTTCTGATGGAGGAATAGAATTCCATTGTGTGTGTGTGTGTGTGTGTGTGTGTGTGTGTGTGTGTGTGTGTGTACATACATACATATATATCACATTTTCTTGATCCATTCATCTACTTAAGGGCATCTGAGTTGTTTCCATATCTTAGCTATGGTAAATAATGCTTGATAAACATAGTTGTGCTGGTAGCTTTAGTATGGCCTCATTTGTCATCATTTGGGTAAATACCCAAAAGTGGGATTTCTGGGTCATAGTGGAGCTCTATGTGGAGTCTTTTGAGGAACCTCCATAATTATTTCTAGAGTGTTTGAACAAGTTTACTCTCCTACCAACAATGCAGTACAGTTCCCTTTTACAGTTCCCTCCAGCCTCTGTTGTGGTTAGATTTGTTGATTATAGCCATTCTAACTGGGGTGAGGTGGTATCTCAATATTGTTTTGATTTACATTTCTTTTATGACTGGGGAGGCTGAGCATTTCTTGTGTCTATTGGCCATTCTTATTTCCTCTTCAGAGAAGTTTCTCTTTACGTCTTTAGCCCACTTATTTATTGGGCAGTTGTTTCTTTTGGGGATTTATTGTTGGGAGATTTAATTTTTTGAATTCCAGGTGTATTATAGATATGAGACCCTTGTCTGTTGTATGGCTAATGTGGAATTATTATTATTTTTTGGTCAGTCGTGGGGCCTGAACTCTGGGCCTGGGCACTGTCCCTCAGCTCTTCAGCTGAAGGCTAGTGCTCTACCACTTGAGCATCAGCCCCACTTCCGGGTTTTTCTGCTTATGTGGTGCTAAGGAATCGAACCCAGGGCCTCATGCATGCAAGGCAAGCGCTCTACCACTGAGCCACCTTCCCAGCTCAAATCAGTTCTTTTAACTGTGTTGAAAAAATAAAAATCTTGCTTGTTTTTTCTTTTTTCATCATCTTCATTTTGCTCAAGATTTTCTCTTTATACCCATTTTTCTCTTTCCACTTTCTCTACTCTTCATTTAAAACTCGCTTTTCTTCTGGATTTTATCCAGAAAGAGTTTCTCAATCCTCCTGCTCCCTGTTGTGAACTTTTCTGGTAAACTTATAAGGTCACTAATTTGAGTTCCTCTTAGTGAACATAGAGAAAAATATATTCCCTTTCTGAGCCTTCCAACTCTGGAATGTGAGTGTAATTTTGTCTAAATAGTGTAGAAATTATGGGTAATTGATCTGACACAGGTGTAGATGAGACTCAAATGATTACCTACATGATAATTAACTTATCCAAAGGGAAAAAAGTTGATATCCCAGAGGCATAATGTTATCTATTTATTTTGCTTTCTTATAACTCTAACGAGCAGTATATATTTTCATGTTTCAATATTAAACACCTAAAATATATTAAAACAGAAGCTCCTTTTAATATAGAAGACATTGAACTCAAAGTTGAGCATAGGGTCCTCTGTTAACTTTAGAAACTCATTGGCAAATGCAGTTTAGAAAGGAATAACATTTCTATTTTTCCCTTGCCTTCTTCCATTATTATTCTCCTCAATGGGTGATCCTACATTTGAGACCTAAATAACATTGCTAAATAACATTGCTAAATAATGTCAGATGACTGAGTAAAAGCAATGAGCAAACATATTTTATTGAAAGTATAATCTACCTAAGTCTGAGCTAAGAGTAGTAAAATTTGAGGTCTCCAATCAAATCCAAATGAACTTTTGGAAAAAAATGTAATGGTTGTTTAACAAAAAAGACACTAAATGGCAAATTTCCTTTATGAGTTTAATACAGGAAGAATAACATTTTTCAGGCACTTAAAGTATGTTTATTGTGAAACAGTACACACATTCATGTAATGAATAAAACATAGCTGTCAGCTTACTGAATAGTTGTAAGTATACATGTAAAAATCATTAAAGTGAGAAATATGCAGAATGACTAATAACTGCTAAATCATCTTTCATCCATTACCACTTTTCAATCCTCCTATCCCTCCAAACATAACTACATTCTATTATGTTTATAGCTGTTCTGGGGTTTATAGATTCATAGGGGAATATTATAGCTGAAAAAATATACATCCTTATTAATTTCTGCTAATGTGAATTAAATCATTAATGGCATAGTACTCTCAGGGCCAAATTTGACAGCAAGTCATATCAATTATGCCAGTGCTCTTATTTAATATAATTTACTTGTTTGGTCCCCAACTTATTTTCATCTATCTGTTAAAATTACTTTATTTTATCTAAGTCCTTATTAAGTTCTCTCATGCAGTTTTTAACTCTAGTGAAAGAGGAGGAGGAGCAAAAAAGTTAGGAATATAACTTGATTCGGTGTGAGACTTTTGCTGAAGGAATTTATACTAGTAGAGTGTTCACAATAATGTCTCTGTGTCATCTTTGCAGTAATTTTCTTTCTCAGCCTCTACATTTCCTTCGCATAATGACCCAGAATAGTACAAAAGTTTTTAGACATTACTCACGAATATGAAGAACAAATCTCTGCTGTTTAGACATGTTACTACATGTATTATATTCAGATGCCTTCTTTCTTAAATGGACTATGAAGAACAAATAAGAAAATGTGTGTAGAAATGATTGATAAGCAACACAATTCTAGGCAAGTGCAAATTGTTGTATAGAAATTTTTGGTCATAAACATACAGTTTGTAAAGAATAACTAATAAATAATGAATTCTGAATTTCTTATTTATAAGTTTATTACTTAAAAATTCTAAATGTATAAATTCCATTTCTAGTATAATATGAGTGCATTATGTTTTGGGTCCGGTCATGGGCCTGGGCACTGTCCCTCAGCAATTCAGCTCAAGGTTAGCGCTCAAGGTTGAGCCACAGCACCACTTCCGGCTTTTTTTTTCTGTTTATGTGGTGCTGAGGAATCGAACCCAGGGCCTCATGCATGCAAGGCAAGCGCTCTACCACTGAGCCACCTTCCCAGCCTGAGTGCATTATGTTTTGAAATACAACTTATGGTAATATTGTAATGGAAAAATTAATTTTATTATTAGGAATATAATGTATATGTAGATAATGTTCTGCTTGTAAGCATCTCAGGCAAATGCAATTGTATGTATCATTAATGAATTACTATATACAAGATAATGACATCTAAGTTGGGGATAGGATAATTATCTTAAATTCATGAAATTATTAGATTGATTTAAAAATTACTTATTTTTTTTTATCCAAGACTGATAGCACAGCCACACTAAAACTACCAGCAGAGTCATGTTCATTGCAGCATTGTTTCTTATAGCCAAGATGTGGAATCAACCCAGATTTCCCTCAGTGGACGAATAGATTAAGAAAATGTGGTATTTATGTCATACAGGAATTCCACTCATTCATCAGAGGAATAATTTTGTACCATTCATAAAGAAATGAAAAGTCTTGGAAAAAATTATATTAAGTGAAGTAAGCCAGACCCAGACAAACATAGGTTGCTTAGTTTCCCTCATTTGTGGTAGCTAGAATGTGCCTATGAATCTACAAATAAGCACACTGGATGGTAACAGATAAAATGGGACATAAAAAATTATGCAGGTCTTTAGGCATTCACACACAGTGAAACCAAAAAAGGACATTCTTAGGAGAAGAACACAAAGGTGCAATCATATGTACATCTAATCAAATAAAATAATATTACAAAATGAAAGCAAGAGATTTTTTCTTTGTTGCTGCTTTTGTTTTCTTTTCCTTTTCTGTTGTTTGTTCCTTTATCTGTCTTTGGGAAGGTAAGAGTGGGCACAGAAATGATGGAGCAAAGCAGTGGTACTCACTAGACACTATGTCGAAAATGAACTATACAACTTGTGGGTGGGGATTGGAGGGAAAAACTGGGAGAGCGGAAGGAAAGGGTGAAATAGTTCAAAAAGAAAGGTACTCATTACCTGAATTACATAACTGTAACCCTCTGTACATAATCTTTACAATAAGAAGAAATACATAAAAGACTGATAGTATAGTACTTTATTAATGAAGCTATTATTTCACAGCCCAATGTAGTAGGATACATATATTTTAGAAGAGAAATTAGTTACAAATATATTTTCATTTTCTAGCCATTCACTTATATCACTAAGCATATTGAGAAAATATATCAAGTGAAATGAAATTCTAAATGAAATAAATTGATCTTACAAGCAAAGAGGTAACAATGTCAGTAATAATTTTTTTATGCTATTATCAGGCACTGGACTGAGTTTCCTGTGCATTAAATTATGTTGTTCATGAAATAACTTCCTACTCGGAGCTATCTCAATTATCCCATGTTATAGGAAGATCTTTGACTAGAGAGTTTGCATAATCTGTTCAGGGCTCATATAGCAAGTTGTCCAGCTAAAACATGACCACAGATTGCTAAACTGTATTCATAAACATTGACTACCCTAACATTATTGCACAGTAACTTAACATTACTTTTGATAATAAGCTGATAAAACAGAAAACTAAACTAACCACTCTAAAAGTGTTTTTTGTTTGTTTTAGAAACAACAACAACTCTAACCTAGTTCTGGTGGCTCATGCCTATAATCCTAGCTACCTCTGAGGCTGAGATCTGAGGACTGCAATACAAATCTAATCTAGCCCCGGCAACAAAGTCTATGAGACACTTACTTCCAATTAACAAGCAGAAAGCCAGAAGTTGAGGTGTAGCTCAGGATAGACCACTAGCCTTGAGCTGAACGCCCCAAGCTGAAGCCCTAGCACTAATACACACACACACACACACACACACACACACACACACACACACACACACACACACACACACACACACAATCCTAAACAGATTGCAAAGCAAAAAACAAAAACAAAAAAACAAGCAAAAAGCCTTGTAAAAATGAAAACAAATGCCTTCTTATCCAAACAAACACTTTAGCTAATGTTATTGTTATAAATGAGCCTCTAGATAATATATGGCACATTTAATACATATTTTATCTTAAAAGATCACTGTTTTACTATTGAACAGACGAGCAGTGAAAATCCTGTAGTGACATTAATTCCATCCATGCAACCATAAAAAGAATCCTTGCTAAATGCCAGCAAATGAGGTGGTAATAACTTCAGGCTACTTTTCTCAGCGGGGAGAGAGTCTGGGGTTGGGTAAAACTGCTTTCCAATATCTCATATTTTCAATAGAACACAGTGACAGGAGATTCAGGTATGCCTTAGGGGCTCATAACGCCGAGGATGTGTTAACAAATGAAATAGGATGGATCCATTCTACAAAAATGAGACAGGCTTGAAATGTGGCATTGGGATTCCACAGCTGAACTGCTGGCGTTTCTGCAGTGGAGAGACAGCACAGCCCTTGCACCCCTTCCCACACACCTGTGTTGACTTTGAGGCCTTGGCAGCACCTGACCCACAGTCATCCTTCAACTCACAGCTTTTGCTGTGCTTTCAGCCATGGCAAGCCACACTGCCTCTGCACTTTCACTAGCAAGCCCTGTTCTATGTTCCAGTGTTGACTTAGCAGCCTGAAGCTTGGACTCTAATAGAAATCACTCTGTTGAATCTCACTCGGTTTAGAATGTTACCCAGGAATTTTCTTAACTCCTAAACAAGAATTGATTATGTCTTGTAAACACTGTTGAACTTTAAAGAGGGGAGCAGTTTTCATGTAACCTTTTGCTTTTTTTTATGGACTTAAGATATTTCCCCTATTTGCATCTCTTGGATTTCACATTTCCTAACGGTGATGGGAAAAGAGATGTTTTTAACAGAGGTTGCAGATTTGCTATATTAAAGCAAAAGAACACTGCAAAATAGAGTTAAAGATTTTGGATGCTATATTTTTAATGAAAAGTGTGAGGCATATTATTTTTTTAACCCTCACACCTCTACCAGAAACTGATGGGTAATGGAATGCATTCATCTCTTGTTTTTTTAGTATAAAGTGGGTACTGTAGTTATAATCAAGTATGGTGAATGCAAATGAATCATTACTACATTCACTGATGGATGAAAATTGATTATAAACTGCTTAATAATGGTGAAAAATTTAATTAGCTGCTTCTATCAAAGAGCTTAAATTTATTAGGGGTTAAAGGTAAGCAAATGTGCCATTATAATATGATATAAATACAAAAAGTGCGGTGCAGAATACCCTGTGGACCTAGAGGAAAGCCCCATACCAACATGCTGTAAGGCCAGGCAAATTTGTACAGGGGAAGGTGTGATGAAGCTGAGCCTTTACAAATGAGGAGTGGTCAGTCAAGGAAGGTTCAAGATCAAAACATTGTCAAATTTTTAAATTTCAGGCTCAAGGTAAAATAAACAACTTGACATATTTTAATTTAAAGACCAATATAGTTGGTAAGTTAATTCTTCTTTACAAGTTCTTTTTTTCTTTTCCTTTTTTGGTATGTTTTTTATGGTAAAATTGCTGTACAGAGGGGTTACACTTACATGAGCAAGGTAATGAGGACATTTCCTATTGAACATTGTTGCCTCCTCTTTGTTTTCCCCCTACCATCCCTTCCCTCCTCACCTCCACAACACCCCCTCCCGACCCCTGCCAAAGTTGTAAAGTTTGTTTTCAACATAGTGTTTTGTACAGCTCATTGTTACAATGGGTCAATGTGTGTCCTTATTTAAGCATTTTGTTTTTCCCTTCCCCTCCATGAATTAGAGAAGTGTATATACAAGATGCAGGGCACTGACATCAAATACAGTGAAAACAGGGGTAATACTATGGGGGAGGAACATACAAAGCAACAAAAAAATCACATGGTACATCATAAATATTAGAAACAATAGCAAGAAAGAAAAAAGATATTTGTGTCCCCATCTTGGGATTCATTTCACCTAACATCATCATATATGGTCATATGTACATAGCTTTTGGACTTTTCTGCTTGTCCTATACATGTACTAGTTATTGTAAATAAGGGAAATCATGGGACCTATGTTTCTTTGGGCTTGACTTACCTCACTTAATATAATTTTTTCCAAGTCTTTCCATTTCCTAACAAAAGAGATTGTAATGTCATTCTTTCTGATGGAGGCATAGAATTTCATTGTACATATGTGCCACATTTTCTTCATCCATTCATCTACTGAGGGGCATCTGGGTTGGTTCCATATATTACCTATTGTAAATAATGCTGAGCAAAACATAGTTGTGCTGGTAGCCTTAGTATGGCCTTGTTTGTGATCGCTTGGTAAATGCCCAAAAGTGGGACTGCTGGGTCATAGGGGAGTTCTAAGTGGAGGAACCTCCATACTGCTTTCCAAAGTGGGAGCTAAAATAATAGAATGGAAGAAAGACAGTCTCTTCAGCAAATGGTGCTGCCAAAATGAATCACTTGTAGAAAACTAAAGCTAGATCCTTATATATCACCCTGTATTAGAATCAACTCCAAATGGATCAAAGACCTCGGAGTCAAAGCAGACACTCTGAAAAGATTACAGGAAGGAACAAGAGAAACCAAAGGTCTCCTTGGCACAGGCTAAAATTTTCTTAATAGAGAAACAGAAACACAACAAATCAAATAAAGGTTGGACAAATGGGATTGCATGAAGCTGAAGAGCTTCTGCATGGCAAAGGACATAGCTAGCAAAATTGATAGAAAGCCCACGGATTGGGAGAAGATCTTCACTAGCCATACAACAGACAAGGGTCTCATATCTAAAATATACCTGGAATTCAAAAGTTAAATCCCCCCAAAACAAATACTCAAACAACTGCCCAATAAAAAGTGGGCTAAAGACTTAAAGAGAAACTTCTCTGAAGAGGAAAGAAGGATGGCCAATAAACACATGAAGAAATGCTCAACCTCTCTAGACATAAAAGAAATTCAAATCAAAACAACATTGAGATTCCACCTCACCCGTCAGAATGGCTATAATAAAAAAACTCTAATAACAACAGATGCTGGAGGGGATGTGGCCAAAAGGGAAACCTACTGCATTGTTAGAGGGAGTGTAAACTTTACAAGTTCTTTAGAGGAGAGCTTAATCCTTTGTCTTAATTTTTATTTAAAAATTTTAATGTTTTTTATTGTAAAAATATTGTATGGAGGGATTACAGTTGCATGAGTAAGGTAATGAGTACATTTTCTATTGAACATTGTTACCTCCTCCTTTGTTTTTCCTCTACACTCCCCACCTCCTCAACTCCATGGAACCCCCACCCCCCAAGTTGTAAAGTTCCTTTTCTACATAGTGTCTTGTACATCTCATTGTTACAATGGGTCAACCTGTATCCTTGTTTCAGTATTTTGTTTTTCCTTTCCCCTCCCCAAATTAGAAAAATGTATATACATGATTCAGAGCACTGACATCAAATACAGTGAAAACAGTGGTTATACCATGGGAGAAGAACATATAAGAGAAACAGAAAAATCACATGGTACATTATAAGTACATTAAAAGAACAAGAAGAAAGATAAACTCTCTTGTGCCCCTATTTTGGGGTTCATTTCACTTAACATCATCTTATATGGTCATATGTGCATAGCTTTTGAGCTTATCTGCTTGTCCTTGACTTATACTACTTATACTTGCAAACAAGGGATACCATGGGAGCTATGTTTCTTTGGGCCTGGCTTACTTCAGTTAATATAATTTTTTCCAAGTCTTTTCATTTTCTAACCAATGGGGTGATGTCATTCTTTCTGATAGAGGCATAAAATTCCATTGTGGTATATATACACAATGGAATTTTCTTGATCCATTCATCTACTGAGGGGCATCTAGGTTGTTTCCATATCTTAGCTATCATAAACACCTTCTGGACCTAGAGGAAAGACCCACCGTACAGCCAAGGTGCTGTAAAGCCAGGCAAATTAGTACAGGACAAGGTGTGAAGAGACTGAGCTTTACAAATGAGGAGTGGTCAGTCAAATAAGGGTCAGGATCAAAATATTAAATGAAATTGTTGAATTTTAGGCTCAAGGTAAAAAAACCCAGCTTGACATATTTTACTTTAAATACTGATATAGTTTGTTATCAGTTAATTCTTCTTCTTTACAAGTTCTGTAGAGGAAAGCTTAATACTTTGTCTTAATTTTTTATACATTTTTTTTATTGTGAGAATACCGTACAGAGGAGTTACAATTACATGGGCAAGATAACGAGTACATTTCTTTTCTCAGCTCTTCAGCTCAAGGCTAGTGCTCTACCACTTGAGCCACAGCACCACTTCCGGCTTTTTTTCTTTTTGCTTATGTGGTGCTGGGGAATCGAACCCAGGGCCTCATGCATGCAAGGCAAGCGCTCTATCACTGAGCCACCTTCCCAGCCCCAATGAGTACATTTCTTGTTGCAAGACTGGGAAACAGACTCGCTATCTGATGTTTGCTCATTGTGTGGTGTTCTACCAACTGAGCCGGGCTTGCAACAACAGGTCTTCTGACTTGTGGCACATACTACACCAGTGGAAATACATGCCTAGCATGCCTTACAATCATACACTGCAAAACTATATATTTGAAATTTTGCAAATTACATAAGAATTAGAAATGTAATATACAAAGAAAACTTGATTATTTTTTCTATTCCAAGGCTTTTAAAGTATTTTCTACATAAAGTTAAGGTTTATGAGACATAACTTCAGGAAATTCTAGGTTAAGGAAGTTCAAGTTGATTTTTATTATTGCAAGATTTCTCAGACCATTTGACAAACTAATAACCTATCAAAATGGAGAAATTGATCTTGCTGGCTATGTCCTTTGCTATTCAGAAGCTCTGCAATTTCATGCAATCCCATTTGTCCAACCGTTCTTTGATTTGTTGTGTTTCCGGATCTCTATTAAGAAAATTTTGGCCTGTGCCAACAAGACCTAGGGTGTCTCCTATTGCATCCTGTAATGTTTTCAGGGTGTCTGCTTTGACTTCGAGGTTTTTGATCCATTTGGAGTTGATTCTGGTGCAGGGTGATATGTAAGTATCTAGCTTTAGTTTTCTACAAGTGATTAACCCATTTTGCCAGCGCCATTTGCTGAAGAGGCTGTCTTTCTTCCATTCTATTTTTTAGCTCTCTTATTGAAGGTTAGATGGCTATAGGTCTGTGGGTTTGTTTTTGGGTTTTCAATTCTATTCCATTGGTCCTGAGGTCTCTTCTTGTGCCAGTACCATCCTGTTTTGATTACTATGGCTTTGTAGTATAGTTTGAAATTTGGTATTGATTTTCCTCGAGCACTGTACTTTCTTTTAAGGATTGTTTTTGCTATTCAGGGTCTTTTATTGTTCCATATGAATTTTTAGATTGCCTCTTCTATTTCCTTGAAGAATGTGGTTAGAATATTGATAGGTATCACATTGAATTTGTAGAAAGCCCATGGATCTTCACTAGCCATACAACAGACAAGGGTCTCATATCTATAATATACTTGGAACTCAAAAAATTAAATCCCCCAACAACAAATCTTCAAAGAAACAACTGCCCAATAAATAAGTGGGCGAAAGACTTAAAGAGAAACTTCTCGAATAGGAAAGAAGGATGGCCAATAGACACATGAAGAAATGCTCAACCTCCCTAGCCATAAAAGAAATGTAAATCAAAACAACTTTGAGATACCACCTCACCCCAGTTAGAATGGCTATAATCAAGAACTCTAATAACAACAGATGCTGGAGGGGATGTGAACAGAAGGGAACCTTACTGCATTGTTGGTGGGAGTGTAAACTTGTTCAACCACTTTGGAAAGTAGTATGGAGGTTCCTCAAAGGACTCTACATAGAGCTCTGCTGTAACCCAGCAATCCCACTTTTGGGCATTTACCCAAATGATCACAAAAAAGACCCTACTAAAGCTACCAGCACAACTACGTTTATTGCAGAATTATTTACCATAGCTAAGATATGGAACCAACCCAGATGCCACTCAGTAGACGAATGGATCATGAAAATGTGGTATATATACACAATAGAATTCTATGCCTCCATCAGAAAGGATATTGCCCCATTTGTTAGGAAATGGAAAGACTTGGAAAAAATTATATTAAGTGAAGTAAGCCAGGCCCAAAGAAACATAGGTCCCATGGTTTCCCTTATTTGCAATAAATAGTGTATGTCTGAGACAAGCGAAAAGTTCAGATAAGATGATGTTAAGTGAAATGAACCCCAAGATAAGAACACAAGTGTTTTTTTTCTTTCTTGCTATTGTTTTTAATGTATTTATAAGGTGATCTTTTTGTTGCTTTGTATGTCCCTCCCCAACAGTATAACCCCTGTTTTCACTGTATTTGATATTGGTATAATTTTTGGCGGGGAAGGGAAAAAACAAATTGTTTAAATAGGGATACAGGTGGACCAATTGCGACAATGAGATCTACAAGACGTTGTGTCGAAAAACCAACTTTACAACTTTGGCGTGGGACATTGGCGGGTGGGGGAGAGGTTGGGAAGGGATGGGAAGGGCAAACAAAGGAGGAGGCAACAATGCTTGATAAGAAATGTACTCATTATCTTGCCCATGTAATTGTAACCCCTCTGTATGGTATTTTCACAATAAAAAATGGAAACATTATTTTTATAGTCTGCGGAACACATTGGAGGAAAGATCAAATTATACTTTATGTACATATTTCTGTCACTATTTGATTTTCAGCTCATAGGTAAGATGGTGACACATTTCTAGTCCAAAGCACAATTTGGATCATTGGCTACATGCTGATAAAGTACTTAATTATTTAATATGAAAACTGGTTCATTTTGAATAATAGCGAATGTAATAAAACTGCATCCATTAAAACATGCAGATTATATTTTACATTTATGTAAGCATATAGAACCCAGGGTAGCATCATGATCAGCTATCATATGGATACCATAAGCATGCTTAGTTGACACAATTAGCCTACATCTTGGAGTTTTAGATAGGAAAATAATCTTTATATTGGTACTAGGTGAATTAAGTGGACACCTGGAACATTAACACATCTTGGGAAGTCTTAGGAGACCAAGTGACAAAAAGCTCACAGGCTGTTGCCAGCAATTTAAAACACATGTTCTAAGTCACACAGGCCAAGTATCTGCTAATGGTTGTATCCAGGTTTTTATTTTTAATGCTTATACCCAGCTGTAGTAATTTAATGTGGGCCTGGGAAAATCTAGTTAATGTACTCTTTTTCTCATGTACTGGACACTTTTCTTAAATATAAGTTAATGCAAAAATTTTTATTGTGTTATTTTTCAGATATTATCCTTAGTCTTCCAGGGATTTCTATAGAAGGCAGTCCAAATGGACATTGTAATGAATATATGTTGTGATTGTTGTGAAAAGGCAAATTGAGGCACAATAACATTTGAAGGGTTTATTTGATGAACTCTATATGTGTTTCAGGAATTGGACATTGCTGAATCACAAGTACTTTTAGGGATTCTACCAAAGATATGGGGCTTTAATAGGTTAAACAGACCTAATGAAAATAGATTGGTTCAATTTCATATATGCCTGATGTTCTGCTCACAGAAAAGTACTATTATACTCCATGTCAGTTGTTTGCTTCTGATTGCTTGAACTTAATTTCTGTTTCATTCTAATGTAAATATCTTTGAGAACTGGCTCAAATTTTGCTGATCACTGAAAAATTAAGGGCATTTTCTCTTCCTATCTAGATTTATTTGCTCATCATTTTCAGGTTTATCTCTATGTTAATCTACATCAATTATTAGATGAATTATTTCAAAAATTACATCTTTGTGCCCTTATTTTGGTTTACACTCATAAAGCAAGTGTTGTCTCTTAGTAATTTTTGTCACTCAAGTCTGGTGTTCTAAAACCACCTGAGCCATAATTTTACTTCTAGCTTTTGGGGTAAATTGGAGATATGTTATGGACTTTCCTGCTGGGGCTGGTTTTGACCTGCGATCCTCAAGTCTCAACCTTTTGAGTAGTTAGGATTACAGGCATGAACCACATTTATATAACTATAGGTGAAGATAGCATAATGAAACTCTCCAAATAAAGATAATTATATTTCAAGAATACCATCTATTTTATATATTAAACTATTAAAATTCTAGCGCAAGGTTATTTTTGATCACTGAAGCTCAACTCCATCTAAAAGGCATTTTCAATGTAAAATACATTTTGCCCATAAGCATATTTAAGTCATTCTGTATTGATTTACCTCATAAATCATTTAAACACACAAATGATATTAAAGATCAACTGATGTCCAAAAACGTGCCCAGTCAGTATTCCTGGAAAAGTACCAAATAACCCAGCAGATGTATTTTTACATAACTAATTTCTCTAAGCCACATAATCAGAAACGGCATGTTCTAAGAAAATGATGTCATGTATGACAGCTGGGAATATTCAATCCTAGTACCTCTCAGAAGAAACAACACTGTTGAATAGGTTATTATAAGCACAGGCAAAGGATTTCAGGTTTTACTAAAGATAAATAGTCCATCTGGGCTCCAGTGGCTCCTGGAGAGGCTAACATCTAAGGATCTCAGTTCAAACCCAGCCAGGGCAGAAAATCTGTAACTCTTGTCTCTAATTAACTACAAAAAAAGCTGGAAGCAGAGTTGTGGCCTTGAGCAAAAAAGCTTAGGCTGTGAGTTCAAGCCCTACAACTAGCACAAAAATAGACAAACAAACAAAACAGATAAAAAACAGTCCAAATATTAAGCCTTCTTTGAAAATGGAAATGATGTTGAAAAGTTTGCAACTGGTTGTTTTTGGAATGTTTCTGTGTCACAAAACCAAAAGTATAACGTTTTTAAATGACCAACCAACACTGATGAAATCCCCCTCAACATATAGCAAGTGTTATATTTTTAAGATCTATGTATGACCCGACTCACTGTTAGGTATTGTGCTGAACTCAAATAAGGGTAGTTACTTTTTTTTTTAACTCTGTGGATGGTTCATAATAAATTAATTTATTTTACTGGGTTTCCAAAGCTTCTATGCAGTAATTTTGTTAATGTGATTTTTTTCTGTATAGAATGTAAATGAATGACTATAGTCACTAAATGCTGGTAAAAATTTTTAATACTGTAAAGGAGCTTGGAGACCTAGTCTGTATTTCCCTATTTTACAGATTGAGGAAATCATGTGTGACCCTGGGGTTTTAAAAGTCATTTATTTAAAAAAGTACATGCGAATTAGTGGCAAGGCTGGGATGAAAATGCAGGTAACCCTAGTTTTACACAAGGGACAAAGTGGGATCCTATGCAACAGCAGTACACAAGACAATATGTTGGAAATGATCTGTACAACTGGGGGGGGGCATTCATGGGGGTAGGGAAACGTAGGAAAATGAGGGAGAGGGTAATAAGTTAAACAAGAAATATACTCATGCCGGGTGCCGGTGGCTCATGCCTGTAATCCTAGCTACTCAGGAGGCTGAGGTCTGAGGATCGCGGTTCAAAGCCAGCCTGGGCAGGAAAGACCATGAGACTCCTATCTCCAATAAACCACTAGACAACCAGAAGTGGTGCTGTGGCTCAAGTGGTAGAGCACTTGCCTTGAGCTGAAGAGCTGAGCGACAGCACCCAGGCCCAAAGTTCAAGCCCCATGACCAACAACAACAACAAAAAAAGAAATATACTCACTACCTTACTTATGCAACTGTAACCCCTCTATACTTCACCTTGACACTAAAATTTAAAAAAAATGGAAAGAGAAAATGTATTTGAGCTATTACATATTTATTATTAACTACACGTGGTGGTATCAATTCTTACCATTCATTCCCCCTCCATTCTGTCCATCAGAGAAATTTCCAGAATGTGCCTTGTTTAGAATTGTGATCTAGTGCATGGCTAAAATTATCAATCACTTAATTTAGAAACTCCATCTAATGATGTGAGCAGACAGAATATTTTTGTCCTAGCAAACTGGGAATTTGAAAATATGGGAATACACTTTCTTAGAATGATAATATGAGAAATGGTTACTATCTGAACCTAGATAGTAATAAAAGAAGTGGATGAGTTAGATCTTGTAAAATGGCACTATAACTGCACAGGTGGCAACTCTATCTGGGAATATATAATTTAAGGAAAGACTTTATTATGCTTGAAATTCCTTTTGCAGAAGTGTGTACTTGATCAATAAGAACATCCACATTTGACATTTCAGTAATATCAGCACTGGCTCTACCAGCTTTTCTCTTTCATCTGATGATGAGCAGATATTAATGATTGAGAAGAAATTGAGAGGAGATTGAACTGTCATCTTCATCCAGATGATATTTCTGTGATTTCTTTAACAGTATTGTCCACAAAGTGTTTTGACAGTGATTAAAATACTATTCAAGATTATACGTTTCCTAAGTAATCTCTTAAATCATCCAAGTAACAAGACAGTTTTAACACTTGCACTTAATAAAATATCTTGACTTGTTGGCTATAGTGACACATGCATTTTACAGATAGTTCAAGTTACAATAATAATGAACAATGCAGCAAGATGAAGAAAAAGTTTTCACTGGGTTGACATCATAAGAGGCAACACTTTTTTATTTTACTGTTTCCAATAGTATAGTATTGGCCTGCAGTTTTGGTGCTTATTCGACTTAATTTTTCTTTATTCTCTCAACAATCCTATAAACTGTTAGTTTCCCTATTTTTTAGCTTAGCAAAGCATTATACCATAATTTTGGAACATTTAATGACTCCGTCATTAAATATTGACAGTAAATTAGGCGGTCCAATTCAATGAATAATGGAACAGGTCATATATAAAAGTTGATCTTTAGTGAAAATATCTAAATCATATTCATTAAAAGATATCCAATAAGGTTCATTTTTGTGTTAACAAATGTGTTTTATAAATATTAGCTATGAACTTATCTGAATGAGTGCACATAAATACTGAAAACAAAAATTGTTTAAAGAACGAAGTCACAGTTGAAAATTTTTTGTACACTTTGTTTACCTTTCTCTGAAAAAAGTAACAAATTTTAGTTTTGATTTTCCATTATTAATATAACTTCATTATAGAAGATTTAAGAAAATTATTATAAATTTCAGCATTGGCTAAAAAAATGGTGCAAACATGATTTTAAATGCATGTACATTTATATATCTGTACTGAAGGAAATGAGCATTGTCCTGTCATGAAGATTATATTTCAGTGTAGAAATGACCCAAGGTGATGAAAGAACATTCCTTGTAGAAAATCCTATCTTAATAATATAGATGAAATCAGCACTTACAAATCACGTTTTATAGGTACGTGGTAAGTTATACAGGATTCTAGATACTCGCTCACAGTGAGTCCAAAGGAGGATATTATTAAGTGGGTAATACAAAGGCCCAGTGCCTTTGTGCCTTTGGTCATGTACAATAATATTTATCGAAATGAAGTCCAGGAAATAAAAACAAAATGCTTTTGTCTTTATTGTAGTTTTCTTTCCTTTTTGTCCTGTTTGTTCATTTACCCATCTTGGGGAGGGTAGAGGAGCACAGAAATGGAGGAACAAAGGGTGAACAAACGCAGCAGCGGTATTCCTTAGACACTGTGTTGACAATGAACTATACAGCTTGTGGATGAGGGAGGGAGGGAGATACTGAGAGAGAGGGAAGGTAGGAGGGAAATTCTCCAAAAAGAAATGTACTTTTACTCCTCTTATGTAACTGTAACCTATCTGTATATCATTTTTATAACAATAAAAATTTGAAAAGGATTTATTAAGTCACTAAGATCAATGAATGATGAAACCATTAGGAGAAAGACTGGTAAGGAATTTTGTGATGGAAAGTGTGGACCTAGTATCATCTAGAGTTAGTAAAACTAAACAGAGGTAACTAGACAAGGGGCGTACCTGACAAGAAATATGGTGGTAAATATTTGCCACCATTTTAACCTGAATCTGATAACAATAGCTATCATGTACCTGATATATGGAAAAATAAAAGAAGAAGAATTTTTTAAATGGCATAAAATACAATATCCTGAAGAAATCAACACAATTTTGCCAGTGGCATGAATGGGTGAGGGTGAGTAGATATAAAAAGAATTGTTCTTACTTAAAAGACAAAACTAAATTAGACATGTAGAATTTATGATGCCAACTTTGATAAACTGATTCGATAAATGCAGTTTTAAAAGTAATTGGATATGTATGACATTAGTCAATCTTAATGGAGTCTTACTAATGTTTTTAGGCATGATTACTGTAATTATATAAGGAATATTTTCATGATATCTATAGAAATAATTGAGGGAAATGACATCATGTGAGGGGTTCGATTTAAATTGAGAAGACAAAGGAAAGAAAAAAAATGGGGAGAACAAAATAGTAAATGAGACAAAGATAGCAAAATGTTGACCAAAAGTTTTACTATTTATCACAATTTATGCTAGTGTCCCAATCATGTAATTCAAAATAATGTAGTAAGGCTCTTTTTTTGAGATATTGTTCTCCAATGTTAGTGGCTTCTCCAGGGCTACTTTTCCAGGTGAGACTTAACACTCACAATCCTTTCACTTAGCGCTGGAATTAAATACCCCCTTACCTAGCTATAAAGGCTCTTTTTATTTGCTACAGTGCCTTAGGTGATAATTCTCTAAATTTCATTTCTGAAATGAAGCATTTATAACCTTTGTGTTAGGATCATAATCACTAAATTGTAATGTAAGCAGATTAGTGACTATTAAATTCTCTGATGGTCTTAAATAATATTTAGATTCTGGGTGTCTACAGCTCTACAATGTAGACATTGTATGAGACTCCTGCTCCTGATAAACTATCCTTAGTTTTTTGAAGGTCTTCCAATGTTAGTGGTTTCCATACTTACAGGGCCACATGCCTTTTGAGACAAGTTCTAACCATGTTGTATAAACAATGCTCTGATAGGATCTTTAAATTCCAAAAGGGCTATGTTTTTCCTTTAGCACTCACCAAATTAGGGTCACGGATGTCCTGGGCCAGGTTTAAGAGCAGAAGGAAGAACTCAGGTTCACGGTCTTTGATTGCCAAATGTTAAATCTGTAGCTCTCACACTTTTCCCCCTTTGGGAAAAGGATTGACCTGCAAAAATAGATTGTAAAGAAACCCTTTTCTCTTACTCTGCCAGGGTTCTAGTGCTCCTCTACAGACAAATGTCCAGGATTTAGTTTCTGTGATCATGTTTTGTCTGTGGGTTGGAAAGAGATATGTGGTTACAAAGAGATATGTGAGTAGACCAATGCTGTTGCCTAAGTAGTTCTCATAGTTTTTTTTTTTTTTTTTTTTTTTTTTGTGGAAATACCATACAGAAGGGTTACAGTTACATGGCCAAGATAATGAGTACATTTCTTATCAAGCATTGTTGCCTCCTCTTTGTTCCCCTTCCCATCCCTTCCCATCTCCCACTGCCCCACCCCCCTGGCCAAAGTTGTAAAGTTCATTTTTCAACATAATGACTTGTACATCTCATTGTTGCAATGGGTCCACCTGTATCCCTATTTAAACAATTTGTTTTCCCTTCCCCTCCACAAATTATACCAACATCAATACAATGAAAACAGGGGTTACACCATGGGGGAGGGACATACAAAGCAACAAAGAAATCATCTTATAAATATGTTAGAAACAATTGAAAGAAAAAAACATTTGAATCCTCATCTTGGGGTTCATTTCATCTAACATCAACGTATCTGACCTTTTCTGCTTGTCTTAGACATATACTAGTTATTGTAAATAAGGCAAACCATGGGACCCATGTTTCTTTGAGCCTGGCTTACTTCACTTAATATAATTTTTCCAAGTCTTTCCATTTCCTAACAAATGGGGCAATGTCATTCTTTCTGATGGAGGCATAGAGTTCCATTGTGTATATACACCACATCAAGAGCAGCAAGATACGCAAATCAATTAATATAATTCATCACATAAACAAGAGCAAAGATAAGAACCACATGATTATCTCAATAGATGCAGAAAAAGCATTTGACAAGATCCAACACCCCTTTATGATGAAGGTTCTGGAAAAATTAGGAATCTAGGGAACATTCCTCAATACAATAAAGGCTGTATATGACAAAGCTACAGCTAGCATTATACTTAATGGTGAAAAACTAAAGCCATTTCCTCTTAACTCAGGAACAAGACAAGGATGTCCACTATCTCTACTTCTCTTCAATCTAGTATTAGAATGCCTAGCTACAGCAATAAGACAAGATGCAAACATAAAAGGGATCCAAATAGGGAAAGATGAAGTACAACTCTTCCTGTTTGTAGATGACATTATCTTGTATTTAAAGAATCCCACAGATTCCACTCCCAAATTATTCAACCTGATTCAAAACTTTGGCAAAGTAGTAGGGTATAAAATTAACCCTCAAAAATCAATGACTTTTCTATATGCCAACAATGAGAAGAGTGTGGCTGAAATTAGGAAAGCAACTCCCCTTGTAATAGCCCCACAAAAAATAAAATACCTAGGAATTAACTTAACCAAAGAAGTGAAGGACCTCTATGATGAAAACTTTAAAAACTTGAAAAAGGAAATCAAAACAGAACTTAGAAAGTGGCAAAAACACTCATGCTCCTGGATTGGAAGGATCAACATCGTGAAAATGGCAATACTTCCCAAGGCTGTCTACAAATTTAATGCAATACCTATCAATATTCCACCCTCATTCTTCAAGGAAATAGAAGAGTCAATCCAAAAATTCATATGGAACAATAAAAGATCCCAAATAACAAAAATGATCCTTAACAGAAAGAACAGTGCTGGAGGAATATCAATACCAAATTTCAAACTCTCTTACAAAGGCCATAGTTTTCTATATCTAAATTTCCACAGCCTCTGTAGGGGGCAGTATTGATCCATTGGTCCCGTAAAACACCCCACCTGCATTTAGTCCACAATCCAGCATTGGCTGGATCCCTCATTAGTTGGATTTGAGCTTTTATACAATGTCCCAGGTGGCATGAGATAAGATGTCAGGCATGCACAGAGTCAGGGCTCAAAGCAGGAGGAGGCTGTGTGCTGGGAGCTAGCCAGCTACTCTGAGTAGTGAGTACTTGGATTCACAACTCCATTTACTCCTGGAGACCACTATAAATTTAGTTGCAACCAAGGCTTATATGTTATATTTAAGATACCTTAATAATTAAATAAAAATGATTAAAACTTATTCAACCCCTTCTTTAACCTTTTTAGAACTTGTAATAAAATCACTTAGCTCCCTGTAATAAGAATTCCATGACAGAATTTAATATACTCCATTTCTGATGAGGACTCCCTTAAGCCTTTGAAATTTCTTTCCCCAATTTGATGGAGAATATTAAAATAATATTGAATAAGTCTTACTCTACCAGTATTTGGGTGTACCTCATTCCTTTATATTTCTAATTCTTTTTTTGGTATTTTTTATTGTAAAGATACTGTACAGAGGAGTTACAGTTACATGACTAAGGTAATGAGTACCTTTCCTATCAAGCATTGTATTTAAATTAAACTAAGTTATCATTTAAATTTATGGTATTTGTGATACTTAAATATAGAGGCTACCAACTTTGAATTAGACAAGATTAAAGAGCACATTTTTTCTACTTATCTTGCCCATATTTTTATTGGATTTTTTTTTACAGACAAATTGAGAAGACTAGAGAAAGAGAGAGATACACACAGGGAGGAATGAGTTCTCACTTACAGTGTTGCCAAGAACTTTTTCCTGAGTCTACAAGGCAGAGTGACACTAATTTAACTTCCTCTCAGCTATGCATCTTGATTATTAGCACCCACGAGAGAATTTATTCAGATGAATATTCAATCACAATGAATCTGTACATTGTCTGTTTTTCATAATTCTGATGGGAAATGATGAACATTAGCCTGCAAGCTAGTGCATGCTAATTTTTAAAATACGAACACAAATAAATTTGACACCAGTATTAATAACAATAAGATTGGAGATTTCGAAACTGTGAGTGGTATGATGTTTTAGCTTTGGTCTGGGTCATAGAAGATAGGAAAATAATATAGAAGAAAAGGGACACAGATGTAGAAAGTGAATATAGCTTTTCATTTAGCCTGCTTATGTTATAGATGGCAAGTAGATATCTAGCAAGAGATGAGCAGGAAACAACTTTACAATAAACAAATTACTTTCTTTGAGGGTTCACCTCCTATTACTATTAATAGCTATGCTCTATTAGACTACTAATTATGACTTCTGTTTTTAATTGACTATTGAGATTGCTCAGTTATGTCCTTTAAAACTCCATGGCCACTGAAGCAACCTTCAGACTTTAAATTTACTTCTTTGGTAGAATTTCCTATTTTGAAGAAACAAGATGATTATTTACTAATGCAAATTTGATAGCGTACTTGCAGTTGTAAACAATGAAACAATGATTTTCCATTGGCCTCTTCAAGGTTTAGTTAGTAAATAAATTTCCTCTGAGCCTGATGGACTGAGGAAATCTGATAAAGTGACCAGTGAGCTACTTCAGCTATTTATCACCCTTATAACTGTAACTAGACCTTGAATTTGTGTATATCTATGTACATCTTCTGTATCATAGCAATCTACTGAGTAGAGTTTGATTTTTGCATGTCATGTCTTAAGTATATTTGGGCACTTTCTCCCTTCTCTCTCCCCATGTCTGTCTGCAGCCTTAGTGTAACATTATTTCAATGATGTCAAATACTTTGGGAAAATTACCAAACCTAATGTTGAATTAACATCTAAACTCTCCGAGTTAGTAATTTTAAGCTAATGTTTAGTACGTTAAAAAAACATCTTCCTATTCTTGTCTTTCGGTTTGAGCCCCTTAGCTGATTTATATCTCACATTCACTTTTACTTCTACTTGATCCTATAGAGGAGAAGATCCTTGGGTCCAGAAACCTCAGAGTAGTTTCTGGCTAATAATGGTTGTTGGATATTGCATAAACATGAAACCAGTTGGATACATGTCATATTATTCTAGGAGCAGAATAATATATACGTTTTGGGAGTTCTCAACTTACATTGGTAGTAAATGTAACATGGTAGCATGACTTGTTCTTAGAAAAATCAAATACATTTGTTTGTCATCCGACAGTTCCAGCCCATGTCACTGCTGTTGAGCAGTCTCCTACATCACTTGAGCTAACTAAACCACTCCCTGATCTTTAACTTTCTGTCAGTTCTGCTTATTTCCTTTAAAAAAATCAATATTATATTTTTTAGTTATTCATGTTGTTATTACTGTCTTTCTGCTTGAATAGTATATGTCTAAGATAATCTTAGCAAATGAGCAGAATAATAGCTCAATAGCTATGATGTACATATAACCATCTAAGATGATGGTAAGTGAAATGAGCTCCAAGACATGGACATAAGAGGTTTTTCTTTGTTGTTGTTTTTTTAATGTTCTACATGATTTCTTTTTTCTTTTTTTTTCTCTCTATGGTTTATCCCCTGTTATCACTGTATTTGATTTTGGTACCATAGATGTTGTATATACATTTATCTGAGTTAGGGAAGGGAAGGAGAAGAACAGAATGGTGAAACAAAGGACAAAGAGGAACCAATGCAACAGTGATACTCACAAGACAATATGTTGGAAATGATCTGTACAACTTGGGGGGCGGATGGGGGAAAGTAGGAGAAAAATGAGGGAGGAGTAACAAGTTCGACACGAAATGGACTCATTACCTTCGATATGTAAGTGTAACCCCTATATACAACATCTTGACAATAAAATTTAAATTTAAATTAAAAAAAGAGGGTTTAGACCCAGTCTCTCTGCCCCTTTCTTGTGTTTCAATCCCATTTTCCTCTACGTTTTAGTGACTAGGACATAATAAGTGACATCTGTTGAACTAATAAACATATTAATGTGTGTGGTAAGCACTCAGAATTATAATCAAAGTGATCATTTACAGCAATCAAGGGTCTTAATTGTATTTTATCTGACTCCAAATCCAGAAGTTCTCCCATTAGTCCAAAGGGATATGTATTAACTTAACTGAATATATTTTAAAAGGAAACAGTCATAGCTTATGCATTACATTTTATTTTGTTTTATTAAAGAATATATAGATAGGCTAATTTTTCTATTTTTGGTGTTCTCCCACAATGTTAAAATGCAGTATTAACTTAGTTTTATAATGCAGGCAGCAAGAGGAAGAAGGAGGAAAATGATGAATTTGGCTAAAACAATCATTTCCTTCCTGAAATGTATATTTGCCTGGCTTACTTTACTAACAAAAAAGATCTACAGTAAGGACAAATTTTGCATTGTATATTTTAAATAACATTTTAGGATGTTATATAAGGAAACATTACAGATATATTTAGCAGCCAATTTTTGGTGATCGTGAATTTTTTAATGGTTTTAACAATAAGTTTAGTTGCCTATTTTCTTCTTGTTTAGAAAGTGAGTCTCCATTATTTGCTTAAATAGTTTTACAATTCACATCAAAGCTCCATTTTGTTAAGAATCTCTCAGAGTAATTATGCTATTTTGGTTAAATACAAAGTGACAATTTATTATTTAGTTTGACAGATTTTCCTTATATGACTTTGATATAAATTACATTTGAAATAAAGTATGCTAATTTAAAGTAAAAGGTGATTCAACAAGACAAGAGCAGTAGTATTCTAAAGGTAACTTTGTGTGTGTGTGTGTGTGTGTGTGTGTGTGTGTGTGTGTGTGTCTGGTCGTGGGGCCTGAACTCTGGGCCTGGGCGCTGTCCCTCAGCTCTTCAGCTCAAGGCTAGCGCTCTACCACTTGAGCCACAGAGCAACTTCCAGCTTTTTTCTTTTTTGCTTATGTGGTGCTGAGGAATCAAACCCATGGCCTCATGCATCATGCATGCAAGGCAAGCGCTCTACCACTGAGCCACCTTCCCAGCCTCTATAGGTAGTAACATTTTATATCTGATATTTATTATAAAGTATGACATTCTATAACAGAATTATATTAACATTTTTATTATAGAATATAAAATTTAAGCAAAAATGGTAGTTTTTTTTGGTTATTTTATAAATTGTATGTTTTATCCCTTCATCTCCCCACATCTGGGAATCTATATTTTATACACTATCCTATATTTCTAATCCATATTTTATACAATCTATATCTTATACAATATTTTTATTACATAACAATGTATAAAATTTTATTATGTTATACATTCCATTTGAATCTTTTATTTAAACTGTAAACTAGTGTGTTATGGAGAATGTTCTGAGGTATCAAATATTTTTCTGTAATTTTACTTTCTCTTTTTTTTTTGTCGGTCGTGGGGCTTGAACTCTGGGCCTGGGTGCTGTCCCTCAGCTCTTCAGCTCAAGGCTAGCGCTCTACCACTTGAGCTACAGCGCCACTTCCAGTTTTCTGGTGGTTTATTGGAAATAGGAGTCTCATGGTCTTTCCTGCTCGAGCTGGCTTTGAACCGAGATCCTCAGATCTCAGCCTCCTGAGTAGCTAGGATTACAGGTGTGAGCCACCAGCGCCCGGCTACTTTCTCTTTTTTAAGTGACTCATAAAAATGACATGTATTAATGGGGTACCCTGTAATTGCTGGGTACATATATACATTGTATAATATTAAATCATTTACAATATTTTTTATAGTGAACCTTTAAAAATAATTTCGTATACCTTTGTGTGTGTGTGTGTGTGTGTGTGTGTGTGTGTGTGTGTGTGTGTGTGTTGGTTGTGGGGCTTGAACTCAGGGCCTAGATGCTGTCCTTGAGCCTCTTCATACTCAAGACTAGCGCTTTACCACTTGAGCCATGGCACCACTTCCAGTTTTTTTTTAGTGGTTAATTGGAGATAAGAGTCTCATGGGGATTTTTCTGCCCAAGCTGGCTTTGAACCACATCCTCATATGTCAGCCTTCTGAATAGCTAGGATTCCAGGAGTGTGCCACTGGCACCTGTCTTCTAGCTTTTTGAAATGTCTACTACTGTATTGTGTATATTATCTATTTTCATCCTACTATGTAAAAGTCAACTAGAACCTCTACCTGTAATTACCAATTGATTAGATTTTTTTCTTGTCTCTCCCTACTCTCATTTTTCTATTTTAAACTTCTATAAGACTAACAGTTTTTAGATTTTTCATATGCGAGATAACATGGTACCCAATTTTCTCTTCCTATTTAATTTCACTCCATTCCATCTCTGTTGTTGCAAATGATAGGTTTTTATTACTTCTTATGGCTGAATAGTATATACTCCTCTGGTCTATATGTGAACCTTTCATTTATCTATTCATGAGATGATGGAATCTTAGTTTCTTTCTCTTTGTTGGAGATCATTAATAATGCTGCAATGAACATAACACCAAAATTTTTAGTGACATTGTCATAACATTGACCCATGGTGCTTAGATTTTATTGCATTTTATATTTCACTAGATACACTTTCTTCTTCTAATGTAGTATAATAATGATCTTATGCAAATGGAATTCTATTTCTATAACCCTGATACTTTAATGATCTACCCTTGGCTCTATTTCTGAGACTGGGCATTTTGCTAGCATTTGTCTTAGTCATCTTCCTTATCCTTTATGTTTTAATTTTGTGTGTTTTGATTTACATGTGTCTCTTACTAACCGTAGGTACTCCAGGTTATTTTTTTGTGTATTTATTTAAATGGTAAATCTCTGATAGTTAAGAGGGTGAATTTAAGTGTTTTTGGTCAATATCTATTATGTTTTGGTTGTGACTCAGATACATGAGTTGCTACTGCCATTTTGGTTTATCTTTTCTGAAAGTTTTAGTCACCCACTTCTACTACCCCTTCCCAGCATCAGAAACAGTATTTCTCTGAAGAAAACATCTCTTACTGAGAAAATAAGAGAAAAATACCTCTGGTATTTTCTTGCTATTTTGGATTATTGTATTTTTATAAAAAAAAAAAGCAAAGCTAATAGAGCTCTAAGGAATTTAGAAACCTATTTATTTTATTGAGTTTTTGATAAAAATGACAGACTTTGGCAGTTTTACTTGGAAATAAATTTATATTTAGTTTTTACAGAATTCTTAGATAAACTTCTCTTTACTTTGTATCCCAGTGCAGTTTGTATTCAATTCCATTTCATCTAAAATTTCCTTGGCCAATATATCCACTGATTTTTAGAAAGCAACTCTTTGGTCACTTAATTTTTCTATCCTAACTAGTTTCTCTGGGGAGCATATGATGACATCATGGAGACCAGATTTCTCAGAAGGTAGTGGGAACTCAAGAGAAAATGGCCTTCTAATGAATGGACTCCTCTTATTGGTCTCTTAGTACATGGAAAATACCTTCACTGTTCTCTTCTGCCTTAATTTCTACTTGGGAGAGCTCATTTAAAAACTGTTTCCTAATTTTTCACATACAAGTGCCTGATGTCTTTTATTAACACAAAACCCTATAGTTGAAATTTGTGCAGGTTGTAATGTATTAATAAGATTCATCAGTATCAAACTATCCTATTTTAAAGTGCATTAATTCTACTAGTCCAATAGTCTTCTCATTTGTGGGAATTACCTGTTATTTTGTTGGAACGGCTGTCAAAACAATAGTAAATTTATTCTACAATGGCTTAATACTTGTGGCATTTGGTAGTGCATGCAATAAGTCTTTAATTGCATTTGATAGAAATACAAGTTCCATCTGTCTCACACGTGTATCCTCTTCTGAGCAGGCACCAATGGCAGATCTGTTTCCGATGCTCATAAATAAGATACCAACAAACCCACAATATTGGTACAGACTGTTCTGCTCCAGGTTCTAAAATGTTAACCACAGGAAGTGATTTTAGTTCTTTTTTTAAAATCTCTTTTTCCTCCGCATCAGCCTCCTACGTGCTCAATGTGGCACTTCAGATTTCCTGAATCCTTAAAGTACTCAAAATTGCTGGAATAGCCATGTGGTAGGTGATCTTATTTATTTAAACAAAATGCACAGAAGGAAGCACTAAAACGAAAGCTATCTTAAGTCTAAGATTGTTTTAGTTGTTTTTTAAGAACTGCAGGTTTTAATAAAGTTAATTGAAGCTTGTAAATATATGTATCTAACGGGATAAGTAGTTCTGAAAATTTGTAAGAAAACTTGACCACTTCTAAGTCTACCTTACCCCATCACCATTTTTGGTCATTTGTATTTACACTATGAATAAGTGCTTATGGAGTTTTAAATTATGTTAAATGATTGCTTTAAAATTATGTGTGTTTAATTTATAAGTGAATGTGTTAGAAATGTTATGTTTTTTTTTTTTTTTTTTTGGGTCCAGTCGTGGGGCCTGAACTCTGGGCCTGGGTGCTGTCCCTCAGCTCTTCAGCTCAAGGCTAGCACTCTACCACTTGAGCCACAGCACCACTTCCGGCTTTTTTCTTTTTGCTTATGTGGTGCTGAGAAATCGAACCCAGGTCTTCAGGCATGCAAGGCAAGTGCTCTACCACTGAGTTACCTTCCCAGCCCGTGTTTGAAATGTTAGAACTCAGTTTTTCCCAGCAAATGCTTGCTTCCACGATATCAATATTTTCCATGCATCTATTTTCCACTATTATCATCTAAAGATGGTATATAACTTTGCATAGAAAATGACATATGCTTACTTTCTAATAATATGTATACCTATAAATATATAATTATATGTAAATGGATACAAATACCATGAATTTATTAAAATTAAACTATTCATGTAACTTTCAATAGGGCTCTAAAAATATTTTAAAAAGTGAATTTGTCTCAACATTTTTTAACACAAAAGTGTCTATAGTGTTTAAAAACAAAATTATTTTGGTGAATATTTATCATCTTTATTTTTCTTGAATGCAACATAACAAAAACTAAAGCATATTAAGCATGGTATTTCAGTAAACGTTTTGCTATTTTCACTTTAAAGATTAATTCAAATTATTATGATCATCTTTCTATGTCAATTTCAGTGATTTATTCAGCATCTTGCTATTTTGGTGTATTAGTTCTGCTCAATTTTACCTAACTGCACCACCTGGCAAACAATTTGACATTCTTTTATGTTTTGGGTGGTCCATGATTCATTATTCTTAATCAACTATGCCTGCTTTGTTAAGAATACTCTTATGTAATACTTTTCCTATTGCTTTTATAGTGTTAGATGCTTATCCTAGGATGAATGAACTCATATAGTATAATGTATATGATTGTGACAAATCAACTTTATTTAAGATCATGGAAAATCAGAATCTATTTTTATCAAGATTTATAATGTGGAGATTTCACAGTTGTCTGTTTCATAGGTGATTGTTAAATAAAATAAGGAGAAAATAAAGTATGTATATATTCATGTAAAAACCAAAGCCGTAGACTGGGTTGTCTTGCTTATCAATAGTTTATATTGATGCCGTAAAGAGCAAGTCAATATTAAAGTTGAGGACCCAAGGTTTACATTACATACCAACTTAAATATTAAATTTCCTTCACTAAGATGGTCTTTTGTCTTTTTTTCTAGATAGAAATAGATGCCAATGAAAGGATCATAATTTACTGCTTTTATCTTTATATGAACACTGTGTGGCATTTTTTTTCATTCAAAATCAACACCTGCTGGGCACCAGTGGTTCATGCCTGTAATCCTAGGTACTCCGGAGGATGAGATCTGAGCATTGTGATATTTAGCCAGTCTGGGTAGGAAAGTCTGTGAGACTGTGTCCCTGAAATTCAGGAACAGCTCCCTTAATTTTTGTCATAGACTGGAAAACACACACACACACACACACACACACACACACACACACACACACACACACACACACACAGACCAAAAACACAAAACAAAAGCTCCCAACACCTTGATGTTTTTTCAACTACTGTCGACTACGTCCATCTTCCTTCATGTATTCTTTTTTTTTTTGCCTATATTCCCTAATCTACTTCTGCTTAGAGGTCCTCCATTGATATTCTCTATTAACTCCATTACAGTCCAGTCCAATTCAATACAGCCCAAGCCAATCCAATCCACTTCTTTATCTTCCATTTGCCTTTTTTTCTTGGTTTATCTCATTCAGTCTTACGACTTCAATTACTGAGAATTTTCTGTCTTCTGTTCAGCTTGGTTTGTTTACCCAGGAAATAAAATTACAAACTGTAGTAGGTGTTAGAATAAGACACTAGAAGCTATGAAAAAAATAATTTTTTAAACAAGAGAAGATTCTGACCTAGTTGGCCAGAAGTAGTTAAAGTACCCTTTCTAAAGGAGCTGATCAAGGAGTTTGAAATTAGTGATAGAAATGAGGTATGGAACTGCACTGATCAAACATCATTCTAATAATAACAATACTTAACTAACACCCTTCAGTGTTACCTCATTATCTACAAAATAAAGTTAAAATTCTTTAGTTGAGGACTCAAAGTACTTCATATTCTAACTTAAATTATGTTGAATTTATTTTTATCTGATTCCTAGCATGCCTTCTGACCTGGTAACTGATTGCTAAATCAATTGTTAAATCAGCCTTCTAGGCTTTTTGATTTGTTCCATTTTCTTTGTATGATTGATCTCTTATTTCTATCCCCCTTGGTGAGCATCGCTTATTCAACATTCAAAGCTCAATAAAATATGATTGTGCTTTTGCAATTGATCCATCCAGTGGCTTTGAATAAAATATTTTCAGGGCTTTGGTATATTCTTATCATTCTTTAGAGGTAAGAAGAATGGATAAGGATGCAGGCTATTTCGCATCAGAATGATTCCTACATTTATTCACAGTGATATTGTACATGGTAATGATAGTACTTACTTCACACAGTTGTTGTAAATGTCCAGTGTTTACATATCTGAGAACAGTGGTTCATACATACTCAGTAGTCAGGTCTTAGTTGGTGCTATTACTATCCACTAATTTCAGGTTTCAAGCTCCTGGGAGACAGGCATATTCACACACACACACACACACACACACACACACACACACACACACACACACACACACAATTTGTAGACTGAATAAACAGGATGCCTAAGGATTACAAGTTAACCTTTAGTGAGGTGATGAGTGGAGATTTTCTTTCACTCATCAGAACTGTGAACTACATGTAGTAATCAGAGCAATGGGTGAATTGTGCAATCAATCATGGTTCAGTTATGAATTTTACAGCATCATGGTCAAGAAAGATATGAAACATTGTGAAAATAGGATACATATGTAAGTCAGCATGCATCATGCTGTTGCAAGGGTGCTTATTATGGAGGTTGACTAGATTTGGAAAGTTATAAGTGACTTTTTAGAGGAAGTGACTTACCTGTGTGGGATAAAGTAGTAGGCCTCACCTTGGTGCTGGGGGGATCTGGAAAGCAGGAGGAGAATATGGCAATTTGTCTGGGTCAGAAAATGCAAAGCAGATCCTGGTGGGAGATGGAACAGTGTGGGTAGGTAGGTATGTTGTAGAGCAGAATAATGTTTTATGTTATAAAAACAATGAGGATGGAGATATGGCTTAAGTGGTAAAGTGCCAGTGAGCAAGCAAGTTGAGCAAGAATGAGAACCTGAGTTCAAGTCTCAGCTTCCGCCTCCCACACAAATAGAGCAGTGGGAAAAATAATATTTTAAGAATTGTATGTGATCACTGTAGCATTTAGAAAAAGAAAAATGAGGTTGTGGATGTGGCTCTGTGGTATAGTCCTTACACTCTGTATATAAGATGCTGGGTTCAGTCCTCAGGTCTGAAAAAAATCTCAGCATGCAATATGCAAATAAAATGAATAAGATGATAGTTTAGGCAGAAGAGATGATCTTCTTAGGTAATTGTGGTTATGTTGGATTAGAAAGACTGAATTAGTTTGATGAATTTGGAAAACAGAAACAATAGAAAGTTTTAATAAGATACATTCTTGATCCAGAAAAACTAATAATTCCTTTCCAGAACTTACTTATATCCAGGAATAACTTTCAAGTTTCATCAAGGAGACAGCTTGCTTTGTGGACAATGAGGGATAAATCAGTGCTGTAGAAGATTATGTGGCATATTTAAGGGGGGTTGGCTTGAGAAGAGGCTAGCACAGGGTTTGCCAAGGCCTAAGAAACAAAAGTGAAAGAGTAGGAGAGAAAGACACACAGAGAGAAAGAAAGTGGCAGAGAGAATGAAAATACAAGCAACAGAATGCGCATTACCTTTTTCACATCTTTCCTAGAACAGAAGTAGATTAGGTACAACTTTAATTTCTTTCAGTGTTCTTGAGAACTACTGAACTATACTGCCAAGTTACATGTGTAGTGACCAAAATTTAATTGAGTTATTTCCTGAGCAGGGAAACTAACTTGGTACAGTTGAAGTAATGTTTCCCCCCTCATTAATTTCCCTGCATTGTTGATAACTTTCATGTGACATGGAATTCTTACTATCACCACGCAATGAAATAAAATGCCATCACCTTTCATGTGAAGTTGAATTTGTTTTGACAGAGACTAGGAGTAATATAATGAAGCCTTTTAAAGTAAAATTTGACAAAATGGCTGCTACTGTGTCTTATAAAATATTAGGCAGGAACAATGAGATATACAAGTCCTTATGTCGAAAAACAAACTTTACAACTTTGGCAGGGGTTGGGGGGTAGGGGGAGAGAATGGGAAGGGGAAACAAAGGAGGAGGTGGCAATGCATGATAAGAAATGTACTCATATCACTCATTATCTTTCCCATGTAATTGTAACCCCTCTGTACAGTATTTTCACAATAAAAAAAAAGAAAAAAATATTAGGCAGGCACCTGTGGTTCATACCTGTAATCCTAACTATTCAGGAGGCTGAGATCTGAGAATTGCAGTTTGAACTTGGGCAGAAAAGTCCAGGAGACTCTTTTTAAAAAAATTTTAATTGTGACGGTACAGAGGGGTTACAATTACATGGGCAAGATAATGAGCACATTTCTTATCAAGCATTGTTGCCTCCTCCTTTGTTTCCCCTTCCCATCTTCCTCCTCCTCACCCACCCCTCGCCTGGCCAAAGTTGTAAAGTTTGTTTTTCAACATAACGACTTGTACATCTCATTGTTGCAATGGGTCCACCTGTATCCCTATTTAAACGACTTGTTTTTTTCCCTTCCCCTCCTCAAATTATACCAACATCAAATAAAATGAAAGCAGGGGTTATATCATGGGGGAGGGACATACAAAGCAACAAAGAAATCATTTTATAAATATGTTAGAAACAATCACAAGAAAGAAAAAAAACATTTGAATACTTATCTTGGGGTTCATTTCACCTAACATCAACATATCTGACCTTTTCTGCTTGTCTCAGACATATACTAGTTATTGCAAATAAGGGAAACCATGGGACCTATGTTTCCTTAGGCCTAGGCTTACTTCACTTAATATAATTTTTTCCAAGTCTTTCCGACTCTTTTTTAAAGTTTTTGAAATTTTATTGTAAAAGTGATATACACAGAGGGGTTACAGTTACATAAGTCATGTAATGAATAAATTTCCTTTTGAACAATGTCACCCCTCCATCATTCTCTCCCAGTTTTCCCTATCCTGATTCCTGCCCCTAGTTGTATAGTTCATTTCCAATGTAGTGTCTAGTGGGTTTCACTGCTGAATTGGTTCACCCTTTGTCCCACCATTTCTGTGCTTCCCCTTCCCCCCAATCAAATAAACTTATATACAACACAAAGGATACAGGGCTGGGAAGTTGGCTCAGTGGTAGAGCGCTTGCCTTGCATGTCTGAGGCCCTGGGTTCGATTCCTCAGCACCACATAAGCAAAAAGAAAAAAGCCGGAAGTGGCGCTGTGGCTCAAGTGGTAGAGTGCTAGCCTTGAGATGAAGAGCTGAGGGATAGCACTCAGGCCCAGAGTTCAGGCCCCATGACTGGACCCCCCCCCCAAAAAAAAAGGATACAGAAACCGAAAACAGTGTTAGAAGGGAAAATAAACCAAAGAAAAAAGGAAAGAAAAACAAAAGAACTGAAAACAGTACAATAAAAAGAAACCTCTTGCTTCCATTTCCTGGGTTTATTTTGATAAGCATCATTTTATATTATTGTATGCGCACTTAGCTATTGATCCCTTTGGATCTTCTCCAAAGAATATTCTCCTTTGTTCTGACTGTGTGAATGTTTAGACTACTGTTTAATTAATCGTATCCAGGTGTAATTATTTATCTTTTACTATTCATTGGATTTACTTGTAGATTTATAGGCACATTCTAATTACAAATGAGGGAAACCATTAGAGTAATTTTTTTCAAGTTTTTCCGTTTCCTAACAAATGGGGCAAGGTCATTCTTTCTGATGGAGCCATAGAATTCCATTGTGTATATATACCACATTTTCTTGATCCATTCATCTACTGAGGGGCATCTGGGTTGATTCCATATCTTGTCTATAGTAAACAATGTTGCTGGGTCATAGAGAAGCTCTATGCTTAGTCTTTTGAGGAACTTTCATACTGCTTACCAGAGTGGTTGAACAAGTTTACATTCCCACCAACTGTGTAGTAGCATTTCCTTTTGACCACATCCCCACCAACATCAGTTATTGTTAATTTCCTTGATAATGGTCATTCTAACTGGTATGAATTAGAATATCAATATTGTTTTGCTTTGTATTTCTGTTATGGCAAGAGATGTTGGACATCTCTTTGTGTGTCTATTTCCAATTAACCAACAGAAAACTGGAAGTGATGCTGAGTCTCGAAGTAGTAGAACACTAGTCTTGAATGAAAAAGCACAGGAGACAGGGCCCAGGCCTTGAGGAAATAGGAAGGAAGGAAGGAAGGAAGGAAGGAAGGAAGGAAGGAAGGAAGGAAGGAAGGAAGGAAGGAAGGAAGGAAGGAAGGAAGGGAGAGAGAGAGAGAGAGGGAGGGAGGGAGGAAGGGAGGGAGAAAGAAAGGGAGAGAGGGAAGGAGGGAAGGAGGAAGAAAGGGAGAGAGGGAAGAAGGGAGGGAAGAAGACAGTATGAATAATGACCAATGTCTTTCAGATAAGACTATACTAAGCATTGTAGAAGGGTGCCCAATAAAGCATAAGAATATAAATAGTTCTGTAGGTAAGCCTAAAATAGTCCACTTTTAATTAGAAGCCTTGAAAGGTACTTTATGCACAGGGTTAACACACATACTATATGAAGAAAAGTGGCATTTTTATGGGCTTCCAATGAATTCCTATTCACTCAACCTTTGTGTTCTTAATAACTATGTCTGCTTGGTAATTTCTACTCATCGATGAAACTGAATGCACTTATTTTGTTTTATTATTTTTCTGTGTGGATAATGACATTTAGATATTAGTGAAAAATGTCATTTTAATCTCTCCCAACTTTACATGTAAAAACTGCCATTCATAAGTTTCCAGACTGGATTTTGGTAGGTAGGTATTTCTTAACATTAGTTTTCATTTTAAAAAGTTTTGGCTGCACTAAATTCAGATGGGATAATTTGAAACAGACTTTCAAATAAATTCTTGGATGTGGGAAATCTTAATTTTATATTCAGATGGTTACTATTGGAATCAGTGGGAGTTTGTATACATATGAAAATAATAGCACTGTAGTTGAGATAGTGTGTTTGTCAAAGGAGAAATCTCATTGAGGTTAGACTAGTTAAATAAAATTCTGCTGGTTTACTGTTTCTAAAAATGTTTTGAATTAACTGAGCTACTGTTCTTACATTAATTTAAATTATTCATGATTTTTCAGGAAAAGAAAAATTGAAGAATGAAGTTTAATTTCTCCATGATTTGAACTGGTTGTCAATATACTGATTCTTAGATTGTTGCAAGGAATCTAGGGAGTTTTACTCAATTGTTAGGTAGACAAAATTAATTTTTGGTCTCTCACTCTTTTATTCCTCCTCCTCCCCCCTCCTCCTTCCCCCTCCTCCCCCCTTCCTCCTCCTCCCCTCTTCCTCCTCCTCTTCTTCCTTCTCCCCCTTCTCCTCCTCCCCCTCCCCCTCCTCCTTTTCCCCCTCCCCCCTCCTCTGAGAAACAAATGAAGGTGATAGAAAAAGAATAAATGGAGATGTGTTAGTATTCTATTATAACAATGATTGTTAAGTTAAGGAAATGTTAGTAAAACATAAATAAAAGAAAGAACTAGAGGTGTGCCTCCAGTGGTAGAGTACCAGATGAATCCTGAGTTCAATAGCTAGTACCAACACACACAGTAAAAGGAAAGGAGAAAAGCTGTCCATAGGGCATGAGGAACCAATTCTGTGAACTAAAATCTAACAATATTTTGATTTTTGCATGAAAGAGCAGCATATTTTCCAGGGTTGTTTACATTTTAATTGAGAATTGAATTTACTTCTGGTTAAAAGGAATTCGTCTCTTGCTCATTTGAAGCTGAATGCCACATTGTTTTATTATGTATAGCTCTAAAGATGCTGTTCCTCTCAACTCTCAGATCTATTCATGCTCTGTCATGGAGATGTATCCCTTGGTATTTATTACAAGCATATATGTGCTTGAGTTGTCCCTTTATCAGCTTGCTTGGCCTTATGCATGGGTACCTGGTATCCGCACTGGGGAAATTCCATAGTGACAAGTTTTAGGCAGTTGTGTTGAGAGTGATGTTCTTCTTTAAAATTATACTTTCATTATCTTTAAGTAGTTTTTCAAAGGAATTACCAATCAGTGATTGAGTTAATAAGTATAATGAACCATTGATTGATTTTACCCAATTGAGAGTAATAATCTTCACAACATCACATGTTCTTGCTACTTCATATATTACTAACATAGGTCCTAATGATGTTAATTTTAAAATATTTTTCATGTATTTGGGAGCTTTAAGAATTGTAACCTAGGGCTGGGAAGGTGGCTCAGTGGTAGAACGCTTGCCTTGCATGCCTGAGGCCCTGGGTTCGATTCCTCAGCACCACATAACAAAAAGAAAAAAAAGCTGGAAGTGGCGCTGTGGCTCAAGTGGTAGAGCTCTAGCCTTGAGCTGAAGAGCTGAGGGACAGCACCCAGGCCCAGAGTTCAGGCCCCACGACCAGACCAAAAAAAAAAAAAAAGAATTGTAACCTATGAAAAGAATTCAGGTAACTTTTTAATGTAGTGCATTCAAAGTTTTGCATTATCATATGGTTTACAACACCAGTTTTGGTAGCATGACTTTCTTGATACTTTTACAAGTCTTCTTTTGGAAGATTCAGTCTTAATTGAAATCTAGTCTATCAACAAATCATGTTGATTCTGCTTAAAATAATTCTGCTTAAAATATATTAAATTTACTATCATCCATCTGTTATCACTTTTACTGTCCTGGACTAATCTCATTGCTGATAGGTATGTGATTTCTTCTGCTCCATTCTCTACAAGCTCAAGTCTGCTTCTTTTATGATGCGAACCCATTACCACTGTAAATGGTAAGCATAAAGCAACCTTGATGATGGGCTCTTAGGTTCAAAAATCTACTTACAGGGATTTGATTTTGGTTTCCTTCACTTAAAAATAATAAATTATAGCTGATATCCCTGAAGACAGATGACACTTAAAATAACAGTTGCATTCTTATACCATACACTGTAATTATTCGGATCCAAAATAACTTTAATTATACTAGCCAGATACATTTTTAAAACTGGTCTCAGCTGGTATACAAGAATAATCCATAATTGAGACCTTAAAAGTTATGTCATGTCTACTGTACTCTAAGGAGAAAATAAAATAAAAACTATATTTAGATTTTATTGAAAAGGTGTTATTTCTTTACAGGGGAGAAGTTAGTATGAATCTGAATTTTCCTGTTGATTTGCTAATTTTCTGAAATTGCTACACTTCTTTCCTTCCCTTTTTCTTTTCCTTTCCTTTCCTTTTTTTTTCTCCTTTCCTTCCTCCACTTACTTCACTACAGCCACACTGACTTTGACTGGCCAGGCAACTCTTATCACAAAGATTTTCTTCCTGATAATCTAACCTGCTCCTTCAGCACTTATTAACTTGGGATTTATTATATATTTTCTTATGTACTCATTTATATTTGCATATGTTCTCATTCCCTATTTCAACATTGGAATGTAAGCCTCCTGAGGACCGAAATTTTGGTCGACTTTTTCACTACTAATTAACTTATAAGTGCCCAGAACAGTGACTGAGTTATAGGAATATGCATTGAGTGAGTGAGTGGAGCAAAATCTTTTTTTTTTTTTGGGCCCGGTCGTGGGGCCTGAACTCTGGGCCTGGGCGCTGTCCCTCAGCTCTTCAGCTCAAGGCTAACACTTTACCACTTGAGCCACAGCGCCACTTCCGGCTTTTTTCTTTTTGCTTATGTGGTGCTGAGGAATCGAACCCAAGGCCTCATGCATGCAAGGCAAGCGCTCTACCACTGAGCCACCTTCCCAGCCCATCAAAATCTTCTTTACAATAAAATAAAATTAAAAAATAAATTTTAGAACATTTTTAGTAATTACAGCTTGATTATTCTCAATTTATTAATAATGTATTAAAATGAATAGATTGATTTTCAAGTAATAATCTTTCTGTACTAGTGGAAATGAATGTTGATTACCCATGATCAGATTAAAATTTTAGACAAAATCCAGGTTCACTGTCTCAGATATTATTCATTAGCGTTATGATCTGTATTTTCAAATGTGCCTCACTTTGGGGGTAAGAAGCCAAGCAAGTTGCTTTGGATATATCTCAGTTCTTTGGTATTTCCTCAAGTACCAAATGACTTAAGATTGAATTGAATTGTAATGATGAAAACCAAGTAGTGGTTGTCCTTAAGGCTAACTTAAAAACAAAATTAAAAATTAATTTTTATTTTATCAGAACTATATGAAGCAAAATCTTTCTAACCAAATCCCTTGTTTATACTTCCATTTAAATATTCTCAATGTCTCCAAATAGATCTGCACTATGAGAACCTTCTAGAATAGTAGTCATCATCAGCACCATATTCATCATTCAGAATTTATACTTTCTAAGGAATTACCAATATTTTAAAACATATGAAAGTATTTGGGTACATGAGAAATCTTTTAGGTGCTCTGCTTATGTCTGTACTCATTTCTTTATTTAAGGAGTAAGTACTTTAGAAAGTAATGTACCTTAGAATAATGCACATTAGAAAGTACATTAGAAAGTAATCTCCATTATGAAGATTATATAAAATCATTAGAATAGCCAGGTCAGGTGTTCTTGCTTGTAATCCTAGCTTCTCATGAGGCTTAGTTCTAAGAATCATGGTTCAAAGCCATCTTGGGCAGGAAAGTTCATGAGAATCTTGTCTAATTAACCATTCTTTGCGGTGGTGATGCATAGTGGCATTACAATTAGTAGTGGGCATTACACTGCTTCTGTTAAAGTCACTGACCTTAACAATCTAGAATTAGATAAGGGGAATTTTGGGGTTGACCAGATGTGTGAAATAGGTAAGCCAGAACCACTGAAGGAGGAGGAAGCAGGGGTGTGGCTGAAAATTAGGATGATGAAGTGTCAGTTAGAGTCAGTGGAAATACACAGCCAAGTAAAGTTTTGAACAAAAAAAATGTGGAAGCTGTTGGACTTCTTGGAGGACAAAAGAGCAAAACAGATTATGAGTTATATAACAAAGCATCTAATTCTGATAAAATTGCTGGTGCAGCTTTTGCTGAAAATAAAAATTCTGAGACTAACAATACTAATACTAATGGGACCCATGAATCTGATAGAAACAAGGAATCCAATAACCAAACAGATGTTAATATAAGTGGATTTGAGAACAAAATTTCGTATATAGTGCAAAGCTTGAAGGAGTATGAAGGGAAGTGGTTGCTTTTTGATGATTCTGAAGTAAAAGTTACAGAAGAGAAGGATTTCCTGAATTCTCTTTCCCCATCTACATCTCCTACATCTACTCCTTACTTGCTATTTTATAAGAAATTATAGAGTGTATTTTCCTTGTGTATAAAACAGACCTGGACAAACATTGGTAACGTTGATTACATCAAAGTCTTTAGCTATCTTTTGAAGCTATTGGATATTGTTGGTCTCTCTAGGTTTTTATATAGTGAAATTTGAAATACTGAAAACCATGTTAATTTTTAGAATTTATTTTCCTTAGTAGAGACTAGTGATGCATTATCTTCAGGGAACAGACTTGTATAGATTCTTAATTATCCAAAATGGAAGCATTTGAACACTTTGGGATTTACACCGTTCTTTTGTGTTTGCTTTTTAAAAGTGCTGTATTTGTATTCTCTATATTTTGGAGCAGTTACCTACATGATCTTTATAGGTCTGTGGTTTTTCACTCAAACATAATCTCATTCAGTACATTTAGTTTTATAAGTCATGAAGCCAGATCTTTGATGGGCTGTATCAAAGGCACAAAGTCTAGAACATGTATATTCACCATAACGTACATTTTGTGCCTTGAATCATTTTGGAAAGTGTCTTGGAAAACCTGGACAGTCCCTCTATCTTCATAAGAATTTATATATGTATTGATGAAGATGATTCTGTACTCTAATAAACTTTTTTGGGCATGGAAAAAAAAGTTTGGAAATGACACTGCAGCTCAAGTGGTAGAGCACTAGTCTTGAGCAAAAAAGCTCATGGTCAATTGAGTGAAATATGGCAGCTCTTTGTGAAGCTCTAACTGGGAAATACTAATTCCTATAGGGATTCTAGAAATGGATTTCTTTGACCTTTCAGGCAGTTGCAATTTATATAAAAGAAAAATCTAGATATTTCCTAATATATATGCAAAAGCCACAATGAGTGAGTGACAGTTGCTGTTTATTGTGTCTAGCAATTAGTAGATTGAAGCCAAGCTAGAGGTCTCCAGGCTTTAAGACCTAACATAATAATTCCAAGTTCGTGGTGAATTTCTTCCTCCCCTCAATATTTATAGGCTTATTCTGGAACACAGCTCTCCAGACACCAGAACAGGCCAAATGACAGGCTGCCAACAGAGCAGTGTTGGATATGGTTGAGATCCCTTCAGAATTCAGAACCTTATTTCTAGAGCTGACCTTCAGCTGAAAATCAGCTCTAGACATTTAGCCTTTTTATTGCTGTTGGTCATAGGGCTTGAACTCTGGGCTGAGCTCTGTCTTGTGTTATGAAGAGAATGTGATTCAGGGTTACAGAGTACCTTGTGCTCCCCCTTTCATGACTGAAGTTTATGATATTGTTTATATAGCAGCTTGAACAGATTAGTGCTAATACCTGGTACATTTCATGCCAGATGACAGTATCCCATGATGTTAGAAAAATGACCTTTTTATCCTGGTTTATTTGAATGCCAATCTAATTTTCTTTCTTATTAAGTGTTGTCCAAGACCTAATTGCAGGGGGAGTAAAATTTTCTCCATTATTGTAACTTCATAGATTTACACTTCTGTTTAGCTTTAGTGTATGGTTTTACTAGGCAGTTTCAACTCCAAACCATAGCTTTCCTTCTTATAAGTTTTAGAGATCATATTTTAAAAAGTATGAACAAAATTATAACATTATTTGAAACATAAGACAGTGATATTTAGAAGATAAGCTGGTCACTGGTGGCTCACATCTTTTATATAATTTAAGCTCTTTAGGAGGGTAAGATGAGAGGATCACAGTTTGAAGCTACTTGAGGCAGAAAAGTACATGAGATTCTGTCACTAAAATAATCAGCCAAAAACCTGGCTGGCAGCATGGTATAATGGTAGAATGCCAGCCACAGGCAAATGTACTGAGTGTGAGGTCCCTGTGTTCACTCTCCATAAGTAGCAAAATTAATTTTATGAGTACAGTAAAGTTTACATTAATAAAAACATGAAAATGAGATTCATCTAGAAAATCCCAAGAAATCTACCAAAAAAACTCCTAATCAATGAGTTCACCAAAGTAGAAGGATATACTATCAATACACAAAAATCATTTCATTTTTGTATTTTAATATTAAGCAGGTGCAAATGGAAATTTGAAACAATGACATTTATTATTATTCTGAGAAAAAGAAATACTTTGATATGCAAATACCAAAGAATGTTAAGGATTTTCGTGTTAGAAGTTTACTAAAACCTTACAGGAAATAAAAGAAAATCTAACTAATTGGAGAGGTATGAGTTCATAGGTTGGGTGGCTCAACATAATAAAGATGTCAGTTTTTCTCAAATCACAATGAATATCTACCAAAATCCTGTCAAAGTTTTCTGTAGAAAATCTGTATATAAGTCACAAGACTGAGTTAGCTAAAATAATTATTGCAAAGAAAAAGTATGAGGAATCACTCTACCAAATATAGGGGCTGTGTTGGTGGAGAGATACATTGATCAGTGGAACAAAATAATAAACCCAGGAATATACCTATGCTAATATCTAACTGATGTTTGATGAGGTAAAAAACAATTCAGTGGCGTAAAAATAATCTTTTCAACAAATGCTATTGGAATTAAGTGGAGATCCATATGCCAAAAGATAAAAACAAAAAAAAAACTCTTAACATCTTAAACCTCAGACAAAATGAACTTAAATTGAACACATACTTAAATATTAAACGTAAAACTTGTAACATCTTAGAATAAAAGATTGGAGAAAATATATAGGATTTAGAGTTGGTCAAAAAGTTTCATACGACATGAATAGGATTATCCATGAAAAGGAAATTAGATAAGTTAAACTTCATTAAAACTATAAATCAGATTTATATAAAATCCACTGTGAAAAGGATGCATAAAGCTACCAACTGGGAGAAACTAGCTGCATACCATATTTAAGAAAGTCAACAGAACTAAAAATAAGATCAGAAAAGATGATGAGGTATTAGAGCAAACAATGTATACAGATGACAAACACATAGAAAGTCAACATCTGTACGTGTGTGTGTGTGTGTGTATGTGTGTGTGTGTGTGTGTGTGTGTGTGTGTGTGTGTGTGTGTGTGTGTATGCAGAACTGGGAATTGTATCCAAAACTTCTGCCTTGCTAGGTAAGTGTTCTACCATTCTAGCTATGCTAATGGCCACATAACCTCTCAGTGATCAGAGAAATGCAAAGGAAACCGCAATAAATTATCATATACACCAATAAGAAAAGGCGAAAGATTTATTCGATCTGAGGGAACAAAAAAACCGTAAAGTTGTGAAAACACTAAATGCTGACAAGGAGGAGAAGCTTTATCGCTCACTTCTAGTGTAAATATAAAATGGTAGAACCATGTTGCAAAACAGCTTGAATGATTTTGTAAAAGTAAATATTCAATTATCATCCAACTCAGTAATTGCAGCCTTGGGCATTTATCCCAGAGCAATACAAATTTGTGTTCTTATAAACACCTGTACATTAATAGTCACAGTAACTTTATAATAGCAAAAAAATCTGAAATTAGCCTTCATGCAGTAAAACAGATGGATAAATCAATAAACTGTGCTACATATTCCATATGTAGTACAGAATAATTTTCAGCAATAAAAAGAAATGGCTTTTTGATTCACACAACACATTGGGTGAATCTTCAGGAGATTTTGCACACCAGAAAAATGCCAATCCCAAAGGTTATATACCAGTTATAAAGCATTTTTAAATGGTAACATTTTAGAAATGAGATAGATTAATGGAAGCCAGAGTGTTAAGGGAAGTATTGGATTTGCAAGGGTAGACATACACACAATCTGGAGTTAGGAATCTAACTTAGTTGTAAATCAACTGCTAAACATACATGAGACTGTGTTTAATGCCCAGCAACACACACACACACACACACACACACACACACACACACACATGCACTAACACAAGTGTAACTAGAAATCTAAATGATACTGGATTATATCATTATATCAATGTTAAAAACTAGGTGTGAACACTCTTTTATGATAAAAGCTCTGGAGAAGCTGGGACTCCATGGAATATTCCTTAATATAATAAAAGCTATATATACAAACCTACAGAAGCATTATGCTTAATGGTGAAAAGTTAAAACTATTTCCTCTAAAATCATGAACAAGACAACTCCTATTCAATTTGGAATTCCTACAAAATCAAAAAGGCAAGAGAAAAACATAAATGGGATCCAAATAGGGAAAGAAGAAATAATACTCTCTCTCTTGGCAGATTCCCTATAGATTCCTCCCCCAAATTACTTTAGCTGATCGTAAACTTTTGCAAAGTAGAAGGGTATAAAATCAATTCACAAGGGCTGGGAAGTTGGTTCAGTGTTAGAATGCTTGCCACGCATGCATGAAGCCCTGGGTTCGATTCCTCAGCACCACATAAGCAGAAAAAAGCTGGAAGTGGCTCTGTGACTCAAGTGTTAGGGTACTAGCCTTGAGCTGAAGAGCTGAGGGACAGTGCCCAGGCCCCGAGTTCAGCCCCCACGACCGACAAAAAAAAATCAATTCACAAAAGCAGTAGCTTTTCTGTATGCCAACAACATTCTTCAATGACATAGAGAAAGGAATTGAAAAATTTGTATAGAATAGTAAAAGATCCAAAAAAGCAAAAACAATCCTTAGCAAGAAGAACAGTGCTGGAGGAATATCAATGCCAAGCTTCAAACTTTATTACAAGCCCATAACAACAAAAGAGCTTGGTACTGGCATAAGAGTATGCCTTAGGGCCAATGGAACAGAATAGAAGACCTACAGACCTATAGCCACCTAATATTGGGTAAAGGAGACAAAAGCACAGGTTGGAAGAAAGGCATCCTTTTCAACAAATATCACTGGTAAAATTGGCTATTCACATGCAGAAAACTGATGCAATATAAGGCCAGGTACCATGAAAATATCACAGGAAGGAGTAGGGGAAACACAAGGGTTCCTAAGCATGAGTTGAAACTTCTAAGTAAAAAATCAGAATCACAGCAAATCCATTGTATGGCTAGTGAAGATCTCCTAACCCGTGAGCTTTCTATTGATCTCGCTGCCTATGTCCTTTGCCATGCAGAAGCTCTGCAACTTCATGCAATCCCATATGTCCAAACTTTCTTTGATTTGTTGTGTTTCTGGGTCTCTAGTAAGAAAATTTCAGCCTGTGCCAAGGAGACCTAGCGTTTCTCCTATTGAGTCCTGTAATGTTTTCAGGGTGTCTGCTTTGACTTCGAGGTTTTTGATCCATTTGGAGTTGATTCTGGTGCAGGGTGATATATAAGGATCTAGAGCTTTAGTTTTCTACAGGTGATTAACCAATTTTGCCAGCACCATTTACTGAAGAGGCTACCTTTCTTCCATTCTATTTTATTAGCTCCCTTATCTAAGATTAGATGGTTGTAGGTCTGTAGGTTCATTTCTGGGTTTTCAATTCTATTTCATTGGTCCTGCTGTCTGTTTTTGTGGAAAGATTGGATAAATGGGATTGCATCAGACTGAAGAATTTCTGCATGGCAAAGGACATAGCTAGTAAGTTAAATAGAAATGCCACAGAATGGAAGAAGATTTTTACCAACTATCCAATAGAGCTAAAAAAATTAACACCCACTCCAAAAACATACCCTCAAAAAAAAAAACAACAGTCCAATTAATAAATTGGCTAAAGATTGAAAGAGAGACTTCTCAGAAGAGAAAGGCCAAAAGACACATGAATACATGTTCAACATCTCTGGTCATAAAAGAAATGTGAATCAAAACCATATTGAGATTCCACCTCACCACAGTTAGAATGGCCATTATCGAAAAAATGAACAATAACAGCTGTTAGCAGGGATGTATCCAAAAAGAACTCTACTACACTTTTGATAGGAATGTAAACTTGTTCAACACTAGAAATCAGTACGGAAGTTCCTCTATGACCCAGGGATTGCACTACTGGACATCTATCCAATAGCACACAAACAAAGCCAAACTCAAACTACCAGCACAACCATGTTCATTTCAGCATTGTTTACCATACCCAAGATATGGAATCACCCTGGATTTCCCTCAGTGTGTTAATGGATCAAGAAATTGTGGTGTGTATACACAATGGAATTCCGTGCTTCCATTAGAAAGAATGGTATCTCTCATTTGTAAGGAATTGGAAAGACTTGGAAAAAAATTATTAATTGAAGTAAGACAGACCCAAAGAAACAGGTTGCATGTTTTCCCTCATTTATGGTAGCTAGAATGTGCCCATAAATCTACAAGTAAACACACTGAATGGTAAAAGACAATAAAGTATACTTGGACATGATAAATTCTACAGGTTTTTAGACATTCATACAGTGAGATTAACAGAGGATATTCTTAGAAGAGGACCACAAAGTCACAATCGCTATGTACATATGATCATATAAAATATTTATAGAAATTAAATCCAAGAAATGAAAACAAGTGTTTTATTTTTCCTTTGCCATTGTTTTTGTTTTGTATGTCAGTTTGTCTTTGGGAAGACAAGGGGAGGAGCATAGTAATGGTGGGACAAAGTATCAACAAATGCAGCAGTGATATTCACTGGACGTTATGTTGAAAATGAATTATTCAACTTGGATGAGTGGGTCTACAGGGAAAAACTGGACTTGGGGAAAGTGAGGGAAGGGGTGACACTGTTCAAAGAGAAATGTACTCATTACTTGACTTATGTAATTGTAACCCCTGTGTACATCACCTTTAGCAAAAACAATATATATCCTTCATTTAGAGTTTTCTTGCTAACTGATTTGTTAGAATCATTAAGCAGAAGCTGTATATGGTGGTAGGTGCTTAGAATCCCAGCACTTGTGATGAGGTAGGAGGACCAGGATGAAGGCCATTCTACACAAGTGGAGAGACCCTCTCTCACAACAACAAAGAACAAAATGGATTTAAGATATGATTTATTGATAGTGTACTTCTCTAACATGAGTGTAACACTAGGTTCAATCCTTCCTACTATGAAAACCCTTGAAAAAGTACAAAAAAAGTAAATTAAGTTGTGAAATTCTAGGATAATTAATTGTACACAGTGAAGGAAACTGGGTAAAGTGTGTGACGATATCTTTGTATTATTTCCATCAACTTCATGTGAACGTCTGATTTTCTTTTTTTTTTCTTTTTTGTTTGGCGGGGGGGGGGGGGGGGGGGGGGGGAGGGTGGGGGGGGCTGGGGGGGGGAGGTCCGGTCGTGGGCCTGAACTCTGAGCCTGGGCGCTGTCCCTCAGCTCTTCAGCTCAAGGCTAGCGCTCTACCACTTAAGGCACAATGCCACTTCCGGCTTTTTTTTTCTGCTTATGTGGTGCTGAGGAATTGAACTCAGGGCCTCATGCATGCAAGGCAAGTGCTCTACCACTGAGCCACCTTCCCAGCCCTGAACTTCTGATTTTCTAAATAAAAATATCTATAAAAATTTCTCAGTGACTTCCAGAAGAAATTCTAAGGTAAGAACTCTTAATTATAAATTACTACAATTTGGTGGAACCAGAATTTGAACTCAGTTTCTCATGCTTATTAGTCATATGTTCTGACAGGTGAGTCAAACCCTTAGCCCATTTTTTCCTTTTGTTTATTTTTTTCAGGTAATCTTTTGTTTCATCCCGGGACAGCATTTAACCAAAAACTTCCTGCCTGTGCTTCCTGGTTTATAGACATGACCCACTACACCCTGCCTATATTTAAATATTTAGCTTTTGTCTTATTTTATATCAAGAACAGTTTTTTTTTATTATTATTCTTGGGGCTTGATCTCAGGGCCTGGGCACTGTCTCTGAGCTTCCTTTGCTCAAGGCTAGCACTCTACCACTTCTAGCTTTTTCTGTTAATGTGGTACTGAGGAATCGAACCCAGGGCTTCATGCATGCTAGGCAAGCACTCTTCCACTAGGCCACATTACCAGCCCCTTTATTTTTATTTTTAAATGTTATTGTCAAGGTGATATACAGAGGGGTTACAGTTACATTCGTAAGGTAGTGAGTACGTTTCATGTCAGACTTGTTACTCCTTCCCTCATTGTTCTCCCATTTTTGCTCTCACCCAATCTCCCCCACCCCCAAGTTGTACAGATCATTTCTAACGTATTGTCTTGTGAGTATCACAATTGCATTGGTTCCCCCTTTGTCCTTTGTCTCACCATTTTGTTGTTCCCCTTCCATTCCCTAATTCAAATAAATGAACAGTTTTAATATCTAATTTTGTTAGTTGTTTACAAAGAAATTTTTGAAAATTAGGAATGGAAAGTTTACATTTAATTATATATATATATATATATATATATATATATATATATATATATATATATATATATATTACTAAAGCTTGAACTCATGGCCTTGTACTTAGCCTGCTCATGGATGGTGCTTCTCCACTTGAGTCATACCTCCTAACCTTATATTTCTTATGTAAATCTGATTCTAAGGTATAGAATATTATTGATTTTCTTTTTGCTCTGGGAATCAAACCCATGGACTTCTATATGCTAGTTAGGTACTCTCCCATGAGCTACATCTCTAGCTTCTATTGTTTTTTTTTTAAATTAATAATTTAAATTTTTTGATGAAATGGAGCTATGCATAGTATTTTCTGAGTGTGGGTGGGGGGGTTGGGGGCTTATTCATATGTGTGTCAGAAGTAGATGTTTAACTGACTTAATGCTGTTACCAGGAAGATTTAAATAATTTATATGAATCCTTAATTAAGCATGAAAACCAATATTTCATTGCAGTTGGAAAAGAATCTTGGCATAGAATAGAGCAATCTACTTCAGCCTTTAACTTTTCCTTCTTTATTTTCTTACAAGACTAAGTGTAGCTTCTTCTACATGTCTTGAATTACTCAGGTCACCTCACTGTACATCCTTTAAAACCTAATAGCAAGGAAAAATGGATGAACTAGGTTTTTACAGTTACAGGGCATTTTACAGCCTACAGAACTGAAATAATACCTACAGAACTGAAATAATTTTTACCATATGATAAGTTTCCATATTTTCAAGCTTTCTGTAAATTTAACAAAGGAAAGAAGAGAGAGATCTCTTCTATAAATCTTTTCTCCCTCACACACCACCTTGTGAAATATTTTTAAGTTTTTGTTTATTCATTTACTTATAATTATACATCAGGGTTTAAATTCTACCTCTGTAATTTTAATAATCTACTACCTGTTTGTGCCTTTCTTTGTCTTTATCAAAATAACCTATTTACCTCATAAGGTATTTATGAAGATACAGTATGTGAATATATATGGAAAGATGAGGCGAGGGATTCATGGGAAGCAGATGGTGTATATAGATGGTGGCACTTTTTATCATTGAACTGAAACACAGAAGGAACACATGGCATCAGTAATCTATTTTTGAAGCAAATATAGCTATGTTGAACACTTGTTCATAGATGAAATTTACTGTATTATAGAAAATAACTTCTAATTCAATCAATCTTTCTAGAAAATAACTATTTTAATTTAATCAATCTTTCTAGAAAATAACTACTTTAATTCAACCAATCTTTTCTAGTAGGACATAAAATCAAGGTATAATATAATTGTACTTTGTTGTAGTATTTGAAACCACTTTTTCATGTTTTGTTTGTTTTTGACTGAAGTAAATAGGGCTGATGCTTAACTACTTGCTTTAGAAGTCACTAGTTAGTAATGGTAAAGACAATAGCCACAACTTGACTGTAAAGTTAGCCACTGTAAGCACTTAGAGTCAGCTGCTTTTCCTTGAATTTTATTAAAAACCAAAATCTTCAAAGAACCTATATCATGACATTTTCTAAAGCTAATGACCCCAGACTCAGCACATAACCTAAACGGTGAAAAAAAGAGTCTCTTAATATCTCTTAATGATATGTGCAATAACTATAGTTAAATCAAGCATAAAATAGTAGGTCTACTTTTCTTTATGATTAAATTTACACAGTGATTATGTTAATGTCACAGTCTGTTAAGATCATTACAGAAATTATTACAGCAAGGCTATATTTTGAAATGAAAATTTCGGATTAACACACAAAGGTATATGCATTCATATTTAGCATTCTTATTTCAGAAATTACTAGCATTTTTAAAGATTTTCAAAATAATACTATCCTCCCCTAAATGTTTCCAGCAATTGGACAGATAATTTGTTTGTCCCCACTTCCAATACTTTTCTGTGAGATTGGATTGAGATAAATATTAAGTACAACCTTAGAGGAGGAACAATCCATATTTAATTTGTACTTAAATGATAAGGAAAGTGATAAGTAAATTCAACTTAATTTTACTTTGAAGAAATATAAATTTACAGATAGAAGCATGAACTGTATGTATGTATGTATGTATGTATCTTATGTATGTATGCATGTATCTTATATATGTATGTATGTATGTATGTATGTATGTATGTATGTATGTATGTATGTATGTATCTATCTATCTATCTATCTATCTATCTATCTATCTATCTATCTATCTATCTATCTATATGCTTTCCTTATCAGGAAGCAGAATCCACTTCCCTGATGATTATCTAATATCTGTGAGGTTGGGGAATGTGGGAGAAATATATTCTACTATAAAAAGTGTGTTTCAAATAAGAAAAATGATGTACCTAACTTTTGAAAAACAATGAATGCAACAATACATGTACAGAACTCATGTGGCAAACAGCTGTAAATGGTAATGCGAATACTTATATTTTAGATCTGAGGATATAGTTATCAGGGATTTTGGCAAAAACCTAAATAATAAATGTGAGATATCTAGTAGAATGACAAGTCATTAATAATAAAGAAATGAAGGGAAAGTATTGCAGATGTGATGTTCAAGAAACCACATTCCATGGGTTCAAATTAACCAGCTGTGGGCTTCAGGGAAATTGCTTAATTTCTCACCACCTGTATTGTCATTTGAAGCATAGTGATAATAAGAACTATACAACAGGGGTCTTAGAAGGTTGAATGAATTATTATACTTACAACAATAAGAATACTGAGCAATCAGTCACACACTCACTATTCTCATCTCCATTAGCTGATAATTTAGTAATTAACTGTTCATATCAAATTCAAGAAGAACCTTTCCAGGTTTGATTTCTACTGCAAGTGATTAGAGTTCTAAAACTTATCTGGGATTTGCTTTTTTTTAAATACCTGTTTCCACATTTATTACATTATTTGAAAATAGTAAGTTTGAAATGTTTTGTAATCCATAGATGTTTTTGACATGGTCATTTTACACTACGCAGAATGTCTATTAGTTAAAACAACTCTGTAAACATCCAATTGACTTCATTATGTTTCTCATAAATATAACTTGGAAGACTGCAATTGTAAACAGGAACCAGATGCTAGGAGTCTTTAACATATAGCTTCAAAGTTCTTGCACAAGAACAGATTTTCCAAACTAAATACAGTCACAAATATTTAGCTGTCCAGAACTACTGTAACAGCAAGATACATGGTGTAGTAAGCCCAGAAGGAAGGTCAAATTCATATTCTAACACAATTCTAGAATTTAAATTGATGCCAAAAGCTAACTGGTGCAAATAAAATACAATATTGGTTGGTTTGTACTACATGTACTCACTTAAAAAGTTGAATACTTAAATCAAGTAAATCCTCAATGTAATTAACATGTTTATTACATTCAGTCATGGGGCATATGAAGTTATAGTTTTATGAAGTACAAACTTGAAAATTAAATTGTAAGCATAAATGCCAGTAGGCTGTAAATAACTGTTTCCTCACAGGCCTCTTTAAGCCTGGATACACACACCTACAGGATATCATAGTGGTTAGGGCCCAGACACCAATGCTAGAGCTTTGACCTCCTGATTGTGTGGATATTTGTATGAACTTGTTTACCTTCTTGGTATGTCAGTCTCTTCATTTCTGCAGCAAATTATTCTAGTCACAGCTTCATAAAGTTCATGTGAGGATTAAAGTCACATACACACAGAGGGACACCTACCTAGCTAGAGAGTCATATCTCTGTAGTATTTGCTTTCCTCATATTCTGTTTCTAATCTTGTTTCTTTTCTGTATTCAAACAAGAAGCACACTGGGATTTTAAATAATATGTTCATTGTCATAGGCTAAAAAATGATAAAAAGCGTTGGCATTTGTGTGTTATCCTATCCTATCTGTTTCTGTACACTTTTCTTAGCACTAAGTACTTTCAGTTTGTATTATAAGGATACTATTTGTGTTTCCTACATGTATTCTTTTTTTTTTGGTCAGTCATGGGGCTTGAACTCTAGGCCTGGGCTCTGTCCCTCAGCTCTTCAGCTCAAGGCGAGCGCTCTACCACTTGAGCTACAGTGCCACCTCTGGTTTTCTGGTGGTTATTGGAGATAGGAGTCTCACAGTCTTTCCTGCCCGGGCTGGCTTTGAACCATGATCCTCAGATCTCAGCCTCCTGAGTAGCTAGGATTACAGGCGTGAGCCACAAGCGCCCGGCTTCCTACATGTATTCTTGCCAATGCTTTCCCTGTGTCTACCTTCTTACACACCAGTTGGATAACTATTTCTTATGCCTGTATCCCATCCTATCTTGCCCATCAGTTCCATACTACTCTTTTTCTGATGACTAGCTTTTATCCCCCAAACATATGCTTATTAAAATGTAACTGATTAGTAGCATTACCTTACTGTTTTCCCTTGATGGAAAACACTTCCCCATCCTTGGAGTAGGGAATTTTGGAATTGCACATTTTGACTGTTATTAGTTAATATGAATAGTTGGAGAGGTGAGGACACCTTCTTGGAGTTGGGCAGACTTTAAAGCATAGAGTGGATAGTTTCACTACTAATAGTTTGTGGAAGTAAGTATCATCTGAAAATGAAAAGAGACTAAGGTAGGTAAACACTAAAGTTTTTACTGAAGCGTTTTTGTTTATTTCGCATAGCTTTGCTGTTTATTTTCTTAAAAGTACCAAACCATTACACATATTGCCGTAATTTTGTGAGAACTAATTTGGTGTTCTGTGGATGTTCTTTACCCATTGTACTTCTCAGGTTATAAAATGATAGGTGCCAATATTAGTCAGTTTTCTTTAATAGAAGAAAGTATCTGAAGCAGCTAACACTGCGAAGAGAAAATATTCATCTAGCTTGAAGCTTGAATGTATAAAATAAGATGGAGAGGTGAGTGTTATTGTGGCCTATGGAGAAGGGGACAGGTAGCAATAGCAGCTGTGTGTGTGTGTGTGTGTGTGTGTGTGTGTGTGTGTGTGTATGTGTGTGTGTGTGTGTGTGTGTGTGTGTGTGTGTGTGTGTGAGAGAGAGAGAGAGAGAGAGAGAGAGAGAGAGAGAGAGAGAGAGAGAGAAACCAGTGTCCCCATAATTCCCTTTGAGAGCACACTTCTGATTACCTAAGAACATCCACCAGGCCCCATTTTTTGAAAGTTTCACCACTTCCTCTAAGAGTACCATCATTGAAAATCAAGTCTTCAATCATGGTCCTTTGTGGGACACCCATGAAAATGGATAGCAGTCTCCAGTAAATTCCTGGTAAATCCAAAAGACAGAAATCAGTCTATTTCATTTTGACCATTTTAGATCGCTGGCTTTAGTAGTGAGTATTTAAGTAATAGCTTAATTTGAAGGGATTTTAAATGAGGTTTAGTGATGAATAGAGATATTTGCAGAACTCCTCAAATGCAACTTTTGCATTCTCAGTTCTATTGACATGGGCATCTGCACTGGTTGTAGCTACAGTAATCCTTGGGCAAGTGTGAGCTTGACCAGAAAATGCACACATGATGCCAGTACCACTATACCAGTGAACAAAACCAGAGCAGGACCAGGACATCTGAACCTACTTTTCTCTTGAAGAGATGTGTCACTGACTCTCTGGGTCAGGAAGTCCCTTTGAAAAGCATGTAGAATTTCATCTTATAAGTAGAGCTATATTAAGGGGGAGCAGTTGGGCCATTGTATTTAAATAAATAATTTTAAGTAGCTGCTGAAGCTGCAATAGAAACTTCATACAAGTGCCTTTGGTCACTTCTAAACTAATATGTTAATTAAGCAAGACCTATAGTCCAAACTCACAGAATCTATGCTACAGATGTAGTGGAAAAAGCATCTCTGGCTGCCAAAAGTATAAAAATATTTATCATTAACAATATTAATACACTATTAAAGATAGTTGATAATAATTTCAAGGAAAACAAGAATTTATACTTCCATCTATAGGATTAGCTACAGTTACATATAATCCTGTATTTGACATTTTCAATATTTTCTGCTGCCTTTTTTCCTCTGAATTTCTTTTTACCTATTCACAATTAATAATAATCACTAAATAAATGAAATAATATTGTATATGTAATTTTATTACAAGTATCAGACAAATAGTAGATCAAGAATTTTACCAATTATAGTCTAAATTAACTTCAAGTTTTACTTTGGTTGAACTCCATGTGAACAACAATGTATGTTCTTTGATCCCAGATGTTACAAGGATTATATGCATTTGATTTGGTTTGGAGAATCCCAATTTGTCAGTTTTCCCAACAAAACTGATTTTCCATTTCCAAGTGAGAAATGATTCAAAACACTTGATTTTACTCTCAAAAGTGTTTTTTATTGAATAAAGCATACACATATCCCACCTGATATAAGGAATTTGAATGTGAAGTGCTGTTATAAGTTAAAAAGAAAACCCCTCTGGAATGGTTGAGGTTGCAGCTGTGCACCACAAGTAGTTGTAAAAATTTGCATCCAATCAGCTGCATCAGTTCTTGTGGTTCATCATCCCTACTGGTTTGCTTTAAGATGTGTTCCTATAAATATTTTCTGTCCATATGTAGTAAAAGAAAAAAAGTATCATCTCATTCTAGAACATGTTATTTAAATTGTAAAATGAAGGCTGACTTCTTTTCTCTTTCAATATTTTAATCTGTACACTACTTAATGATTTGGGTTATTTCAGCAAAGTAAAGATAATTTTGGAGGCTAGATTTATGTTAGGTAATTTTATCTCTAAGTAAACTCTAGGTCTCTGGGAGTAGCACAATGTCAACAATTCAGAAGGCACCTTTTATTTGTAACAATAATTAATGGTTTTATTATCTTTTTAAACAATAATATGAATGATGATAGTTAATGGACTTTTTTCCAGTCAATAAAACTACAAAAAATGATAACATTGTTACTCATGGAATCTCTCATCATTTCTATCCATAGTTATTGGAGTAAATAAAATATACATGCATACTAAAAGAGGTTTAAATCACCCCACATAAGATATTAAGTAGGAGTCTTCAATATATATGTGTTTTAAAAATGAAGGAAGAAACAACAGGCTTAGTGGTTGACTCCTGTAATCCAAACACTCTGGAGTCAGGAGGACCATGGGTTTAATTCCATCCTTCCTGGGCTACATAGTGAGACCCTGTATCAAAAAAATGAAGGAAATACAGGAAAAGAGACAACAGAACAATTTGAAATAATTGAATTTCTTGCGATGAACCATGTCACAAAGAATTTCTCCTATAGAATTATTATTGATAGCTTTCCAATAACATTATGGAATCCCTGATTAATGTTTTTTCCTGATATACTACAAATTCCTTTCCTGATCAAAAAGATGGCTTGTGATTTCAGCCTAACAAAAGAAGTGATTGAGTTGCCATTAGGCCATGAACTTTCCATGCTATAATTGGAAACCAAAGTTTGAGAAATACATTTTAAAAGGTGGGTTCTGCCCTTTGATTATGTTATTAATCTTTCAGGAATTTAATAACACCCAAACTTATTTAACTAAGAAGAGGTTGCTGATAATTACAATAAGCTTTAAGTGCCTATAATAGCAGGATGAGAACAAGGCAAGGTCAACAATAGAATAGGTCACAGTGTTAAGTCTTTAGTTCTTATAGTCGATGGGAAGAGAGTTGTTGGCTTAAAAGTAGGCAAGCCATCACCAAATTAAAGTGGTTGTTTAAAGTCAATAGTTTTCTTGAAGATATAATTGTCATCACATCAAAGACTTAAGCTTTATACCTTCTTGTCATTACTAACCACATTTTCTTCACCTTTGTTAATCCTCTCTATTGGTTTCATTTACTTCTTGAGTAGATTCTAGTTATTAAGAAAAAGAATAATTTTCTCTCTTTGAAAAAATATATCTAATGGAGATAAAAGCATGAGCATATCAAAGTTCAGTGACAGTTACAAAATTGCTCAAGTAGGCAAAAAACAAACATTTTAATATCCTATTTCAAATGATTGCACCAAAGAATAAGCTGTTTGAAGTTCAAATTTAATTTGATAATACCAGTTTTCTTAATGAACAGTATAAAAATCAGTAATGGACTAAACCCACCCAGGGATACACTTGTGAAATAGAAAAGGATAAATTGCTGGCCACACATTTCTTGAACTAAATTTCTATATTTAGAATATTGATAATTTTATAATATTCAAAACAAATATGAAATTACAAGCTACTCTCTAGTTGTTTTCATTGCTTATTCTCAATATCTAGTGACCACCACCAGATAAGTAAGGAGGAATAAACAAAATATTAGGACTCCTTAGCATGGGTAGGAATTTTCTAAGTAAAGATTCAGAGGCACAGTAAATCAAAGAAAGACTTCATAAATGGGGCTGCATCAAATTAAAAATTTCTGCATGGAAACGAATATAGACTACAAGCTAAAAAGTCAGCCTACAGAAAGATACACATAAATAAGCTATTTACTGGGAAGAATGTAGAGGCATGAAGAAACTGGATGCTTTTTCTATGATTTAAGAGTTCATGCAAGTGAACTAACTGAGTAGAATTTAGAAGATAGACAATTGTGAGTTTAAGTAGTAGTTACAGGTGATAATGAACTTGATAGCATGGATGTGAGAGTTGGTTGGTAAAATAGAAGAAAGATTCCTTGAACAATGTGAGGAAGCAGATGAGTAAATATGTTAAAATATGTTTATATAAAGTTTGAAGATACCAGGTTCATGATAGCATTGTATAAGAACCAGTGCTGGGGCTGGGAAGGTGGCTCTGGTACAGAGCTTGCCTTGCATGCATGAGGCCTTGCGTTTGATTCCTCAGCACCACATTAAGTGGAAAAAGCCAGATGTGGCGCTGTGGTTCAGGTGGTAGAGTAGTGCTCTTGGACATCTACACATAAGATCTGAGAATTAAGAACGGTGATAAACTACTATTCTGATTTTTTCAGAAAGAGAATGAGAAGATGAATACATCCCACTTGCTAGTTCTTTATGAGAAAAACAGGTTTATTTGAGTCAGAATTGTAGAAGACATGACTGTTCAGAATGCAGGTCACTTAATTTCTTTATAAACTTTTGGTATTTGTTTTGGAGCACACAGATTTCTGGGGGAAGAAAAGAAAATCTTAGATGAAAATTATGGAATAATGTAGAGGTATGAATCCAATGATGAGAAAATGAAGCAGCTTACGTGCTGGGTAGTGTGGAAAGCTGGGTAAGCAGCAGGATGACTGAGGCATTGCTACCTTTGGATGGCTATCAAGTTTCCCTGCTGAACTAAATGGGAGCATGGGACCATTGGAGTGCCCCAGATTGATCACTAATAACCTGGATTAAAACCAGGACTTGAGCCGGGAGCTAGTGGCTCACGCCTATAATCCTAGCAACTCAGGAGGCAGAAATCTGAAGATCATAGTTCAAAGCCAGACTAGGCAGGAAAGTCCATGAGATTCCTGTCTCCAATTAACCACCAGAAAACTGGAAGTGGTTTTGTGGCTCAAAGTGGGAGAGCACTAACCTTGAGCAAAAGAACTCAGGGACAGCACCCGGGGTCAGGCCTTGAGTTTAAGCCCCACAGCTGAAAGAAAACAAAACCAAACAATAAAAAAATCTAGGACTTGGAATTGAGTGGTATTTTGCTCAGGTCAGAGAAAATGCATAGGAGGAGAAGGAAGAGCATACACTGAGACATGCACGTGGCAACAAAGTGAATGCTGATAGGACAGAGCCATAGGATATGTATCAGACCCATAAGTGCTAATTGTAGAGAAGTCAAAACTTTCATGAGTGCTGGAGACTAAATATAAACTAATTTTTACTTTCATTTCTGTGATTTCACGGCTTAGCATTTTTGCTAGAACATAGAAAGCACTAGGTCAGTGTTTGTTGAGCAAATAGAAGTACAACGACTTAAAACTTTGAAGGATAATGAACATGTGTGAATTAGGATTGAAAAAAATAGGATGACAGCCTGGAATTGGCCCAAAACAATGAGAAATAATGTAATATAATGGCAAATATAAAATCATAAATTTATGTTCAAGAAGTCTCCAACCCAAGTACAGATGGAGGTAGTGGTTTGGTTGTGAGCCAGGCTTAAGAAAAGTCTAGTGCTACAAAATATAGGAAGTTTAATTGACCATAGCCAAATATATGTCAACACTATCACACAACTGCCCTCCAATCTTGGGTTCATAAATAAATTGCATATTGTAAGTTCAACAAGCAGGTGGGAAAGTAGCTCAGTGGTAGTGTTGCTACCTAGTATATATAAAGCTCTGGGTTCAATTCTGAGCACTACAAAAACAAAAATACATTTCAAAAGCAAGTCAGACTGGCCTCATTATGAGTTATTTTTTATTTTTAAAAATCTTATTGTAAAGGTGATATGCAGAAGGGTTACAGTTACATATAGCAGGTAATGAGTACATTTCCTTATTTTCTCCCAGTTTTTCCCCTCCCAACCTGCCCTCCCCATCAAGATGCATAGTTAATTTTCAACATAGTGTCTAGTATCATTGTTGAGTTGGTTTACCTTTCGTCCCACAATTTCTGTGCTTCCCCTTCCCCTTCCCAAATCAGATAAACTCTTGGGAAGACAATGTGTACAGAAATAAAAAACAGTGACTGAATGGAATAAACCAAAGAAAAAAGGAAAGGAAAACAAAAACAGAACCGCCAACAGTACAATATAAAACCTCTTGCTTTCATTTCTTGGAGTTTATTTTGATAAGCATCATTTTATATGATCATATGCACATAGCTATTGAGCCCTTTCAATCATCTCCTACGAATATCCTCCTTTGTTCTCATTGTATGAATGTTTAGTCTGCTTTTTAGTTAATCACATCCAGGAGCAATTATTTGTTTTGTTTTGATTTTTACTATCCATTGAGTTTAGTTGTAGATTTATAGGCACATTTTAATTATTACAAATGAGGGAAACCATACAGCCTGTGTATCTTTGGGTCAGGCTTAATTTGGTTGGTATAGTTCTGAGTTCTGAGTACAGAATTGTATGATTCATATTATGTTGAAACTGCAGTTTGTGAATGTTGAAATGGACTAAGATGATAAAGGGAACTATAGAGAAAACTTTTGTAGAGGGAGTGGAGGTAGAATGCGGTCATAATATCTAATACTTATCCTATGAAACAAGGAAAATTGAAGAGAGGGGCTGGGTTGGAAGGGAAGAAGAAAAATGATGAAAGAGTAATATAGATAGATCAAATGTATTGTATTATAAACTGATTTGTTTAATGGTAATCCCTTTGCATAATTACTGAAACATAATATAAATATAATATAAAAAACAAAGACTGTGATCATGGCTCAATAATGCCAGGAGTTGGACATTTGCTAGAGCAAAAGGGATGGGGGGAGAGGGAAGAGGGAGGAAAGGGAGGAAGAGGGGAGGAGAACAGAAGAAAGAGGGAGCAAGAATGGGAGCAGGAGATGGAGTGCAAGATGGGGAAGGAGAGGAAGAGGGAAAGGGAGGGGAGGGGCTTTAGACATCTTCCTGTCTTCCTGTTCTAGAAAAATACTACACTGAATTCTCACTGGAGAATCTGAAATGGGTATTTAGAAACAGCAGGTGATGATGAACCAGAGATACCCCATACTTGAATCTCCATCAATCTAAAACAAAACATCAGATGTATGCCAGAAGACATGGGTGGAAAAAGCAAGAGAGCGAAACAGCAAACAGTTGAGAGAGACTAGGTGAAACTTGAAAACTCTAAACTTTAGACTTATTTTTTTTTCCCAAAGGACTCTGGCATAAGATGTTAGACAAATTGGAAGAGAATGGAATGAATACTCTCCAATAGGACTGGAAGTAAAAGAGATAAAGACAGACTTAGAAAGCCTGGGGCACGGGTGCACATGCTGGCACAGTATAATTACAAAGATTAAGACAAGAGCTTCTCTGTACATGCACCAAGCATAAGCCAGAGAAGGGCCCCTGTCCTTACTGCTGAACTTGAAGGACAATCATCTCAGAAGATGTCTTTTAGTCAGACTTCTCAGCTGGGGAGAGTAGAAGACTCTTATTAAGTCTCCATCCATCCCAAATCCCAACCCCACCTTTACTAGCTAAACAAGTGACCAGTCCAAGAATCCGTGTGAGACCGGGAAAGAGTTATGACTTGGACTCAGATTTTCTTTGATGATTTTTTTCCCCCTTGGCTTCATAGAGGCTTTTGTCTTGATGTAAGCTTTTTTTTTCATTCTCCTGCCACAGAGATCTTTCTAGGTAAGATCTTATCCTTCTATTTATCCAGCTTACTTCAAGGTACAGTTCTGATCTTCCTGGAGATTATCATCATTATGACAGTTCCTCCTTTTAGAATTGTAGGAGTTCTGTCTTTCCCATTCACTACACAAGCTGTATGAAAGCAAGGACTGGATGAGTGCCTTAGTCTCAGCATGGATCACTATACTTGGCACATAACGGAAATTTCATTTTCTTTGATCTTAATGGATAAACGACTGATCAGAAAATTAATCCAAGAAATTAGTCATATAGAAGATATAGATCCTTTCAGTAAGACTTTTATTAACTGTTTCTAAGATGAAAGCAGTATTTGCATGCCCTATTTAGCAATTACATATCTCATAGCTCCTGCATTCAGGAGTATGGGCATAGGTTAGCTAGGCAGAGGTGCCCTTAGATTTTCAAGACTGTAAGGAAATAACAAACTTGAACTGAAACATAACTCTCAGTAAATTCTGACCAAGAAATTAAGAAAATGTATTCATTGGGAAAGTGGCTCAAAATAGTTTATTTTGGCATACAAAGTGGAAGATCCATCATATAAGAGAGAGCAGAACTTCAGAAATTCTCTATTCCATTAGGGATTCTAGTGTTTCCACTATTCAGTTTAAAAAATGTTTCATGTAAATTTTACTAAGACATACTAAGTTAAAATCATAAATCTCTAGAGTAAGAACATAGTCTCTGCTATTTATGATAATGCACACTAAAGAGCAAATTTAAACTACATAACTCATTTTAAGTATCTTTTTTCTTAGATTAAATAGTTACTGAAACATTAATAAAGTCTAATGATTTTAAATATCAATATGATCCTATGTTTTCCAATTTGTAAATGAATTCAATCAACAAATTAAAATTAAATAAATTAATGTAAATAACAAATTAAAATTTGTTGAATAAAATATTTGCCTTATTCATTGGCATTTACAATTTTGCATTATTTTAGTATAATGGTGACTATAAAGTCACATTCTATGATCCTAATTAAAACGAATAAATTTGAAAGTTGACATGTATGCATACCAGAATAGATTCACTTTGCTTTTTCTATTACAATTGCCCTTTTAAGTTTCAAGTCTATACACATTCAAATGTACTTTTAATTAATTAATTAATTAGTTGGCATCAGGTGCTTGTATTAGGGGGCTTTATTTTGACACTTCATATATGCATATCATGTATCTTTTTTTCAAATTTTTTATTGTGATTAAGTGGTTACATAATTTCCCAAATTTGACAGTATTGTGGGATAGTGATGCTCAGTTAAAGTCACAAACACATTCCAACTTTCCTGGAGCAAATTGTCTATCACAGTCTATAACATTTATGAGTTCTATGAGCTTTGCGATACAGTTATTTTTTCCACATTGGGTGATATGTACATTTCTTTTGTTTTGCATAGCATCCGCTGTTCCCTCTTTCCCACTTGTTCCCTCCCTCCCATCGCTGCCATTGAGTTGCTTAGTTCATTTTGGCCAATGTCCAGTGCAGCTGATGGGTCCCGCTGTTGTATGTTTTTCCCTGATTCCCTCTAGTTCTGTGTCATCTTCCTAGTTCCCCTCCGGTGTGCACATATATATGGCATCATATATGTGATTTGCAGCATGGGGTTATTTAGTAGTGATTCGACCAGCATATCATGTACCTTGATCAGACTCATTCTCTTCCATCACTCTCCCTTATCTACCCATCCCCCTTCTTAAGCCAGTTTCAGCAAGCTTTATTGTTACATTTCATAAGCACATATATTTTGATTATATTAACCTTTTTTCACCCTCTCTCTTATTCTTTTCCCCTCCCATTAAGTAATGAGTATTAAAAATACTCATTAAACTTGTTCAACTTTATTAAAGTTTCACCCACTTTTTAAGAAAAAAATGGAAGTGAATTATTTAATTTAAATTTGCTCTTTAATATGGATTAGCTATATAATATGGATTTAATATGGATAAATATCAGAGAGTACCCATACAGGAGTTTTTTTTTACTTTTATTTGGTAAAATGCATCATAAGTATTCAAAGTAGCTTCAACATGGTATTTTACATGTACTTATACCTTAATCCAGTTGACTCACACATCTACTCTCTTTTCTTTTTTTTTTAATTTAATTTAATTTTATTTGTGAACATACTGTACAGAGGAGTTACAGTTACATGGGCAGGATAATGCGTACATTTCTTACCAAGCATTGTAGCCTCCTCCTTTGTTTACCCTTCACATCCCTTCCCAGCCTCCCCCCTCCCCACCTAATCCCAATCCTTCTCCTTCCCCCCTTCCCCCCCTCCCCCCCCTACCAACGTTGTAAAGCTCGTTTTGGACATGACAACTTGTACTTCTCATTGTTGCAACAGGTCCACCTGTATCCTTAAACAACTGGTTTTTCCCCATCTCCTCCACAAGTTATACTGACATCAAATATAGTGAAAGCAGGGGTTATACTGTGGGGGAGGGACATACAAAGCAACAAAGAGATAATCTTATAAATGTGTTAGAAACACATGCATGAAAGAAAAAAACATTAAAATACACATCTAAGGGTTCATTTTCCTGACATCACATTATCTGACCTTTTCCGCTTGACTCATACATATACTAGATATTACAAATAAGGGAAACCATCTACTCTCTTTTCTTGACTCTACTAATCTTATTTAATTCAGCAGCTTTCAGTGAGTTTGGTTTTGCTGTCTTCTTTCACAGATGTAATGTATTTTAATGTTGTTCACCATTTAACATTTCAATTGCCCAATAAATAGTGCTTGACTAACCACATATACATAATATGGCTTTTATTTTAGAATGTTATGACTAAGCAACAAATCTATTTTTGAGTTTTGTCATCTCTTTTCATAGTATATTGTATGAGATCAAGAAAGGAGCTGTGTGAACTTGTGCTTTTTGGAACTATATTCTCACTATCCAATACCTATCTCAACTGGTATTGTGAAGATGAAATGAGATCAGTCTCATAATTCACTAATGGCATGTATATTTCATGCTGAGCATATCTAGGAAATGCTAGCAACTTCATGTTAACTCATCCTTCTCTTTGTTCTGAGTACCACAACATGCTTGCTTGCCATAAAATCACTGGGACTTGCTAGGAGGAATTTTTAGTATCAACAGTAGCATTTGTTCCTGTAAAATGAGAGCTACTAACTAGACTAGAAATCATTTTCATGACAAATTAGGGCAGGAAAAAATAGGAGGTATTGGGAATCTCTTTCTCCACTATGTTGGCTTTCTTTATCTTCATCAAATGCCACCTTTTTCATCCTTATATAAAAACTTTACTAGACGTGTGGTGTTAAGAGCTTGTGGAGTCAGAACTGGTGTGTTAAACTCCCTCCCTCACCAGATCATTTCTCATAGCTTTCAACCAATTAAGATTCTAACTACTTCACACTACAGGCCAAAGTCTGCTGTGGTTTCCATTTTACTGAAATTGTGTGACCTGTCTCACCTCCACACTTTGGTTCACGTCTCTCCTTGCCTGGTGTGTCCATTTTATTTAGGAATTTATTAGATGGTTTTAGGTATTAGTTTAGATTTAAAATGCTGTTCAAAGCTGGGTGCTGGAGGCTTACACCTGTAATCTTAGCAACTCAGGAGGCTAAGATCAGAGGATTGTGGTTCAAAGCCAGCCAGGGCAGATGACTCTCTGAGACTCTTAGCTCTAATAAACTACTCAGAAAAAGGCAGAAATGTCACTGTGGCTCAAGGGATAGAGTACTATATGTGAGTAAAATAAGAGCTCAGGGACAGTGGTTAGGCCCTGAATTCATGCCCCTGAACAGGAAAAATAAATAAATGTCTTCCAAGGTTCATATGCTAATTGTTTAGTCACTAGCCTGATGAAGATAGGGTCTAGCTGGAGGAAGTAGGCTACAGAAGACCCTGGTCCATGCTTTGCATTGTGAGGACATGAGGTGACAATTTAATGTTATCATGCACTCCCATCTTGATATTCTGCCTCATTACACACCTAGAACAATGAGGGGCAAGCAAGCATGGACTGGAATAGTCTACCAGAATAAATCTTTCCTACTTCTTTCTCTCCCTAAAACTCATGTTAAAAAATTTAATTGCTCTTATAAAGTAGCAGAACCTTTGAGAGATTCTGGATTAAAGTCATTATTGAGGGAGGAGGTCCTTTATTTTTTTTTAAATTTTTATTGTGAAAATACCACACAGAGGAGTCAAAATTACATGGGCAAGATAATGAGTACATTATTATCAAGCATTGTAGCCTCCTCCTTTGTTTCCCCTTCCCATCCCTTCCCATATCCCACCTCCCTCACTCACCCATATTCCTCCCCCCACCAAAATTGTTAAGTTCATTTTTCGACATAACATCTTGTACATCTCATTGTTGCAATGGGTCCACCTGTATCCCTATTTAAACGATTTTTTTCCCTTCCCCTCCACAAATTATACCAACATCAAATACAGTGAAAGCAGGGGTTATCTTGGGGGAGGGACATACAAAGCAACAATGAAATCATCTTATAAATATGTTAGAAACAATCCCATGAAAGAAAAAAAAACATTTGAATACTTATCTTGGGGTTCATTTCAGAGGAGGTCCTTTATAAAGAGGGAGTTTTAGTCCCCTTTTTGCTCTCTGCTCTTTGCCAGGGGATGATGCACAAAAAGGCCCACACCAGTCCCTTGATTTGGGACTTTAGCCTCCAGAATTGTGAGATACAAATTTCCATTAATTACAAACTATTCATATTGTGCCATTTAGTTATAATAGAATAAAATGCACTAAAATATTACTAACTTTTATTTCTAAATCTATGAAGTGACACATATCTTCTGTTATATCATGTGGGTTTTTTTGTTTGTTTTTTGTCAATTGTGGGGCTTGAAATTAGAGCCTAGGCATTGTCCCTGAGCTGTTTTGCCCAAGTCTAGCACTGTACCACTCTGAGCCATGGTTTTCTGGGGGTTAATTGGAGATAAGAGTTTCATGAGCTTTCTTGCCTGGGCTAGCTTTGAACCATGATCCTCAGATCTCAGCCTTTAGAGTAGCTAGGATTATAATGAGAACCACCAGCACCTTGCTCACGTTTTGGGTTTTTTGTTTTTGTTTTTGTTTTTAGCACAATGCATTTACATTGCTGCCTTCATTACTAGACTGTGTATTTCTTGATCATCAGAGTTATATTTTATTTACCTTGACATTCTCAGTCTTTAGAGCTGTATCTAGTTTGTAAAAGTTATTTAATGAGTGTTTATTAAGTGAACAAGTGAATAAATGAATAAATTCAGTGACAAAGGATTTTGAGGAATAGATCAATAGTATTTATTTACTAAATTACATAAAGCTTAATAACTGTGGAAGTATGAGGGACAGAGCAGAATTTATATGCAGCTAGATAGAAGAATAATAGAAAAATTTAAAACTTGTAAGAGAGATCAAACCCAAACATACAGATTTGGGACTTTTTTTTTTAAAGTTCATTCTGAAGATACGCTCCTTGGGAAACATCTGTTTTACATTGATTAATACACCTAAGGTCTACTAATTCTGTACTTCTTTTGTAGGATTTTTTCATGCTCATTCATGTATAAAACTGTGTATTGGCTATCTCCATTTGAACTTGTTACAAATGGTTAGTGGATAGCTACCATCTGCCAAGGTTTTTTAAGTGATAGGAGTAGGTATGAAGACAGATACATATTTTTTTATAAGTTTTATATTTGCTGAAGCAAGGGAGTGGGATAAAGCATTCAACCTATCAACAAATGCATATGTAACTTCAGGCAATTATTAGAACTATGAAGAAAATCAAAGGTCACTAAATGTCTAGAAAGAGACAGTCAGGGAAGATAAGTGGGACTGAGGGCAGGAGGAAGCTGTGCAGGCATCTGGTGGAAGTGTTTCCAGCAGGCAGTGTGGGAACAGAGGCCTGACAGGGCTTGTCAGAGGAGGGTCAAGGACAATTCTGAGGAGGACACAGAAAGTTGACCAGGAAAGAAATAAATTTAGCTATTGTGCTAAGGATTTTTTTCCCTGTGGGCAATGGCTGGGTCCTTGGAAGGCTTTGAGCCAAGCAGCCTGAAGCCGAAGCTGTCAAGTTTAAAAGGATTTCTATGAGCCAAGCACACTGATGGCTAACAACTATAATCCTAGCTAAGGAGAAGGCTGAGATCTGGATCCTGGTTCAAAGCCAGCCCAAGCAGGAAAGTCCATGAGACTTTTATCTCCAACTAGGCAGCAAAATGCCAGAAGTGGAGCTGTGGCTCAAGTGATAGAGCACTAGACTTAAGCAAAAAGCTCAGGGACCATGCTTAGGCCCTGAGGTAAAGTACCAAGGACTGGCATGTGTGCGTGTACACACACACACGGAATTCTCTGGGTGCTACAATGAAACATTAGTTGTAAAAGAATAAGAAAGATAAAAAGAGGGCAATTAGGAGACTGTTGTGACAAAAAGCTAGGAGAAAATAGGGGACTTGTGGCTCATTACTTTCACTTTGGCTGCTCAGGAGACTGAAATCTGAGGATTGTGGTTTGAAGCCTGCCCAAGCAGGAAAGTCCATGGGACACTTATCTTTAATTAAGCATCACAAAAGCCCTATGTGAAACTGTGGCTCAAGTGGTAGATAACATGCTAGTCTTGAGAAGAAAAAAAAAAAAAGCTCATGAGCTGAGGTCCTGAGTTCAAGCCCCAGGATAATCTCTCTCTCTCTCTCTCTCTCTCTCTCTCTCTCTCTCTCTCTCTCTCTCTCTCTCTCTCTCTCTCTCACACACACACACACACACACACACACAAATTCTAGAGAGAGATGGTAGTCGTTTTAAATTAAGGTAAAAACAGATGACAAAGAGGCTGATTCCTTGCTCTCTTCTCCTTGCGGCTCACCACCTCACCATTTAGATACAGTGGCTTTCTTCGCTTGGCAAACTCTCCATGTACTGTCAGGACCAGGATAGTGCTATGGGCCTAAGGAAAGAGAATTGAATTATACATGAATGAAGCTAAAAGGTGGTAGATGTCTCTTTTTCTATAATATGGTACAAAATCTTCACCAATTTATTTTATTTTGAAAGCAGTTATTTGAAAACAAGAGAAAAGTAACCATGATCTGGAGTAAGAAACTGTATGTTACCAATACACAATAGATACAGAATTTTAAATTGTATATTAATTAGCAAAGCCAGTCACAAATTCATTAGTATAGTGAAAATATTTCTGTGAATTCCACAGATTTGAGCTTTCAAGTGTTTGCTTGGGTATGTGGGATGTAATTGCAATGACTTCTCAAAAAGGATTAAAAAACCTGTCTAATCAGTGTGGAGGTTCCTCAAAAGACTCCACATAGAGCTCCCCTATGACTCAGCAATCCCACTTTTGGGCATTTACCCAAATGTTTACAAACAAGACCACACTAAAGCTACCAGCACAACTATGTTTATTGCAGCATTATTTACCATAACTAAGATATGGAACCAACCCAGATGCCCCTCAGTAGATGAATGGATCAAGAAAATGTGGTATATATACACAATGGAATTCTATGGCTCCATCAGAAAGAATGACATTGCCCCATTTGTTAGGAAATGGAAAGACTTGGAAGTGAAGTAAGCCAGGCCCAAAGAAACATAGGTCCCATGGTTTCCCTTATTTGCAATAACTAGTATATGTCTGAGTCAAGCAGAAAAGGTCAGATAAGTTGATATTAGGGAAATGAACCCTAAGATATGTATTTAAATGTTTTTTTTCTTTCTGGTGATTGTTTCTAACACATTTACAAGATTATTTCTTTATTGCTTTGTATGTCCCTCCCATGGTATAACCCCTACTTTCACTGTATTTGAGGTTGGTATAATTTGTGGAGGGGAAGGGAAAAAACAAATCATTTAAATAGGGATACAGGTGGATCCATTGGAACAATGAGATGTACAAGTCATTATGTGGAAAAACGAACTTTACAACTTGGGTGAAGGTGGGGAGGAGGATTGGGGGGGGCGGGGGAAGGATGGGAAAGGATGGGAAGGGGAAACAAAGGAGGAGGATACAATGCTTGATAAGAAATGTACTCATTATCTTGCCCATGTAATTGTAACCCCTCTGTACAGTATTTTCACACACAAAAAAAATGTGTCTGGAACTATGATCATGGTGCTTCAGAATGAATAGTAGCAAAAATATACCACTGTTAATGTTGGATATTTCTTTCAGAAATTACACAGACACAGACACAGACACACACACAGACACACACACACACACACACACACACACACACACACAAACTTATGGAAATTCTCAAGTGAAATGATTTAAGGTACTTTATCAAGTATCCTAATCTCAAGATATTTTCCAGATAATGTAATTTATAGAAGTCTTATTCAAAAAGTCCTTTAACTATGTCATAATTCTTTTTTTCTATTGCTGAAACATACACCTCCTTTCTTTTGTTTAAATAATTACATCCTTCAAGCAATTTAACAAATACTTTTATCCTATGCCAAAAAATAGTTAACAAAATAGTTTCTGTTTTGTGATGATGTTACTCCTTAAAGCTAAGCAAGACCGAAATCAAATAAGTCAATCGTATAGTGTACTTTAGAGGATGACCAGTGCAATAGAAAAGGAAAACAAGAGAGAGAGATTGGAGGAGGAGAAGGTATGCTGTCACTTTTTCATAATGGCACAGTAGAATTGGGAGGATGCTAGAAAGAGATGAAAGGGAAATGAGGCAGAAAGCAGAGAAAGTTTCAGAGAGAAAGTGTCCCATGCAAAGCAGAAGCTCATGGAAAGACTGTAGTTGTTCAGTGAGAGTTGATAGAACACAAATTTAGGACCTGTGGTATGGGGTCCACTCTGTCAATGGACAAACTTCAAAATTGCTTTGAAAAAGACTGCAGTCTTTCAGATGATTTTAAGTGGACAGAAATTGTCATGATGAGGGTATTTGGAAGAGATTTCCCCAATAGAAGAGAACATTGTACTTGACTTTCTGAGAGAGAGAGAGAGAGAGAGAGAGAGAGAGAGAGAGAGAGAGAGAGAGAGAGAGAGAGAGAGAGAGAGAGAGAGAGAGAAACCTCCTCCACCAGGAATGAATTTCAACGTAATCTACCCAGGAGGCACACAAGGCCAGTAGAGATTTACTGAGCAGAGGAGACAAAGACAAATCAGGGCGGCAAGAAAAAAAGACAGAGAAGGAGAAGGAAGAAGAAGAGGAAAGAGGAAGAAGAAGGAGGAGGAGGAGGAGGAGGAGGAGGAAGGAAGGAAGAAGGAAGAAGGAGAAGAGAAACAGAAGAAGAAGAAACAGCTAGAGGACTTTCTGAAAGTAGGGATTCCTCTGCTAGGACTATCCTAGGCATATACTAATTATTACAGACGAGGGAGACCATGGAGCCTATGTTTCTTTGGGTCTGGTTTACTTCACTTAATATGATTTTTTCCAAGTCTTTCCAACTTCTTATGAATGGAGTGTTGTCATTCTTTCTGATGGAGGCATTATGTGTATATACACCACAGTTTCTTGATCTATTGATCTATTGAGCGGCATCTGGGTTGGTTCTATATCTTAGCTGTGGTAAATAATGCTCCAATGAACATAGTTGTGCTGGTAGCTTTAGTGTGGCCTTGTTTGTGATCATTTGAGGAAATGCCTAGCAGTGGGATTGCTGGATCATAGGGGAGTTCTATATTGTAGGATACTCTTAGCAGAGGTTCACAAAGCCCCAAAACTATGTACATATGACCATATAAAATGATGCTAATCAAAATGATCTCGATAATATGGAAACAAGAGGGTTTTTGATGTTGTTGTTTTTCTTTGATTTCTTTTCTTTTTTGTTTGTAGTGTTTGCAGTTATTTCTTTTGTCTTTCATTTTATTCTCCTCTGGTTTATTCCTTGTTTTCACTATTCCTGCTTTTGGTACCCTTTGTCTTGTATATAAGTTAATATGATTTGGGGATGGAAAAGGGAATCACAGAAATTGTGGGACAGAGGTTGAACTAATGCAACAGCGATACTCACTAGATACTACATTGGTAATGAATTTTGCAACTTGTGGGGTAAGGGGTTAGGGAAAAGCAGGAGAAAACAAGGGAGGGGTAACACTGAAAAGAAGTGTACTCATTACCCTACTTATATAACTGTAACCCTTCTGTACATCACCATTACAATGAAATAAAGTTTCAAAAAAATCACATATAACATGATTCTCGAGTTGAAAGAGATGTGTCCACACAGATTCTATAGCTAGCAAAATTATGCTTCAGAAATTAAGAGGAGGGCTAGGATGTAGCTCAGTGGCAAAGCGCTTACCTAGCAAGTGCAACGTCCTGGGTTCGATCCCCAGTACCAAAAAAGAAAAGTTGAAAGAAAAAAAAAGAAATTAAGAGGAAATAAAGACTTTGATAGAAAATTTAAGAGAATGTTTCCACAACTTATCTGGACCACATGAATAACAATGAAGATTTTAATGCCTTGAGAAATAAAGTATTTATTAATCAAATATATTTTTTAAACTGAAAAAAAGGAAGTAGGGGTTCCATGAGTGGTGTTGATCCCAGGGTGTCTATGTCTTCTAAGTACACTGAGGTTTCTAGTTCAGAATTGGTCACCTGAATGTATGGTTACCTAGCAACTTCCCAGTTATCCTATTGTTTTATAACTCAAGCCTAGAAACAAAGGGCTTGGAGTTTTCTTACAAAGTTTTGTGACAGGGGTGTCTGTCTTTTCCGTCCCTTTTTAAAGTTATTTTTGTTCTAATAGAAGACTTACCAAAAAAGACACTCCCAGATCCAATTACTTTTACTTAGGGGCATTCTATCTCACTTAATATCTGAAGGCGAAGAGGGGTGATGGAAAGACTGTGGGTTTGCATGTTCTTAAATTATATGTCAATTTCTTGCTGTTTTAGAGATTTTTACAGACTTATTTCAGCTCCTAAATCTGGATTAGTTTTGATATATTTTTGTACTTCCTTGTCACTTTACCCTAGATGTCTTGCCTCAAAATAATGTGCACCTTGTAAATGTGGTTGTGGCTGCTGGGATTAAAAGCACAGGACAAAATGGGAAGGTGGTTAAGATGCTAATTTTAAAATCCAGGCAAGAGATGAAGATAAAATGTTGTCACCCACCTGTAACCCTAACTACTCAGGTAGAAAAGTCTGAGAGATTCATCGCCAAAATAATCAACGAAAAACCAAGCTGGATTCATGGCTCAAGTTAAGTATCAGTACCAGGCTAAAACCCTAAATTCAAGCTCCTGGACCCAAGTACTGGGACTAGCAAAGAAGAATAGAAGGAAAGGGAATAGGGAGAGGGAGAGAAAGAGAGAAGAGGATTAGACCATGATGATAGGAAAGTGAAAAAAATGTGATCAGATATATTATGAAGGTTACTCTCCAAAATTTTCTTATACATTTGTTATGAAACATAAAAAGAAATGAAATAACTTAAAATTATTAAAAATACCATGTGTTTAAATAATTTAATCATATATTCATAATATATTTCTTTATAGATTTCTTTTAAATGTGTTGAATATAACTTAAAATGTTTAAAAATGTGAGACAAAGTGCTAGTAATATACTAAATTTCAGTATCTTAGTTTTTGACTCAAAACATTTGCTTTAAACTGCCATTCAGGACACTGGGCACCAACTGAAGCAGACATAATATTCCAATTCAGAATTATGCTAAATCAATGTCTTTTGTTATACTTTGAAATCAAGAGAAAAACCATAAAGAGTATCCTGGACTGTAAGAAGTTCCTGATAATGACCTGTTAAATACTATTTCTCCCCTTTCTCATTGAAAAGAGATCCCTGTCTTGGTTCAAGGTCACAAAATTCCCAGCTTAAAAAAAATACCTTCCCAGGCTCCTTTGCAACTAGTCAACATTTTTGATTAATTACGTGTGAGAAAAATTTACTGATAGACTGCCTGAAAAGGCATTTTTTTAAAAAAAAACACAGAGATGACATGTTTCTCTCTATTGTTTTTTATTCTCTTGCTCCTACTTATGCTTGAGCAGAATACTGTATGTCCGCAAATCTCAAGTGGGTATTTCATCTCTCGGAAAGCTGGTTATTTGGTATGCCTGATCTCATCTTATTTTTTTCCAGTAAGGAAATTATCATAGAAAAGAATATGGTACTTTTTTTGGATTCTTTGATGTTGTGTTGGGAAGAAATTGTCAGAATATGGTATTCAAAAGTGGGAATTATTTCCTGTAAACTTTTTGACTTTAAAAATTCTCTTGTACTTATTACGGATGTAACTGTAACCCCTTTGTACATCACCTTGATAGTAAAATTAAATTTAAAAAATTCTGTGCAATATAAGGAATTGAAAAGTCACATTTATCTTGGAAGTCTACCTTCTAAATTGTCTGGTTGAGTAAAAATGGTCCCTTGCTTTGCCATAATTTTTATATGACCTTGAAATAATTCCTGTTCTTTTCGTTGGCAAAATAAGATTGCTATGTTCTCATTGATTTGCAATGACTAAGTCTCATATAATAAATTATGTGAATCCTGTCACATAGTAAAATCCAAATCAAAAGGTGGCTAGGTGCTGGTGTAATCCTAGTTACTCAGGAGGCTGAGATCTGAGGATAATGGTTCCAACCAGTCCAGGCAGACTCTTTTCTCCAATAAACTACCAGAAAACCAGAAGTGGTGCTGTGGCTCTAGTGGTAGAGCGCTCACCTTGAGCTGAAGAGCTCAAGGGACAGAGTTCAGGACCAGAGTTCAAACCTCATGACTGACAAAAGAAAAAAAAAAGGAAAAAGCAAAAGATCCAAAATGTTAGTTATTACAATAATAGAGTAAAATATTTTGCAAATAAATCTGAGTTACACATATCATTTATTTAAAAAAGAACAGAAAGAAAACTTCGCAGATCTGAAGGCAACCTTGGTCTGATAGAGTTCTATGGAGGTGGCTACCAAGAGAACATGAAGGCCTTCCCACAGGGAAAATGCTTGGAGGATTGCTAAGAATTCTGCCCTGCCTTGAGGTTTTCATTATTTTAATTTCACTGGGCCAAGCATCTCAATACTGCAAACATTATAATGATTTGTTGTCCTTTTGTTGTGTCTCTTTCACAGTTGACAATGTTTAAACCCTATGTCTACTATGTCCTATTGAATTCCTTGAAAGTATTGTCTCCATCTGAAAAGCTATTCACCTGCTCTGCTGTAATCTGAGTTGAGCAATGTCACATATAGGTCTGTAGAGCAGGATTTAAGAACTCATTAGAAATATTAAATCTAGAGGCAAGCACAGGTGCAGGACTTCTGGCTTCAATTTCATTTGCATAATAGCAGTTGGGTAATTGAAGCTGCCACTAGCTACCTGACTAAACACTAAAGATTAAAAATGTCATGTTCAAGCATTGTTCCCAGAATCTACTTTTTGGTTTTTAAGAAGTTGAATGAATGTTTTTAATGTTTATTAGTATACACAGGTGTGCCATTGTGAGATTCTATTTGTAAATTCTTTTACTGGAATGTTCCAGTTTTCTTCTTTGAGATTTATTTTTGACTACTCAACTAGAAAGGAAGATTTTTGCCACTAAAACCTTTTTTTTTTTGTCTTTTTTAGGGTGGGTACCTTTTTCAATTTTAATTATAGAAGAGCCTTAACTGTTGGCAAAACAAAACCATTTAACTTCCTGCCTCAGGGAAATTTTAAAAATAGATTGGACTCTAGGATTTTAGGAACAAACATTTAAGATTCAGTCATTTCTCAATGACTTTTAAAAAGACAAATTTTCAAACCCTAACAATAATTTAGTAATGTTTTTAGATCCTATTCAATGTAAATTAATTCTCTCTCTCTCTCTCTCTCTCACACACACACACACACACACACACACACACACACACACACACATACACACACACACACACTTCAAGGATCTTCATCAAAGCACTTATTACAAAATTCCTGAGAAACTTTCTACAGCAAAATGTAAAACATATATTCAGTTAGATACTAAAATATCCTGTAAAATGATATTGTACCAAACTGTCTTATGACTTAGGAATGTATTTTGATTTATTATGTAACAAATAAGCACAACAAGTAGGTATCTTTTATGTATAAATACTGGGAATATGGAAATGGCATTGTGGTTCAAAGTGATAGAGCACTAACCTTGAGCAAATATAGCTCAGGGACAGTGCCCAGGCTGTGAGTTCAATCCCTATAGCCAACAACAAAAACCAAGCCAAACCAAACCAAACCAAAACAAACAAATGCTGGGAATATATGTAAACATTGATTATATCTAGTGATTTCCTTAGAAGAATTGCAACGCAAATATGGAATGGAATACCTTGATTGATTTTTTGCCACCTGCCATGGGTAATGGAAAGAAAACAGCACTTTGATTGCTATTTATTTAAAAATTTTGAAAAAAGTTATAAAAGTGAGCTTTTTTTTCTGGTGAATGAGATGAAAGAGAACTTTATTTTTTCTTATGTTTATTTATTTATTGTTTTTAAACCTTAGAGGAAGAGTATTTCTATAATAAGCAAAAAGTATATACTTTTAAGAATTTTTCTTTTAAAATATAAGTGATCCACAAATTAAATAGGAAGTTTATTTACAAATAAAAATTTTCTCTTATATGCTGGTTAAGGGTTAGGACAGTTCAACTAATTTTTTTTTTTTTGGGTCCGGTCGTGGCCTGAACTCTGGGCCTGGGCGCTGTCCCTCAGCTTTTCAGCTCAAGGCTAGTGCTCTACCACTTGAGCCACAGTGCCACTTCCAGCTTTTTTCTTTTTGCTTATGTGGTGCTGAGGAACCGAACCCAGGGCCTCAGGCATGCAAGGCAAGTGCTCTACCACTGAGCCACCTTCCCAGCCCTCAACTAATTTTTTAAGACAAACTTTTCCATCTTATTTAGCTGTTGGCAGTGTATGCTGTCTTGATCTTAACAATTACATGTATTTAAGGAAAATATTCAACTAATCTCAGTGATCAGGTATAATATTCATGATAACTGATATAGAAAATTATCTCTTAAGGTTTTGATGATTGATTCTCTTAGAGTTTATATAATTTACTTTTATTTAATTACAGAAATGACCCAAGGTGGTATACAATCTGTTGGATATAAAATATAAAATCAGATTTTTAATTTTACACTATTTTTTGCCAGTCATAGGGCCTGAACTCTGGGCCTGGGCGCTGTCCCCCAGCTCTTCAGCTCAACGCTAGTGCTCTACCACTTGAGCCATAGTGCCACTTCCAGTTTTCAGGTTGTTTATTGGAGATAAGAATCTCACAGACTTTCCTGCATGGGCTGGCTTTGAATGGTGATCTTCAGATCTCAGCCTTCTGAATAGCTAGTATTACAGGTATTACAGGTATGGGCCACTGGCGCATGGCTAATTTTACACTTTTAAGTCTGGATTGAAGGAGTATTTTTACATCTCAGAAAATAAGCCATGGGCTGGATAATAATAGAAATATCTCTCAAGACATTTCTCGGAACTGACATAGCTACAGGAAACAAAAATTTGAATCACCCTAAAAATTTTATGAAAATAGTCATCCTCCATTTTATTGAAAATAAATGAATTTATTACCAACATTTTCAATTTTAACGTTGTCTATCTCTTCTTTTTTTTGTTTTAAAGTATAAGAATGATTGAAACTTTGATCAATAGGAGTAATCAGAGGAAGTCATAAGAATTCTATTCATCTTATTTCTGTATAATAAAAAAATAACAACCATAAAGATTTAAATCAAACTGACAGCTCACTCCTATGCCTGTGCTGGAGGAGATGATAAGAGTCACAGTTTAGCTAATTTATTTGTGCGTGACCGCATTAAGAAGAATCATGCTCAATCTGGGTAGGGCAAAGCTCCTATCATGAAAACAATAACAAGCCAGGCGCTGGTGGCTCATGCCTGTAATCCTAGATACTCAGGAGGCTGAGATCTGAGGATCACAGTTCAAAGCCAGCCTGTGCAGGAAAGTCCATGAAACTCATCTCCAATAAAATACTAGAAAACAGGAAGTGGTGAGCTCTTGCCTTGAGGTGAAGAGCGCAGGGACAGCACCCAGGCCCAGAGTTCAAGCTCTTCAACCGACAAAAACAAACAACAACAACAAAAAAACCCAAAAAGAATAATAACAGTGAATAAACTATGAAAAGTAGCAATGAAATATATTTTCTGTTTCACATTAAGCTGAACAGACATTTATTCTGATTTTAGAGCCATCTCTAATAATAGGGGAAAATAAATCATTTTCAAAAGTTCCAGACTGAGGAAATTAATGTCAGTCCTCAGCCATTTTTTGATTGGTAAAGTGGAAATAAAAATTAAGACGGATGCCACTTAATCAAAGAGAGTGGAATTGTACTGATAAACTGCTTTGTTAAATGGTACCTCCTTTATAAAACTACTTAAGCATAATTTAAAAATTAAAAATAAAGGAAAAAAAGTTTACAGGCGGATGAAAAAAATAAAGAAATTGCATTTGACCATCTGTAGTTAACCTATAGACCCAAGACCTTCAATCATGAAAGAGTGCTGTTTAGAAAGAAGCTGCTGGCAATACTAGGAATTGGAGTTTCCAATGACTGTATTTCTGTTGGCTGTCAGACTATTCCAAATTGATGATCCCCTTGAGTCAGCCCACTAGCAACCATCCATATAGCTTACTCTATGAACAGACCTGAGAACAATCAAAATCTGTTCATGACAACTTGTGAAACAAACAGGGCAAATCATAAAATTTTATTTCACTTCACCCCATTTTGCAATTATTATTTTAAAAAGTATAGTTAATTCCCTTGGAATTTTATTTACTTACTGAGCATATACCTCCCAATTTGCAAAACTATTCTGTACATGAAAAACAACAGCTTTTACTTTTATTTTAATATTAACATTTTTTTGGTTTACCACAAGAACTTTTGAGTGTCAGCAAAATAAGCCTTAACAAGCTAACTGCTTTGGACAAATTTTATACCTTGGGAGTAACTGATCTAACTCTGTGCTTTAATTGAGTGTGACTGATCCTTGCAAATATCTTGGGCAATTAATTAAAATTTTAAGGTATGTTAAGACACATATGGCTGTAAATGCTTAACAGTATAGGACACAAGTGATCCTACTACTGTAATTATGAGAAATAGTTTGCAAGAAATACTTTTGCATTGGAATACATTCAGGAGAGGGCTGTCAAGCTGGTGAGAACTCTAGAACTAATGAAGATATTAAAGTGTAACTAAAATCTGCACTGCTCACAGGGTAGGAAAAACAGCTTTAGTCAAGGACCAACAATCTCAGGGAGATGGAGGAAGTAACTAACTCCAAGCTCCATGTGGAAAGAAGGATCGAGGGCTCAAATAACTTTTAGTGTGAAGGTCCATTGGGACAATAGGCAGGAATGCTGTATCTAAGAGGGTTTTTCCTCCTCTGAGACCTGTTTCTCCTGTTAATTTTCTTTCTCTTAATGGAACATGGCCACAGATCTTTAAAAAAAAACTCAGCAAAATAAAATTCCAATTTATTGTTGGACACCATTGTTTCACACATATATCAAACAGGCCAAAAAAAAAAAATACCACAGCAACTTCATAGACAAAAAAAGGAAAAAAAAGTTTCTTATTTTTGGCCTTTTTAACCATCTCATACAAACCAACTACTTTATAGTACAGCTAAGTACACACACACACACACACACACACACACACACACACACACACACACACACACACACACACAAGTTACTGGAATGCTTGGAAGAAGATTTTTTTGTTGTTGTTTATTTTGCTTTTTTTTTTTTACAAGTTTTTTTTTCTCCTTTGAGATTATAATGAACATGGTCACACCACAAGTAGTCAGAAGGACAGAATGCTCTGAAGGCTGATTTGGTCATCCGAGGTCATTAAAAATGGCTGACCCCTGACAATCTGTACAAAAATATAAAACGTAAATAAAAAAAATACCAACAAATGTTCCTTTCTAAAGTACTTTTAAGAAAAAAGCAGGGCCTTGGAAGTTTTGGTATTTTCTTCCCCTGTTGCAAATTCTCCTTGTGGTTTTGGTGGGGTGGTGGAGAGCTTGATGATGACCTTTTTTTAGTCAACTTTTTAGTTTTTGCTGTCTAGTTATCCATACCAGTCTTCTTGGTATTGACATCATCATCCTCACCATCCTCAGCTGCCCGTTTGCTTGTGCCTGCTTCTGCCTCTTCATCTTCATCTCCATCCTCCTCCTCCCCCTCCTCTTCCTCCTCCCCCTCTCCCTCTTCCTCCTCCTTTTCTTCCTCGTCCTCCTCCTCCTCATCTTCCTCCTCCTTTTTCTTACTTTTCTTCATCATCTACCTCATTATCAGCCTCCTGCTCCCAATTTTCCTCATTAGGATTCCTGTTTTCAGGGGCGTCTCTTCCATTCTCTGCCTCCTCCACAGGTTCCTTCTTCTCCTTCAAGTCTTTGGTGGTGATCTCGGAGCTGGTGTCCACAGCCAGGTCTGACATGGTGGGGGCATGCTGGTGATCCAGTGCAGCGAGGGAAAAAAGAAAGGGCCTGGCTTACTTCACTTAATATAATTTTTCCAAGTCTTTCCATTTCCTAATAAATGGGGTGATGTCATTCTTTCTGATGGAGGCATAGAATTCCATTGTATATATGTATACCATATTTTCTTGATCCATTCATCTACTGAGGGGCATCTGGGTTGGTTCCATATCTTAGCCATGGTAAATAATGCTGAGATAAACATGGTTGTGCTGGTAGCTTTGGTATGACCTTGTTTGTGATCATTTGGGTAAATGCCCCAAAGTGGGATTGCTGGGTCATAGGAGAGCACTATGTGGAGTCTTTTGAGGAACCTCCATACTGTGTTTCCAAAGTGGTTGAACAAATTTACACTCCCACCAACAATGCAGTAGGGTTCCCTTTTGGCCACATCCCCTCCAGCTACTGTTGTTGTTAGAGTTCTTGTTTATAGCCATTCTAACTGGGGTGAGGTGGAATCTCAGTGTTGTCTTGATTTGCATTTCCTTTATGGCTAGAGAAGCTGAGCATTTGTTCATGTGTTTATTGGCCATTCTTATTGCCTCTTCAGAGAAGTTTCTCTCTATGTCTTTATCCCACTTATTAATCAGACAGTTATTTCTTTGAGGATTTGTTGTTGGGGGAGTTAAGTTTTTGAATTCTAAGTTTATTTTAGATATGAGACCCTTGTCCGTTGTGTGGCTAGTGAAGATCTCCCAGTCTGTGGGCTTTCTATTGATCTTGCTAGCTATGGCCTTTGCCATGAAGAAGCTCTGCAGTTTCATATATTAACTGAAGTAAGCCAGGCCCAAAGAAACATAGGTCCCATGGCTTCCCTTGTTTGCAATTTCTAAGATAAACAGAGAAGGTCAAAGGCTATGCATATATCACCATATAAGATGATGTTAAGTGAACTGTATCCCAAGACAGGGACACAAATGGCTTTTTCTTTCTTGCTATTGTTTTTAATGTACTTATAATGCACTATGTGGTTCTTCTGTTTCTTTTGTATGTTCTTCCCCCATGGTATAACCCCTGTTTTCACTGCATCTTGTATATACATTTTTGTAGTTTGGGGAGGAGAATGGATAGAGTGGGATGCTTAAATGGAGATTCAGGTTGACCAACTGTGATGAGGAGATGTACAGGACACTATGTTGAAAACAAACTTTACAATGTGCAGGGAGGGGGAAGACTTGGGGAGGTGGAGAGGGAAGGGATGGCAGGGGAAAAACAAAGGAGGACATAACAATGCTCAAAAGGAAATGTACTCATTACCCTACTCGTGTAACTGTAACCCCTCTGTACAGTATTATATATATATATATATATATATTATTACAGTATTACAAAATTACAATATTATGGTTTTATGCTGTATTATATATTTTTTATATATTATATTATGAGACTGACACTACCTACTGCGCTGAAGCACCTTTATATTATATATATATATATAGAGAGAGAGAGAGGAGAGAGAGAGAGAGAGAGAGAGAGAGAGAGAGAGAGAGAGAGAGAGAGAGAGAGAGTGTGTGTGTGTGTGTGAGAGAGAGAGAGAGAGAGAGAGAGAGAGTGTATCCGGGGACTCGGGTGAAAAAGCTACTGGAGTTCTTGGCTGAGGTGGCACACAGCGCAGCGGAGGAGGCTGAGGCAAGCTGGACCCAGGAACAATGCATGCACAGTGGCTTTTCAGAGCACCCAGTGGCCACAGATCGTGATCATCTACATCTAGCTATTGTATCTTCCTAAAACAAATATTGAATTCAGTCTTACAGCAAGTTATGTATCTTATGGCAGTACTGAAGGCTAAAGAGGGTAGTAGCAAAGTAATCATATATTAAAGTTTCCATTTTTCTAAATAAAGAGTTCATAGGTAACATTTTGACCACTCAGTGGGACTTCTTTTCAGCAAAGATTTAGGAGAGGTAGAAAGTCAAAGAGAGAGGGAAGGGGAGGACAATTGCAAATGAGTGACCCACTAACAAAGGAACTCATAATATGTAGTCTTAAAGAAATGAAGATTTAAGAGATAACATAATAGCTATTCTCAAGTATTTGAAGAGTTTCCTGTTGGACAGATATAGAATAATTTGAGAATTTTGTAAAACAGAGTGATAAAGAGTTAGTGGTACTTTCTGCCTTCTGAGAAAGGAACATTATCTGATAATGGGAATGGGGAAAAGAAATCCTCAATCCATTCTCCCAGTTTCCAGCCTGTTTCAAATAACCTGTGCATAAGTCACAGGACATAAAATTGTGACTACGGCTTGTCTAAGCAGTGCTGCATGTCCAGGAGTATGGGATTTAGAGGGGTTCACAAGGTGAGGGAAAGAAACACATAGAAGACACTTTTTTGGGTCAACAGTACATGTTTTTCTTGGGACCAACAGGAAATAATCTTTTGGATCTAGTTCTATAATTTTTAGTATAGTTATGGACTCTGAAAAACCTGGGGTGCCTGGGACAGGTACAAAAGGAATAGTGTTTTAACCAAAGCAATTAATTCAGTGTTACTGATAGTTTTCCATAGTTCATCATTTCTGAGTTTAGCTTTCTGGCATTTGTGGAAGTTCTGGCTCCATCTGATGTTTCTATAATGTCTTGTGCTTTACTTATACAGAGTAGATTCTGTTGTTTGCAACTGAGAACATTGGTGGTAAGCAGTGAATTCCTAGATACTTTTCTTAAATTCAACAGGAAAAATTATTTCCTGAAAAGAGAATCCAAATCTAAATAGTTGAAAAGGATTTTAAACTACCAAAGTGTGTATATGTGTGTGTGTGTGTGTGTGTGTGTGTGTATAATATATATGAACTATTTATAATTTGCAACATAATTAGCTATTTTATTATAAAATGAAGTGGTGACATTGTAAGAGGTAAAATGTCACAAAATTATGAATTTCTAATACCTTCAATAAAGGGCAAAATAACTAGCTTGTAAACTAAAATTGTAAGTGTAGCATTTTATAGCTATTTTGGTGGCACAAAGAGACTTATGATTAATTGACTAGAGAGCAATTTTAGACACTAAAAGTCTGTGTATGGAAAAATGAGAAGAGTAAGTGATCATACATCATGATATCTGGAAGATGTGTTATGTATTTTCTCCATGCATATGTAGGCTGCATTCCCATGTTTTAAAGTATACATTGTACACCGTGAGGTGTAGAAATAATGAAGCACCCTTTATATGACACAAATTATACTAATTTTTAAATAAGTTTTTTTTTGGTGAAAATCCTGTACAGAGGGGTTGCAATTACATGAGCAAGGTAATGAGTACATGTCTTATCAAGCACTGTTGCCTCCTCCTTTGTTTTACCCTACCATCCCTTCCCTCCCACCTCCACAACTATACTCCCCCCTCTTCCCTTCCCCCCACCCCACACCTAAATTGTAAAGTTTATTTTTCAACATGTAATAGACCTTTACAGTGACAAGAAGGGACCTATTTACCAACTTCGTTTAACTTTGGTCAAACTGTCATCTGCTCCTTCGATGGGGATTGTTCTTATCAGAGCTTCTAGCTACATAGAAGGATCAGAGAAGCAGATGACTTAATTTGTGCTCCGTCGAATTAAAACCTTGCTACAAAAGAGAAATTTGCTTCTGCTAAGAAATTTCATCGTCTATTTTGTCTTTCCCCAGAAACATTATGGAGATGCTATCTTGTGTGATTTAGACATAATATTAACAGAAAGTATACATTTCACATAACAGTAGAAATTAGAATTACTGCAATGCAGTTTCCCCTTAACTCTCCTTAACATTGAAGCAATATGATCTGTTTTAGTGTATTTCATATAAACAGACTTAGGTTTATTTGTACTCTTGGTTACTTCATTGGGGTTGGTAATTCTGACCAATATAAGTATTATGTATTTCTTCAAAAAACAGATGAATTATTTCAATCAAAGTTTTTAATCTAAGAGAACCTAAGATTTTTTTGATATGGTATTGCACATCATTTTCTATAGGCTTATTTGGTACCCAGTATAACTTTTAGCATTGCCAATCCTCTTTCAGTGATCTACTTAATATTTTAGACTCCTCAATTCCGTTATAGTCCTTCAAGACAGAACCTACACCTGATCACAATTCTACTTTTAGCTCTTGTTACAGTAACTGATGTAGTATGCTGTATAATAATTCATTTGTTTCACAAACATTTATTGAGGCACTCTGTTACTCATTGGGTATGAAGAGTTATGCAATAGAGGTAACATTCTTGCTCTTACTAGACTTGATTTAGGATAATATAAATTTCATAATAAAACACAAAAATAAATATTGTAAGGGAATAAAGGAAAATACAAACACTTTGTTGGAATGCATGGTAACCTTAACCTAACGTGATAGAAATTCCTAGTTGCTTACCTGTTTCCATGGTACTTGGCTACTGGTGAGTTGTTGCCATGGACAAATAAGGGAATGAATCTAGAACGTATTCATAAGCAAATATCCACCTACATAACTAATTAGATAAACTCAGATATAATAAAAGCTCAGGTCTATATGAATGCAATGTGTTTTTCTCTTGTCTGACTGAGGGCTGCTGAAGCTTTACTTTCTAAACCCCCTCTCTCACTTTCTGAATCCATGAAGAGATGATTCCATTGTTTCCATCAGCAAGTAGTTTGCTTAAATCATTCTCTTTCTAGAATTATTCTTTTCTATAATAAAACTTCAATTCTAGTCTGCACATTATTCAGCGGATTGCTCTTCATTTAAATGTGTCCTGGTACATTATTCAACCTAAATTAAAATGGATGTCAAGGCACTCAGGACAGGACATGCAGCAATTGCAGATTGGCAGGGATCAAGGACCAAACCAGGAGGAGGAAAAGAAGGGGATTAAGGGGAGGAAAATGGGAGGAAAAGTAAAAACAAGAGATGTGAGAAGGGATGGAGAAGACCTTACCTGAAAAATAACTAAAGCAAAACAGGACTGTGGCGTTACTCAAGTGGGAGGGTACCTTGCTTAGCAAGCCTGAGGCTCTGAGTTCAAATTCCTGGTCCAATGAACAAAATAAAGAGAGAACTCTGAGTGAAGATGGTTAGGATGAAGCAGAGGGTAAGAAATGGGTAGGTATGATCACTTGATCTCCACTGTTCTGATATTTGACATAAACCATGACAGTGATTTGGATAAGGATAATGACAAAGAAACAAAGGAATCTGAATGGACTCCAGACATATGCAGAGGGAGATTTCGTAGGACTTGATAAACAGTAAGTAAGAAGACCACATTAATTAAAAGCAACTGAAATATTTATCCCTGAAAAATGTATACTATAGTATATTTAGTATACATATGTTAGCGGATGTTCTGTGAAATGACAAAAAAGTAACTCTGCAGGAAAAATGGAGAACTACTGGTGTTGGCCAAAGTTAAGGAGTTTCTTATGAACTCCTTATAATTTCATAATTACTGTGAGCATAGTGATAATTGCTATTAATTTTATTCAATACAGATTAAACTTGCATATTACTGTAGGTTTTATCTAGCAATCACTGAGAGCTCTAATCTCTATTGGACATGTGTGACATAGATTTATGAATAGCCATGATAATATCACATCTAGTAGACATTTAGTCAATATTCACAGTAGTTGATTGGCATGCACAGATTATTATTCACAATTTGACTGAGTTGATTCACTATATCCAGCCCTTCTCTTCCTACATTTAAATACAGCTCTGAGTATGCCTAAACATGAATATGATAATGGTAGATTATATGTTTTAAGAAATTGTGTCAACTTAATGATCAGATATCTAAGAGTTTGATGAGGTAGGATTATCTCTGGCTTAAGAGGTTTAAAAATGGGAATCAACCCAGATGCCCCTCAGTAGATTAATGGATCAAGAAATTGTGGTATATATACACAATTGAATTCTATGCTTCCATCAGAGAAAATGATATCACCCCCATTCATAAGGAAATGGAAAGACTTGGAAAAATCATATTAATTGAAGTAAGCCAGACCCAAAGAAACAGTCTCTATGGTTTCCCTCATTTGTGATAATTAGTATATGTCTAGGATAGTCCTAGCAGAGGTTCACAATAGGTATGTACATATGACCACATAAAATGATGCTAATCAAAATGATCTCCACGATATTGTTTTGTTTTTCCTTCTTTCCTTTTTTTTAGTGTACTGTTTACAGTTATTTCTTTTGTCTTTCTTTTTTCTCCTCTTGTTTATTCCCTGTTTATCACTGTTTCTGATTTATATATAAATTTATCTGATTTGGGAAAGAGAAAGGAAATGACAGAAATGATGGGACAAAGGGTGAACCAACACAACAGAGATACTCACTAGACACTTAGCTGGAATCTTTATGACTTGGGGTGGAGAGAGAAGTCGTGGGTGAGAGAAAGTGGGAGAAAACAAGGGAGGGGGTAAACTGATGGAAAAGAAATGCAATCATTACCTTACTTATGTAACTGTAACCCCTTTGTATATCACCTTTACAATAAAATTTTTTAAAAAAAGATTCTGTAGCTGAGGTCCTGTGGTGGCACAGGCCTGTATTCCTAACTCTTCAGGAGGATGTGACACAGTGGATGGCAGTTTGATGCCACCCAGTGCAGAAAGGCCCAACTAACTTGCAAAAATCTCTACTAGCAGTGTGGCTTAAGTGGTAGTGTGCTAGCTAAGCTAATAGCCAAGCAAATGTGAGGCCTTGAATTCAAACCCCGGTAACCAGAAAAAAAAATTCTATTCCTTTGTGAATATTAATTACACATATAGAAAAGGATTTTAGACTTTGACCCTGGTGCCTCTTCCTTCCACCTTCTACATTTTAAAAATCTTAATATTTACATTTTCCCTAGCTTAACTTCTCATATGATTCAGGAATAATTATGTAAAAAAATATTTTCTAAATCTGCAAGGGTATAGCAACACACACACATTTCCAGACACACAAAGTACTAAAATATGAAAATACAAAGGAAAGAAATTATCTCCTTACATGTCCTGACGCATGTAAAAGCATACAGAAGAGCCTCTCCATTTCCTTTAATCCCCTTTTCTGGAAGCATTGGGTTTTACAAAGTTACAGAAAGCTGATTTTAAAAAAAACTTTAAAAACTATACTGCTAATGCTGGCTAAGTGTCATGGGGCCATGCTGCTGGTAGCTCTGTGAACTTTTAAACATTTGTGCCAATATTTGGTCAGGTGTGAGCGTTAGTGTAAGCCAAAACCCTGATAACCGTGGAAACTGTTCAGCTGAAGTACACGAGCAACAATAATATTTTGCAAAAATCATTTACTCTGTGGAGTTTCATATGTCATATAGAAAGTACACTTTTAACAATTACTTGTCCATTAAACAATAAAATATTTCATATTAATGTTCTTACAAAGGCATTTCCTGTACATTAGATTATGCAAGTTGCAATCAAATTTTGTAATAGGTTTTTCAGCTGACAACATGCCAACAATGTCAAAATGACTAACAGCCTAGCTTTAAAAAATGACTTCCTAATCCAATTATTCTTGTAAGGGATAGCACATTTCCAAAAGTTCTTTAGATGAAATATAAAATATATAATAGAAACAGTATATATGTATTTAAAATACATTTATTGTGGTGATTTGTCCATTCTTATTCCTAATACATATGCATATCTTTAATTCAATACTTTGTACTTGGTAGCACTTGGTACTACAATAAATAATACCAAGTTGTAGTGCCATAAGTGCTATTGTATACCATACTACAAGAAGTATTACCAGGTACAAAAATAGCTAGATTTTTTTTTCTCAGATTGAGGTCTAATTTTATACTTGGAAATTTATATGTGCACTTCTTCAAATATTAAAGATAATGTTTCTTCCTCCAATTAGCATTTTAATTTTTGATTTTTGTATTAACTATTATGTAATTTCCCTGCTAGTATTTTTTAAAGTAACTAAAAGCATTGATTTATTTAAGCTAAAAACTTTTTATCCTGTATTTTTCCAGGAAATGTTCAGATAGAAATAATTAGTTGTTAGAATGTAGCTTGGTTTCTTTATTAGGGTGGCACAACAAACAAGTGTTGGCTGAAGTCTGAATTAATAAAGACTACTAAAGATGACTGATCTAAGTGGGGAATACGGGGCTGTGTAACTGAGCTAACCATGTATGATTGCTTGTATAATTGGGAAAATGTAAATAGAGCTGCTTTTACTGATGTAATGAATGCCCTCAAATGGGAATGAAAACAAAATATATCCTTTCCCTGGCACTGACCCGTTAAATTCTTTCATAGCACAGATGTAACTGTACCCTAACCTTGAGCCAACCAGGTGAAAATCTCAACCAGAATAGTATGGATCTTAATACTCTTTATTGGAAATGAGTGGTTTATTTTATTATCTGAACTTTAAAGTGTTCTAATATGTCTCTTAAGTATTTGCATAGCTCAAAATATTACCAGGGAAGCTGCAGAAAGAAAAGGATTATGGAAAAAGGGAAATATTTTGCTAACATGAAAGCTGGCTTTGAAAAGGATTTAAAATATATTTTCAACAAGTTTATTGCTGTATCCAGCACTTTTGTTCTTAATGTATATGTGAAGAGCTAGATATACATGATAGTCACATTTATCAAAATAAAATTTGACTCTACATTTTTTTTATTCATTACATATGAAAACAATTTATTTGAACCATCAATAAACAAAATGGCTTAAAATGAAAAAAAAGAAAAGCAAAAAAAGAAAAAAGAAAACAAGGTTTATAAAAGGGAAAAAAGAAAAGCAATAAAGTTTATTTTTATACAAAAATAATTTCATTGAACACTTTCTTTTTTTTTTTTTTTTTGATCAGTCTTGGGGCTTGAACTCTGGGCCTGGGCACTGTCCCTCAACTCTTCAGCTCAAGGCGAGCACTCCACCATTTGAGCTACAGCGCCACTCCTGGTTTTCTGGTGGTTTATTGGAGATAGGAGTCTCACGGTCTCTCCTGCTTCTGCCTGGGCTGGCTTTGAACCGAGATCCTCAGATCTCAGCCTCCTGAGTAGCTAGGATTACAGGCGTGAGCCACCAGCACCTGGCTCATTGAACACTTTCAAATAAATATTTGAATAAACATTTCTGCAATACACATCATATCTTTTTTTTGGTCAGTTGTGGGGCCTGAACTCTGGGCCTGGGCACTGTCTCTCAGCTCTTCACTCAAGGCTAGCACTCTACCACTTGAGCCACAGTGCCACTTCTGGCACTTTTTCTGCTTATGTGGTGCTGAAGAATCGAACCCAGGGCCTCATACATGCAAGGCAAGCACTCTACCACTGAGCCACCTTCCCAGCCCCCACATCATATCTTTTAAATGTCTTTCATTTTGCTCTTCTGTGAGTAAAGACTTCAGAAATGGCCTGACTATGAGTTGGTCTCATTGGACTGAGCGGAGGTGCACTTACATATTGACTTTCTCACTCACACATTTGGGATCTTACTATTTTCACTACTCTAGCTAGTCTCTCTCACACTGTCTCTCTGTTTCTTTCACTCTTTCTCTTCTCTCAGTAGTCTGGAATCTTCCTATCTATATAGTTCTCCTTCCTTTTTGTCTCTTCTTCATCTTTTTTATCTTTGTCTCTGTCTGTCTGTCTGTCTGTCTCTCAGCTCATTGTTCAGGGTCTTTCTATAATGTTGGGATTGTCATAGTTGCTTTTCTTACATCTTTCTAATAGGAAACATCACGGTACTTCTCTCCCTGTTGCCTACTGTCCATTATACTTAGATTCAGGGTTGCAGAGTGGAAAAACTGCTCTTCATGGCAGGAGGGATGACATGATCACAACATACAACAACACAAAAGTAAACTCAGAACAATATTTGTCACAGGAAATATGGGGAAACAATCCATACAACCATCAGTAGTGAAGTAACTAAATGATAGTATCATCCTACAGTGCAGTATCTGCAACTGAGAAAAGAGAGAAATATCTCACTAGATCACAATGCTCTGAATAAAGTTCTCTGTGAAAAAGTAAGATTAAGCTAAATGTGTATACTAGGACACCACTTAGATATTTGAATATATAGCTTCTGGTTAGTTCACAGATACTAAAAACAACAAGAATGGTGGAAATAAATCTTTTTAAAAAATTGAAATGTATGTAGAAAAGAGGGAATAAAATAGGATAGATAGGACTAGGAGACATGCAAGCTAGATGTATTGGTTAGCTTTCTGTTTCTATGACAAAGTATTTGAGATAAACAGCTTATAATGAAAAAAGGTTTCAGAGGTTTCAGTCCGTGTTCAGTTGCCCTAGTTTGGGAGTGGGGGGGGCGGCAAAGGATGGGCCTATGGCCATGAAGAACATCATGGAGTGTGTGGAGTAGCAAAGTTGCTCACTTCCTAGTTGCTAGGAAGCAATGAAAGAGAAGAAGAGGTCAGGATTCCAATGTTCATTTGAAGGGACTGTCTCCAAAAACTTAACTTCCTTTTACTAGGTCCACTTCTTAGAGGTTCCATATCCCCAAATAATGCCAGAGACTGACAATGAAGCCAATAGCATATGGATTTTGGGAAACACTGAAGTTCTAAACCATATAACAGACTTCTCTACATTTTCTTTCAGTTCTAAACCATATAACAGACTTCTCTACATTTTCTTTCAATTACATATTTGAATTAAGAATTAAGTAAATATTTTTTATGATTATCAAAAAATTGAAATGTCTTAAAGATTAAAATAAAACCAACAAATAAACCTAATTGTGTATGTAGCTGGTATTAACCTGTTGCACTTTGCATTATAAATGTCTCTCAAAGGCCTGTGTGTTGAATGTTTCCCCCTTTCCTCCCAACCCCCAGGCTATGGCACTATTAATTGGTGGTGAAACTTTGAAGTGGTGGATTTAGTAGAAAGAAATTAAGCTATGGAGTTGTGGTCTTTAAAAGAATATTGGAAACCTAGTCTGTTCCTATATCACCCTTTGCTTCCTGGATGTAATGAGGTGAAAAACCAAAAGACCTCCTTCATTCTGTACTCTGATTCATAATGTGCTACAATGTCACTGTCTAGAAGCATGGAGCCAAAATCCAAAATCTTTGTTCCTGGTAAGTTGATTATTAGGTGTTTTTTTTATAGTGAATAGGAAAGAGACTTATACTGTAGATATTTTTAATGTTTTTATTATAAAAATACTGTACAGAAAGGTTACACTTACATGAGGAAGATAATGAGTACATTTCCTATTGAGCATTGTTATCTCCTCCTTTGTTTTCCCCTACCATCCCTTCCCTCCCCACTTCCTCAACTCCTCCTTCCTGCCCCCCCCAAGTTGTATAGTTCATTTTTAAAATAGGGTCTTGTACATCTCATTGTTACAATGGGTCAATCTGTATCCTTATTTCAATAGTTTGTTACTTCCCTTCCCCTCCCCAAATTAGAAAAATGTATATACAAGATGCAGGGTACTGGAATCAAATACAGTGACAACAGGTGTTATACCATGGGGGAAGAAGATTCAAGAGAAACAAAAAAATCACATAGTACATTAAAAAACAATAGCAAGAAAGAAAAAAACCTCTTATGTCCCTATCTTGGGGTTCATTTCACTTAATCATCATCTTATATGGTCATGTGTACCTAGCTTTTGACCTTTTCTGCTTGTCCTAGACTTATACTAGTTATTGCAAATAAGGGAAACCATGGGACCTATGTTTCTTTGGGCCTGGCTTATTTAACTTAAGGTAATTTGTTCCATGTCTTTCCATTTCCTAACAAATGGGGTGATGTCATTCCTTTTGATTGAGGCATGTAATTCACCACATTTTCTTGATCCATTCATCTACTGAGGGGCATCTGGGTTGATTCCATATCTTAGCTATGGTAAATAATGCTGCAATAAACAGAGTTGTGCTGGTAGCTTTAGTATAGCCTTGTTTGTGATCATTTGGGTAAATGCCCCAAAGTGGGATTGCTGGATCATAGGGAAGCTCTATGTGGAGTCTTTTAGGGAACCTCCATCCTGCTTGTCAGAATGGTTGAATAAGTTTACACTCCCACCAACAATGTGGTTCCTTTTAGGGAACCCTACAGCAGCTGTTGTTATTAGATTCTTGATTCTAGCCATTCTAACTGGGGTGAAATGGAATCTCAATCTTATCTTGATTTTCATTTATTTTATGGTTAGAGAACTTGAAATAAGAATGGCCAGTAGACACATGAAGAAATGCTCAACTACTGTAGGTATTTTTTAAAAAGAAAATTTCCAGCTCTAGAGACTTTAATTTTTTTTCAGACATTTGAGCACACATTCCTACTAGGATATACTATAAGGTTACTATAAGTACTACATAAAATCTTAAGTTGTTTTCAGGATCTTAATGGTAATATTAAAGCACTGACTTCTTTTTGCATTTGTGAATTGTGACATGAATGAAAAGACATTGTGGCTATAGGGAGTATAATTGGTACAGGGTCCTATTAGTTCCTCTACCCAGGGCACATCTTCCACAGGCTGGTTCCCCTTCAGTGACCAGTATAGTGAGGATATTTAAGCAGATGATTCCTGAACCCAGTTCTCTTTACTGGTGGACTTGGCTAAAAGGACACCCATATGATTTCTCTATCTGCCATAGTAGTCTAGGATGCTTCCAACTTTTCTCTTTATTCTCTATTCTGCCTTCAGCTAATACTATTCCATTTTCTCTCTGTCTTTCTCTCTCTCTCTTCCTCTCTCTCTCTACTATTTGGGAGTCAGATTTACATTGCAATTTACATTGCAATTAAAGAGGTAATATACAGGTGTATTCAGAGAACTTTATGCAATAAGTTTTATTGTTCTCTCCAAAGTCCCACAGTAAAAGCTCTCTTCTTTCATCTAGTCCCTTCCCCCATCTCTGTCTCTCTCTGTCTCTCTCTCTGTCTCTCTCTGTCTCTCTGTCTCTCTGTCTCTGTCTCTCTGTCTGTCTCTCTGTCTCTCTGTCTCTGTCTCTGTCTCTGTCTCTCTCCCTCCCTCTCTCTCTCTCTCTCTCTCTCTCTCTCTCTCTCTCTCTCTCTCTCTCTCTCTCTCTCTCTCTCTCTCTCTCTCTCTCTCTCTCCCTCCCTCCCTCCCTCCCTCCCTCCCTCCAGTACTGGAGCTTGAACTGAGGGCCTGGACACTGTCCCTGAACTTCTTTTGCTCAAGGCTAGCACTCTACCACTTCAGCCACAGAGCTATTTCCAGCTTTTCTGTTTATGTGGTACTGAGGAATTGAACCCACATTTCATGCATGTTAGGCAAACACTCTACTGTTAAGCCACATTCCAAGTCCCCCCATATAGGTTTTTGTTCATTTTTTTGTAACATGGTCTTCCTGTGTAGTAAAGCCTCACCCAAAATTCACTACTATGTCACTATACTGGTCTCAAATGTATTATTCTCAAATGTCTTATCTTTCCACTTTCCAAGATTTCAGATATGTGTCACTATGACTAGCTCCACAATATACTCCTATCCAAGCATTCAGGGATCACTCTTCCTGAGCTAAATGGTGCATCTCCCACCTTGTGTAGTTATTAAGAAATGCAGTATGAGCTCCCACAATGACTACTTTTCTTTGGTGAAGAATTGCCCCCTGGAATCCCATTGTATTAGGTAACAAACAAGAGGTCACTTTCTTTGATTTATTTGCTTTTATTGGCTTTCACTGCATAAATAGGATGAGAAAGCCAGAAAGTACATTCTAAATCAGGATTAAATATGTAGCTACATCTTAGAAGAGAATAAAAGTAGTTATATTTTAATGTTTTTCTAGAATAAAATCAAACACAAAGAACAATACCGTATTTAAGAAATAACTACAGAAAATTGGCCAGAAAAATAATCTATGCAGAGACAATTTCTCACACAGAAGTCAACTCACTTTGTTCCCTCAAAGGAAAACAAAGTTATCATGTAAAGGTAGTAATGTTTGACTGATTTAAGACACCAGTTATTTTGGGATTCCCACTCGGGTTTTCCTTAACATGGAAAATGAAAAGCAGCAGCTGTCTAGGGTACATGGGAGCACTTCTTGTCTTTCTTTTGTGTGTTTCTGACAGTGGAAATATTTCCCAGAGTAACATTTGATTTTTTAAAGACTCTTTCACATAGAAAAGGATATGGGAAGATGTGCCATTTTTTTTTCCTCAGTGCACTTTTGATACTTTCTTCTTTTTTTTTTTTTTAAAGTTGCCTCCTTTAGGAAAGTTATTAGAATGTAATTGATAGCTCTTGGAAATTCTATAGAAATTACATTACATACATACTATAAATGTTCCTAAACCATAAATCCCTGTAAGCATAACCCATATCGACTCAGCTCCTAAAGAACATTGTTTCCATCAAATTAAAAGAAAATAAAAACCACAAGAATAGTTTGCAAGACACAACCAGAAGCTTGAAACCACATGTAGGATTTAGTTCCACTATTTTCCCATCCTACCACACCTTCAGATCTTGCAAAGACAATCCCTTTGATATTAGAGATGGATTGTCCTGTTGAATTAATATTCAAAAGAACAGTCTTAAAAAGTTAACTAGGTGCTTTCTTTGTTGCAGATAATTTTGGATTAAAACTTCTATTTAAAAAATTATATCTCATTATCTTCATATGTATTAGCATATGTATTTTTTACCTGCATACACACAGATAAAGAAAATTATACAGAATCTAGGAAAACAAGCTAGTAATTCATTTAATTATATAATCAATAAAAGTGTCACCTTTACAATAAAAGCCTTTTTGTTCTATCTATCTATCTATCTATCTATCTATCTATCTATCTATCTATCTATCTATCTATCTATCTATCTATCTATCTATCTATCTATGTATCTATGTATCTATGTATGTATGTATCTATCTATCTACATTCATTGCCTGCTAATTCAACATACAACTTAAATTTTTTTGAGGGAAAGACACTGGTATAACATGTTTTAAAATTCACAACAATAAAAGACTATTCCTAAAAAAAGTTTAAAATGCAAATATGATTTCTTCTCTTTCTTTCTTTCCTTCCTTTGTTCTTCCTTTCTTTTCTCTATTCTTTTTTTTTTTTTGCCAGTAATGGGGCTCAGAATCAGGCCAGGGTTCTATCCCTAAGATTTTATGCTCAAGGCTAGCACTCTACCACTTGAGCCACATCTCCATTTCTGGCTTTTTGGTGGTTAATTGGAGATAAGCTTCTCACAGATTTTCCAGCCTGGTCTACCTTCATCCCATGATCCTTAGATCTCAGTCTCCTTATAGTATGAGCCACTGGTGCCCAGCAAGATATATTGTTATCAATTAGTACTATACAAACACAATAGATCAATAAGATGCATTTACCTTCTTCCAATTAATCAACAATTTTAAGTTTAAATACTATTGCATTTGTCAAGTTACATTTAATTGTATATAGAATTTTAAACTTGGAAGTGAATCATTTATGATTATAATTTAGTGAGTTAGAAAATATAAGAAACATCTGAGCATCAATGGCTCATGCCTATAATTCTAGCTACTCAAGAAGCTGAGATATGCAGATTGTGGTTCAAAGCCAGCCCAGATAGGAATGTTTGTGAGATTCATCCCCAATACACTGCCAAAAAAGGTGGAAATGGAGTTGTGACTGAAGTTGTGGAGCACTAGCCTTAAGCAAAAGAAGCTCAGAGACATTACCCAGATCATGAGTTCAAATCCCATATATATATATATATATATATATATATATATATATATATATATATATATGGGATTTGTGTATATATATATATACACACACACATATATATACACATATACCTATATGTGTATATACACATATACACACATATACATATATACCTATATGTATATATATATACATATATATACACATACATATATGTCATATATCATTATATGTTTCTGAAAATAATGTCAGAAAATTTACACCCAAACTAAAAATTGAATTTACAAATTGTATCCATTTTCTACTCACTTCCAAGGAAATAAAGGAAAAATATCTATAGGAACAAAAATAAAACCATAAAAGTTGAAGTCGTTGTTCAAATAGCCATGACATTCAAAGATGTTTTTAGTATTTATTTTGATGACAAAATTTTACTTAGAAGTAATAAAGAAAATGAAAATAAAAAAGAAGAGGAGGACAATGAAGATATGCCAAAGCATATCTTAGAAAACTAGGAAAATTGAGGGGAGAGTTTTTGTGTGATCAGGGAGGATGATGAAAGGGATGATATTGAATGAGATGCGTTGTTCATAAATTGATATGTTGAATGGTAACCTCTTTGTACAATTACTTAGATACTAAAATATGGAGTTGGGGAGGTGGGGAGGGAAGGGATGGTGGGGGAAAAACAAAGGAGGAGGTAACAATGCTCTATAGGAAATGTATTCATTACCTTATTCATGTAACTGTAACCCCTCTGTACAATATTTTTACAATACAAATATATACAAAAAAAGAAGAAAATGCAAATTCTGTGAGATACTAGTACATATATATGAGTTTAATTGTAAACATTCTACACTATGTAGAGCAAAAGGAACTTTCCTGCTCCAGTAATAGTGTATAATTTGGTTTAACAATTTTGGATACTTTTTTTTTTTTTTACTATTTTGTGAATTTGAAATTATGGATCATTCTGTATTACTAGCCATAGATTTTAGAGAATTCAATATTCAAGATAGATGTACAGGAATTCTAGCAGCATTTTTATAATAGATTCAAATGAGAAGAAATTCTGTGGTTTATAATTAAAATGCTAAATAAAGTATCACATAATCATATAGCAGAAGTCAGTATAAATAAGGTACAGCTACATACATTAATTCACATGGAGCACAAAAATATTCATGAAATAAATAGCATTTTATAAACCTATAATTTGTGATTCCATCTTTAAAAATTTTACAACCAGACAAAATTAAACTATATTGTTTACTAGTACTTATGTAATAAAAGGGAGTGATTACTGTGATGGAAATGGAATCAAGAACAAGGGTGAATATGAGAAAAGACAGAAAACAGGGTTGGAGGTGTGTTTCAGGTGGTAGAGAGTCAGTGGGTAAAAGCACAGGACCCTAAAATAACAGAGGCTGAGTTATATGTTTAAACATCTGTTAGAAAATTGGCTATAAATTCTAGAAATATGAATTGTAGGCCATGCCAGAATTCAATGTGTTTAAGAAAATCAAAAGTATTACTCAACAAAGAAGTTAACAGGAACTTTTGTCTAAATTAGAACATGGCTGTGCTTGATTAGCTTTCCATGAAAGTCTCAAGATGAAGATTTCAGGCCTTCCTCCTTTTCCTACAAACACTCTTTCTCATTAGAACATTCCCAATTATATATTAAAATTTTTGAGACAACTAATGTCACAAATATTTACTGAAGAAATATATATCTAAGTGAACTCTTAAGCAAATAACTCTTGGAAATAAGTATTTTGCTTTAAGTTTCCATCTTTAACTGTCATTCATTTATTCTTCCTTTTCAAATATTAATCTATTATTTTGAACATGTGTGATACAATGCATAAATGCCAGACTTAAATTAGAAAAGTAGCCTAATTGTCAGGGTTAGAAATATGTTTATAGTCATTTGTATAGGATTATATGATTCCTTTAGCTAATGATTAAACACAGTTAGTAAAGAGTAGCTAACCCATATTACCTTTAGTCCATTTTGAAAGTGGAGTTAAACAACTAAAGTATAGAGTATTTGCTTTTACAAAACACAGATTTTGTAACAGATTTCCTTTAATTCTTGAGGAAGTAATTTCTTTTCTAATATTTATTTAAGCATGTTTTTCCAGGTCACTATTAAATAAATCTAGTTAAATAAAGGTAATACATGTTAAAGATTTAATAATTCCTTACCACACACACTTTATATTGCCTTTCTGTCATTTCCAATATTCCCACTTGCAGAGAAATTCCAACTTGTCAGCTATAGCATGGTGTAAGAGTGATTACTTATGTAATTTTCCCCGAGCTCTAAGCCTTTATTCTCATGTATACATCTATATTATAATTACCTATTTATTACATCTTATACTTACCTATTTATCACCTATTTATCCTCACTCTATATATGTTTACAGGTATATGTATATGAGAGAATGAGAGTTCATATCTATATGTATGTGTGTAGATAGATAGATAGATAGACAGATATAAAATATCTAGAAATTAACCTTGACGAATGCATGTAAAATTATTAATGATCGTTGCCTTCTGTGCTGCTGGTATTTTTTGAAGCAAATTGGATCTTACTTAGCTATAAAGTTATAAAGTTCTAAAATTTTACAATAAAAATATTTTGGGAGGTGGTAGGAATAGAGTAGGCTTAACACCTGCAAACCTGTGGGAACTTGAGACTGTCTCAACTGGAAAGCTCTTTGATCAATAACAGGTTTTGTTTATGAGCAATGTGAACAAATTCTAATGAACTAAAAGGGGACTTACTGGAAGAACATTGATTGTCATAATTTCAAAGACAAAAATAGAAAAATATCATAGTATATTTGGGAAATAATTTTTATAAGTGTGAACCCTTGAGGTCTGGGTCATTTGTTTCTTCAGCAAAACCAACCTAGTTCTGACTGAAGTCCTTGTAAAACTATTTGTTGAAACCTTATAGAGAATTTCTAACATACTGATTCTGAACAGACCACAAACAGGAAATTGACAATGGGATTAGCAATTTATCCTGTGAGCAGTGGTGGAGTAGAGCATGTTTTCTGAGTAAGCAATTGACAAAATGAGTTTTACACTTTAGAGATTTAGTATTACAGCAGTGTATAGGATATAGGAACAGAAAAACGAATGAAACATTCCCAAATACCTGATTTTCCTTGTCTATGTGAATTAGTGGTTGTATTTCCCTTGCATTTGGTTGTTTGGATTATTATCACTGCTCCTGCAAACCCCCTAACCCAAAACTAGCAAAACAAAAGGAAGCATGGTCAATTTAAAGAGTTGTATTTCTAGATCATGAAACCTATTTCTAATGAAACCTGCAGTAATCAATGCTTAAATCTTTGCCCAAAGCAGTCACCAATCAGGCCCATTTTCTTTCTACCCTCCAGCACTGTTTAACTCAGCTAAAGTTTTAAACTTGAAACAATCCTCTAATTAATTCACTCAATATTGTTCTCTTCTGGCTGTTCTTCAAAGGTGTCAAATATGAATTTAGCCATTTTGTTTCCTCATGTGAAGTCTTTGGGGTTTAACAGCTCCAGGAAGACAAGGTCTAAGCTCCGTAAGCAGTCTTCCTAGAAGGAAAACATCACCCCGTGTTTTAGGACTGAGTGCCCTGGGTGTGAGCCCAGGTTTTCTTCCTGCTAGCTGTGTGGCCTTACTAAATATCTGCCATGGGATGTCTATGCAAGTGGCAACTTTTGCTAATAGTATGTGGTTTCTCCCTTGCTTCCCAAATTTACTTTCTATTTTGCCATTACCAAGACTTGTCTTGAAATTATTTCTCTTTTATTCCTTTGCAGTTATAGACACCTTTCCAATCTTCCACCCCTACTCCATGAATGGCTAAAAGTGTCTTATTTTTTAACATTCAGTTTAAGAATGATTGTTTTTCTTTGTAATGTTAAGTGAATTATTTTGAATAGGTAGAATCTTTTCTTAGGAACTCTGATACTATGTGTTAGCCTTTTCTCCTCCATCTTCTTACCTAGTCTCCCACCTTAGTTAGACCTTGAGCAAAAACAAAACTGCCTTTCCTTAAAATCAGGTGACTCAGGCCTTCCCCCGTAAACAGGTGACACAGGCTTTTACCTGAAAACAGGTGATGCAGGTAGCTGCAATCTCAAATGGCAGCCCCTTCTCAAAATGCAATTTCTCTCTACCTTGTTTATACAGATACAACTGTAAATGTTAACCCCTTCCACATGAACCCAGCCCTATAAAACTGTGCTTATAACACCATCCAGCTGTTACTCTACACCCATAAGGTAGCCTGTCAGGTTCCTGACATTAAAACTCCTTTTCCTATGTATGTGACCATATTTCTCAATGCTTTTCTTGGTAAGGCTTTCACTATGACCATATATATCTCTGTTAACACAGTTATGATCTAGTATATGTATATGGCTATACACTTACCTTTTCTCTGAGACTACAAGCAACTGGAATGGTGGGGAATTATAATTATTTTTCTCCTGAGACAATTCCTGGGACATAGTGGATATATAATAAAAATATAGAAAATTACCATATAGAGGACATGATCATTCATTTACAAATCCCTCTTAAACTCACTCTTTGTTACTTTAGATGTTTCTTTTGAATTTTCTTTAAATATAATTTCTGTGAAAAGTCATTTTTACCTTGATTTCCCCCCCTCTTTTTAAATATCTCAGTGACTTAATGTTGTAATGATGTTTTTAAACACTAGGCTAACATATGCTATCAAAATTTACTTCTCAAACATCGAAACTAGAACAACAAAATGATACATGTGGTTTCATTTCTGATTATCTCTGTATTTCTGGTGGACATTTTTTCTGTAGAGACATTGAAATACACTTCTTCCTGATAGGGACATCAATGGCTTCCCCAATCTTTCAAGGACAGAAACAACTTGTGATATGTGTGTGTGTGTGTGTGTGTGTGTGTGTGTGTGTGTGTGTGTGTGTGTGTGTGTGCCTATGTGTTCATGTTTCCTGGTCTTCTGGAGTTGTGCACATAGCAATTTAACTCATAATGCTTCCTTTTATCTACTAAAGACATCACACTCTACATTCTTGCCTACATTTCTTCTTATAATCTGATGTCTATCCACTACCAATACTAGCTTAGCTACCTCATAATTTTCAGTTTCTTACTTGAATTAATTATACTTAAATCACAGACAATTAAACATGTTTGTGGCACAAATATTTTGACTATTCGTGGTGTAATAAGGAGAATAAAATGAGAATGTAAATGAAATTAATTGTATCTGGGATGAGTATTGACATGGATATTTATATTATTTTTAGGCTAATTTTTATCATTTACAGATAAAGACTATACAGCTAAAATTGAAAAATCTAGTACACAAAAATGATTGTGTATATAATTTCTATGTCATAAAAAAACTGTCTGTTGGAATAAAGATTCGTGATTGTTGACCCCATTTGACAGTAAAACACTTTAGTGTAACTGAAGATTTTCTTTGTGCAGGACCTTGACAAGTGCTGGTAAAGATCTGCGGGACAATTTTCTGAAGGCCCTGGCAGTAAGGGAGGAAGACAATCGCACTGGGAAAGTGAGCGTGAGTACATTTCACCCCAAATCTTAATGTATGTACAGTGATTGCACAGTTAACACCAATAATGTCTTTTACTATCATCCTTCTAAAACAGCTTACGAGGGATAAAATATGGCTGTTTGATACTTGGATATTGTAGGAATATATGTACTGTGTCATTTCATTTCCATCACATCTGTAGAAGTTCTCCCCAAAAAAGTTGTAAAAGTAATATTCTAAACATGTCTTATAGAAGAAACTGATTGCAAACAGATTGTCATCTCCATTTTTGTGATAGTCCTGCTTCTTATGTCCTGTTCTTTTCAGTCTAATCTCATGTTTCACTCACAACCAACTTGTTATCACCCATGGACCTCCAATGCTTGGCCCCTCCTGTCTGATTTTATGAGATGACTAGAAGACAGTTCTAGAGCTTCTTTATAGTCTTACCTTGGAAAATGTGATAGAAAACATATAATACAAAGATACAGTCTGAGTTATCCAAGAGAAATTTGCTTTTGCTTTAGTAGAACGTGGGATAAATAAAAAATGTAAAGATTACCCACAAATAATAAATAATTATTACATATTAAGCATATTATATATACTACATATAGGCATGTATTACAGATGCTAGTGACAAAATTACAATAAGGTTTAAATATTCTAAGTTAAATTTAATATGAAGACACTCATGCTGAATTATAGTGACTTACAGAAAAACAATCAAAAGTGATGTGGTGAAAAATTTAGAACTACAGAAGAAATATGTGTATAAGGAAGTCTTATTTATGAATGTTTTCTCAATAAAAATATTGGAATTTTCCTATTAGGTTGATTGACAATTGGACATGGAAAAAATAACCTTAAATATAGTTAAGAAAAAGACAACAATCATATTATGGTTAGATGATTTAATATTGTAAATCCATGCTTGAAATAAGGGCTAATGTTAGAAGAGGCAGGCTGTGAGGGATTTTTTTTTGGGGGGGGGGATTTTTTTTTGATGTGAGGATAGAAATATTGACAGAAACTAGACTCCGCTGGGCCTTGCAAATTACAAAAAGGAGTTAGGAACGTGCCCAATTCTTAATAGAAAGAACAGCTTAGAAAGTTGGAGGAGAGGCAGAAAATTGTATTGTCATAGTTAAAATTGTGTTTCCTAGTTAAAGAGTTTCAAAAACTGCAAATGATCCTCAATGGTCAAGCCACAGATTAAAAACAACAATAACCTCTGATGAGAACAAGTTTTACTCATATTAAGGATGGAAGTGAAATTCTCTAGGTTCAGAAAATTATCCACAATTAGAATTCATATGAACAAACAGTATCAGAGACCTTAAGCTGGCATCTTTAACGATACCAGTTTACTTCTCAGAAATACCTTCTTTATGATGCTCGTGGTTCACACCTGTAATTGTAGTTATTCACGAGACTGAGCTCTGAGGATCATGGTGTGAAGCCAGCTCAGGCAGGAAAGTCCATGAGACTCTCAGCTCCAATTAAGTACTAAATCACAGAAGCCTAAAGTGGATCAAGTAGCATTGTGGCTCAAGTGGTAGAACACTAGCCTTGAGCAAAAATCCTCAGAGACAGTGCCCAGGTTCTGAGTTCAAGCCTCAAGAGTGGAAAAACAAACAAAAACCCCTTCTTTAATTTTGCTTTTCCAGCAGGATCTCCTTTGACAAAGTATTATCTGAACATTTATTCAGATAATAAACATAATAGTTATTATAGGCTCTTTACCTTCACTCACCCATGTTCTCTTAAATGTAAGTTTATCTAATTACTTATTACACCATTTCAATCATCATTTACCTTGGCGCAATGGCCTTCTAATTGATATACTTTTTTTTCTTTTGTATTTAATGCAGGGAATGTGTAGTCAATATTACCAGTGAGCTAAACATGGGAACTTTTTTTGTGGGGCTTGAAATCTGGGCCTGGGCACTGTCCCTCAGCTCTTTAGCTCAAATTTAATGCTTTACTACTTGAGCCACAGTGCCACTTCTGGTTTTCTGGTGATTTATTGGAGATAAGAGTCTCAAGGACTTCCTGCTCGAGCTGGTTTTGAACTGTGATCCTCAGATCTTACCCTCCTGAGTAGCTAGGATAACAGGCTATGGATGCCCAGCTTAAATGTTGGAAATTTGACACAAGGAAACAAATTTGTTAACTCTTTTTTTTTTTGGGTCCGGTTGTGGGGCCTGAACTCTGGGCCTGGGCGCTGTCCCTCAGCTCTTCAGCTCAAGGCTAGCGCTCTACCACAGTGAGCCACAGCGCCACTTCGGCTTTTTTCTTTTTTTGCTTATGTGGTGCTGAGGAATTGACCCCAGGGCCTCAGGCATGCAAGGCAAATGCTCTACCACTGAGCCACCTTCCCAGCCCTAAATTTGTTAACTGTTAATGGTTACTATCCACATCTGAGATTGTAGAATATCAGTCTTATGGATATCTGAACAGACATTGTTAACATAGAACACAAATCTCACACAATTCCTTCCTTGACTTGTATAGTATGTGTGTGTTTGTGTTTGGATTGTGTTTGTGTTAGGATTATACCTTCTTAATCTTGAAATAATTCATTCTGAGCTTGATTGGAAATTTAAAAGGCTTATATAATCCCCAGTGGTCATTATTGATAGGGAGTTAATTTTAGATAGTGGATGAGAGAAAATAAGTAAGACAAAATAAAAAGGTAACAAATATAACAATCAGTTTCTGCTTTGGATAGATACTAAGAGAACAAAACCTAGAAAACTGATTTGACAGAAATTGACTAGAGATTGGTTGGCTTCTTTAGCCATTATAACTAAGAGAAGCATTTGAGTAGGTAATAACTGTTGGCTTGCATGAAATGAAGAGAGTAGATGAAGAGTTGAGTGAGAAACATGTCAAGAAGGAATAGCAAATGAACACCAATTATGTTATATTCAAGAGATGGAAAAATCATATTATATCCAAGAGACAGATGAGATCAGAGAGAAAGTCATCAGACAGCTTACAGTACTGGGGTTTGAACTCTAGGCTTTGAATTTGACAGGCAGGCACTCTACTGTCAAGCTATACATCCAGGTCATATTGTCATATATTCTTAATTATTGTAATGGAAAGTCAATTGACAATCTGAAGATTGAAGTGACCTGATGTGGTAGATACTGTAGAAAGACTTACTTTACCACTGGTATATGATGTTGATCAAGACGTGAGTAAGCAGAGGCAGAGCAGAGGCAAGAAGACAAATCATAGTGTTCTTGTGGTAATATAGGAGTAATTAAAGCAAAAGAGTAGTAGCAATGGAGATGGAGAGATGCCAACTAGTCATGCCTATGTTTTGAAAATAGAACTCAGAGGGCTCATTTATAGCTTAATATGGAATATTAAAGAAGTAGTAAAGTAATGTGACTTCTAGGTTTTTAAGCTGAGCAAGTGGTTACGTCCTGGTGCCTTCATTAATGCAGAATAAATGTGAGATATAAATTATTTCAGCTCTCATTGAAATGGTTTTCTCCTGACTGTACTAATTCTTATTGGACACCCAAGTAGAGAAGCCGATTGGCTATTTGAGTGTAGATTTGGAATGTAGATGGTAGTCTTTGTTAGAATTATACATAGGAAAATTATTAACATCTAAATGGTCTGTAAAGCAATGGACTTAAGAAAGTTTAAGTAGCCAGAAAATATAAGGAGAAATCATGGCATTATGACCATCTTTAGGATACTCCAACATTTTGAGATCTGCCACATGTTCAACAGCCAGCAAAAGATTCCTAGTAGTAAGAGGTTGGAGAGGAGTCAGGTGACAGTGATACTAGAAGAGAAAAAAATTACTAGAAGAGAAAAAATAATCAAAATAAGAAGCAGACTTTATTGTATTAAATATTGTTGATAGGTCAAGCAGGATGATGTATTAGTTTCCAATGGCTGCCATGACAATGTTACATCCTGGAAGGCTTAAAACAAAATGTTATTCTTCACACTTCTGGAGTCCAGAAATATGAAATTAAGGAGTTAGAAAGTACATTTCCTTTGTAGTGATTTAGCAGAGGCTCTAGAGAAAGTGACCTTTCTTGTAGCTTCTGTGATGCCCATCATCCTTATATTTTATGTAATGTGGGACTATAAACTAAATGGAGAATTTCACCCAGAAACACTCTGGCTCCTAGTCATCTCCCTGAAAGAATATGCAAGAAATTTTACCATATGCTTTTAGAATTGCTTTAGTTGATTTGCATGTCCTTGGTAAAGCCTGAAGTACTAATTCCATAGCAGTTTTCAGGCACGGCTCTGATATTCTTAAATGGAGTTAAAAAATTAAAAGATTAGATTTTCTGTTCCACATTCACAACTTTTATCTTACTTTGACTCTGGTGACCCCAGGTTTCAAATTCTATTTTGTGCAGTTGACCCTTATGTATTGTTTGCTCCTTCTGGCCAAATTCAAGATATTCCTGTTCTCACTGTATCTGAAGTCGGTGCCCTGCATCTTGTATATACACTTCTCTAATTTGGAGCGGGGAAGGGAAATAACAAAATGCTTAAATAGGGATACAGGTTTGTCTCATTGAAACAATGAGATGTACAAGACACTATATTGAAAAATGAACTTTACAATTTAGGTGGGAGTGGGGATGGGGTGGGGGGCTGGTTGGGAAATGTAGTTGTGGAGGTGGGAGGGAATGGATGGTAGGGAAAAAACAAAGGAGGAGGTAACAATGCTTGAGAGGAAATGTACTCATTACCTTGCTCATGTAACTGTAACCTCTCTATACAGTATTTTTGTACAATAAAAACATGTTAAAAAGATACATTGTTGCAGTTCTATTTACTTAGTATGCACATTCATCTTCTCATAAGCTTACTGCTTTGACATGTATGTAATCTTTGGACTATGACCTGGGAGGGAATAGATTTGGGGGGAAATTAACAGTGTATAAAACTACTAAGAATAAACACTTGCTCCCCTTTAAAATTTTCAGCTTAATATTTCAGATGTTGTTGGCATAGTTAATTTTTTATTTATTATTCTTGGGAGGTTTAATCTGTTAAGCTCCCTGTATATTGTTATTAGTCCCATTTTATATGTGTGTGTGTGTGTGTGTGTGTGTGTGTGTGTGTGTGTGTGTCTGTGTGTCTGTGTGTGTAGCTATTAGATTTTGGATTTTTAGCATCTAAGTTTGTGAGTTATATTCTTTTTGTAAAAAGCTTGTTAAGTCAAAGGATGGGAGAGAATGATGATGAAAAGGGTGACATTGATCAAGATTTGTTGTATTCATAAACTGTTTTGTTGAATGATAACTCCTTTGTATAACTATATAAAGATAATAAAAATGTATGAAAAAAATAAATCTAAAATAAAAAGAGAAGTTATTTGTATTGGAGGTTATAGCTTAAAATGTAGAGTACCTGTCTAGTAAGCAAAAGGCTCTGAATTCAAATCCTAATACAACCCCAAATAAAGTAAAACAAATGGAGGTAATTTTATTTAAGAGTCAATATGAACTCATGAATCCTTTTTTAATTTCATGTATATGTGTGCACATTTGTTCTGTGTATATAGATACACATACATAACATGTGCTGCATATACAAAAACACACTTTTCTTCCTTACACCCTTCCCAAAATACATTTGTATTTATGCACTTCGTTTTTTAAAAAAAGAACTTAACTTCATGTAATATATCTGCAACTGCATTCAAAAGAATTTTGATAACTTGTATTTGAAATGATAGGTTAATTATTTTGTCAGAGTCATTATTTTAAAAATTTTAATTTACCCATTTATGTTTGAAAATTTTTTCTGATGTCTCACAGCATTTAAAACTTAAAACTTCTTTAAAAAATCAAAGATCATTCATTTCCCTTTGCTGTCTCAACTGTGAGCATGTTGTTTCCTGAGAAAACTGAGTTTTCTGATTCCTCGTTTTATGAAGTTTTTAATGCTATCATCACCATTAGACATATATCAGCCATTTGCTTAGGACAAGAGCTTAGCAGAGCATATTAAACAGGTCTGGATCTGGACACCCAGAACTTACATTTGAGGCCAAGGGCAGGGGATACAGACCCTTCTAACTCTTCAGAGAAGGGAACACCTTCTGTCAATGTAAGATATTAAAAAATGCAAATCTTCATTAGAACTAATGGAAAAGATACAAAAGTTAAAATTTTAAATAATGCTGAATGTAAGGGATGATTTTTTAACCTCAGGAAATATTGTTTTTTAGAGTGTTTTATAAATCCTTAAATAGTTGTACAAGGAGGTTTCTGTTCAACATAGCAGTTTGTGAGTACAGTGAATCTTGATCAATGCCATCCCTTTCATCTTTCTCCCCATCTAACAAACCCCACCCACCCCAGAAATATTTTAATAGAAGTAATAGAATTAAAGCGGACCTTTTAATGAAGACATATACCTCAAGAGTATTTAATAAAAATTTAGCAAAATCTTAGGTTGTGAAAATAAGATGATGACATGAAGAAAAGGCTGTATAAAAATTAAAGATATAAATTGGTTCGTTTTGGGATAACAATTTCCATTTATTTGTAGACTACTCTGAGTTGTGTAGGTACTCAATTTGTCTTTCTCTACCATCTTGTTGTTTATGACATAGTTATCCCATGGATTTCCTACTTCCTTCTGATTTTTAATCTTAGTGTCTTTCTGGTAATGATTGTTGATCACAGTATATCCTCTTTTGCCCTGTGCCTTTTTCAGAAATACAGCTTGCTTCAGTGTATTATCTAAACTCAAGATCGCATTGCTATATACTTCTTCCTAGATCTTTGTTGCTCATATACTGATTTGTTAAATTAGTCATTAATTGAATAGTGACAACTGGCTTTACAGCAGGCATACTAGGCATACTATGTGCAAGATGGCAAATACCTGCAGAACTTACCAATTCTTTGAGAAGAAATGAATAATCAAGTAAACACATCAATAAAATTAGAGTTGAAACCATGATAGATATTGTGACAAATACACAAACATCGGCTGGTATGAAAGGGCTTTGTGGGTTTTTGTGAGACATGAAAATGACTTCATAGATGGCATACTGATATTTCATGTTGAAAGCATCCCATGCCTTCAGTTTAGAAGAAAAAAATAGAATAAAGCAGATGCCAGAAGATGCCTTGCAGGACTAGATAAGAGAATATGAGAAGTGCGATGGTAGCTGGAATCAGAAAAATGAAGGTAATTCATTCCATAGTCATTTGGAGAGTAAACTTGACAAGATGTGGTAATAGAATATGGTCACATAAGTGAAAAAAGTGCTGACAGAACACTCTCCCTCATAGGTTGATAAATACGATGTGTTTGACTGTTGATGCACACACATATACAACCCCCCCCCCCCACACACATACACACATACACTCACACATTATTTTTCATTTTTACTGGGCTTTGAAGTTAGAGCCCTGTGCTTAGTAGGCAAGTGTTCTATTCCTTGAGCTCCAGTCATTTTATTTTAGGTTTATTTTTTCAGATAATCTTGCTTTTTGCCCAGGCTACCATTGAACAGTAATTCTCTCCTGAACCCTAATTAGCTCTGTGTCATCTCAGGTAAATCTACAACTCACTAATTTTCTTTCCCACTTTCATTCATTAAGTCTTATGTCCAGTTGGTCATTGTGCCTGGTAGATAGTCCTTGAATAAGTGTTGAGGAAGAAGGCAAGGAAGCCAGGGTGGTGACTCACAGCTGGATCTAAGGAGTCACTTGCTGTGGTCAGAAGCATGAAAAAGTGGCCCAAGGATGATTGATATCCTGGAAAGAATTTAGACCAACAGTTGACATGATCAGACATGTATTATAAAAGTACCTTAGCATCAGGAAATGGGAAGAAGAATATAGGGATGGAGAATGATGTATGAGGCAGGCAACACAACGGAGAGGCCATTATCATAGTTAGACAATTGATAATGAAAGACTGGGATAGAGAAATTAAAGAATTGATATTGGAGTTTAAATAACAAATTAAGAATTTGTGTGGTTGTTTATGTTGGTGCTAGAGATTGAACCCAATATCTCACATATGCTAAGCACATGTTGTACCACTGAGCTGCATTCTCAGACCTAAAGTGATTTGTTTTGATGTAGGAAATAGAGGGTTTTTGGAAGGCTGTTCTCATGCTTCTATTAGGGGGGGACTCAGTATAAAGTGAACAGCTGAAGGTAATTTTAATAATGGGAAGAGAACTATAGTACTGAACTTAGAGGATTTTTGTTTTGCTCAATGGCTAAATAAAAATAGACGTTGGAGATGCACCCGGATGAAATTCAAGTTCCAGACTTAAAGCTGATTGAGTACTACAAATTATTTACAAAAGCAATGCTTGATAAGAAATGTACTTATTATCTTGCCCATGTAAATTGTAACCCCTCTGTAAAGTCTTTTCATAATAAAAAATATTTATATTAGGAAAATTAGAAAATTAGGAAAAGTTTTGGTGTAGGGAGTTCCTCACATATTTAAGCCACATTGTCCTCTTCTTTTTTATTTTGTACATTTTTATTATAAAAATATTGTACAGAGGGGTTACAGTTACATGAGTAAGGTAACGAGTACATTTCCTATCAAGCATTGTTGCCTCCAACTTTGTTTTTCCCCTACCATTCCTTCCCTCCCACCTCCACAACTATACCCCCCACCCTGCCTAAATTGTAAAGTTCATTTTTCAACATAGTGTCTTGCACATATCATTGTGACAATGGGTCAACCTGTATCCTTATTTAAGCCTTTTGTTTTTTCCCTTTCTCTCCCCAAATTAGAGAAGTATATATACAAGATGCCAATATTTGCTAGAAATTTATTCATTTCTTCCAGATTCTCAAGCTTATTAGCATAAAGGTTTGAGAAGTATTCTCTTATAATGTACTGAATCTTGGTTGTTTCTGTGGTGATGTTTCCATTCTCATCTTTGAATTTGTTTATTTTGGTGTGTTCTCTTCATTTTCTGATAAGATTTGCTAAGGGTCTGTCAATTTTGTTATTTTTTTCAAAGAACCAGCTCTTTGTTTTGTTGATTATTTCTATGTTTTTTGGATTCTAGTTCATTTAATTCTGATTTAATTTTAATTATTTCTTTCTGTCTATTGAATTGGGGTTTAGCTTGCTGCTCTTTTTTCAAGGAGGTTCAGATGTCTCATTAAATTGTTGGTTTCGGATCTCTCCAATTTGTTGATGTAAGAACTCAGAGCTATATATAAACTTGCCTCTGAGTACTACCTTTGTTGTGTCCCAGAGGAACTGGTACTTTGTGCATTCATTTTTATTGAATATCATGATTTTAATTTCCTTTCTAATCTCTTCCATGACCCACTTGTGATTCAACAGTGTGTTGTTCAGCCTCCATATATTACAGGACTTTCTTTGGTGGCTTTGGTTTTGAGTTCTGTCCTGTAACACAGGGAGGCCGAACAACACACTGTTGTCCTCTTCTTTAAGGTGTGGATTAAAAAGTATATTCTTAGCTTAATATTGAGTTTAAATAGAAAATAAAACTACATATTGGAATACTGAATGATACATAGCAAGGACTTATGAAAATACCATTTCTGAACTATGATTATGATTACCAAAATTTTGACTACCAGAATTTTAAACAAAATAATGTAATAACATACTATGACTTTCTGGTAGTTTAAAAATATTTAGTGTTATTGTTAATAAGTACAATTCTTCTTGGACAATGTCACTCCTTCCTCTGTTTTTTCCCAGTTTCCCCCTCCCATCCCTGCCCACAAGTTGTATAGTTCATATTTTACATAGTGTATATTGATAAACGTAACTACATTTGTTCAACCTAGTGGTGGTTTTAAGAGAAGAATTAAATAGTTTTGAATTTCCCTTTACAAAATATAGGTGAAAGAGTTCTTTGTAACAAAGTTTCTTCTTCATTTCATTAGTGGTTTTAAGATTGTTAGCCATTAGCAAGATATTACAGAAATTCAAATATTTAAAAGAACACTTTACAAAGTGATTTTTAGTGCCATAGGAAACTCCAATCCATTTTCTTAATATTCTACTCTGTACAAAGCATTTTACTATTTGTTTTAGACAAAGATGGAAAGACATGGTCCCTCCTTACAGTATTTCTATTGTAACACAAGTATGTAGTTCTTTTATTTATTTATCTTTATTGTAAAGTTGATACACAGAGAAGATTAGGTACATAAGTCAGGTAATGAGTACATTTTTTTTTAACAGTGTTACCTCTTCCTTCATTTTCTCCCAGTTTTTCCCTCCTGCCCCTTCTCCCCCACAACATTTAAGTGGCTAAATAGCACAGGATAGACTGCCATTTTTCAGATGTTAGTAGCTAAAAATTCTTGATTTGTGAATGGAAACGACAAAAATAAAACATTCCCTACATAATCAGAAACTTATGATGAAAGATCACATACCATTCTGGGTGGGACCTTCTGATTCTTATTTTCCCCTGAATGTGACTATGTAAACAATTACATGGCTGACTAGTTTGGGCTTTGAAATATGCATTATTGGAGCTGGTATGAAAACATTGCTTACAACTTTTCCTTCAGAGTCATTCAAAGAAACCACTGTACCTGAGTCAGGAAAATCTATGAATTAGGCCGTTTCCAATATACTTATTTCCTGTGTTGAAATCTCTATGAAACATAAGATTGTGTTGTGTTTGACCAAAAACATTGTGTTGACATGATCTTTTCCCTCCTCTCTATTTTCCAATTTTTATAAAATGTTCTCTTTCAAGAAAATGAAGGTATTATACAAAAGTTTATTTCCTTTCTAATGGAACCCATGCTTTCCCACTAATAACCCCTCATGGAAATTATATGACTCATAAAAATCTTACTTTTATTTTAAACAAATGACATCACTGCAAAATAAAACACTTATCAACTTCAATTTCACTAGAAAAACATAGTGGATATATCTTTATCTTATTTTTTATTCCCTAGATTAAAAATATACTGATACTATGTGCTGAGACAAACAGTATGGAAAGAGTTGACAGAGCAATGGTATCTGGGTTTGTGTAGGGTTTAGCACTTACTGCAAGTTAAATACCTGACTCAACTTTATCCATACTCATAATGGGGAGATAATTTTTACACTATCAAGACATTTATAGAACAAAACTGTACAATGTGTAAAGCACATACCTGTCACATACATTTCTTTTTTATTACATACAGTTTTATTATCTTTATGTAGTTGGACAGTTGCTATTGAACAAAATAGTTTATGAATAAAATGTATCTTCATCAATGTCAACTCTTTCAACATTCTTACCAATCCCTCCCAACATACCTCTTTTCTCATTTTTCTTAATTTGTAGAATATTTATTGAATCTTTTTACTGTACTCTCCCTTCCTTCTTTTCTTCATTTGCCTCTCCCAGCTTCTTGACCCTATTGTACCCTTTGCAAGTATCCATTTTCTGGTGTTTATTTTGTTGGAGTATGATTTAGCCTTTCTAAGGAATTACAACAATTTGAGTTCTGCCATATTTCGGTTAATAGACTTGTGTACACTTGTATACCACCCAACGTGTCTTCTTACATAAATATGTAAGAATAAACTAATAAACTAATTCTGGCTTCCACAGATGAAAGAAAACATGTAACCTTTGTCTCTCAGGGCCTACATTCACTTCATGTAGCTTTTTCCAGGTCTGTCCATTTCTTTGCAAATGATGAAATATCCTTTCTAATGAATGAGTAAAATTCCATTATGTATCTACCACTTTTCTTGATCCATTCATTCTTTGTTAAAGCAACTTTTAAATAAGTTTTTTATTGTGAAAATACTGTTCGGAGGGGTTACAATTACATGAGCAAGGTAATGAGTACATTTCTTATCCAGCATTGTTGCCTCCTCCTTTGTTTTTCCCCTACCATCCCTTCCCTCCCCACCTCCTCAACTACATCCCTCAACCCCCTACCTCCTCCTCGTCTAAATTGTAAAGTTCATTTTTTGACATAGCATCTTGTACATCTCATTGTTGCAATGGGTCCACCTGTATCCCTATATAAACATTTTGTTTTTTCCCCTTCCACTCCCCAAATTATACCAACATCAAATACAGTGAAGTCAAGGGTTATACCGTGGGGGAGGGACATACAAAGCAACAAATACATTATAAATACATTAGAAACAATAGCAAGGAAGAAAAAAAACACTTTTGTCCCTATCTTGGGGTTCATTTCGCTTAACATCATCTTATCTGAGCTTTTCTGCTTGTCCTAGACTTAGACTAGTTATTGCAAATAAGGGAAACCATGGGACCTATGTTTCTTTAGGCCTGCCTTACTTCACTTAATATAATTTTCTCCAAGTCTTTCCATTTCCTAACAAATGTAGCAATGCTCATAAAAGAAATGCAGGTCAAAACAACATTTAGATTCCACCTCACCCCAGTTAGAATGGCTAGAATCAACAACTCTAATAACAACAGATCCTGGAGGGGATGTGGCGAGAAGGGAACCCTACTGCATTGTTGGTGGGAGTGTTAACTTGTTCAACCACTTTGGAAAACAGTATGGAGGTTCCTCAAAATACTCCACATAGAGCTCCCCTATGACCCAGCAATCCCACTTTTGGGTATTTACCCAAATGTTCACAAACAAAATCATACTAAAGCTACCAGCACAACTATGTTTATTGAAGCATTATTTACCATAGCTAAGATATGGAATCAACCCAGATGCCCCTCAGTAGATGAATGGATCAAGAAAATGTGGTATATATACACAATGGAATTCTATGTCTCCAGTCATTCTTTTATCAAGAAACATCTGGGCATATTCCATACATTGGCTATGGTGAATAGTACAGCAATGAATATAGTTATGCTTTGCAGTATCCTTGTTTCTAATCACTTGGATAAATGCCCAAGAGTGAAGTTGCTGGATTATAGAGTAGTTCTATGGTTAGTTTTTTGAGGAACATTCATATTGCTTTCCAGAACGGCTGAACAAGTTTACACTCCCACCAATAGTATATTAGGGTTCCTTTTTGTCCACATGCAAACTGTGTTTGTATTTTTGATGATAGCCATTCTAATTTGGATCAGTGGAATCTCAGTGTTGTTTTAACTTGCATTTCCTTCCTTCCTTCCTTGTTTTTTTCTTTCTTTTTTTTTTTTGTCAGTCATGAGTCTTGAACTCTGGGCCAGAGTACTTTCTCTGAGCTCTTCAGCTCAAGGCTAGCACTCTATCACTTAAGCCACAGTGCCACTTCCAGTTTCTGGTGATTAATTAGAGATAATAGACACAGACATTCCTGCCCAGGCTAGCTTTGAACCGAGATCCTCAGATCTCCGCTTCCTGATTAGCTAGGATTACAGGTGTAAGCCACAGGCACCCGGCTGCATTTTCTTTATTCCTCAGAATTGTTGAGCATTTATTTGTGTGTCTATTGCCCATTCTTACCTCATTTTCTGAGAAGTCTCTCTTTAGCTCATTAGCCCATTTATTAATTGGGTTGTAGATTCTTTGAGTGTTTAATGTTTTTAAGTTCTCAGTGTATCCTGGACATTATGTCATTATCTGATGTATAGCTTGCAAAAATTCCCATTGTATAGGCTGTCATTTCAGCTTGTTTATCATATTCTTTTCCATACAGAAACTTTTTAGTTTGATGCAATCCCACTTATCAATCTTATATACATTTTCAATTAATTATAATCATTGTGTACAATGTTAGGTCAGGCTGCCTAGAAAAATATCTTAGGATTCAGGTTCCATGCAAGTGACTTACTGGGGGAACTTCTCTCATTTGAATTTATAATGACATGAGATGAGCAAAGATAGCTCCAATGGAAATGTAGTTTTTAATATGATCATGCACAGATGATGAACTGTGTCATAGACTTCAACTTTAAGGTAAAGGGTTGTGTACCTCTCTATATCTCCATTTTGTCTTTCTCCTCCCATCAGTTAATCACTAGCTGTGATAAAGATGAAAGGGGGAAGGAGGAGGAAGTAGCAGGTAGACACCAGTAAGGTCTTATAACTGGGTGCATTTGCCAAGAGTAGAGGTCTAGAAGAGTTACCTCCAACATCTGCTGCAGAGCTGTAGTGCTATTGAGTGTGCGTATTTCCATATATAAGCTTTCTCAGTGCACTGGAAATTAATAAACTAAGTTGTTAATGCATCACATATTTAATGATAATTGCACCTCTCATTTACAAAGCCAATCACATGTTTGGTGAGAAACAAAAGTCGTAATAAGCCAGGCACTAGTGGCTTTCTTCTGTAATCTTAGCTATTTAGGAGGCTGAGATCTGAGGATTATAGTTTGAAGCCAGCCCAATCTGGAAAATCTGTGACAATTCAGTTTCCAAATAATCACACACACACAAAAAAAGATGGAAGCAAATCATTGGCTCAAGTGGTAGAGTGCCAATCTTGGGTAAAAAAAAAGACTAACGAACAGCATGCAGGCCCTTAGTTCAAGTATTATCCCCTGAACAAAAGTTTGAATAAATATTGACTTATATCCATGTACATTTTCTGGTTGTAACACCATGATAGAAATATAAGTCAATTGAAAAAGAATATCATAATTACTCACTAAGAAAAAAATGACAATAAAATTTACAAAATATTTAGAGCTAAATGACAGTAAAATTACTTTAACTAATATGTTAACTACAAGAAAAGTTGATAGGCATAAATTGACTCATTTAAACAACAGGAACAATGAAACTATATACATGTCTATCATTGTGACAAATACCTAAGAGAGACACCTTCATGGGTTTCTGAAATGCCATGGTCAGCTGTTTCCATTGTTATGAGCTTGAGTTGAGGCAGGACAGGACATCATGGCAGTAGGAGCTTATGGCAGAGGAGAGCTGCTTGCTTAGTTGTGGCCAGGAAATAGAGAGAGAGAAAGATAGAGAAGCATTAGCGTCTATCTTTCCAGTTATGAACTTCCTCCAACTGGGGCTCACCTCCTACTTCCGGCTCAATAATGCAATTGTATTAGGACAAGGAAAGAATGGACTGATTTGGCAGAATCCATAGAGTCCCATATCTTTGCAAAATCCTTACATCCAAGCCTTTAGCACATGAATCTTTCCAGATAGTTCAGGCTCAAACTGTAATAAACTATCAAACCCATGAGCTAAGGTACAAAAAGTCTTAGCAAAATAAGTCTAAAATACCAGAAGAATGAACATTTTGATAACAAGAACATAGAAATAGGATTGGCCATATTGGAAGTTGATTCTTTAAAACACTAATACAAATGATAAAAACTTTAACAAAACTGATGAAGAAAAAAAATAATTTGATGGTATGAATTTGATTTCAGGGTCCTGTGCTTGCTTGGCAATATTAGCCAATTAGCAATATTAGGCTCTTTATATTTTTTTCAGATTGTATTTTAGAAAAGGTCTACCTTTTTACACAGGCCAGCCTGGAACTGAGACCACATTTATGACTTCTGTGAAGCTGGGATATGGTCATACATTACCATGTCCTGATTATCTACTGGGATGGGGTTCTCACTAATTTATTGCTTTGCTGGCCTAGAAATATCATTTTCCCAATCTCTCCCTTCTGAGTAGCTGAGATTACAGGTGTGAGACACCACAGCCAGCATTGTGATGAAACAAAATTCGAAAGCCATAGTGTAGTTTTTAAATTAAAAAAATGACTGTAGAGATTGAATATTAAAAGTATTTTTATGTAAACATTTAAAATTAAATGTTGTGAACAAATGTTTAGACAAATGTATCTTGGCCAAAACTGGTATTGGAAGAAATAGAATTCAATACACCTTTAATCATTTTAATTGAATTAATAAAAAGTGACTTCTGATTTTTGTTAAGATAGTTTTGCTATAATATACCAGAAGATGATATACGATATTTAGTTCTAATATTTGGAAGGAACACACAATGTCTGCCTCCGGCGGAGTGGAGAGCAGAAAGGAGAGAGCAACCTCTTTTCTATTTGTTTTCTAAAGGTTGTACAAACTTGGTATCAGAGATAGTAAGAAAAAATTTAGAAAACTTCATTTGATTAAAGTCATAGGTAGTGAATACTTAATTATTTCAAGTATATTGTAACCTCATATGCATTCTGACCCAGGAGAGACTTTCATAAGACATTTAATTTAAAGCAATTTGTTAAGGAAATAGTCCACATTGATTCATAGAGACAAACCTATATGCAATCTTATCATCTCACTAGACAAGAACCATATTTAATACATTTTAATAAACATTTATTGAATGCTTTTTTGTATACACCAGTTTCTGGGGCTGGAATTCTAGGCCTGGGTGCTGTCTCTGAGCTTTTTCACTCAAGGCTAGCATTTTACATCTTGAGCCACAGCTCCACGTCTGGTTTTTTGTTGGTTATTTGGAGATAGGAGTCATCTCATGGACTTGCTGCTTGGGGTGGTTTCAGACTGTGATCCTCAGATCTCATCCTCCTAAGTAGATAGGATTACAGGCACGAGTCCCCTGCACTCTACTACTAAACACTTGTAACAGGCTGGGGATACATTTTATGATTCTTACAGTGGTTCTAGATCAGCTGGGAAAAAAATTTGATCAGACTTCATTTCAACAGCAACAAAAAGCCAGATGTGCTGGTATGCATATGTCATTCCAGCTGTAGGCAGATTATGGTCCTGGCAAGCCTAGGCTAAAATAAAAAAAAAAAAAAAGAAATTTCTGAGAACTAACCAAAGCAAGCAAAAATGCTAGGAGCGTGGCTCAAATGGTAGAAGCTCAAATGGCAAACATGTATTCTGAGTACCAACAAAGAAACAAGTGTTTATCAAGATATTTAACAATGCAGTGTTAAAGGCAAGCGGTATCTATGTTCAATTATGATATCTTTTATGTGCTGTGTGTGTGTGTGTGTGTGTGTGTGTGTGTGTGTGTGTGTGTGTGTGTGTGCGCACGTACGCACGCGCTCGTGCTACTGGGCTTCCAGGCCAATTGCTTTTGCTCAGCTTTTCCACTCATCCTGGTGCTCTACCATGTGGGCCACATCTCCACTTCTATCCTTTTTATTTTCTGTATGGCTAATTGGAGATAGACTCCCTCTTGCATTTGTCTTCCTAGGATGAATTTAAGCCAGCATTCTGAGATCTCAGCCTCCCAAGTAACTACGTTTATAGGCATGAGCCATTAACACTTGGCTCATAAATCTTTTAAAAAACCGTTTTCACAAATTAAAAAAAATACCAGACGATTTTATCAATAAAGGTGTAGACTACAATAGATGACTCAAAAGCAATGCAGGAAAATTGGTTAATAAGTAAATAGATATTCTACCCGTACTAGCAGTCAGAAAAGCGACAATGAATTTTAGTTCACACCCACAAATCCACAAAAATGAAGGACATTTATTACAAGTGCAGGTGAATAATGGACATGTAAGAAATCATGTCTACTACAGGTAGGCAAATGCATAGAATATTAAGAGCTTTTCATATTAATATGAAAATTAATATTAAGAGCACTGCAGAATAACCAAAATGTTCAAAACCACAAAAAATTTCATGCTTTTGAATCTGAGAATAACAAAGATCCATTCCAGTAATGTTTCCATTTTGTTTTAGAGTTCCATTTTTGGTTGACAGCTAAGGGAACCTAAACTATCGCCTTCAAAGAGTAAACTTATCATTAGCACAGTAAGAATCATTTAGCATAATCCTCAGGAAAATAAATAGTTCTAAGCTTTCCGTTGGTCTGACAAAATACCTGAGACATTGAATTTAGAGGAGGAAAGATTCATGTTAGCATGAAGTTCTAGAGTTTCGCATTCTTTGTGTGCTTGTGGCAAGGTGATCCTTCATGGTGAAAGAACATCAAAGCGGATCATCTCACAGTGATCCAGACAGGAGTAATAAGAACAAGAGCAAGCACAAGAAGGGACCACGGATAAGATACAGGCTTCAGGTTCCATCTTCTAAATTGCCACTAACTCCAAAGAATGCCTCCTAGAGACAAATTATCAGTAGATTAATCCATGGTTGAGATCAGAGCCTTCATGATCCAATCCACTACGAAAACCCTGCCTCTGGACACTTCTAAACTGGGATTATGTCTTCAGTGTAGGAGCCTTAGGGGAAAAGTTAATTTCAGTTGCAAGCTACAATGTGTTCTTTGTGTATCTAGAAAGATATTACTTCCTCTATAGCTGGTCCTTCATGATTTTTTTTCACATATCAGTGCAAATAATAATTGATAACTATTGAAAAATGACTATAGTTTTGCACAAATATAGCACAAAATATGGGGGGACCAGTAAAATATGTGTTGACTTCTTTGATATATACATATGTATATACACATTATACATATAAAGTATGGAATATATATTATGTACAGCATATATGATTATATATATGTGTGGACATACATGTGTTAAATTTTTGTGATTTATGTGCATACATATATAAATACATTATACACATATGAAATCAGTGAACATGCCCACTAATTTTATTTTATCTGCCCCAGTAACATATGCATAATTACAAGATTTTATTATGCATAATATTTGTATATTTTATTATATTTTATTGTTACATATTAATATTTTATTATATATAGTATTTTACTTGTTAAAACTAACAAGTTAAGGAAGAGAAAATTATAGATTTGGACATTTGGAATGAGATGGAAACATTCATCAGACTATTTGATATTTTTCTTATTTATTGATAAAACATAACATCAATATTTATGTCCTCAATCCACAAAATATAAGGAATAATTCTTTGGGTGTTCAATGGCTTTCAGTTTGTGAATAATGCAAAACAAGCAATGAGGAAAGAACATAAATCTCTCTCTATACAATATACTATTAGAACTGAATGAATTAAATGGTTATTTCACAACAAATAGTTCAACTTTTTGAATATTAAATGTGTACCTCATAATGAATGTTGTAGTGAAAATAAGCTGTCAGAAAGGTTTGGATTGATAACACAAAATGTTCAAAGTCTTAAAAAAGCTGTAACAACGATTATGCTTTAAACTGTGTGAAAGTTATCACTCAATCTACTTTGCAAAATGTAATAATAAAACCAGCAGAGAAAACCTCTCATTGTCATACGTAACAATTCTCATTTAATGTGTACTATTAGAATGCAATTACATTGCATCATATTCATACCTTTTTCTTATTTTCCAGTTGGATATAATTCATCATTTAGACTTAGGTATACATTCTCAGTCTGATTTTGCAGCACAAATAGAAATATGGCAATTATGTTTTCTTTATCTCTGGAACTCTAGTATACGGGAGAATTTCGACTTGACAGCCTAGATTTAAAGCCAATTTCTGTCAAGTTCAATGGGGTAGCTCAAAGGGCGTGCTGTTGAGCTGTTCTGTTTCTTTCCCAATTCCTGATACTTGGGGAGGTAAGGTGAGGAAAGGTACATCTGGACCATCACAAGATTATGTCTTTTTGATGAGAAAAACAGTGAGTATGTTGACAAGGGTTCATACACCAGGTTTAAGGTAACTGACTCTTGCTGTTCTCTTCATTTATTCATCTGAAGTAGAGCAGTTAAAGGGGAGGGTCCAGGTATGAGCCAATTATGCCATTAGTCTAAACGCCAAAAAAATAGAGTTGGCCATGGTGGTGCATTCCTGTAATGCCAGCTATTTAGAAGGCAGTGAAAGGGATTCTCAGTTTGAGGCCAACCTAGACAAAATTAGTAAGATGCTATGTTAAAAAAAGAAGTAAAAACAGAAGATCTAGGGGCATAGCTCATATGGTAGAGAAATTGTGGTAAGTAGGTTCAATCATCACTAAAATAAAAATAATGTAACATTAAAAATAGCCAAATAAATGCTTTTGAACTTAATTGGGATATATCTCATAATACATACATAATACATGATACGTATACATTGATAAATATTTACAATGCATAGACATATTTATAACATACACATACTTATGTATACATTACACATACTATATATGTTTATATATACATGTATATGTATATATGCTTTAGTTGTTGAGAGAAAAGGAAAAAATAGTAAATTATCTGTCACTCATTTTTCAAAAGCCTCTCATCCTAAAGGAAGGGGTGACTGGTAAAGAAGCACTGGACACTTAAATATTTTAACCTCCTTTGTACAATCTGTTGAAGTTTAGGGAAAAAAGCAATAAAAAATCTGTACTCCTTTTATTCATATTTAACTAAGTTTAAGGCCTTTGAAAATGCCAACAATTGCAATTGTAATTAAGGAAGTTGCATTTTATTGAGTACTTGCTTTGTGTTGCCTCTTGTGCTTTGTCAAATTACTGGTATAATATTATTTATAAATTTCCATGTCATTTTCATGACTGCAGGGTTTATAGTGATACCTATACTTTCATTCCTGCTACTGGTAATTTGTGTTATCTTTTTTTCCTTGAGTGTATCAGCTAGAGATTTATTAATTTTATTGATCTTCTCAAAGAACCAGCCATTAATTAATTTTGTAAATAGTTTTTTGTTTTATTAATTTTATTAAAGTCTGCTCTTCATTATTCTTTTTTCCTACTTATTTGCATATGGTTTGTTAATCTTCTAGTTTCTTAGATGGAAGTTTAGGTCACTGATTTGTGATCCTTTCTCTCATTATTTTGTTTTATTTATTTATTATTTATTTATTTATTTTGGGGAGGGGTCAGTTGTGTGGATTGAACTTTGGGCTTGGGCACTGTTCCTGAGCTCTTTAGCTCAAGGGGAGTGCTCTACCACTTAAGCCACAGTGACACTTCTGGTTTTCTGGTGGTTAAATGGAGATAAAAGTCTCACAGCCCAGGCTGGCTTTGAACTGTGATCCTCAGAGCTTAGGTTCCTGAGTAGCTAGGTACAGGTGTGAGCTGTGGGCTCCCCACTCCTTTCTCTTTTTAAAGTAGTTCTTTCAATGTTATTCATTTCCATTTGAGCTCTGCTGTTCTCCAGCAGATGTTTAGACAATCTCTTCCTTCCTTTTCATGTCATTTGATTACTTTCTACTTTTTATTTCACACATGAATTAGCTAAAACTTTTTTCAATAATTATGTGGCTGTTTTCCTCCTCCTTCCTTCCTTCCTTCTCCCTCCTTCCCTCTCTTTTTTCCTTCCTTCCTTCTTTCCTTCTTTCCTTCCTCCCTCCCTTCCTCCCTTCCTCCCTTCCTCCCTTCTTCCCTTCCTTTATTTTGTCTCACTGTGTGGTCCAGATTGGCCTCGAAATCATAATCCTCCTGATTATTGTAATTACAGTTATACACCATCATGACCAGCTAAATGTTTGTATATTTTCCAGCTTCTCAGATTAAACCAGGTTTTCTGAAATTGTCATCTGAATTAATTTTAATGACTCATTTCAGTTCTTTCTGTTCATGATCTTATCATTTACTTATGCTGGGGCTGAGCCATACAGGTATATTTCTGTTCCCTCATAATTACCCTCTCTTGGGCAAAAAATATGAGCAATCTAATTTATATGTCCTTGTCATTTTTATCACATATAACTTTGATTTTCTTTTATCTTAGTTTTTTATATCTTATTACTTAATCTCTGCAAAGATTTTGCTTTTCAATTTTTTTTCTGTTCCCTGGATATCTTTGTCTTTGATAAATCTTTCATATATATATATATATATATATATATATACACACACACATACATACATACATACATACATACATACATACATACATACATACATATGTTTTCATTACATTGGGAGCTTTTACTCAAATATGTAGTGATCCAGCTATTCATTCATATTAAGGAAATATAACATAAAAGCTGATAAAAAGGTCTATGTACTTGACTAGAGCCAACTTGTTGCTTGTGACACATAGGTTTTACATTAATTAGTGTTTAGAGGAGAGAGCTTGCCACTAGGCAGACATCTTCTTTCATATGAGGAAGTTGATCTTTAGTACCCAGATGCAAGCTGTCTAGTCTAATCTCGTCAGGGATTTTGTTCAATTACTGTAGATGTTACTCTTCAGTATGTTGCCTGATCACTGGAGGAGCATGATTGCCTAGCTATTGATGTTCCATTTATGAGGGTAAAGCATGTTCTTCCTTTTTGTCATGTTTTCTTTTTTTGATATGTGAGAATTTATTACCAATTAACATCAATTTCCAAGAGCTACTTAACCATCAAATAAGCATAGTTTTCCAGAATCTGTATTATTATTAAATATTGTTACATATTGTCCATATTATTAATAGATATACAGGGGCAGAATAAAAACAAATCTTACTAATCACATAAACCAGAATTTGTGTTTCACAGATTTTGAAATCAAAGTTGAAATAAAGAAGAGATTTTGGACAGGGCCACATACAAACGATAACTGAGTTTATAAACAGAATTCAGATCACCTAGATCTTATTGTTGAATATTCATCTTTGTCTGTGTTCTTTCTGCCTTTTCTTAGGTCTTCTCCATCCATGATGTTTAATGTTTGCATTTTCTGCTCACAGAGTAACAGACAGGTTTGAAATTATCAACTTCAATATCAAGCCTTTTCCAGAGGAAAATGTTCTCAACTGATCTTATTCACCACAAGTTGTCATGGTTATTGAGTAGAGAATTGAATAGCATCTAAGAAGCGAAGATGGTTGTACATTGTCCTCTTTATGAGTTTGAAACAAGAATATCAGTCATTTAGTCCTCAGCAGGAAATCTTCCCTCGGCACACTTTATCGCTCTGGTAGCTGGCATAAAGCAAATTGTAATTGATCTACTCATCTTAGCTCTAAATCAGATGTTTTACCTTCCAAATTATGGAATTGTTGGATCCTGAGCTTCATCAGATCTGTATGGCTAAGGTGGCGTTTCTTCTTAAATACAAACTCCTTTCTTTCCCACTCTCCCTCTCTCTTTTCCTTCTTCCATGAAATCAGACCAACTATGCCTGCTTCCTTTTCATTAATGGTGTCCAGTACTGGTTTGTCCAAATTCTGTATGTATTTGCTGTTTTGCAGCAGTAACAATATGACTTGTATATCTAATTACTCTGTATCAAGTGGATCAGTTAAAAAGTAATCATATACAATGGAATCTCAATTATTTGAGAGAATATGCTGGAATGAAAGTCAAATTTAACATATTTCTGTAGTGTTGGGGGCATCTGTGAACCTGAGAGATGGAGGCATTATGGCAATGATACAGCATACCACTTTGATTCTCATAATCTGAATGAAATATGTATTAAGTTTTGTAGCAAGAGAAATGGTGCACATAGTTTCTTGTACACTTTCTGAGATAGTGATGTTCTCCAAAATTCTTGGGAAAATATTTGGGGAGGAAGAATATCCAGTTCCAAAATACTTTCTCCTCTGGGGTAAGTGGAGTTGGCATGGGAGACAAAGCTCTTTGAGGATGACCCCTGCTGAGGGGCTCATGTACAGCTCTAGGGCTTTGTGGAATTTGTTGGAATGAAGAATTGAGAGGATTAAATATCTCATTTTCTGTTGTTATCATTGTGTGAGTGGGGGAAGGGAGAGAGAGAATGTGAACTGAGAGAGAGAGAGGCAGACAGACAGAGAGAGGGAACGGCAGGAGCTATGGAAAGAGGAACAGATAACATGTTTCATGCCAGTTTATCATAGGCTAAAGCATCTTAAAAATGAATGGAGCAAATTCCATCTTATTCAACTCTATTACATTAACTTTGTGCCCATTCCCTGATGGCTATGCATCTATTCCTCAAATAGCTTAAGTATTTCCATCCCGGCTTCTAATTTCTTTGTACGTTGTTATTTCCATCTCAACAAGTTCTAATAATTATTCTGTGAAGGGAAAAATATGCCTTATGTCATTACTGGTCTTCTAGGGCAATAGAAATAAATTTGATTTCACACTGTGATATTTGAAGATAGATTTTAGTTTTTCTTTAATTTTCTCTATGCATTTTAGCTTAAAATTGTGAATTCCTTTAATCACTGATTAATCTCTTCAGCATTTTGGATAGCTTCTTGAGACTCCTTAAGCCTCAATATCCCTAAAACTCTTTTTATTTAGAATTGAAATTTAGCATAAGTATATAGAACCACATTTTCAGGCTTCTCTTACTAAATTATTTTATTTGTAAGAACTACAATATTGTCAGGTATAATTACATTATTACACTTTGATTTTGTGGTAACAATATTTATTTATTTCTAATTTCACTGTTCTTATATGGTAGACCACAGTACTTGGCTGTTATGAATCATGATGCTTTTAATATCTTGTAGATATTTTTGCATGAAACTGTATATGGGTATCATTTATAGGTATACAGGACATAAATGAAATTGTTACGGTATGGGACAACACACACATGTACACACTCATGCACACAGATGTTTAGCTTTATTTAGTAGATAATAAGGAAAACGTTTCCAAGTGTCATGGCCAATTTGCATTCTCGGCAACAAAACCATCACTATTTCACAGTCTTGGCAGCATTTCAATTTTAATTTCTGATGTTAGATACTCTAATACAGTAATGTGAAATGTTACATCAGCTTTTAAAGGTGCATTTCTCTGAATACAAAGTTTAGTTTTTATTGAGATGTCTGTTTAAGTACAGTTTTCTACTGTGGACTTGTATTTTTATGTAAAGGCATTTTCCTGTACATCAGGGTTTGAAAGAATCCTTCTTGATTATATATACTGTGAATATGTTCTATAGGAGCTTACCTATTTGCTTTCCTAATGAAAATTCTTGCTCTTAACATTGAGCAACTTTCTTTTCCCTTATGGCTAGAAATTTTCCATTTCAGACCATCCAAATTATCCATTGATCACTAATACCTATTTTTTTGTTACATTCTAGAAATTTTATTGTTTGTATTTGGATTATTTAAGATAGAGATGACTAGTTTTCAGGTAATATGAAGTTGATACCTAAACATCAATTTACAATTACATCTTACATCTCTTGACAAAGTCGTCAGGCAGCATAGATCTATAAATATGGATTTCAATGTGGAAGCATATGTTGATACTAAAATTTGGAGAATCTTTAGTGTACAAGTTCTACAATATTTATCATTACATTAAATGAGTAGACATTGATTGAAAAAAAATTGAGGATAAAGCAGAGGAGTATGCAAGCATGTTACCCCTCAAGTAGACTTAGTACTTCAAAACCTGTTAGCATGTAGTATACTTTAAACCTATGGAGCAATGTGTGCTGTAGATTCTTATAACCTGGGTATTTCTTTCAGTAATACATTCTATGTATTGATATACTTCGTTGGTTTATGCCAAAGTGAAATCGCAACCTCACCTTAAATATTCTATTAAATCAGGCAGTAAGATTTAAATTAATAACAGATATTAAGCTATGTCCTTCATTCTGCCACACAATAGGCAACCAGCAAAAACAGGAAAGGAGATTGTATTTTAGAATGTATGTTTTCAAAGTATTCTCTAATTATCTGAATTCCATTTATATTTGTTGTTATTCCTTTTTTCTTCTCTAATTTTATTAGTTTGTGTTCATCAGTTTTAGACTTTTGAATACCTAGGATCGCAGATATGAGCTACTGCACACAATGCTAGTTTTAAAATGTAGGCACTTACAGAAGTAAACATTCCTCTTAACACTACCTTTGCTATGTCTCAAAGATTCATTTCATTTTCTTCTAAGAATCTTTTTATTTCTTTCCTTTTTCTTTGGTCATTTAGTGAGTTTCTTAGTTTCCTTGTATTTGAATATTTTCTGTAGTTTGCTATTCGTTTTTAGTTTTATTCCATTGTAGGCTGATAAAATATAGAATTGATTTGTGTCCTAAAAATATATTTTAGAGAAAGTTTTCTCTGGTATTGAAAAGAATATGAATTTTCAGTATGAATGAAATTAGTATGAAATTAGCTGGGGTATTCTGTGCATGGCTCTTAAGTTCATTTGACCGAAGGATTAATTCTGAAGTTTCCTTGTTGATTTTTTTTTGTCTGAATGACTTATTGGTGAGAGTATTAAAACCTCCATTGTATCTGGATCTCTCTTTTATGTCCAGTAGTGTTATTTTTATGAAATTAAGTGTGCCAGTGTTTTTGTGATGTATGTATACGTGTGTTTGTGTGTGTGTTTGTGTGTATATGTGTTGTAGCCCCTTGCTTCAATCTTTCCTTTATTAATATGAAGTGATCTTGGACTCTTCTGACTAATTTTGGATTGAAGTCTGCTTTGTCAGTTATAAACATGGACACTTCTGTTTGCCTGTGTGCTCCATTTTTTTCTTCTCACCATAAGCATGTTTTACTTTGTCAGTGAAATGAATTTTTTTGTAGGCAACAGATGGAGAAATCTTGCTTTACATTTAAGACTTTGCTTGGAAAATTGAGATAATTAACATTAATAATTATGATGAAATGTTGGTAATAATTTCCATTATTTCATTGTTATATTTTTATTTTTGAATTCTCATTTGTTTATCTAATTTTCTAGTAAGATTAATTTCCCCATATTTTTTTCTGATTGCATTTCTTTCTACATCTGTGTGTACAATCACTCATGAATTCCTTTAGTTTTCTTTGCTATCATGGATAATGTTTATTTCTTCTTCCATTTCAAAGGTCGGATAGTTCTGCTAGATACAGTAATATAGGTTAGCAGTTATTTTCTTTCCGGGCTTGAAATACACGATTCTGCATCCTCCTTGGTTTCAATATTTCAAATGAGGAATCTTCTGTTATTGTAATGGGCTTGGCTTTGTTTGTGACTGGTTGCTTCTCTTTTGGAGTTTTTCATATTCTTTTTTCTTTGTTCTGTGTACTAAGAATTTTACTGTGCCAGGGAAACTTTCTTTTCTTATATCAGCTACTTGATATAACAAAATGACCATTTCTTTCTTAAGATTTTGGAAATATTGTACTATTTGTCTATTGTTTATTGCCTATATACATTTGCATTCTATCATTTCCTTCTATGACTGTAATTCATAAGGTTGGTCCCAGTGTCTAACATGTGCCATTAATTACATCTTATTTTTTCTTTATATTAATGATCTAATTCATCTGCTGAGTTTTTATTTGACTTTTGACTTACTTTTATTTCCAGAATTTCAAGTTGATCTTTTTCAGAATTTCTACATTTTATTGAATTTCTCCTGCATATATCCTGCATATAGCTTCTTTATTTTTCTCATTTTTTAATTTGTAGTTTGAGTATTTACTAGTGTCCTCTTTAATTTAATTCATATCTCTTTGACCATTCTTTGGGATTCCATCTGCTTCATCATCCTTATTGTCAATTGTTGTGGAGTTGTTTACTTTCCATGTTAAAAATCTGTTTTTGTTTTTGGTTTTTGTCAGTAAAAAGTTTGTGGGCTCAGGCCTTTGTGATTACAGGCGCTCTGCCACAAGAGCCCCATCTCTGGTCCTTGGGGGTGTTGACTTTGATTATTATTCATGGTGCTGTATTTCTACCCTGGTATTTGTGCACCCGAGCGCAAATTATTGGTTGTAATAACATAGATCACCTCATGAATTTGCATGTACTTCTTGTCCAAATATCATGTTAATCTTCTCCATATCATTCTAATTCTAGTATATATGTTGCCTGAGTGGGTGCCTGTGACTTTTTATTGTTTCCTACTGCCATATATAGGGATAACAATGAACAATGAGTTTTGGAAAGATTAATCCATTTTCTTAGTGAGTCAAACCAGTAAGTCTAAAAATAATTTCCATGATCTCTAGAACTACTGGATGTTTTTAAACAAGTCTGTAAATACAAGTTCAAAATTTCAGAGTACTGAATTTATTTTTTTGTGTATAGTTTCATTGTAAAAATACTGTATAGAGGGGTTACAGTTACATCAGTAAGGTAACGAGTAACATTCCTATGGAGCATTGTTAGCTCCTCCTTTGTTTTTCCACTACCATCCCTTCCTTCCATACCTCCCCAACTCCTCCATCCCCCCACCCCGCCCCGCCAAGTTTAAAGTTCATTTTCAACATAGTGTCTTGTACATCTCATTGTTACAATGGGTCAACCTGTATTCTTATTTCAGCATTTTGTTACTTCCCTTCCCCTCCTCAAGTTAGAAAAATACATATACAAGATTCAGGGCACCAGAACCAAATACAGTGACAAGAGGGGTTATACCATGGGGAAAGAACATACAAAATAAATAAAAAATAGAAGACACCATCAGAGCTACTGAGTTTAAAGACCCCCGTTAACAATAAATACAAATTCAAAATTCTCTTAGTTGTACCTCATGATTATACTATTATGGGCTTAATGTAAAATGAGTTTCTACTTCTCATCATCTTTCTTACCATGATTATTACACTCTCAGGAAATCTTTAGGGTCTGAGAGGGTTGTTAGGGCTCATTTGTTCCTGAAATTTTGGAAACAATGTTTTTTTTAAGACATGTGACCAAAGTATAATATACTCCTTTAGCAACGAAGCAGTAGTAGTTGTTGATATCAGTAGAAAATATGTATTTTATACACTTTAAACTGAGTTACAAAGGAAAACTAAAAACTTTAACTTCATCAGATCTCAAAGGGAAAGTTTAGTAATACATGAATAATAAACAGGCAAAATATTTGTAAAAGGCAGGATGTCCAAATACCAATGACATCAGTTTAACATATATGAACCCCCTCCCCATGTATATGTGTATATAGCACATTACTAAAGTTCAAACAGTCTTTGGCCATGTATAAGGGCAATATAGAATGTGGTCTTCTGAAACAGTCTTGCAATATATTAGGCACTAAGATGCTTTCCTTCCATGGAAGGCATGCAGAACTTTTTCCCACCTGTTTATTTTTCCTTAAGCAAACATATTATCTGACCTAACCAGTCCAAAGAAAATTTTCTCTTCCTCCATGTGAATGAACTTCCCTCTTACCCTTTTGCTAAGTCCTGGAGGGTTTTTTTTCTTAATGTAGTCAAAAATCTTTTTTTTTAATTTAATTTTATTTTATTTGTGAACATACTGTACAGAGGAGTTACAATTACGTGGGCAGGATAATGCGTACATTTCTTACCAAGCATTGCAGCCTCCTCCTTTGTTTACCCTTCACATCCCTTCCCAGCCTCCCCCCCCAATCCCAATCCTTCTCCTTCCCCCCCTTCCCCCCCCCCCCCCGCACCGACGTTGTAAAGCTAGTTTTGGACATGACAACTTGTACTTCTCATTGTTGCAACAGGTCCACCTGTATCCTTAAACAACTGGTTTTTCCCCATCTCCTCCACAAGTTATACTGACATCAAATATAGTGAAAGCAGGGGTTATACTGTGGGGGAGGGATATACAAAGCAACAAAGAGATAATCTTATAAATGTGTTAGAAACACATGCATGAAAGAAAAAAACCTTAAAATACACATCTAAGGGTTCATTTTCCTGACATCACATTATCTGACCTTTTCCGCTTGACTCATACATATACTAGATATTACAAATAAGGGAAACCATGGGACCTATGTTTCTTTGGGCCTGGCTTACTTCACTTAATATAATTTTTTCCAAGTTTGTAGTCAAAAATCTTATATTACATCCATGTCATTTTTTGGAATCACTTCCATGCTGTAATATCCTGAATTATTTAAAACCATTTAATCAGCTTCTGTTCTAAGTCACTTTTCTTCTTTGTTAGCATAAATTTTTATTTTTCAAATCCAAATGTATTATTTCAAATCCAAATGTATTATAATACAGACTAGAGTCCTTATGCTGGTGTAAGATTTTAAATGAAAAATGTACTTTGTTTTAATGATTTTTATATCTGCCTAAGTTTAAACATTAAAAAATGTTTCATCACTCTATACAAAAGCTTTCATAGGAATATACCATGACTATTTATTTTCCTTTCTATCATGAAAAATGTCTTATTTTTTAAACCTCACAGGAATAATAATGAATTTTCTGTGTTCCCAAATAAAAAGAAAAATGTTTCTTATAGTTATATGTAGCCTTAATTCTGAGCAGAGATAGTAGGTTCTAGAATCAGAGTTTTATTCAAACACATTGAGCTTCTGACATTAGCTGAAACAATTTGGGAGATTTTTACAGCCTTTCCTAGGCTCAGTTTCTTCCATTGAGGAATGACATAGATAACAAAGGCTCTCCATGAATTATAGAATGCCTTAAATCAGATAGAATAGGTGATGTGCTTGAGATAGTTTCTGGTTTTTGAATGCTTAACAAATATTAGCTAATAGGACATAAATCTGAGTTTATTATATAAGCTATCAACATTCCAAAGAATCAGTAAAACAACACCCTCAAATGTTCTCCTGCCTTTCATTTCTGGATAATGAAATTGACTCAAAGAAGTGATTAGCCTATTACCTCCATCTTAATTATCAAAAAAGGGGAGGTGAAGCTTCTAATTTCACAAGTGTATCACTTAGCATTATTTAAAGTGGGCATGTATACTTCTATAAATTATTTTTCCTGAATTTTTAGGTTTACTAATTCGTATATTTATTAATTTTTCCTTTGCATTTATTGCCCTTGATTGCATACCATATGTAGTGCTTTTTGAAATATAAATAATACAAATAGTATTTCTTTTTGGTCAGTTGTGGCGTCTGAACTCCTGAACTTTGGGTCTGGGCTCTGTCCCTCAGCTCTTCACCTCAAGGCTAGTGCTCTACCACTTTGAGCCACAGCGCCACTTCCAGCTTTTTCTGCTTATGTGGTGGTAAGGAATTGAACCTAGGGCCTCATGCATGCAAGGCAAACACTCTACCACTGAGCTAACTTCCCATCCCAAAATTTTGGTTTTTGATGGTATTGTTTATGCATGACTTCTCTATGTATATCTGATTTAAATTTAGAAACAGGTTAAAAGTCATCCTAATGTCAGATAGAAGGTTAAAATAATCATAATTCTCCAAAAGATAGGTCTACATGGGAATAATGATTAGGGTGAGGGAAAAATGGGATTGCTATTGTCATCATTGACCTTTGTCTAGATGTTGGGGAAGCCAATCTGAAGGAAAGTTCATTGGATGTCATGAATCACCACAACACTGCACAGTCGATATTTGTTTGATTAACTCAAAAATGGTATGGGAATCATGAACTACCTCCTTGTCCATTTCCATGGAAAGTAGTAAATAATAGAGCAATTAAAAACATTCCCACTAAATGAAAAAAAAAGAAAGAGGAGACACTAGGTATATGGTCCCTAAAATTGGACTGCTTAGTAAGAATGCCTGCAAAGATTGATTAAATAAGTTGATAATTATTCTTGTGGCTCTAGCTTAAGAAATTATATAGTGAAAATGTGTAAACATGGAAAAAAGTTCAAAGTTTCAGTAGCGAATGCAAATGAAAATGCATCCAATTTCAAAAACACTAATTGAAAGAAAAAAACCACTTGTGTCCCTACCTTGGGGTTCATTTCATTTAACATCATCTTATATGATCATAGGTAACAATGCTTAATAGGAAATGTACTCATTACCTTACTCATGTAACTGTAACCCCTCTGTACAGTATTTTTACAATAAAAAAACATTAAAAAATCACTAATTGAGCCTGTTGCTGTGGTTCATACCCTTAATCTTTGATACTGTGAGAGCAAAGATGAGAAAGATCACAATTTGAGGTCAGTCTGAACAAAAGCAATTTTTCCAATAGATTATCATGGTGGTATGTGTGCCTATCACTCCGGCTAGGCAGGAGATTTAGAGTGAATGGATCACGGTTCCAACCCAAAAAAGTTCATGGGATTAGAACTCAACAGAAAAAATGGTGTGATACCTCCGTCATTCTAGCTGTCAATCTAAGCCATTTCAGGCTAGTCAAGGCAAAAAGCAAAATCCTATCTTAAAATTAATCACAGCAAAAAGGTGTGTAAGTGTTGCTCATTACAGAAAAAAAATAAACCAAAACAAGCCTGACTGAAGAAAATCATTAAAATTGCTAATAATATTTTACAAGGAGATTAAATATTAGATCTCTGCTTTACACTAGTTGAGAAAGCTAGGAAAAAGGTTTAAATACAGAAATTAAACATCAATTTGGGTTGATGAGAGACAATTCCAGGTTGAGAGACAAATCTATATTCTTTCCTACTTTGCTTAGCAGAGCAATGTCTCAGTGTGTCTGAGTCAGTTTAGCAAAAGGACCATACTGGAGCCCAAAGATTCCCACCTTCTAACAAGGCCATCCTTCAAGGGGGAGGTGTTCCTTGTTAAGGATCTCTTAGATTTTCCTTCTCCTCACTCTTGTAAATACATGCAGCTTGACTGGTGGCCACACCCTGCTGAGATGTTGACCAAGTACGTGAACATTGGCACAACAGATGATGCAAGGTAAGAGATGAGGACAGTATGTATCCTACTGCTTCTCTGCTTATCAGCTTTCAGTAACCTCTGAACTTTGTCTGTGAGGTATTGCTTGTGTATCCACTGTATAGTGAATAGAGTATAAGCAAATGTTCACATATTTGTAGGTAAAGATATCCAAGTTTGATATGAAAGCTAAAAAGACAAAAGTTAAGAATTATAAATTTTACTAAGTAAAGTTCTGACATGTTAATAGTCCCAATGTAAGCAAAAATGGAGACCAAAAATGGCCAAATGTGAAAATTGTATTGGTGTAGTTTACATAGCAATATATACCATACTTCCTTCCTTCAGGGGCTTATGTAAATATAAACACAAAATAAAATCCCTTCCCAAATTGAGAAATTTTACCCTCTCAAATGTAGCTATGATTGGGTGTTGAGAATTAACACCCAAGGATACATTTCACTGTTAGTAGAAACTGTTTGGTGATGTGAGTAGAAAAGTTACTTTTAGAAATTGTATCTCAGAAATATTTATGAATAAACATGTTACTTAACTATGATAATAGAAATATAAATAAATATTTATGTTTATTTTCATACATTGTTAGTACACAAGGGTATTTCACTGTAAGAATTTTATTGTCAAATATATATATGCACTACTTTTTCATTTAAATGGGATAATAATACAAATTCTAAATGCAGAATGTTTCAACTTGTACGCTACTCCATTATATGATGGAATATTATATAACTATCACTGAGTTTTCAGAAAAATAGCCGATGGCTTTCAAACTGCTGTCAATGTGTAATTTAGGAATGCAGTCCATCATCTGTCCTATAATCTCATCCAGACAGGCTATTTACAAAAAACCCTTATATCCTGTGTGAATACATATCTAGGATATTTTTTCCTGTGGTTGAATTATGGAAACTTGAATTTGTTTTTTTGCATTTCTCTTTTTTTCCCCTCAAATTTATCTCTACATATTATTTCATGTGGTCACAAAACCAAAATGTTCACTTGAAAAAGCAACATGGAAAAGCAAATTACATGTTGGATTCAATGTAGAGATTATAAACCCCGGATTTTCACTTGTTGAACCCATTATACTTGCCATTGCCAGACTTCCTTCCTTGAAGAGTTTGTCTTAGGGAAGGGATGACCCAAATCTAAATAAAATTCAATGTCTCATCACAGAAACAATTTAAAAAGAGATCTTTTTTTCTGAAAAGTTGGGTTTGAGGAGAAGGAAAGATTGTTTGAGAATCTACAGTTTGAGGGACTGAGGGTATCTAAATAATAAAGTTGAAGAGGTGAGGAATGCAAGATAACAGACTTTTTGCTCATTGCCACCACAGAAGACTGGCCAACAAGCGGTCAGTGAATTGGAAGCATATTTGACAAAATCATAGACATTATCATGTCCCTGGGAAATATTACAGTGTCTCATTCTCTAGACATATCTTTCCCATTTTGACATACTAACAAGTCAAGAGGACTCAGTATATGTATTTGGAGAATGCAGATGCGTGTGAGGGAGGTATTCCACATGGTGGCAATGATGTAAGATCTTGGGCAGGTGTCTCACAAAGTCAAGTTTATCCAGACAGATATAAAAGAGGTCTTGAGTTCCTGAGTTGGAGGGTACAATGGATGAGGCTGGCAACAGTTAAGCAAACTTGGGAGAGCCATGCTTTGAGATTGAATGCTGAGAAGACAAACACCAAAGCATGAATTATACAAAAGCATGGATTTCTTATTACATCAGCTGTCACAAAAGCAAGACTGATAGGTATCAATAACCTTCCGTTGGATCCTGGTCCCAAGGAAAAATTTAACCCTAGGGAAATGAAAATGAGAAAAGGGAGAATTCTGAACTGATCTAATATTTGTGTCAAAGGAAGTGTGTACACTAAAAAGGAAGTAACTGAGTTCATTTTATGTTGGCAAGGTCACAAGTTTTGCCACCAAGGAAAATGGGGTTTCACAGGCAACAGTTATAGAACTCCAGTTTCATGCCTGAGTAATATATATTGCATATCTTTATTCAAAGATCAATGCCTATTTGTAACTGTGCTTTAGGTCTTGTTGAAATAATCAGCTTACATTTTAATGAAAGGGAGCTGGATGGGTTTCACTGAAGAGATGTTTCTGTGCAGATGCATTTTTAGTTTACTTAGTTTAGTTACTCTAAGTACAGACTGGAAAACTGAAAAACTTGATTATAAAGCCAAGAGGAAATGATATTATGAAATGCTGCTTCTTACTATGTCTTTTTGAATTAAAAAAAATAGAAACAAATGTCAAAAATGTGTTTTCAAGAATTAGCTTACAGCTTGTGGTGTTTTATTCAGGCCCTAAACATAACCTGCAAATAAAATTTTAGCACTTGTTTATTTGTTTTTATAAGAATTAAAAACAATTTGCATGTGATCTACTATGATTTGCATATCATTATGCTACCTTTTGTTTGAAAATATTTAAATTATAGAAAAAAATAGAAGAATGAAAGCAACTTTTCATCCAAATTAACCTACTCTTACATATCCTTTTATTTTGTTTTTTCTTGCTTTCTTTCCTTTTTCGTGTATTTATTTACTTATTTATTTTTTAAATGCTAGTCCTTGATCTCGGGGCCTCATGCTTGCTAGACTGATAGGATACCTCTGATCCGTGCTTCCAAGATGAGCTATAACCTGCTTACTTTTAGTCTTTCCATCCTCACTGGGATTACAGGTACAGTTATATACAGTTTAACTTCCATGGAGACCTTTCTTTCTGACCTGACACCATTATTCCCTCAATCTCAGCCTCCCAGGTAGATCGAAATGACAGGCACACACCACTGTTCCCATGTATGTATTGAGAGGGCCTCTGAATAACTTTTTTTCCCAGACTGGCCTCAAATTTCAGTACTCCAATTATCAGCCTCCCAATTAACTAGGAGTATAGCACCAGATATACATTTTGAATTTTTCCATGTTTTGCTTAATGGATTGTTCTGAACTTACTTTACCCATGTAAAAGTGTCTTTTGGTATTATTTCATATAGCTTTACCTTATTAAAATTATTTTATAGTTATTATAAAGGTGATGTGCAGAGGGGTTATAGTTATATAAATAAGGTAAAGAATATATTTCTTTGTGGACAATTTCACCCCTTCCTTCAAGCCCAGTTTTTCCCTCCCATCCCCCCACAAGTTGCATAGTTCATTTTCAACATTGTTTCCAGTGAGTACCACTGCTGCCTTTGCTCACCTTTTGTCCCTCCATTTCTGTGCCTCCCCTTACTTTCTCAAAGACAGATAAATGAACATAAAGAGTAAAAAAATGAAAGAAAACAAAAGAAGCAAAAAAAGAAAAAAAACTCTTGTTTTTATTCCCTGGAGTTCATTTCAATAAATATTATTTTGTATTATCAGATATATCCCCGATCTTTAAAAAAGTTGAGTATTTAATTGTATAGATGTGCCAAGACTTGTTAATCCATAGTCTAAATGGTATGCTCTTAATTTCTTTCCTCTTAATTATTGTTGATCAAAACTGAAAACCAAAGATTTGCCCTGTATTTCTCCTCTTTCGGATTTGTACATTTAACTTGTAATAATACTTGCTGGAATAATTTGGTCTTTGGTTTATAGAAGGAAAGAATGAAGGGAGGAAAAATAGAAGAAAGGAATGATATCAGACAGCTAGATTTGGGGGAGAAGTAGTTCCTTTTTGTAAAGTGAAAAATACAGAGTCCCTCAAGTCAAGGTTATGACTACGGATAGGGTCTGAACTCATGGCCTTACAATAGCTTGGCTTATTGTGCTCGTATCTGTTTCTCTGTCACTTAATAGTGCCATTTGTCCTACTTTGTGCTGGTTAGTTGAAAATAGTGTCTTTTCTGGTTAGACTGACTTCAAACCTCAATCCTCCAAATCTCAGACTCGAAAATAAATAGGATGACAGGGAGAAGCCAGTAGCACGTGGCTATGATTGCCTTTGTTTGCCTTCCTTAGGAACGATTGTATGTCAAATACTTCTATTGTATGAAAAATAATATGCCAGAATATTTTCATCATATTTGAGCTTTTTAATGGCTGTCTTCTTAGATAGCAAGAAGCAAGAAGTGCTGCTTTAGAGACCTTTTCTGTCTTGTTCATATATTCATAAAAATGCTTTAGGTGGTCTGCACTTATTTTTAAAAAAGCCAGATGAAGTGCTTAACTGCTGTCATTCCAGAACATGGAAAGCTGAGACTAAAGGACAAGTTCAAGGCCAACCTGATCTAGAACCTGGAGGAAGGGGAATTCATTTTTTTTTTAAAAAAAAAAAAAGGTATCCCAGCATCAAAACATCATCACTACCACCTCCAACAACAACCAAAATGGAAGAATAAGAAACGGAGAAATAGTAAGTTTGGGAGAAGGAGGAACAAAAAGAGAGGAAGGGAAAGAAGGAGCAAGAAAAATGAAAATGCCTAGGATTACAACTGTGGATATGGAAGAAAGTTTAAAAATGAATTGTAGGGAGAAAAAAAAAGTAGAAAACACTCTGATATGAGAATTTCGGTCTCTTCTGACTTCAACTCAGGGAAACATTGCGTTTTCCAGAAAATCAAGGAAATTGATGGTGTGATGATAACTTGGCTTCTGGATGCAGATGGAAACTTTAGAAGGGCACTGCTTTGGAATAAGAGGTAAAATACCTGCTTTCTATTCCCAAATGCTGTGGGAATAGAAATTTAATTATGGTCATGAATCTTGCAGAGCTGACCCAGTATGGAAATTGCATTGAGCTAGGAGCCCATATAATATAACAATATAAGAATTACGTGAAGTAACTTTGCTTATTTTGACTTTAGGTTAGAACTTTGTAGAGACTTTTATAAAGCATCTTTTTCTAGCTAACATTTGTTTTTGTTTTTTTCACATTTAATGATAATGAAGATAGTTACATTAAAAATTTGGTGTGTGTGTGTGTGTGTGTGTGTGTGTGTGTGTGTGTGTGTGTGTGTGTGTGTGTGTGTGTGTGTGTGTGTGTGTGTGTGTGTGTGTGTGTGTGTGTAGTGTATGCCAGTCCTGGGCTTGAAACTCAGGGCTTGGGCACTGTCCTTGAGTTCTTTTGCTCAAGACTACTACCCTATAACTTGAGCCACAGCTCAACTTGTAGCTTTTTGGTGGCTTATATATATATATATATATATATATATATATATATATATATATATATATATATATAATATTATATATAATATTATATATAATATATAATATATAATATATAATATATATAATATAATATATAATATATAATATATAATATATAATATATAATATATAATATATAATATATAATATATATGTATATATATTCACTGTCTTTCTTATGAACCATGTTCCTTGTTTTTACCAACACTGGTAAATAAGTTCATGAAAGAAAAGGAATTGAAAGTCCAATAATACTATTTGCCTAACTTTTGGTTCCATTTGCTTATCAACAGTCGCATAGATATCAACATGTCTTACTGATTGCTTAATTCCAATTGTACCAAAGGGTGACATCCAAATATACATTGGCTAGGAGGACTTGGTTATGTATGGAATATACCTCATTTGGAATTCCTTTCTTAATTTATTGAAGCTAAATAAACAGGAGCCCGGCGCTGAGTGTACCTTGAAGGAGCAACTGGCAACTGGCAACTGCTCATGGAAAAGTTTCCTTTACAAGTTAGAAAAACATTTTGGCTTCATCATATAGACATATTCTGCTCCAAGGTCCATTGCTACTGTTTTCCGAATTACTCACTGGATTTGATGAATGGCACTTACTAGTAGTGCTTTTATGGCAATGTACAGATGTTGATATTTTCCATGATTTTCTTAGATTAAATGGATGTGGAAAAACTCATTTTGGATATAATAAAAAAAACACTTAGATTTCTACTTAAAAAAATTGATGAACCACATCTTTTTTTTTTTAAAGAAAGTTTGTTGAATCTGGGTGCCAGTGGCTCACACCTGTAATCCTAGCTACTCAGGAGGCTGAGATCTGAAGATTGTGGTCAGATGCCAGCTCTGTGAGACTCATCTCCAATAAACTACTCTAAAAAGCCAGAAGTAGTGCTGTGGTCAGGTAGTAGAGCACTCACCTTGAACAAAAGAAGCTCATAGCGCCTAGGCCCAGAGTTCAAGCCCCAGGACCAGCAAATAAAAAAAATAAAAGTTTGTTGAAGGAACCTGTCCTACTTGTCATTGGCATCGATGGAAAGTATGTTACCAATAAGATAAAGCTAAGAAGTTTAAGTAGAGTAATAGAAATAGTATAATCTTGCTGAGTTTACTAAATGGGTAAAAATATGTGTGTAAAACTAAAAAAGTGTGTAAAACAAGAATGTGTGTGAAAAAATATACCTGTTTGTATGCAAACACATATTCAGTGCACATATACATTCACTGAAAGTAACAGAGTATGTAATTTTAGAAAAGATAAAAGTGGGATTATTGCTTAAAAATGCTGCATGATAAAATCCTCTTTTGTAATTAGGATTACCTACATTTATATTTATTTATTTTTTAATTTAAATTTTATTGTAAATGTGGTGTACAGAGGACTACAGTTACATAAGTCAGGGAATGAGTACATTTCTTTTTGAATAGTGTCACCTCTTCCCTGTTTTCTCAAGATTTTTTTCCTTCCAACCTCCCTCCCTCCTAAGTTTTATAGTTCATTTTCAACAAAGTATTTAGTGAGTATCACTGCTGAATTAGCTCAGCCTTTGTCATTTATATTTATTTTAACTGGGCTGTTGTAGTTCAGATAATTGGCGAGATATTGAATTAGTGATTACAGACCAATATAAGGAATATAGGGATGAATTCCTGGAAAAGTTTCCAAGATCTTTAGTATATAAATATGTGCTGCTTGAACTATGTACTATGGTCAGTGATAGAATATGAGTTTCAAAATTAGTTTGCATTATGTGAAACATAATGATTTTAAATAAAAACTAAATACGACTTGCCTTTTGTATATTTAAAATAGCAAATATATCTAGTGTAGTAGTGGGATTAAACTCAAGGCCCTTCATACCAGCAGGTGCTATACACTTGAGCCATTCCTTCTGTCCTTTTGCTTTTTGCTATTTTTCTAACAGGATCTTGTTTGTGCCAGAGTTGTCCTGGACCTTAATTTTCTTATTTACATGTAGCTAAGATGACAAGCATGCAGGGTTTTTTTTTATTGGTTGACATGGACTCTCACGAAAATTTTACCTAAGTTGTCCTTAAACCTGAACCCTCCAGATTTTACTGAATGCCTAGGATTATCTCTCCAGTGATATCTAAAGAATGTTTATCATTATTACAGAGGTTTTTATGATATCACTTAGCTATGTTATGTACTCTTGATAATTATTGCCATATTATTTTTAACAATATTGCCAAGTTCTGGAAGCTTCATATTGAAATAAGGAAACTGATGTATAGAGGAACAACCTTGTAAAAAAAATGTTGCAAGATATTTATTGTAATTATGATTCTGTGACTTGCCACTTTGGGCTGGATTCAGAATCTTGAAGTGGAAGCTGTGTTTCTTTACCTGTTGTTTTCTATACTCCAGCTGTGGATTGTTTTCATCAATCTCCCTTACACATCTGGATGATGTGATTCTTTTCTAGATCATTTGTCATTCTATAGCAGACTAGCCCTGGCTCCTTCCTGTGGGAACCTTTACAAAGAAGCATCGTGGCTTAGTCCTGAAACCTCATTTTTCACAGTCTATTAGACAAAAAAAGAAAAGTGCATCAGATTTAGGGGCATTAGATTTAGGGGAGGGGAAGGAGATTCCATCTTCTAATGGAAGGAGTTGCAAAGTTATGTGAAAAATGAAGAAAAAGTTACCATGTCTATTACTTAATGAAGGCTGAAATGTAAGTTTTCTATTAGGAAAAATTAAACCATAAAATATCTCTGTCAAAAAAGTATGTGAATTTGTGTCGAGTGCCAGTGATTCCTGCATGTTATCTTAGCTACTCAGGAGACTGAGATCTGAGAGTCAAAAGCCAAGCCAGAGCAGAAACGTCTGTGAGACTCTTAACACCAATTAACCACACACACACACACACACACACACACACACATACAGAGAGAGAGAGAGAGAGAGAGAGAGAGAGAGAGAGAGAGAGAGAGAGAGAGAGAGAGAGAGAGAGAGAGAGAGAGAGAGAGAGAGAGAGAGAGAGAGAGAGAAAGAAAGAAAAGTGACAGAGTAGAAATTTCAGAAGATCTATGTTTACAAATTAACACTTTAAATTGAAAACCATCATTTTCTTTTAGTTTTTTTTCCTACATATATTGTAGCTCTGTCTATTTATCTGGCTTAATGTCTCTTACGTATGTGTGAAACTTACTCAGTTCTATGGAGGGTATTTTAAGTGCATGGAATATTGGTTTATCTTCTTCACTTCAAAGCAGAAATCAGCCATTAAAATGATTTTCAGCAGCAAATTTTATAGCTAATAAATATTTCTGAAACAATAATGCCAAAAAAGAATATAAGCTAAATACCACAATCTTCAAACAATATTCTTTAACCTCCCAAAATGTTGCAAGGTTTGCTCTGCATGGCTTACTTATTTATTTTGGAGATGCGGTGGTTTAAACTTACGGGTTTTACACTTGCTGGGCAGATGCTGTGCCAACTGAGCCATGTCTTAGTCTTCCTCCCCATTTTTTGCTTTAGTTAGAATAGGATCCTACAAATTTATCCACAACTGGCTTTGAACCATCATCCTCTACGTATGCCTTCTATATACCAGGAATTATAGATCTGAAAAACCATGCCTGGCTTATTTGTTGAAATGGAGTCTCACTAACTTTTGTCCAGGCTTGCCTCCAATTATGACCCTCCTGATCTCTACCTCATGAGTAGCAGAGAGTGTTTAAGTCATATTTATTTACAAGTTTATGTAGGAATATTTTTTATATATCCTATAAATTTCAAGCAATCTGGAATAATAATTTCAAATATTATAAATATTATTTTTGTGCCAATCCTGGGGCTTAAACCTAGGGCCTGGGAACTATGACTGAGGTCTGTTTGCTCAAAGCTAGCACTCTACTACTTGAGCTAGAGCTTCACTTCCAACTTTTGGGGGTAGTACAGTAGAGATAAGAGTTTTGCTGACTTCCAGGTCTGGCTTCAAACTGCAATCCTCAGATCTACCAAGTAGCTAGGATTACATGTATGAGCCACCAGTGCCTGGCTTAAATCTTCTTTTTATTTCGGGTTTATTCCTGAAATGAGTCAAAATAATAATGAGATTCAAAGTTATTTTTTCATAGAATACTTAAATATTTCAACTTTTCCTTATTTATATGACAACTTGTAGAATTTTTTCTTATTGTTATTTTATGTGTGTATATGTTTTCGTAGCCTTACAGTAATAGTTATCCTAACTATGTATTTGCACATTTGCATGCTACATTCTATACATTTGGGTACTCATATGTTGGCTGGCAAAATAATTTTACCTGAATAGTCCATAATAACTCTCAAAATAATAGAGTTCAAAGTAGTCAAAATTCTATACTGTGTTTGAATAAATCCAGATTACTTTAGTATTTCCAAATCACATAAGTGCACCATTTTATCAATGAGAAATTTCTTAAGACTTTCTGTTAGAAATGCTGAATAATGTTTATTAGTGTCTATAGAGCTGCAGACAATTTACATATGGAATTTACCTTTCTGCTTTATACAGTAGTTTTAAGTAATTTCTCAATCCAAGAGATTTTAACCCCTTCTTTGCCTCTTCTTTTGGGTCATCCAATATTTTACACGTAATAGAAGCTCCAAAAATAAATAACAACAATAAGATGAAGGGGGTGTAAGTGCCTGAGCTCACAGAAAACATTTCACTGATTCCCAGAATTCATAGCTACAACCTGGGTTTAATGCTGGAATGGTGAAAAGATCCACATTACAGGAAAAGAGCACATTGAAACCAAATGGAATGCAACTTTAGTGCCTATGGAGAGATTGCCATGTCTTGTTTCTATCTCCCATGTTATCTGTGTCATTTTTACTAGTATATATTAGAGATACATGACGAGATTTCATTTCCACACGTGTGTAAAATGTAATCCAATCAACTACAGCCCACCACTTCCATTTAACACTTTACCACGTACTTTGTCCTGTTATAGAAATTAACATTTACCTAGCCTCTTTTAGAGGTTTTATATTCTTAAACTCAATATCTCACTTTGTAACTAGAAAATTAACTACACAGAGTACAATAGTACAATAGTACATTGATTTAATTAACATAACTTAAAGAACTTAATGGTTTCATCAGACTAAAGCCAAAGCTGAAAAGTTCACACAGACTTTATTTTCAAGTCTATAAAATCTATGAAAGCACTTTTCCGAATGCCAACCTGTAGTTCATATTCACTGATCATAATGATGATTTTTTAATACCCAGATCTTGATATCAGTCCAGAAATTTGCTGTCAAGATGGTTTCATCTATCACCGTGAAATTGCTTTGGGTGGCCTAAAATCGTTATGTCATTATCAGATGACTTAATCATTATGTCATTATCAGATCAGAGATGAGTAGGCCACACTATCGTTTTATTAAATTGTTCTATCAGCTTCCAGAAATAAATGCAAATAAACGGGCTCCAAAGCTCTGTAGAACACACTGTATGTCTTTGTAACTTCATGGCTAAACAGTAAACGTAAACCACAGGAGCATATGACTCAATTACCCTGAGACAGTCGTGTTATTCCTGTCAGACTTTTTCCCCCTCATTCATCAGCGGAGAGCTTTCATCTGCTTTTAAAGTCATGGCCTCTGAAGTAGGGGTGAAATTACACCTGTCAGTAATAAATGTTCCTAGTGCTCTCTGTCATTTTTGTCATTTCACCAAAGAAATGAAAAAGGAAGTATAGCATATTCCATTTTCAGCTAATAATCCTTTCTTGTCTTTCTCTGTATCATTTAAAAATATTCTCTGGTTATGCAATGGTGCAGATTTTGAAAATATGCACTCTATGGGAAGGACATGAGAATGTTGGGTAAGGTTCCCAGGTGAGCTATACCTTACATTCAACAATTGCATTAAACTTACTTGACAGAAATATTTAACTATGCACCCAATCTACAATGGCAATCTAGATGTGCCCCTTAGCACACTTGTTCTGTTTATTTTTTCTACATTACACTCTAATAACTTTGTGGTTGCCCATAACACCACATAGCAGGCGCACCTGTGCAGCCACGTTTTTTATTTACCTAGAGAACAAAGTTAATGTTTTATCAAATCCAGGCCACACCTGGGCTGGAATCTTACTTGGCAGCTGAGTTCAAGTTAAAAACTGAAAGTTGCTGTTAGCCTGATATTTGAACTCCATTGAGCAAACTCTTGTGGGTTCTCTTGAAGGTTTTGAGAACTCAGCTTGTGAAGTCCCCACAACCAAAGGATGACAGGAGACCCAGGAGATGTGGAATACATAACCCATAGACCTGCCCCTCGCCAGTGTAGGTCATGACTTAGGAAATAAGGATAACTACATTGTGCTACTACCTTCTCACACTACACCTTGTCCCGGGTAGATAATTCTTTTACGAGTCAGTGATTTTTAATATATGCACAGAGTTGTGCAACTCTGTGTGAAATTTAGAAAGTTTTATTCACACAAAAATTAAAACCCTATTCATTTGCAGTCTCTCCTCATGTCCCCACAGCCCTTCTAGACGTAAGAGACCACTAATTCTTTCAAGTATTTTTCCCATGTTCACATGTTATAGGAATGCACTCATATAATATATAGCCTTTCATGGAAGAATTCTTTCACTAAGTCTTAATATAATGTTTTAAAGGTTCATTAGTGTATTGTTCTATTTACAGAAATAGCACATTTTACTTATCCATTTCACAGTTTGTAGAGTTATTTTTTTCCTTTCTCATCATATTTCATGGAAAACTTACTGTATGGTATATATTTTTCTCTTGAATCTATATCTGGGAATGGAAATAGTTAAATATAAATGTGTTTGGTTTCATGTATCTATCTGAGTGTGAGAAATGTTTTGATCAATATCCACAAACTGAAATAATATGCATGATTCCTGCCACCCTCACAAATCACTGATGATGGTCATGTTCTAATGCTTTTGGTTCTTTGTATTTGTTTTTTGCTTTCATCCCTTAAAGAGAGAGTATGTGCCAGTTATTTTAAATACCACTAAGAATACATGAAAATAATTAGCCACCCACAGTTACTAGCAAAACATGTTTTATTTTACACAGAATTAAAAAGGAAGTATAATTCTATAGTATCTTCATTTCTTTCTTTCTCTTCTGCCTGCTAGAAAGAAAAATGTCTCATTAAATTGGAAAACAAAGCATAAGACCTAATGCAAAGGATGAATGTACCCAGTTTGTTATTAAAGACTTAATTTAAAAAATACAGGCTGACATAATTTCTTTAGAAATGATTGCATGCAATATCATTAGGGTTTTATATGAAAATCCTACAGTATTTAACCTTCAACAACTACTATCCTTATTTATAAAAATAACCTCATCAATATATAAGGCTGAAAATGAATTTCTTTTTTAATATTATGTTTGTGAAACCTCTACATCTAGACAAATAAATAATTTGCAAAATCATATTATCACTATTCTGTACCATGTTGATGATGATGATGATGATGATGATGATGATGATGATGATGATGATGATGATGATGATGATGATGATGATTCAGGTACCATAGCCTGAACATAGGGACTTACACTTTCACTTGGCTTTCTTGCTCATGTATGATTCTCAACCACATGTCCCATTTCTTCAGTACAGCATTTTGTAGTTAATTTTAGAGATGGAGTCTCACATCCTTTTCTTTTTGGGCTGGCTTCAGCCACAATCCTCCAGGTCTCAGCCTCCTGAGTAAGTAGGATTAGAGCTGTGAGCCACAGGCACCTGGCCCTAATTCTTTTTGTATCAAATAATTTTCCATGATTTAATTTAAAACATCTCAATGATATTTCACTTAATGAGAGCTAGAACCTAACATTCTCAACTGTGTGAGTTGAGTACAAAATGCTTTTGAATAAGTCTATCACTGAAGTCTTGGACTCGTGCTTGGATCTTCTTCCATTTATCTTTTAGCTCTTAACAGGTTTCATTATCTGTATTTTTTGTCCTTTCAAAGATAAGACACTGAAAGAATCAAGCCATGGCAGTGCAAAGAGAAAGACTAACAGCCTAAGAGAGAAAGAAAAGTAGCAGTGATGTGCTGGACTTGTTATTTGGCTTTCAAGTAGATGATTAGCACATTCCAATCCACAGTTGATGGAGTTTATTACTCAATTCACAAATAAGCAAGCCAAGGCCCAGGGAGCAATGCACTATCCCCTAGACTACAACAGGGCAGTAGTGCAATTTTAAGATCAAGATATTTCATCTTAGCTCAGCAATGACACAAGTAAATCATACCAATCAATAAAGAAGCAAACACTTGCTCCACCCATTTCCTCCGCTAAAGTATTAGCTGTACTTTATGTTCTACTGATATACCTCCAACAGGGTTTTGTGAACTGCAGTCCTCTGTCAGAATCACCCTTATATTGCTTTTAGGGTGCTGCTTTAAATTAGGAAGGGTAAAGTGAGGCAGTAGGCTCATTAAAGTTTGAGACCACTGCCTTTTGATAAGACATTATTTCCATTTGCATGTTCAGATGGCGGTGCTCTGTAACGGAGTGTATTTCACAGCTCTATGGTACCCACAAAGACTAAAGCTTCGCCAAACCACTGTTGACAAAGACAGAAATAACTGTGACAGAAATAACTGGTGACTTTCTTCATCATTTTCTATAGATGAAGCATATTTCAATTCCCATTCTCCATTTTACTTTATATATAATTACTGTTTCCAAGCATGGAGTTGGGTCTTGTGATTTGAAACAGCAGTTTGTACACCTCTATTTTATCTATTAAGGATATTTCTGTGTTTTTTTCCACTGTCTTTTTCATGTTAAATTTATTCCTACTAAATGTTAATGGTGGTTTGCACTGAAATTATGCTGTTATTTCTATCTTAGTAGAGTTTTGATTACAGTTAACTATACCTAGAATATTTTCATTGTTCAAGAAGTGATTTTTTTTTGTCGGTCGGGAGCCTGAATTCTGGGCCTGGGCACTGTCCCACAGTTCTTCAGCAAAAGGCTAGAGCTCTACCACTTGAGCCACAGCACCACTTCCGGCTTTTTCTGCTTATGTGGTGCTGAGGAATTGAACCCAGGGCCTCCTGCATGCAAGGCAAGCACTCCACCACTGAGCCACCTTCCCAGCCCCTCAAGAAGTGATGTTTTTAAAAAAGGGAAAATGTGTTCCTGACAGAAAATGTCCTATGAAATGAATTTATGTGACTAGTAATGATTTGTTCCCATAACATTATATTTAATAGAGATGACAGACAGTCCGTGCCAGTAGTGAGGTTCTGACTTTAAATTAAGGTCCTTCTATTGAAAGAAGGTCTTGATCTAGATATCACAGATATTGTAATTAGAAGAGATGGCTTTGATTTGATGTGGATAATGAGGAAGCCTCCAGAGTTAGGCACTTTGCCTATGTGTGTACTAAGAAGACAAGTCATCTACTAAAACCGTGTCTACTAAAAGTCAAAGAAAATTAGTTGGGACAATTCTTCTCTCCTTATTCTCCTTTGTTCTTTTCATTCACTCTCCTTCCTTTCTACCCTTCCTCTTTCTTTTTTTCCCATTCTTCCTTTCTTCCTTCCTATTGAAAGATTAAATACTGAAAATCACTGGCAGTGCGTCTTCTTGTGAATGTGGTTACAAGTGTTGAATTTCAAAGCGCTAGTCCAATTTATTTTAAAATGTTGTGAAAACATTGCTTACACATGGTGTTAAAATGTTGTTTGAAGTTGAAATGTTTTGAAATAGTATCTGATCAGAAGAAAAAAAACATGATGTTAATGTCAACATGTGGGAAACACCTTTGGTTGTATTTTTACCAAAACATTGTGAGCAGTGTACATAATTATAGCCCGAAGTTTCCCAGTTATTCATTGATGCATTTACATGGTTGTCTACTGATTATATTTTTAGCACCATATTATGTTATGGATTTTCTCAGTGATAAAGAATTTTAAAATTATCTTTATATTTAATAGCTTCCTATATTTGACAAATATAGTTTTATTGAACAAACTCTTTCTTGCTTTCCACTCAATGCATTTTGACTAATACGGAGAACAGAATTTACTACTGCTTACTAATTGAAAAATAAATTTGCTAGATTTTAGGAACTCTAATCTGAGCGTAGGGAACTACAATGGGAGATCAAATACTATTCATTGGTAAGATAAACCCAGATATGGATATAAACTGAAACAAATGCAAAGTAAATAACGAAGTGCTTGTGTTCTTAATATTTGTAACAAAGTATTGGGAATTACTGCAAGTCAACCTAATTTACAGAACAGAGCTTTAAGAATATTTTGATTCCCAACTCTGGTATGTCTACATTAGACACCACCAATGAATGCCTTAGGAACCCATGGATCAAAATCCAGTAGAATTGTCTTCACAGTAACTTTGTCTTTTCTGTTGAACTCACCATAGTCTACAAAACCTTTAAGAGATATTAGGGTGTCTCTATTTAAAGAAACTATGTTAATGGTCATGGTCTGTGGAATGCAATGACTTTTTTTCTGGCCCCTCATTAATATCTTTGAAGTATAGAACTATTATGAGTACCCTCATCTCCATTCCTTCAGTCATTAAGGAGCTGGTAATTAGCACTAATTACCCTCTACTTCCCATCCTCCTCTGCAGGAGAAAAGAACTATTTAATTTTGCCAGTTAATATAATCTCAGATGTTTAATAACTTCACACACAGTTATCTTATGTTATTGCCTATATGCTATTTCTCCGTAAGTTTTTGTTATTTGTCTTCCCACCTAAATTGCAAAAATGTATCAGTGTATTTAGTACTAGAACCAGGCCAAAGTGTTCCTTTTTTTTTGTACATTGTTTATTGTAAAAATGCTGAATAGAGGGGTTACAGTTACATGAGAAAGGTAATGAGTACATTTCCTGTTGAGCATTGCTGCTTCCTCCTTTGTTTTCCCCCTTTATCCCTTCCCTCCCACCTCCACAACTACCCTCCCCCTTGAAGTTGTAAAGATCACTTTCACGTATTTAAGCATTTTGTTTTTCCCCTTCTGCTCCCCGAGCTAAAGAAGTATATATACAAGATGCAGGGCACCGACATCAAATAGAGTGAAAACAGGGGTTATACCAAGGAGAAGAACATACGAAGAAACCAAAACATCACATGGTATATTATATATATGTTAGAAACAGTAGCAAGAAAGAAAAAAGATACTTGTGCCCCTATTTTGGGGTTCATTTTGCTTAACATCATCTTATATGGTCATATGTACATAGCTTTTGACCTTTTCTGCTTGTCCTACACATGTACTAGTTATTGCAAATAAGGGAACCTATGAGGCCCATGTTTCTTTGGGCCGAGCTTACTTCATTTAATATAATTTTTCCAAGTCTTCCCATGTCCTAACAAATGGGGTGATACCATTCTTTCTGATGGAGGCATAGAATTCCATCATGTGTATGTGTGTGTGTGTGTGTGTGTGTGTGTGTGTGTGTGTGTGTGTGTGTGTGTGTGTATCACATTTTCTTGATCCATTCATCTACTGAGGGGCATCTGGGTTGGTTCCATATCTTAGCTATTGTAAATAATGCTGCGATAAACATACTTGTGCCAATAGCCTTAGTATGGCCTTGTTTGTGATCATTTGGGTAACCGCCCCAAAGTGGGATTGATGGGTCCGAAGGGAGCTCTATGTGGAGTCTTTTGAGGAACTTCCATACTGCTTTCTAAAGTGGTTGAACAAATTTACACTCCCACCAACAATGTAGTAAGGTTCCCTTCTGGCCACATCCCCTCCAGCATCTGTTGTTATTAGCATTCTTGATTATAGCAATTCTAACTAGGGTGAGGTGGAAATCTCAATGTTGTTTTGATTTACATTTCTTTTTTTTTCTTTTTATTTAATAGAGTTTTTATTGTAAAAACACTGTACAGAGGAGTTACAGTGATATGAGCAAGCTAATGAGTACATTTCCTATCAAGCCTGTGACCCCCTCCTTTGTTTAACCACTACCTTCCCTTCCCTCCCACCTCAGGAACTATACTCTTCCCCTCCCTCCCTTCCCCCCTTCCCGCCTAAATTGTAAAGTTCATTATTTAACATAGTGTCTTGTACAACTCATTGTTATAATGGGTTAACCTGTATCCCTATTTAAGCATTTTGTTTTTTTCCCTGTATATAAAAGATACAGGGCACTGATATCAAATACAGTGAAAACAGATTTCTTTTTTGGCTAGAGAGGTTAAGCATTTCTTCATGTGTATATTGGCCATTCTTATTTCCTCTTCAGAGAAGTTTCTCTTTTAAGTTTTTAGCCCACTTATTTATCTGGCAGTTGTTTCTTTGAGGATTTGTTGTAGGGGGATTTAATTTTCTGAGTTCCAAGTATATTTTAGATATGAGATCCTTGTCTGTTGTATGGCTAGTGAAGATCTTCTCCCAATCCGTGGACTTCTATGGATCTTGCTAGTTTATGTACTATGCCATGCAGAAGCTCTGCAGATTCATGCAATCCCATTTGTCCAACCTTTCTTTGATTTGTTGTGTTTCTGACTCTCTAGTAAGAAAATTTCAGCCTGTGCCAAGGAAACCGAGGGTTTCCCTATTCCATCCTGTAATGTTTTCAGGGTGTCTGCTTTGACTCTGAGGTATTTGATCCATTTGGAGTTGATTCTGGTGCAGCGTGATATATAAGGATCTCACTTTAGTTTTATACAAGTGAATAACTAATTTTGCCAGCACTATTTACTGAAGAGGGTGTCTTTCTTCCATTCTATTTTTTTAGCTCCCTTATTGACGATTAGGTGGCTATAGGTGTGTGGGTTTATTTCTGGGTTTCCAGTTCTATTTTATTGGTCCTCAGGTCTGTTCTTGTGCCAGTACCAAGTTGTTTCGATGACTATGGCTTTGTAGTAGAGTTTGAAATTTGGTATTGATATTTTTCCAGCACTGTTCTCTCTGTTAAGGATCATTTTTGTTATTTGGGGTCTTTTATTGTTCCATATAAATTTTTGGATTGCTTCTTCTATTTCATTGAAGAATGAGGTTGGAATATTGATAGGTATCATATTGAATTTGTAGATAGCCTTGGGAAGTATTGTCATTTTCACGATCTTGATCCTTCCAATCCAGGAGCATGGGAGGTTTTACCACTTCCTAGGTTCTGCTTTGATTTCCTTTTTTAGGTTTTTAAAGTTTTCATCATAGAGTTCCTTCACTTCTTTGGCTAATTCCTAGGTATTTTATTTTTTTGTGGGGCTATTACAAAAGGAGTTGCTTTCCTGATTTTGGCCACGCTCTTCTCATTGTTGGCATACAGAAAAGCCATGGATTTTTGAGGGTTAATTTTATACTCTGCTATTTTAACATGGCTCTTCTTTATGACCTCAGGCTTTCTGTCTCTAAACATATCAAGTCGCTGAATTTTGATGCTGAGATCATTGGGTATGAAGAAAATTGTGGTCTAGTCAGACACATTAATTTGCATTATTTACATTCTTTTTCTGCTGGTCAACTAAAAATATATTAAATAAATTCCATTCTCATCATCTTCCTCAATTGAGCATTAGGTGGCTAATGATGAAATTTTATTTGATGTAATAAGAATATGTGATGTTGGTATTAAAATGAGTTGTTAACTATGAGATCAAAGGGCTTTTTATAATAGAAATGAAGTGACAAACATTTTAAACATATGTGAAAGCCATATTAAATGTTAGTCATTAAGATATAGGGGAAGTTTGACGTGAATATTCAAAAATATATTTTACTTATGTGATTTTGACTACCTCAGCATTTTTAAGTCACTTAGGAATTAAGGACAATTTTAAAATTAGGATATTTCATCTGTATTATTGGATGGTAATTGTTTTGTGTGGTCTTATGAAAAATAGAAGCAAGATATGAAAATATTACCACAATAATAATAATATCAAGGTACGAAGAGTTTACTCACCAAATAATTACTTAGGAAACATTCATTCTGATATGTTAAGAATGAATTTACCATAGCTAAGATATAGAACCAACTGAGATACCCCTCTGTAGATAAATGGATTGAGAAAATGTGGTATATACATACAATGGAATTCTATGCTTCTGTCAGAAAGAATGGCATAGCTCCATTTGTAAGGAAATAGAAAGACCTGGCTGAAATAATATTACATGAAGTAAGACAGACCCAAAGAAACATAGGCTCCATAGTTTCCCTCATTTGTAATAATTAGTATATGTCTAGGATAGCCCCAGCAGAGGATCACAATAGCTCAATAAGACCATATAAAATGATGCTAATTGAAATGAACTCCAAGATATGGAAACAAGAGGTTTTTTAATGTTTTCTTTAAATGTACTGTGCAAAGTTAATGATTTTTTTCTTTCACTTTTTTCCTTTGGTTTACCCCTTGTCACTGTTCTTGAATTTGGTAGCCTGTGTCTTGTATCTATGTTTATCTGATTTGGGGACGGGAAGGGGAATAACAAAATGGTGAAACAAAGGAGAACCAATGCAACAGCGATACTCACAAGAGACTAAGTTGGAAATGAACTTTACAACTTGTTGGGGAGGGGAGTCAGAGTGTGGGAGGGGAGAGGGAAGTGGGAAACTTAAGAGACAGCATAACACTGTTCCACAAGAAATGTACTTATTACCTTACTTATGTAACTGTCATCCCTCTGTACATCAGCTTAACAATACAATAATTTTTTCTTAATATATATTTTTATTGTAAAGATATTGTACAGAGGGGTGACAGTTACATGAGCAAGGTAATGAGTCCATTTCCTATCAAGCATTGTTACCTCCTCCTTTGTTTTTCCCTACCATCCCTTCCCTCCTCACCTCCTCAACTCCTCCCTGCCCTCCCCCCTCAAAGTTGTAAAGTTCATTTTCAACATACTGTCTTGTTCATCTCATTATTACAAAAGAATGAATCCCATATCAAACACACTGAATCAAAATGCCACAAGGTGGCAGTGGCCTGCTCAAAGTGGTGGTCTTTATAGCTACACCAAAGGACCCAGAGGATCTGCCTTGTGTTGAAACCCCATTTCTATCGTATTTTTACTTTAAATTTTAAATTAAGTGGTTGTACAAGAAGTTTTGGTTCAATATGACTTACGAGTTTTTAAAAATAAACTTCTTATGAAGTCATGTGGAAATATCAGAATATATTTGATGCTGAACACTCACATGACTATTCCCATGGTCTTTCATTACTTTTTTCAATACTACAAGGAGGAAACAAGAAACCAAGAAGGATAGAAAACTTGACTCACTCTTGTTTCAAGGTTCTCTTAAAAGACTGAATTCAGTAGTATATTATCTTTATCTCTAAACACAATATAGCTAGCAAAGAGATATTCACTCACTATGCACCCATTAAAACAACTTTTAAAATAGTGTCTTAATCTCCAGATACGTATCACTGGCTGTGACAGTGGATTTGAACTGTGTTCCACATAGATGGTTTATGTTTCAGGATATATTGTATTGTGTGTAATACAATGATGTTATATCATCTCTTTTTTTTGGGGGGGGGGTCTGGTCAGGGGGCCTGAACTCTAGTCCTGGGCACTGTCCCTCAGCTCTTCAGCTCAAGGCTAGTGCTCTTCCACTTGAGCCACAACACCACTTCCAGCTTTTTTCTTTTTGCTTATGTGGTGCTGAGGAATCGAACCCAGGGCCTTAGGCATGCAAGGCAAGTGCTCTACCGCTGAGCCACCTTCCCAGCCCCTATATCATCTCTCTTTATAGTCATCATAAAGTCCATTAGTGTTAAGGTGAGATTGAAAGAATTTGTGACCATAATGTTAATTTCATTAATTTCATAATGTTCATTTTCTACTATGAAATATAACTCTTTAAAAATTATTGACTAATTTTCACAGAAACATGTTTGTACATAAATAAGAATACTACCAATAATCAAAAGCATTCAGAGAATAAGATGACATAAACTTATGGAAACAATTTTCAAATACTTCATATAAAATACAGAATCATTACATTGCCATTTTTATATTTCTTGGATTAAATACTAAATATTTCATGTTTTATATCTATGGGAAATTATATAAAAATATCCTCTGCCTCCCATCAGCACACACCAGATCCCACACCTGTATAAAACAAAATAGTTCAGTGCAGTGAATTTATACACACAAGAATCTTTGGGGTTACATTTCTATCTCTACCCTTGCTTGTTGGTATATTAAGATCAGTAGTATAATGCATGAGTCCATTTATGGATGGCTAATCAGTGACTGACTCCAAAGGAAAATTAAAAGAATAATAATGTAGAGATGGGAGCAAATATGGAGTTGTCAAATCTGGCCTGGTGATAAAGGATATATTGCTCTACTGTTAAGGAAATTCAACAAAATTATTGAGATAACAATGTGACTTTATCCCAAATGACCACTTAAAAACTTTGAAATGAATTCAATACATCCCGAATTTGTATTTTGGAAGCTTTATCTGCTCTGAAATTGGATTAACTTAAATTACCTTGCTATTGCATGAAGGACATAACTTGATCACTGTTGACAAGCTGATAGGTTCAGATTACTCTCTGTAATCCCGTCCAAGTTCTCCTCATTGGATTTAATTAGTTCATGTTTTATGTCAACTTTATGTAGACTGATTGACAACCTCTACCAATTCTTCTGCCTTCTGCACTCTGTTCCCTAGCTACAGGTAGTCAACTGAGCATTGGCTTTGCAATAAAGTATGTCTGAGTTCAAATTCTGGCCTAATCACTTTCTAGCCATACGATTTTTGGCAATTCAACATCGAAAAACTGTCAGTAATAAAAAAGAAGTTTGTGTTTAGGTGTTGGATAATGATGAAAACTAAACAGCACAAATATATAGAGTTCCTGGAAGACCAAGATCTCGCAGTCCTGTAAAGCTTCTATTTCTGTGACCACTATTTGCAGGTTCTGCACTTTCTTTGGTAAGAAAATGCAGGAGAAACCAGCCACCAGAGGATCACACTTGTAATCCTAAATGCTCAGGAGGCTGAGATTTGAGGATCTTGGTTCCAAGCCAGCCTAGTCATAAAGTCCAATTAACCATCCAAAAGCCAAAACTGGAGCTCTGACTCAAGTGGTAGAGCTCTAGCCTTGAGCAAACAAAGTTTGAGGATGGTGCCCAAGTACTCTAGTTCAAGCTCCAGGACAAGTGCACAAAAATTAAAAATAAGAAAAAGAGAAGAAAGGGGGAAGGGAAGAGAAGATGACAAGAGAAGAAAGAAGATGGGAAGAGAGAAGAGAAAAGAAAAGGCAGAAAATAATCATTAGGTCAGTAACCTTTGACAAAGGACTTATTAGTAATGACACTTCAAAGAGTATCTCCAGTAAAACGGTTCTTTCTTTCAATTATTGCCTCACACATTTGATGTGACATGAAAATGGAATACTTTTTGTAGGACTTAATGGCAAGTGAGAGCTGCATTCAGATTTATCTAAGAAGATTTGAATGTTCCCAGTTAAAGATCATTTCTTCCTAATGGGTAGGTTTAGACTACTGAACACTCTCAACTGAGTTCATATCACAATAGTCAGGAATAATTTAACATTAGATTCTTTAAAATTTGTTTTTGTATATAACTATAAAAGTTCAACTAGTAGTTGAAAGCAATTTTAGTCTTCTCTTCTGGATTTCTTTATCTATTTTTTAGTGTTTGCATGTTTTGTAAACTTTCTTTTCATTTTTAGCATTCTTCTCTGGGTGATCATTTGTTGGATTACTGTATCTATTCTTGCTAGAGTGTTGGATGAGGAATATTCTGGTTTGCAGGTAGATTATTACCAGAATGGGTTGATCATCTGATGTATGCCAGAAATATTGAAAATTCTGGAATGCAACAAAGACATTTTCTAGAAAGGAGAAAGTATATGAAGTTATAAAAGTTATTTAGCAATAATTCCACATAACAAATACCTCAAGAAGTTATTAATCCAATGTGATAACTGCTTTAACATGAAAGCATAAAAGAAGTATTGAGACAGGCAGAAAAGCAAGGTATTTAGCGTCTTAATGAAAGTAAGAAATTTCTAGACCACTTAGAGGTGAAGTCTGCTGAGGGAAACATATTGGGAAGAAAAGAAAATATTTCTATTAGAAATATTCAGGTTGGAAGTGGCACTGAAGCTCAAGTGGTAGAGTGCTTGCCTTGAGCTGAAGAGCTGAGGGACAGCGCCCAGGCCCCCAGAGTTCAAGCCCCACAACTGGAAAAAAAAAAAGAAATATTCAGTTAGCAATTTCCAATACAAGGTAGCAATTTCCAATAGAAAGAAAGACTTATTGTCATAGAGTGATACACTATGCTTGGAAAGTTTTAGCTGAGAGAGAGAAAACATTTGGATTTTAGCAGAATAAGCTGAGATTTTAAGTAAAACCAGATCAAAAAAGGCTTTCAAACTCATATTATTTTTTTATAAGCACAAAGAACTATTAGATTCTTTAATGCAAAGAGTTTCCATGATTATATTTTGGAATGAACTTCTAGATGTAAAAGGAGAGGCTAGCAACAAGCAACAATTGGAAGACTGCTGCCAAAATTCACGTGAGAATGAATAGAAGATGAACTTAGCAAAGGGCAATAGTACTGGACAGTGCTGTGACAGGCCTGATACATTCTTAAGAACAGAGAACTTTTACCTCCTTCGCCCCCTCCACAGGTCAGCACAGACAATTCTGACTACATCATGCTCTTTCAATCTAGAGTCTTCCCTGGTGAATTAAGCCAGATAATATTAATTAACATTGGTTCTGATTTGGATATACCAGAACATTTTTGTATACATGTATACAAATGTCTTTTATTTTTCTGAAATCATCTTTCCTCACAGTATGTTAGCCTCACTTCCCTTTGTAATTATTTTCATCAATATGCCCTAGAACATCTGGTTCTGATAGCTCAGGGAGTTTCTACTGTAAGGACTACTTCTGTTCCATATAATAACTCTGAAAGAGACCTATAAAGAAAACACAAAATATATTGTACTTAAAATGGGATGGGAAGGGATGGGAAGAGGAAACAAAGGAGGAGGCTACAATGCTTGATAAGAAATGTACTCATTATCTTGCCCATGTAATTGTAACCCCTCTGTACAGTATTTTCACAATTAAAAAAAAGTGAAATCAGTATCTTGTGAACCAGAAACTTCAAGTTGTGAGTATATGAAACTATAATCTGCTAAGAGTCTAGCTCCTACATAACAGTTTAAAATTTTCTCTAGGAAATACCAGCAGTAATTTTAATGACTTACTACTTAACCTTTGGTATGGAAATCACTCTTGTCAAATCTGATTCATCTCAGGAGAGGAGCTGAGAATGATGGTTCTGATGGTGAACATGGGACTCCAACTTTTCAGGACACTGGAGGCCAAAGTGATTAAGACTAATATGTTACATTTTTAACATTGGGAACTTAGTTAAGTTGTCCATTGTTTTGGTTACTAAATCTATTATCATTGATGCCACTATGGAGAAGGACATATTTTTTAGTTTGATTCTAAACTTATTGGGAACAAAGTTCAAAAGAATAATGAGGGCTTTTAATAAGAAAAGAGTAAAAAAGGGAAATTTCTTTCATTCGATGACATTGCAAGTTGTAATTCTAAAGTATACAACAGACTAATGTTGCTGGGAAGGTGGCTCAGTGGTAGAGCGCTTACCTTGCATGCATGAGGCCCTGGGTTCGATTCCTCAGCACCACATAAGCAAAAAGAAAAAAAGCCAGAAGTGGTGCTGTGGCACAAGTGGTAGAGTGCTAGCCTTGAGCTGAAGAGCTGAGGAACAGCGCCCAGGCCCAGAGTTCAGGCCTCACAACCAGATCCCCACCCCCAAAAAAAATAGGATCGTCAAGAGGACAAGAGTAACAGTGTTACATTACCTGCACCATCCCTCTCCGAAGACCAGGCAACACAATGAATATAGAGCTATTGCCCCCGTGAGAAAGAAAGGTGGAAATATTCCTAGGAATTTTTCTTGGATCCTCAAACTGGGCTGACAGTGAAACCCACACCAGGAAGACACCGTGGTATTATACTTCAGACTAGTACCTGAGATTCTAGACTTTTCCCTGCCAATGGGACCCACAGAGCCCCAGTTTGGCTGAGTCTGTCTCTGGTGTATATCTGGTGCATACTGCTTCTGGGCTAATGCTGATGGCCTTGAATTCCAGGCAGCCCTCAGAAGTAGGCAGCTCCCAGTGGTCCCAGACTTCTGGAATGTTCCAGCCTAGCACCAACTGCCTCAGATTTCCTTTGCTGTTCCTTTGCTGTGGTTGTTTTGGCTTTCCCAAAGCAAGTTTGTACAAACTCCAGTAACTTGAGAATCAAGAACAATCAGGAAGATGTGGTATCACCAAATGGGCCAATTAGGTTGCCAGTTACTACCCCTAAAAGAAAAATGTATGAATGCTTAACCAACTGCTCCAAAATAGCCCTTTTAAGAAAACTCAGTGAACTTCAAGAAAATATACTAAAATAATTCAAAAAAACAACACTGTTCAAAAAGAAATGTACTGATTACATAACAATAAGCAATGGAAAACTGAAATAGATAACATCAATAGTATCACTGAGGAGAAGAAAAATCTGTTTGAATGACACATTTTTGAAAAATAGCAAGTGAGGTGAAGTGAAAAAAATGATGAAAAAATGAAAAGGCTTATTGCACTCTAAGAAAAGATCAAATGTTTGAGGCATAGGGATTTTAGAAAGGGAAACAAAAAAATAAAGGGGTAGAATGCTTACTAAGAAATATTGACAGAAGACTTTTACAAATCCAAGGAAAGATGTACATTTCCAGATACAGGAAGGAATCATTCACTTGTAGAACTTTTGAATTCAGTGAATTTTTCATGGCTTAAAATCTATCATAGTTCAGAGGGAAAATGTTTGTTTAGTATGTACTAGGCCCAAAGTTTGTTTTCTAGAGCTATGAAAAATTTGGTGTTTTCACGCACTAATAGTAAACTATCTAGAAAATAATAAAGAAAATGTTCCCATTTCAATAGTTACAAAGTATTTAGAAACATATTTACTCATCTAGATAAAATTATTATATTGAAAGCTGCAAAATACTCATGAAAGAAGTTGAGTACACAAAGTAATGGAAAGGTACTCTGTACTTATGAGTGGAAAGAATTGAGTGCTAAAAATATCCATACTATCCCAAGTAATCTACAGGTTTAATTCTTTTCAAACCATCAGTGGAATTTCTTACAGAAATGGGAAAGCAAAATCTTAAAATTCATATAAAGCCACTGAAGATACTCAATAGCCAAAGCATTTTTTTCTGTGTTAAACAGATAAAACTAGAAGCATCACATTATTAAAGTATACTACAAATTTATAGCAATCAAAACATCATAGTACCAGCATTAAAAGCAGATATGAATCAGGGAACATAGAAGTGGCCAGAAATAAGTAAATGCATTTATAGCCAATAAATTTTCCACAAATGTGCCATGCTTTGGTTCTGAAATGATTCCACAAAGGCCACTTGCTACAGGCTTGTTCACCATTCTACACTATTGGGAGGTGGAAACTTTAAGAGGTGGAGGATAATGAAAGGGAGTTAGATCATTGTATATGTGCCAATAAAAGTGACATTAGTAACCTGGCTCCTCTCCCCCGCCCCCCCCCCCCCACTCTGCCTCTTTACTTCACAGCCATCATGAAGTAAACAAGCCTGCTCAACCATGTGATTCCCCTATGGTACACAATTTATCCTAAGTCCAAGAGCACTACTACCAACTGCATATAGATTTAAACATCTGAAATCATAAGCCCTAATAAACCTTTTTTCTTTGGAGGTTATCTCAGTCCTTTGTTATGGTGATGAAAATATAACTAACCCAAAAGCCATTAAGAATGAACAACTGGGAAAAGAATAGCTTCAATGAATTGTGTCGGGAAAATTGGATCTTTACGTACAAAGAAATCAAATTGGACACTTATTTCACACCATAGTAAAATTATAGTTCTAATGCATTGTATTGATGATCAGTGCTTCTGTAATAGTAGGTGGTTTGTGCGTTCAGACTTTTAAGCATTAAACATAAGTAACTTCTAAAACATAGATTAAAGCACCAAAGAAATGAAAATACTAGAAGACAATACAGGAGAAAAATCCTTATGACAACGCTCAGGATACAAACACTTAAGTGGATTCCATATTTAAGCAAGTGAATGGTTAATTATCCAGAGACTCTTAAGATAAGTTTACTAAGAGATATATTTTCCATAGTCATCTTAAAATTACAAATTACAAAGCAGCTTCTTGGTGTATAATATTTGAACATATTGTTTTAATTTATTTCTATTGTTACATAATAATTTTATGTATTTATCAGATCTTGTGTGAAATTTTGATACATGTATACAATGCATAATGATAAAATCAGGATAATTATTTTCAACCTCTTAAATTTTTATCACGTATTTGAATTTAGAAGCATAAAACTAATTATCTTCTCATTCTTTATAAAATATATAATACATTGTTATAAACTGTTGTTACCTGTAACTGTTTTTCTTCTGCATCTTCTCACTCCCCTCACCCCTTATTTTCCAGTAATTATTATTATACTGTCTTGTGAGAACGCATTTTTGTAGCTTTTTTAGATGAATGAGTATCTATGTCTAACTAATTTCAATTTCCAACTGCGATCCTTGGATCTCAACTTCTTGAATAGCTAGGATTACAGATGTGAGCTACTGGCACCAAGTGTGAGTTTATCATTTTAATGAAATCAACTTCCATGAATATTTTTTCAAATACTTTTAGTTTTAATCCATATCACTGTGTTTTATTATTGTTCTTGCTTTAATAGTGTTAGAAACAATTGTTAGAATTAGAATTATTGGGACACATTGAATCAGACTAATTGCTTTATAGTCCCTGCCCGCCCCCCCACCCCCAAGGCTGGCACTCTACCACTTGAACCAAACCTTGACTTCCTCTTTCTACAGTTTCATGATGCTCAATTTATTGATTTGTGCTACTGATCTAAATATTTGTAACACTTTGTACTTAGTAAATTTGAATACTAACCCCCTAAGGTGAGAGTTTTAGTAACTGAGTTACTTGCCAGAGTGAATGATATTCAAGGAGAAACCCTCATTAGTAAGATTAGAGTCCTTTTAAATGAGGGCCCAGAGAACTGTTTTCTATCTTCCAACCTAGAAAGAGACATTAATAAGAAAATTATATTAAGTGAAATAAGCCAGGCCCAAAGAAACATAGGTCCCATGGTTTCCCTTATTTGCAATAACTAGTATATGTCTGAGACAAGCAGAAAAGGTCAGATAAGTTGATGTTAGGGAAATGAACCCCAAGATAAGGATTCAAATGTTTTTTTTTCTTTCTTGCGATTGTTTCTAACATATTTATAAGATGATTTCTTTGTTGCTTTATATGTCCCTCCCCAACAGTATAACCCCTGCTTTCATTGCATTTGATGTTGGTATAATTTGTGGAGGGGAAGGGCAAAAACCAACTGTTTAAATAGGGATACAGGTGGACCCATTGCAACGATGAGATGTACAAGTTGTTATGTTGAAAAATGAACTTTACAACTTTGGCCGGGTGAGGGTGGGGGGTGGTGGGAGTTGGGGATGGAAAGGGATGGGAAGGGGAAACAAAAGCGGAGGCAACAATGTTGGATAAGAAATGTGCTCATTACCTTGCCCATGTAATTGTAACCTCTCTGTACGGTATTTTCACAATAAAAATTTTTAAAAAAGAAAATTATCTGACTGATCCAAGATTTTCCACTCTCTAGAAATATAGGAAATAAATTTTCATTGTTTGTAAGTCACTCAATTTTTAATAATTTTGTTATAACTGACTAAAGGTACTAAGATAATTAGTCTCACTATGAAAAACAATTCACAACAAAAATCATTTTCTCATACAAAATAGTTTTATTTTAAGGCCAATTTGGTTCTCTCTTTGCAAGGTCCAAATGTACCTTATTATGATTAAAATTTATTCATTTCCTTTTTCCTATTAATTAATTTATTCATACCTTCAATATATCTATATTTGCTCAGCATCTATTAGGTGCAAAGTAAAAGCTGATTGCTCATGATAAAACCCCAGATGCTGTCAGTAAGTCACTTGTCATCATTGAAATTACTGTGGCTGACAATAAGCAAAAATGAGTAAAAATAGTGATTATTACAATAGAATAAAGGAATGAAAGAACAAGAATAATGGTATGTGGGAGGCAGGGTAATTTTGAGATAGAAAAAATGGAGAGTTAAAAAATAAACCTCTATGTGGAAGGGTAGAATTTCACTGAATAAATATGTGTAAAAAATACACTATGTGTAAAGCAAAGGGGAATCCTGGGACTATTTTAGACTTCTGCTAGTTTCCATTATCCTATCTTGGGCTGTCCCCTGACATCACATTTTTTGAGAATAAGCTTAAATTGATGTCCTTAAAAGAAAATAAAGCTCTATGAATGGTGAAGTTTTAATAACCAGAATTTATAATGTGCTGAAAGATCACATAATGATGAATGGATGATCTATGGGTGAATTAACAATATTTTATGAATGTCTTAATATCATACTTAAGACAAATGATACTAGAACGAAATATGCTAATTATAGTTACCTTTCTTCCCCTGAAAATGCTTTTATTTGAAAACATTAAACTCATTTAAACATTATAGTCTTTTCTTAAAACTGGAAAACAAGTAAATTATAAGTCTATTATGAATGTACCGCGCTCAGTTCTCTCAAATGTGAAGCAGAGATCTGAGGACTGCCGTTCAACCAGACCCAGGCAGGAAAGTTGGTGAGATTACCCACAAAAGAGCCAGAAGTGGAGTTGTGCCTCAAGTAGTAGCTAGCCTTGAGCAACAAAGATCAGGAACAGCACCCAGGCACTGAGTTCAAGCCTCAGTTCTGCCCCTACCATGCACACACAAATTACCATGGCAAACTGAATGGACCTCATGACTTGGTTAATCTTCCATTCTTAAGGGGCATTTTTCTAGAGGAAAGCCTCTAACTTTAGAGTTTTATAAATGGCAAGATACTATCAGGAATGCTGATAATTTCCTTCCTGAATTTTCTTTGCTTCTAATTAAGACCTCAAGTAAACTACTCATTACAAAATAAAATTAAATCCTGCTCCTTTGCCTGCTTCTGAATTTCATGGGATTATAATTTATTTTTAACTGTACAGAATACTTTCCTCAAAGACTGAATTTGTATATTATCAATTATATTATTGTATAAGAAGGAATGGTTCCTGAAAGTAATTAGCCTTAATTACAGGCTTTTTTCCACATGATTAATATTTTCCCTCACTAAATATTTTTAATAATGTAGAGAACAAAAAGAAAAAAAATATGGAACTATTAAAGTCAAAATGGAATGTAAACTCTTGGTTACAAGAAGAAAACACTTGAGATGATATTGCACAGTATTTAAACACGAGTGCTCTAGAGCCAGAGCAGATTTAACTTAAACCAGTTCTGCTCCCAACTTCTTGGGCAAATTATTTGATTTCTTTCTCTTCAGTTGTTCAAGGGCAAAATGGAGAAAATAGGATTTACCACAGAATGCTATTTTGTTCTATATTGTTATGCTGTGTGCTTCATTATATGCCTTCATTTTATGATGTTATTTTCATCATATGTTATAGTAAGATGCACTTAAGAGAGTGCCTTTTGTTTCATAACATTTTTGTTATTTCTAGCATTTTCTATTTAGATACTTAAAACATTGTGTCATAGCTGCCCTTATCATAAGCTGGATTGGTTTGGAGCATACAAGTTGGAGAGATGTTGTACAAAACAGATCAGTGGGACGCTATAATTGGAACTTTAGAATGCGTTCAAAAGTACAATCACACTGCACCCCATAACTCAATATTTTTATAGTTACAAAAACATTTTAGAGGCTTTTAGTTCCTTGAAAACATTATTATAAACATCGATTATCATTTAATTATAGTTATGTTACAATTTTGGTTGACAGTTCTATTGAATGAATGCCAGCTGAACTAGAATTTGCTGAAATTTAAAACATGGGGAATATCTTTTGTATAACCTGAAATGAACAACCTGGGGATAGTGAAACACAATGAACATTATGTATTCCACAGAGGTCTTTGTAAATCATTTCTTGTGCTGTCTCCTGAAGGATTCCAATTACAACATGATCAATATCCTAAAAATTGTACTTTTCTTAAAACACCTGTCCTTCAAAAAGTAATGTAACTCATTTCACTTTATAAACTTGAAGTTATAAGGTAAAAATCAAGCTTTGTGTATATTTATATACACAAAGTTTCATTTTGACAGTTCAAATCTCTTTCTCCCAACTTGGCTTTAGTATAATACCATTAAGGCTGAAAGCAGCTAAAATTGTGATTATCATATCCAGTGGTTCTAATAATATTGTTTTCCATTAAAGAAGAAACTGTCATAGAATAACCAATTTGGAATTATATCATCTGATCTAGCTAGTTAAAAGATCTAGCATCTTTCCTTTCTCTTTTCCAGCTACAAATGACCTTCCTAACACACAGAGTCAATTTCTGTTTCCTGTTTTAATTCTTTTACTCCTAGCAAAAATAATGAAGAAAGCAAGCTTAAATTTAAAAACTTTGTTTAGCATAATATTTTATTAAAGTTTGAGATAAATCCTCCAAAGTAAATTGATTGCAAATGTAATGTATGTTACAACTGCTATGTCTTCCTTATTCTCTGTAAGTATAAGACTGAAGTGAAAGATTAACAGGCTGGTTAATGTATATGCTCATTTACATTTTTCACAATTAGTCTCAGATTCCTTGCAAGTAATGAGGAGTAGTATGCTAGAAATCAGATTTTTATGACCCATGTTATCATTGATGGTGGCAGCAAGAATATTACCATCTAGCATTTAAAGGCTAGATGGTAATATTCTAAAAACCATGAGCCCTTTCTTACTCAACTTTATTTGATCTTAGATCTCCTGTGAAAATGGCCCACTGATAATTGGGTAGTTTCATATTCTGATAAGAATTAAAATCATGTATTTCTTGGAAGAAACCTCAGTATAAATTCACTGATAACCAAAAGAAATGTACCATGAAAGTCAAAACTTATAAGCATTTCTGCTTTGTTAATAGAGAGCCCATACTGATATCATAAAGAAACACTAGAATACAGAGGTCAAGCAATCATGGTAGAAATATATTTTAGGAGGCTTGCAAAAACAAAGTGTAGGCCAGGCATGGTGATATACATCTGTAATCCCAGCCACTAATGAGGTGAAGGCAAGAGGATTGTAAGGTTGAGGCAAACTTGAACAATTTATTGGGAGCCCATCTTAAAACAAAAGTTAAAAGGGGCAGGGGGCATACCTCAGTTGTGGAATAATTGCCTAGCATATGGGAGAATTGCCTAGCACATGGGAGACCCTGGATTCAGTCCCCAGCACTGCTAAATAAATAAATACACAAACAAACGCTCATCTTTCACATGCAAATGGACCCCCTTATTCATATGTACAGACAGAAATGAGTGAGAAAAAAAACCAAGATCAGACAAAAAAAGTGGTTTTTTTCTTTCTTGCTATTGTTTCTAACGTATTTATAAGTTGCTATGTGATTTTATTTTGTTGCTTTGTATGTCCCTCCTCCACAGTATAACCTTTGTTTTCACTGTATTTGATGTTGCTATAATTTGGGGAGGGGAAGGGAAAAAACAAAATGTTTAAATAGGGATACAGGTGGACCTATTGCAACAATGAGATGCAGAAGACACTAGGTTGAAAAACAAACTTTACAATTTTGGAGGGAGGGTAGGGGGGAGAAGTGTAGTTGTGGAGGTGGGGGGGGAAGGGATGGTAGGAGACAAACAAAGGAGGAGGCAACAATCCTTGATAAGAAATGTACTCATTACCTTGCTCATGTAACTGTAACCCCTCTGTGCAGTATTTTCACCGTAAAAAAACTTGTTTGTTTGTTTTTTTTAAAGGAACATCTATCTGGCTGGACAGATCACTAGCTTAAACCATCATGTCCTTCACCTTCACATGTCTTTCATTTTAATGTGACTCAAGTCATCCCCTGAGTCTTCCCTTCTGACACTGTCTGTTATGAATCAATAGAACATTTCATGAATAATTATTTTGAACTTGAATTGAATAGTTTAAGATATACCTCTCACGGTAAAGTAAAAATAATAAAATATTTTCCAGAGTATAATTTTTAAAACACAAAATATTGTCATATGTCAGCATTGAGCTTCATATTTACATAAGAATGGTCAAAAGGTTAGTCCGGGATCTATAGAAATATTAGTATTTGATAACCACTTAGGTCAACCTCCTTCAAATTGCAATTGAGAGAGCTAAGGTAGGTTAAGAGACATGCCTAAAGTTGACTTACCTGGTAGAAATTTTTTTTTCTTAATTAACATACCCTAGCACACGTGTTATATTATGTAGACTCAGATAAGCTAAAAGTTAGCAAACAATTACCTATAGCCTGCTGTTTACTTATGTAAAAATTGCTTATCAGAAGAGCTAGGACAAGACACAAGTGATAGAGGACTTGTAAGCAAAGATCTTGAGTCCAAAGTCTAGTGCCACCAAAAAGAAAAAAAAGGAAAATATTTATCAGAACAGGCTGTGTTCATTTTTTTATATTGTCTACACACTACACTTACACAAATGTTAACATTAACTAATTCGAACACAAACTGTTACAAACCTAAAATGTTAACTAGTTCATTAAAGAAAAATTTGCCCATTTCTGACATAAGAAAAAAATGTAAAAAGTTAAGTGTACATATCCAATAATACTCAGATATTTCAGTCTGAGTCTCTAAGCAAAAAAGCAAAGACTATGTCTACTCATGGATAATACAAGTAGTTCCATAATAACTTATTTTCATTCCACTATTTTTTTTAAATCAGGAATTATAAGCCTGTTATATTTAAAAAAAGAAAAATGTTGGTATGGAAAGTCAGTGAAAGAGATATGGATAATATTTCTTAATTGTATTTCATCAAAACAAAAGGAAAATGAGAAAAATGCCACTGTCAGCAAGGTGTAATAGGTATAATAGAATATACAGTAAAAAAGGAGAAGTGATAGACATGCATTTTTCCCTTGTGAAATGCCTTTACTTTGGAAAGAAATGGTTGTCAATGCCTGTGTATTTCCTTGACAGATTATACCATGCTACACAATGGCAGCATTTGTCTTTGGTCTGTCGACCTAAGACAGTCACTATCGATAGGCCCTTTTTCTGTACAGGTAATAATAAGGTGGTCAGTCATGCAACCAAAAGATCGAGTTTAAAGTTAAAATTAAAGAGGAATTCCCAGCACTATAGCATTTCATTTTATGTAAAGCTTTCTAGCATTCAGGCTCGTTTCCTTGTCACAGAGACCCAAATGAGATATACAGGGTTGACAAGAAAGATAAAAACATGTAAGGTAGTCTTGTTCTATAGAAAAGGGGCTAACAGAACCACTACAACAGGGCTATTTGATGCTGTAAAGAGAATTGGAAAAAGGAGTAATGATCAAGAGCATATGACCTCTATCATGTCCTTTATAAAACATGACCAAGCAGTGGTTCAACTAGAGGTCATGATGATTTATGTCTGTGTTTTCACTGGGGAAGCCTCATTTACAGTCACAACAGGTTTTGCTTTTCTTCTGTCATACAAAGTTGTGTATCCTAAAAGTAAATTAACTTAAAGTATCGTAGTTGCTGTTCTGCAATATGAGCATTCTTTTTATTAACTTTCTACTTGCACAAATCATTTATGTAGAAGGGAAGTTTGGTAGCTGTGGGAAATTTAGAAGTGGGTCCAAGAGTTCCAGGAGATCCAGCTCACCAAACCTCTTCTTATTGACAGGTGAGAAAACTGAGGTAAAAAGGGCATTATTGCCAGACTTAAATAGAAAAGTAGGAACAAGACTGGTAGGCCAGCTTTGCAATGTGCCAGCCTTACTTCTTCTACTTGGAGAACTTTTATTTTATAGATTTTATTGTGTGAAAAGGAGTCAATTTATCAAAGGACTGACAGATTTGTTAAAGTAAATACATCAAGTACTGGTTTGTTGTATATATTTATGTTAATATATTTTAATGTGCTAATCAATAAAACAGAAAAAAGAACAGTTCAACATTTCAAGGTTATTTCAAGGTGAATTTGTGCTACTGTAACTTTTGAATACTGCTTAGCTGTTCTTCTTGGGTCTGATTTTGAACCCTACATTTGAATATAACATTGACGTGAAATGTACAAGCAGGAAAGGTAGCCATATTCCAAAGAAAGGAGCTACAGATTTTCTGAAACAAAAACACAAGCCCATTGATGTATTTTAAACCTTGAGTCTAACACAAGCCAGGTCTCCTTGAACATTCAGGACAAGTTTACAGCTCCCATTTTCATAGGCTAGATAAAATCCAGAGTTTCTGGGCTACCAAGATAATCACATTTCCTGATGGGAAATTGTATTGTTCCTATTAGATCTTACTAACTTGGAAATCAAAGGTTGATCCATTATCAGTGCATGACTGAGAAATGCTTTGAGTGCTTATCTCCCAAGAGTTCACTTGTTGGAAGCTTGGTCCTCAGGGTAGAAATGCTGGAGTGAGGTGGGGCTGTTGAGAGGTGTATTACATGGAGAAGGTTATAGAGGTCCTAGTCTCTGGAAAAGGTTATGGAGTTATTGTAAGATCCCCGTGAGTTCTCATAGTAGTGAATAATTTGTGATGAAGAGTATAGCCTCCTGGATCCCTGAGAGTGCTCACTCTCATTCATATGCTCTCAAATGATACCATACCATCCACTGGGAGGTTCTCAGGAGAGCTGCCTCCACAGAATGGATGAGCTAATAAACCTCTTCAATAGTTCCCAGCCTCAAGGGTCAACAATAGGAAATAAACTACTACAATATGATTCCAGTTACTTGAGGTACTTTAGAGTACTTCTAAGTAAGTGGGATATTAGGGTCTGCAATGGAGGAGAATGAGGAGTTGTCAATTAATGGTTAGAAGATTTCAGTTGAGACATACAAATGAAGACAGGAAGATTGGAGATGGATGATGGCAATAGTTGCACAAAGATCTGAATATCCTTCATGTCCACCTTATATGGTAATCATATATCCTAGTAAAAAATGATGAGCTAAGTGTGAGGCCCTTCTTGGTCAGGATGCTATGGAACTGCCCAGGAGTTATATCAGTTATATCAGTTCTAATTTGCATCATGCTAGGGAAATAAGAAGTCAAGAAATCTATCTAGAACGCTAGAAACAAGTATGTGTATGTGTATGCCAGGGAAGAATATATTGAGACCAGACTGGGCAGACAGCTTTGCTTACTTACCCAACCCAAAGACTGCAAGTTTTCTTTTCCTAAAGTAACTTGTGTTCAGATATGCCTGTCTTCCCACAGAGTAAACCTATCTGTACTCAGAACTTAATAGTCATTAGTCTGAAAACAGAGTGACATTGGGAGGATCCACATTTATATATATATATATATATATATATATATATATATATATATACACACACACACACACACACACACATACGTATTCTATCATTCGGAAAGTGATTGAAGGCATCACAGTAATCCACACTAGGGAACATCATGTAGCTATTAGAAAATAAATTTTAGTTCTATATCTGTCATACTCTAGGGATTGCTGACATATCTTTGTTAAGTGAAGGAAACCAGTTACAGAGCAATGTGCTTATTGTTATCTCTGCATTTATAATAACAAATAAAGCATGTGTCTGTGCATACCTTTGAATAGTATTCTACTATGATGAAAAGCATGAAGAGGATCCATATTAAATCATATTTACATTTGTTGGTTTTTGGTGGTAAGAATGAAATTAGGATAGAAGAATGAACATTTATACTTAGATCTTTTCACTGCTTCACTGATGAGAAATATTTTCCAAATTAAACACTAATGCCAAACTAGATCTACAAATTCAGCATTGTTATGTGTGTGTGTGTCCTGGAGCTTGAACTCAGGGCTTTGTTCTTAAGTGCTTTTGCTTAAGGTTAGTGCTCTACCAGGTGAACTGGTTAATTAGAGACAAGAATCTCATGGAATTTCCTGGGCTGGCTTTGAACCCTGATCCTCAGATCTCAACCTGCTGAGTAGCTAGGATTACAGCTTTGAGCCACTGGCACCTGGCTTTGACAAGTTTTTTGTTTTTTTTTTTGTTTTGTTTTGTTTTGTTTTTTGGTCAGTCGTGGGGCCTGAACTCTGGGCCTGGGCACTATCCCTCAGCTCTTCAGCTCAAGCCTAGTGCTCTACCACTTGAGCCACAGCGCCACTTCTGGCTTTGTGTGTGTGTGTGTACTTATGTGGTGTTGAGGAATCAAACCCAGGGCCTCATGAATGCAAGGCAAGTACTCTACGACTGAGCCACCTTCCCAACCCTCGACTAGTTTTTAATAGTGAACTTAACACTAGAAGCCTGGCTTGTTCTACTATTAAGATTCTTCTTTTTCTTTTTTCTTTTTTTAAATTGAAATCTTTACTGACATCATAGTTACTGGACTTTTTTTTCTTAATCTCATTTACTTCTATTTATATCCTTGTGGAATTATAGATCTTGGCCCTTGGAATGGAGAAAATAAGCATTTATGAATATTCCATGTATTTTAATTTAGACACACAGAAGATTTAGGTAATTCTAACTTCTGTTTTGTGAGTCAGTTTTGTGCCACAATTGAAAAGATTTTATTCCAGAGACAGACAACTTCTTTCTCCATGACTCTGGTCCGGATCTACATTCTTGGCCTCCTAACTGCTCTGCCTTCGAATTAGCACCCACTTTTTCAGTCCACTCTTTGAAAAGTATTCAGCTGAATCATAACAGTGAGTTTTAAATTAGTAAATTACTTCTCATTGTTCTTAGGATACCATGGCCATAAGCAGCTCTAAGCTCTGCAATGTGCCCTGTTGACCCTGGGCTTTTGCGCATAGAATGTTTGCTTTGGGTGATGTTTTATACTGGTATTCTCTACCTCATTAAGCCCTATTCAAGCTTAAGATCTCATTTTTTCTCAGAAAGGTCCTTCTGAGCCTTTCAGACTAGGCAAATTTCCATTAAGAGCTTACTGTAGTGTGACTCTCTCCTTTGTTATTATTATTATTATAATCAAGTCTAACATTTGGTTAATGTCTACTCTCTAGCAGAAATTTCAATTATTTTTATTCATCGCTGCATTTCTAGTGTTCAGTAAATGAGTAAATGAACTTGTATAAAAGTTACAGTCTACCAGCATTCTTTTGTTAGTTTATCATTTCATAGCATTCATGTTATAAAAAATCAGAACAATATGTATTTAGGTATTGGGATATGTTAAAAATTTAGCATAAAAATGAATGGATAATTGACCTGTCTTATTTAAAACTATCACTATGTTAATTTCTCATCTCAGTTTCTATTATCTGGAAATCTATTTTCAGACGATTATTTTATTTTATGTTTATATGTTTTAAAGAATTATCTTTATGTGTAGTAGCTTAGAACAATTCTTTATTTTACAATTCTGAGGGTTTGAAATAAGTTGTAATGGGATAGAGCCAAGCTGTTGGAGATTTGGTAGAAGAATTTGTTTTTGCCACTGCTCCTGGTCAACTGCATTCCTAGTTTTGTGACCCCTCTAGTAATGTTGGATTGTTTCTTTCCCATACTACCAGCTCTTTGGATTCTCCTCTGTTGCCTTTATCTTTTTCTTTTATAATGACTCCTAAGATCACAAGTAGCATACCTGGTAATCCAAGATAATCTTCCCAACTCAAAGTGAGTTGATTAACAAATGTCATCCCACTTTTACCCTTAATCCTCACTAGCCATCTATTGCAGTGCATTCACAGATTCTTACATCAGGGTTAGGATTTATCAGGGACTATAGGTTCATTCTATAACATGTATGTTAATAACAAGCACACACACAAGGGGCAGGTGGATATAAGTTAAATACTTTTAAAGTAATTGGGGAGAGAATATGTGATTGTAAACTATGATATGAGTAAAATGAAATACTGTAAGTCAGAGCTATTCCTTACTTTATTATGTCTTTTAAGTATTCTAACAAAATCACATTTTGTAAAATCTTGTTTAGAAACAAAGCACCCTAAGACAATAATGAATATTGCTTTCAAAAGATAATGAATGGTTATTCATTCTCTTTCATCCAATCTTTTTGTTGTGATGACATTGTCGCTGCCACCCACATTCTGTGTGGCTCAAGCTGTGCTGAGGAGACAATGGTTTTCCGAGAGTGGGACCGGACATCTGACTGAATCTCTGCCTTGAAGAAATTTTCTTTGTGCTCCAGCTTACAATATATGCCCCTATCTAGAAAATAGTTTTTCTTCTCTTACAACTCTATGACTTTTATGGTAATACAATCCAAGAATCATAGGGACCAGGGAAAGCTCCACATTGTATCATAGTAATCTATTTTGTCATGAAAGGATAAATGAAATGACCTTTCTTATATCAGCAAAACTGGAAACATGAAGACCAGGTTCAATTTCATTTAATGCAAGTTAGTGCCTAGATTTAAGACTGACTTAAAGGAAGTAGTGCTAGTAGTACTTCTGCATCTGCAGAAGCTGGGCTAATTTAATAAATTTAAGATGACCTTCCTGTGGGAGAACTCAGAATTTAGGATTTAGAATTTAGAATTTAGTCACCAGTCTTCTAAGTTGGAGGATATGAAATAACCAGGGGAAAAACAAGAGGCATTAACTGGATAGTGCTGGGTAGGTAAAATATTTCTCCATCACTGGGATTATTTTTAAGGTTGAGAGGAGATATTTTCCTTGTGTCATGTGCTACTCTTTCTTACAGTTCATGTATTTTCTGTAGCCTTCATGATTTTGAAGGTTAAGTGTCAATGTGACTTTGCTCATAAACATAGAAAGTTAAAAAATATGGGGCACTTTGGCTTCAACCCTGTGTTTTTACTGTGGCTGAGTTTCCTTCAATTTCAAGTATTCAGATTTTTTAGCATGATCTTGAAACACATCGTTCCTTCCACTATTTTGCTTTCAGGATTTAGCATTTACCACAGCGGTCCCTGAAAAGGCAGCATCATTTCCTAAATGTGGTAGTATCTTTGAACCACAGCTAATGAAAATGGAAGATTTTTAACTGCCAAACCACAACAGGGCCTACAGTGTCTGTAATCTTGCTTTGAGCTGGTACAAATGCATGTGTTTTGCATCTGTAGTAGAGAGGTTGGCCTTGACATTCCTTCATCCCATGCAATGTTTATTAAATAAAAGAAAAAGAAAGGAGTCAGCCATGCTTTACCCAGATGTGATATTTAGTCAGCTTGGAAATTCTTTCACCATGATTTTACTGTCACCCAACAGTATCCACCAATGCTGGTGTCCTGCATTGAATTTAAATTGATGATTGCTGGTGACTTATTAGCCCAATTTCTAATCAACAAATTATAATAGATCTACTGTCCCAAAGAAAAGGACTGCAGTTTGTTCCAGTAGAAGCTCTAGCCTTAGGATTATGTTTGCAAGTTCTATGTTTAAAATTTTTTTTTCTAAATTATATTAAGTGAAGTAAGCCACGCCCAAAGAAACATAGGTCCCATGGTTTCCCTTATTTGCAATATCTAGCATATGTATGAGTCAAGCAGAAAAGGTCATATAAGGTGATGTTAGGAAAATGAACCCTAAGATATGTATTTTAAATGATTTTTTTCTTTCATGCATTTGTTTCTAACACAATTATAAGATTATTTCTTTGTTGCTTTGTATGTCCCTCCTCCACAGTATAACTAACCCCTGCTTTCACTGTATTTGATGTCGGTATAATTTGTGGAGGGGAAGGGGAAAAACAAGTCATTTAAATAAGGATACAGGTGGACCCGTTGCAACAATGAGAAGTACAAGTTGTCATGTCAAAAACGAACTTTACAACTTGGGGGGGAGGGAAGGATTGGGTGGTGGGGAGGGAGGATGGGAAGGCATGGGAAGGGTAAACAAAGGAGGAGGCTACAATTCTTGATAAGAAATGTACTCACTATCTTGCCCATGAAATTGTAACCCCTCTGTACAGTATTTTCACAATAAAAAAAAAAGGAGAAAATGAAAAAAAATTTTTTCTAAAGAGAGCCACTTTGATTTGTAAATGTCTTCAAAAAGGAGAGAGAAGGTCATGGATGGTCATGAAAGTGGCCCTGTGGCTCAAGTAGTAGAGCACAGGCCTTGAGCTGAAGAGCTCAGGGACAGTGCCCAAGTCCAGAGTTCAAGCCAACCCCCCCCAAAAAAACCCAAAAAAACCAAAACAGGTCATTGTCACAACTTCATCATATTAGCTTCTGAAAAACAATGCATAAAAATTCCTATTGCTAGGTATTGTTTTTCTTGTTGTTGTTTTTGTTTGTTTGTTTGTTTTTGTGGGTTGAGAGGCTTGAACTCTGGGCCTGGGCACTGTCCCTCAGCTCATCAGCTCAAGGCTAGTGCTCTATCACTTGAGCCATAGTGCCACTTCCAGTTTTCTGGTGGTTTATTGGAGATAAGAGTTTCATGGACTTTGAACCGTGATCCTCAGATCTTAACCTCTGGAGTAGCTAGGATTACAGGCATGAGCCACCAGCACCCAGCAAGGCATTGTTTTCATTTGTCCCTTAGTCATAGATCCAAGACATTGGAAATCTTGATGTTTCTCTTCTTTCTTTCCTCCCTTTCTGAATATTCACTATACTAATTTTTTCCTTCAAAGCCAGAAATCATATTTCATTCTGTGAATGAGGTGACATATATGAAGAATAGATCAATAACTTATTTGGTTTCATAGAGTATTCTCTAATCAGACACCCAATAATGTGGTTTAGAATTACAGAATGAAAATGAAGAGACATTGAATTGTTTTATTTCAATTTTTTGAAAAAATACTAATTTCTAAAGCACTGTGAAGACCAGGATTTATTGTTCAAGGACATGGGCATTTCCTCCTAAAATGGCTTTAATCATGTAATAAAGAACATAGGGCACTTCTGGACAAGATTCTCCTCTCATCAAATTACAGAGAAATGGTCTTCATCCCATAAGATAGTCAAAGTCTTTTCCATATAAGTTTTAAACCCACAAAATGTGCTGCAGAGCTTTTTTGGGGTCTGCTAATTTGTTAGTTTATGAGCACAGTGTATTTAATTTTTAGACAAGTTATACCCTAAAATGAAATTAGAGCATGCACATTATAACACATGAGTACTTGAATAGAATTTGTAAATATCCATTTTGGGGTAGACATATATGTACCTAAAAGGCAAATGGATAGAGATTTAGGTAATACTCAAGCATTTTTCATGTGAAGACATGTGAACAGAAGCAGGAGACAGCCACATGCTAATAGATGTTCTAAAAAAAGAAATAAATCTTTTTATCTTCATACTTCCAGACCTTGCCACAGTTGGTTGCATGTGTTGGAAAACAATAAATATTTGTTAAATTAGTTAATAGATGATCTTGGCATACTTGTACAGAGCTCAATCATGCATTAGTTAAATCTCAGCTATCTGTTTAACACATGTTCTTATCAATATACTTAGCTAAATATCCAATCATTTTCATTGCAAATAGTAAGATGATATACTAGATAACATTTGAAGTTTTACATTTTATAGTTAGTCCAAATATTGTTAAAAGATTAGTTCAATAAAATGCTAGAAAATAATCCACTTTTTCTGAAACCCCTGTGTCCTTGTGTTCTCCAGGTGGAAGGTCACATTCATTGAAGTGTTTGCTTGCTGCTCATGTACTTTGTCTTCTCTACTTGTTTTATACACTTGTTTTATACACATTTGTAATCTCAGTACTCTGGAGGCTGAGGCAGGATGATTGAGAGTTGGAGCTACCCTGGCCTACCTAATGAGAAACCATCAAGAGGCAAAAAAGACACTTGTTTTTGTTTTCAAATTTGTTCATGCTACAAGTTCTTGTTATTTGCAATTAAATTGATGTTACCATTTAATTTTTTATGTTATTGGATCAGATATATGCATATCAAATGTAAGGAAGAAAATGCTTTAAAGAGCATTAGAGTTTGAAGATGACACATTAGAAGTAATCTGCGTAAGAAAGGTAAGAAACTCCATCGATTAGCTACGTGCTTAGAAAAGCCCTTGTTTTAAAAAAAAATGGCAATTACAGGGGCATTTGTATATTTTACATTTAAAAATTGCCTTTTCATGATTCTGTCTGCCTGCACTAGCCATAAATCACATACTCTGGATGTTAGCCTTCTGAATAACTAGGATGGAAGTCCTGAGACCAGTAGCATACACCTTCAGCATTTGTTGGCTTAGGGTTTTATGCCCAGGGCCAGACTAGACAGTGATTCTCCTACCTGTGCTTCCCATGTAGGTTGGATGACAGATATATACCACCACACTCAATTTATTGGTTGAGATAGTTGTCTCACTAATCTTTGGTCTGACCTGATGTTAAATTACAATCCTCCAGTGTAATGGAGATTACAGATATGTGCCACCACACCCAGCCTGATTTTAAAATATTTCTGAAAGATTCCCATTTTGCATCACATGTTTTAAATGCAAGTATCTTTCTTTAAGATAAATATGTTCATTAGACATCAGGGAATTTCCTCAAAAAATCACTGGAAAATATGTTCTTTTTCAAACAAACTTCCAATTTTGTACATTATTGCAAAAAGAAGTACAATAGTATGATTTGTTTTCAATACTGTACTGATTTTGGTTGGATTAGCCTACTAATAAATATGTGGGAGCTGGAAAGGTGGCTCAGTGGTAGAGCGCTTGCCTTGCATGCCTGAGGCCCTGGGTTCAATTCCTCAGCACCACATAAGCAAAAAGAAAAAAAGCCAGAAGCGGCACTGTGGCTCAAGTGGTAGAGCGCTAGCCTTGAGCTGAAGAGCTGAGGGACAGCGCCCAGGCCCAGAGTTCAGGCCCCACAACTGGACCCAAAATAAAGGAAGGAAGGAAGGAAGGAAGGAAGGAAGGAAGGAAGGAAGGAAGGAAGGAAGGAAGGAAGGAAGGAAGGAAGGAAGGAAGGAAGGAAGGAAGGAAGGAAGGAAGGAAGGAAGGAAGGAAGGAAGGAAGGAAGGAAATGAAAAAAAGAAACAAAGAAAGAAATGAAAAAAAGAAACAAAGAAAGAAAGAAAGAGAAAGAAAGAAGTGAAATAATGACAAAATAGTTTAATTTTGCAGCGTTTATGTATATAAAATGTAAATGTTATTTTAAAATAAACACCATGTAAAACAATGTTAAGAAAGTAAATAATTGCAAATTTTTCTGAAGTCAAACATTCATACATAGAGAACTTTAATTTTGAACTTTAACATTATAATTTTAAATTAACATATAACTTTGAAAAATCTGTTTAAAAATCTCAGTAAAACAAACAACTAAACCAAGAAACTATTTCATAGGTTGTAACTACTTTGGTTTATGCATAAAAGTGTGTAGATGACAATTTGTTAAACTTTTTCTTTCTGAAAGTCACAACTTTTTGGTCCTTAATTTAGTGTTATTTCGTTAGTATTTTTAATATTGCAAATCATTTTCTTTTTTTATTGTGAAAATACCATACAGAGGGGTTACAATTACATGAGAAGGTAATGAGTACATTTCTTATCAAGTGTTGTTGCCTCCTCCTTTGTTTCTCCTTCCCATCCCTTCCCATCTCCCTCCACATACACACTCCCCGGCCAAAGTTGTAAAGTTCATTTTTTGACGTTACGACTTGTACATCTCATTGTTGCAATGAGTCCACCTGTATCCCTACTTAAAAGATTTGTTCTTTCCCTTCCCCTCCACAAATTATACCAAATTATATCAAATACAGTGAAAGCAAGGGTTATACCGTGAGGGAGGGACACACAAAGCAACAAAACAATTACCTTATAAGTATGTTAGAAACACTAGCAAGAAAGAAAAATCTACTTGTGTCCTTATCTTGGGGTTCATTTCGCCTAACATCACCTTATCTGACCTTTTCTGTTTGTCTCAGAAATATACTAGTTATTGCAAATACTATGTTTCTTGGTTGTATGTATAATATACATTTTGTGAATTTATTCAGAAAGTCTTTATAACCTAGATTGCAAATGTTTTTCTTCTCTTATTTTTGCTTTGATATTTTGCTTAGGACAGTTTTTAAATGGCTGAATTTGTATTTTTTGTGATTTGATGAGTCAAATCGAAGCACCTTTTTGGTCCTCTCCAGAATGTTCTGTAGGCACATACATTTGTATGTGTGTGTGTGTGTATGTATGTGTATGTGTGTGTGGTGGTCTATGTGTTGTGGATTATGTTAAATGAAGATAAAAGTGAAAAGTACAACTCATATTTGAAATACTAATGTTTTGTATATCATTCAGTGTCACTTAAGATAAAGTCTAAGAGATTATGTAAGCAGTCCACAGATTTATGAATTTGGGAATCATTTCATTTATGAAGGAGCTTGACAATACTGGAGGGCAGATTAATTTTTCCCAAAAGGAATATTGCTTTTACAATTAAAAAAAACTAAGACATAACCTTTCCTGAAATCATGTATTAGAGTGGTTTTGGATATACAGAAGAAAGAATTCTCAGGAATATAAAAAGTTACATGAATGCTAGAAGATACAATTTAGTGCTATGATCCAGTCTTTCAAAACAGGCATTACAAATTAGGCTGCGAATGCCACACTAAAATTTTTATCTGATGAGAACTTGAAGGTGACTGATGATGCCAATAAGTGTTTCCCATTAAAAGTGATATTGTACATTTTTGATGAAAAAATACTACAGCTAATGGATGTCGAACTTTAGTGATGCCAGAAATATTTCATCAAGTAAATTCTCTGCATGAGGTAAACTTTCAGCAAGTTTAAAAATTTTTATTAACAATGTTTTATAAGATATATATTTCTACATTTGGCAAGACTATAGAGAAAAGCAAGAAATGAGGAACATAAATTTCAGGGTGGTAGTTTCCTCTGGGAGAAAAGGAAATAGGTGTAATCAGGGAGGGCAAGTAAGGGGCAAAAAAGTACTGGGAATGTCTAATTTGGTGGTGGTTACATAGGGCTGTTCAAATACATTTCTTGCTGGGTGTGCTTGGCTCACTCCTATAATCCTAACAACTCAAGAGGCCCTGAGTATCAAGGTTCAAAGCTAACCTGGGAAGGAAAATCTGTGAGACTCTTATCTTCAAAACTACAGAAAGCCAGTAGTGAACCAGTAGCCTTAAGCATGAAATCTCACAGACAGTGCCCAGGCCCAGAGTTCAAATTCTAGGACTGGCATGCTTGCACACACACACACACACACACACACACACACACACACACACACACAAACATACACACACACATACTTATATGTTTCTTTACATTATGTTTTAGTTTTGTCTGGATAAGGTTATAATATTTTATTTACTTTAAAGGAACAGAAATGCTTATTGTGAATACAGTAGTCATAGTTATTTGAATATATGCTGTGTATCAGGCTCTTCCTTGAAATCCTCCTCCTTCTTCCCAGTCATGTTCCCACATACTGTGGACATCCTACTTAGCTTGTCTCTTGGCTCTTTACTAAGCTGTCTGACATTTTCTCTGCAGAAATACCCTAGACAAGAACTCCTTCAATATCACAAAATGAGCATGAGCTCACCCCTTGTTGCCAAATTGATTTATCCTGCTTGGTTGCTGGTCTCAGATTCATTCTGGATGATTGCTCAAATGGAGAATGTGGATCCAAAGATCATCAAAGACAATATTCCCTAATTTTACTCTGTAATGTGAATGTGACATGCTGCTTTATTTCCGTCTTCATTTCCCTTTCTTAGTCCCATACTTCTAGGACCTGTATATGCACCTGTTGTATTAAATGATTATGAAATGGATATATACTTCCTCACCCCTCTCCAATACCTTCTCTTTTTATTTTTAAAACAAGGAGATAGGCTGTCTCAGGTTAGGGTTACTGCCCAGGGGTGCAAATAAGACTCCGTGCCTCTCTATTTTTAGTGAGGCCACTTTTACTATCTGTTTTTCTGCCCCTCACATGTAGTTTTCAGCCCCATTTGGATTCAGCTGTATTATATATGTTGGAAAAAAATACCAAATGGCTTCATTGATCTATGATGTCTCTTTTTCAAATTTATTTTCTCCAGAGTGAGTACTATAGCAACTTGATCTGCCAGTACCAACAAATTAGATACCACACTAATTTTAATTTGTTCTACTATGCTCTATATACTTTTTGGGGGGGCGGGTGTGGAAGTGGAGAAATGGTTTGTGTCCTGCTGCAAAGAACTTTCTCAGAGAATGCAATTCATTTTCATGACACCTGAACTAAGTTGAGCATTGTCATCAACACACAATATTTTCCTGGCTTCGGTGACATTTAAGATTCAAGATAAGCTGTAAAATACATGTCTTTTTTTTCTGAAGCAGTGCAATGTGTTCACTTGACAAATGAGTGTTCTTTGCATTCTTGTTCTTATATGAAAGAACCTGGTACTTTGCCTTCAAGAACAAATTGAAAAGATATCCAATTTTAACTTCATCTGAGCCTGGACTAATTACTATGGCACCATATCTGGTGAACCTACAAGTTATCAAAGGATTTCAATTTCTAGTAGTTATTACACCAGACAGGGAGTGAAGGAAGAATGTCCAGTCCAAGTTCAGAGCAAAATATTAAAGCTAATCTCACTTTTGGAATATTCATAAATGACAAAAATGGAGAGGATAATAATTACATCAAATATATTAAATAAAATGTCCATATGGAATTTTTAAATTAAATTGGCCACTTATTTTAATTCAATAAATGCTCATAAAAATAGTCACTTAAGCTGGGAAGGTGGCTCAGTGGTAGAGCACTTGCCTTGCATGCTCAAGGCCCTGGGTTCAATTCCTCAGCACCACATAAGCAAAAAGAAAAAATAGTCACTTAACAGACTAGTGGCTAATCAGAGATTCTTGAGAACGGAAAACTGACTACTGGTCTATATGTTGGAAAAGGTTATTTTGTAATATGAACATCTATGTTATTCTTGAAAACTCAAAGCAAAGAGTAATATCATAGAAAGTAATAGCACAGAAATTTCATCACATAGAAAGAAGTAATATCACACAGAAAGAAGTAATATCCTAGAGAGTAATATCACAGAAATTTCATCAGTAAATCTAGACAGACTTTTTTTTTAGGTCCTGGCTTTCAAAACCTTTTTTTTTCACACATCTCACAAGTGCCCTTTTGGAAGGCAGAGGCCTGGCATTAATGAGGACCCAGTTGGTGTTTAGAACTTTTACAAATTCCACAAGAGGAAAACGTGTTTGTTCCATATGGATCAAATCTGCTTGTGTTTGAAGTCAAAGCTTTATTTTTGCTCAGCTTTCTTCCATCACTTTCTGTGGTATTCCATCCATCCATGGATGTGGAGTGATAACAGTACTAAGTTTCTCTTCACATATATTGTGCACAGTTCTGCCATGATCTTTCCCTTACCCACAGACTGTAGGGTTTTTTTTAATTGATAGATTTTTGAAATTTTATAAGACATCAAAAGTGAATATAAGGTGACAATTTATTAACTTTCTAAAGATGCATGTCTGGGAGTTTTAAACTATTCAAAATTAATAAACACAGTCAAAGACTTTAGTGAAACTGATTTAGGATATGTGTTATCTATTAAATTATTGGTCATTCATCAAGTATACACAGGTCAATTTTAGTAATACAGCTTTTTGTTAAGCAGTTTCTCTGCAATGGCTAGGAAGACAGGATTTCCTAGGAAAGAGAGGATTTTCCTATTTAAAAAAACCACTACAGGGCTGGAAAGGTGGCTCAGTGGTAGAGTGCTTGCGTTGCATGCCTGAGGCCCTGGGTTCGATTCCTCAGCACCACATAAGCAAAAAGAAAAAAGCTGGAAGTGGTGCTGTGGCTCAAGTGGTAGAGCGCTAGCCTTGAGCTGAAGAGCTGAGGGACAGTGCCCAGGCCCAGAGTTCAAGCCCCACTACCGGACCCCCCCCCCCCGCCAAAAAAACTACAATAAAAGTTTTCTATTGATACCCAACTAAATGTTAATGAAAAAACAATTTTAAAAACAAAGATTTTAGAATCACAATATAATCTACGTCATGTGTATTAAACTCACACCTGTAAAACCAGAAGGATCCTTGTAGAAAGAATTGGTGTAAGTGGGTTCCACAACTACGCTGGCTTCACAGAGTTTTTTGCTCTTTTTTTTTGGGGGGGGGTGTTCCAGTCCTGGGCCTGAACTCTGGGACTGGGCGCTGTCCTTCAGTTCTTCAGCTCAAGGCTAGTACTCTACCATTTTAGCCACAGTGCCATTTCCGGCTTTTTTTTTTTCTGCTTATGTGGTGCTGAGGAATCGAACCCAAGGCCTCATGCATTCAAGGCAAGTGCTCTACCACTGGGCCACCTTCCCAGCCCTTTTGCTCTTTTTTTAAATGTCAGTTGAACTCAGGTCTAGGCACTGTCTCTGAGCTCTTTTGCTCAAGACTACACTCTACCAGTTTGAACTGCTTCCACTTTTCTGAAGCTTAATTGGAGATAAGAGTGTGAGCCACCAGTGCCCAGCTATTTTGCTCTTTTTAATATTATCTTTAAGTATTTGTATTAAATATTATTATTATCTTTAAGTATGAAAGGATTTCAGTTCTACATATGGATTTATGAGTATAACTCATCTTGATCAATGTCATCTCTTCCATCATTTTCCTGATATGTTGTTCTTGAAGAACAAATAAAGAACAATCCCTTCATCTTCTAAAGGCATAGTCCTTTTTTTTTCCTTTCGCAAATATGGTTTGGTTTTAAATACAATTCTCATTTCATTTTCTTAAAATGCTTGAAGCAGTGAGATGTGTCAATTGTAAGACACAGCTTTCCAAAGATGAGGGACAAAAGATGCCTAATAATATTCTCGAAGTGAAATTGAAATTGTGATTATGTGAATATCAGCTACTGGCATTATAAACATGGTTCCCCAAGAGGAAAACTGGAAAGCTTCCAACTACATTTTATAAAAACCGTTCACTTAAATCACAGAGATATTATTAGGATACGACCCCCCTCCTCGTTTCTAGGGAAAGAACTTCTCCTCACTCTCTAGTTGAAGGTACAAGTGGGCTGGCTGCAAGTTGCCTTAAGGATTTCCTCTAGCAGGCTCCTTCAATGAGCAGCTGTACCAAATTACCCCATAGAGTTTTGAATATGCATAGCTCAATGAAGCTTAAAGGGCATGCAAAGTAATTTTATCTTCTGGAAGGCTTCAATATTTGCACTGAACACTTTGAGACTTAAAAAAATTGATACACACCAAATTACTGTTGCAGTTTAATATGAAATAAGAGCATTATTAGCATGGAAAGTTGGAAAAATAATTTTGATTATTTCTTATACACTCTGCAAATTCCTAGTAACCTCGAAAGAAAGCTAGAGATATTTTTCTTTTTAAAAGTGTTTGAGTTGAGCGCTGGTGGCTCACCTGTAATCCCAGCAGGGCAATATGTTTTTCTCTTCCCCAAGCAGCACCAGTTGCCTCCAGGCCTGCAATGGAAAATGGACACAAGTAGTAGAAGATTATGAGGGCAAAGCTCACAGATGTGCTCTCTGCTTATTCTAGATACATGAGCATAAGATTTCATCTTCAAAGTTGAGGACTTCCAGAGGGGTGAGCTGGAGGAAGCAGGAAAAGTTCACAATTTTGGTTAACTCAGCATCAAGCAAGAGTAACTTTCAGAAAAGCAAATTTATCCACACCTTCTATTGCATCATCTGACTCTTACCTCTGGAAGTGTTTCCTCTTCCTTTGGATAGTACACAAATAGGTATCTTTTATAAGAGTTCTCTGGTCCTAGATCCCCCTCTACCCGGACTCTGCTCTCCCTTCTTTCCAGATCAGTCCCATAGAAACCACCCACCTCCACCTCCAGACCCTCTCATTACCTATCTCTTGCTCTTTTTCTTTTGTATATATTTTTATTGTAAAAACACTGTATAGAGGAGTTTTAGTTACGTGAGTAATGTTATGAGCATATTTCCTATTTAGTTGCTCTTTTTCCTTATTGGCCAATAACTACCTATTTAAATGGACCTTCATTTTCTTCCCAAATACAGCTTCTATTTTACATAATATTCAGAAATTGTCTGCTATGTTATATCTTGGGAATTCAGTTGTAAGGTATAGAAACAGAGAGGATTAGATCTACTTTATCTAGTCTAGAACTATAAATCAATCCATATTTTAAATTTTTCCTATGATAATTTCTGAGACTTCGCATTTTTAGGGTCTTTTTCACACATCTAGGATTATTTCTTAAGTGTCTTTCATTAACTTTTCCTTTTCTATCAAATCTCCAATCTAGACATTCACTAAGGATTTATTCCAGTGCCTCTTCACTCCTTATTACCTATAGTTTTTTGACAGTGAGAGTCAATCTCTGGACCAAATTTTCATTTCCATATCAATATCAATATTCTCAGTTCAGTCTTCAGATCTTTGTCATTGTATTTCCAGCTGGACACTTCTACTTGATTATTCTGTAACAAAAGGTAATATTCAGGAAAATCACAAAGGATTTTTATTTCTTCCTTATGAATAGATAAGACACCCAGCTGTGTGTTTGACAAAGATGATCACATAGAGGATGAAGAAAGAATTAATAGGGAAAAGTATAACATTTTGATTTTCCATAAATTGCCAAAGAAACTTAAAACACTTCTTTTTTTGCCAGTCCTGGGTTTGAACTCATGGCCTGGGCACTGTCCTTGAGCTTCTATTGCTCAAGGCTCTATTACTTGAGTCACATCACCACTTCCGGCTTTTTCTGTTTATGTGGTACTGAAAAATCGAGCCCAGAGCTTCATGCATGCTAGGCAAGCACTCTACCACTAAGCCACCTTCCCAGCACTAAAACACAAACTTTGAGGATCTCAACTCCTTCACCTTCTACTTAGCATTATCAAGGCTTAGTTCTGGAAAACTCAATTGTGCAATTGTTCCTCTAGTACCCTAATTTGTTTGCTTATACTTAATCATGAAGAAAGAATTCAGAAGGATGGTTTTATATATAAAGAATACAAAGGGGATCACTGCCTGTCTATTTGCAGGGGCTTGCTGAAGTAGAATGCTGGTAATAGAAAGGAAAAAAGACCTGAGGGTTAGAGATCATGTCTGTCCTTCTGTAACAATGCTGGTAAGAATATGAGGTGACTTTGGGAGCCTCTTGGAGGCTACTGGGAGGATTGCAAGGGAAGAGGACTTTCCTTGGCTCTTGAAGAATATTGTTCTGGGAATATCTGTGCTCCTGCCCTGAATGGAGACATAAAGGACGAATGATCTTTATCCTGGTTAGTAAGAGGATCCCTGAAACCATTATACTAACTTCGTTCAGTTATTCTGCTGTGGAAAGGCTGTAGACCTGGCCTGAGATCTATATGTGAGGAGGAGTGGCTGTACACAGCAGTGAAGCCACACCCATTTCTGAGGCTAGGCATACCAGTCAAGCTTGAGTCTGTGATGTTGTTGCAAACAAAACAAAAACAAACCCAAAAGCAAACAATTCATATTGCTTTCCAGAGTAGTTGAACAAATTCACTTGCCCACTAACATTGTAGTAGCATTCCCTTTTGGCCACATCCCCACCAGCATCTGTTATTTTTAGTTTTCTTGATAATGGCCATTCTAACTGGGGTGTGGTGGAATCTAAATGTTTTAATTTGCATTTTTTATGGGCAGAGATGTTGAACATTTTTTTAAGTATCTATTGATCATTCTTACTTCTTCCGAGAAGTCTCTTTTTAAGTCTTTAGCCTGTTCATTAATTGGGTTTTTGTTTCTTTGGAGGTTTATTTTTAGGGGTTTAAGTTTTTGAGCTCTAAATATATTTTAGCTATATGGTCCTTGTCTAATGCATAGCTCATTAAAAAAAAAATCTCCCGTTCTGTGGGCATTCTATTTACTTTGCTAGCTATATCCTTTGCCATGCAGAAACATAGATCTTCCCTATGACTCAGCAATTCCATTTTGGGGCATTTATCCAATAGACCACAAACAAGGCCACACACCAGCACAACCATGTTCATAGTAGCATTGTTTCCCATAGCTAAGATATGGAATCAAACCAGATGCCCCTCAGTGGACAAATAGACCAAGAAATTGTGAGAAATATATATATATATTCCATTATTTATATTATATATAATGGAATTCTATGCTTTCATCAGAAAGAATACTATTGTACCATTCATAAGGTAATGGAAAGACTTGTATAAAATCATATTAAGCAAAGTAAGCCAGACCCAAAGCAACACAGGCTCCATGGTTTCCCTCATTTGTTGTAACTAGGAAGTGCCTATTAATCTAAACATAAACACATTGGATGGTAAAAGGTGAAAACACACATTTGGATATGGACTCCAGATATTTGCACAGTGAGACCAAAGGAAGAAATTTTTAGGAGAGGATCACAAAGGCTTCATAGCTATGGGCATATGATCATATAAAATGATACTTATTGAAATGTACCCTAAGAAAAGGAAATGAAAGGTTTTATGTTATTTTTGCTTCTTGACTTGTTTTTTTAAAACTTTTTTCCCCTTCATCACTGTTTCTTTATTTCTATACGTTTTGTCTTGTATGTAAATTTAACTCTTTGGGAAAGGGTAAGGGGAGAACAGAAGAAATGGTGGAACAAAGAATGAACAAATGCAGTAGTGGTACTCATTAGACACTATACAACTTGTGGGGGGTTGGCCAGGTGGGAATAACTGGGAAAAAACAGAGGAAGAGGTGACAATGTTCAAAAAGAAATGTACTCATTAAATGACTTATATAACTGTAACCCCTCTAGATATCATCTTTCAATAACAGTACAAAAAACAATCCACAAAGAACAATAATTTATGTTACCATAAAGCAAGGACTGAACAAATTTTGTTCATCATACTCAAGCCAGGAAGAGCCTACATAGAGATCTAACCCCCAGAAAGATGAGGGAGGCAATGTTAGAAGGGTAAGTAAGACAAGTTGGACTGCGTGATGTGGTTGTACAGCTTTCCTGGCAAAGAAAATATGTATCTTGGGAGAAGTTTTACACCCTTGGTCCTGAGCAACCCTTCATATTCTATATTCTTAGTGAGTGTCTTAGACCACAAAAGTTTTCATTCTTTTTGTGTGTGTGCATGCCAGTACTAGGGCTTGATTTCGGTGCCTAAGCACTGCCCATTTAGCTTTTATTGCATAAGATGGTTTTCTACAGTAGTGCCACAGCTCACTTCCAACTTTTTGCTGGTTAGTTGGAGATCAAACTGTCACAGATTTTCCTGCTGGGGCTGACTTGAAGCTGAGATCCTTAGGTCTCAGCCATCTGAGTACCTAGGATTACAGGTATGAGGCCTGGTTTATAATTTTATGTTTTACATTTATATCCATGATCAATTTGAGTTAATTTTATGTAATGAGTGAAATTTAGGTTGAGTCTAATTTTTTATTACCTAGGAATGTCAAAATTACTTAGTTACTTTTGTGTACTTGTTGATTTTGGGACTTGAATTCAGGGCTTGGGAGCTGTCTCTTAGTTTTTCTTTTTCACTCAAAGCTGACATTCTACCACTTGAGTTTTGCTTCTGGATTTTTGGTAACCACCAAAAATTGGAAGTAAGATTCTCACAGACTCCTGCTTGGGATGGCTCCAAACCATGATCTTCAGTTCTTGGCCTCCTGAGTAGCTAGCCATGAAACACTGACACCCAGTCACAGGTTATCATTCTAACACTGAGCAGTTGCTTCAGAGTATCACAGGCAGCTAAGTAGGCCAAGGTGAGCATGGTGTCTCTTTGAGTCACTTCCCTACAGGATAGGCACTGGTTTATCTGTTCATTGCCACTAAACCCTTAGCCCCTCACTAAAGATTTCCACCTGCAATGAAGACTCTGATATCTCTGTCTGAACTTGTATTGTTGCCCTGGGAAACTTAAGGGAAATGAAGCTGGAGAAATGATGTGGATGCTGTAGTGTTTATGGTAATAAACTTATGCTAACCCATGAGGTGCCCTTAGTTGCCTTGGACAGGTGGGAATTAAATGACAGCTTTACTCCTTGCCATCTTCACTTAACAGCACTCTTGGCCCAAAGTTACCTGTTAGACAAATTTCATATCTTGCTGGAATGGCCTGATATAGTATCATTTGCCATTCCTGTTACTTGTGGCAAGTCTGGGTGTGGTAAAGGTTCAGTGATAGACTTAGTTTCAACCATGTTGGATTTCAGCTACAGCTGAACAGTCTTGATTCCTAGGACTCAGCATCTGTAGCAATTATTATTGTCCCTCAAGTCAAGAGGTCCTAGAGACACAGATCCACCCTGCATGAAAACAGTACACTAAACATTGACATTAGCTTCTCTTTGAGAATAGTGAGTGCTCCCTTGTGACTTTCATGAGTGGCTTCACAGAGGACAGTTGAAGTTCATTGATAAACAATTTCCCAGGGATCCTAAAGTCCAACAGCCACACTGAATGAAATCCTCACAAAGAATGCTTTTTAATTCTTGGTATATCATATCTAATTAATACCTGAGTCTGTCTGTCTGTCTGTCTGTCTGTCTGTCTGTCTATCTCTGTAACCTATTGGGGCTTGTATCTAGTAAAAACCTATATTGGAAGTTTATAGACATACTGATGATTTGTTTACATTTAAAAATTTTTGTGTATAGCAGGACAGGGACTTGAATTAGGGACTCATACTCTTGCTTGTGCTTTTACACCTTTACTTCCAGCTTTTTGCTAGTTTATTGCAGGTAATAGATTCACAGACTATTCTGCCTGAAGTTGACTTTGAATCATGCTCTTCAGATCACATAAGTTGGGGCTGGGAAGGTGGCTCAGTGGTAGAGCGCTTGCCTTGCATGCCTGAGGCCCTGGGTTCGATTCCTCAGCACTACATAAGCAAAAAGAAAAAAGCCGGAAGTGATGCTGTGGCTCAAGTGGAAGAGTGCTAGCCTTGAGCTGAAGAGCTGAGGGACAGCGCCCAGGGCCAGAGTTCAGGCCCCACGACTGGACCCCCCCCCCAAAAAAACAAAAACAAAAACAAAAACAGATCACATATGTTATCTAGGATTACCCGCATGAGCAAGTTTTTTTTTTTTTTTTAACCTTAAATTGGAAATGTCTATCTGGTGTAGGCCATCTTTTTGGCAAACAAAATTTGAAGCTCTTTGAAAGGCATAATATGATCTAAGTCTAAGTGACATTCTAGTGAAGGGTAAACTGCACCATGCTGTACTGTTTTCACCAAGAAACAAAAGCCAAACATTTCCTGCTGTCTCTAATGGGAAATTGTAAATTTAGAAGTTGTGATTATTAGCACTATGAAGAGAAACCCAGAGTTTCTTCCTTTAGTAAGTAAGTGGACCCAGACTTTTGCAAGCATTATTGGAAACTATCATATAATAAATGATAAGAGTAGCTGATATTCTTTGCAGTTGGAAATAATCAACAATCCTATTTAGCCATCAATAACAATGACCAATAATAGTTGTCAGTAGTTTGACATCTAAGATACCTTAGTCTGTAGATGAATGATTAACAATACTGAAATTATGTGTCAGATCTGGATAAAGGGGCAAACCCATATTAACATATGTTAATTTTCTTACTCTAAAGTATATACACAGATGTAACTCTTCTCATGGTATGTTTAAGTACTGATTTGGTTAATTTTTGCCAGCTTAGAAATTAGAAAGGTACTTTGAGGATAATCAAGGATAACCTAGCCTCTTTATAGAAGCCAGAGAAATTGAAATGAGTTTTCTGAGGTCTCATGCCTCAGTAGCAGTTGAGACACTTATTTTCCCATTCGCTTTAGGTTAAGAAATTACTTGGTGGTGAGGAGGGTTTCAGGAGAAGGGGGACATGGAAATGGAGGGAAGGATGTTGAGCAAACAGTCTTTATAATCAATGCACATTATATAAATATTGAAGTTAGTAATGTGAGGATAGGGATGGAATAGGGAAAGATGGGGGAGAATGATGGAAGGCATTATATTGGTCAAGATGCATTGTTCTTGGTCAAGATGCATTGTTCTCATAACCTGGCTTATGTGACTGAAACCCCTTTGTACAACTACTTAATAAAAATTAAAAAGAAATAATCAACAAAGAACAATAACTTATTTTGTATCATGGCAACATAAAAATAGAATTGCTTCTGTTCATCATACTCAAGTCATTATTTCTAGTGACCAGGCCTTTAGTAGGCGCTTTTGTCCCAGTGTCTCAGCCTCAGCTCTACAAATACAATCTTACAATTTATAAACTATACAATTCCTACCTCTCCCACAAAGAATTATCTAATTACCCTAACTGGAAGTATATATCTCTTACCTTAATTTTAACTTTTATGTTGAAATAGATATAGAGAGAGAATCTTAGAAATTATAAATTAGGTTCATAAAGATTTTTGCTATTTCATTGTTTTTAACTTTCTATAAGAAATGGTTTGCATTTTTGTACCTCCATAACTTTCAGCATTATTTTTAGATCATAAGAATTTAAATTTTTTAGATGAATGCTTACTTTTAACTAAAGCTTACAGAGATACAAATGTATTTATCAACCAGATTTTTTTATTCTAGTAAAATGTACATTATATAAAATCTACCATTTTACCAATTTTTAGTGTACATTTAATGGTACTAAATACATTTATATTATGCAGTGACCACAGGTACCAATCTAGTTCATATTCTTAAGGCTGAAACTCTGCATCCACTGAACAATAATTTTTCTCCCCAGTAATTAGCCCTACCCCTGGGAACCACCAGGCTCTCTGCCCCTATGGAATCACACGGTATTATTTTAACTGATTTATTTAGTATAAATTGTCTTCAAGTTTCATCATGTTGTACCATGTTCAGCATTTTATTCCATTTTAAGACTGAATAATATTTCACATTAGTGCATGCTATACGTTCATTTGTTGTTGAGAATGTTTTCATGCATTCAATTGAACTTTTCTATTGCTTTGGGAAAAGTGTGTTCTAGTTTTTTGTCCATGTCTTAATTGGGATCTTGATTTAATGTTGCTGTTGGCAATGTTGTAGGAATTTGTTTATATATTCTGGTTACTAATACATTTTCAGATGTGTAATTTACAAATATTTTCTCATTCCATGTGTTGCTTTTTTATTCTGTTGAGAATCTCCTTTAGTGAACAAAAGTTTTAATTTTATTAAATTCAATTTATCTAGTTTTTGTTACCTCTGTTTTGGTATCATAGCTAAGAAATCATTGTGAGTACCAATGTTCTGAAACTTTCTCCGATATTTCTTTCTGAGAGTTTTATAGTTTCAGATCTTATGCTTACCTCCATTTTGAGGTAATTTTTGTCTATAGTTTAATGTAATAACCCAACTTTAATTTGTTATAAGTAGGTATCCAGTTTTACTCTGTTTGTTGAAAAGAGTACACTTTGATTAATGAAGTTTCAGTAAGCTGTGAAATCTGGGGGTTGAGACCTCTGATTTTCTTATTTTTCAATGCTACTTTGGCTATTAGAAATCTCTTGAGGTTCCATATGAATTTCATTTATCAACAACATTTTTTCTCCTTTCTCAGCTAGGCAAGGGATCCCAAGAATAAAAGCAATTAGTATCTCAGGACTTTTATTACTGCATACCACACTATTAAAAATATTAATAATCTAATTATCAGAATACAATAGTTAAAAATGGAAACAGTTTTAGAAGTAGGAAAGTTAAGAATCAAGTTCCAATGTTGATTTATCTGCATGGTCAACAGCAAGCTACTGAAATCTTTTGATCTTGATTCCTCCATCATCAACTAGGAAAACTGAAATATTAATTCTGGTAACAGTATATTACTGTTCAAATCCCTTTCCCTACCTAGTCTTTACAAATTTTAATATTATGAGATTGACCTTCTCTGTTGACATATATTCCTTTCTATGGCCATCTATATTTGTAGGTTCTGTTATTATCAATTACAGACTCAAATTGGCTATTGTTCCATCTATCAGGAGGTTGATAGAGTAGAAGTCTAACAAAGGATGAAATATAGGTTGGACACAGATGTGCACAGAGAAATAGTCAGCAAGAGTAATCATCAAGTGTTTAGTGTCAGAGTAAATGTTTAGAGACTCATGAAGGAAAAGAATAAATTAAACATTTGGAATTTGAATGCTGGAAACTTGAGCAACAAAGGACATTTCTACTTTGACATCAGAAAAAATTAGGTCTGTACATTTCTTTACTCAGGAACCTTTAGATGTAAAAAGACAGGGAAAGACAGAAATGTATTTGGAACACTGAGAGAAAGGAAGAGCATAAAGATCAGGATGAAATTAGAAATGCAATGTAATATACCATGGGATTAGCCAATGTGATTTAATAGATGGCAAAAGGTATAAGATGTATAATGTGATCAGAATTGGTGTTTACCGTGAAAACAGTTTTCACTGTATTTGATGTTGGTATAATTTGGGGAGAGGAAGGGAAAAAACAAATTGTTAAATTGTTTAACTAGGGATACAGGTGGACCCATTGCAACAATGAGATGTACAAGATGTTATGTCGAAAAAGGAACTTTACAACTTTGGGCGGGGGGCTGAGAGGGGAGCTGGGAAGGCAGGGATGGTAAGGGGAAACAAAGGAGGAGGCAACAATGCTTCATAATAATGTACTCATAATCTTGCTCATGTAATTGTAACCCCTCTGTTGGTATTTTCACAATAAAAAAACTTTTAATAAAAAAATCCAAAAAAATTAGTGGTTACCTAGACCTGGGCACTTTCCCACTTTTATTTGCTCAAGGCTAGTATTCTGCTTGACTAACAGCCCCACTTCTGACTTTTGGTAGTTAATTGGAGATAAGAATCTCATAGACTTTCCTGCCAGAGCTGGCTTTGAACCATGATCCTCAGCCTCCTGAGTAGCTGGGATTAGAGCTGTGAGCCACTGGCACCCAGCCCCCAATCTTAAATCTTTAGAAATCATTATGCTTTCTAGCTAAAACCATCTAGTCCATAATAACTAAATTTCATGAAGTCAAATGTCCTATGTAAGTTTCTCTTGGTTATCGAACCTAATGTTTTATTTTGTCATTTCTAAGAAATATTTAACAGAAAAAAACTATTTGTTTTGTAATACACACAGGCATACCTTAAAAGACTCTACCTTGTCTCATTAACCTGTTATGGCTCTATCAGCATTAAGCTTAATGTTTTATCTCTTGAACACATTTATATTTTAGCTTAACTTTTAAAGTTATAATGAGTTCCATATGTTTACTACTTCATTGCTTAAGGCAAGTACTTTTGGAATCTTTTTATAATGCCAGTTTTGGAAAATATGAATAACACCTGCCTTGGCAATCAACCCCTAACACTGCATGTAGCACTTGCATTTCTGAGGATAGAATTGGATTGAGGCTAACCTAATTTCTGAGGTGTTTAGTAAGCATGCACTGTTTACACTGAACCTTATTCATAGCAGATGCTCAATAAATATTTAAGTTACTGGTGTGTTATCAGGGAAATCTAGTATATTTCCTTTTCTGCGTTATGATTTTTCCTTTTCTGAGTTTTAAGCAGTACATAATTAGTTCTAGTATTTTAACATTAGGCAAGTAAGCCAATTTCTCATAACTTTTGTAGAATTTCATATACTTCAAGACGTTTTAAAATTTCACTTTTGAACCAAGGTTGACCCCAATATTGTCTTTTATAACCTACTAAACTTGTTATTGTCAATTTTGCAATCTTTGTTAAAATACATCATATCCCTGTTGTTCTACAACTCATTTGCCTAGGATTGTCTTAAGGCGATTTTGTATATTTTTTGTACCTTTCTGTTAATTATACCAACATGTCTTTTTAAACTAATACCTCTGTGCTATTTCAATTTATTAGAATCAAAAAGTCAATATATTATCTCAACTACACTTCTATTGTAACTGAAATCTATTTCCTTCTCATTACCAAATCATAAGATTTTTCCATAATTTGCCATCATTTATTAGTTCTTTACCACAATAAAACTCTTATTACAACCACCATCATACTTCCTCTTTCTTGGTAAGGAAATGTACATCTTCCTATATATTCTCATATCTACCATCTCAACATTTCTCTGTTCACTAAGATACTTCAGATGTTTATATGAAATTATATTAACACCAAACCAAAGGATTGTGATTGAACACAATTAAAATCATAAAGTTAATATAAATAAATACAATCATAATTATATTGGTATATATTATTTTGTGTAATCAAGGGTAATACAAAATATAGTAGAAAATCATTTAAAATTTGTGTGTGAATGTTGCTTTATTAAAGGCAACAAGCAGGAAATTTAACCTTAAAATATTCTATGCAATATTATCTGCTTTAAATTTTTCTTCAGGGGAAAAAAAAACTGTAAATTTGGTCCCATACATTCACCTAATTTTTCTCTAGAGTTTTTATCACTTATTCTAGAAGCTTTTGTACAGAAAATAAATTTTCATAATGTTATTAAATATTTGGGTTACTACTTTCTCAGATTTAGTTTGAGATCTCTGAGGGGAAAAAAAAATCCAAGGCTTCAGCATGAGCTACCCAATGCGTAATGTCTGCATTCAAAACAATGAGCAAGGAAATATGACCTCGTGCTTGGGAATTGAAATCTTGCCAGTTGCACTGAAGTGTTACATTCATTATGTCATACCACCACATCTGATAAGGGAAGACATAAGGCTGTTGGAGAGTTTCTTGTATACAAAACTCTATAAGTCCAGTAAAGAGCTGTTTTTCATTTAATATCTGAACTATGCAGGTGCTAATTTGCACCATATGCAGCACAATGAAGAAATATTTTACTCCACAGTGAAATAGTATTGTGTGTGAGAGTTGGTATTAAAGGGAATTTTTGATTAATTAAGGTACCTATGTTCTGGTTAATTTAAGCCACAGAAATGCAATTGACATAACTTTGTTTTTTAAAAAAATGAAGCTTGTAGAAAACTGTCACAATGCTGAGATTTTTCCTGTTCCTTCTCCTCACACACCCTGACTTTTTGAAGCTCCCCATGGACCAGTTCATTTGAGAGAAACATATTGGACACTGGGAAAGGCCAAATTAGAACTGAGGCAGCAATTGACTCTCTCATTAAATATGCCTGCCATGGGATCTACATAGTGTATCTGGCATAAGTAATTCTGAATGATTCAGGTTCTTAATATTTTTCATCTTCTTGTGGGAACTAAGTTGGAAAAAAGCTCCCAGAGGTAACATGGTAAGAACCATTTTCACAGTTTAATTGCAAATTTGCACTAAGCAAGTATAGCCTACATGTTGAATCTTAAAGAAACTCATGGTCACTTTGATGAATCTCTTATTTTAGTACTAGAATAAAAATTCTGAGTATATTTTAACTTCCCCATCCAATCTAGTGAAATATGTACACTTCCCAGTTCTTACTCTTTATTTTTACATACCTATAGAATTTTGTACTCTTCTTATGTATCCTTTTGAGAGTATGTTATAAAAATTCTCTTATTTGTAATGCTAATATTATTGTCTAACTTCTTAAAAGTTTCATGAGAATTAATTTTTTACTTCATTATAATTACACAGACATATGTTGAGAAAACATTGGGTCAACATGGAAGCATTATCCTGGTTCTCATTATTTTGTGTGATTTTTTTTTAACAAATAAACACATTGAGGCCTTTGTTGTGGTGGTAGTATATGGATATAGCTTCCCATTGTAAAGAATATGAACATTTCAGTAGAATATAAATACTAATTGTACCATTGATACTGAACCAGAAGGATGATCTTTTCTTTTCCTTTTTTTTCAGCAACTTATTTTAAAATTTTATTGGCATAATTTTTATCATCTTTAAACAGTTGTATGAAAGGGTTTGAATTCAACATGTCAGTTTATGAGTATTGTGCATCTTGATCGATGCCACCACTTGCATCATTCTTCCAAGGACGGCCTTTTCGAAGCAGACATTTCAATTAGGACATGGAAACTCTATTAAGAAAAATGAAAATATGAAAAATTTCTCTCTTTTAATCTTTTTAAATGCAGTAAATGAAGGTAATTTACTTGACATATTCTTATTACTTCAGGTACACTTCTGGCCTAAGTGAAGCCCTTTGTATTCCTAAATTGCTGTAGCTTTTGCATTACTCTTATACCCATAACACACCCTAGTTATCATTCTTAGGACTCCCAATAAACTATACTTTGCAAAAGTTATATTTTTAGAACATATTTTCATATCCAAAATAAAACTTGTACCCCCAGCTAAACAATTAAGTCATTACGGCATCTGGCTCAATCTATCAGGTTTCTGCCCTAGTGCTCTTTAGTGTTAGTTTCCACTCAAGCAACTTGGTCCCATCTTCTGAAACTATTACATCACCTCCCTTTAGTTCACCCTATTCCATTTCCTTGGAATGCGCTCCTCCCTCCTTTCTGTTTATTAAAGTCCCATATTTCACATTCCCATGTCAAACCCAGCTTTACCACCCAGGATCTCCTCAACCTTTTAGTTATTTATTTTAGAATCCTGGATGTCATTCCTAAAATCAACTTTGTAAATGATCTGTTTTAATATCCTCATTTAATAAGTAGTAATATTGAGACTCATGGAGTATAAAATTACTAGCTTATTATTTCAGGAAGATTTCAAGATACACAGAGGGTAGAATTTGCATCAAAATGGGCATTACTATTGTTCTTTCACATCAAGGTTAAGCCTTAAATCATTAACCTAACATGTTGTTAGGTGCTTTGGAGCTATTTGAAAACAAAATATATCATGATGAGACAATGTAAAAGAACTGGATGACTATTTTTAATTATCTGAAGTCCAGCTACATGTAAAGCATTAGCTTCCATCATTAGAAAGTTTGTAACAAAAATTTGCAAAATTAATTTAATAGGTTATTGCCCTTATTACTACCATGAAAAGCTAAATGGCTATTAAGAAATCATCCTGCAATGTCTCTGACTGTTGCTTAGGTACAAAATTTATACAAAACCTTCTATCTGAAAAGAATTATTGGGGGTAAAACTGCCACTGACTTTAAAATCTTCGTTTTCTGGCTTACCATTGAAGGTCAGAAATGAAACAGTTGAAAGCCACACACGCGGTTACCTTCTCTGGAATTTTCTCTGTTTGATCATTGCTGAACAACATGCAGAGCTTTTTCACCTGAATAAATAGTCCTCTACATTCACACTTAGAGGTCAATACATATGTCACACAAGACAAGAGATCTTCAGCTTTTTTCCTGCCTGTTCCAATGAAAACAAAAGGCTCAGCATTTCTGCTACCTGCTTAAGGTTTGTTGAAAGGTGACTTGTATATAGTGGAAGTTGTGAAGTGTTACAGAAAAAAAATGATTCAAGCATCTATAGTGTGGTCCTGAGCTCTGTACCTTGAGCATTCACATTTTCTCTTCAGTGGTGATCTCCTTGGAACTATATGCCCATTGATACCAAAGGTCTATGACACTTGAGACATATAAAGGGTTGATAAATACACATTTTAGTTATGGCAGCTAAATTTTTACAAATACTCATTTCTTAAAGGAGTTACTTCTAGATCTAAAAATTACCTCTGTTCAGTAATACAGAATTGAAAACTCTGAAGCTTAAATGGTGATCGGTGATTTTATAGAATTATTTTAGGTAAGTGTCTTATCACTGTGACCAAATATTTGACATAAACTATTTAAAAGGGAAAAAATACTCTTTTTTTCCCCTCCTCACAGTTTCAAAAGTTTTGCAAGGAGGACGTGGTGGAGCATGCTCTCCCTTCAAATATCAGCAGAACTTCCCAAAATAGTGCCACCAGCTGGGCATCAAGGGTTCAACACAGGAAGCTACAGGAGAGTTTCCTATTCAAACCATAATATTCCACCTCTGCACCCCAGAGGTTCAGGGCTGCCTCCAAAGGTCGGAGTACATTAACTCATCTTCTAAGCATCCCCTTCACAGTTTTAGGACACTGGACACCAGTGGTTTATGCCTATAATTGTAGCTACTCATGAGGCTGAGATCTGAGGATCACAGTTTGAAGTTAGTCTGGGCAGGAAAATCTGTGAGATTCTTGTCTCCAATAAACTACTCTGAAAAAGCTGGGAGTGGTGTGCCACAAGTAGGAGCACTAGCTTTGAGCATAAAGAGGTTCAGGACAGTGGACAGGCCCTGAGTTCAAGGCCCAGGACTGGAAAAACAACAACATTTCCAGCATTGTCTAAAAGTCCAATTCCAAAGTCTTCTTTGAGAGTCAAGGAAAACTATTAGCCTAAGTCCTTATATAATAATAGTAGTAATAATAATAATAATAATACGCAATGGCACAGAGTAAGCATTCCTATTTCAAAAGGAAGGAATAGAACATGAAAAGAGGATGTTGTCAAAGACTGAAACGCAGCAAGGCAAACATTAAAACATATAGAGTTCCTTTTGGCATCTTGAGCATATGGTATCATGATCTAAGTTTGAATGGGCTTGGGAATCCAGCTCCTCTGTCCTTATTATGTAAAGTCCAAACTGCTTCTCTCCTGATCTGATTGTACTTGTGCTTATAGCTTTCTTTGGCAGACATACTGTGCTCACAGCATACCTGATATTCTGGCATTTCCACTGCCGTTTAGGCTTCATCCTCACAACTTCATGCATCACCCCTTCAGGGCCTGCCTGCAAAGATCACAACCCTGCCACGCAATGCCTGTCCTCAGTTTTCCTTTGAAATCAGAGTGGAAGATTCCTTGATCCCAGAACCTTTGTATTCTGCCTATCTACACAGCTAGCATCATGTAGATTACAACAGTCTCCTTCCAGTTGGAGCAGCAGCCTCACCCCTTTGGACCAAGGTTTTGGGAGTCTCGGAGTGCCTGGACATCTGAATGTGGTAAAAACAAATCCAGGGAAACAATCTCCTAGAAAGTCTTGTGCAAAATGGGCACCAGAGAGGCACTTCCCCAAGAAAAAGTGTCAAATGAGTTCCCTCTTTTTTACTCTTAAACCTGAAATGGTGGGACGAAAACAATTCCTATGTCGCCCACCAGTCATCATCTTTCCTATTGTCCCAATACAAAGTGCTTGGCTTATTTTAATTTCTCCAGGCTCCAGAAATCATGATATCTTTAGTTTCCACTTTACACTAGCTTTTCTGACAAGCCCTACCAGATCTTATTTTTGGGGGCTGAGGGTTCAATTCAACATGTCACTTTATGAGTACAGTGCATCTTGATCTTTTTTTTTTTTTTTTTACTGTTCTCATTATAAACCTGATTAAACATACTCAGTGATAATCTTGCCACCGCTGCATACTGTATTCTCTCAAAATTTATTCTGTCAAGTGAACTGCTCCATTCAAAGTCTTAGAACAAGGAATAAATGTAGAGAAATTCTTTTCCAGATTGTAATGTGAATGGCCACTAGTCTGATTTCTAATAGAGTTCTGTTCCCATCTAAAATCCCATGAGCCTAGCCTTTCCTGTCCACATTCCATAAAGCATTGTAGTCTTCATACTGGGGCTCCCACTAGAATCTTTCTTTAAGTTCTGTTTATAGCATTCTCGGACTTGTTTATTTCATTTCTTCAAATGTTTCCAAATTCCTCCTGTAGACCAGTTCCAAAATGTGGCTTAGTGGTAGAGTGCTGGCCTAGTATGAATGAAAACCTGGGTTCAATTCCTCAATACCACATACACAGAAAAAAGCCAGAAGTGGTGCTGTGGCTCAAGGGTAGAGTAATAGCCTTGAGCAAAAGCAGCTCAGAGTCAGTGCCCAGAGCCTGAGTTCAAGCCCCAGGACTGGCAAAAAAATACAAAACAAAACAAAAAGAATCTTATGGTTAGGTTTAATGATAGCAACACCTCCACTTCTCTGGTACCAGTTTTCTATATTACTTAGCTTTTTTAATCCCTCAAACCAAATACTTGACTTAAAATATGTAAACAGAAGGATTATTTTCTTTTAGTATCAGAGGTTTCATCATGATGAGAGTGTGCAGTATATGTGTTAAACTCAACCACGAGGCAGAAAGGAAGAGTTCAAAGACCAAAGGTTATCATGCCCCTTGAGACTTCCTTCCTTCAACTAGGCCCTTTCTAGCAAAGTTGGGAGAACCACCCAAAATAATGTCACCTGTGCTATTTGTAACATGTTCAACCCATCAGCCCGTGGAGAATATTTTATATTTCATTTTTCCCCATCCCCCTTGTCCCTTCCCTCCAATCCCATAAAGTTTGCTACTTCCTTTCTCACATATGTACATCCGTGTCAGCCCATCATTCCTTATTCCATTCATCTGCCTCTTCCCACTAATCCCCATTAAAAAAAGCAAAAACATGTTTCATTTCCTTGCATTCACTTGTTAACTTGTCTGTTAATTGTTCAAAAGGTTTAGACTATAGAGTTTCACTCCTATATAAACTATACTTAGCTTTATCATGCATATACAGCTTTGTGTATTTATGTGGGAGGTTATATTTTGGGTCTAAGATCCACATATGAAAAAGAACATATGCCCTTTGTCTTTCTGGAGATTGATTATTTCACTCAGTATGATTTTTTTCTCCAGATCCATTCATTTCCTTGCAAATGACGTGTTTCCAATCTTCCTAATGGCTGTATAAAACTTTCTCTTTCTATCCACACACACACACACACACACACACACACACACACACACACAAACACACATTTTGTGTGGATAGAAAGAGATAGAGTTTTATACATACATACATATGTACGTACATACATACATACATACATGTGTGTATGTATGTGTATTAGGATATATAAAACTCCATATATATGTGTGTATGTATATACAATAGTATACATACACAATAGTATATATACTGCATAATATATACACAATAATATGTAATATATAATTGTATATACAGTGGGTTCATATTTACACACACACACACACACACACACACACACACACATATCTACCATATTAACTTGATCCATTCATCATTTCTTGGGCATCTGGAATCTTTCCATAATTTAGCTATCATGAATAGTGCTGCAATAAACATAGATATACAAATACCTTTATTCTGTCTTATACTTTTTCAGAGAAATGCTAAAAACTAAAACATGTTTAGCTTTTTGAGGAGTCTTCATAATGATTTCCAACTAGCTGCACTAATCTACATTCCCACCAATGAAGCATTTGTGTTTCTTCTTCCTCCTATCCATGCCATGCCAGCACTTTTACTCATACTCTTGATGGTCATCCTGAAATTTCAATATCATTTTGATTTGTACTTCCTTTATTGGCCCTGTAATTTCATTTCAGTAATATGGCATAGGATAGTATATCCCAAATATTTTGAGATAGTATGAGAACAAATGTTTTGCTTTGACAGATGTACATTAATTGTAATGTACGCTAAAATAATGTAAGACTTATGAAAAACATGTAACAAAGAAATAAAGTCAAAGATTTCATGGATATTTGTGTTTTGGAGAAATTCAAGCCTGACATTCTTAACTGAAAAACTACTTGACATGATGAAAAAATAGCTAGTGTCAAAACTGAATGGTGGAAGACTGAATAACTAGCATTGAACCAACATAGATCCCTCAAATTGAAATTCTGCCTCTGTACCTGTGTAGCTGTGTGACTATGTAAATTAGTTGAATCCTATTTCTCATCAAATGGGGCAAAATATATATCACATATATATTTCATTATTGTATTGTAAGAATTAAACAGAAGATAATTCATTGGAATATACCATGATGCATGTCCTATGACATGATCCAACTTAACATTTTCCACAACTATGTTCTTGCACTGCTGATCTTTTCAGGGCAAGAATTTGTTTTTTTTTTTTTGTATTATTATGTCTCCAGAATCTAGCCCAGTGTCGAGGAGTCAGTGAATGTTTTTGAATGAATAAAAACAAGATAGATATATGGATGTATCTGCTTCTGAATCTCTTAACAGATTAATTTGACTTTTCCATTTCTATTCAGTCCAATGTAGTACATACTTTTCAATGCCTCATAAGTATTAAATATTATTTTAGAATAGATAGTCATTAACTTGCAAACTTATATCATGTGTTTTAAAGCTTATACTAACATAAAAGTAAGGCAGCAAGAAGATAAATTGCTTATGGAAAATTACTGAGTCTTAAATACTTGTGCACCGTTTGAATTTTCTTAGCTTCCATACACTTGTCGGTACCAAAGTAGTCACTTACCAGTAATAGTCAAACTCTGCTTCCTCTTCGCTAATTGTAATAATTGCTAAGGGCTCTTAGACCCCCTAACTGATACATGCTTATAATAACTTACTTATGTCTGAGATTAGTTAAGTACTGTCGGTCTCAAACATGTTAATTAAAAAGGAAACAGCTCTAAACAGATTTGGTATTTGCTTTCTTGTGCGTATCTCTGGCTCCCTTACAGGGCTGTGGGTGGCCTGTCAACATAACACTATGTCCTACTTCATGGCCACTCCAACAGATAGCAGCTTATCTGTTTCTGCCTCTCCACTATTCCCCTTGAGCTGACGCATTGCTTCCAGATGCAGAAGCCCTGTCACTTTCTCACAATGCAGTAACAGAGTACCTTGGATCCTCATAGAGCCCACGATGGGAGGCAATCCATAGCAAACAGGCAAAGGGGAGGGGAATATCCTCTAATTTACACATGATTACAGAGACCTAAGAAATATTGCTAGTGAATCAAGATCAAGAAAGTATTTGAAAACACAGTTGATGTACTATATCTTATTTACCTACTGAGCTCTGTGAACTTTTACTTTTACTATCAACTTTATTTGTTGTACTGTTGAGAAGCTCATTGGTTCCTTAAATTCAGCCTTGCAAATTTTTAATACATTAAGTTATCTCTGAAATTTTCTTCGATTCTTAATGTCCTATTTTAGGTTTGGGGTTGGTTTTGGCTCTGGCTTTGAACTGTCACAGGTTTTAATTATCCAAGAGTCTCTTGGTAGGTTATGATACAAGCTTGAACTTAGCTCTGAAAACAGCCTTGACTTAATTTGGCATCTCCACTCTCCTGGAATAATTCACCCAAGCAGAAACTGACCAGATTTGATTATGAAAAGATAGCATATGTTTTCTGAAGCTTTTCTATCCTTAAAGGAATTGAGAGCTAATGAAAACAGGGAAGTAACACACCAGAACTTAATACTAATTTCATACTTCTTTTATTTTTTTCTCTCTTTTGAGTTTCATTTTAATCACAAGCTACCACTATTGTAGCTGGTCTTTAACTCACTGTAGTACTAAAGTCGGCCTAGAATTATCCGTCCTCCTGCCTCAACCTTCTAAGTGCCGGAATTAGAAGCATGGATTACTGAAGGTTGGAAAAGATGGATCAGAAAGGACTGTATGTGAAGAATGCTGAAACTCATGCTTGAAGAAGTATATTTGATAGGGAAATTGGAATGAAAACTAACAGAAGTACTATTAACCCAATAGAGAAAATGAAGGAAAAACAAAAGAGAAATCACGGATGAATTCCATCTTTCTGATTACCTGACTAAATTCTATGTAATACAGTGGCTACATGAAAATGAAGGAAAACAAAAGAAAAATCACTGATGAATTCTAGCTTTCTGATTACCAGCTAAATTTATATAATAAAGTGACTATATGTATATGTTCCAAAGGTAGAAAAAGCCTCAAGTTTGTAACAGACTTGGAAAGTCACTTGAGCTTCTTCTTTATTAAACAATAATAATAATTACTTCATAACTTTACCTTTTGAACTTCAAGTTAATATTTGTAAATACTCTGGATAATGCCTGGCACAGGATAAATATTTAATGAGTTTTATTAATTGCTACTGGTATTCATAACTATTATGATGGTGCCTATTATTGTAACGCTATTGATCAGATTATGGTAGTGTCACTAGCTAAAATAGTAATAATTATAGAAGAGGCCAAACAAGTTTAAAAGATAAGATAGTATTTTAATTTTAGATTGAGTTTCAAGTGTTAATTGATTTTCACAAATTTTTTTTGAGGGGGTGGGGGTTTGGGTCCAGTCATGGGCCTAAACTCTGGGCCTCGGCGCTATCCTTCAGCTCTTCAGCTCAAGGCTAGTGCTCTACAACTTGAGCCACAGTGCCACTTCTGGCTCTTTTTTCTTTGCTTATGCGGTGCTGAGGAATCGAACCCAGGGCCTCATGCAAGCAACACAAGCACTCTACCACTGAGCCACCTTCCCAGCCCTCAAGTGTTAGTTGAATATTCAGGTAGCAGTGTACAGCAAGAAAATATACCTGGACTTTGGTGGGGGGGGGGATGGGAGGTAGATTGGGGGGGCTGGGAGTGGGGGGAAGGATGGGAAGGGATGGGAAGGGGAAACAAAGGAGGAGGCTACAATGCTTGATAAGAAATGTACTCATTATCTTGCCCATGTAATTATAACCCCTCTGTACAGTATTTTCACAATAAAAAAAAAAAGAAGATATACCCGGAGCTCTAAATGATTCTCTCAGTGAAAAAAATGTGAGTATGTGAGATTGCTTTTTTAAAGGGCCTGGAAAAAAGAAGTTTGGATTCTAAGAAGCTACTCGTTCATACAGGACAAAATGACATGAAATGTTGGCAATAAGAAGATTACCCTATTTTTTCAAGAAATTTATAGGTAAGAAGGTTTGACAATTAACAGTTGTAGGGATTAAAAAAAAATAGGATAGATTTGATATTTATAAGCAGTTTATAGAAAGCCAGAGAGCAAGGCAAGGAAAAAGATCACAATGTAATACATATTAATGATTTTGCTAGTAGAATATAATATTTATTTTGTGTCATAATCATGCTAATCACTTATATGCAAATTCCCACTGAAGCCTCAGAACTAAACAAGCATTTGGGCTAAGTTGAAGTTAGTATTTAAATCCAATAGCTATCAAGTTTTTGCCTTTAAACAACATATTGTTTTGCCTCTCATACCTAGATCAAAAAAGACAGGTGGATTATATATCTAAAAAAAAGATTAGTAGGAAGTTAGAATTGAGACCATAAATAGAAAAATAGAGAACCCAGTAGCTGAAGTTATAGTTTAAGATACAGAAAGCTGATTTCTCACTGTCTGCCCTTGTGAAAATAGAAATTGTATTATTTTTATTTTAAAATGTCGCAATTCCAATATTTAGTTGTCAAACACGATTATCAAACACATTTAGTTAAGTTACTGCTTTTTTCCCCAAGAAATACCTGAGTGTTTTAGTTAGAAAACTCTTGCTTACAGTCTTTTGGTAGGCAGGGATTTGGAAATTATATTAAAAATAAAAATCTTAGATATGATCTATTCTTATCAAGCATTGTTGCCTCCTCCTTTGTTGTTCCCCTACCATCCCTTCCCTCCCACCTCCACAACTACACCCTCCCACCTAAATTGCAAAGTTCATTTTTTTACATAGTGTCTTGTATATCTCATTGTTACAATGGGTCAACCTGTATCCCTATTTAAACACGTTAAGACTTGCACTTTTCTTTTCCCTAGTTGTTTAGGTATGCAGTGTTTTCCCGATTTGGTTCACAGCAGACTTATAAAACAAAATGTATCCTTCTACTTTTTATAGGCAAATGAAATAGAATGGTGATAAACAATAAGTTTGCTTAGGTGATAGTAGTAATCAGATTGTTTAAACAAACCTCAAGTCATGTGCCAAATTTCTGCCATCTTGTGAAGATGCAGTTTATGTTCTTTCTATGTGGACAGATTTTATTGATGTTATAAGGCAAGGAATTCAATTTGTGTATGGTCAGTAATGACATTAAGTCCTGTACATACTTCCAGAGTGTATCTTTTCAAACAGGCGGGAAAATGAGGAGGGGTGGGAAAAATGAAGAGATTAAGAAACAGATTTATTTTTTTTTTGGTGCTTTTCCCCAAATCTCAGTCTTTCATTTTTTTATTTTTTTTAATTGTGAAAATACTGTACAGAGGGGCTACAATTACATGGGCAAGATAATGAGTACATTTCTTATCAAGCATTGTAGCCTCCTCCTTTGTTTACCCTTCCCTTCCCATCCTCCCCCTGACTCCCCAATCCTCCCTCCCCCCCAACACCAAAGTTGTAAAGTTCGTTTTCTACATAACGACTTGTACATCTCATTGTTGCAATGGGTCCACCTGTATCCTTATTTAAATGATTTGTTTTTCCCCTTCCCCTCCACAAATTATACCGACATCAAATACAGTGAAAGCAGGGGTTATACTGTGGGGGAGGGACATACAAAGCAACAAAGAAATAATCTTATAAATGTGTTAGAAACAATCGCATGAAAGAAAAAAAAATTGAATACCTATCTTAAAGTTCATTTTCCTAAATTACCTTATCTGACCTTTTCTGCTTGACTCAGACATAAATTTAATCAAATGAGTTACAAGATTATGAAGTTATCATTGCCTACTTTGTATTTTTCCCTGCTTTAGCATAATAGAAGACATACTTCAATCATTATAGTTGCTTGTTTTTCCATAATCTCTTTTCACATGTGTTTGATGAATCAGTAGTTGGTTTATTCAAGGATTTCGTTCATCCAAGTGTTTTAATTTATTTATTAAAAAACAAATTTACCAATTATGGTATAAAATATCCTCTTGGAAATATTGAAAAATCTGAATTGCTTCTCTATCCTTATATAAGAACTGAGTTATTTCTTAAGTGCAGCAAGGTTAAATGCCTTAGCAAACATCTGAAATGTTGGTATCAATGCAAGTTAATCAGCATGTCTGTGGTGGAGATTAAGTCATTCTGAAACATTGCGCCCAGATAAGACCATAGAGCTATTTTTATTTATCCCTTGTTATATCATTATTATTTGAGTAAATTTTGGAATTGTATTGAATGTGATTTTTTCCTGGCCATCTTTCATGTACTAAGTGAAAAACAACATGGCTACAAATACTTTGCATTTTAGGTTTTTAAAGCAGTCATTTGGGGTCTCAATAAAAATTATTGAAAGTGTGTGTGAGAGAGAGAGAGAGAGAGAGAGAGAGAGAGAGAGAGAGAGAGAGAGAGAAGAGAGAGAACAGGTGCTAGGCTTGAACTCAGGGCCTTGGTGCTGTCCCTGGGCTTTTTGCTCAAGCCTAGCACTCTACCAATTGAACCACAACTCCACTTCTGGCTTTTTGCTGGTTAATTGGAAATAGGAGTCTCATGGACTCTCCTGCCTGACTGGCTTGGAACCATGATGCTCAGATTTCGGTCTCTTGAGTAACTGGGATTAGAGGTATGAGCCATCAGCTTTCTTGTTTTTATTAGGCATTTATTCTTATTAATTGTGAGTAAGGCTTCAAATATGGTATCATTGCTAACAAATAAACCTTAGTAAAATTCAAAACTGTATTTGAATCTGTATTTGGATTCATGGAATATTTCTGTAATAGTCTTGGAAAAGATGACATAGTGGAAGAAATGCTACTTAACTTTCTGGAAAGGTCTGATGGAAATGAGCTGTACCAATGGCATCCTTCTCAGGGAGGCCAGACTTCAGTGCTTATATTTTATTGTCTCATTCCTACTTGAATCTATTTCTGCTCAGGTGACCCCTCATTGATTTAGTGAGATTTGAGGGGAATCTCAACTTGCCCCTGGACATAGACATAGTCTACAGCAACTTAATAAGACGTTACTGAAATGCTAAATGTGAATCCCAGTGGAGAATCTATAGTTGTTCTCTTTATTACACTGAAGACCTCCACTGTCTTGTTTAGGTCGTTACCTGTTCACCAACTGGTCTCTGTCACAAACACTATTACCTCAGATGAAATATCCATGTCTGAAAAGCTAGTGAATAATCTCATTGCAGTCTATCTTCCGAAAATCAATGAAATGCTAAATAATCCCTTGGATTATTGAGATGACATTGATCATAGAATGTCTTTAGTCTTTTTGTGCTGTATGAGAACACTTTTCTTGGTCCATTTGGTGTTTCTATAACCATATACCCAAGACTGGATACTCTATTAGGAAATGAAGTTTATTTAGCTAACAGTGTTGGAGACTTGTAGTTTAAAAATACAGTGATAGCATCTGTTCTGGTGAGGAGCTGGAATGGTAACACAGTGGAAAAGCAGAAATGCAAGCAGGTGCATGCGGAAGAGATAAAACACATGGAGTAGTCTTGCTTCATAACAGCTTTTTCTTGAGGTAATTAATTCAATCCTGGGAGAGTAGTGTTAATCCTTCTTAATAACTAATCACCTCTTAGAGGCGCGCTTCCTAACTGTGACACAACAACAATCAGGTTGCAACATGAGTTTTGGAGGAGACAAGCCACAGTCAGTCTAGAGCCACATTTTTTTCTTGTAACTAATGATACAAACATTAAGAAATTAGTCTTGGTTTCAGAATTTCTTTTCTTTCATGCGATGGTTTCTAACATATTTATAAGATGATTTCTTTGTTGCTTTGTATGTTCCTCCCCCATGGTATATCCCCTGCTTTCACTGTATTTGATGTCAGTATAATTTGTGGAGGGGAAGGGAAAAAATAAATCGTTTAAATAGGGATACAGGTGGACCCATTGCAACAATGAGATGTACAAGTCGTTATGTCGAAAAATGAACTTTACAACTTTGTGGAGGGGGAGGATCGGTTGGGAGGGATGGGGGGGATGGGAAGGGATGGGAAGGGGAAACAAAGGAGGAGGCAACAATGCTTGATAAGAAATGTACTCATTATCTTGCCCATGCAGTTGTAACCCCTCTGTATGGTATTTTCACAATTAAAAAAAATTGAACAGTATGAAAGTAAAAACTATAAAAATTGAAATATTGGTGGAACTTGTTTTCGAAAAAAAGAGTATATCTTTTGAATTTTCCAGGCTTTTTGTTCTATTTTCCTACATGCCTAAAAAGTAACTTGACAATATTCCACCTGTATGGAGATTTTCCTACTTATTCTTCTCTCCAGAGCTGGGATGGAAGGTACATATATACCCAGCCTTTTCTATTGAAATAGGATCTTATGAACCTTTTTTGCACAGGCTGGCATTGAACTGCCATACACCTAGTCCCTGCTTCCCAAGTAGCTAGGATTACAGGCTACTGTTGTCTGGTTGAGAAATGTCCTGTGTTTCCTATCTGACAACAAGTGAACTATTCATTAAATTGTTAATGGGAAACAAAACATAGTATCTCTTCTTTCTGGACACTTTTACTTTTGTGAAGCAACTCCTTGCTTTTATTATCTGCATAAAGTATCTGTACTATTTTTAAGACAAGAAGGTACAACAGTACTATGGTAAAGAGAAGGCCTGGCTATTGTCTGACATATCCTGTCTGTTCTGTCAACTATTTACAGGGCCTTTATCCAAAACTGTGACTTCTCTGAGCTACATTGTTATTTTAAGAATTAAATGGTTAATAAATGCAAAGCTATAGAAAAATGTCTGGGACATAGAAAGCAATCAATAAATATCAGTTTTGCATTTCCTCTCAGTAGTTATACACATATTAGGTCAAGCATAGACTTGCTTCATCGGACACTGGAAACATCATTATACAACATAACTCTATGAAAAAGTCCAGAAGGAAAGGTGACAACTATATCATTTTACCTCCTGAAGGAGCGTGTATGTGTGTGTGTGTGTGTGTGTGTGTGTGTGTGTGTGTGTGTGTGTGTGTGTGTGTGTGAGTTTCTTATTATAATCAAACTAATTTGAGAATGAAAGGTATCACAATCAACTGGAAATCCTGGAAGTGACTATAAGCAATTGTTTCTTGTGAGCTAGATAGATAATCCATTATTAATTGGTTATCTACACATTCAGATTTCTCTTCCCTATCTTCCCCATCTGTCATATGTCATGTGAATTGTGGCCTGTGAAAATTTCAGTTTTGATGTGGCAAATAAAGATGTCAGGTATGCATTATGAGATAAAGACATTGATCATCTGATAGGGTGTAAATGCAGAAAATTATATAACAAGAATTAAGAAATAGAAAAATACTGGGAGGTAAGACTCAAAAGAGAAGCTGTGGTGCTTCATTTACCTATTTTCCAGGAAAATTTAGCTCATGTTTTTGTGCTTTCAGATTTTGTAAAGTACTTAATTACTTACAAATAATTGCAGCAAAACCATTGATGCGCTATATAAATCTTGATACATGTGTTCTCTATTATATTCTACTTTTCCATTCCTTTCCTTCATCTTTCCCATTAAAACAATATAATCCTACTCTATCCAAAAAACATTTTCCTCCAATCTTACCTTTTTATGCCATTTTGCTTCTGCTTCTGTAAATATCTTTCACCTATCTTCAACTACAATATTCAGCCCACTTTATCAAATATATAGATTAAGACAAAATAAAAGACCAGTTGCTGGAGATAAGACACAGAACATATAAATGATTCTTTTAAACATTTATTAGTAAAAAAGAGTAAAAGGTTATAGACAGGTAATGTGTGTATGTGTGTTTTACATGTGTGAAGAAAGATAAGTTGAATTTTGCTTTAGGACAAGAAAAAATAAACACCAAGAAAGAGAAGAATGAATGTGAGGAGAAAAACAGGAAGTGAAGTAGAAAATCCAGAGGAGGTGCAAATACATGGAGTTATGGGAAAAAAGATAGAGTGTTTCTGTAGTCCAGGTGCTATGAAATAAGGCAGGAAGTAAGGAGTCATGCATCTGAAGATAAAGGTAGGTGAAAGGGGAAGAATTTGAGTAAGCCATGTAGGATGGCCTGTATCTTTTCCGTATTTAACTGCTGAAAATGAGAAATGCAGGGTTAATGGTAGACACTTACTAAGCTGAAAATAAGATAGGTTTTATAAGTTAAATTGAGACTTGCTAGTGATTAGATACTTAGAGAGATGATGCAGGTTTCACTGATGGATTATCATAGTTTCCTTTTTCATTTCTAAGATATGATATTTACAGTTACTTTATGGCTAGGCTCATGATAAATATAGCAGAAAATGGGAATAATGATAGGTCAATGTTATTTTTGGAAAGAAACCAAACATTCCTGGAATTCCAGAAGTAGCATTCCTTCAAGGCTTAATTATAATAAAATGGGTAAGTGTTGGCTGCCAACATAATCTAATGTTACAATTCTGACCATTTTAGGTGGAATTATGTGTGTAGCTATAGCAAGCACTTGTAGAAGTTTTAGTCAATTCTAATTCATTTTTTATTTTAATTTTAATTTTTATTGCAAAGGTGATGTACAGAAGGGTTATGTAAGTCAGGTATTGAATACATTTCTTTTTGAACCATGTCACCCCCTCCCTCATTTTCTTCCATGCTTTTCCCTCCTCCTCTCCTACCCCTTGCAAGTTGTATAGTCCATTTCCAACATAGTGTCTAATGAGTATTACTACTGAATTAGTTCGCACTTTATTCCACCATTTCTGTACTTCATTTTGTTCTGTAAAGTGTACGTATGCATGATTTTCTATTATGAGAGTTTTCAGTCAAAAAGAATTATTTCTTCAGAAATAAATGGTCCTGCCGGGTGCTGATGGCACACGCCTGTAATCCTAGCTACTCAGGGGGCTTAGATTTAAGGATCACGGTTCAAAGCCATCCTTGGCAGGAAAGTCCGTGAGATTCTTTTGTTTGTTTGTTTTGTTTTTGTTTTTTTATTGTGAGAATACCATACAGAGGGGTTACAATTACTTGGGCAAGATAACGAGTACATTGCTTATCAAGCATTGTTGCCTCCTCTTTGTTTCCCCTTCCCATCCCTTCCCACCCCATGCTCCCCCCTCCACACCCCCCCCACCGCCACCAAAGTTGTAAGTTCGTTTTTTGACATAACGACTTGTACATCTCATTGTTGCAATGGGTCCACCTGTATCCCTAGTTAAATGATTTGTTTTTGCCCTTCCCCTCCACAAATTATACCAGCATCAAATACAGTGAAAGCAGGGGTTATACCGTGGGGGAGGGACATATAAAGCAACATGGAAATCATCTTATAAATATGTCAGAAACAGTTGCGTGAAAGAAAAAAAAACATTTGAATACTTATCTTGGGGTTCATTCCGTGAGATTCTTATCTCAAATAAACCACTAGAAAAACAGAAGTGCTGCTATAACTCAACTGGTAGATCACTCACCTTGAGCTGAAGAGCTGAGGGACAGCGCTCAGGCCGAGTTCAAGTCCCATGACCGAAAAAAATTTAAATAGCCCTTTTTGCTAATTAACATATGCTAGTTAACATATGTGTAAATTGAATAAGTCTCACTTATGTGTCACTTATGGCTATTAAAGTATATCTTTAGGCTTCAATATAGGATTAAGTGGAAACTATTGATGATAAAGAAGTCAAGATCAGCACAGTCTTGGAGAAACAATTGTTGTCCTCATTATGTTACATTGGGCAATGGTAACTGCTAAAAAATATTGACTCCAACATTTATAAATGTTTCAACAACTGGAAATTTATTTGCACACGCATTCACTCTGGGCAATTCAAGTTAGTGAAATTGTAGCTTAGTAGTGGATAATTTGTTCTACTCAGTCATTCAGAGATCCAGGTTAATGAGGTCATCTTTATATCATATGTTTTCAGGGGTGTACAGTTGTCCCTTTCTAACAAGTTGTTAAATGATATCAGAGAAGTTGATGTATGTGAAGTACGATGGACGAGCTTGAAGGAGCTGTATATTACTTATGCTCATGCTTCACTGTCCAAAAATCTGTCATGTGGCCCAATCTAATTGCAAAGGAGTCAGAAATAATCTAGCTGTATGTCTAGAAAAAGCAGAAAAAAAGGGTTGGAACAACTCCATCCCATAACCATTGCTGTATTAACTACTGATTCAGAGGTGAGAAAATAGCCACTGGAAAATAGATCAAAAAGGAAAGTCATTTCCTCTCCAACTTAAATCTCCATCTAATAAGAATATGTGACTAGTTTCCTCTGTGTGTGTGTTTGTGTGTGTGTGTGTGCTGATCCTGAGGTTTGAACACAGGGCTTTGGGGCCTTATCCATGAGGCTGGTATTCAAGGCTAGCACTCTTCCGCTTGAGCTTCTATGCCACTTTGACCTTTTTTTGGCCATTAATTGGAGATAAGAGACCCATAGACTTTTCTTGCATGGTCTGACTTTGAAGCTCTCAGTTCTTAGATCCCAGCCTCCTGGGTAATTAGGATTATAGGCTTGAGCCATGAACTCCCTGCTGTAATTAGTTTTTGTATGAACAATTTTTAAAAATCACCAATTTACATGCAAGTAGATACAAATTTATTTGCATGACACTATTTAATGATTTTTTATTTAATATATTTTATTGTAAAGATAATGTACAGATGGGTTAAAGTTATAAGAGTAAGATAGTGAGTACATTTCCTATTGAGCATTGTTACCCCCTCCTTTGTTTTTAAGGTAATAATGAAGCAGCCTGAAACATTCTTATGAATATAGAAGTCAAAAAGTCTGATCCACACTACTATTATCCACTCTATGATTAACAACAATAAAAATAATGAGTAGCTGGGCTCAGGTGCTTTACGCCTGTAATCTTAGCTACTCAGGAGGCTGAGATTTCTGAGGATCACCATTCAAAGCCAGTCTGGGCAGAAAAATCTGTGAGACTCTTATCTCCAATAAACCACTAGAAAACGGGAAGTGGTCTTGTGGCTCAAGTGATAAGGTGCTCACCTAGAACTGAAGAGCTGAGGGATAGCTCCCAAGCCCAGAGTTCAAGCCCCACGACTGACAAAAAAAAAAGTATATTTATCAGAGAATTTGAGAAGATTACTTTATTAAGGTAGTAAGATTTTGTCCATTGTTAGTTTTTGTTTGTTAAATTTGTAATATTTCTACAATCAATCAAAAATATTCCTTTAAATGAAAGTTCAGTAGTTTCAGGTGTGCTTAATGTGCATGTTGAGGCATGGCCACGTTCATATTTATATGAAGGCCACATGAGATGTTCAAATTTTAAATTTTACTTCATAGTTCTAATTTGACTTCAAGCATAGAATCTTCTAAGCAAGTATAGCCAGATGCGTTCATAACGTATTTATAATGTACCATGTGATTTTTTTTGTTGTTGCTTTATATGTTCCTCCCCCATGATATAACCCCTGCTTTCACTGTATTTGATGTCGGTCTAATTTGGGGAGAAGGGAAAAATCAACATGTTTAAATAGCCTTACAGGTTGATCCATTGCAACAATGAGATGTACAAGACACTATGTTAAAAAACGAACTTTATGATTTGGGGAGGGGGGCGTAGTTGTGGAGGTGGGAGGGAAGAGGGGGTAGTGGAAAAACAAAGGAGGAGGCAACAATGCTTGATTGGAAATATACTCATTACCTTGCTCATGTAACTGTAACCCCTCTATACAGTATTTTTACAATAAAAAACTTACAAAAAATGGTCACCATTATTGGTCTTTCTTGCTCCATGGTCTGTGCTATGTCTTAAACAACTTTTTTGTTTCTTCTCATATTTCAGTGTGGGGTTTTGTGAACTTATTATAAAGCAATACAAATTTTAAGTAAAACAAATGAAGATATTTTCCAAACCTCTGTATTTCAAAAAGTTAAATGAAAAATCACTTATATTAGTCTTGGCCTCACAGCATAATTTCTAAGTTCCAGAAAATAAGGTTTTACCAAAAGAAAGATTTTTGAAATTAACAAAATTAATATCACATCTAAAGTTGCTCTTTACTCTCCTGATATTTTCCCAATATAAAAATTTACAAACTCAGCCAGGAACCAGTGGCTCATGCCTATAATCCTAGCTATTCAGGAGGCTGAGATCTGAGAATCACAGTTCAAAGCCAGACCTAGCAAGAATGTCAGTGAGACTCTTATCTCCAATAAACCACTAGAAAACAGGAAGTGGCTCTGTGGTTCAAGTGGTAAAGTGATAGTCTTAAACTGACGAGCTCAGGGACAGAGCCCAGGCCCAGAGTTTAAGCCCCATGACCTTACTGATTTTGTGGAGAGTCAAATCAAATTATTTAACACAATGAAGTTGAATACCTACATTCTAGTAACAACTGTTTTTAATGATATAGAAAATTATGTGTGTGTGTTTGTATTATATATATATATTTAGCACATATGCCCAGAGTGTGGCTTGGCTTTAGTAGTAGAGTACTTACCATGCAAAGCCCTGGGGTTAATTCCCAGTATTCCCCCAAAACATTTTTAGTGTACATATAAGACTGAATTTCCAGTTGAGAACCTGGAAGAAATGGACCTTTTCCTAGCAAATATCGACATGCTGAAACTAAACCAATATGTGTTAAACCAACTTAACAGGCCCATAATAGAAAACTGAAATAAAAACAGCAATAAGAGACCTCCCATCTAAGAAAAGCCCAGGACAGATGGATTTACAGTGGAATTCTACAAGGCCGTCAAAGCAGAGCTCACACCAGTACTCCTCTAGCTCTTCAATGTAATTGAAAGAGAAAGTTCACTACCGAATTCATTTTATGAAGCCATCATAACCCTCATCCCAAAACCAGGCAGGGACTCATCAAAGAAAGAGAATTATAGACCCATTTCTTTGATGAACATTGATGCAAAACTTCTCAACAAAATTTTGGCCAATGGAGTTCAACAATTCATCCAAAAAATCATACACCACGATCAAACAGGGTTCATTTCAGGGATGCAAAGCTGGTTCAATATATGCAAATCAATATAATTCATCACATCAACAAGAGCAAGGATAAGAACCACATGGTTATCTCAATAGATGCAGAAAAAGCATTTGACAAAATCCAACACCCCTTTATGATGAAGGTTCTGGAAAAACTAGGAATCCAGGGAACATTCCTCAATACAATACAGCCAGCATTATACCTAATGGTGAAAAACTAAAGCCATTTCCTCTTAACTCAGGAATGAGACAAAGATGTCCACTCTCTCCACTTCTCTTCAATCTAGTATTAGAATACCTAGCTACAGCAATAAGACAAGATGCAAACATAAAAGGGATCAAAATAGGGAAAGATGAAGTAAAACTTTCCCTGTTTGTAGATGACATGATCTTGTATTTAAAGAATCCCACACTGACTCCACTCCCAAATTATTCAAGCTGATTCAAAACTTTGACAAAGTAGCAGGGTATAAAACTAACCCTCAAAAATCAATGGCTTTTCTGTATGCCAATAATGAGAAGAGTGTGGCTGAAATCAGGAAAGCAACTCCATTTGTAATAGCCCCACAAAAAATAAAATACCTAGGAATTAACCAAAGACGTGAAGGAACTCTATGATGAAAACTTTAAAAACTTAAAAAAGGAAATCAAAACAGAACTTAGGAAGTGGAAAAACCTCCCATGCTCCTGGATTGGAAGGATCAACATGGTGAAAATGGCAATACTTCCCAAGGCTATCTACAAATTCAATGCGATACCTATCAATATTCCAACCTCATTCTTCAAGGAAATAGGAGAGGCAATCCAAAAATTTCTATGGAACAATAACGATCCTTAACAGAACGAACAGTGCTGGAAAAATATCAATACCAAATTTCAAACTCAAATTTCAAGGCCATAGTAATCAAAACAGCTTGGTATTGGCACAAGAACAGACCTCAGGACCAATGGAATAGAATTGAAAACACAGAAATGAACCCACAGGCCTAATCTTCAATAACGGAGCTAAAAAAATAGAATGGAAGAAAGACACGCTCTTCAGTAAATGATGCTGGCAAAATTGGTTAATCACTTGTAGAAAACTAAGATCCTTATATATCACCCTGCACCAGAATCAACTCCAAATGGATCAAAGACCTCGGAGTCAAAGCAGACACTCTGAAAACATTACAGGATGGAATAGGAGAAACCCTAGGTTTCCTTGGCACAGGCTGAAATTTTCTTACTAGAGAGTCAGAAACACAACAAATCAAAGAAAGGTTGGACAAATTGGATTGCATGAAGCTGCAGAGCTTCTGCATGGCAAACAACATAGCTAGCAAGAAAGCCCACGGATTGGGAGAAGATTTTCACTAGCCATACAAAGGACAAGTGTTTCATGTCTAAACTATACCTGGAACTCAACAAATGAAATCTCCCAACAACAAATCCTCAAAGAAACAACTGCCCAATAAATAAGTGGGCTAAAGGTTTACAGAGAGACTTCTCTGAAGATGAAATAAGAATGGCCAATGGACACAACCTCCCCAGTCATAAAAGAAATGCAAATCAAAACAACATTAAGATTCCACCTTACCCCAGTTAGAATGGCTATAATCAAGAACTTTAATAACAACAGATGCTGGAGAGGGCTGAGGACAGAAGGGAACCCTACTGCATTGTTAGTGGGAGTGTAAACTTCTTCAACCACTTTGGAAAGTAGTGTGGAGTCAAAAGACTCCACATAGAGCTCCCCTATGACCAAACAATCCTACTTTGGGGCATGTATCCGAATTATCACAAATAAGACCATACTAAAGCTCCCAGCACAACTATGTTTATTGCAGCATTATTTACCATAGCTAAGATATGGAACCAACCCAGATGCCCCTCATAGATGAATGGATCAAGAAAATGTGGATTATATATACAATGGAATTCTATGCCTCCATCACAAAGAATGACCTTTGTTAGGAAATGGAAAGACTTGGAAAAAAATTATATTAAATGAAGTAAGCCAGGCCCAAAGAAACATAGGTCCCATGGGTTCCCTTATTTGCAATAACTAGTATATGTCTGAGACAAGCAGAAAAGGTCAGATAAGTTGATGTTCGGCGAAATGAAGTCCAAGATAAGGACTCAAATGGTTTTTCTTTCTTTCGATTATTTCTAACATATTTATAAGATGATTTCTTTGTTGCTTTGTATGCCCCTACCCCATGGTATAACCCCTGTTTTCACTGTATTTGATGTTGGTATAATTTGTGGAGTGGAAGGGAAAAGACAAATTTTTTAAATAGGGATACAGGTGGACCCATTGCAACAATGGGTTGAAAAACGAACTTTACTACCTTGGGCTGGGGGGGGGAGGGGAGGGAACAAAAGAGGAGGCAACAATGCTTGATAAGAAATGTACTCATTACCTTGCTCATGTAATTGTAAACCCTCTGTACGTTATTTTCACAATAAAAAATTATTAATAAGAAAAGGCTTAGTTTCCTAGTTTCCTTTTGTCCTAGCATTAATTTGTTTCAGGTATTTATTGAGTGGGTTTATTCCAGTTGATTTGATATTTCTATGTATAATTACATTTGTCTACATAATTTCATATTTTGAATACAATGTAAATATATATTGTATATATGTGTATGTATGTACATCTGTATACTTATATGTGAATATATATTTTTTTCTGGGTTCATGTATGAGCATAAAGTTCTGATTTGGTCCTTTATAATGCCTAGCAACATAACTCTATTTTGAGAAAATTATTCATGTACATTGGTATAACTTGGTAGACTACTAAAGGTTTAGATTCGTAATGAAATAAAGTATGAGGAAATATGAATATGTATTTCTAATAAACACTTCACTTTCCCAAAATGCTTGATCCTTGGACCACACATGAAGAAATGCTACCTCAAGGAGCCAATCTGAAGCTCTCTGTGTTGGAATCTTTAACCATCTTGCATTGAGGCTTAGGCAAAATGATGTTACTGGTATTTTGTGTATGTCCAGAGTCAGATTAAATATGAATTGTACTATGACACATAGAGACCTTGACAAATAGCTATGGCCTATTTTGCTTTTAAGCATAAAGCATCTAAGCTGATTAAGGGGCTGGCAAACCATGGCCTATGGGCCATATCTGCCTGCTGCTTGGTTTGTAGGGTTTATTAAATAGTTTGTATAACTTCAAATGATTAATAAAAACCAAATGAAGAATAATATCTCATGAAATTAAAATATTGGTTTCTATAAATAACATAGCTTAGAATATAGCCATAGTGACCTGTTTATTACCCATGGCTGTTCATGAATTTCAGCAACAAATCTAAGTAGAAAGATTCATTTGTTTTGTTTTTCTCCATGCACTACTAATCACAATGACACAAAAATATTTCAACCATATTTCAGGTGCCACACATTTAGTTATAACATAAGCCAAGCATTATGCTTATTATGCTTATTCTAGTCATACTAAAGTAACATATGTCAACATCATTATCTCCAACTCATCATTATATTACAGAACTCAAGTACAATTAGAAAATGTAAAGTAAAAAAAAAAAAAAAACAGAAAATGCAACCAAAGATTCTGAGTCACTCATTTGTTAATCAAGAAAGGAAATTCACTTGCTAATCTTGAGCTAATAGATTCATGTTTTCTTTTGGTGACCGAAGAAATTTATCCAGGGAAAATAAATTTGCTAATGACCATTATCTTTTTTTGTGAAAACAGTTGCTCAAATACTTGAGGTTGTTGGAAATAACATTAATTATAATTTGAAAAAGTAGAAGAGCAAATTCTAGTGGTTTCCATAGCTCTTAGTTAAGCTAGAGATGGTGCCTATATTGTTTCCATATTTTTTTGAGGAGTCAATCTTGTGACTGAAGAATCACGCTATTTAATTCTATTTGAGGAAGAGCTACGGGCAAGAAATTTTTAACTTGAGAGACCACAAATTCATTACAATCTGAAATAGGATCAGATATGGTGTTGAAAACATGTATAGAGCAGATTAGTTGGTGCAGATTTATAAACTATGAGAAAATGTAAAGACGTTTAAAATAGTAGTTACTACTAGAAATTTTGTAGAAAATATTTTAGTGCTTTGGAGATTATGAGACCAATATTGTAAACAAATATTTTATTTAATGTTTCTAGTACCATGATTTTTGACTGAAACAGAAATAGCAGAAATGGGTGATCTTGACTGGCCTTATCATATTAAGTCATCTAGTTTTCTGATAATTACTTAACTCAGAACTGAATACAAAGAACAACTCTGAGCCACAGTATTTATATAGTGAGTGGCTTAGGAAATATGCTTGGCTTCAAACAGAACAGTGTGCTTAGATTTAGCCTAAATGATATGTAAAACAGGGATTATATGTGAAATTTTATTGTAGTAAAATCACTTTAGTGACAACTTACATTATTTGAGTCAAACATATCACTTTTCTATGGCTCTGTAACACATTATCGCAAACATGGCTGCTTTAAAACAACACCCAGTTATTAGCTCACAGATCTGTAGGCTACAATTAAGGTATTGGCGAGCCTGAGTTCTCATTCGAAGACTCTTGGGGAAAAATCCACTTCCAAGTTATTCTTGTTGTTGGCCGAATCCAATTCTTTTTAGTTGTGGGACAGAAAACCAAGTTTTCTTTATTGGCTGCTAGCCAGAGGTCGCTCTTAGAATCTAAAGTTTGTCCACATTTTTCTATTTGACCCTTTCTATCTTCAAGCCAGAAACAAGTCTATCAAATCATTCTCAGAATTCTCTGGTTTTTACCACCTTTGATCTCTAGACCAAATTTAAAGGATTAATGTTTTGAAGCTTATTCATGGGAGTGAACTGTATATCGTTCAGCTTCCCAGGTATTTTACAGTCTACTCATCTGTGGCTGTTTACACACTAAAATAACAACATTAAAATGCCACCACCGAGGCCACATGTAGCTTTCCCATCACTCAGAACTTAGGAATGGGGATATTAGAGTCAACTTCCTGCCACATACAAGTAGTATCAAGGAACTTCATGCATATTCCTGCTGTCAGAAGGTAAAATAAAACAGAAGAAAAGAAGTGGAAATAACAAGAGATGTCCATTTCCACAGAAATTCACAGCAGATATATTGTTCCAACTCAAACTAAAAAATCTAGTAGTATTTTTCAGGTTTTATTAAGTACAAAGGAAATTTCCATGCTTAAAAATCCATGTAGCTGTGCTGTTGGAAAGTTTCCACAGAACTTTCAATTGGAAATGATTAATCTACATTGTAATAACAAACGAAGAGGAAAGTATCAAGAGAAAAATAGAATAGAATTCTGTAATATCTTCCAAGCAGTAAATATGCTCAATTAAAATCATGTCCTTATGAATTGATATCAATATTTGGTGATATCTATGTGTGTGAACAAAAATAATTCAAATAAGAAATATTCAAACACTCATTTTTATCAGAATTAACACATAGGAATTTGCCATTGATTTTGATGCCAGAACAATATTGAACTCAAATTAAGCAAAGTATTCTTAAAACCAACAAAGAATTGTATTTGTTACTAGTAAACTTTATTTACTGAAAGTAATAACCTGGCATTGTTTGAATTTCACCAGAATTTATTTTTGTTATTACTTGCACATCTCAAATGTTCCTCTTGACTCATAACAACCTATTTTCTTTTTGTAAATTTAATTTAATTTTACTGTAAAGGTGATGTACAGAGGGGTTACACTTACATAAATAAATAAGGTAATGAGTATATTTCTTGTCAAACATCCCTTTATAGGAAAAATTTATTTTCTCTGCCTTTACAACCTGGTGCTTTGGAAGCATCATGGGACCATGAGAGTGACAGTCTCCATATTTTATCATGTGTTTCTATGAGTTATCACACGTAATATTGACTGCACAGCAGTCTAGTCCAGAATGACTGTATGATTTCCTTGTATTTGACCTTCTCTTTTGACCATAGGTTTCTATGCATCTTTAACTCCCAGGTAAATTGAATTTATTTATAAATTTCACATTCTAAGAATTTCCCAATATGTAATTTTTCTTTTTCTTTTCTTTTCCTATTCTTTTTTGTATATATTTTTATTGTAAAAATACTGGACAGAGGGGTTACAGTTACATGAATAAGTTACATGAGCATAGTTACAGTTACATGAGTAAGGTAATGAGTACATTTCCTATCAAGCATTGTTACCTCCTCTTTTGTTTTCCCCCTACCATCCCTTCCCTCCCCACCTCCACCACTTCTCCCCCCTCCCCCCAAGTTGTAAAGTTCATTTACCACATAGTGTCTTGTACATCTCATTGTTACAATGGGTCAACCTATATCCTTATTTCAGCATTTTGTTACTTACCTTCCCCTCCCCAAATTTGAAAAATGTATATACAAGATGCAGGGCACCAGAATCAACTTATCAAATTTTAATGTTTTTCCTATCACTTTTAGTGAATTTCAAAGCTACATGTATGTATGTATGTACATATACATCTATAATGCTTATAATAAATTGTGTAAATGTATTATATATGTTGTGCATATATAATATGCACATATATATTATTTATATAATACACATACACATAATATATATATATATAAATACTAAAATGTGTGCAAGTAAAAATGATGTGGGGAGTTTATTTCTGAAAGTTGTCATCAATAAGTATTTTTCTTTTATTCTTAAAACTTGGGGTTTAGAATGAATGGATGAATGAAAAATAAACAAAAAACTTGGGTTCATAATGGAACTTGCAAGTACATTATGATTTTATGTAGTTTTCTGAAATCAATTACCACTCTCCTAGGAAATGTTCACCATCACACTGGCAACATATTTCTACATATCCTTCAAAACTATAAAGCAAACCTTTGTGTATTTCCACAAGATATTTCTATGTATCCTTAAAAAATATAAAGTAAACTTGTCTATTCCCACTCCCACATGTGACTTCCATTTTTAGAAGAATGTACTTTATGGTTTCCTAAGATAATATTATTTTCCTGCTTGGCTTCAAATTTTGAAAACTGAAAATTTCAGGGTTTTTTTTCTTTGCTTAAGGAATTGCAAACTATCTCATTTAATATTTCTCAAGCTCATATGGACAAGAATATATCAAAGTTAACATGCTCAAACCACATTTATTTCTTTATTGTCTCCCAGAACAGAACAAAAGGAAGAAAAAGACAAAACCAAGAAAGTAAATTATTCTCCATGGTTTGTCATGGCTTCTTCACCTACCCTGCACATACTATTTTATTTCCATTTAAGAATTTAATAAACTTTTAGTATATATTATGTGCCAAATACTATATAATTATTGTGAGAAGTTGTAAACAAGAAAATCTAGTTTGGGCAGACCAAAACCAAACCAGAATTAAGTAACATATTAATAAAATAATTTAATAAAATAAAAAGAGACAAACATGGTGTTGGTGGCTCAGGCCTATAATCCTAGCATTTCAGGAGGCTGAGATCTGAGGATCATGGTTCAAAGCCAGCCTGGGCAGGAAAGTCCATGAGGCTCTTCTCTCCAATTAACCACCAAAAAGCTGGAAATGGAGCTATGTCTCAAGTGATAGAGCACTAGCCTTGAGCAAAAATACTCAGAGACAGTTCCCAGGCCCTGAATTCATGCCCCAGGACTGTAGTGAATTTACACACACACACACACACACACACACACACACACACACACACACACACACACACACCACAATACACTCATGATTTGTGTTTAATGTTATTCAGTCATTCAAAATACTTACCAAATCAAATACTCTTATAGATATTGTGGATTCATCAGTGGACAAAAACAAAGAATGAAAAAAGTATTTCATTATGTTGTATGTAAAGGGAATTTTTTCCTAAGAACTATTTACTAAAATAACAAAGAATGCATTTAAATTTAAAAGAACAATCCATGTAAAGATACTGAGGCAGTATCTGTTATTTGTTGCATAATCCCAGCACCTGGTAAATATCTGCTAAAATTGTTTCTGTATCATGTAATGTGGTATGTAAGGAAAAGAATGTTGCAAGTAAGGAGGAACAGAAAGATTATTCAATGGATCACATACTTCAAAAGCAAGTTAGATTTATTTTAAGTATAAAGATAAGCCAATGAAGAATTTTAGGTGTGGGATGATACCACTGATTTATGTTTTGAGAATGTGCTTTGTCACATCATTACTTTGCTCAGCATGCTAACAAAATGGTACGTTTCCTCATTCTCTAAACATTCCATGCCTGTATATAGGCATACATTTTTTTTTTTTTTTTATCGGTTGTGGGGCTTGAACTCTGAGCCTGGGCGCTGTCCCTCAGCTCTTCAGCTCAAGGCGAGCGCTCTACCACTTGAGCAACAGCGCCACTTCCGGTTTTCTGGTGGTTTATTGGAGATAGGAGTCTCACGGTCTCTCCTGCCCGGGCTGGCTTTGAACCGTGATCCTCAGATCTCAGCCTCCTGAGTAGCTAGGATTACAGGCGTGAGCCACCAGCGCCCGGCTAGGCATACATTTTTAAGCCTACCTAAAAGATTCTTATATTCTTCTTCTTTCTGTAATCATCTCCAATATGCTGTAAGACAGGATTCCATCACTGTTATGAAGTCTTTCCTTAGACACACTTAGTTTCTCCTTTTCTACCATCTTCCTTACACCTTTGATGTAACTATATTCCATTCTATCCAATGAGAGCTTCCATTAGTTTCCACCAATTGGGATATGAACTTTTCAAATATAGCCACCAAGTCTTTTTCAAGTTCATGTACTCAGATTTTTAAACAATTATACCTGATACATAATAGTTATGGAGACTCTTGACTGAATATTAATGGCCTTAAAATATTTTGCTCTGATATTAGATTTAGTTAATTCTACTTTCCAAGAGTAAGCATTATTTCCAGGACACTGTAGTGAATTTACAAAATGTAGGCAATTTTTACTGGTAGAAGCAGAATAAAATGGATTAGTATTTTTGGCTAGACATAAAAAAGAAAAAAAGTATAAAAAGGTTTAGATTCCAATTACTCATGCCCATTCAGATTACTTAAAAATACATGTTCACTAGCTATACAACAGACAAGGGCCTCATATCAAAAATATATCTAGAGCTCAAAAAATAAACCCCCAATAACAGACCTTCAAAGAAACAACCACCCCATTAATAAGTGGGCTAAAGAACTAGAAATAGGCTTCTCTGAAAAGGATTTAAGAATGACCAATAGACACTTGAAGAAATGTTCAACATCTCTGGCCATAAAAGAAATGGAAATCAAAACCACACTGATATTGCACCTCACTCCAGTTAGAATGGCCATTATCAAGAAAACAAATATTAGTACATGTGGACAAAAGGGAACATTATGTTGGTGGGAATGTAATCTGGTTCAACCACTCTGGAAAGCAGTAGGGAGGTCCCTCAAAAGACTAAACACAGAATTCCCCTATGATCCAGTAGTTCCACTCCTGGGTATTAATCCAAACAAACACAAACAAGGCCACATTAAAGCTACCAGCACAATTATGTTCACTGTAGCATTATATACCAGAGCTAAGATATGGAACCAATCCAGATGTGCCTCAGTAGATGAATGGATCAAGAAAATGTAATATATATATATATATATATATATATATATATATATATATGTATGTATAAAGTGAAATTCTATGCTTCCATCATAAAGAATGACATTACTCCATTTGTAAGGAAATGCAAAGATTTGGGAAAAAATCACATTAAGTGAAGTAAGCCAGACCCAAAGAAACATAGGCTCCATGGTTTCCCTCATCTGTAATAATTAGTATATGCCTAGGATAGTCCTAGAAGAGGATCATAATAACTCATATATGACCATATAAAATGATGCTAATCAAAATGAATTCCAAGATATGGAAACAAGAGGTGTTTTGTTGTTGTTGTTTTTAATGTATGGTGTGAAGTTAATTCTTTTTACTTTTGTTTTCTTTTCTTTTTTGTTCCTTTGGCTTATCCCCTATTGTCACTGTTTTTGTTTTTGGTACCCTGTGTCTTATATATAAATTTATCTGACTTGGAGAGGGAAGAGGAATAACAAAATGGGGAGACAAAAGGGTGAACCAACGCAACAGCAAAACTCACAAGACACTATGTTGGAAATTAACTTTAAAACTTGGGTGGGGAGAAATGAGGAACAAAGCAAGAAAGGGGGTAACAATGTTTGAGATGAAATGTACTTGTTGCCTAATTTATGCAACTGTAACCCTTATAAAAACAGTTTTACAATATAATTTAAATTAAATTAAATTTTAAAAAGTACATGTTCAGTCAGCCCTAAAACTCTGCTCTAAATGGGTTGTTTCATAAAGTTCAGTTGTTTCTGGATTTAAGTATATGACTTATTTATTTTAAAATATGAATACTAGAAAAATGGGTGACATTCAATTGAGTTCTGTATTAGTTCTAAGAAAGAACTTTTTTATGTGTTTCAATTGACACTCATTATTACCTATAAGCAAACTTGTATCTACATATGCGTACATATTATCCCTATCTTCATTGTAAAAACACTTACCTATTTCTAGCACTTGCTTGAGTATTATTGAAATGTACAAAGGATTTAAGCAAAATTTAGATAGCTGAAGAAAAAGGTGAATGCATTCATTCTCAAGTTATTCAATTACTTTCTTCACCTATCAGTTGTATTTAATTCAGAGATGTCCACATGTGTATTGACACTGAATTTTCTGATCTGGTTTTGGTTCTGCTCAGTTTTTAAAGCCCTCCTGTCACACTCTGGTTTTTACACAGATATAAGGCTGCTCCGCCACAAATGTTCTATCTCCCGTGTTACCAAATTTATAGAAATACAATCTTCTGTATTTTTCATCTTCTCCAAAATGTTGGTAACTAATTATAGTTGCCATTCCCATCACAATTTCTGTTGTTTTCTTCTTTTTGCATTTTGTTGTCAACCTCATTCTTTTTTTATTCAATGAAAATACCGTACAGAGGGGTTACAATTACATGGGCAAGGTAATGAGTACATTTCTTATCAAGCATTGTTGCCTCCTCCTTTGTTTCCCCTTCCCATCCCTTCCCATATCCCCCTCACCCCTCCTACCCGATCGTCCCCCCCCACCACCAAAGTTGTAAAGTTCATTTTTCAACATAACGACTTCTACATCTCATTGTTGCAATGGATTCACCTGTATCCCTATTTAAACGATTTGTTTTTTCCCTTCCCCTCCACAAATTATTCCCACATCAAATACATTGAAAGCAGGGGTTATACCGTGGGGGAGGGACATATAAAGCAACAAAGAAATCATCTTATAAATATGTTAGAAACAATTGCATGAAAGAAAAAAACATCTGAACACTTATCTTGGGGTTCATTTTCCTAACATCAACTTATCTGACCTTTTCTGCTTGACTCAGACATAAACTAGTTATTGCAAATAAGGGAAACCATGGGACCTATGTTTCTTTGGGCTTGGCTTACTTCACTTAATATAATTTTTTCCAAGTCTTTCCTTCCATTTTCTTAACTTGTTGCTTCCTTCTGTTAGTCACATGGTTAGTTAACTATTCACAGAATACCAGGTATTCTTCTTCACTTTCTAACTTCATAGTCCTTCCCTAATAATATCCTTATATTACTTTGATGTCAAAATCCTTCCACTTTAGTCCTTGGCATAGTTATCAATTACTGGGACTTTTTTTTTCTTTTTTGAGCCACTCCTAAGGCTTGAACTCAAAGCCTAGGACTGTCCCTGAGATTTTTTGTTGAAGGCTGGCTACAGCTCCACTTCTGGGTTTTTTGTTTGTTTTGTTTTGTTTTGGTGGTTAACTAGAGATAGGAATCTCAAGGACTTTCCTGCCACCCTTGTCTTTAAACCACAATGCTCATATCTCAGCCTCCTGAGCATCTAGGGTTACAGGCATGAGGTACTGGCCCCCAGCTAGTTGCTTTGTCTTTTATAATTGTCTGTCATTTGTGCACATACAAACTCTCCATTACTATAAGTTAATAGCTCCTGTCTCTAATATTTATTTCATAATGCTGCTTAATTCTCATTCCTCTGAGTCTGGTCATATAAATTAAATTCGATTGTCTCACATGTTTCATTAAACTTTATGCCTTTTATGTGGGCAGTGATTCTGTTATATTTAAACTGAAATATGTTAAACTTCAGCATGTGATTCATACATAGGGCTAAATTTTAACTGTCTGTGTAGTAAACTGCAAATGGGAGTAAATGAGCACTTGATTCTAGTTCAAGAAATTAATATTACACATGTAGCTATATGCCACAATAACTCTAGCTGTCATTAATTAGATTAGTGGTCTTGGGAGTCAGGAAAACTCAGGAATCTGATGAGGGACTTTCTGAAGTTCCCTCATGCAAATTACAAACCTTCAGTTATTATCCATGAGAGACAGATAGTTTAAGCCTGGAACTATTAGTTTCAAAATCAGGATATTTAGAGTCAATATCAATAGTAACAAGGCGTATGGTAAGCTGACAAGTATATCCAGGTTGCAGCTGCTCACCCAACTCTTGGCATGTCTTTAAGTTACCTTGTTTCATTTACTGTAATTTTCAGTTTGACCATTTGATGGATTTACAATCCATATAACAAATATTAGAGTCCAAGTAGTTCTTCCCTTTGGTTGGCTTAACAAAAGAAGACTAATCAATCTATGCTTCATGCTTACATTTTTATTTCTTTATAGACCATCTAGAAAAGACACCAACTTTATAGAAAATGGAGGTATTTTTTTGTTCTTTTGCTCTTTATGTAAATATTTTCTAGATCCACTTTAAAGTCCAGCATTCCACATATTGTCTGCCATATTCTTTATTAGATTCAATGTATAAGTTACTGTTTAAATTATATTCTTCATGGACAAATTCAACTGGAAAGAGTGTTGGTTGATTCTTTTCCTTATAAGGTTGCTAGAGTTCTAAGATGATGTACAGATATTGATGAACCAGGAACTGGTGACTCATATCTGTAATCTGCTCCCCAGAAGGCTGAGATCTAAGGATTGTGGTTCAAAGCTAGCCTTAGCAGGAAAGTCTAGGAGACTCTTTCTCCAATTAACCACCAGAAAACCCAGAGTGGTTCTGTGGCTCAAAGTTGTAGCATGCTAGCCTTGAGCAAAGGAGCTCAGGGGAAGCTCCCAGACCCCAGGTTCAAGTCTCATAACTGACAAAAAATGGTGTTTTTGAAAAAATACCTTTAATGTTAATATGTTTAACATACTAAAACTGAGTGCATATGGACCTGTCCTGATATCTTCCTTTCAATGGAAAGAGGCATTTGGGAACTTTCAAAGTTGTTAAACAATAAGCTCTCTGCCTATGATCACTCACATAAAAAAAAAAAACCAAAAATGAAATTACTATGTAGCTTAGAATGTATAAAATTTAAGGCTAATGCTTTATGAAAAAAGGTTCTTGGATTTAAACTTCTCACTACCAATAGTTAAATAAACTACTATAAGCTTTGTTTTCACAGGTAACAAAAACATTTTTAATGATTAATATAGACTATCAAGACATGGTTTCTTTACCATCATATCAATAGACTATTGGCTTTAAAACTATAAAAATCATACAAAGTAGATGTCAGTTCTATTTGTATTGTTATAAAGTCTGTGATTTACTAATGTATTTACATTTTTCAATAGTTAGAAAAAGTGTGCAAAGTAAACCCAATAAATGTTTAAACTAAGAAATGTATTCCTATAAAAGATATTTTACATATAGCTGTCTTAGTTCTACCAAGAAAAACCCAGTTTTCTTTTCAAAGTTTCAAGTGTTTTGTTTGTCCATGTGTTTTACATTTACTAAAGGATGTGGCTCTTTTAAAAGATGTTTGGCTTACAGCCTTTGTGTTGTATGAGTAAATGAAAACAAATTATGCTGTAGTAAAACATAAAGACAAAACAAAAGTTTGCCAAGGTTCGAAACAAGCATAAACCTATAACACTTAAACAAAAATCTTGATTAACTATCAAAATTGTCAGATGCATTATTTCCAGGTGCTGTTCTTCTCTTAATATACTTCTACAATTAACAGTATTGCTCATGTCTCTGCTCAGTTTAAATTGCTGCTTCAACATGAATGGATCAGTGGGCTACCTATTTTCTGCTAGTTCAGATTCTAGACAATCTGATCCAACAGAAGCCTGTAATGTTCTGTTATCCATAAGCTAGATAGAATGTATCATAAACAGCGGCAAGCTCCCTGGGGTCACTAGGCACAGGGTTTCTTAGACTGGTTGAACAAGAAATGTATTTGACTAAGTCAACACCTAGTAAAATGATCCAGATTTCACACGTGTTTTTAGCAGTGTGCAAAAATTTGGGTACACTGCTTCAACACTGAATAAAATATTTGTGAGGAGAGAGCACAGGAAGAAAGAATGAATTGGGGGCAATTGTTCACTTTAAAGTTCTCTTCCATTTCTATTGCTTATTTAAATAATGCAAAACATATTTCAAGATATGGTGGAAGGTAGTATAAGACTATGGGCTCTGAAGCCAGTGCCATGTCTTAGAGCTTTGTGAGCTCAGCCAAGACACTTAGGCCTCAGTTTCCCCATCTGCAAAAGTGATAGTAATATTAATAACATCACATTTTCACATATAAATTTAATGAGTCTAGAAAACATGTCAAGTCTCGATGACACCCATAAAGCACAGGTAAATATAAACATCAGTTTTTGTACTTGCTATTTACAGGTGAACAGGTTACTGCTTCATTTCCTACCATATCTGTGAGAATCAATTCAAATTTATGATCATTAAGTACTGATCAAATTAATACAAACTGAAAAAATTAGTGTTAAGACCATGAGAATAATGAGTCAAGAGTGGTGATAATGAAATAGTTGGAAGAAAATTGATAGAATTAGAAATTGTAACCAGCTATGCATGGATCAAATAATTCATTATACCTGAGTCTCTCTATTTCAGGCACAGAGTTGAATTCAGCAAAAGCATTTGTTTTCCCATTGCTGGGGATAACTGACAAAAATAGTTTTAACTTGGTCCAAGGAAAGCAAAATGCAGAAACGAGAATGTTAAACCATTTTCTTTTTTAGGGATTTGCGAAAGAGAAATTTGGGATTGAAAGAAGAGGGCTCAAATAAGTTGATGTTAGGTGAAATGAACCCCAAGATAAGTATTCAAATGTTTTTTTTTCATGCGATTGTTTCTAACATATTTATAAGATGATTTCTATGTTCCTTTGTATGTCCCTCCCCCACGGTATAATCCCTGCTTTCACTGTGTTTGATGTTGGTATGATTTATGGAGGGGAAGGGAAAAAACAAATCACTGAAATAGGGATACAGGTGGACCCATTGCAAAAATGAGATGTACAAGTCATTATGTCAAAAAACGAACTTTACAACTTTGGGGGGGGGTATGGGAAGGGATGGTAAGGGGAAACAAAGGAGGAGGCAACAATGCTTGATAAGAAATGTATTCATTATCTTGCCCATGTAATTGTAACCCCTCTGTATGTTATTTTCACAATAAAAAATAAAAAACATACTGGAAAAGTAGACTATTTGATTTCTGCCACCAAACTTCTGGGTAGTTAGGACAAGGCCCAAATGTGTTAGAATATTGAGCAGCATTATAGATTCATGGCCTAGAACAAATTCAATAAAGTAACATTTTGGTTATTTGTTTTTATTTATGATGTTTAAAGGATTTTGAACATCTTTCTTTTTAAAAAAGTGATATTTCCCAATTCTATCCTTCTCCACTTCCTGACTCACCTGCTTGGTTCCTAGAAGCAACTGATTGTGAGATTTCTGTATTCCTTTTTTATTATAAATAATTTTTTATTCTGAAAATACTGTACAGAGGGATTACAGTTACATTAGCAAATATATGGGTTGGTTTCATATCTTAGTTATGGTAAATAATGCTGCAATAAACATAGTTGTGCTGATGGCATTAGTATGGTCTTGTTTTTGATCATTTGGGTAAATGCCCAAAAGTGGGATTGCTGGGTCATAGGGGAGCTCTATGTGGAATCTTTTGACTCCATTCTACTTTCCAAAGTGGTTGAACAAGTTTACACTGCCACTATCAATGCAATAGGGTTCCCTTCTGTCCACATCCCCTCCAGCATCTGTTGTTATTAGAGTTTTTTATTTTTGCCATTCTAACTTGGGTGAGGTGGAATCTCAATGTTGTTTTGATTTGCATTTCTTTTATGGCTAGAAAAGTTGAGCATTTCTTCATGTATCTACTGGCCATTCTTATTTCCTCTTCAGAAAAGTTTCTCTTAAGTTTTTAGCCTATTTATATATAGGGCAGCTGTTTCTTTGAGGATTTGTTTTTGGGGTATTTAATTTTTTGAGTTTCAAGTAGTTTAGATATGAGACCCTTGTCCGTTGTATGGCTAGTGAAGATCTCCCAATCTGTGGGCTTTCTATTGATCTTGCTAGCTATGTCCTTTGCCATGCAGAAGCTCTGCAGCTTCATGCAATCCCATTTGTCCAACCTTTTTTTGATTCGTTGTGCTTCTGGGTCTCTAGTAAGAAAATTTCGGCCTGTGCCAAGGAGACCTAGGGTTTCTCCTATTCCATCCTGTAATGTTTTCAGAGTGTCTGCTTTGACTTCGTGGTCTTTGATCCATTTGGAGTTGATTCTGGTGCAGGGTGATATATAAGGATCTAACTTTAGTTTTCTACAAGTGTTTAACTAATTTTGCCAGCATCATTTAATGAAGAGGCTGCCTTTCTTCCATTCTAATTTTTTAGCTCCCTCATTGAAGATTAGGTGGCTATATGTCTGTGGGTTCATTTCTGTATTTTCAATTCTATTCCATTGGTCCTGAGGTCCTTGGTACTGTGCCAGTACCAAGCTGTTTTGATTACTATGGCTTTATAGTAGAGTTTGAAATTTGGTATTGATATTTTTCCAGCACTGTTCTTTCTGTTAAGGGTCGTTTTTGTTATTGGGGGACTTTTATTGTTCCATAGGAATTTTTGGATTGCCTCTTCTATTTCCTTGAAGAATGAGGTTGGAATATTGATAGGTATCACCTTGAATTTGTAGATAGCTTTGGGAAGTATTGCCATTTTCACGATGTTGATCCTTCCAATCCAGGAGCATGGGAGATTTTTCCACTTTCTAATGTATTCCTCTTTTTATTCTCCTTTTTGTTTACAAAATGTATTTACTCACGTGTATTGTCTGTGGAATGTAAATGAACAGTAATAAGTGGTTATTTATTTTGTATGCTAGGACTTAACAAACCTATATTTCTAACTTGCAGACTAACCTTATGGGAGAGGCTAACACTATAGATTGTTTTTCATGTGAGGAAACTAGGGTTGTGGGATGTGAAGTGCCTTCTCTGGCAGGTCCAGCATCATCCTAATCTCTACCTACATGAAGCCAAAGCTGATGTTTCCCTACTGCTATCTTGTAAAAAAAATTTGTTTGGAAGCCCACAAAGGAGTATTTATCTGCAAGATAGTCTCATCCTGTGTGCCATATTTTTAAATTTATGCTGGCAAAATGGATTGTTACCTTTTATGGAGATAAGAATACTACAAGATTAAACCCTCAAGTAGGCTTAATGGATACTTCACCCAAACTATGTAGAATACCTCTTCAAACAGACTAAAGTTTTTAGTTGGTGTTACCACCCCAACATTTAAAACTGAATTCTTTGTTTACATTTCTAAAATGCACCATTCTTCTGGGTTAATTCCAGCATTGATGATAAGAAGGAAATAGTTTCCTTGTTCGAAATGTAGTAGTTGAGTGTATGTTTCTTCTCAGAAGCTCAATGAAGCCAAGCTTCTGGTAGATTTACAGTTCCTGAGACTGCGGCTAAGAGGCAACTTCCCTGAATACTAATGGTGCAAGTCTTTAACAACAGGCCTCCTTATGTACTTACATACGGAGGCTACATTTGTGTAGCCACACTCTTTACAGAACCAGTCCGCCCTAACCTCTGTTCTTTAAGTACTATTTGAATTATGACAATTTAGCATAGTGAGAAAAAATGGTACTACTGTTACCATTACAAAGCTTGTACAGCTGGGATAAAGTAGATTAGTTTCATTTCACCTCAAGTATCAACACAAACTTCAGATAAGTACTGATTCAGAATCTAGGTTATATGTGATAACATGAATTCTGATGAAGACCAACTTACAAGAGCAAGCTTAAATTCTTAGCTACGAGCTGTAGCTTGTAGCACTGGCTGATGAAAAAATGTCTTGTTTTTACTTGAACAAATTAAATGTGCAAATTTGTAATCATGACTAATTGTATGATCCATACTTAACAATTTTAAATTATTTTCTTCCCTAAAATTAGTTAACTCTAAGCTTGCAAATCAGCAACTAAATATGGTAACATGTATACAAAGACGTAAAAAAATCAGATACAGAAACTATTTAGTATGATTTGTCAGTTGATTGATTTTACTTACCAGGGAATGTTTTATCCTAAAATAATCATACTTTGAGACCTAACAAAATGTGTACTACAAGTTCTGCCATACTTTCAGGGATCATTTCTATAGTTTGTTATATATATATACCATGTTTATAGTTTGAGCAATATCATACTCTAAATTTGCAAATGAAACTTTTCTTTGCCTACGTGATTTTATCTCTCTTTAGTTGGATACTGTATTAGAGGAGTAGTGTTTTTTTCATCTACCCATTCATTGAGTGTCTCCTGTGCATCAAGCAGTACACTGGAAGCTGGAAGAGTAGTGAATAATTCATTGAACTAGGAGGTTAGGCGAGATTTAAGTTCTGATTATTGAAGGCATTAATGTAGGCATTAACCCAATGGAGGAGGAAATAAATTCTAGTAGAGCAAAGAGATAAGAGTAAACACAAGTAAACACAAGTACCTTGCAAAAGACTATAAGTAGGTTGGTGAAATGGACCACAAATTAATAAGAGGAAGGGGAAAGAAGCTGGAAAGTTAAGAAAAAGCTTGGAGGCAATGACCTTATTAATTAAAATGTGCTTTATAGAGAACCTTTGAATCCTTAATATTCAGAGCATTGCATAACTAGCTGTATCATGGGTAGTCTATAGTTTCATGTGTTTTCAGACTTTAGGCACATCAGTCAAAGAAATGAACATAGTCAAAACTAAGCTTTCGTATTGTTTCCTTATGAAAAATAGTTTTCAAAATGTGGGAAGAACTTGAGGATAACAGAGAAATCCCACAAAGGCATCACTAATAGCAATGACAGAAACATTAGTGGTAACACCATTAGCAATCAGAATTTATGAAGCACTTACTATGCACCAGGCATTAAGCCCAACACTTTGCATGCTCCACTGCAATCCTTACTACCAATGTGTGAGTTAGGTTCTCTTGTAAGTTTGAAGAAGCTCATATAATTAAACCATAGGTGAGCTGACTCCATGTTAGATATTTTTCAATGTTAAATAAAGCCTTTACTTCTATGCTATACAGCAAAGCTTATTTATTCTTACCCAAGTAGAAATAAGCTACTCAGCACACCCCATTCAACTTGTCAAGCAATACTTCTTGCCTCTTCACTTCTATTTCTTATTTCTTTCCTTTTCCCTAGGTTATGTGAAACCCAATGCTATCTCCCTCAACTCTTTGGGAGAAAAGTTACCCCATTCGTGATTTAGTGGATATTTCTCCTTGAGGATTGTTCATGTCAGAGCAAACGACAGGGAATAAAAGCAATAAAGAGGCAAGAGGTTCCCAAAGTACTTAGAAACCCTGGTCTCAGGAAAGGATTAACTCAACTTTTCTAAAATTGTTATTGTGAAGGATATATAGAGGGGTTACAGTTACATAAGTCAGGTGATGTGTACATTTCTTTTGGAAAACTGTCACCTCTTCCCTCATTTTCTCCCATGTTTCCCCTCCTGAACCTCCCCCAAGTTGTATAGTTCACTTTCTTTTTATTTTCTTTTTTCATTTAAATTTTATTGTAAAGTTGATTTCCAGAGGGTTTAGAGCTACGTAAGTGAGGTAATGAGCACATTTCTTTTTGAACAGTGTTACCCCCTTTCATTTTCTCCCACTACCCCACCCCAACTCCCCTCTTCCCCCAAATTGTGAAGTTCATTTCCAACATAATGTCTAGTCAGTATCACTGTGGTGTTGGTTCATTCCTTGTCCCACTTTTTCTGTGATTTCCCTTCCCCTCCCCAAGTCAGATAAACTTAGATACGAGACAAAGGGTACAGAAATCAAAAACAGTGACAACAGGGAATAAACCAAAGGGGGTGGGCGAAGAGGAACGAAGAAATAGCTGCAAACAGTACAATAAACAAAACCTCTTCTTTGCATTTCTTGGAGTTCTCTTTGATATACATCATTGTATATGGTCATATGTACATAGCTATTGAGCCACTGGGGTCCTCTTCTTAGAAAATCCTCCCGTGTTCTCACTGTGTGATGCTTAGGGTGGTGTTTAAGTATAATTCATTTCCATCATAGAGTCTAGTGATTATCACTGCTGGTTTAGTTACTCTTTGTTTCCCCCATTTCTGTGCTCCACCTTACCCTCCCCCAAACAGATAAACTTATATACAGAAAACAAAAAGAGAGACAAAGGAGTACAAAAGAACAAAAACAAAATACAAAAGAACAAAAACAGCATGTTTTCATTTCTTGGAATTCATTTTGATAAACATCATTTCGTATGATCATATGCACATAGCTATTGAGCCTCTATGATCCTTTCCTAAGAATTTCCTCCTTTGGTCACAATGTGAGAATGTCTAGAGTCATGTATAATTTATCATGTGCAAGTGTAAGTTTTTGTATTTTGCCATCTCGTGTGTTTAATTGTAGATTTATAGGCACAATACAGTTATAACAAATGGGGAAGTCATGCAGCTTATGCTTCTTTGGTCTGGCTAATTTTTGAATAGGCATCTGATGTGATGAACTTTGAAATTCACACAGTAAATAATCTTTATTCATATTTCAGTCCTGAAAGCAAATTAATGGGTTTTATGATTTTGAAAAACATATAATTAATAAATTTTATTTGCTGAAGTTATACCACTAAACCTCCAATTTTGTAATATACACTTTTAAAACCTGTTTGGGATATTTACAGAAGTTGAACAGATTATACACTATAAATAAATTTCAACTCATTTAAAGAAGTATTTTCTGTGTGGTTGGACTGCTTAGAGAGAATACTTCTGAGTGATGGATTAATTAATCCATCACTGAGACACATGGGTCATTATAGTTGTTAATGATAATTCTTAAATTATTTTCTGTTTCTCTCTGTTATTATAGCCATTAGCTTTGATTAATGTGAGTCAATTCTTAAGGCAAAACTCCATATCTAGAATATTTACAAATAAAATGTATAAGCCAGGAGTATTGAAGAAAGACCTGGAGTAATGCTCTTTTTAATATTGTTTGGCAGTAAACTACTTTGTTTTCTTGCTTTATATTCTTACCTAGCTATGTTATAGTCTTCCCTTTAGACATGCTTCGAACCTGTTTAGAAAATAGAATTCTAATCATCCCAAGACTTGGAAGGGGGATAGAATTAGAATTTTTGATAAGGCAGAATATTTCATTAGCTCCAGAAATCAATGTAGGAAAATTGGGTTCATTTTTTGAAATCTACTAATCATACTTCTGACATTGAAATGTTTTTTACCCAACTCTAAGGAAAAATATCGGTTTTGACAGATGCTTATTTCTTGTAATTGCATTTAATCAAAGAGTTTATTTTGGAGTTACCTAGAGTTCTTTCTGCATTCCACAGGGCTGACTTAACACAAGTAAGGGGACTGATAGTAATACTAAAACCTCATAATTTTCCAGGTAGTTCCATGTCTTACCTAACAAATCTCTGTTTCTCTTCTCAAAAGTTATTAGACTTCCTAGACAGTAGATCAAGTTGGGCAGATGTTTTAAAGATGCGCTGATCAATCCAAAGTAGGAAAGAGGTATTTGGAGTTCACTATATAAACATAATGGATCTAAAATTTGGCTGTGTGAATGGGGAAGAACACAAGTAAAGAAAGAAAGCATCTTGTTGCCTTGCTTTAGAGAAAGGGAAACAATAAGCAAGTTGGCTTACTTCATATATTTTGATCTCTCCTCAAATCCTGACAATACTTATGTCTGTTTGCTGCTGAAAATAAGAGTTCAAGCAATTCTTTCCACAAAAAAGCTTTGTTTTGTGTTTTGTAATGACAGAAATTAGTTTTATTTCTGATGTGGAAATAACAAAACTTTTTAATTTCCTAAGGGTTGTCATAAGAAATACACTTCTGAAAGACCAAAATGAGACTAAGGTTTGTGTTGTCAACAATTGAGTTAGCATTATAGTATTCACATTTTAGAAATAAAACAATTGTCATAAAAAGAAATGAAAACTAACTTTAAACATATAAAATATGCCTTTTTTCCTAAATGCACACTTCCATACTTGTAATAAAGCACAAATTCTTTATAAGATTGTTATTGGAACTGGGATAGAATTGGGTGATTTTATGAAGCTTTAAGTTTATGAACTCCATTCTATGAATGAGAGTTTCAAAACAGAGATCCCAATGCTAATCAAGGTAAAGCTGTGCATTAAGAGTCAATTTCAGTATAGTTTATATCAGACCTTGAATGTGTGTACCCATTTTAATGTTAATTGGTTCACAACAAACTTTCAACATAAGCAATTGATATCTTTCTGAGAACTTGATTTTATATCTTTTATATCTGAACTTGGAAATGACCTGACAAGGCTAATTCTAGTATGACTGAAAGAATATAAAGCTATATAGTTTATACAACTCAAAATGAATATAAAAAGGGAACAAAATTTTCACAATAAAATGTAAAGAGTAAGAAAATACAGTAGGGCCATTAACAATTCATTTAAAGTTTGATGTGCTATATTAATGCACATTAATAAAGATACAAGGCATGTAATCCTTTACATTTTTCAGAGGGGAAAAAATGAGTCTTAGAAAACTCAAATAATCTAATCTCTGACAGCATGTGAATACCAATAAAGATAATTCTAATGTACACACTACAAGAAATATAATGTGTGATATATAACACAAGTCAATTTGGACATTGCTTGGGTTCATTGATAACATACAAAAACCTGCTTACACCCATGAAAATATGTGAAGCACCATCAAATTGCCATCCTTTATGGCAAAACATTCACTGAAAGCTCCATTAGTTTAAGTACCTTGGTTTATATATCTTTTTCATCTTTTACATGCATCTGAGGTCTTACAGTAACAAGCTACAATATTTAGTTCTAACGATATCTTTTTAAGCCAACCTCCCTCCCTCCCATCCTTCCATCCTCCCATCCTCCTTCCCTCCCTTCCCTCCCTCCCTCCCTCCCTCTCTTCCTTCCTCCCTTCCTTCCTTCCTTCCTTCCTTCCTTCCTTCCTTCCTTCCTTCCTTCCTTCCTTCCTTCCTTCCTTCCTTCCTTCCTTCCTTCCCCTTTCTTATTTGCACTCCTGTGTTAACACTTGCTAGGCTAGCCTCTACATCTTGAGCCAGGACACCAGCTCTGCTCTTTGCTGATTATTTTGGAATTAGCAAATTTTCCTGACCTGGCTGATCACAAACTGTTATCCTCTAGGTTTCAGCTTCCTGTGTAGTTAGGATTACAGACATGAGCCACTGGTGCTTGACCTTATTTTTTTTTACTTAAAATTAAAGTGAATATCTTTGCTCGACAAAAAATGTACTCATTACCTTACTTATGTAACTTTAACCCATCTGTACACTAAAAAATTAAAAACCTGAAAAAAGTAAATAGAATAAAGTGAGCATTTTGTCTATTTTTGATTGGATGAAATAACATACTAAAGCATCAAGCTCTTAACCTTGTACTTAAGTTCTAAATTAGTTGAATTGGGATTTGTGCATATTCAATGTATAGCTTTAGATTGAGGAGTCCGAACTGGTTCTAAAACCATGCCCACCTGGAAGGCCTCTGAGCATTAGTGTGGTGGTCAGTGATAGACTGCCCTTAGTTGCAAGCAGTAATTCAAGCTTTATTCATTTCCACTAGAGGAATGAGTTTGCATACTTACCAGTGTCCATTTACTAGAGAACTTATTCACTTATCTACTCAATCACTCAATATTTATTCAGTAGCTAATATTGACTTAAATTTGTGCTCAGTGCTAGAGTTACAGAAGTGAATGAAACAGACATGTCTTCTGTTTTTATGGCATTTCTGAAATATGATGAAGAAATACAACTGAAAAATGTTAAAATAGGGGAATATTAAAATGGGTGAAATTGAGAAGGGGACTTAGGAACACATAGAAGAATACCTAACCTAGCCTAAAGGGATTGGCTTCATTTTGAAAGTGTAGATGTGTCCACAGAAAACTAAAGGATGAGTTGAGTTAAGCTGTTTTTAAATAAAAGAAGAGAACCAGAAAGTCTGGCAATGATTTTCTCCTATGTAGTTCTAGCTTCTCTTATGACAGATGAGATACACAAAGTCATATTTGAGTGCTTTGTTATGACCACTGTGTGTTACTGGAAATATCAGGTCAGCAGAAATTACATATGACTACTCCTCCCCTCCAACTACTGGTAGACAAAACATTGGAAACCCTGCATTTCCCCAAAATGTATGCTATAAAGGTCTTTAAATTATTTCTGTCTCAGGCTTACTGTTGAAACAAAGAAGATATACATATATATATATCGATAAGATCAAATGAATAGCCATGAAAGCAAAAACTGCCCTCAACTCAATGTTTTCTGTCAGGAGCATTGTTTTTTCATCAAATTGTTTTAATGTCATTTAAGTTTTGGTTTTATTTTTAATTGTGAAAATACTGTAGAGAGGGATTACAATTACATGGGCAAGGTAATGAGTGAATCTCTTTTTTTTTTTTTTTTTTTTTTTTTGGGTCCAGTCATGGGGCCTGAACTCTGGGTCTGGGCGCTGTCCCTCAGCTCTTCAGCTCAAGGCTCTAGTGTTCTACAACTTGAGCCACAGCGCCACTTCTGGCATTTTTCTTTTTTGCTTATGTGGTGCTGAGGAATCGAATGCAGGGCCTCATGCATGCTAGGCAAGTGCTCTACCGCTGAGCCACCTTCCCAGCTCCATGAGTGCATTTCTTATCAAGCATTGTTGCCTCCTCCTTTGTTTCCCCTTCCCATTCCTTCCCATCTCCATCCCCCTAATCCTGTCCCACCTCCCCGCCCCCACGCCAAAGTTGTAAAGTTCATTTTTGACATAACATCTTGCACATCTCATTGTTGCAATGGGTCCACCTGTATCCCTATTTAAACAATTTGTTTCTTCCTTTCTCCTTTACAAATTATACCAACATCAAATACAGTAAAAACAGGGGTTATACCGTGGGGGAGGGACATACAAAGCAACAAAGAAATCATCTTATAAATATGTTAGAAACAATAGCCAGAAAGAAAAAAAACATTTGAATCTTTAACTTGAAGTTAATTTTGCTTAACATCAACTTATCTGACCATTTCTGCTTGTCTCATACATATACTAGTTATTGCAAATAAAATGGATTTGCACATGTTTATAGGATATTATTAGTAATAGTATTATTGAAAAATCTCATAAAGTTGATATTTTTAATCACTGTGTCCTATGAATAAAATTTCCATAGAGATGAACCCAGTTTATTCTCATTTTATTATCTTAATTATAAAGTTTATTTTCATAAAATATTAGATATACAAACATGTACAGGTTGAAACATTACATTTTCTTCTCACAAATATCTTATTATTAATCACTGTGATTTTAAGAATTTTTTAATTTTCAAATTATGATTACATATTAATTTTCTGATAGCTGTTGTAATGTCCTACTGAACACTGAAGCCACAGTATTTATATTCAGAAAAAAGTAAAAGAGAAGAGGGTGAAGTGAAAATGGTACAAATTTGTTACTAATGGTTAATGTATTTTTTTCTGGATATAGCCTAAAGGATTTGTAACTGATACATGACAGTACTAAGTCTGTGTAATACTATACTTAAAAATATAGAAACAAAATCAAAGAGGAATCATAGTAAAACAGAGAGAGGAAATACACCACACAAAATTTCCTCTGGGACAGGAGTCATGTCTTCAGCCTGATATTTCTAGTATTTAATACAGATATAATTTTAAATCTTTTATATCTGGTAAGTTGAATACTATACTGATGGATGAGAAAGAATCTCTTAAATTAAAAAGAAGCTCCACTTTACGATCATCATATGGGAATTGTGTCTGTGTAAAATATTTTGGAAAGTTGTCAAGAGTAAGCAATTCTAAGGACAGTTCAGTGATCTTAATGAAAGTAGGAAGAATATATGAGAAACAATGAAGATAAGAATGGCCAATAGACACATGACAAAATGCTCAACTTCTCTGACCATAAAAAAATGTAAATCAAAACAACATTGAGATTCCACCTCACCCCAGTTAGAATGGTTATAATCAAGAAATCTAATAACAACAGTTGATGAAGGGGATGTGGCCATAAAGGAAAATTACTGCACTGTTGGTGGGAGTGTAAACTTGTTCAGCCACTCTGGAATGCAGTATGGAGGTTCCTTAGAAGACTCCACATAGAGCTCCCCTATGACCCAGCAACCCCACTTTTGGGCATTTACCCAAATGATCACAAACAAGGCCATTCTAAAGCTACCAGCACAACTATGTTTATTGCAGCATTATTTACCATAGCTAAGATATGGAACCAACCCAGCTGCCCCTCATAGATGAATGGATCAAGGAAAGGTGGACATATATAATATATATATATACATATATATATATATATATATATATGAATGCTATGCCTCCATCAGAAAGAATGGAACTCTTTTATTTGTTAGGAAATGGAAACACTTGGAAAAAAATTATATTAAGAGAAGTAACCCAGTCCCAAAGAAACATAGGTCCCATGGTTTCCCTTATTTGCAATAATTTGTATGTGTCTAGGATAATCTTATCAGATGACCAGAATAGGTCAATAGCTATGTACATATGACCATATAAGATGATGTTAAGCGAAATGAATTCCAAGACATGGGCACAAGAGTTTTTCTTTGTTGTTGTTGTTTCAATGTACTATGACTATGTTCAACCTGCCATATTTTACCAAAAGCTTGGACTCTTCTTCTGTGACACAGTTAGAATAACATTCCAATGATGTATTAACAACGTCTGTAGTTTCTAAGTGTTTGGAAAGCTTTTTTAAATGTCTTGTTATGTGATCCACTAATATTTGGTAAATTTTTTCCAATAATTAAGGAAAGAAGATATCTTTTAATATAACCTCATATTTTCAATGCATTTAAAAATAAATAGTTCATTTTGTTTATGTAGTGTTGACTACATTTGCTTACCTGTCTTTTAATAGAGGCTTGTGTTGATGGAGGCTTGCAGATTTTACACTGTAATTTATTGTAAGTGAGATGTCAATGAAGGCTTTTTGCAAAGGCTCAGATCACAAATATCTTACTATTTGTGGGCATATGGTCTGTTGCAGTCATTTAACTCAGTTGTTGGAGCAGGGAAGCCGACACGGGCAATGTGCATGCAAAGGGTTGTGTTCCAATAAAACTTTATTTGTAGATAAAAATTTAAAAAGTAAAATACATATCTACCACTTGTGTTCAGAGCTGAGTGAAAAATCATCAAATTATGCAAATGGAAAAGAAAGAAAGAACAAACCATACTAAGAAGAACTGAGTATTTTTCCACTCTTCATGCGTGCCAGAATGTGTTATGAGCTACCTTTCTCTGTAATGCTTTTGGCATTTGATACACCTAGCAGATCAACACCAGCATGTGCTTTTTCCTTGATTTTCCATTTCTTCACTAACTTCAACATTGTGCAACTGGCTGTATTACTTACCAGTGGTGGAATAAAGTAGTTGGCTTGCAGTTGATTTAAATTAAATCTGATATTTCAAAGATACAAATCCTATTTTCATAGTATTACCACAATACCCTTGAGATATTAGTCAGTAGGATACAGGTATATGTTTATCTATGTGCCTTTTATCATCTTGAAATACTTTTCATTATTAGTACTGTCTTTGTTTTAATGTAATAATTTAGTTCATGAAAACAATCTTCAGTATTCTTCTTTCATACCCTACCCAAACTTTACAAAAAAATAAAATAAAAACTAAATTTAAAAAATGCTCATTAGGTCCTGAGATACAGTTCTATACATTCCAAGGTAACATTTAAATATTTTAGGAAAGTATTTCCTTTCAATATAAAAGAACATCTGTTTAACCTTTCTAGGAAAAATATTTTTATTTCAGCTTACTATCAAGATATGATAGTGAGCAGAATTTTAGGTTATTTAATATTGGTATCTACATGTTATTGATTTCTTTCTGGAATATTATGTTTTACCACTATGATATTTTAAAAGTTAAGATGCCTTTATAGAAGTATTTAAGTATCCTATGCCTTATTTTCCTTCTCCAAAAGTGTAAGAAAAAGTACAAACTGTATTAAAGACGTGCAGTAAATCTTAAAGAGGTACCTTTAGAATAACAAATGGTTTAATAACCAATCAAGAAGGTCAAAAATAGTGAAGAGCAATAGATTCTTCCATCAAACTAGCTGAGTTCACACCCTGATTTCACCACTTACTATTTTCTGGATCTATGGGTCTTGGGTTCCTCACTTCTAAAGTAGACTAATAATTAATGGAAATGTTAAGAAGAAAGGCACAATACATATAAAGCACAAAATGTAGTGTCACTTCCTTATAAATATACTAAGTGTTTCCTATTAATTATTACCATTATAGTAAACCTCTTTCTTATAGCTACCATTACTAACAATTCATTTTAAGATGTTGTCCATAAACATCTAATGGTAGATTTGTGATAGTGACTCTAACTTTGAATTTCTCATCCTGTTCTTCAGTTGATTAGCAAAATGTTTTTCACAAAGGAGTCTAGAAAAATATGAATTTTTTGGTCAAATAAAAATAGAAAGTCCTTCATAGTATTATGAAATGATAGTAAAATTAATATTTTAATATAATATTTATTAAATATGATTGTTTATTGATTACTTAAATCAACAAGTTTCTAAATTATTTCTCACATATCTTTTTCTTTGTTTACTCATTTCATTTTATTTTTTATGTATGCTTTTATTGGAAAAATACTGTACAGAGGCATTACAGTTACATGAGCAAGGTAATGAGTACATTTCCTATCAAGCATTGTTACCTCCTCTTTGTTTTGCTCCTACCATCCCTTCCCTCCCATCTCCACAACCACACTCCTCCCTGCCCCCATGTCTAAATTGTAAAGTTCGTTTTTCAATATAGTGTCTTGTGCATCTCATTGCTACAATGGATCAAGCTGTATCCCTATTTCAGCATTTTTTTCCCTTCCCCTCTCCGAATTAAAAAAGTGTATATACAAGATGCAGGGCACCGACATCAAATACAGTGAAAACAGGGGTTGTACCATGGGGGAGGAATATACAAAGAAACAAAAAAAATCACATGGTACATTATAAATACGTTAGAAACAATAACAAGAAAGAAAAAATCCACTTGTGTCCATATCTTGGGGTTCATTTGGCCTATCATCATCTTGTATGGTCATATGTACATAGCGTTTGACCTTTTCTGCTTGCCCACGGGTTATAATAGTTATTGCAAATAAGGGAAACCATAGGACCTTTGTTTCTTTGGGCCTGGCTTACTTCAGTTAATATAATTTTTCCAAGTCTTTCTTTCATATATTTTGTAACCAAAGAAAAGTTCAGATCAGTTATCTATTAAATAAACAACAAAAACCTAACTTCTGTCCTTGAAATCAGGAGTAGCAGAGATTTTCCTCCAAAAAATATTACAGTATATACTCAATGGGGCCAAAGTGCAGCTCAGTAGTGCAGTGCTTACCAGGTATGCATGAAATACACACACACACACACACACACACACACACACACACACACACACACACACACACACACACACACACACACACACACACCACAATGGATGTAGAGAAACTAATCCTAATCCTATATCTAGACATCTATTGTTTGATAGACAAAAGAATGTTCCCACAAAGAAGACCACATCCTAATCCCTGAACTTGTGAATATATGAGGCTACATACTAAGAGATTTTGAAATATGATTAATAATCTTCTGAAAAGAAGAATTTATGCTGGTTATCTAGCTGGGAAAAATTTCATCACATGTATATGTGGAAGCCTATCCAGAGTATGATCAAAAAGGCATGGTTGAGGAATAAAGGCCAGATGGATGAGACACAATGTTTATAGTTTCAAATAAAAAGGAAGGAGAGCCGGGCGCCGGTGGCTTATGCCGGTAATCCTAGCTACTCAGGAGGCTGAGATCTGAGGATCGTGGTTCAAAGCCAGCCTAGGCAGGAAAGTCCGTGAGACTCTTATCTCCAATAAATCACTAGAAAACCAGAAGTGGTGCTGTGGCTCATGCGGTGGAGCACTTGCCTTGAGCTGAAGAGCTGAGGGACAGTGCCCAAGCCCAGAGTTCAAGCCCCACGAACAAGAAAAAAAAAAAAAAAAGGAAGGAGAACATAAGTCATTGAATGTTGCCAGCCTCCAGAAGTTAGAAGAAATGAGGAAACAAATTCTCATGTAGACTCTTCATAAAAATGTAGACACACTGATATTTTTATTATAGCCTAGTGAGATTTTAGTCAGACTTCTAGCCTATAGAATGTAACATAATAAAGTCATGTTGTTTAAAAACTACTACAATTTAAATTGTAGTAGTAAAACACTTTCTGGCTAGATTTGGAAAGGAAACAACACTCAATATTTCTGTTCTCAAAGCTCACGAAATAATTTTCCAATTGATAAAATTTGTTCTGCTATTTCCTATGATTTTATACAGCCTTTAAAAAATAATTTTATTATTACTATTTAAAAAGTGTTTTTGGTATTGAGGAGTCAAACCCAGGGCTTCGTGCGTGCTCAGCAAGTACTCTACCACTAAGCCACACTCCCAGCCCATACATATCATTTTTTGTTGTAATATTCTTTATTCTAAGACTAGATCTTTATTCTAAGACTAGGTGGGGGGGGAGAAGGGATAGTAGGACAACAATAAGGAAGGGAAGGGGTAACAATGATCAACAAGTAATGTTCTCATTACCTTACTCATGTAACTGTAACCCCTCTGTACAACATCTTAACAATAAAGTAAAAATTTTTTTAAAAAAAGACTAGAACTTTGCCTTTTAAGTTCAGATAAACATAGCTTTAATATCTTTTACATTTTCCAAAAACAAAGGAGGAACAGATTTAAAAGATACTGTGGGGAAACTAAAAATAAATATTTAATTCCCCCAAAATAAACCCTCAAAGAAACAACAACCCAATCAATAAATGAGATAACAGCTTAAAGAGAGACTACTCAGAAGACGAAATCAGAATGGATAATAGGCACATGAAATATTCAACATCTCTGGCCATAAAGAAATGCAAAACACTTCCTTATTTCTGCTTTAACAAGAAATCCTGAAAGAAACAACTGCCCCATTAATAAGTGGGCTAGACTTACGAGAGACTTCTCTGAAGAGGAACTAAGATTGGTCAATAGACACAAGAAGAAATGCTCAACCTCTCTAGCCATAAAAAATGCAAATCATGCATATCATATATATATATATATATATATATATATAAACTTCTCTAATTTGGGGAGGGGAAGGGAAAAACAACATGCCTAAATAGGGATATAGGTTAGCCCATTATAACAATGAGATGTACAAGACACTATGTTGAAATTGAACTCTACAACTTATGAGGGTGGGGGTTAGATGTGGAGGTGGAAGGGAAGGGATGATAAGGGAAAAACAAAGGAGGAGGCAGCAATGCGCCATAGGAAATGTACTCATTACCTTGCTCATGATAACTGTCACCCCTCTGCACAGTATTTTTACAATAAAAAAAATACTATAAAAAGAAATGCAAATCAAAACAACACTGAGATTCCACCTCACCCCACTTAGAATGGCTATAATCAAGAACTCCAATAGCAATAGATGCTGGAGGGGATGTGGCCAGAAGGGAACCCTACTGCATTGTTGGTGAGAATGTAAACTTGTTCAATCACTCTGGAAAGACTCCACTCCCCTATGACCCAGCAATCCCACTTTTGGGCATTTACCCAAATGTTCACAAACAAGGCCATACTAAAGCTCCCAGCACAACTATGTTTATTGCAGCATTATTTACCATAGCTAAGATATGGAACCAACCCAGATGCCCCTCAGTAGATGAATGAATCAAGAAAATGTTACAGATAGTCAGACAGACAGATAGACAGATAGATAGATAGATAGATAGATAGATAGATAGATATAATATATATATATATATATATATATATATATATATAATGGAATTCTATGCCTACATCAAATAGAATGACATCTCCCCATTTGTTAGGAAATGGAAAGACTTGGAAAAAAATATATTAAGTGAAGTAAGCCAGACTCAAAGAAACATAGGTCCCATGGTTTCCCTTACCTACAATAACTAGTGTATGTCAAGGACTAGCAGAAGATGTCAAAAGCTGTGTACATATGATCATATAACCTGATGCTAAGCAAAATGAACCCCAAGATAGGGACACAAGAGATTTTATCTTTATTATTGTTCTTTTTAATGTACTCATAATGTACCATGTGATTTTTTTTTGTTTCTTTGTATGTTCTTCCCCCATGGTACAACCCTTTTTGTCATTATATTTGATTCCCATGTCCTGCATCTTGTATATATGTTTTTCTAATTTAGGGAGGGGAAGGGAAATAACAAAATGCTGAAATAAGGATACAGAATGACCCATTGTAACAATGCGATGTACAAAACACTATGTTGAAAGTGAACTTTACAATTTTGCAGGGGAGGAGTTGGGGAGGTGGGGAGGAAAGAGATGGTAGGGGAAAAACGAAGGAGGTTGTAACAATGCTCAAGAGAAAGTGGACTCATTACCTTTCTCATATAAGTGTAACCCTTCTTACAGTATTGTTACAATAAAAATATATTTTTAAATTTTTAAAAAAGAAATGCAAAATAAACCAACATTGAGATTCTACGTCAACTTAGAATGGCAAGTATCAAAAAAAAAAAACTAACAATAACAAACACTGGTGTGGATGTGGCCAAAAGGGAACTCTATTACACTGTTGGTGGGAATGTAAACTTGTTCAACTACTCCAGAAAGCAGTATGGAAGTTCCTCAGAAGACTACACATAGAGCTCCCCTGTGACCCAGCAATCCCACTTCTGGGCATTTATCAAATAGAATACAAACAAGACCATACTAATGTTACCAACATAACCATGTTCATTGCAGCATTATTTACTATAGGCAAGATATATAATCATCCCATATGCCCTTCAGTGGACAAATATATCAAGAAAAATTGTAGTATATGTACACAATGGAATTCTACTTAGACAAGAATGATATTGCACCATGTGTAGGGAAATGGAAAGATGGAAAAAAAAACTATATTAAGTGAAGTAAGTCAGACCCAGAGAAACATCGTTTTCATGATTTATCTCCTTTGTAGTAGCTAGAATGTACCTATAAACCTACAAGTTTATAAACCTACACACTGGGTGGGACTGATAAATTATACAGGATTCCAGGCACTCTAGGCATTCACATACAATGAGACCAAAGGAAGATATTCTTAGGAGAGGAACACAAAGATGCAATACCTATGTGCATCTGATCATATAAAATAATATTTATCGAATGAACTCCAGGAAATGGAAAGAAGAGATGGTTCCTTTTTTAAACTGTTTTTGTTTTGTTTTCTTTTTACGTTGTTTCTTCCTTTATCTTTGGGAGGTGTCAGGGGGTCACAGAAAAGGAGGGACAAAAGGTAAGCAAATGCAACAGTGGTACTCACTAGACACTATGTTGACAATGAGCTATTCATCTTATGGGTGAGGATGAGCAGGAAAAACTGGGAGAGAGTGAAGGAGGAGGCGTCATTGTTCAAAAAAGAAATGCACTCTTTACCTGACTTATGTAACTGTAACCCCTCTGTACATTACCTTTAGAATAACAACTAATTTTTTTAAGGAAATAATACTTTTTCTAGTAGCACAACTTTTATTTGTCAATTTGTCAATGTTTTTTGACCTTAGATTTAGGAAAACATTCAGTGCCATAATCTCTAATTGGGATTTCTTATTTTTTTTTCAAATTTGTATTTTCTTCCCTATTCTGAATTGATCTTACTAAATGAATTAATATCCTCATAACAAACTTAAATCATTCCTATTTTCAATCAGGCACCAACACCTATGCATTTTGCTTTTTAACTGCATCTCAATTACATTTTTTTTCTTTCTTGTCTCTTCTACCCTCCTTTGAGCCCAAGTCTACAAAATGAGAATTAAAAGAAGCAGTTACCTATTATGGCCTATACTCCTCCAATCTACTCTTTCTCCACTTTAAACAGAAGGGGTTAATTATTGGCTTATTTTTTACTTGTGAAGTTGGCTTTATGAGCAAATAAAGTGTAGACCTTTCTCACGCCTTTCCCCCTAGGTAAATGTTTGTAGCTCTTTGTTTTTCCACAAAGCTATAGAGCCATGAGTCTCAAGAACACTTGAGACTCCACACAGGAAGCTTTGGATCATACCACTGCAAGCTAAATGATCTGCTTAACATGCCATCTTCACTCTATCCCTTGAAGTAAATTCATACCTGTTTGTGGCCCCAGTTATCCTTGACCCCTAGTAGGTGTATATTTATGCAATCCTCTCCTCTTAGCTGATTTTTCTGAGTCATTTCTAACATGGGAAACTCCAGAAATAATATGAGATTCAGTTATAGAAAGAATTCTCCTTCTTTCTTGGAGACTCTCTCTTAGATCATTCACTCTGAGAAAAGTAAGTCATCCTGCTGTAAGCAGCCTTGGGAAGAATCTTCTTCAGAGGAACTGGAAGTGGATATTACTTCATTCCCAGTCAGGCCTTGGTGACTTCAGTACTGTCCAGTGGTATGAATAGCCCAGAAAAGAATCAAACACACATAGTTAGGCACAGATTCTTGATTCTGAGAAACTATGGGATTATAGATAATTGTGGTTTGAAATACCAAATTTTGAGTTAATTTGGAAAAATGAATAGCAATGGGCATCAGACAATACATGTTTTCCTTACAACTGTCAAACCTGCTTGAAGTGACTACTAAAGCCTCGTTATAGTGCTAAAATATTGAACTACTTACACAATATGTTGCTGCTTCCTTCTTTCTTTTTATCTATGTGAATGCCATTTGCATTTTTGTTCTGCTCTTTATCTCTCTTTGTTCTCTAGTTCTCTTCTAGGATGACCACCAAAATAGCATCTCCTCTCTTACTTCAGCACTTTACATCCACCATTATTTTGCCTAGTTGCTGTTACATAGCAATTGTTTGAGATACAATGACTTACAAACAGACAACCTAAGTCTGCATGCCTTTTTTTACTGCTGGTGTTTAAAGATGATACCTACTTTTCCGTGTGCAACACGTAAAGTAAACCATCTGTGAAGGAAGGAAGTGCCTGGTTTATTTATTTATTTTAACTTCTGAATACTTTGAAAGGCAAAATCAAATCACATACTGAAGCCAGTAGAAGGTGGTTCCAGGATGCTAAAATAAATGTCAGAGTGTGTGAGTAAACAAAAACAGGCACAGTAAAAATCACCACATCTTCTGCATTTAAAACAGTGGTATTTCCTCAGCCCCCCCCCCTCCTTCCCCACCGACTATAAAAGGGAAGGCATACGTGTGGAAATGCACCATAATTGCTTATAAAATAATTTTCAAATTACACCAAGTCAAACATTCTGGTTTCTGAGGGGCTCACTAGCCATTACCAAGTTTTAATGGGTGTGGGTGCAGTTGTTTCTTAATATGTTTTTGTTTTTCACTTAATCTCTTTATCTCTGGCTATAACCAGTACAACTCCATCTGCTTGTTCCTTCTCCTCTCATGCTCACACTCTTGTAACACTGCCATGATACAATTTGCCAACAGAAGGTAAAAAAATGTTCCCTGATTTTAACACACTCACATAGTGACAGACCCTTTGTTTTTTAGTAATCATGATGTCATGATTACTACCTGTTAAGTATTGAATTCTAGAAAAAACCCACACTTGAAACATGGCTATTGGTGTTCTTTTTTTTTTTTTTTTTGGTTGGTCGTGGGGCCTGGACTCTGGGCCTGGGTGCTGTCCCTCAACTCTTCAGCTCAAGGCTAGCGCCCTACCACTTGAGCCACAGTGCCACTTTTGGCTTTTTCTGCTTATGTGGTGCTGAGGAATCGAACCCAGGGCCTCATGCATGCAAGGCAAGCACTCTACCACTGAGCCACCTTCCCATCCCTGGCTGTTCTATTTTTTACAGTGCATAATTCTTAATTTATCACTTTGTCCATGTACTTGTTGTAAGATATCAAACTTGCTCAAAACTTTCATAAACTTTTATCCTCATGATAGGCTATTTTTCCCTTTAAAATGCTATGCACAGATTTCTCTTTATTAAAAGAAGCAATGCTCTGTTTTGAGTGTAGATACTCAAAGCAGGAAAAAGACCAATCTGATTGGAAAAGTTCCAGAAAGACTGGAATATTTGAAGGAAATGATTCAGTTTCATGCCTTTCCCTGATAAATCTTGTTTACTTGGAGAAACGCCATAGATACTCCAGAGTTTGGTTTGACGATTCCACACCTTTAACTATGAGTTTCTGGCCACTCTTTTCAGATGGATTGAAAGCCCATGTTCCACTCATCAATCCTAGTTTCTCCCCTCTTCAATAAATAATAATTTTTCTTCATTTTTGCCTAGAAACACAAAAAAGAGTAATGTCACACACAAGAATTAGTTAGAAAATATCAAAACTCCCTATCTACACAGAAAAGAATTAACAACTGGGGGAAAAATTTTGGAACACTCTATTAACTTTTACTATTCAAATTCCACTTTTAGAAGCAGAGGAACACTTGTCCCAAATGGTCCTTATGTTCTCTTTATTTCCCTAACAATTGTCTCTTCTGATAACCAATTTCTTGCATGAAGTCTTCATTGATACTCTGTCCTGGAACTCCACATTGAACACTTAACCACATTTGCATTGTGAACTCATTCTGCATTCCTTGTGCACAGAAATGATGTTTTTTATTATACATGTCAAACAAATATTATTGAGGAAAAGAAGCAAGTGAGAAGTTCTCCATATAAATATTTCAGCAGCAGTCAAAAAGAGTCTTGATTGTGATCATTTGGGTAAATGCCCAAAAGTGGGATTGCTGGGTCATAGGGGAGCTCTATGTGGAGTCTTTTGAGGAACCTCCATACTGCTTTCCAAAGTGGTTGAACAAGTTTACACTCCCACCAACAATGCAGTAAGTTTCCCTTCTGTCCACATCCCCTCCAGCATCTGTTGTTATTAGAGTTTTGATTATAGCCATTCTAACTGGGATGAGATGGTATCTCAATGTTGTTTTGATTTCCATTTCTTTTATGTCCAGAGGTTGAGCATTTTTCATGTGTCTATTGGCCATTCTTATTTCCTCTTCAAAGAAGTTTCTCTGTAAGACAATACTAAAGCTACCAGCACAACTATGTTTATTGCAGTATTATTTAGCATAGCTAAGATATGGAACCAACCCAGATGTCCCTCAGTAGATGAATGGATCAAGAAAATGTGGTATATATACACAATGGAATTCTATGCCTCCATCAGAAAGAATGACATTGCCCCATTTGTTAGGAAATGGAAAGACTTGGAAAAAATTATGTTAAGTGAAGTAAGCCAGGCCCAAAGAAACATAGGTCCCATATTTTCCCTTATTTACAATAATTAGTATATATCTGTGACAAGCAGAAAAGATCAGATAAGATGATGTTAAGCAAAATGAACCCCAAGATAAGGACAGAGTGTTTTTTTTCTTTCTTGCTATTGTTTTTAACATATTTATAAGGTACCATGTGATCTTTTTGTTGCTTTGTATGTCCCTCCCCCATGGTATAAACCTCTGTTTTCACTGTATTTGATGTTGGTATAATTTGTAGAGGGGAAGGGAAAAAACAAATTGTTTAAATAGGGATACAGGTGGACCCATTGCAACAATGAGATGTACAAGACACTATGTTGAAAAATGAACTTTGCAATTTAGGTGGGGGGAGGAGAGGAATGTATTTTTGAATATGGAAGAGAAGGGATAGTAGGGGAAACAAAGGAGGAGGCAACAATGCTTGATAAGAAATGTACTCATTACCTTGCTCCTGTGATTGTAAGCCCTCTGTACAGTATTTTCACAATAAAAAATGTATTTTATAAAAAAGAGTCTTGAAAGCAAATTTAGTGGTATTTTCTAACTCTGGATGTCTAAAAGTCTTATTAAAGTGCTTTCAACAAAATTTCTAGAAATATACACATACAAGTCAACATTAATGTAATTGTGGTCCTTTATGATCTAGATGTGGCTATAATTTTGAGATAATAGTATACAAAATTCTAGACATATGTCTAAAATATTATAATAATGTTGAGATGTACATATGTTTCTCACATGGAACTAAAACCGGAAAATCTACAATGGTGTGTTGGATGTGATTTAAAACCTGTAAGGCATACGTATTAGCTTTGAATGCACTACTAAATTACTTTTTAGATGTATGGAACTTTTGATGATGTATTTATCCTTTTTGGGAATACCCTTATAGAGGTTCCCAGAAGTGTTCTTTACTAGTTTCCTAAATATTTTCCAATACAATCAAGTTAATAGGCAAGATTAACCATTACAGCTGGCTGTAGTAGTATAGATCAGTAGCCCCAGTCCTCAGTAGGCAGAAGTAGGAGGATCTACCAGAACTCATGGCAACCCTAGGCTACCTGGTAAGATCTGATGTTGGTCATGGACCTTGAACTCTGGGTCTAGGTGCAGTCCCTGAGCGCTTCAGATCAAGGCAAGCACTCTGCCACTTAAGCCACAGAGACACTTCCGGTTTTCTGGTGGTTAATTGGAGCTAAGAGTTTCACATACTTTCCTTACCCAGGCTGCCTTTCAGGCATCCTCAGATGTCAGCCTCCTGAGTAGCTAGGATTACAGGCATGAGCCACCGGCACTGGCTCATAATCCTCATCTTTAAAAAAGGAGATACTTTCAATAAGATAGAACCTTTAAACATTACAACCTCAAATATTCCTTAAATAATCACATTTAAATATACTATTTTCCATTTACTGTACACATGTATCTATGCATATGCTAGAGAGAGTGGTTTATAGGATCTGGCTTGCTTTTGACCTTGATAAAAATAGGAAGTATATTTGATGATAAGCTAATGCCAATCATATATTGATATTCTGTTATAAATATAAAATAATATAATTGAAACTTGAGCTTACCATATATTATGATTTAGTTTTCATAAACTAGTTTCTTGCTGCTCTAAGTATGGATCTTAAAAAGAAACTATAATTTAACTGCACAGTGGTATTTGAGAATGAGTAGAATTGAAATCTATAAAATATGACTGACTTTGCCACGTGTCAGAAACTATAAAAGCAAATGTATCTAAAGGTCTTTCATGCCTGCATGTATAACATGAGTGGTCTTTTTCATCATTTATAGTAAATATGATTATTGCCAGATTGTAAATGTGCACTCAGGCTGTTCCTTGGGAAATATGGTTCAATCTGTTTGCAACTCTTTACAGATGTTTTCCACAAAAATCTTATCTTTGTATTCTTATATATTTGATTAGGTTATTTCATTTATCCCTTCAAAATATAAGATAAAATTATTTACGTTAATTTGTGTTAGAATGATTGAATGTCCATGGTTTCCCATCAAAATAAGCAGAGGACAAAATGGAAGAAAAAGAAGATGGCGGTCTTTTCAGTATAGAAACTTGTCTCATTACAAAGATTGCCCTAACATATGTGCTATTACTGCTTTTTATTGCCTGGATGCCCTTCCAAGGATCCAAGAGCAGTGTTCGCTCATCTCAGGTCCTAGTTTTGAGCCTTCTTATGTTCTGCATCTAAGTTTAAGAGTCTCCTTTGAACCTGACCTGCCAGCTCAAAAGTTGGTTCACAAGAATTGGTTGAGGTCATGAAAAATAGATAGTTATTGACCTCTACTTCTGGAAAACGCAATGTTCACATTTTACTTACATGTATCAACCCTGAAATTATGGCATGTGAAAGGGCATCTAATCCTCTGCGTGTGAACTTCACTTGTCTCTATCTTTGATGGTTTTCTTTATTAACCTCTTACTACATAAGAGCTGCCCAGGATATAAATCACTTTTAGTTATTATATGTTGATAAAGAAGTATATTGTACAAAGAGTGAACCAATGCAACAGCGATACTCACAAGACAATATGTTGGAAATGAACTTTACAATTAGAAGGGCCTTTAGGGGAGGGAAAGTGGGAGAAAAATGAGGGGGGGGGTAACAATGTTTGACAAGAAATATAGTCACTACCTTACGTATGTAACTGTAACCCCTCTCTACAACATCTTGACAATAAAATTAAATTAAAAAATAAATAAGCATTGCTTTAAAAAAAGTCAGCAAATAAAATACAAGAAGTACATTGACTCATTAAGAACTGAACATTTCATATAGTAATGGTTAATCTTAAATTTCTTCTGAATTTGTGAAAGTAACTTCCACAGATTAAAAAAAATAGCTAAATCATCTCAGGCAGATCAGTTTACTTAAGGTTTATGCAAAATGCTCCTCTATTATGTAGAGGTGGTGGTGATGGTGGTGGTTGTGGTGGTGGTGGTGGTGTATGTATGTGTTTTGGAGTGTGAATGGCCATCTTACTTGATCAGTAAAAATTCTTGAAGGATATGAAAAGATTTCTGATAGATGAGTAATGAATGCCATTCTGCACTGAAGCTAACACTTCAGTGTTTCCACTAACCCAAAACAAGACAAATAATTTTGTGAAGGACTTCAATATAAATATCATAAGCATGTGAAATACCTAAACAAAATTTATAAAGTTCCTTCTTTTTATAAAGAATAGAATAACATAAGCTGGAGGCAGAAAGAGCAATCACACATCACATTGTTATAGTATGTCAATACTCAGGTTCATGTTTCGTTCAGATGCTAAGTACCTAGTATGCAATAAAATCTCAAAGGGGTATTTCTAAACTGCTCTGCTTGCCCTCTAGCAGTTTTCAGATGGTTACAGGCAGGGTTAAAAAAAGGTTTGATCTTTCACACTTAAAAATGATGATGTTTAATAGGGTAGCAATATGTTTTGAGAACTTACTATGTGAAGATCTTACACTAACATGGATATCAATATCTCATTTCATTCTAATTCTTGTCTCCATAGCTTACATATTGTTATCCCCATTTTGCATGTAAGGAAAAAAATTGAAAGAACTTAAGGAAATTGTAAATGGTTATGCTAGATGGTAAATATGAAAATAATGACACAGCAAATGGAAACAAAAATGTAACATTATTCATAGATCTCACTTAGTGAAAGAGAATTATAGAAGCATTTGTTTTGATAATCTTTTTCAATAATTTTTACAATACATTACAATCTACAGAAAGCATATGAAAAAACATAGCATTTCTATGTACTACACACTGACTTTAAAATATTGTTAATGAGTATATTTGTATGATACATTTATCAAAATTAATGAACCAATACTTAATCATTACTGTTAAGTAAAACCCATTTTTTATTCTTATTTCTTAAGCTTTAACCTAAGGCTGTTTTTCTCTTGCAGGATTGCTTCTGAGATTAACTCATTACATTTTGTCATTTTGCATCTTTAGACTTGTTCTCAGTTGTCATGAAGTCTAAAGGGTAGGGGTTATTGATGAGTACTAATGATGAGTGGTTTTGAGTGTTTTTGATGAGTACTAATCAAGACTCCAGATAAGAATATTCCTTTGCTGGGATTTATCTAATGTGTTTCTTAAACCAGGAAATCTCCCAAGAAAATACATTTATATCACAATTTTCTTTAGTCTTGTGGTTATCAATCCCTTCTGAGTTTAGGAGATTATAGCATAAAAGACACCAAAGAACAAGTAATTTAAGACCTAGTTTTTCATATATGTAAATAATTGAAAGTATCCAGGGAGAAAAAGAAACCCATACTTGAGTCTTGGTTCAACCATTTATTAGACTGTTAGAGTTGGGCAAATAATCTCTTGCATACTGCTTACTCACAAATTAAGGGACACCTTTCATTTTAGAAAGTATTCTAAGAAATGAAAGAGTGTGCTGCATGCTAAGTGTCTAATGTACTAAGACACGATATATTAAAAATAGAGCACAGAGTAGGCTTTATAGAAATCGACAAATGAGTGCTTGAAAAAACATGTGTATTTAGTTGTGAAAATATTTCATTTGGAAAAACATATTCTCAGAGGAAAAGTGATATTTTGCATAAGATTTCACAACCATGGCACCCTTTCTCCAAGTAAATAATCATTTCTTCTCTGAAATTGTACAGAAGGGTCTTAATTTAGCATGTCGGTTTATGAGTACAATGTATCTTCATCCATGTCACCCCTCATTATTCCCCCCTATCTTTCCCAACCCTATTTATCTCCTTCAGTTTTCCTACTTCAGTTTATATATATGTATATAAATATAAAAACTGAAGTTTTATATATATATATATATATATATATATATATATTGAATATTATGACTGCATTCACTTACCCTTCCTTGGGAAATACTCTCCCTTATTCCTCATCGAAGTGAGAGTTTGATATCAATAATGTTGACATGACTTTCTTCAGAAGGAGAGATGGGTTTGTATTTTAGTCATTGATCACAATTGAGAAATACAGATTTATGTTGCAGTCATAGTCAGTTAATTATATAGAGAAAATGCTCTACTATTGGAACAAACAGCTGTTTTCATAAATTTGTATCCCATCCTATAGTGAAAATAGCATGAGATAGATACTGTGTAGTCTTACTTATAATGTACTTTTCAATTAGAATAAGATTGAAAGATCATGATAACCAAGACTGTCCTTTTTACCCATGGCTTGAAAAGAAACCAGAATAGGTTCCATGGAAATTGGGCTCTGAGCCCAAGAAGAATTAGGCAGGGAGCCTAAAGGAAATTTAATGTTCTCTTGCTTCTCCTTTCTGCTTTCTATTTAATTTGGTTTTGGAAGAAGTTTCTATTTGTGAGGTGATTTTTAAGTTTATCTGAAGCAGGTGGATGATGACTTTAAGTTAACTGAGAGGAGCAGCAGAGTAAGAAAACACATGATGGGGACACCAACCTTTTAGTAAATGTCAGATGGGATGTGGAAAATACTACAAATAGAATTTTATCTACTGTAATATGAAGGCATTTTATAACTTTTGCTTGGGAGAGCTGGACATTTGGTAGTTTATCTTTATTTTACAATTTAGTTAATATGTCCTATATTATTATCATAGAATTCTTTTTTTTAACTTTTTTTTTTAAACTTTTTTTGGGGGTCTGGTCGTGGGGCCTGAACTCTGGGCCTGGGCGCTGTCCCTCAGCTCTTCAGCTCAAGGCTAGTGCTCTACCACTGGAGCCACAGCGCCACTTCCGGCTTTTTCTGTTTATGTGGTGCTGAGGAATCGAACCCAGGGCCTCAGGCATGCAAGGCAAGTGCTCTACCACTGAGCCACCTTCCCAGCCCCTAGAATTCTTACATTGTATAATCTTCAAAAGAATTTGAGTAATTTTTTACTAGATGTTTTCATCAAAAAAAGGTTCCCTGTATCCATAAAATGTATCTAAGCATAAGAAACATTTTATGTACTTAAATCCATTCTTATTTTTAACAACATGAATATAAAGAATGAGATAACAAGCAAAATGTCACAAAAATCTTGTGTGTAAGGAACTTTAAAATAATACGTTTCTGAGAAATTTGTAAGTCAGTTTCCTTCATGTCTCCTCTTAGTGAATGTCAAAATCAGCCTAATAGAGATTTAAATCTTTGTGAAAATTATTGAAATTTTATTTTATGAAGGCAAAACAATAATCATAACAATGACAATCTAAACAGTTAAGATGAGCTCAAACTGAAACAGACAAAAACAAATGGCAGAGATCTCAATTTAAGATACTGAAATATCTGACAATGAAAAAAAAAAAAAATTCCTTTCCGATTTCAGGCACTGAGGTCGAACTCAGACCTGGACTCTGCTTCTGAGCTTCTTTGTTCAAGACTAGTGTCCACAACTTGAGCCACAGCACAAGTTTTTATTTCTTTGGGAGTTAATTGGAGATAAGAGTATTATGGGTTTTCTTATCTGTGCTAACTTCAAATCAACGTCCTCAGATCTCAACCTCCTGAATAGCTAGGATTTCAGGAATGAGCCACCAGCACTTGGCAGGGGGTTAACTATGTTTAAATTGAAATGATCACACAAATAAAACAATAGAAAGTCAAAGTAAGAAGGAGGATATGTAATTATTATAGCAAATGATTAAATGATGCTAACACAGTACTTCTTTTTTTTTCTTTTTCTTTTTTGGGAGGGGAGTCCGGTTGTGGAGCCTGAACTCTGGGCCTGGGCGCTGTCCCTCAGCTCTTCAGCTCAAGGCTAGCGCTCTACCACTTGAGCCACAGTGCCGCTTCCCACTTTTTTCTTTCCTTATGTGATGCTGAGGAATCGAACCCAGGACCTCATGCATGCAAGGCAAGCACTCTACCACTGAGCCACCTTCCCAGCCCAATACAGTACTTCTTATAGTCAAATGGCTTTATAATTAAGATGTTATGGATGTGATCTTATAAATTAGAAATATAAATATCAAACACAGACTAAATATTTTAAATGAAAATGAAAATCAATTTGATCAGAATCTTGAGTTCTATTAAGCTTTGTTATTTCCAATTCAGTTTGTTTTGAGCTAATTATTTTCATATTGGCACCATATATGAATTGGTATATTTTATCTGTAAGTAATATTGCTATTTAAATTAAATTAAATATAGGCATCAATTAAATATAGCCATCAAACATGTAGAACATTGTAAAGTATCATATATAAATAATGTCATTGATGTCTTTGTTAAGGTAATATGCCTTTCATACTTGTTAAATTTAGCTTTACAACTGGACATAGTTCTGGAATAAAAAGTTATAGATATTCTCATTCTTTGATGCTTTGTAATAACAAAGTATCATTACAATTAATAAGATGTATAGTGCTCAATAAATATTCCTAAGCACATTTCACAAAGATGGAATAACAAAATTACAAATGAAATATTTGCAAATGGTGAAAATTCAAAAATCTATTATTCAATTGTTGTGCAATTGATAAGTGAGGGTTTTCTAGTCTGCTCCCTTAAAACTATCTTTGGTGCGGGGGGAGGGGGGATGATTAGATGGGGGGTCGGGGAGAGGATGGGAAGGGATGGGAAGGGGAAACAAAGGAGGAGGCTACAATGCTCAATAAGAAATGTACTCATTACCTTGCCCATGTAATTGAAACCCCTCTGTACAGTACCCTCACAATAAAAAAATTATCAGTGATTCAATGGAGTTATACTTTAGTACCCCACTGTTGCTTGCCACTAGAGATGAATAGAAGATGTTTGTCATGCTGAAAAATGTAATTCCAAAGTCACTGAATAGGAGTTTGATCAGAGAAGGATTTGCTGAAGCAACTATGCAAGTTAAGATTTGCTGAAACGAGCAAAGGTATTCCTGAATTGAAAATAAAAGTACACTCCTTAGGAGATTAAGGTTGATCATGAAACTCTGGGTCTCACAATCTTTTATGAATAACACTTAATGATTATGCTAAGATATCTATGTAATTACAGAACTTTCTTAGAAGTTTCTTTATTCTCAGAATGTGTTTCTAAGAATGAAAGAATAGAAAATGGTTTTCCTACCATGGGGTCTTCAGAGTCAAGAATATTGTAAGAATGAAGGTTTTTTTCATGAAACCATAACTATAATAATATACACAGGAGGTATCTGACTAAACTTTATGGTTGGAAAAGTCCTTGTCAGAGGGCTTTTGGACCAATCAATTTACTCATGATCAACTATTCCACCAAGATAATAGTGGAATAGGGGATTTTGGTTGGTGTTGAACCTATTTCCATGAGAGGAAAGTAGTGTTTCCTGCATATTTTCACAATACTAGAATGAGTGGAACAAAAATGCTCAAATGGCCAGTGCAGATGAAATATTAGCCTACAAGGAAATGCAGAGAAAATTAATCCCATACTTCCCTACACCACACATACTTAGCAAAATGGGTATGAAATGAACAAGATAATGCATGACAAAGGGAGGTAAAATTAGAAAGAAGGCAAGATTAGACTGAGTCCCACGGACAACTTAGGAAGTCAGGACACAATGAGATCAAAACCTTCTATAAAAACCTAATGAGGTCTGTCTTTTTTTCTTTATATATGGGGTACTCATATGTATAACTTCAAGAGGGTGGAAGGGAAGGTACAGTACTTGAGGGAAAAAAGGTGAAAAAGTACAGTAGTGGAGCTCACTGGACACTGATGGATGTGAACTATACAATGATGGATGGAGACAGGAAGGAGGGAGTGGGGGAGAGGGAGGGAAACAAAGACACTGTATGAAAGGAAATGTACTCACTATCTGATGTGTAATTGTAATCCCTCTGTACATCACCTCTGAAATAACAGTAAATTAATTATTTTTTTAAAAAGAGTTAAAAAGGGATAAGCCCACAGAGATGCATCTGTGTTTTCACATTGTTCCTACATGAAGTCTAACTCATAGAATGTGGGAGGCCTAATGCCCATCTGATTCCCTGACCCTCTCATAATGTCATGGAAGTCTTCTATCAATGAACATCATAGTGACATTTAATTGCCCAATTGGGTAGTGTTTCTTGTTTGGCTTTGATCTCAGGAGACTGAGAAATCAGAGAAAGGGGACAGAAAGGGAAATTTTAGTTGAAACTCGTCAGTTCATCTGTAAGGTAGTTAACCTCAGCTGGACCTAATATCCCCCAGCATATCCTGCCACAACCACCAAATATTTCTTTGGTGACAAATAGATGAAGAAACAAACTGAAAAACAAAACAAAACAAAACAAAACTTTAGGGGCTGACACACAGAGTAGTCTTAGCAGAGCAAAAATCTATTGAAAAAACGCAAAAATGAGATTTACTGAAGGAACAAAAACAAAAAATTACTATTCCTGAAGCAAAGCAAAAGCAACAGCATATCCATATAGGACATTGCAGGTACTCCTGTGAACACGTAGCAAAGTGATAGCAAAGTGATAGCAAAGCATAGAGCTCTAAAGTCTCAGGCGCTTTTATGGATATGGCTTAATAATTATGCTAAAGATAATGTACACACGCAAAAGGATTTCTTAGGAATGGGAGGGCATTTCCAAGAACCAGAGAATGAGAAGTGGTTTATCTAATATAGTGCCAGTATGGTGATTTCAGGGGGAGGAGTGTACATGAAACCACAGCAAAAATGAGATGTAGATAAGGCCTCTGGTTCACCTTTCATGCAAAGAAAGTCTCTGTTGGGAGACTTTTGACCTCTACACAAAAGAGTAGGCTCAACCATGCCCAAGTGTTATGCCCGGACAATAATGGAGCAGGATGTTTGTTGAAATTCACCTGGATATACTTATGCATCCATTCATAGTTTCCTTTGTTATTAGTCCCTTTCTGCTTGCCTATCCAAAATACCTATCTCTAAAATAGTCCTAGTTTTCAATCTTTTATTAATAATGGATAGAGTGAACCAATGACCTTCTAAGTTATCAGCTTACATTAACTTATCAAATAAAAACCTTTCCTTGCTTTGAAAAGTTATCTATTCAGAATGGAAAAATTAAGCCAGACACTGATGGCTCACATTTCTAATATTCAAGAGGCTGAGAGCTGAGCATTTCAGTTCAAAGCCAGACTGGGCAGAAAAGTCAGTGAGACTCTTATCTCCAAGTGGAGGTGTGGCTCAAGTGGTAGCGCACTAGCCCTGAGCACAAAAGTTCAGAGAACATTCCTAGGCCCTGAGCCCAAGTCCCAGGATTGGACAAAAAATAATAATAATTCCCTATAACTTTAGTGTAATAAAATATTGATAATCCTTTAAAGAAGCTTAAATAAGGAAATCTGACTTAGTCTTTGCAACTTCTTCAGCTTTATGTCTTACCATTCTCCTAGGTGAATCTCTGCCTTCTTTCCTAGATTATAAATTCTAGAGGAACATCTGTCATTTAGTGATATAACATTTTAATTGAATAGATAGAATTCATGATTTTTTTCTACTTTTTTATTTTGATTCTGGTTTTAATTGTTTATTTCAATTGTTTTCTAGGAAATGAGAAAAAAAATATTTTAACTGCAACCATTCATCCTTGGGTCTCTCAGGAGGTATCTTCTTGTCACTATTCTCTTTAGAGTTTTTGTCAGTATTTGCTTATAGGCTGGAGATTGGCTTTGACTCTTATACAGAATAAGTGTCTTTTAATCATTTGACCTATGTTTACACAATGAATTCTTTGATACAATAAAGCAATGGGCAGAGATTTTTTTATTTTTCCTCTGAAAAAATGCAAAGCCCCAGAATAAAGACAATCTATATATAAAACCACAGTATAATAACCATAGATTTTCCAGTTTCATTACTCTTTAATGATCCCTTTATCTGAAAAATATGAAAATATTTTTATTCACCATCCTTATTTTATAGGCAGTAATTATGTAGGTTTGAGATATATTGATTGATTGATTGAGAGAAAGAGAACATTCTGTTGCTTTCTCAGATGAATAAAGACAATCTATATATAAAACCACAGTATAATAACCATAGTTTTTCCAGTTTCATTACTCTTTAAAGATCCTTTTATCTGAAAAATATGAAAATATTTTTATTCACCATCCTTATTTTATAGGCAGTAATCATGTAGGTTTGAGATATATTGATTGATTGATTGATTGAGAGAAAGAGAACATTCTGTCGCTTTCTCAGATAATCTATTTTTTAAAAGTATTGAACAGTTAGAGAATCCTAATTAAGAGTACTACCTGCTATTTACTGCCTAGACAACACTACTGCATATTAGATATAAAACTGTAGAATCTATAGCCTAGATTGGACTTCATTCAAATATATAATATCTATCTAAACTACTTGCCCTGTCTTTGTATTGGATTCCTTACATATAACATAAAATAATAAGATAATTTCTTTTGTGTGCTGTTGTGCATATTATAGGAGAGAGTATTTACTATGAAGTATCAACTACCTGATAAGTGATTGGTAAATTTTACCAATTACTAAAGTAAAATTTTGGATGATAAGTCTTTCATTTGAAATTGTTGTTTAGACTTTGAATATATTCTATAATATTGGTATATAACAACATATTATTTTTTCTTAAGTTTAATTTTTACTATTGTATCACAGAAACACATAGTAAATCATTCATTCAAACTATGAAGAACAGTATTATAATGAAATCTTTCTTTATCATCTTTATACGATTATCTTTCAAAGTAATATTTTAATAGGATAGCAATTTTATTTTTTTAATTTTTTTAATTGTGAAAATACTGTACAGAGGGGTTACAATTACATGAGCAAGGTAATGAGTGCATTTCTTATCAAGCATTGTTGCCTCCATCCCTGTACCCCTCACCATCCCTTGGGATAGCAATTTTAAAGTACAGATGATTGTTTCTTATAGCCAGATTACAAATTGCTAAGTATATTTAATACTAAAGTGACAAGATGATACTACTGTTAATATTTGTGTCATTATTAACTATTGTAACATACTGACATACTTTATTATAATTATTAGGTTTACATGTGGGATAATACCATTATGAAGTTTATTACATCAATAATAACAATGAGATATCTGAATAAGAGTCATATATCTACAATAGATTTCCACCTGTGCATTTATGACCTTGGAACCTAGTCAAAATTTTTCAACACCAGTGGAATTTTTTTGACTATCAGATACAAAAAAACAGTGGTCATTAATTATAGTTCTTTCTTTATTATGGTATAAGCTTGGAACAATTAATGTTATTTACAGGACAGGCTTTGGGTTTAAGTCATGTTGGAAGCTGCAGACTGTGTATGAGTTATTTTGGCAATATCATGATATGATTTTGTAATAAAGACAGAAAGAAAATGTGCTTTGGATTATCTAAGTATCTAATGAAACTATTCTTATTTTCTTTGCTGGCCCTGGGGCTTGAATTCAGGGCCTGGGTGCTGTCCCTGAGCCTCTTTGTGCTCAAGGCTAGTGCTCTACCAGTTGAAGCCATAGAACTACTTCTAGCTTTTTATTAGTAGATTATTGGAGATAAGAGTCTCATGCATTTTCCTGCCCAGGCTGGCTTTGAACTGCAATCCTGATATCTCAGCCTTCTGAGTAGGGAGGATTATTGGCTTGAGTCACTGGCACCCATTCTTTAAGTATATAGCTTCCTCCAATTTACCCAAATGACCACAAACAATGCCACATTAAAGCTACCAGTACAACCATGTTTATTGCAGCATTATTTACCATAGCTAAGATATAGAATCAACCCAGATACCCTTCAGTATGAATGGATCAAGAAAATGTGGTATAGATACACAATGGAATTCTATGATTCCATCAGAAAGAATGGCATTGCCCCATTTGTAAGGAAATGAAAAGACTTGGAAAAATAATGTTAAGTGAAGTAAGCCAGACTCAAAGAAACACAGACTGCATGGTTTCCCTCATTTATAATAAGTAGAATATGTCTAGTATATTCTTAGCAGAGGATCACAATGGCTCAATACCTATATGCATATGACCATATGAAATGATGCTTATAGAATTGAGCTCCAAGAAATGGAAATGAGGAACTTTAAGTGTACTATCTACAGTTATTTCTTTTTTCTTTCTTTTCCCCCCTTTGGTTGACACTGTTTTTGACTTCTGTGCTCATTGTCTTGTATATGTTTATCATATTTGAGGAATGGAAGGAGAAATCACAGAAACAGTGGGACAAAGGGTGAACCAATGCAACAGTGATAGTCACTAGATACTATGTTAGAGGTGACCTTTAGAACTTTGGGGCTGGGGGAGGGGGGGAAGTAGAAGAAAATGATTACAAAGGCTTTCCAACTCGAGGACTATTTAACTCTACTTCTCAAAGTTTAGGAGACTATTCCTGTCAATCAAACACCCATAAACAGAAAAAGAAGACCTGGTTAAAATGAGATTTTATTGTATGCAAACCACTTGCAGATTGTTTATGGTATTTTTTAGTTTACACTTAAATCTGCAGCACTAAAAGCATGTTTTCATTTTCAGCTACCTGTGCTTGATCATTCTTTTACTAGGAGTAAAGAAAACCTATGGATTATCTAGCTATGTCCAATATGATAGCCACTAGTGAGTCACATGTGGTCATTAAATAGCTAAAATGTGTTCAGTACAAGGTCTGCTGGGGGAAAAAATCTTGAAGAGAGATGAGATGGGTGGGCTGCAGTTGGGTCAGAGAGAGAAAAGGAAGAGAAAAGCACAAACACATTAACTGTGTATTAGAAGGCCCCTGGCAACATTTTAGTACTGAAGTAGAATCCCAAGAGAAATGCTGGTTGGGTCCAATGTGCTCTTTTACAGGAACAAGGTACTCGAGGGATGGGAGAGGACCAGTAGCTAGGAAATGAATCCATGTGGGAGGGGGATAGATCCACTACCAGGATCAAAAACTTTCCACTAAGGGGGAGTTGTGGCACTAAAACTGTCTGGAGGACTGAACGGTGAATAGCTTGGAGGCAATCTAAAACATGAAAATTGTGAAGTAAGGAAAGCAATTATAAAACAATGCAGTATAGCTGTTACTGTCACTCATCATCTGAGCTCTGAGACAAGTCCCACCCACCCTGGTCATGAGAATCTGCAGCACAAAAAGTCCAGGACAGTGGCCTGAGGGTGTCTTCTTGGGATCACTGGCTGACTATATTTTGTGATGAAGGTCATGGTCATGAATAGACTTGCATACAGCCCAGCTGTGAAAGCACCATCCTGCCATGTCACTCAAGTGCACAAGGTAGATGGGGAAGGGGTGGCAGAAGCAGCACTCATCTTGACTCCACTCATTCTGCCTAGATCACAAGGATTTAGGCACACTCCCTTTCCTTTCGTTTCTCTCTGACCAATGAGGTACAAGAATTGAAGCCACACTCATTCTGTGCTGCCTAGTACCATTGGCATTCCCTGGCTTGCACCACTACCAGTCACTGAGGGAGGAAGAGCTACTACATGGTGACTGAGATGATTTTGGAAATCCTGTAGAAAGTAGACATAGTTGGTCATGATAGTGAGAACAGCAGTGCTTTCAGAGTCTGGATGTGCCTCCCTTACCTTCTCCACCCAAGCCCTGGGATATCCAAACAAAAATGATTTTAAAAATACTAATAAAATAGCTGCAGGAAAGAAATCACAGCAAGAAAGAAAAAAAGAAAGAAAGAAAGAGAGAGAGAGAGAGAGAGAGAGAGAAAGAAAGGAAGGAAGGAAGGAAGGAAGGAAGGAAGGAAGGAAGGAAGGAAGGAAGGAAGGAAGGAAGGAAGGGAAGGAAGGAGATAGAAAAAGAAAGAAAGAAAGAAAGAAAGAAAGAAAGAAAGAAAGAAAGAAAGAAAGAAAGAAAGAAAGAAAGAAAGAAAGAAAGAAAAAGAAAGAAAGAGAAAGAAAGAAAGAAAAAGAAAGAAAGAAAAGAAAGGGAAGAAAAGGAAAGGAAGGAAAGGGAAGGAAGGAAGGAAGGAAGGAAGGAAGGAAGGAAGGAAGGAAGGAAGAAAGGAAGGAAGGAAGGAAGGAAGGAAGGAAGGAAGGAAGGAAGGAAGGAAGAAGCTAAGGAGAGAAAGAAAGAATTAAAAGGAAGATAACCCCAAAACAAACATTGGTAGGGACTGTAAATCAATCAGGGTACAACCACAGCCTACCATGACGCTGAGCCTCCCCCTGGGCCCTTTCTTGCCCACACCATTTCCACTGACACAGGATTGGTAATAACATGTCAGAAGTCCTACTTCTTCAATTTTCAGTGAAGTTTCATCTAGAAGTAGTAGGCAACTGGTTCAAAAAGTAATGGAAGAGTGGGCATTGCGGGAGAGAGAACTAGAAATAATGAGGGAGTTAGTGACAAAAGTAAGTTTGGAAGGAGACAATATTGCAGAACAGTTAAGGGCTGAAAGCCCCCCACTGAAGGATAAGGCAACATCTCTTGGAGCAAATGAGCCAGCTGAGGGAGGAGAAAAAGTAAAGAGTTAAGGCAGCTTTTCTAACTACAGAACAATCTGGTGGGACTAAGAAGGCAGGTCACAGAGCTGGTGCCACCACAGCAGTTGAAGAAGGAGATACAGAACTGGAGGAGCAACTTTACATCCAGACACAGGAAAACCAGAGCCTCAGTCTCCAGAACCTGGAACATCAGGAGCAGCTGTAGTTACTAGTGTAACAGGCCCAGGTATGGAATCAACATGCCCAGGATTGGCACAAGCTCTGGAGTCAATGGAAAGAGAACATAAGACTATATGAGGTGGAGGGAAAGAGAAGTTGGGGGGTGGGGAGGGAAGGGATGGTTGGGGAAAAACAAAAGAGGGGGTAACAATGCTTGAGGAAATGTACTCATTACCTTACTTATGTAACTGTAACCCCTCTTTACAGTATCTTTACAATAAAAATATATATTAAAATAAAAAGATTATCTGAGATGCACAATATTGCATAACTGAGAGATCAAAGGTCAGCTGGCCCACCTGCAGGATGCCTTTAATAGGGTGCGCAGTGAGAGGATAGAGTTCACCCGTGTCCTGCACTAAGAGCAGCAGGTAAAGAAAAATCTTCAAGAGAACTTGGACCAGCTAGAGAAGACATTAGGAGAACTGAGACAGATGAATTAAAGAGCCAGGCAACTCAGAATCTGCTAGTACCTGATCCAGCTGCAGGGACCTCCAAGCCACCTGTGAACAGCACAGGGCCTCTAATCAGCAGCTGACCTCAGAGAAGGAGGCCCTGCTGCAGCACCTGCTGAAACAGACCCAGCGCTGCAGCAGCTGAAGCAGGAGCAGGTGCAGAGCTACTTGGGAACACAGAGGGTCTGTCAAAAGTTGCAGAGCACCCTGAAATGCCTGCAAGCCACCAGAAATCATAGTGCCAAAGACCCAGCAGAGCCTTTCGGCTTTCCTTGGGGACCATGTGAGGGAGTGAACAAAGACAAAGTAAAGGGTGAGGAGGTGACTGCACTTGATGTGGCTGTCCCAGGGGATATGTGCAGCCCACATCCTTTGTGGGATTTGTACCTTGAAGCACTCTCCTCCACTGCTGAATCAGAGAAGCAGCTGGACCCATGTGGTGTCTGAGAAGAGGATGCTGGACACACAGGAGCTGCTGGACACACAGGAGCCCAAGAGGAAGCTGAAAATCTGCTTCATCCATGGCATGCCTTACAAGATAGACTATCAGAAACAAGCTGATGCACTCCACATCAAGGCAGCCAGGTGTCACATGCACACCATTGAAGAATCCATTGTATTCTTTACAGAACCGATTTTTGTCCTGGATGAGCTGTTTCAGGAGAAAGATCAGCATGTCAGGCAGCTGGCCCAGAAGAAGAGGGAGAAGTAGGAGCTGAGGGAACTTCTGTTATGCCTTGCAGTTGAGGGCACAAAGTGCCAGGACAAGATACTGACAGATGCCAAGACCCCTGCTGCTGATGCCACCTGAGCCTTTTTAGTCCCCAAAACATGGAAGATTTGGAGGAATAGCAAGCATTCGAAGAGGTAAAGTATGAAGACAACATGGATCCTGCCCAAGAAGGGGCTGGGTGACTTAGTGCCTCAAGGATCCCACTCCAGAGCAGACTGTGCCACTGTGGCTCAATATCCAACACCTGAAAGAATTTACAGGCTTGGGCAATGACCCCTGCTTCCCATTCTTCCACAAGACTGATGCAAATGATAAGTTGGAGATAATTATTACCTAAAGACTTGGCACTTCCACCTTCCACCCTTCCACCTGGAGAAGTGTGGGCGTCTGTCCTCTAAAATGTACCTGGGTACATGACAGCTGGGTGGCATTTTCTCAGGCCCAATTATAATATGGTAACTGGGGATGGGTTGCCAGGAAGTAGCACAAACTCCAGGGATATCTACCAATCCATTGGTTGTTATGGATGGGGCCCAGGTGAGGGTTAATACACAGAATAAATTCTTTTTTTTTTTCTGCTTACGTGGTGCTGAGGAGTCGAACCCAGGGCCTCATGCATGGAAGGCAAGAGCTCTACCACTGAGCCACCTTCCCAGCCTACAGAATAAATTCTTTACAAAGAAATAGTGATGTAATTATTTTATGGCATTATTGAGAAATATTGTATTATTTCTCATTTAATGTCATCATTTAATAATACTGTTATCTTAATTTTATAATGTATTTCTTAGTTTTTATATAATACTTTTATATGACTATATCACAAGTTATATTAATCATTTCATGTTATACGTTAATCCAGTCATAGTACAGTTGCTTGTATTTTTGAAAATGAATTGAATTCTGTATCATTGATAAAGAATTTTCTTCTTGTATGTTAAAATACCACAACGGGGATATTGAAATGAGAAAATAATAAGAACGGTGGAAACTAGAAATCATTATTACTGCTGAATGTTTGGAACAAAGAAAAAATGTGAACAACTGGAAGTGTGCTGCAATTGAAAAACATTCGCCAAATGGAGTATAGAAATGCAATCCAAAAATAAGAGTATAGAATTATCAGATATCTACAGAATATTTCATCTCAATAATTTTTCAGTGAAACATACTTAGTGGGATATATTGGACATTTGTAAAATATTAAAATTCAAAAAAGAAAGACAAAATTATGAAGCATGTTTCAAGACTTCAGAAGTTGATGCAACATTTGCTTGTCTACTCGTAATAGTGACCTGAGAAAGGATTCCCAGGCTTTGTTTAAGAGATTTAACTTTCTTCTTTTTTCAATGTATTGAGCACTTTAGCTTAATATTACTCATTTTTTTTCTGAAACTTTGATTTTTCTCCACTTTGTCTTTCCCAAATATAAAAATGTCTATTGAAAAGTTTATGTTCATTATGGAGAGAGATAGATAATGAGAGAGAGAGAGAGACCCAGAGAGAGACAGAGAGAGAGAGGAAGAGGAAATAATAGAAGAAAAATGAAGAGTAAGGAGGAATAGGAGAAGCAGCAGCAGAAGGAAAAGGAGAAGCAGAAGCAGCTCTTCTTGCCCTCCAAGGACTAAGATCTACCCATTTGAGCTGTCACTGGCTAAAGAAAATGTACTATGTACCATATTTTTTGCTATATTTCTGCCATAACCAGGTTCCTCAGATTGGTGGTTTTAAACAACAGAAATTTATGTTCACAATTCTGGGGGCTAAAAAATCTCAGCTAAATGTGTCAGTATACTTGATTTCTTTTAATACCTCTCTAAGTAGCTTGCAAATCACCATCTTAATCTGGTGTGTTTATGTCTACAGTCTCTTCTCTCTGTGAATGTCAAGAGTCTTGATTTACTCCTGTAGGAGTACTAGTCCTGTTGGATTAGGGCCACCATATACCTTCATGTTATCTCAATTATTACTTTACAAACCTTATCTCCTAAGCACTTTTTGAGGTAGTAGTGAGTAAGACTTCAACATAGGAATTTTAGAGGACTTGGAGAACAAAATTTAGTATATCACATATACTCTAGTAGAAATGACAGCAATTTAGAATACAAAAGGAATGGCACAATCAATTCAGCCTGAGAAACTAAGGAGAGATTCATAGTAGAGAGAATATATATATGTACATAGTGCATATACTTATATATATATATATATATATATATACATATATATATATATATATATATATATATATATATACTAAATCATTTTTTGGGGTCCGGTCGTGGGGCCTGAACTCTGGGCCTGAGCGCTGTCCTTCAGCTCTTCAGCTCAAGGCTAGCGCTCTACCACTTGAGCCACAGTGCCACTTCCGGCTTTTTTCTTTTTGCTTATGTGGTGCTGAGGAATCCAACACAGGGCCTCAGGCATGCAAGGAAAGCGCTCTACCACTGAGCCACCTTCCCAGCCCCTATATACTAAATCATTTTTAGGTGTTATCACGAAATAATAAACTGGATTTTAGGGCTCTTGGCAATTTAAATTGCCATTTAATATGTTGAGTATGATAATATCTGAATAGACTTAATTGTTCAGGGAGTGAACTAAGCATAATATCCTTGGCTGCTATTTATAAAGAAGCAATATTGAAGTACCCCTTGCATTAACATTTAATTAAAGAAATATTTTATAGTAAAGATAATTTTCCTTGTAAGTGTGTACATGAACTGTTGTCTAAAATTATTAACCAATGTGTTGTCCAAATGCATTTTCCCCCTTGTTTATTGCTTTGCTGTTACGTTAGAGTAAGACCATGAAACATAAGAGTTAGGTAATGGGGTTTGGTTAAAAATGACAAGACAATATATCATATAAGCTTATTTAAATATCAAATGTAAAGTAAAAATTAAGGGAAGGTATGCAAGGATTCTGATTTAAGTTGTTTTATTTTTGTTTATTTATTTTCTGTCATGGGCCTTGAACTCAGGGTCTGGGCACTGTCCCTGAGCTTTCGTTCTCAAGGCTAACACTTTACCACTTTGAGCCACAGTGCCACATCCATTTTTCTGGTGGTTAAGTGGAGATAAAAAGAGTCTCACAGATTTTCCTGCCTGGGTTGGCTTTGAACTGCAATCCTCAAATTTCAGCCTCCTGAATAGTTAGGATTATAGGTGTGAGCGCCCAGTACCCAGCTATTTTTGTTAATTTTTAAAAGAATGCTCGTATAGGGCTGGGAAGATGGCTCAGTGGTAGAGTGCTTGCCTTGCATGCCTGAGGCCCTGGGTTCGATTCCTCAGCACCACATAAGCAAAAAAGAAAAAAGCCGGAAGTGGCGCTGTGGCTCAAGTGGTAGAGCTGAAGAGAGAGGGACAGTGCCCAGGCCCAGAGTTCAGGCCCCACAACCGTACCCCCTCCCCAAAAAAGAATGCTGGTATATTTTTTATAAAACCAATAGACTAAACTTTGTGTTTCTAATGTTTGCAATTATTTCTATACTTACAAGTGAAACATTTTATTGATAGCAAGAATTGCTGCTATTTTGTACTATGTTTATTGTATAAAGAACAATTTCAAGAAATCCATCAATCAAGGGAAAAAGCCATTTCAATTACTTTCAATTGAAAAAAAAATCCCTAAAGCTAAAATCTAATATACAATAGGATTGTGGTTTCATATAGAGAATCTGATTATAGACTGATTATAAAGTACTTACTGGATTGTAGAGATTAGGACAGGAATGATAGTGATCATGGAGATAAAGTTAAGTTTCCACTAAGCAAATATAAGTTGGAAATTTAGTGCCTGTTTATCCCTCCTGGTCCAAAGGAACCAGGGGATTCTATACATTCTTCAAAATTCAATGCTTCTGATACACACATACCCTTCTGATACCTTTATATACCTTATATTTTCCTTTATATCTAAAGTAATATTGACCCATTAGTTATCTTATATTTCTATGATGATAATTCTTGCTCAACTGAAATGTACATATTATTAACCTGAAATTTTTATGAATCAATTTTTTAGCCTAAATGGAGCCAAACAAGGGAAGTATACCTAAGTGACAACACTTCCTAAAATTTGCCTTTTTTTCTCAAAGAATTTGCATGTGCATTTAATTTATTAGATTTTGTTCATTTGTTTTGTGAGACAGATTCTTGTTGTGTAGTCTATACTGGCCTGGAACTCACTATGTAGCCCTTGCTACATACTCAGCCTGAGTGTTGGGATTACAAACTAGCTGACTAGATATCACTAGCTGACTTCATTTGATAGTTTTATTTAATAGCTGTCTATGAGTAATACATGATTATATTGTTCTGTCATCTATCAAGTGATTCAGTATATAGTGTTTTAGAATACTTATTTTAAACTAGAGTATATCTAGTAGATGATCTGTCAGTAGCTTTACTGTTCTATCACTTTTATGACAAATATACAGTTGTTAACTTTTAAATTTTTATTAATAGTCCATTAATAGAGACCCATACACTAACCTAAGTGTGTAGTTCATCTGCTGTCACAGAATGAGGCTATCTGTACCTCGCAAGAGCAGAAATAAAATACTCCAGTATTACAGGGACACATTTTATACACTGTCTTTAATATGCTATTCCTTTATCAAAGCATTGAAATTTATATAAATAAATGATATAATATATACTTTGGACATTAGTTTTCAAAATTATTGTGGGTTAATTGATAATTCAGTGAGTAGCAAGCATTTGTTCATTTTCATACTTGAATGTGTGTCACGTGATATTCCCCAGAAGCAAAATCATTTTTATTAAGATAATCATATTGTTTCTGATGGGAAGAAAAAGAGCAGAATCAGGAAGGTTGGAGGTCAAGCACAAGAGCATGACTAAAGCAGAGTTCCCAGGAAAATACTTGCCTTACAGGGATCTCTGGGCTCACTTCCTCGGCATCTTGATCAGGGGCAGTAGAACTGGAAAGTCTAAACTCTTCCACCTGTAATGCATTGATAAAGAGTTGTCGATAAAATGCATAATTTTCCAGGTCCTGCTTACTTTCTGAGTATGAAATAAGCTGTATTCCCCAAATCTCAAAACAGCCTTTGATAAAGATGTAGGTGTTGACTGTTGAAAATGAAAGTATAGGTATGAAAATGACAGGGGGATCCCCCAAGATTTGAATGGAGCACTGAAAAATCTGTTACAAATCATTCAGATCATCATTTATGACTTGCTACACTGTTGACAGGAGTTTGGGTTGACTTGCAGCTTTAGGTTATGATGAAAAATGTTGCTATGTTGCATCTTGGACTTGTCTTGTATACATTTTTATCACAATGGAAGTAACATTAGAATTGCTGGATTGTAAATAGTTGTTCACTTCTCATTTAATAGAAAATATTAATAGTTTTCCAGAGCACTCTTAACAATTTATACTGTCATCAAAAGGGTATAAAACTTCCAAGTGTCAATATCCATGTCAAAACTTGAGGTGATCATTCAGTTTTGATAATACTGGTGGTGCCTAATTGTGATATTAACTGTGCTATTACTTTGAATTTTCCTGACTTAAGAAGAGATTGCCTATATTTTTCATGTTTTCAGACCAAATATTTGGATGTTCTCTTTGTGAAGTCATGTTTACTGAGTGATTATACAATTTTAAAAATTGGATTTATTTTTACTTATGGAGTTGGAAGAGTTATCTATAAAGTTCAAATTCAAGCTTACTAGAAGTTACTGTGTGGTAAGCTTAATAATGCCTTCTTATATATATTAGGTCTCCCTAAGTGTATCAGGTCTTAATCCTTGGATCCTACAAATGATCCCTTATGTAATAAAAACTGAGCAGATGTGATTTAAGATTTTAAGATAAAGACATTAAACTATCCAAGTAGGCTATAAATACAATCTTATAAAATGTTTGAACTGGGAATCAGAGAAAGGATTGGCACTTATTCAAGAGATAAGTTAATAAAGGAGAGAAATCCTGGACTGATGTAGATACCAGAAGCTGGAAGAGGCAAGGAACAGATGCTCCCCTAGGGCCTACTTTTCTTGCCTGGTGATACTAATGTTAGGCTTCTGGCATTAAATTAAGAAACAGGAAACAGCATACTTATATTGTTTTACTTCACCAAGTTTGTGATAATAAGTTAGGGATTTAATATACATAGTTACAAATGCTCGCTCTACCCTTTGGTGGTGACTTACTCTTCAAATACTAACTACTCAAGAGGCTGAAGTCTGAAAATCAAGATTTGAAGTCAGCCTGGGCAGGGGAGCCCATGAGACACTTGCATCCAATTAACAACCTAAACTAAATATAAATAATCTGGAAGCAGAAGTGTGGACAAGTGGTGGAACTAGAGCCTTGAGTGAAAAAGCTAAGGGATAACATCCAAGCTTTGGGATAGTACCCAAGCCCTGATTTTAAATACCAATAATGACATTAAAAAAGATACCTTTACTATATTAGTCTCAGTCTCACTTTCATTTTCTTGATGGTGTCTTGGTGCGGAGAGACCCCGATCTGAATATGGCCAATTTATCCATTGTTCTTCATTGTTAAAATTGTTTCTTTTGCTGTATCCCAAGCACATGAAGGTATTCTCTCACATTATCTTATTTTCCTCTAAAATTAGCAATCTTTAAAAATTTTAATATATATTTTTATTGTCAAGATACTGTACAGAGGGGTTACAATTACATGAGTAAGGTAATGAGTACATTGCCATATGAGCATTGTTATCTCCTCCGTTGTTTTTTCCCTACCATCCCTTCCCTCCCCACCTCCCCTCTCTTCCCACCCCCTCCCCAAAATTGTAAAGGTTGTGTTCAACATAGTGTCCTGTATGTCTCATTGTTACAATGGGTCAAACTGTATTCTTGTTTCAGCATTTTTTTAATTGTATTTTATTTTATTTGAGAACATACTGTACAGGGGGGCTACAATTACATGGGCAGGATAATGCATACATTTCTTACCAAGCATTGCAGCCTCCTCCTTTGGTTTACTCTTCACATCCCTTCCCAGCCTCCCCCCTCCCCCCACCCAATTTTACCCCCCTCCCCCCACCCAATTATACCCCCCTCCCCCCCACACACCGACATTGTAAAGCTGGTTTTGACATGACATTTTGTACTTCTCATTGTTGCAACAGGTCCATCTGAATCCTTAAACGACTTGTTTGTCCCCATCTCCTCCACATGTTATACTGACATCAAATATAGTGAAAGCGGGGGTTACACTGTGGGGGAGGGACATACAAAGCAACAAAGAAATAATCTTATAAATGCGTTAGAAACACATGCATGAAAGAAACGAAAACATTAAAATACATATTTAAGGGTTCATTTTCCTAACATCACATTATCTGACCTTTTCCGCTTGACTCATACCTATACTAGATATTGCAAATAAGGGAAACCATGGGACCTATGCTTCTTTGGGCCTGGCTTACTTCACTTAATATAATTTTTTCCAAACCTTTCCATTTCCTAACAAATGGGGAAATGTCATTCTTTCTGATGGAGGCATAGAATTCCATTGTGTATATATACCACATTTTCTTGATCCATTCATCTACTGAGGGACATCTGGGTTGGTTCCATATCTTAGCTATGGTAAATAATGCTGCAATAAACATAGTTGTGCTGGTAGCTTTAGTGTGGTCTTGTTTGTAAACATTTGGGTAAATGCCCAAAAGTGGGATTGCTGGATCATAGGGGAGATCTATGTGAAGTCTTCTGAGGAACCTCCATACTGCTTTCCAAAGTGGTTGAACAAGTTTACATTCCCACCAACAATGAAGTAAGGTTCCTTTCTGTCCACATCCCCTCCAGCATCTGTTGTTGTTAGAGTTCTTGATTTTTGCTGTTCTAACTGGAGTGAGGTGATATCTCAATGTTGTTTTGATTTGCATTTCTTTTATGGCTAGGGATGTTGAACATTTCTTCATGTGTCTATTGGCCATCCTTGTTTCTTCTTCAGAGAAGCTTCTCTTTAAGTCTTTCGCCCACTTATTTATTGGGCAGTTGATTCTTTGAGGGTTTGTTGTTGGGTGGTTTAATTTTTTGAGTTCCAAGTATATTTTAGATATGAGACCCTTGTCCGTTGTATGGCTAGTAAAGATCTTCTCCCAATCGGTGGGCTTTCTATTGATCTTGCCAGCTATGTCATTTGCCCTGCAGTTGTTTCAGCATTTTTTAAAAATTTTTATTTTATTTTATTTTATTTGTGAACATACTGTACAGAGGGGTTACAATTACATGGGCAGGATAATGCATACATTTTTTACCAAGCATTGCAGCCTCCTCCTTTGTTTACCCTTCACATCCCTTCCCAGCCTCCCCCCTCCCCCCGCACCCAATCCTTCCCTCCCCCCCCCCCCCCCCCCGCACCGACGTTGTAAACCTCGTTTTCGACATGACAACTTGTACTTCTCATTGTTGTAACAGGTCCACCTGTATCCTTAAACGATTTGTTTTTCCCCATCTCCTCCCCAAGTTATACTGACATCAAATATAGTGAAGGCAGGGGTTATACTGTGGGGGAGGGACATACAAAGTAACAAAGAAATAAACTTATAAATGCGTTAGAAACACATGCATGAAAGAAAAAAATTAAAATACATATCTAAGGGTTCATTTTCCTAACATCACATTATCTGACCTTTTCCGCTTGACTCATACATATACTAGATATTGCAAATAAGTGACCCTTACCTGCCCCAAATTAGAAAACTGTGTATACAATATGCAGGGCACCGAGGTCAAATTCAGTGACAACAGGGGGTATAACATCGGAGAAGAACATACAAAAGAAACAAAAGAAATGACATAGTACATTATATAAGTACATTAAAAACAACAGGAACAAAGATTTAAAAAACTCTTGTGTCCCTATCTTGGGGTTTATTTCACTGAGCACAATCGTATATGGTCATATGTGCATAGCTTTTGACATTTTCTACTTGTCTGGTAAGTTTATCCTAGACATACACTAGTTATTGCAAATAAGAGAATCCATGGGACCTATTTTTCTTTGGGCCTGTCTTACTTCACTCAGTATATTTTTTTTCCCAAGACTTTACATTTCCTAAAAATGGGGTGATGTCATTCTTTCTGATAGAGGCATAGAATTCCATTATACACACACACACACACACACACACACACACACACACACACACACAACATTTTCTTGATCCATTCTTCTACTGAGGAGCATCTGGGTTGGTTCCATATCTTAGCTATGGTAAATACTTCTGCAATAAACATAGTTGTGCTGGTAGCTTTAGTATGGCCTTGTTTGTGATTGGGTGAATGCCCAAAAGTGAGATTGCTGGGTCATAGGGGAGCTCTATTTGAAGTCTTTTCAGGAACCTCCATACTGCTTTCCAAAGTGGTTGAACAAGTTTACACTCCCACCAACAATGAAGTAAGGTTCCCTTCTGTCCACATCCCCTCCAGCATCTGTTGTTATCAGAGTTCTTGATTATAGCCATTCTAACTGGGGTGAGGTGGTATCTCAATGTCGTTTTGATTTGCATTTCTTTTATGGCTAGGGAGGTTAAGCATTTCTTCATGTGTCTATTGGCCTTCTTCTTTCCTCTTCTGAGAAGTTTCTCTTTAAGTCTTTAGCCCACTTATTTATTGGGCAGTTGTTTCTTTGAAGATTTGTTTTGAGGGGATTTAATTTTTGAATTCTAAGTTTATTTTAGATATGAGGCCCTAGTCCGTTGTATGGCTAATGAAGATCTTGTCCCAATCAGAGGCTTTCTATTGCTCATGCTAGCTGTATCCTTTGCCATGCAGAAGCTCTGCAACTTCATGCAATCCCATTTGTCCAATCTTTCTTTGATTTGTTGTGTTTCTGCGTCTCTATTAAGAAAATTTCAACCTGTGCCAAGGAGCCCTAGAGTTTCCCCTATTCTTTACTGTAATATTTTCAGGGTGTCTTTTTTTACTTCGAGGTTTTTGATCCATTTGGAGTTGATTCTGATGCAAGGTGATATATAAGGATCTAGCTTTAGTTTTTGGCAGATGTTTAACCAATTTTGCGAGCACAGTTTACTGAAAAGGCTGTCTTTCTTCCATTCTATTTTTTTTAGCTCCCTTATTGAAAATTAGATGGCTATAGGTCTATGTGTTCATTTCTGGGTATTTAGTCCTATTCCATCAGACCTCGGGTCTGTTCTTGTGCCAGTACCAAGCTGTTTTGATTACTATGGCTTTATAGTAGAGTTTGAAATTTAGTATTGATATTCCTCCATCACTGTTCTTTCTGTTAAGGATTGTTTTTGCTATTCGGAGTCTTTTATTGTTCCATATGAATTTTTGGATTGCTTCTTCTATTTCATTGAAGAATTAAATTGGGATATTGATAGGTATTGCATTGAGTTTATAGATAGTCATCGGCAGTATTGCCATTTTTACAATCCTGCATGGAGCAGCATGGGAGGTTTTCCACTTCCTTAGTTCTGCTTTAATTTCCTTTTTCAGGTTTTTAAAGTTTTTATCATAGAGGTCCTTTACTTCTTTAGTTAACTCTTAGGTATTTTATTTTTCATGGGGTATTACAAAAGGAGTTGCATACCTGATTTCAGCCTCACTCTTCTTATTGGCCATTGATTTTTGTTGTTGTTGTTGTTGTTGTTGGTCATGGGGCTTGAAATCTGGACCTGGGCACTGTTCTTCAGCTCAAAGCTAGTGCTCTACCACTTGAGCCACAGCACCTCTTCCTGGCGATTGATTTTTGAGGGTTAATTTTATACCCTGCTACTGTGCCAAAGTTTCGAATCAGTTTGAATAACTTGGGAGTGGAGTCCAAAGGGTGCTTTAAATAAAACATCATGTCATCTGTCCCTATTTGGATCCTCTTTATGTTTGTTTCTTGTCTTATTGTTCTAGTTAGTTAAATTGAAGAGAAGTGGAGAGAGTGGACATCCTTGTCTTGGTGCTGAATTTAGAGGAAATGGCTTTAGCCATAATGCTGGCTATCAGTTTGTCGTATACATCCTTTATTATATTGAGGAATGTTCCATAAATTTCTAGTTTTTCCAGAACTTTCATCATAAAGGGGTGTTGGATCTTGTTTAATGCTTTTTCTCCATCTATTAAGATAATCATGTGGTTCTTATCCTTACTCTTCTTGAGGGGATGAATTATATTAATTGATTTGTGTATATCGAGCCAGCTTTGCATCCCTGAATGAAACATGTTTGATCATAGAGTATGATTTTTTTATGAGTTGTTGAAGTCGATTGACCAAAATTTTATTGAGAAGTTTTGTATCAATATTCATCAAAGAAATGGGTCTATAGTTCTCTGCCTGATTTGGGGATCAGGGTTATGATAGCTTCATAGAAAAATTTGGTAGTGAACTTTCACTTTCAATTTCATTGAAGAATTAGAGGAGTATTGGTGTGAGTTCTCTTTGATGGCCTTGTAGAATTCAGCTGTAAATCCATCTGATCCTGGGCTTTTCATGGGTGGGAGTTCTCTTATTGCTATTTCTATTTCAATGCTTGATATGGGTCTGCTGGTTTAAATCATCTTGGTTTAGTTTGGACATGTCAATATTTGCTAGAAATTTATCCATTTCTTCCAGATTCTCAAACTTACTAGCATAAAGGTTTGAAGTATTCCCTTACAATGTTCTGAATCTTGGTGGTTTCTGTGCTGATATTTCCATTCTCATCTCTGAATTTATTTGTGTATATTCTTTTTCTGATATGATTTGCTAAGGGTCTGTCAATTTTGTTAATTTTTTCAAAGAACCTACTCTTTGTTTTGTTAATTCTTTCTATTGTTTTTGAACTCTAATTCATTTAATTCTGACTTAATTTTAATTATTTGTTGCCATCTACTAGATTGGGGTTTAGCTTGTTACTCTCAAGGAGTGTCAGGGGCCTCATTAAATTTGTTGATATAGAAACTCAGAGCTATAAACTTGCCTCTAAGTACTGCCTTTGCTGTGTGCCAGAGTAGCTGGTAGTTTGTGTGTTCATTTTTGTTAAATATCATGAACATTTGGATTTCCTTTCTAATATCTTCCATGCCCCACTGGTGATTCAACTGTGTGTTGTTAACCCTCCATGTATTACAGGATTTTCTTTGGTGGCTTTTGGTGTTGAATTCTAATTTTATTTCCTTGTGGTTTGAGAGAATGCAGGGCATAATTGCAATGTTTCTGAATTTGAACAAATTTGCTTTGTGAACTAAAATGTGGTCTATTTTGGAGAATGTCCCATATGCTGCTGAGAAGAACGTGTAATCTGATGCTGCTGGGTGAAATATTCTGTAGATGTCTGTAAAGTCTAGTTTATCTATGCAGTTGTTTAGATATGAGGTTTCTCTGTTGAGTTTTTGCTGGGTGGTTCTATCCAGCAGGGATAGAGATGTGTTAAATTCCCCAATAATTAAAGTCTATGTGAGATTTTAGGGAAAGTAGTGTTTCTTGGATAAATTTTGGTGCTCTGTTATTTGGTGAATAGATATTTAGAATTGTAATATCCTCCTGAAGAAGAAATCCCTTAATTATCTTCTTAATCTCTTCCCACGAATTTTAATTTGAAATCCATTTTATCTGATATTAGGATTGCAACTCCTGCCTGGTTATGGGGACCATTTGCTTGATAGATTTTAGTCCAGCCTTTTGTTTCAGTATATTTTTGTTTCTTTGGGGGGTGGGCAAGATGTGTCTTTTGAAGAAAGCAAAATGATGAAATGATGGGTCTTGTTCTTTGATCCAACTGGTCAATCTGTCTTTTAATTGGAGGGTTGAGTCCATTGATATTGAGAGTTAGGATTGAGAAGTGTTTGTTCCTGCCTTTTATCCATTTGGGGGGGAATGGGGGAGGCTGTGCCTTGACTGTTCTTGCTGTGATTACATAGTTCTCTGTAGGCCATTTCACTGTCAGTATCCCTTTCTTGTTGGTTTTCTATGTGTAGAATGTCTTTGAGGATTTTTTGTAAAGCTGCTTTGGTAATGATATATTATTTCAGGTTTTCCTTGCTGTGGAAGGTTTTTTTTTATTGTGAAAATACTGTACAGAGGGGTTACAGCTACATGAACAAGGTAATGAGTACATTTCTTGTCAAGCATTGTTGCCTCCTCCTTTGTTTTTCCCCTACCATCCCTTCCTTCCCACCTCCACAACTACACTTCCCCCCCATGCCTAAATTGTAAAGTTCATTTTTTACATAGTGTCTTGTACACCTAATTGTTGCAATGGGTCAACCTGTAACCCTCCCCAAAGTATACCAACATCAAATACAGTGAAAATGGGGGTTTCACCGTGGGGGAGGGACATACAAAGCAACAAAAAAAAATCATATGGTACCTTATAAATACGTTAGAAACCATAGCAAGCAAGAAAGAACCACTTGTGTCCTTATCTTGGGGTTCATTTCGCTTAACTTTATCTTATCTGGTCATATGTACATAGCTTTTGACCTTTTCTGCTTGTCCCAGACATATACTAGTTATTGTAAATAAGGGAAACCATGGTACCTATGGTTCTTTGGGCCTGCTTACTTCACTTAATATAATTTTTTCCAAGTCTTATTGTCCTTCTGCTATGAATGAGAGCTTATCTGGGTAAATTATTCTTGGTTGGTAGCTATTTGTCTTAGGGTGTGCCATACCTCATTCCATGCTCTCCTTGCTTTCATGGTCTCTGCTGATAAGTCTTAGGTTATTCTGATTTGCTTACCTTTATAGGTGATTGCTCTCTTCTCCCTGGCAGCTATAAGAATTGTTTCCTTAGTTTCTACTGATCCTGTATGAACTGTAATGTGGCGGTGAGATGTCCTATTCTGGTCTGGTTTATTTGAGATTCTAACAGCTTCCTGTAGCTGGATGGGCCTGTTGTTTTATATATTTGGGAAGTTCTCTGGTAGGTTTCTGCTGAATCTATTTCCTAGTTGGCTTCCCTCTCTAGGCCCTCCTCAATACCTATTAGTCTCAAATTAGGCTTTCTGATTGTATCTTGTAGTTCCTGCAATGATCTATTATCTTCTTGATTTTGTTATGAATATTGGTATGTTCTTTATCTATGGAGTCTAAACTACCCTCTGCCTCAGAGATTCTGTCTTCTGCCTCCTCCATTCTGCTTTCAAGGCTTTTTACTTTGCAATTTATCTCCCTTCCTTCTTGCTGGTCTTTCTTAATGGTGGCCAGCTCTTCATTGAGGTTTTCTTTTAAGACTTGACTAGATTGCCTTATGTCCTGGAGTTGGTTTTTGGACTACTCTTTCAATTCCTTTAACTGGGTGTCTATCTTCCCATTGGACTTTTTTCCTTCTGTTGGAGTTCCTTTATCTTTTTATTTGTGGAGACCAAAAATTCAGCTATCAATTTTTGGTTGGCTTCATTACATTCTCATTTGGCCTCATGCAGGGTGTCCACCTTTTCATCCAGCAAATTTACCAGCCATGCTTTTTAAAATATCTTGAGAATTATCCTCTGGGTCATTCTGAGACTGCTCTATAGGTTGTTTATGTGGAGATGGAGTTGGGATTAGCTGATTGGCCATGTTTCTTGCATTTCTGCAGTTAGTTCTACCCATTTGGAGACAAGAGCCACTCTAATATGACACTAGGACACTCTTTTAGGGCAGGATCCAACTCAATGTCATGTACATGTATAGAACTTAAGATTTCAAAATTATGTGTAGGTATTTCCCTATTTAGCTCTCTTTTTCTTTACTTGGAGAGTGGTGTTGTGGTTCCAGGGTGTAGATTATATGTAGTTGTAACTTGTGAGATGATCTGGGTTTGGCTGTTAAGTAGTCTGAACCTTAGGGTTAACAAAATGGGACCCTTGTACTCAGTTAAAATGGAACCAACTTCAAGATGGCTCAGATATAAACCATTAGGGATCAATGGTCTAGAGAAAATGGAGAAGAGAAGGGTTAGGATTGGAGAGATATGAGTTTAAATTAAGAAGAAAAATTGGGTATAATAATAGTAGAGGGGTAAGAACAGCTTAGAAGAGAGGAATTTGTATTAGGAAGAGAATAGTGGCCTTGTTTTAATGTGTAAGAAGTAGAAAAGAATTTGAAGTAAGATTATGTAAGGAATAGCTTAGAAATCTAGATGAAAATAAGAAAAGAAATTATATATATGTATATTTGGGAAAATTGCTGATATAAGAAAAAGTTTTATTGAAAGAGTATTGAAAAGTTTATTATTCTAAGATAATTCCTGTAATTATTATGTTTACATACATAGAAGGCCTTACTTTGTGTATTGAACTAGCTCTGACAGAGTAGTAGTGGAGAGAAACGAAGAGGAAAGAGTGAGAGGGAAAAAATTAAAATTAGAAAATTGAAAAGTGGAAGAAAAAAACTAAATAATAGTGAAAAATAGAAGATTTAAGTAAAATAGCAAATCCTAAAAACAAAACAAAAAAGTAACACAAAGAAACAAACAACAAACAATAAAAAAAAAAAAACCCACCAAAATCTCTAAAGAGTTTTTTGGCTTGTTTGGGGGAGCTTGAGTCTCCACATAGTCCTCTAAACCGATTTTTTTTTCGGTTGTGGGGGCTGAACTCTGGGCCTGGGTGCTATCCCTCAGCTCCTCAGCTCAAGGCTAGCGCTCTACCACTTGAGCCACAGCGTCACTTCCAGCTTTTTTCTACCCAGAACCTCATGCATGAGAGGCAAGCACTCTGCCACTGAGCCACCTTCCCAGGCTCAGATAGCCTTTTGACAAGGGAAGGTGATTGCTACCTAGAATCCCACTCTCAGGTCTAATGGCAGGGAGTTGGGGGGATTTGTATTTTAGTCAGCTATCACAGGCATAGAGCTGTGTTCCCAGGCTTTCCCAGGTAACCACAGGAGGTTTAGGAAGAGAGCTTAGATCTGTGTTCACTTCTGATGTAATCCTTCCCTTGTGGGTGGGGGCTTGGGTCAGAGGGCTTTGGGAACCTGCAGAGAATTGTCACCACCAGGGAGTGGACCCCAAATGGGTTACTCACAAGAGTGCATTAGACCACCTAGCCTGTGTTGTGGCGGCCAGGAGAGTGTTGGCCTGTTCTCAGTGGGAGGGTCTGAGCATTGGCCGAACCAGGTGGGGGGGTGGGGACTGCAGCAGCTGAAGGGTCTTGCTTTGCGGTGTGGGGAGTACGGGCTCTGGGAGGACCAACGCAGCTTGGGATGGTGGGCTGTGGCAGTCATGCAGAGGTGGTGGCGGGTGGCGTTGTTGGGTGGTAGCGGGTCATTTCTTGTATCAAAGCTAAAATTTTTTGATAAATATAATTTACCATTCTGTTCTTTTTGTAAGTCATGCTTTTGGAGGCTTAAGAAAGATATATTTGTGTAATCAGGCATGTACTATGTTTTCTTCTTGAAACTTTATAAGTTTTAAGAATTTCTGTTTTCACCCATTGACAATGAACTTGTTGAAGGACACACAGTGTGTACAGAGGTTCCCTTGTATGTATGTGGATATCCAATTATTCCATCACAGTTCACTGAAAGTGCCAATTAAAAGTAATCCATATCCAAATAGCTACACTGGCCCAAGAAATGGATGGAAGATCTTCAACAAAAATAGTCTTGTTATTAAAAGAGGAGATAGACATAACAAGAGAAAATTACATATCAATATCTCTCATAAACATAACTTACACCTTCAATTTTAATCCTATGATGGTTACTGATTTATATCATTTGTGAATTTTCTGCTTGTGTTATCATTTGAGAGAGAATCACAGCTGTAAATTACAATGCCTTTATACTGAAAGTGAGTTTATTATAGCAACAAATATTTGGCTCTTGCTTTTTAAAAGTTTAAATCTGACAGTCTTGGTCTTTCTATTCAGTCTTAATATTCTTATTATATTAGTCATATAAATGGGCCAACAAATTTAATTGATTTTATTGTTCTTTGTTTCTTTGTAACACTTTTACTTCTTATTTTGCACGTATTCATAAATTGATTTTAAGCTCCACTAATGACTTTTCAACTGTGCATCCTCTTAAAGCTTTTTTTAAAAAAATTACACCATAATTTAAAATATAGTATAAACCTTTTTTTTTTTTTGGTCAGTCTTCGAGCCTGAGTTTGAGGCCTGAGTTCTGTCCTTTTGCTTAAGGCTAGAAGTCTACCCCTTAGCAACAGCTAAAAGTCTACCCTGGCTTTTGAATGGTTAATTGGAGATAAGTGTCACATGGACTCCCCCAGGCTGGCTTCAAACCACACTCCTCAGATCTCAGTCTCTTGAGTAGCTAGGAATACAGGCAAGAGCCACGGGCGCCAGGCTTTAGTATATGGCTTTAAATTTTTGTTTAATACAAAAAAAATTACATTATTCACATTTCCCCCACATTCCTGTGCTACTATTTTCATCTATTTCATTTAATTTAAATTTATTTATATTAAATTTTTTGTAATTGATGTGTAAAATATAAGCATTTTACATACAAATTAGGTAATGTTATATTTTGACACATATATAGATATACTGTCTAATGTCTAATTCAGGTTTGAGGAGTCATACACCTTCATTTTACATATGCGATAACATTCTGTATGTTGCTGCTCTTTGTTAGGTTGCTTGCATTTTAAATCCATTAAGAATGTATATGGCCACTCAGTCATGTATAGCAAGGATTTGAAACCATTTTAGGGAAACCACTCACAGATGGGGATCACCCTAACAACAGAATGTAGGGCTAAGCTCTCAGAGCTGCATAACAGCTGCCCCACATTAGGAATTTCTATTCTTCTTCTATTCACTGAAGGCCTAGGAAGCAGAAAGAAGCAACTTCTGTATCTAAAAGGCAACCAATGGGCCATCACTGGCACCCATCTCTAAAGGCCAAGATTTGGTGACCTTTAGCCCCATGTCTAAAATGTATGCATGAAGTGTGTTATGTATATTAATAGCAGTGTTCCTTGAGGAGAGGTAGACTCATTACTTCTTAGTGGACTTTCTTTAATGAATCCTATAGCCCTATAGGATTATATAATCCTATAAATTATAATCCTGTAATCCTAGTAAACCTATAATTACCTTTAAAGAAAAAAAGTGAATGTTATATTTTTCTTTTTTCCATTTTATATTTCTTTTTTCATTTTCCCTTTCTGTTAGTATGCCTAGATCCAGAATTTTCTCTTGAATCATATCACTTTTGCTTGAAGAACTTTCTTTAGTTTATACTGAAAGTCTACTGACAGTGGATTTTTCTCTCTATTTGCCTGCAAAAGAATTTATTAACTTTTATATATTTTGACTGGATTAAGAGGACATTTTTTGCTTTCTAAAAATCTATAAGTACCTTAAAGATTTCACACCACCTTAAAGCTTATATAAATTCTAGAGAAAATTCTTCTTTAAACTTTATTTCTGTTCCTCTGTAATATATCTTTTTATTTTTCTAGTTGTCATCAAAAATGTCTTTCTGTTATTTGTTTTTAGCAATTTGAACATGATTTCTAGTTCTTTTCTTTGTTTTGTTTTAATCTATTCTGCATAGTGTTCTTTCAGTGTCTTTGTGGTTTGGTGCTTGACATTAATTTTTGAAAATTTCCAGCCATTTATTCATCTAGTATTTCTCTAGTCTGGTGTTTGTTGGTTTTGTCAGCCATGGGACTTGAACTCTGGGGCTAAGCGGTGTCCCTCAGCTCTTTAGCTCAAGGCTAGGGCTCTACCACTTGAGTGACCGCGCCACTTAGGTTTTCTGGTGGTTTATTGGAGATAAGAGTCTTATGGACTTTCCTGCCTAGGCTGGCTTTGAACTGCAGTCCTCAGATCTCAGCCTCTTGAGTCACTAGGATTACAAGCATGAGCCACTGGTGGCTCCTGGCTCCAGTCTGCTTTTATCCTCTTCTTCCTTTACATTTTCAGTATGTGTCTGCAATACTATTGGATAATAGCTTTCATATCTTGGATGCTCTGTTTTGTTGTTTTGTTTTTCTCCTCTTGGTTCTTAACTTTGGAACCACTTCTATAGTCTCATCTTCAGCTTCACGGATTCTTTCCTGTGCCATGCATGTCTCATTCAATTCAGAGACATTTGAAAGCACTGCCAATCTATAATTTTTGGTTTGTTTAATTTCAAACATTTCGATTGGATTCTTACGGTTTCTGTCTCCCTGCTGAAACTATCCACCTAATCCTGAATGTTGTCCCCATTTTCTACTACAGTTTTTGACATACTAATCTGAGTAATAATGTGAATCTAGTCCTGTTTATTGCTTTGTCTCCCACCCATGTTGTTTTCCTTCCTTTATGTATGCCTTCTAATTTTGTGTTGAGAGCTTGACATATTGCATAACAATATAGAAGTAAATAGATTTCATGCTTGGAAAGGGCTCTCTTTCCTTTTCAGTGACCCTGTTCTAGCCTCACATTTAGGTTTGGACCATACATATATTCTTCCTTCTTCCCCAGGGGCAAAGTGGGTATTTTGTATTTCCCTTCTTCTAATTGTAATGGTTTTCACAGAGACCCTAAGGGTGATAATGTTTGTTGTCCTTACCAAACAATTTCCCTCCCCCATGGAAAAAATGGGGGAGGGAAAAGAATCTGTTCGGGATTTTATGCCTTTTTGAAATTGTTTTTACAGTGCTGCTTTTCCAGTCCAACAGTTCTACATTTCTTAGCAGTCTTATTCACATCTTCCATTTGTCTTCTATTGCAAGAGCCTGTTAAGTAGTATAAATTGCCTGTGCTTGCAGTTCTCAAATGTTCTGCACTCTCTTGGTACCCAACAACTAACCTTTGGCAAAAAATTTAACTGGGTCTTCCTAAGAATGCATTGGTATCTGCACCAAGTGATGAGGTGCTGGCTTAAGTCTCTATGTGTTGCGCGTTTCCTTAGAGTCCATGCTTATTGGTTTGCACTATCAGATCCCTAGTGAGTTCCCCCCTTCAACACACACACAAATACACACACAGAACAAACCATCAAAAACTCATGTGTGTGAACATGGATCAGGTTGGCATAGTGGTTGTAAGAATGGGAATGGAGCACCTTTTAATTGTCTTTTTCTTATGTGGAAATATTCATTTTGAAGTTGTTAAATTTTCAGAATGCCAGAAGAGATATTAGTACTAAAGATCCAAAGATTAGTAGAAGCACATTCTCTGGGTCAATATAAACAGGTAAGAATGGAGAAATCCTAACATAATTATAACAGAGGGAGAGGTACATAGATGGACAGTGATTTATATTCCTGTTATTTTTGCCTGATTACTTTATAGAAAGCTTCTTTACCTAACACTGGGCTTGCTGCTTGAGAGGCCTGAGGCCAAATGCAAAACTGACTGCTTAGTAGTCAGATCTAACAGAAAATAAACAAAACAACAATCATTAATTTAAAAAAAGTCAACTTCATTGTAGGACATCACATTTACTACTTCCTCCAGTTTTACTTCGTGATTTTGAAACTATTCTTCAATGTTTTCTCAATGATAAGTGCTAGCAAAATATTTTAAGAATAAAACTAGTCACTTGCCCATGTAATTGTAACCTCTCTGTACAGTATTTTCACACACAAAAAAGAACAAAACCAGGCAGCCATAAATCATGCCGAATAGATGCTTAGAAAATTCTACATTCAGCCATTAAATTCACTCTGTACCCTTCAGGGTGATAAGTGGATAATGAAAGGGACATTTGAACTGGATAGGGAGTGGAAACCAAAACAATCCAATGCTTGAAGAATCCTAGATTTGACACTGCTCAAAGAGCAAATGCTCCATTTCTAAACTGTAATTTTTGTACAAGGGGCAGAACAGTTTTTATTAGGACTCTGTGGCCAGCAGAAGCATCTATTTCATTTATTTGACTAGCAAGTATTTTTATACTTTTATATGAATAAATAAAAATGGCCAACTCTGACAGTCCCATTCCTTTCCTTTAGTGCTTTTCTAACACTGTTCTTGACTTTGAAGCATCCCTGCCATCCTGCCTACAGTCCCTTTTCAGAGATATCAGAGAAGCAGAAAGCGTAGACTCCTCGCTCCACATTCAAGAAAGCATCAGATCCCCTGTTTCATGGTCATGAGGGAAAAGTCTCTGTGTGAGCCCCTCATTTCCCATTCAAATTTCATCTTTTCAAAGAGAATCAAAATGTGTGTGCTTTACACTTATAATATAGAAAATAGTGGTGACTGTATTGAATCTGTCGTAACAGTTCTCCATCAAAATATCCAATAGTAAGATAGATTAGTCTTTGGAGCACTGTTGATGTTTTTTAGAACTTGAACCATTCCAATTCCCCCCACTTCTTTTTTCTCCTATGAAGGAAACATGGTTTGATGTTTGAGTGGTTGTCTTTGCAGAATCCCACTGCATGTATGCAAATTAAATAGTAGTTTATTCTACCAGGAAAATGTATTTAAACCAGCTCATTTGCTGTCCCTGACCACTATTCATGAGCTAGAAATGGACAGCCAACAATTGCAGACAGTGCAGGAAATCATCAATACTTTAAATGACAACCTATGACCTATAAGCTAACTCCACCCCTGAAGCTAAAGAATGTTTGTAAACTATTGTTCCTTTCTTCCTTTTCTCTTTCTCTCCTCTCCTAGTTTCTTTTTTCCTCTTTCTCCCTTAATTCTCTTTCTCTCTCTTTCTCTCTCCTTCTCTCTCTCCATCTCTCCATTATTCTCCTCCTTTCTCTTACCCAATCTTTCTCTTCCTTTTATTCTCCTGCAATGATGGAAATTTAGCTTACATCTTCACTCAATTGACTTGAGCCATGCCTCCACCCCTTTAGTTTTTATTTTATTCTTGAGAATAGGGTTTTGCTATTGAAATTTGACTCAAATTACAATAGTCTTGACTTCACCTCCCGAATATCTGGCACATATCCCACTATACCCATCCCCTCCTCTTTTGGGGGGGGGGGATTTTCTAACAGGAAAAAAAATTAGAACAATGTTTCCTAACGTTATCTGATATTCAACTCATGAAGATCACAAACAAAATTTTATTAGAACACAGCCACATGCATCTGCTTCTTAGACATTTTTTATGTTTGTGTTCAGGACACAATGGTAGAGGAGGACAAGTTGCAGCAGAGCTATGTGACCCACAAAGCATGAAGCATTATCTAACAATTTGCAGAAAAAAATATTTCTGTCCCACAAAAAGTGCATAGGTGGAAGTCAGGAAAGAGTTGAAGAGTAGATGATGCATACTGGTGAATATTGACATCCTTATAAAGGATTCGGTGACTTTCTAAAATATACGGACATTGCATAATAATATATTTGACATTTGTGAAAGCATTCAGCTGACACTGAAAGTTCACATACCATGATTTGGATTTTAAATGTTTCATATTAGAATAACTTTGAAATAATTTAAAATGAGTACATAAATCACATAGAAGTTAATGTTTTTTCTATAATCACAATGCATCTGTTCTTTGTTTTGTTTTTTGCACTGGTAAATTAATTTTTTGGGTTCTCTCTTCATTTATTTCATATAAAAGAAGTCAGAAAGAATTATGTAATAAGAAAAATTATAATTATAATTAAAAATATATTGTGAGATACTTGGTATTATTCAATTGTGTAAAATATTGTTTTAACCAAAGATCTGCTTACTAGTATATTTTACATTATTTTTTCATGACAATGAGCAACTGAATTTAGAAGTGACGAGGATATTAATGGTTTCAAGATATTTCAATGGGAATTTCCATTCTTTATATTTCTGCTTTTCATTCAAAATATTTACTGAAAGCTAGCTTTGTTATACTGAAGTAATATTCATTATAATCTTACTAATGTCATGAAAATGCTTCTATACTAGATTTTGGTATTTGTTTTTCTTTTTACCAGACCTAACATTCCACTATTAAGCTTGATAGTATAATGTTACATATTAACATGTGAATATAGATATTATGTCATTGTTAAGCATTAACTATTAAGGTTCCATAAATTCAAATTTTATTTAACTGGCATCAGCTGAATTAAATTGATACCTCCTTGTGGGGGAATTTTTCCATAAAATATTTATAAGCAACAGAAGATATAAAGAATGTCTAAATAACAGTTTGTGGACCTAAAGATATTAAGATATATAGCAGTTAATTTGGTCACATAAATCTGTGTTTATCATACAAACATGTTATATTTTCTTGAAACCTCAAAACAGAATCTTAACTGTCAAAATGACTACAAAAACAGAAAAACTTACCAGGCACTGGTATCTCATACCTGTAATCTTAGTTACTCAGGAGGCTGAGAAATGAAGATCACAGTTCAAAGCCAGATCAGGCAGGAAAGTCTGTGAGACTGTTATATCCAATTAACCACCAGAAAATTGGAAGTGGAGTTGTGTCACAAAGTGATAGATAAAGCACAAGCCTTGAGCAAAATAGCTCATGGACGGGACCAGGCTCTGAGTTCAAGCCCCAAGACAGACAAAAAAAAACTGTCTTAATTATGGTTAAAGCAGAGCATATTACTCTTATAAATATTAAAATAATGTGGAAGTATTATTGATGATTTTTGTACTACTTTTAGGTATGTATTATTTTTTATTGCTTCCATTTTTTTTATTTGTAAAGATGATGTACAGAGAGGTTGCAGTTACATAGGTCAGGTGATGAGTTCATTTCTTTTTGAACAGTGTTCAATAGGTCTTTATTCTTAACACTAGCTCTAGAAGAGAAACAATTATTGCAAAAAATACATACTACCATAATTTGTAATTAGTATGTTATATAATATATAAAACATTGGCTAATACATTATATTATATTAAACATATATAGAAAGGTGTATAATATTGCAATGCATACTAAGATAGTTATAATTTAGATATGTGAATTTATATATATTGTTGTTATAATGAAGTTCCAGTATCAGCATACTGAAATTTAATGCCTGTTTTACATATACCTAATACAAATAGAAATAAAATGATTTTGCATTATTTACCAAGTAACCTAGTTAATTTCTGAGTGAGTTTTCAACTTTATTTCTTTAATGTAACTGTAGACTTCTCATGCTTCTTTTATAATATCTAGGTCTTATCATGGCAATATCTTATTTGAATTATGCTATCTAGAAATATGTCTGCACCTGCATGCAACCTCTTCAAAAGTCTAGGATGTGTTTAAGGCCAGAGAAATATTTTATTTTGTTTATCCTGATTTAGTCTGTTTTTGCTGATCTTTGAAAACTAAAACCTACATGTCTTTCCATGTATTTTGATTAGTTCAATTACTTTGTCTACAATGAAAATATAATAGGAAGTTATGAACTTTAAATTTTAACATTTAGCTACATTTTAAAATTAAGCAAGGTATTTACTAATGCCAGAGAGATAATATGTTCTTAGTACTATTTAAGTCATAAGTGTTTATAATTTATTAAAAAAATTCAGAATTAATGTAAGAATTGTTACTTTATAGAAGGACAAGGCCTTATATAATTGTAGAAGAAGCTGAAGAATTAGAAGGAATTCTAGAAGGAAAAAGAGTTGAATATTGAGCAAGGGGAAATGAGGATGAGCAAGGACTCATTACTACTTCAGCACCTTCTTCCACCACCATAACCTGATTGAGAAAGCATGATAGCTACGGGCTAATTTCCAATTTCCTAACTTTGTTCATATTTCTTTCTTGCCTACACTTAGCCATGAACTATACAGGGAAGAGGATTCTGAGAAACAATTTCAGTTGATAACACTTTTGCTATTTTTAAAAAATATTTCGGGTATTTATTCATTTATTCTAAAGCTCTTTGATAGCTGTTAAAACTGTAATTCTAAACGAAGTCCTTGCCCTTTAACACTCAAAAATTCTTTTTCAGGCTAAAAATTATAAGAAATAGCCAGACAGACACTGGTGGCTCACACCTATAATCCTAGCTACTCAGGAGGCTGAGATATGAACATAACGGTTCAAAAGCAGCCTGGGGAAGAAACTCTATGAGACTCTTACATCTAGTTAACCACTAGAAAACTGAAAGTAGCAATGTGGCTCAAAGTGGTAGAGTGGCTAGCTTTGAGCAAAGAGCTCAAGAGTTCAAGCCTTCAATTATGAATACTTCAAGAAACACAGGCAAATTTGAGAAACTTCCTGGTACCCTTACCCATGGAGTTTACCAGGGAAGCTTTCCCAGGCAATAAGACATCTATGTTGACCCCTGATAAATTGGAAGAAAGGATGACGGGTAGGAAATCATGAAGAAAAGTCAGGTGTAAAATTCCCCAGACTAAGAGCGCACACTGTGTTTTCCAAGAGCTAAAAAGAGTTCATTGTAACTATAATTCTGAGTTCTGAGGAGGAATACATAAGCTTTGGCATACATATTACTTTCTTTTATAAGCTGTTATAATTTTTCAGCTCCCATCCCCATCCTCACTTTGACAGAAGTTGAGTCATCGAAGTTACCTTCGTTTTAGAAGTCTCTCTGATTGTACAGGGTGTTTTAATAAGTATTATTGTCTCCTGACAGATGTTTTAGAAAGAATTAAGTCTGACAGAAACCACAGCTTATTTTAAAATCTCCATTTAAATTTGTCTAAAAGTATAATATAAACAGGAACATATGTTTAACCAAATTCTTTTTCTTTTCCCCTTTCCATATCCTCCCACTAAAATGTCCTTTTACTCTTGGGTGGTCACCATTGCAATATTTGTTTTTATACAAAGGAAAATATAGGAAGGTGCTCCTGTAAAGTAAGTCAGAATGGAATTTTGCTTAGCATTGGACTGTTAAACCACAATCATGCATTACATCCTATGGCTGTTATTAGCATGGCCAATCTCTGTGCTCAATGATATGCTGCAATTTTCAATGCTGAGACATTCATATGCTTCTATGGAAGGGAGACGTGAGGATGCTTTAGCTTAGATCTAAACATTGCATCTAAAAACACCTCATTGTTTATTCAATGAAGTTGGTGAATACAATTGTATATAGGGAAAAAGACCCCTCCCCCAAATGCCTTCCTCCACATCTGTGATAGTTGATTCTGGAAAGGAAATATTTTCTTTATCATAGTTATAAATAGTGTGTAATTAATCAAGTAAATAATAAGACTATTAAAATAAAATCAACAAGAATAAACAGTTTCTAATTAATATACTATGTTCCAATTAAATTTCCCATTGGAACCTGATGCCATTAGTCATCAGGTGTTTTGTTTTGTTCTATTTTGAGACAGTGTCTTACTATGTCACCTAGATTCTGCTACCTCCACAGGCTGAAATCTGGCACTGTAGGTAGACCACACCTCACTTGGCAATAATAGGATTTTAATTGTATTTTTTCATTTTTTAACTGACACTAGGGTTTGAACTCAGAGCTTGTGCTTGTTAGGTAAGTTCTTTACCACTTGAGCTACACTGCAAGTACTCTTTGCTCCAGTTATTTTTCTGTTACAGTTTCTCAGTTTTGCCAGGGTCTGCCTTCATTATTGGGGTTACAATATGACTACCATTCTAGCTGTCCTTCAAGTTAGAGTCTCACTAGCTTTATGTGACTAGATTTGTCTCAACCATGATCCTCTTTTCTTTGCCTCTTACATACCTGGATTACACATGTAAGCTATGGTATATTCCTTGATATTTGTTTTAACTACAACTAGCCTAAGAAAATATTAAGAAAATAGAAGAGTGTATTTTATATGAAAGTAAATTACAAGTATACATCTGATGAATAAGTAGACAAGAAGATTAGTTAAGTTTTTTTAATGTAGGAACAGATTTCAGTGCTTGAATATTTGTGTAAAAATGAATGTGTATGGGAGCGACTTAAGTGTATTAAAATTCTAATTAAGTAAATGAGTAAATGTTTCATGCCAGATTAAAAGATTCATGGTGCCATTTTCACTTGGTAAATATAATGGCAGATACATAAACTACATTAATAACTAAAGGTTTCAACGTATTTCATTTCCTCTCCTGAAAGTTGATAGAGTAAGATAACATTAAAATCTTTCCACATCTACATAGAAATGTTGCTGGGAGGATAAGAAACAACCAAAACACTGGACCTTTAGGATGAGATATAAGAAAGAAACTTTAAATGAACACTTTCTTTACAATTTATCCGAGTCTGTAGTAATGTGCATTTGTACTTCTAAAAGCATCTTAGTTTGGATAACTACAGTAATTGTAAATAGAAACTTATGTACTATTAAATGACCTTAAGTGTGATATAAAGTTTCTATTTTGATTTCAGAAGTAAAAGTGTAAGTTGGATGTCTGTCTGGGAATAGAGGATGAAGATAACAACTCAGATAGATAGGAATCACATTTGTATTTCTATAGGCCTGAGATAACATCATAAAGCCAACCTTTATCAAAGTAGACCCTCTTTTTTATCTGAATAATCAAGCTATTATTCTTTTAATTGTCCCCTACATATTTTTGTCAAAGAAACTCGTATTAGTATTAGCTTTTCATATATCATACTAAAAACAACTGCTCAAATTCTTATGAGAACACAGTGTTTCTTGTTGTACACAATCTGTTTTCGTTGGATATGAAGATACATTCGTGCTTCATTTTTGCAAGTATGAGAATTTTAATAAGTGAAGTCCATAGTGGCATCAATGCTTTTGGCACCAACTATCTTCCCTTCAGGAAGGATGAGTCATCAGTAAGCAAACATTAATAATAACACCTGAAGTTCTAAACAGAGCTTTTGAAAAGCACAGAGGGTTTCACTGCTGTTCTTAAGAAGTTTTATAAACACATATGAGAAGTAGGACAGAATCAACTAAAAGTTACTTGGATCAGGTTGCCCTTTTTTATCATAAAATGCTTGCATTTGATTTCTCCCAATATTTTATGTGCATTAATTATGTATATGGATGGGAGGGGGTTAGACATTCCTATATATGCAAACAATTATCTAGGAGTGATGCTAGATCCTCCTCCGCTACATCCTCCTCTATTTCCAGACTAATCTTAATGAATGTCATGGTTCCATTTGCATACATGTATATAAAGTATCTGGAACATATTTTAATGAATTTTATAAATTACCTGGTTGGGTCATACTGCATCAAAACTAGCATAAAATTGTAACAGTATTAAAGGTAAATTTATCTTTTAGGCACAAATGTATTTTCATTATTAACCCTCACTATATACATTGGTTTGCCTATGAAGGTCCAATATTCAACCACTAAAAATAGAAAAAAATGTCATGAAATATTGAAAATATTATAGTAACTGAATGCATTGCTCAGAATTGCCTTCTTATAATTCATTTCAATTCTACTCTGTACCAGGTGTTTTGTTTGAGTCTGTGGTCAAGGGTCGCGGGTACAAAGAGAAGAAACAAAAACTGATTTACAACAGTTTCCTGTCTCATCAGAAGACAGTCATGTAAAGCACTTGTAGGATGAAGTAGGCCTTAAATAGAACTTCAAATCCCAAACCTGTGGTTGGTAGCTCAGAGGATGGATTGATTGAGCTAACTATGGGGTTTCAAGCTAAACCTTCTGCAGAAGGAGATGTTTAAATTTGATCTGTAAGGTGCAGGTGCTTTTTAAAGACTTTGTAGGAGAGCAGATTATATTATTTTAGGTGAAATCTTTGTGAGATGCCAAGATACTTTTTTGAAAGAAAAAATGTAAGTCCTATTTTTTTGTTGTTGGTGTTGGTCATGGAGCTTGAACTCTGGGCCTCGGGTGCTGTCCCTCAGCTCTTCAGCTCAAGGCTAGTGCTCTACCATTTGAGCCACAGCACCACTTTCAGTTTTCTGGTGATTTATTGGAGATAAGAGTCTCATGAACTTTGAACCTTCATCTTCAGATCTCAGCCTCCTGAGTACTAGGATTACAGGCGTGAGCCACAGGTGCCCGGCTTAATTATTTTTGAAAATAATGACATGTACATGTTGATAAGTAATTTCTGGATAATCGGCAGTTTTCTTCAAGCTTAATAAGAATTATAATGTTCACTTCATTATGGTATGACACTGGTATTATTATCCTACTTGGCTGACACAGGGAACCGCTTGCTATTTTCAAGAACATATACCTATGCTAAATATTATTTCTGTACTTTTAAATATCTTCCTGGGAGGTGGGAGAATATTTCATACTGAAACTCTTTTCTCCTACTATGCTAATACAAAAATAAAATAAATCTGTTTGGTGTGTGTGTATGTGTGTGTACAAATTTAAAAATTACTTTCTCGCTTCTTTAAAACAATATATATTTCTTTGAAATCAAGGGGTTACCATTTATTTCTTTTGGTTGTAGGAGTAAGGTCCCATGTGATTTGCTGTTGGTTATTTAAAGGTCAGGAGTCAGGTGCCACAGGCTGTTTTCTGGTCCGTGCCACATGGTCAACTCTCACATTTCCAATCTTTCTGACCGTAGGCATTCTGGTCCATTTTTTAAGGTAGGGTTGAAGTGTATGCTCTCCATTTTGATCAACTCTAAGTCAAGTGATTAATAACTAACTATGGGAATTATATATCACTGTACTCTCAGGTTCTCTGCACGGTCAAGAGGAAGAGGTTATCCACTTATACCTAGGGAATAGGAATCATAGGGGTCAAATTAAGATTCTGCCTTCTAAGTGACATACTCATAATTCAAATCTGGATCTCTGTTATTCTAAAGCCTTTGTACCTTATATTTATGATACCCCACACTTTCATCAAGCCACTTCCAAGCATATTTCTTAATATGATAAAACTAACATCCATGTGTATGCTTTCTCCAAGTGTCAGGCTCAGGCCAAAATTATTCACTTCTCACCAACTCAGAAATAAAGGCATATTTATCTCTAAAATTCAGCTGCTTGTAGAGGAAATGTTTTGCACATATACCTATTAATCAACTTAATAAGTGTTACAGCTTATTATTTCTTTTTCTCCTACTCATCCAGTGGAATAAAATCATTATTGTTTTTGGCTATCAGTCGACCAACTGGGCCACACCTCCATAACCTCATTATTGTTTTTAAATAAGGAAAAGTGGTTTTTTACATTACAGCATATGTTATCAGCTTGTATTTTCAGTCAGAAGTCTTTTTCAACCATAATAAACGCTGAAGTTCTACCAACAACAATGAAAACCTACCACTCTCACTCTCTTTTTAAAAGTAACAGGCTGATGACTAGGAACATTTAGATCCATTTTCCTGGGTCCTGGAAGGGATCTGTTCTCCTCCCCTAAGGTGGCTTAGGCATCTTAAATACATTTCCCAACACGTGGTTTAAGTTGGCCTCTCCAACTCTTATCATAATTCCAGCTCACATGAAAGGCAATTACAGAGAAGGAATGGAAGTTTCTTTTAAAGAAATGACCAGAAATTGTATGCATTAATTTTTCCCACATACCATTTCAGTAGACAGCAACTGAATGCTCATTCATAGCTATAAAGGAATCTGAGAAAATGTCTTTGCCAAATATATTATAGAAAAAAAAGAAAAATAGAGATAAGAGGTCCACTAGTATTCTAGCACTGATTGCTACATGTTTAGTCATCATGGTCCCAAGATTTTACTGGCTTATATATTATTATAAAGAATTTTCACCTATCATTTCTGCCTCATTAGAGGCAAGTAACTAAAAGTACAGGGGTATTATACAGGATATGAATATCTAAAGTTTTATTGCCTTGATGTATAAACTTCCTTAAACTATCAGGTAAGGAAGCAGATGGTAATGATCAGTGGTCAATAAGGGATTATTTGATATATTTTGCTTTGTAAAAGGCATGCAAACATCCAGGCAGCCTGGAGAAAAGTAACAAAAATATTTCAAGAATTTCATGGATAAAGGTAAGGTGCAGATGTCTGATCATTGCATAGAATGTAAAGAAAAGGAGATATGCCTGTCTATGTATGACTCAGGAGCATAATAACTCACTAGTATTATTCCATGTTGATTCAGTGTGGTCTCATTTCAGGTAACACAAATTAATGTTCTAAATTGAATAATGAAGCTGTGAAAGTCATTCAAATAAAAATCTTAGGTATGATTAGACCAGCTTTTGTCTGTGTTCACTTGAGAAAGCAAATCTTATATACATTTATTATTTACTGTTAAACAATACTGAGATTTGAACTCAGGGCATTGCCTTTGCTAGGCACATATTCTACCAATTGAGCTGCACCCCCAGCCTTAGTGTTCTTGTCATTTTTCAAGTCTATCTCTCTTTTTATCCTGGGCCAGTCTGGAAAAATATCCTAATATTTATGCTTTGCTGTGTAGCTTAGAAGACAGGTCCATACCAGTTGTCCCAGGTTTTTGTTGGTTTACTTCTAGGGCACTGGGGAGACATGTCTCATGAACTACTTGCCCAGACTGGTCTTGAACTACAGTCCTCCTGATTTCTGCTTCCTGATAGGATTACAGATGTTATTCACTGTGCCTGGCTGCAAAAGCATATCTTTAATATGGTGTATTTGCCTTTACTACTATTATTAACATGACTGGAATAATTTTAACCACAGTTTTAACCAAGTTTTAGGACACATATGGGATGCAGTCATGTATCTTTTAAATTTCCATCAGAGTTGGTCAGATTATATTGTAAGAATATTTAAGAAATTCAGAATAATATGAAGCAAGAACTAGATTTTCTGTGATCTAAAAATGTTAACTTACCTATTGGTCTGAGGCTATGGATACCAACCAGACAGAAGATGATACTTTTGAGTTAAGAGGGTTCATACTATTAACCTATCTTACTTGGAGGGTATAGGCTAAATTTCATGGTCCACATAATAGCTGGAGAAGTGGCCTACAGTTCTCCTAGTGGTGAAGGGGAAAATCTACCTGCTATCTAAGGACCATTCTTAGTCTATCATGGTTTGGGAATGGTAATTTAAATTTTATTTTATTTTACTTTAAATTGTAAATATGGACCATAAAATGTGACAATTATCATCATAGCTTCCCTGAATTTTTCTTTTTTTAATAAGTTTTTATTGTAAAAATACTGTACAGAGGGGTTACAGTTACATGAACAAGGTAATGAATACATTTCTTATCAAGCATTGCTGCCTCCTCCTTTGTTTTTCCCCTATGATCCCTTCCCTCCCACCTCCACAGCTAACCCCACACTGAAGTTGTAAAGTTCATTTTCAACATAGTGTCCTGTACATTTCATTGTTACAATGGGTCAATCTGTATCCCTATTTAAACATTTTGTTTTTTTGCCATTCCCCTCTCCAAATTATACTAACATCAAATACAGTAAAAACAGAGGTAGAGGAATATACAAAGCAACAAAAATATTGTATGATACTTTATAAATACGCTAGAAACAATAGCAAGAAAGAAAAAAACCACTTGTGTTCCTATCCTGGGGTTCATTTCGCTTAACTTCATCTTATAGCTAAGATATGGAACCAACCCAGATGCCCCTCAGTAGATGAAAGGATCAAGAAAATGTGGCATATATATACAATGGAATTCTATGCCTCCATCAGAAAGAATGACATTGCCTCATTTGTTAGGAAATGGAAAGACTTGGAAAAAATTATATTAATTGAAGTAAGCCAGGCCCAAAGAAACATAGGTCTCATGGTTTCCCTTATTTGCAATAACTAGTATATGTCTGGGACAAGTAGAAAAGGTCAAAAGCTATGAATTTTTCTTTTAAAAATGTTATCCTAGCTACTCTGGAATCTGAGATATGACGATCCCAGGTAAAAACCAGCCTGATTAGGAAAATCTTTGTCTCTTATCTCTAGTTAAACAGCAAAAAGCCAAAAAAGAAACTGTGGCTTAAGTGCTAGAGTTCCAGCCATGAGGGGAAAAAGCTAAAAGAGAGTGCCAGGTTCTGAATTCAATCTCCAGTAATGGTATACACCACACACACACACACACACACACACACACACACACACACACACACACACACACACACACACACACACACGGGCATGCATGCATGCGTGCACTGAAATGGAAAAGTTTCTTTGAATAATCTTTTATTAGCTATTTGAAATATATTAGTAATGTAATTAGAAGCATTAGACTATTCGGCCAGTTAGTATTTGATTATGTATTTGAATAGCTATTTTTAGCTATAGTCACATTTTAGTTCAAATTTTATAAATTTTAATGACATGCCTCAAGTTTACTATATTTTGGAGTTTAATGCTATCCCATTTATCCACCCTTTCCTTTATTTGCTGTGTTCCTGGACCTTTATTAAGAAAGTTTTGACCTGTGCCAAGGAGCCCTAGTGCTTCTCCTATTGCTTCTTGTAATATTTTCAAGGTATCTGCTTTTACCTTGAGATCTTTGATCCATTTGGAGTTGATTCTGGTGCAGGTCTAACTTTAGTTTTCTACACGGGTGTAGCCAATTCTGCCTGCACCATTTATCGAAGAGGCTGTCTTTCTTCCATCCTATTTTTTGGCTCCCTTGTTAAAGATTAGGTGGCTGTAGGTCTGCGGGTTCATTTCTGAGTCTTCAAATCTATGCCATTGGTCCTCAGGCTAGTTCTTGTGCCAGTACCAAGCTGTTTTGATTGAAATTCCTCCAGAATTGTTCTTCCTGCTAAGAATTGTTTTTGCTATTTAGGGTCTTTTGTTGTTCCATATGAAGTTTTGGAGTGCTTCTTCAACTACTCTTGAAAGCAGTGTGGAGCTCTTCAAAAAACTATAGATAGAACTCCCCTGTGACCCAACAATCACACTTTTGGGAATCTACCCAAATGCCCACACTAAACCCACCAGCATGAAGATGATCATCACAGCATTATTTACCATTGCCAAGATATGGAACCAACCCAAATGCCCCTTGATAGATAAACGGATCAAGAAATTGTGGTACATAAACGCAATGGAATTCTATGCTTCCATCAGAAAGAATAACATTGTTCCATTCATAAAAAAAATGGAAAGACTTGAAAAAATTATATTAAGTGAAGTAAGCCAGACCCATAGAAAAGCAGGTCACTTGATCTCCCTCAGAAATCTAGAATATGTAGAAGATAATCTTTACAGGGGATCTCAAGATCCCAAAAACTTAGTGCAAAGTGCTATGTATAATGAAGGATATTAACATGAACTCCAACTTTTGGCAAAAACAGGCTCTCATTAGACCTTCTATACAGTTCATTCTTTTTCTTTATTGTTCTTTTTTCCCCATAGTTTCTCTCATTTGCAATAATTAGTATATGTCTAGGGTAATTTTATCATATGAGCAGAAAAGCTCAAAAGCTATGTACATATGACATATAAGATGATGCTAAGTGAAATGAACCCCAAGATATGGACACAAGCAGTTCTTCCTTGTTGTTGTTTTTAATGTATTATGTGACTATTTCGTTTCCTTTGTATGTTCTTACCCTTATGGTATATCTCCTGTTGTCACTGTACTTGATATTGGTACCCTGAATCTTGTATATACATTTGTCCAGTTTGGGGAGGGGAAGGGGAATAACAAAATGCTGAAACAAGGACACGGGATGACCCATTGCAACGATGATACCCACAAGACACTATATTGGAAATAAACTTTACAACTTCAGGGGTGGGGGAGGTGGGGAAGGGAGGGGACAGTGGCAGAACAGCAAAAGAGGGAGTAACGATTCTCGACAAGAAATGCACTCATTACCTTACTCACGTAACTGTAACCCCTCTGTACGGCATCTTTACAATAAAATAAAATTTAAAAGCCAAAAAATATGTTTTTATAAAAAAATACAATAAGCAACCATTTGGCAAAACTTTAGAAATGGCTAATAAATTATGTGAAAAGTACCCAAACTCATATTCAATTGAATAAATAAATATATATTGAGATAACTAAATAACTCCTACGTTGATTTGGCAATCATTTCATGAACAGTGTTTGGAAGCAGTGATTTGAATGAACACTCATCCTATCATGGATGGCAGCAGGGACTCTCAACACTTTCCACAACTACTTGGCAATACATATTTAACATCTTAGAATAGTCACAGTCATCAGTCTGATTATTCTTTTCCATATACTTATGTGCATGGACATTCATCAGAGTCATAATTATTAAAATAGAATAAAATAACAAAAGACTCACTTAAAAATAAGGTAAATGTTTGTAGAATGTATAGCCATTAAAAACTTTTCAGAGTAATAGCATGGGGATATATTTACTGTAAAACTAAGATATAAATATACATACATCTATATTTATAACTTACATATGAACCTCTACAAACATGTTTCTAATTTAAATAGATGTCTATTTAAGTAGATGTCACAACAATTCATTTTTAATTAATACTAAGGTGTTAATAAAAATAGAACACATTTGTAATACCTCAGACACATTGTAATATTTCAGCATAGTAGAATTACTAACTCAAATATTTTTCCTTATATTATTCTTCTAACCAGGTTTTCTTCAGTAAGCATACATTAATTTACTAATCACAATGAATTATTTAAATTGTAACAACAGTATTTATTTCATTTATGTCTTTATTGTATTTTGTGATTTATTATAAGGTCTCTTTCCCTGTAATACACCGTGTGTGTGTGTGTGTGTGTGTGTGTGTGTGTGTGTGTATGTGTGTGTGTGTGCGTGCGCGCGCTTGAACTTGGGGCCTGGGCATTGTCCTTGAACTCTAGCACTCTACTACTTGAGTCACAGCCACACTTCTGGTTTTTGCTGGTTAATGAGAGATAAGAGTCTCACTTGCCATTTCTGAGCTGGGTTTAAACTAAGATCTTCAGATCTCAGCCTCATGAGTAGGTAGAATTACAGGTATGAGACATAACATCAAGCATCGCTGATGAAATTTTAAAGTCATGCAGTTAATCAGGTTGAGAAGTGAAATGAGAATGCTCCACTAATTCTATTCAAGCATTGTGTGACCTTGACCACCCTGCATATTAACTACGAGTCAGCTCTTGTAATTAGTTTTCAGGGTAGGGTACAAAATATATGTGGAGGTAAAATTAGAAAAATTGAGAGAATGGGTAGGATTGGGGGAGATGTGGTGCAATGATGAAAGGGTAATATTAATATTTATTAAGATGCATTACATCCATAAACTGACATGTTGAATTATAACACCTTTGTACATCTATTTAAAGGTATTAGAAGCATAAAATTATTATTAGCAAATCAAGACATTTCCCAAAGATTTTCAAAGTTATTAAAATCCTCAACCTTAAAAAAAAAAGTCCTAAAAGAAGCACTAGAACACTAAAAAAAATCAGTTCAAATATGTTTGTATAAAGATTTAAAAATCTTAGGTTTGGGAGAAGTTTGGAGAATACTTTTTAACAACTGGCCATCCAAATAAAACATGTTTGTCTGGGATGAAAATTCATAAACAAAATAGCTGTATAAAGTGAGAAAGGCATGAGTCTTTGTTTGCTTCGATATTATTTTTAACACATTGGAATATTCCAGTAACTGATTTGAATTTCAATTTGAGAACCAACCAAGTGAACAAAATAAATATGACAATTTGATGCCATTTGAGGATATTGGCATTTTCTAAAAGAAATTATCTTGTAGAGCAGATGATGGTTCTGGCTAAAGTTGCATCTCTTTCTCCTTCCCCTGTCCCTGGATGAAGATGTGGCCATCAGGCTCAAAACACTTCTGTGCAAGTTCCAACACCGTGGAAATAATTGAAGGGTAGAATGGATGAAATGCTTCAGGCTTTTGCAACTGGTTACTGTACAAGGAAATATTTGTATAGGTATCCCGGAGAGGGACTATACAAACATAACATGATAATTTAGACATCACATAATAATTTAAACATAACATGATATTTAGAACCACTGCCAGGAGTTCATAAACCCATGTTCCTGTTTCTACAATGTCACATCACCCTAGTTTCTCGGCCTTTATTTGTGTGTTTCTAGCTCCCAGAGAACTCTCAGTCTCCTGTTTTGTCTTGTGGTTGTTTTTGTTGTTCACAGTTTGAGTTTATAGATTACATTGGAGCCCCATTATAAATTACAAGGTTTCACAGCACTCTGTATCTTTATGCAAATGTTGGTTGTTCAGGTTATGGCTTATGCATTTAATCTCAAAAGCCTATCTGATTTCTAATAAAGAATCACTGCCTCAGTAATGGATTCTATTTTTACTGAAATCAAAGAATTTAAAAAATCAGATACAAAAATAGGACTATAAAAACAATTTCTTCTTCTCTGTCACCCAAGTCCATTGGGATGATGGAGAGATACAATGCACAGATTGAAATATAATTTCTTTTAACATAATTCAGTGCAACTCATGTCTACATGGATAGATAAACCAAGATCTGCCATGTTGATAATTTTTGAAACTTGCTCATGAATGCAGGAAATTCATTGTGCTATTATATAGTTACTTTATATATTAAAACATTTCTATGACAGAAAAGACAAACTTTAAAAAGAGATATTTACTTCTATCTGTTACAGTTGCTCAAATTTCAATTAAAAAGTCATCTCTAGAAGTACTTCCCATTGCCTAAGTCCTAGGTGTTTCCACACAGAAAAAAATTAAAGCTAACAACTCTAGCTTTTGAACTTTCAATCTGCTTATGGAGGTTCAGAATTCATTTTTTAAAAAATTATTTTAAAGGTGATGTACGGAGCGGTTACAGTTACATAACTCAGGTAATGAGTACATTTCCTTTTGAATAGTGTTACCCCCCTCCTGCATTTTCACCCAGTTTTTCCCCTCCCTAACCCCCCCCATAGCCTCCCAAATTGTTGGGGGTTTTGTATATATTTTATTGTAAAAATACTGTACAGAAGGGTTACAGTTACACAAGTAAGGGAATGAGTACATTTCCTATGGAGCATTGTTACCTCCTCCTTTGTTTTCCCCCTACCATCCCTTCCCTCCCTACCTCCTCAACTTCTCCCTCCCCACCCCCCTTAAAGTTGTAAAGATCATTTTCAACATAGTGTCTTGTACATGTCGTTGTTACAATGGGTCATCCTGTAACCTTATTTCAGCATTTTGTTATTTCCCTTCCCCTCCCCAAATTAGAAAAAATGTATATACAAGATGGAGAGCACCAGAATCAAATACAATGAGAACAGGGGTTCTTACCATGGGGGAAGAACATACAAAAGAAACAAAAAAAAAATCACATGGTACATTATAAGTACATTAAAAGCAACAGCAAGAAAGATAAAACCACTTGTGTCTCTATCTTGGGGTTCATTTCACTTAACATCATCTTATATAGTCATATGTACATATCTTTTGAACTTTTCTGCTTGTCATAGACATGTACTAGTTATTGCAAATAAGGAAAACCATGGGACCTACGTTTCTCTGGGCCTGGCTTACTTCACTTAGTATAAATTTTTCCAAGTCTTTCCATTTCCTAATTAATGGGACAGTTTCATTCTTTCTTATGGAGGCATAGACTTCATATATATATATATATATATATATATATATATATATATATATATATATATATATATATATATATCATTTTCTTGATCCATTCATCTACTGAGGGGCATCTGGGTTGGTTCCATATCTTAGCTATGGTAAATAATGCAGTAATAAACATAGTAGAGCTGGTAGCTTTAGTATAGCCTTGTTTGTGATTGTTCAGGTAAATGCCCAAAAGTGGGATTGCTGGGCCATAAGGGAGCTCTATGTGGAGTCTTTTCAGGAACCTCCATACTGGTTTCCAAGGTGGTTGAACAAGTTGACACTCCCACCAACAATTCAGTAGGGTCCTTTTTTAGCCTCCCATTTTTTTTGTATAGTTCATTTCCAACATAGTGTCATGGTGAATTGATTTACTCTTTGTCCCACAATTTCTGTGGTTTCCCTTCCCCTCCCCAAATCAGATAAACATAAATATATATACATATATATGACACATATATATATGACAAAGGGTACAGAAATAAAAAAAGAAAAAAGGGAATACACAAAAGAAAATGAAAAAAACTGCAAGTATTATAGTATAAAATCTCATGTTTCCACTTCTTAGAGTTCATTTCCATAAGCATCAATTTGTATTACCATATGCACATAACTATTGAGCCCTTGTTATCCTCTTCTAAGAATATCCTCTTTGGTTCTCACCGTGTGAATGTTTAGAGTGCTGTTTAATTAATCATGTCCAAATAATCATTGTCTTTTACTATCCATTAGGCAATACTGCCTAAAGATATCTACAAATTCAATTCAATACCCATCAAAATCCCAACAATATTATTCAATGATATTATAGAAGCAATCCAGAAATCCATATGGAATAATAGAAGATCCAAATAACAACATCAATCCTTAGCAGGAAGAACAGTGCTGGAAGAATATCAGTATCAAACTTCAAACTCTATTACAAAGCCATAGTAATAAGAACAGCTTGGTAATGACACAAGAATAGGCCTGAGGACCAATAGGAAAAAGACCCAGAAATTAACCCAAGACTTATAGCCACCTAATATTTGATAAGGGAATCAAAAACACAAGATAGACAAAAGACAACCTCTTCAATAAATGTTGCTGGCAGAATTGGTTATACATGTGCAGAAAACTGAAGTTAGATCCTTATATATCACCCTGCACCAGAATTAACTCCAAAAGACCTCAATGTAAGACCAGATACCCTGAAAATATCACAGGAAGGGAGATGGGAAACACTAGGGCTCCTTGGCACAGGTTGAAATTTCCTAAGTAAAAATCCAGAATCACAACAAATCAAAGAAAGACTGGATAAATGGGATTACATCAAACTGAACAGTTTCTGTATGACAAAGGACATACAGAAGCAAGTTAAATAGAAATCCCTCAGAATGGGAGATCTTTACTAGTTATACATTAGACAAGGGCCTCATATCGAAAATATACTTAGGACTCAAAACATTAATCCCTCCAAAAAACAAATCTTCCAAAAAACAACCATTCCATTAATAACTGGGCCAAAGATTTAAGAGATTTCTCTGAAGAAGATATAAAAATGGCCAGTAGACACATGAAGAGATGTTGAACATCTGTCTGTAAGAGAAATGCAAATCAAAATAACATTGAGATTCCTCCTCATCCAAGTTAGCTATTATCAAGAAAATTAACAATAACAGATGTTGGTGGGGATGTGGCCAAAAGGGAGCACTAATATACTGTTGGTGAGAATGTAAACTTATTCAACCATTCTGGAAAACAGTATGGAAGTTCCTCAAAAGACTAAATATAGAGCTCCCCTATGACCCAGCAAACCCTCTCATGTTCAACCCAAATGCTCCTCAGTGGACAAATGGATCAAGAAAAAATATATATATATATATATATATAGTGTGTGTGTGTGTGTTTGTATGCATGTATGTATACACCACACACACACACACACACACACACACACACACACACTGAAATTCTATGCTTCCATCAGAAAGAATGGCATTGTCCCATTCATAAGGAAATGAAAAGGCTTGAGAAAAAAATTTTATTAAGTGAAGTAAGCCAGACCCAAAGAAACATAGCCTGCATGATTTCACTCATTTGTAGTAATGAGAATGTGTCTATAAATCTACAAGTCAATGTTTTGAAAGTTCTTTCTTTCCAATTCTTTTTCCTACTTGTCAGGCTTGAACTCAGAGCCGGGGCCACATCCCTGACCTCTTTTGCTCAAGGCTAGTACTCTACCAGTTTGAGCTACAACTCCACTTCTAGTTTTTGAGTGGTTATTTGGAGATAAGGGACTTTTCTCCTGGGCTAACTTCAAGCCATGATCCTCATATCTCAGCCTCCTGAGTAGTTGGTATTACAGACATGAGCCAGTGGCACCGGACTTCAATTTTTGCTATAGAGACTAGCTCAAGACTTTCTGGTTGTACTATGCAGATATTTCGAAATGGCTTGTGCAAACTGTGCTTAACACACCAGTTTGGAGAGGAGCAAGGCTATCTGTACCATCCCCTAGAACTCCCCTGTGAGAATGAGAATCCACTCACTGGTGGCGGCAATTTATTTGTTCTGACTATTGGCTCTAGACTTTGCTGATGCTTCAGCTGACTCTCATTATGAAGTGAACAAACAAATGGTCTTCACTACCAATTAAGCTAAACTTTTATTTCTTACAAGTACTAGTTTACTATTTACTACTACTTAAAGGACACTGCTGGTACAAACTATTAAAGGCCTTAGTATATGACTTTTCTCTCCCTAAATTCATAGTCAGTCTTCCCTTTCACATAAACCAGTGAGATGCAGCATAGTCATTTCCTCCACATTTCTTATTTTGTGATAATTGAGATATTTTGAGATAATTGTAGATTTACATGGGCTTACAAGAAATAATAGTCCTTATGCAGGTTTTCACCATCCTACAAAAGTATTACATAATATCACAACCAGTATATTTACATTGTTGTAATGGATCATCATTCTTACTTGGATTTCCTCAATTTTACTGAATTAATCACTGTATGTGTACTTGGTTCTATGCAGTTTTATTCACATGTATAGATAAAGTCATACATTTTTACTTGTATGACTTTATCCAGATACTTTATCTGTAGAAAATTTTCCCTAAGACCATGAGGTACAGTGGCTGGGAAGGTGGCTCAGTGGTAGAGCGCTTGTCTTGCATGCATGAGGCCCTGGGTTCGATTCCTCAGCACCACATAAGCAGAAAAAGCCGGAAGTGGCGCTGTGGCTCAAGTAGTAGGGTGCTGTCTTGAGCTGAAGAGCTGAGGGACAGCGCCCAGGCCCAGAGTTCAAACCCCATGACCGGCAAAAAACAAACAACAACAAAACCCTGAGGCACAGAGAAGGTAAGGATTTCATCATCTCTTGTATTTTTTGATAGTAGTTATCTTGATGAGTGTAAAGTGATTTCTCATTGTGGCTATAATTTACATTTACCCAGTGATTAATGGTCAGTTTTAATATATTTGGAAAAATGTGTGCTCAGAATCATTGTTCATTATTTGATTTTTTTCTACTATTGAGTTGTATGAGTTCCCCATACATTTTAGGTATTTAGCTTTTATTAGATACATGGTTTGAAGATAGCTTTCCTAATTCATAGTTTTCTTTTTTATTTTACATGTTTTCTACATTTTTATTACTATGAAAAATCCTTTCACATTAACTTAAAGTATTCCTTTTTTGATTTGGTTTCTATAGTTTCATCTTTTGATTTGATAATCAAAAATTTTACCTAGGCAATGTTAAAGAACGTTTCCACTGAGCATTCTTCTAGAAATTGTATAGTTTCAAGTCTTTTAGTCATTTTGACTAGATTTTTGCATATAAAATATATAAAATATTAATATATTATATAGAAGCATATATATATTATAAAAATAAGCATCCTATCTCATTCGTTTTGCACATGGAAATCGGAAACCACTCATTGAAGAGACTATGATTAGACTTTCATGGGTAGCTATCTATCACCCCCTTATGCCAATGTATCAAATTCACAGAAATGCAGAATTATTCTTTCAGAGCATCTGTAGTGCTAATTGTTTCTTTTTTATTTGTAGGATCATAATATTCTAGGACCACAGTCTAATTGTTTCAGGCTACTTGTTCCTAGATTCATGTATTGAAGACCTTTTTTTTGTTAACTACAATTTCTGGAAGTTTAAAATTGTAGGTCTTTGTGCAGACAAATTTGTTTAATAACTAAATAGATACATATTCTTAAGAGAGGATCACAAATGCTCAATACCTATTTGCATATTACCATACAAAATTATGTTTATTGAAATAAACTCCAAGAAATGGAAACAAGAAGTTTTCTGTTATTTTGCTTTATTTTCTCTCTGTCTCTCTCTGTCTCTCTCACTTTCTCCATCTCTCTCTCACTCTCACTCTCTTCTGTCAGTTTTTGATTTTTGTACCATTTGTCTTGTACATAAGTGTAAAGTCTGCCCTGGGCCATGCAGGCTCTGTGCAGATACCTCCCTACCTCTAGGCTAAGTTTCTGTCCAGTATCTGTTACCTAGGTAACTGGCACACCTGGAAGCAATCCTCTCTCCCCCTTACATCCTGGGCAGCCCCTAATCATGCCTCCCATAGGATCAGGGAGGATCCCAGGCCCTGAGGTCACATTCAGATCCAGTGTAGCCACACCTTTCCCTCCACCTTGCTACATCTCTTCCTGTCCTTGGCCTAGATTAAGTCCCAACCCAGGGGTGAGTCACCCCTTTCAGCCATGACTCTCCACCATGCACGGCAGTGGCAGCAGTTTGGTAAATAAACTTTTTTCTACCTGAATACCGCATGGTGTTCTCGTCATCGACGACCTAATGAAACCTACCTACTTAATATACCTTACAGTAAATTTATGTGTTTTCAGGACAAAAGGTGAACAAATGCAGCAATGATACTAACTAGACACTCTATTAAAGATGAACTATACAATTTAAGGGGGAGTGGGTAAGAAGGGAAAAGCTGGGAGAAAATGAGGGAAGAGAGGACCCTGTTCAGAAAGAAATGTACTCATTATCTGACATACGTAACTATAACTCCTTGGTAAATCACCATTGCAATAAAAATAAATTAATTAAAATCGATATGATTTATGGAAAAACAGGATCAGTAGTTTAACTAGACAGAATGAACTCGGGATAGAAGTTTAATCTATTTAGGCATGATTACAGTTATTTCTTAAAGTCATATGGTATTTTCTTAGTGATTAGTTTACACAGATATTAGGTTTTTTTCATTAAAAGAATCTATAATTGGTTTCATCAACATAGAAAGTTCCCTGCTTTATAATACAGCAAAAGTATTTCAGTGAAGTAAAGCAATATTTGTAAAGTAAAATTTTTTGAATGTGGCAATAAAATTCTCTATGTAGAGCCAAGCAGAACATTTTTAAAGTACTTATTCATGTTTTTTATGTCAGAAATGTGTCCATATATTTTCTACAAGTGTTGCAATTTGGTATTGTCATTGTCTTTAGTGCTATCTAGCCAGTAAGCAGCTTGTTCTGAATTCTAAATACACTAGTGCTAGGTTATGATGAGTAAAATAGACCTTCTCTTTGGTGGGCTTACTGTTTCTGCAGAAATAACTATGGTACTACAGGCTGCTTTGTGCCATGGTTTTAAAAGTTAACCTTAGTGTAATTAAGTCATATTTTAGTGTAGAAAGAAGGTAAGGGGAGGGGAAATATTAATGACAATAAAAACATTGCTGTCTAAATTACATTGACTATTTGATGTAGTAGATTAAAATGTAGTAATCTCTAACTCTATGTATACTCAATAGCCCAAGGGAGTTTGAATTTCAGATTAATAAAGCTATAAAGACAAATTGCCACATAGGTGATTTGTTACTTTCAAATATGAAATGCTTTAAAAGCTAAAGTCTAATTATGGACTCTAGTTATTCTGCGAACATTAATAAAAGTTTGACCAAACTTAAATTATGCTCTCTCCAACTTTTTAAAAGTCAAATGAAAAAAAAAAAAGAGGCAAACCTCAACCAATTATAGTAACAGTGCTGTGTAGGAGGTTTGCAAATATATGATACATTTTGACAGCTGTTTTTTACTGGAAGCCTATCAAGACAATCACTAAAATATTTTGGAATGCTTAAAATGAGAGGATGCTAAATTTGTAGCTGTGCCTCAGCCACCAGAGGCCTCAGAGTTCGAAAGTGTTTTTTGGTTGCTCACTTGCTATTAGTTCTTCCAGTCTGCCACTTCCTGGAACACAGAGTTTCCCAAATTACGCTAATGATTTACTTTAAGTTCAGTCCTTTACTATTCCAAAACTTGGTACCATTTGTGCAAAATAATGCGCTCTTCTGACACACTTGTTCAATAACAATAAGATGGTCACTATAAACTAGATATGATATTCCCAAATGTATAAACAACAGAAGGCTGATTAGATACAGAAAGGAATCAATGGAAATGTACAGTGAGGAGTCTTGTCTCTGTCAATATCAAGAACAGGTCAGATACTGTCCTATCACATGGTCTGTGCACTGAACGTGTATAGAAATTAGTTACTATGCACGTATATATGCACATGTATATGTATACACATATGGACAATCTCAATCTCCCATCAATGATTGCTGATGTTTTTGTTGCCTATTCCTTAGCTTTATTTAAAATGTGATTAATTAAAATACTTAAAATACCTTTTCTTATCCTTCCACCCCTCATGTTTTTTGCACTCTACTTCAGTTCCCTTGGGTTAACCTTGTTACAGCCCAGTTGGACTCTCTGGCCTTTGCAAAGCACCTGAGTAGATGGCTTTCTTCTGACTCTCTCCCATTATGTCCCTCTTGGAAAGTAATGTGTCTCCCAGAGAACATCCTGAGCAAGCTCAAAGGAACAGTGGTTAATAATAGGAAACCCAAGTTTTACAGAAACATCACTGCCAGGGCTTTTTCATCCTAGTCATTTGCATTTATTAGAGCCCCTGTTCTAAACACTTGATGAAACAAGGCCTAAACTATTCAAGATTTTTAGCTTTACCCTAGAGTCTTTGACTCTGCTCTTCAATCTCTAGGAATATCTAGCACTTAGATTTTTCTATTTCTTCCTATCTGAAAAAAAATGTAAAACTCCCACCCACAGATCCAGGATCAATTCCTTCAGGAACTTTTTCACCACATCTCCAAGAGAAATTATATGTTGCCTCTGGTTCATGTCGCTAGCTCTTTTATGTGTATGCTTATGATTCTCAAATGTCAGTGTTTACTAAAATCACCCATATGCCTTTTAAAATATAGATTCCTACTTGGGGGGAAGCGGTTGGAAAAGGGAGGGATAGTAGGAGAAAAATAAGGGAAGGGTAACAAGTTTGACAAGAAATATACTTACTACCTATATAACTGTAACCCCTCTATACATCACCTTGACAACAAAAAAATTAAAAAAAATAAAATATAGATTCCTGAGACCTACTTCCTGAGTTTCTGATTCAGCAAGTCTGTAATAGGTTCTTGAGAGTTGCATTCCTTAAAAAGTCCCTAAAGATGTGGTTGCAGCTAATCTAAGGATTATATTTTAGATGCAACGTTCCAATGTTTATTAAAGATAAAAACATAGGCTACAGTTACCCCAATTCACTGGTGAATGTTTGAAGGCAAATAACTTGGTCTTTTCTGTCTATATGTACTTTTAGTACTTGAGCACAATGCTTGATATTCAGCATGTGTCCTAGCCGGGTTGTGTGTATTCGAGTGCTTGCAAGCCTTTGTAACAACTGGTGGCCTGTAACCTGTTAACTGCATAATAAAGACTCCAATATTCTATATCTTAAAGTGTGGCTTCTGGGATGATTTACTTTTCAACAAGGTAACATGTGCAACACAAGTTATGCAAATCCAAGTTAAGCTAATTACTAGTACAGTAAGTAAGCTCAGGCTTGTTTCTAAGATATAGAATATTGGAGTCTTTATTATACAGTTAACAGGTTACAGGCCACCAGTTGTTACAAAGGCTTGCAGCACCCAAATAAACACAACCCAGCTAGGAAACATGCTAAAGAGGAAAGAAATAACAAGAACAATACCAACAAGCCAATTCAACTCCAATGGAGAGATGAATTGGGACTCCAACCAGGAGGCAGGACACAGGACACGATCACGGAGACACACATGACATGGAGTCCAGTGGCTAGGCTGAGCTGGGCCTAAATAGGTCAGCGCAGGGGGCAGATCCTCAGGAAATCCCCAGTTCCAGACACTAGACTGACAGATTCAGTAACCTATCCGACAAGTGCCTGCCCCTGCCTCCAGGGATCCGAGTAAGCCCATTACCTGGGAGAGGTGATGGGGAAGGGGGGCAGGTTTCCTTTCCCCAGCATGAAGACAAGATGCCAGACCTATAATCCACCATGTGGCCAATATGGTGCTGGCCAGACCTGACCTCCTTACTTCATCCCCTCTTTTTTTTTTCTTGTGTACATGATATCAAATCATTGATTTCTCTGTAAAAGAACGAAATTTTTGCCTAGGCCGTTTACTCTTGTAATTTATGGAGTCTCCAGCAGTTTAAAAATTGGCTCCATATGGTTGGTACCCATACATTAAGGGGACTTTGCCCTTCTTTTCCATGTTAGGCAGATTCTGATTTACAAATCTATGTCCCACAAAAGAATGTCCTGCAACCAAAGTCTTAGATTAGGCAAGTATCAGCTGCAGGAGTCCAGTCCACTTTGACCGTGGTGGAGGTAGTCAGGATGATGATGTTGTCTCCTTCAGATGCTGCCAGGCTGTTTTTGAACTTTACTCACACAGGAATCTCCAAATTAGAAGAGATGGGCTGGACAGCAGCAGCAGTGCCTCACATAGATTGTCACACCTCCTGCCGAGGTCCCTGCCATTTCTGCACAAACTGGTTAAAGAAGCTTAATCTAATGTCTGACTTTAGTGAAATTTCCCACTTCCTTCCTGGTTGTACACTGACTCTGGAGCCCTATTGGTTTTTAAGGCACTTTAGGTACTAGCTTCTCCTGGGTAATTTACCAAGGTGACAACTTTTTAATAACCAGAGAACTTATTCAAGCTGACTCAGGCATTGAGACACCTAGTCTCAATACCTATAACCTTAGCCTATTTTACCAATGGGTTGCCAGGATGCAATGTTATTAGTGTAAGGTCTGCTCCTGGATGGCGAGCAGACTCCACCCTCCTCACAGCAAAGTCTCTGCCCAGTACCTGTGTTACCTAAGCAACTGACACACCTGGAAGAGATCACATCTGCATCTGCTGAGGTCACATCTGAATTCTATGTGGTCACACCTTTCCCTGCCCCTACCCTAGATAAGGCCTAACCCAGGGCCAGATGCCCTCTTTCCCAGGTCTTTTTGCCAGGCCTGTGGAGTGCCAACCTGGCCTGGTCCCAGCAGGTCTACTGAATAAACTTACCCTTTACCTGAATACCACATGCATGGTGTGGTTCTTACTTGACTACCTCTTTTGAAAAACCTAACAATTACTCCAAACTAGAGTAATTTTTTTTATATACAGCATTTAACTTTTAACAAATGCACAGACCTTTTCTCCGGCTACAGCAGTGTTTAGCAAACTAGTGTGCAAAAGCATCTTTCTGGCTAGCTTAGGAACGTGATCTCTAGTGACCCTAACCATGCCTAAGTTACCTGTGTAGGCCTTTAGACAGATCTCAATGGGGACACAATCTCAGGTCCACAACCTTCTTTCCTGAATAGATGAATTTAGGTGGCTGCTGCCAGCCCAAAAGTTTCTGCCAATAAGAAGTTTGAGCAAATACAAGGGAGGTGAGGTTTTAAACTAGCCCCCACACTTTACAACCTTAGCTTTTTACTATTACCACAGATGACTAGCAAGTTCCTGTCCCTTTACAAGGTAGATAATCATGGACATTAGGCATGCTTACAGACTATCTTCCCATGACCTTCTGGCACTGACCAATTTTTGAAGGGCCATGCACAAATGACTCCAGGATCTGACACCACTTCTGCCGTCCGAGCAGTGGCTTACTGCCTCAGGATGCTCCATCATTACCAGGGTCCCAGGAGTGCATTTCTCCATGCTGGAATAAATGCACCCTTAGCATTTTCCTTGGTTGGTTGCTGCACTTGAACTCAGGGTTTGAGCGCTGTCTTTCAGCTCTCCAGCTCAAGCCTAGCACTCTGCCACTTTGAGCTCCAAAGCAACTCTGCTTTTCCAGCACTTTGCTGGTGGATTAACAATGACAATCCCACAGGGACCTTTATCTGCCCAGGCTGGCTCAGAACCAGTTTTCAGATCAATGAGTCTTATACATAGGGCCACTTTACCCAAATTAAAAGCAACAAAGATGGTCATTGGAAGTAGTTCCATAAGCATGGTCTAACCTGGAACTTTTTTGTCGGTCATGGGGCTTGAACTCTTGGCCTGAACACTGTCCCTCAGCTCTTTAGCTCAAGGCTAGCACTCTACCACTTGATTCACGGCACCACTTCTGGCAATTTTTTCTGCTTATGTGGTGTGCAGGAATCGAATCCTGGGCCTCCTGCTCTACCGACTGAGCTAGCTTCCCAGCCCCTTACCTGAAACTTATTAAGAGCCAACATCTGGTAAACTTGCGAGTCTGCTGGAAACTGTTACAAAAAACCTATGAGGGAAAACTACAATAGCAATTAATGATTTTCGTAATCCTAATTTACCTTTATGGATTTGTTTTTTCTCTCTCTCTTTTTTTATTATGAAAATACCATACAGAGGGGTTACAATTACATGGGCAAGATAATGAGTACATTTCTTATCAAGCATTGTTGCCTCCTCCTTTGTTTCCTCTTACCATCTCTTACCATCTCTCCCCCCACTTCCCCCCCACCTGCACCCCTGGACAAAGTTGTAAAGTTCGTTTTTTGACATAAAGTCTTGTTATTGTTGCAATAGGTCCACCTGTATCCCTATTTAAACAATTTGTTTTTGCCCTTCCCATCCACAAATTATACCAACATCAAATACAGTGAAAGCAGGGGTTATACTGTGGGGGAGGGACATACAAAGCAAGAAAGAAATCATCTTATAAATATGTTAGAAACAATCACATGGAAGAAAAAAACATTTGAATACTTAACTTGGGGTTCATTTTGCCTAACATCAACTTACGTGACTGTTTCTGCTTGTCTCAGGCATATACTAGTTATTGCAAATAAGGGAAACCATGGGACCTATGTTTCTTTTGGCCTGGCTTACTTCATTTAATATAATTTTTTCCAAGTCTTTCCATTTCCTAACAAATGGAGCAATGTCATTCTTTCTGATGGACGCATAGAATTCCATTGTGTATATATAGCATATTTTCTTGGTCCATTCATCTACTGAGGAGCATCTGGGTTGGTTCAATATCTTAATTATGCTAAATAATGCTGCAGTAAACATAGTTGTGCTGGTAACTTTAGTATGGTCTGGTTTGTGATTATTCAGGTAAATGCCCAAAAGTGGGATTGCTGGTCATTGGGGAGCTCTATGTGGAGTCTTTTGAGGAACCTCCATACTACTATCTTTTTAAAATTTTTTTTTATTGTGAGAATACCGTACAGAGGAGTTACAATTACATGTGCAAGATAACGAGTACATTTCTTATCAAGCATTGGTGCCTCCTCTTTGTTTCCCCTTCCCATCCTTTCCCATACTCCTCTCCTCCCCCTCCATACTACTTTCCAAAGTGGTTGAACAAGTTTACACTCCCACCAACAATGCAGTAGGGTTCCCTTCTGGCCACATCCCCTCCAGAAGCTGTTGTTATTATATTTCTTGATTATAGCCATTCTAACTGGGGTGAGGTGGTATCTCAATGTTTTTTGATTTGCATTTCTTTTATGGCTAGAGAAGTTGAGCATTTCTTCATGGTCTATTGGCCATTCTTATTTCCTCTTCAGAGAAGTTTCTCTTTAAGTCTTTTTCTTTTTTTGCTCTTTTTTAATTTCTTTTTTAATTTTCTTTTTTTATTTTTATTTTTTGTGAACACACTGTACAGAAGGGTTACAATTACATGGGCAGGTTAATGCGTACATTTCTTAGCAAGCATTGCAGGCTCCTCCTTTGTTTACCCTTCACATCCCTTCCCAGCCTCCCCCCCCACACCCCCACCCAATCCTTCCCGATTTTCCCCCCCCTGCCCACCCCTCCCTGCACCAACATTGTAAAGCTCGTTTTCGACATCACAACTTGTACTTCTAATTGTTGCAACAGGTCCACCTGTATCCTTAAACGACTTGTTTTTCCCCATCTCCTCTACAAGTTAAACTGACATCAAATATAGTGAAAGCAGGGGTTATACTGTGGGGGAGGGACATACAAAGCTACAAAGAGTTAATCTTATAAATGCGTTAGAAACAAATGCATGAAAGGAAAAAAACATTAAAATACATATCTAAGGATTCATTTTCCTAACATCACATTATCTGACCTTTTCCACTTGACTCATACATATACTAGATATTGCAAATAAGGGAAACCATGGGACCTATGTTTCTTTGTGCCTGGCTTACTTCACTTAATATAATTTTTTCCAAGTTTTTCCATTTCCTAACAAATGGGGCAATGTCATTCTTTCTGATGGAGGCATAGAATTCCATTTTGTATATATACCACATTTTCTTGATCCATTCCTTTACTGAGGGGCATCTGGGCTGGTTCCATTCTTAGCTATGGTAAATAATGCTGCAATAAACATAGTTGTGCTGGTAGCTTTAATGTGGTCTTGTTTGTAAACACTTGGGTAAATGCCCAAAAGTGGGATTGCTGGGTCATAGGGGAGTTCTATGTGAAGTCTTTTGAGGAACCTCCATACTGCCTTCCCAAGTGGTTGAACAAGTTTACATTCCCACCAACAATGAAGTAAGGTTCCCTTCTGTCCACATCCCCTCCAGCATCTGTTGTTGTTAGAGTTCTTGGTTTTTGCCATTCTAACTGGAGTGAGGTGGTATCTCAATGTTGTTTTGATTTGCATTTCTTTTATGGCTAGGATGTTGAGCATTTCTTCGTGTGTCTATTGGCCATCCTTCTTTCTTCTTCAGAGAAGTTTAGCCCACTTATTTATTGAGCAGTTGTTTCTTTGAGGATTTGTTGTTGGGGGATTTAATTTTTTGAGTTCCAAGTATATTTTAGATATGAGACCCTTGTCTGTTGTATGGCTAGTGAAGATCTTCTCCCAATCCATGGGTTTTCTATTGATCTTGCTAGTTATGTCCTTTGCCATGCAGAAGCTCTGCAGTTTCATGCAATCCCATTTGTCCAACCTTTCTTTGATCAGTTGTGTTTCCGGGTCTCTATTAAGAAAATTTCGGCCTGAGCCAAGGAGACCTAGGGTTTCTCCTATTCCATCCTGTAATGTTTTCAGAGTGTCTGCTTTGACTCCGAGGTCTTTGATCCATTTGGAGTTGATTCTGGTGCAGGGTGATATATAAGGATCTAGCTTTAGTTTTCTAGAAGTAGTTAACCAATTCTCTTTAATTCTTTAGCCCACTTATTTATTGGACAGTTGTTTCTTTGAGGATTTGTTGTTGGGGGATTTAATTTTTGAGTTTCAAGTGTATTTTAGATATGAGACCCTTGTCCGTTGTATGGCTAGTCAAGATCTTCTCCCAATGCAAGGGCTTTCTATTAATCTTGCTAGCTATGTTCTGTGCCATGCAAAAGCTCTGCAGCTTCATGCAATCTCATTTGTCCAATCTTTCTTTGATTTGTTGTGTTTCTGGCTCTCTAGTAAGAAAATTTCAGCCTGTGCCAAGGAGATCTAGAGTTTCTCCTATTCCATCCTGTAATGTTTTCAGAGTGTCTACTTGACTCCAAGGTCTTTGATCCATTTGGAGTTGATTCAGGTGTAGGGTAAATATATAAGGATCTAGCTTTAGTTTTCTACAAGTAGTTAACCAATTTGGCCAGCACCATTAACTGAAGAGGCTGTCTTTCTTCCATTCTATTTTTTTAGCTCCCTTATCGAAGATTAGATGGCTATAGGTCTGTAGATTCATTTCTGGGTTTTCAATTCTATTCCATTGGTCCTGAGGTCTGTTCTTGTGCTAGTACCAAGCTGTTTTGATTACTATGGCTTTGTAGTAGAGTTTGAAATTTGGTATTGATATTCCTCCAGTACTGTTGTTGCTGTTAAGGATTGTTTTTGCTATTCGGGGTCTTTTATTGTTCCATATGAATTTTTGGATTGCCTCTCCTATTTCCTTGAAGAATGAAGTTGGAATATTAATAGGTATCGTATTGAATTGTAGATGGCCTTGGGAAGTATTGACATTTTCATGATGTTGATCCTTCCTATCCAGGAGCATGGGAGGTTTTGCCACTTTCTAAGTTCTGTTTTGATTTCCTTTTTCAGGTTTTTAAAGTTTTCATCATAGAGGTCCTTCACTTCTTTGATTAATTCCTAGGTATTTTATTTTCTGTGGGGCTATTACAAAAGGAGTTGCTTTCCTGATTTCAGCCACGCATTTCTCATTATTGGCATATAGAAAAGCCACTGATTTTTGAGAGTTAGTTTTATACCCTGCTACTTTGCCAAAGTTTTGAATCAGCTTGAGTAATTTGGGCGTGGAGTCTATGGGATTCTTTAAATACAAGATCATGTGATTTGCAAAGAGGGAGAGCTTTACCTCATCTTTTCCCATTTCGATCCCTTTTATTTTTGCATTTTGTCTTATTGCTGTATCTAGGAATTCTAATACTAGATTGAAGAGAAGTGGAGAGAGTGGACATCCTTGTCTCATTCTTGAGTTAAGAGGAAATGGCTTTAGTTTTTCACCATTAAGTATAATGCTGGCTGTAGGTTTGTCATATACAGCCTTTATTGTATTGAGGAATGTTCTATGGATTCCTAATTTTTCCAGAGTCTTCATCATAAAGGGGTGTTGGATCTTGTCAAATGCTTTTTCTGCATCTATGGAGATAGCCATGTGGTTCTTATCCTTACTCTTGTTGATGTGATGGATTATATTAATTGATTTGCATATATTGAGTTTTGCATCCCTGAAATAAATCCTGTTTGATTGTGGTGTATGATTTTTTCGATGAATTTTTGAAGTCGACTAGCCAAAATTTTGTTGAGAAGTTTTTCATAATGTTCCTCAAAGAAATGGGTCTATAGTTCTCTTTCTTTGATAAATACCTGCCTGGTTTTGGGATGAGGGTTATGATGGCTTCATAGAATGAGTTCAGTAGTGAACTTTCTCTTTCAATTTCATTGAGGAGTTGGAGGAGTATTGGTGTGAGTTTTTCTTTGAAGGCTTTGTAGAATTCTGCTGTAAAATCATCTGGTCCTGGGCTTTTCTTAGATGGGAAGTCTCTCATTGCTGTTTCTATTTTAATGCTTGATAGAGGCCTGTTAAGATGGTTTAACTCGTCTTGGTTTAGTTTTAGCATGTCGATATTTGCTAGGAAAAGGCCCATTTCTGCCAAGTTCTCAAACTTATTAGCATAATGGTTTGAGAAGTATTGCCTTATAATGTTCTGAATCTTGGTTGTTTCTGTGGTGATGTTTCCATTCTCATCTCTGAGTTTATTTATTTGGGTGTGTTCTCTTCTTTTTCTGATAAGATTTGCGAAGGGTCTGTCAACTCTATGGTTTTTTTGGATTGTAATTCATTTAATTCTGATTCAATTTTAATTATTTCTCTCCGTCTATTGGGTTGGGGTTTATCTTGCTGCTCTTTTTCTTTTTGGATGTTTAAAGAAACTTTTAGGACAATTTTAATTTTAAACTTTGTCCCGGAGGCCAGGCTCTCCCTTAGTACTTCACAATTTTTACAATGAGAATCCCATTCTTAATCCCTTTTCCTTAAAGGCACATTAATTTGCATTGAAATGCCCCATTGGAAGACTACCTCTCAACCAAAGGTTTTTAAACTGGCCATGTTTTGTTTTGTTTTAGTCTGAGTTACAGATAGGAAATCAGTAGTTTTCTTAATGCAAGAATTACAAACACTAATACTGTACCAAGAATCTAGACTCAGCATCTTTTTTGTCCTTTTAAAAATACATCCAATTGCAAAAATAGTACAGAAATAAAATTACATCACATAAACTCTTTTAAACTCTGCTTTAAAACTTTTTGTATTTAAATACATTCCAAGGGGCAGTTTTAGAAATATTCCAATACCATTTTTTACCAACAGGTTTCCAGTGTCCATCTGCATGGAAAAGAGACAGGATGAAGATGGGCCAGTTGGCCCATCCCAGAATGGACATACACCCAATTTGACTCTGTAGGGTTAGATGAACTGCCTTTGTGCCCGCTTACCCTCTTCCACCATGCATGAACTCCCCCAGGACCTGTCCCACCATGCATGGAGCTGCTGAGCTGCACCTTTTCCAGAGTACCCTTCACCCCTGAAGATAAGCACATCCCTGAAGATAAGCACACAGGCGTATCCTAAATTTTCCTGTTCTTTTTAATCTCTGAGAAAACAAACAGTTTAGACACACAGAAGAAGCAATGTCTTTAACAGTGGTAAACAAAACTTTACATCCAAATTCTAGCACTCACTCCCAAGTTTTAGCAGTGGTGGGAAATAAATCTTAAGTTTCCAATGTGTTTTGCTAAGCCAGATAACTTGATTACAATATAAACAGCCTTGTGCATCAAAACAGCAGATTTTTGGTTTCCAAATTATAGAATCCATACTAAATCTTTTAACTAAAGTTCCTTAACACAAATGCAATAGCCCTTTTACATTTTTTGGTAATGTCTAAACTTGCTGACCTTTTTTGCAGTTTAAACCTAACATACATTTTTTAACATCATGATGACAATTTTTATCTTAACAAGTTCATACATACATTTTTGTGCACAAAGATCTTAAAATGTATAAAATGAATATCAGCCATACATTTTCCTGAATTATAGTGGCAAGAGATCTTTTTGCCACTCTTACTCTCGGTGACCAAGATTAAAACAAAATTTTAACAAATTACTTTGCTGGTTTACTTTTTCTAGGATTAGCTTGTTCTACCAAGGCATAATAACATATCAAATATTTCCACTGAAGAATGCTGGTTGGGGGTTCCCTGGTGCCCAAATTTGACCCACCCAGTACTTGACTCTAGTTTTATTCCAATTGTCTAGAGAATTTTACACATCAACTGACCTTTTGAATACCATCAACTGGAAGAAGGAAGAGGTTACCTGAAGCTAATCTCTCAGCCCACCAGGCTGCTTGAATTTTTTTTTTTTTTTTTTTGCCAATTTTAGCTAGGAGCACTGAATTTAAACTGCTAAGATTAGCTAGTTGTTTGAACCAGGCCCTCAGCTGCCTGCAACTCTCCCAAATGCCTCCTTGCAGAAGGGGGGTACAGCACATAGCAGGCTGTACAAAGACACCAAACCAAACACAAGAAGAGACACAAGACCAAGACAAACATGGAAAAAGCCTCTCCCACCATGAATGGAACCCCCAATACAACCATATCCAGAACTCCCTACTGTATCAGAGTCACAGAAGCTGCAAAACTCTTCACAGTACCAGAGTCTGCCAAGTGAGCCACTTCACACTCAGCACCACCAGAATCTCTCAGATTTGTCAATTGAGAGGAAGAAGGATGGGGTAAGGAGCCCGTCTGCTCCCCTATCCTCTTCAATTTCCAGATGGACCAGTCCCCAGGTTTCAGAAAAACATACAAACACAATCTAGGACAGAGTACAGGACAGAGAAACAGGGACTTACTTCTGGAAGATTTCTAAGTGACTACAAAAAGATGTTTGGATTTCCCGTCTGGTGTTGATGTCAGAGTGACCACAGGGCTGTAGAACTTCCGAGGGGGTGTGCATCCCCTGTAGTGGTTTCGATCTCATGGCAGCCCACCAAGACCATCCACCAGTGGCTTCAAGGAACCCGATGCCCTACTTGGCACTGGGGCCCCACGTTGGGTGCCATATGTTGTCAGGTAAATCATCCCTGAAGCCACATTTTAAAGTATAGAATATTGGAGTCTTTATTATACAGTTAACAGGCTGCAGGCAACCAGTTGTTACAAAGGCCTGCAGCACACAAATACACATAATCCAGCTAGGAAACATGCTAAAGAGGAAAGAAATAACAAGACAAGCCAACTCAGCTCCAATGGAGAGGTGAATTGGGACTCCATGATGACTGGAGACGAGCCAGGAACCAAGACACAGCAGAGACATACATGGCATGGAGTCCAGTGGCTAAGCTGATCCGGGCCTAAGGGGCAGATCCTCAGGAAATTCCCAGTCCCGGACACTAGACTGACAGATTCAGTAACCTATCCAACAATTGCCTGCTCCTGCCTCCAAGGATCCAGGCATGCCCATTACCTGGAAGGCAGGTGATGGGAGGGGGAGGGTTTCTTTCTCCCAGCATGAAGACAAGATGCCAGACCTATACACCACAATGTGGCCAACATGGCGCTGACCAGACCTGACCTCCTTACTTCAACCTGTGAAGCCTGTGTTTTTTATCATATCCACTTAGGATTAAAAAGTAATCCTATCACATCTGGTTATTTTGAGAAATTAAATTACATTTGTTTACATAGGTGTCACATTTATTTGTGGTATGTGTATGTGTGTGTGCATGCACACAGACATTTTCACAGAGAAGCCTGTAGTTATAAAGTTCATAGTGTGTAGGCTCATTGGCTAATATATCTTAAGTACTTAGCAAATAGTATATTATATATGTATGTGTGTGTATCTGCATATGGGTTTTCTAATCATATTAGATATATAGATATAACGATATGGGTGGGACAAGGGAATCCAGAGAAAATCTAGTATATAAAGGAAACAGGAAATATATAACAGGGCTCTGAAACATAATTTTCTGTGGCAGTGGAAAGTCTTTGTGTAGTAAAAGTGGTTTCGGGTGAGACAATATGTTCTTCGATTTTACAAAGACTTGGTTTTCATTGGAATGCGTTACCCTTTAAAATAAGTGTGGTTTACTTAACACAAACATCGATTATTTTTTCATCTCTTCTATCTACCCTCCTCAGAACAGTGCCCAGTCATTGAGGGTTGCTGAAATAGGGCTCTTGAATAATAGTTTACATACAGGATGAGGTTCTATTTCCATATGGAGATTTTACATATGGACAGACTATGTAATTAAAAAAATCCCCAATTCTAGGAAATATAAGTAATCACTATTATGTACCTAAATATATAGAGTTGCCTCTATTCTGACTATTAATAGTTAACAAGGAAGGTGTATGAGACTACCATGGCTCAGGACTTCATCTGGGTTATTCTTACCACCTCAGTCCTGAATACTGAGCCCACCTTCGTAAACATCTTCATCTTATACTAAAATGGATAATAACAAAAAGAAATTGACTCAGTATTCTGGTGAATATTTGAAGTAAAATATTTTAGAAAGCATTATCAATTTCAGTTGGACCACAATCTATCTACTGTAGATAAACTTATTAATTTGGACAAACATAACTGCTAATGGAACATTATCTGATACAGAATTCTAGTTTGGTTTTATTACTATTCTGATAAATTACTGTCACTATAGCTTGATAGGTGCTCAGTGATTTTTGCCATCTGTAAATAAAAAATAGAAATATCATTAGCATTTGTTATGTTTCAGGCTCTTTGACATATATTCATATAGATATTGTTCACGGGATTTATTTATTTGCTGGTACTGTTTGAATTCACAACCTCTCATCTGAATAACTGGCAGTCTACCACTTGAACCATACTTCTAGTCCAATTTTTTGGTGGTTATTTTGGAGATGGAATATTGACTTTTCTGCCTGTGCTAACTTCAAACTGCAACTCACCAAATTTCAACATCCTGAGTAACTGAATTACAAGAATGAGTAACCCTTCATTATTCATTTGGTTTATTTTTGTCATTACTTTTGAGATAAGCCCATAAAGTGCAGAATAAGAGATTATTTTAACCCTTGGGAAGCAGACTTGAGACCAATCTTGTGTACAATCTAGAGTTGACTGCATTTCAGGTAAGCCTTTCATATTAGGAGAATCTATTCACTTGATCATGTATTTAAAGCTGCATCAGTAAAGTTACTATGAAAGGGTTACAAAAACAAGCTATGTTCTGTCAATATAAGCAACCCCCTTTTTAGGGAAAGGACTGTGAGAGGCAGAACAGGGAGCAAAGGACAATTCCCAAAAAAAGTGCCTGTTACCGAATGAAACAGACACCATTCATGGATTTTTATTTTTAAATGCATATAATTTTTTTATTATTGTACTCCAAAAGTATCATCTATGAAATAAAATTCAGGTAGAGTAAAAAATGAATGGTCTATCTTTACTAGAAAACAAGTTGTTAACCTTAATTAGAAATACTATGATAGAAATATGAAGACAGACTTCCAATTAAATTCACGTCTATGAGAAAAAATAAAATTTGTGTTTTAAGACAACTTTAAAAATTGTTCTTTTTTCTATTGCTCCTTCTGATGGATGGTTAGCAGAAGATATGACAAGTGAGTTAATTGTCCTTGTAGATTGAAAGTGGATGTTTCTCAAATTCCATACTATTATGATAACATCTGAGAAGGACAATGGAGAACAAAGCAGACCACTGATAAAATTGGAAAACAGGCAAATCCTCTTTCACAAAGGAGAGCTTCTAGTGTTCACAAGGGGGGTAGTTCAGTGAAATAGTGACCCATTTTGCCCAAAGCACTCTGTTTTCCCACATTTAAGCTCCTGTGAAGTTCACTAGAAATGTAATCCTTACATATTTTATTTATTTTCAACTAATTCAAGACGATATTTTGCAAGCAATTTTTCATGTCAGAGAAACATGGTTTTTGTTTCCTTTTTTTTTCTTCTTCATTTTTGTGTTTTAAAAATACTGTACAGAGGGGTTACAGTTACATGAGTAAGGTAAGGAGTACATTTTTTACTAGCATTGTTGCCTCCTCCTTTGTTTTTCCCCTACCATTCTTTCCTCCCCCACCTCCCCAACTGCCACCCCCTGCCAAAGTTGTAAAGTTCATTTTCAACATGGTGTCTTGTACATCTCATTGTTACAATGGGTCAACCTGTATCCTTATTTAAGCAGTTTGTTTTTTCCCTTTCCCTCCCCAAATTAAAAAAAAAAAATGTATATACAAGATGCAGGGCACTGGAATCAAATACATTGAAAACAGGGGTTATACCATGGAGGAAGAACATACAAAAGAAACAAAAAAAATCACATATTTCATTTTAAGAACATTAAAAACAACAGCAAGAAAGCTAAAACCATTTGTGTCCCTATCTTGGGATTCATTTCACTTAACATCATCTTATAGGGTCATATATACATGGCTTTTGACCTTTTCTGCTTGTCCTAAACTTATACTAGTTATTGCAAGTAAAGGAATCCATGGGACCTATGTTTCTTTAGGCCTGGCTTACTTCACTTAATATAATTTTTTCCAAGTCTTTCTATTTCCTAACAAATTGGGCAATGTTATTCTTTCTGATGCAGACATAGAATTCCATTGAATATATATATACCACATTTTCTTGATCCATTCACCAACCCAGATGCCCCTCAGTAGATGAATGGTTTTTGTTTCTTTAAAGCCATTTTTTGTTAGAGCAGGAAGTTACAAATTAGCATAGAGAACAAAACAGTAACATTTTCAAAACATGATCCAAAACTTCAAAATGAATTACTCTAAAAGATGTTTAAAAATAATTATTTTAGCCATCACTTTAATTCAAATACTGAAACACATCCTTATCTCAAGCTTCTCACTCACTTTATGAAAGAGTGAGATTAATTCCTGGACTGCAGGAATGGAGTGATCACTAACTTTAAATATATTTAAAAAGCACCAGGACAGAAGTTTTTAGGATATTTGAGGCCTGGTTTTACTCATAAAACATGTTTTTAGAAGTGGGTATTTTGAGTTGTGGTATAGATTATTAGCTTTTTGTTTGGTTTTCACTTTTATTCTCATTCTATCATGTTTCAACTTAAAAGAATAATAGAATTTCAGGTTTTCTGATGCATGCTTTCAATGTGACTTCATTATTAATTGCCATGATGTTGGTTCATTGGTGGTCACCTTTGAGCACATTGGAAGTTTCCTACACCATCTTAGAACGGTCCCAGTTACCCTCTACTCTTTCTGCCATCAAAAACAATCTTTGATATTTGAAACCTAGGACATGTACAAGTAGTTCTGGAAAATATGTCAGTATTTGACATGAGCTCCACCAACCTTGACTTCTTTCCTTTCTTTTCTTGATATTTCCTCATGAAAAGATTATATCATATTTTACATGGCCTTCCTATGACATATGAATTTAGTGCCAACTCAATTATAATAAATTCATTAATTTAGAAAAAATTCACAATTAAAAATTTTATAAGCCATATATTTCATAATGCAATTGATATCTGTATTATGGCATTTGTATTATTGGTTTATATAAATATCAGCAACTCTTTTATACTGATGTTTTTAATCCCTTAAGGAGATAATTTAGAAACATTTTTTTTCTTCCTTTCTGCCTTGTTAAATGCCTTTACTGAAGCCTCAACTCAGATCCTGGGTGCTGTTCTTTAGCTGTTTTGCTCAAGGTTGATCCTCTACCACTTGAGCCCCAGATTCATTTCTGGTTTATTGGCAGTTAATTAGAATGAGTCTGGCTGGCTTTGAACCATGATCCTCAGAGCTCAACCTCTTGAGTATCTAGGATTATACTCATAATCTATCAGCACCTGGATAACATTTTTCTTTTATGGACTATAAAGTTAAATAGCAAGGATGCTGATATGAAAGGTATATTTAGGGGTGTGGATGGTCCTTGGGCTTGATGGCTCTGTTCTTGAGCACTTTTTGCTCAAGGATAACACTTGACCATTTGAGTCACGGTTCCACTTCCAGCTCTTTGGAAGTTAATTTAGATAAGAGTCTCATAATCTTTCCTGCTTGAGCTGGCTACAAACTATGATTCCCAGATCCCATCCTCCTAGAATTACAGTTGTGAGCCATTGGCACCAGTAAAAAGTACATTTACTTAAAAAAGTATAAAGTGATATCTATAGAACAAATATTCAACTCAATCCCTTATATCATCTGCATGCTGGAGTCCAAATAATTTTTTTCATATTTAAAAGTCTAATCTGTGATGGGGGCATACTTAAAGGTAAATTTCTTTTACTACTACTATGTCCATTTATATTATTTTATTCCACAAAGATATCTAGGATGTTTGGAGAAACCCCATATCCATATAGGAGACAAGTATATAGTAGAAATTATAACATAGTTTATTAGGAGAAATCACTAAAAATATAGATAGATAGATAGATAGATAGATAGATAGATAGATAGATAGATAGATAGATAAGAGAAGATTTCAGAAAGGAAATCATTGAAATACATTATAAAGTTCTTTTTAGGAAGTTAAGGAGATCAATGAATAGAGAAGGTTTCTGTCAAAGAGAATAAGGTATATGGAAATCTGAGTCTGCCAGGTTGCCAATGGCACATGCCTATAATTTTAGCTTCTCAGGAGACTGAGATCTGAGAATTGTGATTCAAAACCAGCCTAGGCAGGAAAATCCATGAAATTCTTATCTCCAGTTAACCAGCAAAAGCTAGAAGTGTAGCTGTGACTGATGTAGTAGAGTGCTAGCCTTAATCTCATATCTCAGGGACAGTGGCTCCGAGTTCAAGCCCCAAGACCAATACATGTATGTATGGGCACACACACACACACACACACACACACACACACACACACACACACACACACACACACACAAAGGAAGCTATATGAGAGCTTCATTTCATGGACAACAGGGTGATAAAAAATCATAATCCTGACCAGCCTCATTTAAGATAAAAGTTAAAACAAGAGAAAGTTTGCATTTATTTTAGAGTTACTATCTAATAGTAATATAACTCAGGGTAGATATGTAATTTAAAATTTCCTAGTAGGTATGCTTTAAAAAAAATAAAGGAAAATAGAAGTTGGAGGTGTGGCTCAGTTTGTAGAATGCTAGCTAATGAGTGAAAATGGATTCAGGCACCAATTTGAAGTCCCAGTCTCAGACAAAGAAAAAAGAGGAAAATAGCAAATGGTAGTTTTAATTATACATAATAGATTGCATTTAATAAATAACATGTAAAATTCCTTTTATTTAACTCAAAATTTCTAAAACATTTTCCTTTTCTTTCTTTTTTTGTCTTTCTTTCTTTTTTTTTTTTTGTCGGTCATGGGGCTTTGAACTCTGGGCCTGGGCACTGTCCCTCAGCTAGCTCTTCAGCTCAAGGATAGTGGTCTATCACTTGAGCCACAGTGCCACTTCTGGGTTTCTGGTGGATTATTGAAGATAAGAGTCTCACGGACTTTCCTTTCGGGGCTGGCTTCTAACCACAATCCTCAGATCTCAGCTTCCTGAATAGCTAAGATTCCAGGTGTGAGCCACCAGTGCCCAACTTATTTTTTCCAATTTTTATTAGGGTAAGATAACCTGAAATTTTCTATCTTAATTAAGTGTACAATTTGATGGTATCTATATCTATGTGTGCTAATACCGAAAAAAATCACAGACAGTAATTTATAAAATTAAGAAATTTATATTTCATGCAGTGGGTCTTGAAAGTTTAGATATTTGATGTTTGATTTGGACTGCTTTTCTGTATCCTCATGTGGACTAGAAAGCAAATAAGTTAGAACAAAAGTTGTGGAGGAGCAGAAAGGCAAATGAGCTAACCATTGCCTTACCTTTTTATTTCTATGTATGTTTAATTGATTTGTCAGGTAATAAGTACATTTTTTATGGATAATGTCACCCCTTCCCTGGCTCTCTCCAAGTTTTTCCCTCTGCTACCCATCCACAAGTTGTATAGTTCATTTCCAGCATAGTGTCTAGTGTGTACCACTGCTTCATTGGTTCACTCATTGACTCCATTTCTGTGCCCCCCTTACCCTCCCCAGAACAGAGAAACAAACACACTATACAAAAAGAAAAGAAAACAAACACAACAGAGAAATAAAACACTTGTTTTCATTTCCTGGGAGTTCATTTCAATAAATGTTATTTTATATGATCAGATGCACATAGACATTGCTCCCCCTAAGAGTATTCCACTTTGTATGTGAATGACTAGAGTCTCATATAATCTACCATGTCCCCCTGTATTTTAGATCTAGCTTCCACATGTGAGCGAGAACATGCGTTCCTTTGCATTTCTGAGCTTGGCTTACCTCACTTAACCTGACTTGGTCCAGGTCCCATCCACTTCCCTACAGATGACATGATATCATTATTTCTAATGGCTGTGTAAAATTCCATTTTGTAAAAGTACCACATTTTTTGGATCCACTCATCTATTGTAGGGCATCTAGGCTATTAGGAATAGTGCAGCAATGAACCTCGATGTACAATGTCACAACACCTGAAATAAACAATTAATAGAAGGAAAGATTGATTTTCACTCATCGTTTCATGGGTTTCAGTCTATGATGTAATGGCTCCATTGCTCTTAAGCCCAGGACAAGGCAGAACATAGTGGTGGAAGGAAAGAGAAATGAGAAGGGAGAGCTCAGGCACAAGGCAAACCCTACCTATATATGCCTCCACTTACCTACTTCTTCCAGTTAGGTGTTACTGCCAACTGAACTTAGGTGTTACCTCCCATGAACTTAATGATGTAGATCACTCTTGATCTAACCACCTTTTTAATGAAAACTTAACATCATTTTATCGTCAAGGTGATGTACAAAGAGGTTTCAGTTACATAAGTAAGATAATGATTACATTTCTTGTCTAATTTGTTACTCTTTCCCTCATTTTTCTCCCTCTTTCCTTATCCCCCCCAATTCCCCACCCCCAAGTTGTACAGATCATTTCCAATAGGTTGTCTTGTGAGTATCGCTATTGTATAGGTTCTCCATTTGTCCTTTGTCTCACCATTTTGTTGTTCCCCTTCCCTAGTTCAGATAAATGTATATACAATATCCAGAGTACCAAAATTGAACTCAGTGACAACAAGAGATAAACTATAAGGGGAAACACAAACACACACACACACACACACACACACACACACACACACACACACACAGAAAAATCATGTAGTACACTGAGAACAACAACAAAAACCTCTTGTATCTATGTCTTCATTTCACCTAGCATCATCTGATCTGGTCATATATACATAGCTATTGAGCTGTTCTGCTCATCTGCTAAGATTTGCTAGATGTATACTAATTATTGCAAATAAGGGAGACCATGGGACTTATGTTTATTTGGGTCTGGCTTACTTCACTTAATATGATTTTTTCCAAGTTCTTACATTTCCTTACAAATGTGGTGGCATCATTCTTCTGATGGAAGAATAGAATTCCATTATACATATATATGTAAATATATATATATATATATATATATATATATATATATATATATATCACATTTTCTTTCACCTTTTAACAGTGCTATTGCCTGGAGGTCAAGCTCTCAGAATGAGTCATTTGATTTCTGTACCTTTAGTTTTGTATGTCAATTTATTTGTTTGAAGGAAGGTGGAGGGGAGCCTAGAAATGGGACAAAGGGTGAACAAATGCAGCACTGATATTAACTAGACCGTATGTTGAAAATGACATATATAACATGTATGGGGAGGGGATCAAAGGGGAGAAAAAACTAGGAGAGACCAGGGGAAGAGGTGACAGTGTTCAAAAAGAAATGTACCCAATACCTGACTTATATAAATGTAGCCCCTCTGTACATCACCATTACAATAAAATAAATTTTAAAAACTCATTTGATGGAATAGAATTGAAATCCCAGAAATGAACCTACAGACCTATAGCCATCTAATCTTTGATAAGAGAGCTAAAACAATAGAATGGAAGAAAGACAGCCTCTTCAGTAAATGGTGCTGGCAAAATTGGTTAACAGCTTGTAGAAAACTAAAGCTAGATCCTTATATATCACCCTGCACCAGAATCAACTCCAAATGGATCAAAGACCTCAGAGTCAAAGCAGACATTCTGAAAACATTACAGAATGGAATAGGAGAAACCCTAGGTCTCCTTGCCTCAGGCCAAAATTTTCTGAATAGAGACCCGGAAACAAAACTGATCAAAGAAAGGTTGGACAAATGGGATTGCATGAAACTGCAGAGCTTCTGCATGGCAAAAGACATAACTAGCAAGATCAATAGAAAGCCCACGGATTGGGAGAAGATCTTCACTAGCCATACAACGGACAAGGGTCTCATATCTAAAATATACTTGGAACTCAAAAAATTAAATCCCCCAACAACAAATCCTCAAAGAAACAACTGCCCAATAAATAAGTGGGCTAATGACTTAAAGAGAAACTTCTCTGAAGAAGAAAGAAGGATGGCCAATAGACACATGAAGAAATGCCCAACCTCCCTAGCCATAAAAGAAATGCAAATCAAAACAACATTGAGATACCACCTCACCCCAGTTAGAATGGCAAAAATCAAGAACTCCAATAACAACAGATGCTGGAGGGGATGTGGACAGAAGGGAACCTTACTTCATTGTTGGTGGGAGTGTAAACTTGTTCAACCACTTTGGAAAGTGGTATGGAGGTTCCTCAAAAGACTCCACATAGAGCTCCCCTATGACCCACCAGTCCCACTTTTGGGCATTTACCCAAATGTTTACAAAGAAGACCACACTAAAGCTACAGCACAACTATGTTTATTGCAGCATTATTTACCATACCTAAGATCTGGAACCAACCCAAATGCCCCTCAGTAGATGAATGGATCAAGAAAATGTGGTGTATATATACACAATGGAATTCTATGCCTCCATCAGAAAGAATGACATTGCCCCATTTGTTAGGAAATGGAAAGACTTGGAAAAAATTATATTAAGTGAAGTAAGCCAGGCCCAAAGAAACAGGTCCCATGATTTCCCTTATTTGCAATATCTAGTATATGTATGAGTCAAGCAGAAAAGGTCAGATAAGGTGATGTTAGAAAAATGAACCCTAAGATATGTATTTTAAATGCTTTTTTCTTTCATGCATTTGTTTCTAACGCAATTATAATATTATTTCTTTGTTGCTTTGTATGTCCCTCCCCCACAGTATAACCCCTGCTTTCACTGTATTTGATGTTGGTATAATTTGTGGAGGGGAAGGGGAAAAACAAGTCGTTTAAATAAGGATACAGGTAGACCTGTTGCAACAATGAGAAGTACAAGTTGTCATGTCAAAAACGAACTTTATAACTTGGGGGGGAAGGTTTGGGGGGAAGGGAGGATCGGAAGGGATGGGAAGGGTAAACAAAGGAGGAGGCTACAACGCTTGATAAGAAATGTACTCACTATCTTGCCCATGTAATTGTAACCCCTCTGTACAGTATTTTCACAATAAAAAAAATAAAAATTAAAAAAATTTACAGAACACATGAATATGTGCAATTAGCTTGTACAAATAAAAATAAACAAATATAAAAGTAAAAAAAACTCATTTGATGCTGAAACAAGGTCACAGGATGACCCATTGCAACAATGATACAAGACATCATGCTAGAAATATCTTTACAACTTTTGGGGGGCACAGGGAGAAGAGGGATAGTAGGAGAAAAATAAAGGAGGAGGCAAAAATATTCAAGAAGAAAAGTGTTCATTATCTTACTCATGTAACTGTAACCCCGCTGAACAGCATCTTTACAATAAAAGAAAAAAAAATGTTTAAAGTCATTTGAGTGGACACTTTATATCCAAGTCATAATGAACTGAATATCTTTTTCCAGTTATTTTTTCTTCTAAAACAGGAATTTTGTTTTATTTATTTATGTATATATTTTTATTGTAAAGATACTGTACAGAAAGGTTACAGTTACATGAGCAAAGCAATGAGTCCATTTCCTATGGAGCATTGTTACCCCCTCCTTTGTTTTTCCCATACCATCTTTTTTCTCCCCACCTCCCCAACTCCTCCCATCCCCACCCTGCAAAGTTGTAAAGTTCATTTCAACAATGAGATGTCCAGTTATTTTATTTTAGTATCTTTTTATCTTATCATCTTGTCTTTGTCTCTTTGTATCTTTTTTGAGAAGGTGAGTGAGGTTTTTTTAATTTTATTTCTCTTTCTAATCTCTGTATTTTTGGAGGAGAGTTTAATTAACATTTATTACTGATAGAGTGGGACTTATTCCTAACATGTTGCTATTTTCCATATAGCATACCTATGTGTATTTCTGTGTTTATGTATACATACCTTCTAAATTTGTCTTTCCTTTCATGCATTACTATTTTTAGGTTTACATTATTTCTTTTTTAATATATATTTTTATTGTAAAGATATTATACAGAAGGGTTACAGTTACATGAGCAAGGTAGTTAGTCTGTTTCCTATTGAACATTGTTACCCCCTCCTTTGTTTTTCCCATAACATCCCTTTCCTTCCCACCTCCCCAACTTTTCCCTCCCCCCTCAAAGTTGTAAAGTTCATTTTCAACATAGTGTCTTGTACATCTCCTTGTTATAATGGGTCATTCTCTATCCTTATTTCAGCATTTTGTTATTTCCCTTCCCCTCCCCAAATTAGAAAAATGTATGTACAAGATGCAGGGCACTGGAATCAAATATAGTGAAAACACTTAATTTCTTTATCAAACAATTTCTTTTGCTTTATATTTTATAGCCATTTTATGGTTACAATGAACATTAAACAGCTTAAAGTTATAATGATATTTGAATATTTGAATATATTGGCTTAATTTCAAAACTACATAAAAACTCTTGCATAGCTCTTTAGACCTTCCAGGTGACAATAAATAAGGGACAATCCTTTATACATTGTGTGTTCAAAAATATAAACTAATAATTTTTATAAATGTATGGTCTTTTAAATCACATTAACAAAAATGTAAGTATAAAACAAATGTACAATAATGTTTGCTTTTAAACCAATAACATTTCAATAAATTATGCTTCAAATCATGTTAAAAATGGAGTAAAAATTCATTTTATACTAGTTTTTGTAATTGCACATTTCACTTTTAAAGGTGAAAATAAAGGGTTTTTTTTGTCGTTGTATAGTTTCAAGCTAACACATTTGTATTATTTCATTTCATCCTGGAAAATTCTTTCAAGAATTTAGAAATGTACTCATTATCTTGCCCATGTAATTGATACTCCTCTGTATGGTATTCTCACAATAAAAAAATAAATAAATAAAAAGAATTTCTTTTTCTAAATAAATTTTTTATTGTGAAAATACTGTACAAGGGGATTACAGTTACATGAGCAAGGTAATGAGTACATTTCTTATCAAGCATTGTTGTCTCCTCCTTTGTTTCTCCTCTACTATCCCTTCCCTCCTACCTCCACAACTACACTCCCCACACACACACCTAAATTGTAAAGTTAGTTTTTCAACATAGTGTCTTGTACATCTCATTGTTGCAATGGGTCAACCTGTATCTCTGTTTAAACATTTTATTTTTTCCCTTCCCCTCCCCAAATTATACCAACATCAAATACAGTGAAAACAGGGGTTATACCGTGGAGGAGGAACATACAAAGCAACAAAAACATCACATGGTACCTTATAAATACATTAGAAACAATAGCAAGAAAGAAAAAAACCACTTGTGTCCCTATCTTGAAGTTCATTTCACTTAACATCATCTTATCTGGTCATATGTATATAGCTTTTGACATTTTCTACTTGTCCCAGACATATACTAGTTATTGCAAATAAGGGAAACCATGGGACCTATGTTTCGTTGGGCCTGGCTTACTTCACTTAATATTATTTTTTCCAAGTCTTTCCATTTTCTAACAAATGGGACGATGTCATTCTTTCTGATGGAGGCATAGAATTCATTTTCTTGATCCATTCATCTATGAGGGGCATCTGGGTTGGTTCCATATCTTAGCTATGGTAAATAATGCTGCAATAAACATTGTTGTACTGGCAGCTTTAGTATGGTTTTGTTTGTGATCATTTGGGTAAATGCCCAAAATTGCTGGGTCACAGGGGAGCTCTACGTGGAGTCTTTTGAGGAACCCCATACTGCTTTTCAACGTGGTTGAACAAGTTTACACTCCCACCAACAATGCAGTAGGGTTCCCTTCTGGCCACATCCCCTCCAGCATCTGTTGTTATTATATTTCTTGATTATAGCCATTCTAACTGGGGTGAGGTGCAATCTCAATGTTGTTTGATTTGCATTTCTTTTATGGCTAGAGAGGTTGAGCATTTCTTCATGTGTCTATTGGCCATTCTTTCCTCTTTAGAGAATTTTCTCTTTAAGCTTTAGTTTTCTACAAGTGATTAACCAATTTTGCTAGCACCATTTATGAAGAGGCTGTCTTTCTTCCATTCTATTTTTTTGGCTCCCTTATCGAAGATCAGGTGGCCATAGGTCTGTGGGTTCATTTCTGGGTTTTCAATTCTATTCCATTGGTCCGGAGATCTCTTCTTGTGCCAGTACCAAGCTGTTTTGATTACTATGGTTTTGTTGCAGATTTTGAAATTTGGTATTGATATTTCTTCAGCACTGTTCTTTCTGTTAAGGATCGTTTTTGTTATTTGGGGTCTTTTATTATTCCATATGAATTTTTGTACTGCCTCTTCTATTTCCTTGAAGAATGAGGTTGGAATATTGATAGATATCACATTGAATTTATCGATAGCAGAAACTTTGGCAAAGTAGCAGGGTATCAAAGTAACCTTCAAAAAGCAATGACTTTTCTGTATTCCTTCAAGAATTTCTTAAAAGAAGGTTTAGTTATAATTACTCCTGCTTTGTTTATCTGGGAGTATCTTAAAATTTTCATCCTTATTTTTTGGCAGTACTGGAGTTTGAACCCATACTTGTTAATCAAATGCTCTATTTGAGCCATGAATCCCTTCTACTTAGCTTTTTCGCCTATTCAAATATGCCTGTAAATCGCTCTAATGATATTTATATATTAGATATAATCCTAAACTCTGTACTCTCTTTATTGGCTTCTTTTTAGTTTATTTTTTGTCTTAGTTGACTTTTACACATTATTTATATATCCTTTTCTGACTTTTGTTTCATCTTTCTTCAGTTCTTTGAGCTTTTTTAACAGCTGATTTGAAGGATTTTAATCTAGTAAATCTTCCCCAAGCTTTTTTGGGGGGGACATTTTTCTACCTTGGAGTGACTTTTCTCTGTGTGTGTGTGTGTGTGTGTGTGTGTGAGAGAGAGAGAGAGAGAGAGAGAGAGAGAGAGAGAGAGAGAGAGAGAGAGAGAGAGAGAGAGAGAGTCTGTACTTTGTAACTTTTTTAAACTGAACATTTAATCTACCAATGGGTTTAACTTTTGAAATTTTCTTTTTCCCCAAGTTTCTCTGTTGTTTATTATTATTTGTATTATTTGTATTATTTTATATTGTTTTATTGTTAGAAATTATTTGTGTCAATGATCAGTTTAAGGTGTAGACTCAGAGATTTCTTGGGTCTTTTCTGAGTTTATGTTCTTCCCTAGGTATGTGTGGTTATTTTCTAATGTTTGCCATACATGAAAGTGGTTTGCAATGTCCAAGGAGATGTGGGGGGAGTACAAGGGGTGTGGGGGCAGGTTTCAGGAATTGAGGGCAGGGGTGAGAAGAATGGAGCAGTGGAGAAGTTAGAACTGTCCCTTTAAGTCTCCTGGAAGTCACTTCAGAAGGGGAGAAGAAAGCAACTCAGTAGTGGAAGGAGGTAAAAGTGCCACTAATAACTTAAGACCTGTGATCCAAACCAGCAAACAGTATCAGAAAACAAATTCCTGACATTTGGAGGATATGATCCTTTTATGCATTTTGCTTCAGGAATACATGCAAATTGGTCTGCTGGACTGGCTAGGAGATGAAGATGAGCACACATCTTTATGTGCTAGGTGGTGAAATAAACAAAGTTAGGTACATTTTACTATTTGTTCTTTACCCGGTAATTGAGAGTCTTAGATATACTCTAGAGTTCTAAATAGTAAGAACAGATCAATGTATCCCATGAGAATTTTTTCCTAAATGGGAAAAGAGTAGTTTGCTTCTTTTGTTATATCATATTTTCAACATTCTCTAAAAATGTTATCATTTATAAGAGTCAAAATATAATTAATTTGACATTTTATCTATTTGATTCTGATTTGTCAAAATCTCATGTGTATTTAATACTAGCACCACATTAAAACACAGATTAGCTACACTTGAAGTACTCAATAGCTACATAGATTTTTGTCTACCATGATAAGTGATTTCTTGCTATAAATAAGAAAATATGTTAGGCAAAGCAATAGCATAACAAACAAAACATGCTTGTTTCATTCTGATGGCATTTTCAATTATTGAAAAACGATGAACAGATGGAGAGCAAATAAATTGAGCTATTGAAGTAGTCCATGTAATGAAGAGGATTTACACTAATGTGATCATGAAGATATCATGGAATGAAAGAAGGATAGTTTAGGTGAATGGACATGATTGGTTCATGTGAAGTGAGTATGATAGCACAGAAACACCCAAGAATAATACCTTGTCTCTGACATGGACAAATCTATATGGTTGTTTGTCTATTTTATTAATATAAAAAACAAGATAGAACCTATGTTGGAATGGAAAAGAATTAGTTTTGTTTTAGATATGCTGGAATGACTAAAGAAATGGGTATGGGCCAAGAAATCAGGATAGCAATTAAAGGACATTATTCTCAGCAGCAGAAGGTAATACAAAACGCCTGAGGAATAAATATAAAATCACTCAAATGCCTAGAGTTAGATAAAATGAAAGTTAAGGTTGGTCGCCAGAGAATAACCATTAAGTGTACACAGGAGAGCCAAATGAGGTCATTGAGATGGTAAATAAGAGAATGTCTGGCCAATGTTGAATTCTTAGTCTCAATAGATGGCATCTTCATTAACGAATTGGTAAAACAAAAAAATTGAGAGGCCTTAAAATCTCTTCCTTTTCACAGTTAGCACTTTTACTTTTGGAGATTAACCTTAAAATATTTTACATAAGTTAACGTTTAATATGAAAATATTCAAAAGTTCATAAATCAGCTCTGTGCCTGTAGCTCACAACTGTAATCCTACTTACTCAGGAGGCTGAGATCTGAAGACTTTGGTTCAATGGCAGCACAGGCAGAAATGTCCAGGAAACTCTTATCTCCAGTTAACAAACAAAAAGATGGAAGCAGATAGAGCACTAAGCTTGGTTGAAAAAAACCTAAGGGACAGTATTTAAGCCCTGAGTTCAGTCCCCAATACACACACACACACACACACACACACACACACACACACACACACACACACACACACACACACACACACACACACACACACACACACAAATTTATAAACTTACATATTTAATCTTTGAATTCTGATAGTCATATATTGAGCTAAATCAATTAATTTAGCTTGAGGTGTTTTTTCTAAGGTGTATAGGTACCCAGTTTGACATTTTCAGAGCTCTCTTGGCTTTTGATGAGAATTGTATATGAAAAAGAAATCTGGACTTCATGGAAGATGATATTCTGCTACCCTGGATGACCTTTGTGAACACATTAGCATGCAAAAACTACAGGAGTCAAACCTGAAATACCAAACACAGTGATGTGGTGTTGATCAGTAACTTATTTCCCTCCAGAATAACACTATAATTTCAAGAAGGAATGTTGAACTTAATTTAGAATTCAAATGTATGCCCCCAAAATGCCCTAAAATACTTTCTTAATTCTGACATGCAGGAGATGTATTGAATTTCACGAAGTAGAGGACTCTGATTTTAGTGTGTGTTACATAGTCAGCCATACTGCATTTCACTGTGTATATTGTGATTTTCTCTGTCTTTCCATAATGCAAGTACTTTTAAAGCTGCTAACCTACTACTCCATTTGCTGCACATGTTAGACATTAACTAATGTGATTTTTTTTCAAGCATCTCATACAAGTGACACATTTAGGACTAAATGCCTGTGAAGGTCTTGATTCTGAGAGCCACAATTATAGGTTAGAATTCATTCTCCCTTTTTATTTGTGGTTCGGTTTTAATGTGGTCACGGTACATAGTCACATGATTTACAATCAGATGAACTAACCACGGGCTTATGCCTCACAAAAGCATTATAAATTCAGATGCATACCTTCCAGATGCAAAGAAAATGCAGGGACATTTTCATAATGGATTATTCAGACCTTTTTTTTGGGGGGGGGAGAAACTGGTCCAAAGCAAAAACAATTTTTACATATGGCATCCATAGCTCCAAAGCTGTTTTGCCAAAGTATTCAGATGAAGCAAAGATGTCCTTGAGAAAGACAAAAAATAAATTAAATAAAATAAAAGAAGCCAACAAAGTATTTATAGATGCAACTGTCAAATTTAGAGTAAACCTTTTGCCTCTAACCACATTTGCAACAGAACTCTTCTCACTAATTGCAGGCTACTCCTGCTTCTCATGGAGACATCTGTACTGTGGCACACCCTATAATTATACAGGAAGGGATCACTCATGATTTTGTTGATAGTGTATTATAGCTAAATTCTTTGGGGTGTGAGCAGGAGAACTGCATTGTTTCAATCTAAAGAAAACTAGTGAAACTTTCAAGAAAATAAAATTTTCCAAAGGATAAACCCATACAAGTCTTCCATGATCATGTTTAATCCTCTTAACTGTTTACAAACATCCTTAAATATCTTCAAGAGAAAGCAGGGAGGAGAGAAGATAATCTGGACACAGGCAGAATTATTCCCTCTAGTGTGTTTGAAATGAGTCATAATCCCCACCACCCTGGGTCCTTATCATCTCTTGAAGATTTGTTACAAAAGTACTAAATCCTCCTGCAACCTTCATAAAAGCTTTGTTCTTCATTCCAACTTGATCACTAACCAGTGATTCAAACTTCCTTACACTGTTTCCATTATATTACACGTTTTCTCAAAAATTTAATGACTCTCATTCTTACAGAACAGAGAATAGATGCTTTTTATACTGCTTTTACAAACCTCCAAAGCTGCTGCCATCATCTTTTCTAGCTGTTTCCCCACTGATAATGCAGCATCAATGGTGTTTAGAATCCCCTGTAGTCACCTGAGTTCAGTTGGTTCCAGTTTGAAGTTTAGCATCTCACTGCTAAGTAGTTAATAATGATCAGGCTTAATTTTTTTACCCTTAAAGTAGGTGTAATAATTATTCTCAATGTTCAGTATTTTCATGAAATTTTAACATAATAAGAATGCATCATTTCTTATCAACTTTTTGCCTCCTCTTTTGTTTCCCCTTCCTATTCCTTCCCCAACCCCCTTCCTCCTTCCCCCACCCCCTCACCCCCCCAAAGTTGTAAAGTTTGTTTTTCGACATAATAGCTTGTACATCTCATTGTTGCAATGGGTCCACCCGTATCCCTATTTAAACAACTTGTTTTTTCCCTTCCCCTCCACAAGGTATAGCAACATCAATTACAGTGAAAACAGGGGTTATATCACGGGGGGGGGGTGGGGGGGAGGGACATACAAAGCAACAAAGAAATCATCTTGTAAATGTGTTACAAACAATCGCAAAAACTAATCTTGAGATGAAGTTTCCCTGGACTTCTATAGGACCATATATCCATTGAGCATTTATTTCCATTCTAAGAAGATGAGCATGACAGGACATGAAGAGGTGAGAATGGAAGAGATGGCTATGAAGGACTTCTAGGCCAGTGAACACCAAGGATTTCTAGCAATCACCAGAAGCTAGGGGGAAAAAGCTAGAAGAATGTCTGATATAAATCCTCTGTAATGAACCACCTCTGCCCACACCGTTATTTTAGACTTCCAAATGTCATAACTGTAAGACAACCAACTTATTTTGTTTGAAAACACCTAGTTTGTGGTGATTTGTTATGAGAGGCTATAGGAACTACATGATCATGGTTCTATCCTGAAAAACTCATTTCAATTCCTACCTGTGTAGAAAACCATCATGAAGATTGCTCCTGCTCTAAACCTCCACCAAAGCAGGCTGCCTGATCCATTCACTTGGCTATTACCTTCTTGTCTTCTTTCCTTTATGCATACATATGTCTTATTTCCACAGTGAGAATATATTCTTTGTAAGAAGGGAAAACTTAAACTCATATATTTTTGCAATATACATAAAATAAGACAATTGATATGTCCAAATAATTCTGTGTGTGTCGTGTGTGTGTGTGTGTGTGTGTGTGTATGTGTGTGTGTGTGTGTGTGTGTGTGTGTGTGTGTGTGTGTGTGTGTGTGTGTGTACTATTACTTCAACTCAGGGCCTGAGTCTTTTCTGAGCTTTTCTACTCAAGGCTAGTGCTTTACCACTTTGAACCGCAGGTCCACTGCCTATTTTTTGGAAGTTAATTGGAGATATGAGTCTCATGGACTTTCCTGCTTGGTTTGGTTTTGCACCTTGATCCTGAGTAGCTAAGATTACAGGATTGAGCCACTCATGCCCAAAATAATTAGTTCTTAAATTAGAGTAATATAGAAAGAAACTGAAATAATGACATACTAGTTACCTAAATTGCAATAATCTTTTACCAAGACACTGTCATACATGAATTGCATATTTAAAATGATTTTCCACCTTTTCAGTGTTGTCATGATACATTGACCCAGTATGCATTCTGAAAGGATATACACGCATACACACAGACCTATTATATAATGTATATATAGATGTATATTTAATGTATTCATATGTTATATATAATATGTGGCTATCACACTATCGCTATTCTTTAAAACATGACATAGCTGTTTAAATTGTAATCAGTTATAATAATGATTACCTTCTCATATTAGCTTTGTATTTAACAAATGAAAGTATTTGCCTGTTTAAAAACATGTTATCTGAATTTACCACTTCATTTGGCTGATGTATTGGTGAATATTTCACTTAATTAAAAAAATTAGTACATTTAAGTACAATAGTCAAGGGTCATGTTTTGATCTCTGGTGGTCTGGTTAGTTTTACTCTAAAGTTTAGCTACAGAAGCTCCCTTTGGCAATGATTGGCTGATTCACATGTTTGTGGTCACTAAGAGAAGTGATCTACCACAGAGGTGGTGGTATCTGTTTTGTGTTTAAAGGACTACTGGGAATGGGGTGTGGATTGGCAGGATTACATCTCGGAAGATTCAGTTGCAAAGGAATTCAGTGATTGAAGATAAGGCATCTGACGCTTGTGACCATGAGTTTAATCTTACATCAACTGCAAACTCAAATCCAGAAATGTACAAGAAGAACACCAGACATCAAATCATACTGAAACATAGTGGGAAAACATGGAAGGAGACAGGTATTCATACAAATATGTAATTAAGTGAGCATATTACAGAATTAACAACTTTTTCTAAATGTAATATAACAGAAGGTATAATCTTGAGAAAGGATTTTTCAATAAAGAGAAGCAAAAAAGACAAAACCAGAAAGTTTCTGTAGAGGGAGATTGTTCCTTTTTTAATGAGACAGAGAGGAATGCATTCATATATTCTAAAATTCTAAATGTAAGTTTATAACAATGGTGAAAAGTATGTGCCAAGGAGGATAAGTTGATCAGTGAGTCACTGCTGGATTTGTGATTGCCTATTATGTGTCACTGCTTTTCTTGCAGGCACAGGCCCTGTCTCCAGTGAGACTAACAGTAAGGTAGACAGCTCTATTCAAGTACAGGGTGGCAAGTTTTTTGATATAGATTTGCATGCAGAAGATAACATTGCATGTTGTTTCCTTTCTCTTACACTGGTATTTCCTAAGGGATCCCAAAAGAGATGACTCCAAAGGTGAAAAAGAAGGCTCAAATTGTGTAGAACACCCTAAAATCCAATATAAGTAGCTTTCATTTTTTCCATTCATTTATTTAGTAATATTGAACCATCTAGTATTGCCAAAGTACCACAAAGGGCTTGAAAACCTTTCATGCCCTGTAATGTAACCTGGACTCTGTAGTCTAGTGCAGACCATCAACATAGTAAAATTAGCACCAATAATTTCACTGTTACCCAAGTAAGGCAAACTAGTCCCACTGATGGATAGTTTTGTCTAGAAAATGGGGCATTTATATAGAAAATTTGAAAGTCCGTTAGTTGATCATAATTTACATAAATAATTTTCATGTCAATTTATCCCAAAGCCTAGGTTAAAGATATTGTGAAATATGCAAGAAATTGCTATACAATTCATTGTAATATATGTTAGTTTCATATTTCATGTGTAAGACTAGTGATATGACTAATATAAGCATATTCATTGACATCTAAGGACATTTCTGTGAGAGAGTATCAAAATTTCATAAGAAGTTTCAGTAAACTTTCAGAAAATATTAAATTAGAAGAAAATGTGTTTCTTTAAATCTTCGAAGTACTTTAACTTTCATATTAAAACAAAGAGCTTAACAGATATGTACATTCTTTTCTATATGCGTGCCCAAGTATTCACATGTATATAAACTGTATACTCGCATTAAGGGGAAGTTTGCATTACATAAGTGGAGAATGTTGTTGCAATAAGAAACACTTTGAGTCTTTACCACAGTAAATTTAAGGGCAGTATTCTATCACTCAACAACTAGATTTATGAAAGGCAAATTTCCAAGAATGAAGGAATTTTTCTGGAACTTAGATATTTATTCATAAAATGATATTAAATTCCTCAAAAGAATTTTCATAAAAATCAAGGAGACTTGTATACGGGAAATTAAACAATGGGTCAAAGTAATTCTCCATATGTATTTAGAGAAGATACATCATTTTCTAAGTTTCTTTATATAATTATTGGAGGTAGGTATCCTGTCCAAGTAGTAAGCCTTTTGGGCTTATGAATAAAACCAATGGATCATCAACTGTATCTGTACCAAACAAGACAGAACTCTCAGGAATGAATACTTTGACTTAATTCACATAGAGTTCAGAAGTTTAAGAAATGAGTTCATTTAAACACCTGTTTTTGAGGAAAAATATATATGTGAGTAGCCATAACAACTATTTTAAGACAAACAAGAAAATACTACATTTATATCATTGGCAGAAGTTTAAGTATAAATTATAGGTCAACATTTCAATGAAAACAAAACTTTGGTATAATCTTTTACTCAGTAACCACAAAATAGTAATAACTTCAGTTTCTGAGGGAATATTTTCAAAGGTTTTATGTTTTATCAGTTTATATGTAGTTATTATTAATTCCAGGTAGATAACATTTATTGATTTTGCTCTTTCCCACTTAACAATATACATTTTAAAAAGTTAAGATACTCACTTTTTATACTCCTACCTTCTGTGATTACTTATAAGTTAGCTAATTCTCAAGGGTACAGGAAAGTTTTATTTAATATGATTTTTTTTCTTTTTATGTCTTCTGTCATTACTTTTTCCCAAAGCTTGGAGTGGATCACACTTAAAGTTTGTAAAGTATGTTTGAACAGGTTGAACTCTATTGCACTTCATCACTTGCCCTAAAAAGTGAGCTAATGATGTCCTTTGCTTTTAAAATGTTTGTTGAGACATTCACATGTGTTGCTCAGCAATCCCCCAAACTTGTGACGAGCACGTGTCTGTATCCATGCTCTGGAAGTATGCCTTATGTTGGCACTTGGTATTAAGCACAGATGGACACAAATGTCATCATGTCATTAGAAAACTCATAAGAGATTTCCCCCCATGTTTATAGTAGATTTTGAAGGTCTTTGGATAGTTTCAATGAAAGGTGGATACTTGAGCCAGAACACACATTCCAAAGAAAAATATGCAAGAAATCAGCTCCCCAGTGAGCTCTGTTCATAGGATTCTTTACCCTGAGACTTTCGTAATGTGGGAGTAATTTTAATGTCTATAACTACTTTGCACTCTGAGCATATGATTTAGAGTACTTCCTTAGAGTATTTAGCAAATTTAATTATTTTTACTTTAATGCAGCTATTAATTTAAAATTAATTTTTTGGTCTCAAGATATTAAAGTTTGGCTGAGAAGAATTCTCAAGTGAATACTGACATTAGAAAAATAAGCACAGCAAAACTTGACATAACTTCTTATCTCCATAAGGATAATTAGGGGGTGAAAAATTAATTAGCAAAATGTGCTCGCAGGATAAAATATACATTGAAATTTCTGACTGACATCATAACTGTGCCTTGAAGGAATGTAAAATCTAGAAGACATGACTTTCATCCATTCATCTTCAGTAGACACACACACACACACACACACAAACACACACACAAACACATGCACAAAGAAATTGCCAGAAGCTGGGCACTGCAATCATCCATTACATTCCCCAAAGGTGAAGTGAACTTATTGAATCCAAATATAAACAAGTAAATCAAATGTGCCAAATACATGATAAAAAAACAATTTCCAACAGCAAAAACAGGAAAACTTTCAATTGGCACCTAATGTACTGAAGAGGGATACAAATAATTCCTCTGTAAAACAAAATTTCACAGTCTACTGTGAGAAATAAGTAAGAGTTTTCTAAATTAAATATAAGATGTGGTAGAAAATGACCTATGTAACTCATGGGAAGGAAATGGGGGAAAGTGAAGGAAGAGGTGACATTGTCCAAAAATAGAAATATACTCATTACCTGACTTATTATTATAGTGCAACACCATAATAATAACAATAAATTTGTACTTAAAAAAATAAGATGTAGTAAATGCTCTAGATATATGCTTTTGCTCCACTCTGTCCCAACTCCATCACCCACTCTAATGCGTGTCTGAACAGAAAACTCTGTATTTCTCCAAGTCCTCTTTCACTTGGGTTTTGTGTGGGACTTAGCTACTTTCTTCATGGATATTCAGTGTATGGGTTTGGAAGACAATGAGTGTGTGAGTGCAAGCTTCACTTCGTCTGTTTTAGTGCCTGCTCACTGGTACACCAAAGGAGGCACTTAGCTTTTCTGTGGCAACTCGAGTAGTGGTCTAAGTTTTGGTTGTCTGGATTTATAGAAATACCTGTGACATCTGTTTGCTGGTGCAAGTCAGAACTGAAATTTCATTGTCTTAAACAGTGAAGAGATAATGCAGTGGTAAAATCTCCACATTGTGGCTGAAGCCTTTGGACCTAGAGCCAGTAATTCTTGTAGGAGAGATCTGACATTGTCAGAAGCAGTCCTTGTGTGTCAAGTTCTACCATCTTGCCCCTAGACTTTTGATGACAGCATACTCATTTTGACATTCAGATGATTTTGTAAATATCCATTCCAGCTATTTAAACTTGTGCTTAAAAGTAGCCCAAGTGTTCTAGAATCCAACTAATATGTGTAGTGGTCTAAATAAAACTTCACATTCAGAATATGGAGCAGAAAACACCTTACGTATATTTGAAGACTGAACTAATAAACTGGAAGATGAAAGTTATTTCTAATTCAGCAAACAAAGAACTGAAGATGGAAAAACAAAAATAAAAGATGTGTGTAAAGATACAGGCTGAATAACCCTTCTGCTAAGGATCAGAGTGTTCCTGATTTCTGATTTTCTTTCTTACATTTTAGAATACTTACATATGTATGTTGACATATCTGTAGCATGGGACACCAATAAAATATATCTATGTTTTATGTACACCTTATACACACGATCTAAAAGGAATTTCATATAGTATTTTTAGTGCACCTGCATTTTGGCTGTGATCTATCAGATAGAGAGAGGTGTGAACTTTCCCACTTGTGACATCATGTCAGCTACTCTCCAAAGATAACTTGATCCAAAACACTTTAACTCAGAAAAAGATAACATATTACTGAATCATAATGCTGCCATTTGAGAGATCATCATCATCATCATCACATAGTCTACAGCAAAATCTGAGCAGCTGTTTAACAAATGGAGAATATATATCCTCTTGAATTAAAAATTCATATAACATATATACAAAATTTTCCCCAAAGCAATTCACACTAGCACTTAATTTATAACTGTGGGTGGGTGAGTTTCTTAATCTAGAACCAACTTTCAGAAATACAAAAGTAAATGTAGAATCTACCTTAGGTCTCGAAAAGAGAATTTAACAGAATTTCTTCTTTAGCAACTCAAAAAATCACCAACTAGACAAAATGGTAGAATGGGACCACCTCAGTTTGAAAACAGTATTTTTTCCCATCATTGACCCATTGTTAACAATGAGATGTACAAAATACTAGTTGAAAATGAACTTTAAAACTTGGGGGTGGGGAAAGGAGGAGTTGGAGAGGTGGGGAGGGAAGGGATGGTAGGGGAAAAACAAAGGAGGGGGTAACAATGCTCAATAGGAAATGTACTCATTACCTGATCCATGTAACTATAACCCCTCTGTACAGTATCTTTGTAATAAAAAATATTTTAAAAAGTTTTTTTCTATCAATTTGTTCACAAGAGGTGTTCAGCTTAGAATAAAATGTTCAGGTCAGCAAAGACAGATAACTCAGTCTTCATGTTAGTTGTATTTCTCAGCAAACATTGAGTTTTGCGTGCATGTATTGTGTTCATGTGAATCTGTTTCTTCATTCCCCATCATAGTAATGGATGTTTAATAAGAAAATGTGAAAAATACTTTAGTAAACCAAAAGTTCATAATTGATTTCACCTTGATGTAAAAATACCAAATAAAATTAATTGGCTTTACATTATTAATATAGATACTTTAAATGTAATTAATCTACTATCCTGGTCTAGATATAAAAATACACATTAAATTCCTTTGTTTAATGTCTTATATCATTTCATTAGATTAGAACCCTTATGAAAACAGAAACCATCAATCACTTTCATTTAGGCCAAATCTGATTGTTACGCAATAAGAGCTAGGAGACACTCCAACTAGTCCTGAAAATTAATATTCACTAAAAAAAACATTTCTGTATATAGATTTAAAATATTTTTCTTCTTTTTTTTCTTCTTTTGGTGTTGGTCCTGAGGTCTGAACTCAGAGCCTGGGTGCTGTCCCTGAGTGTTTTTACTCAAAGCTAGTGCTCCACCACTTCAGTCATAATTGGAGAGATGAGTCTCAGAATTTGCTGCCCAGGGTAGCCTGGAACTTCTATTCTCAGATCTCAGCTTCCTGAGTAGTTAGCATTTACAGATGTGAACGTCCAATACCCAGCTTATTTTTCTTCCAATTTTTTATTTGTTTCTTAAAATTTACAAAAAGTTATTTCCGGTAGACGTATTCCCACCATGACTTTGCTGGCAAGCTAAGTATGTTCACCATGATCCCAAGTTTCTTCAAATGACTGATAACTATGCCTCAATATCCATAGGAAATTGAATCATGGATGCACACATCCTCGTCCTGTGGCTCTTCAGATATATCTCTTCTGTATAAGGAAGTCAAATTTCCACAGAGCCCAAGAACATCTTCCCCTATGTTTTAGTTTAGTTTAGTGTAGGGTTTGTCTGTGTGTGTATATGTGTGTGTGTGTGGAGTGTGTGTGTGTGTGTGTGTGTGTGTGTATGTATGTGTGTGTATGCTGGTACTAGGGTTTGAATACATGATCTGGGCACGGTCCCTTAGCTTTTTCCTCAAGCCTGATGCTCTACTACTTGAGCTACAGTTCTACTTCTGTTTGTTTGTTTGTTTGTTTTTTGGTGTTTATTTGGAGCTAACACTCTCATAGACATTCCTGCCAGGTCTGGCTTCAAACCAGAATCCTCAGATCTCAGCTCCCTGAGTAGATAGAATTACAGTTGTGAGACACTTGTGACTGGCCCTCCCATTTCCTTTAAATCACTTCTGGATTACTTTTATTTTTTATTTTTTTAATATTAAAAAAATCTTATCAGTCTTGGCTGACTAAGTCAATGGATGTGAAACTCATAGAGATGAAGAGGTATTCTTACTAGTGATTTTTGAGTTATTTTATATTTCAGACAATCTATTTTAGATTTAGAAGGTAATTATTTTGTTATTTGTTTAGTTCCCAATTACATTCTTTTCCTCTAAGACTTTTAATTGAATAAGCTATCCTTTCATCCACTCCATGAAACACTTTTTGCTTACTAAATTATTTGATGTGCCCTTGTCTCTGTCTTATTAGTTTTCATTGTGTACCTCGGTGTGACAAGATCTGTGCTGTAGTTAGAATAAGAAAGATATTTTAGCTTCAAAACATTCTTTGCACTTAGTTACTCAGGCTATGCTGTTCATTTAAGTGTCTTAACTTCTTTCAAAGGAACATAAAGATAGATTATTTATTTATTCATTTATTCATTCATTTATTTATTTAGTGGGTCTTGGGGACTGGAGCTGTTCCTGGGCTCTTTTGAGAAGGGCTAGTGCTCTAGTATTTCACCACAGCACCACTTTCTGTTTTCTGATGGTTAATTGGAGATAAGAGTTTCAACTACTTTCTTTCCAGGGCAGGTTTTGAAACTCGATCCTCAGATCTCAGCCTCCTGAGTAGCTAGGATTACAGGCATGAGCCACTGGTGCCTGGCTAAATAATTTTTTATTTAACTACCTTCACCTATCAAAAGTGGAGGGTAGACATACAAAGATTTTCCCAAAGGGAAAAATGAAAAGGCAAGGGAAACTCCCATCACCTAAATAACAGCTAGACACAGGCACTAAAAATAGTTGTCATGTTAATGTTACTTGGCACAATGGAAACATGCTATTTACTTCAAAATGGTTCTAAAATCATTCAAATTATCCTTAAGCGTAAATTGACTCAGAAGTACATCAATGACTGAAGCACACTGAGAAGAGGTAAACTAAGAATATTTCTCCCTCAGCAAATGGCTTGTGAGGGAAGACTCTGTCTGGTGTGCTGTGAATTATAAGTGTGTGAATGTAACTGGAGGAAAAGTAATGACAAGAAAGAACAATGGATATATGTAATGTAAGGATAACAGGAGAGATGCAGTTTGCTGTGATTTAGGTTTAAATGAAAGTCATTGTGTACCAAATTCCTTTAATGAGTGGCAAGAAAACTTGAGCAACAAATTCTCTAGTAGGAGCAGAAGCAATCTAGAATTTATGAATGCCTTAAATGGGCAATATATTGTGTAAGAAGCAAGGAAGAATTCACAGAATAAAAACAAACTTTATCTGCAGGCTGAATAAGTATCACAGAAGTATTTTTGAAGAGCTTCACTACAAAAGTACTCAAAGGGTGAACCAATTTAACAGTGATACTCACTAGACACTATGTTGGAAATGAACTTTACAACTTGGGTGGGGAGTTTTGGGGGGGGAAGTAGAAGAAAATGAAAAAGAAAGGTACTCATTACCTGACTTATGTAATTGTAATCCCTCTGTACATCACTTTTACAATAACAATTAAATTTAAAACAAGCAAATAACAACAAAAATATACCCAAAACTACTCATAAAGGCCCAAGTCTCCTCAGGTGAGTGCAGGTGGCAGAGCCCCCAACTGTTTTCTGTTTAGTTTTGTTTCATTGCTTTTGTTGTCAGTTCTGGTTTCCAGAGTCTGAGAAGTGATTTTTAAAAATTACCTACAAATTAAAATGGCCATCCCACAGCAACTGAAAGAATGATCAGTAATATAAGACATATTTCGTTTTGTGACTTCAGAATATTCCTCTATATCATGTACATTTTCTGGTTAGTTAAGTTTACATTTTAAGAAATGTTTTCAGCTATATATGGCAATATTATTTACTATATAATCTATTTCTAATTTAAGAATACACTATTTCTTTCATTCTTTCAGTAACTTCTTTATTGAAGTTTTACTTTCTGAAGGGAAGTTCTGGAGACAGGAAACACAAGAGAGACACTAAAACACCAAAATCTCTGTCTTTGGCAAACTGAAATGAAGTCAAGATGAGACAAAACTAGAGATTGGAAAAAAGAGTTTGATGAGAAGGAAAGAAGAAAGGCAAAACAACTAAGAGGGAGGCATTGGTCCAACAGGGAGACAAGGCAGATGCTCACTAGATTGGAGGAACAGCAAGAAATCATGTTGTGGAGTAGCATGAGGATAAGAAAGGGAAGCAATAGGAGGGTGCAGAGGGGGTAAGGACTCAGAGTGTCCTGTGAGGTGACAGCAGGCATTTTCTGCAGAAGAGCTATGTGCTCTGACTCCTGTTTTGATCCTGTGGTAGCTAGCTACAAGCAGCATGGTGGGCGGGGGGGGGGGGGGGGGGGGACATGGGGCTAGAAGGTCAGAATCTCCTCGTCCCTACAACCTTGTGGATATAGCACATATTCCAGAACACACAAATGGTTCGGTGAATATGCAATGAATGAAACTGCCTTATGACTGATTACAGAATTTTAAGAATTAATAAAGCACTTTCACGATAGTCATTTGAGAAGTTATTTCATTGTGCATACTTAAATGGAGAGCAGTTTTTTTTTTGTTTTTGTTTTTGTTTTTTAACACTGAGAACCAGTTAAAAGCTTCCCACATTAGCAATGTTGAGCTATATCAGATTTTACTAGATCCCCTAGTAAGGTTTTGTGAACAAGGTCAAGAAAATTTGAGGGGCTGTCAGAAAGATGACAGTGACAACCATGGAACTGATTTGTCACCAAATAATTGTGCAGATTTCAATAAATTAGAAATTCCATCAGCAAAATTCTGCTTTGGAATATTTTGATTAAGACAATAAACGTGATCAATACTTTACTATGAAGGAACCTATGAAGTAAACCCATGGGAAAATCATTCACACAACACAGCAAGCTCAATAAGTAAGCTTCATTCTTATTTTTACAGCCCTGGAAACATAAGCTGGGGATGAAAAGGATTCCATTTTAAAATATATTTGTGTGTTGTGAGGAGGAGAAATAGAGTGAAAAACAAAACTAGTTCAGAATCATTCAAATAAGTCTTAATTCCTTTGAATGTAACATGCCCTTCCAAAAAAAAAACAAAAACTCAACTATTTTGGGAAAACACAGTCATACAAACAAGCTTCTGAAGAGAAATGTTTCAAAACCAAGCAGGAGATGTGTTCTGGTAGCAAGGAGAAAGCAAAAAGCAGCACACCTGCTTCCAGCTGGGCCACCCCTCCCCCTCCCTTTTGCAAATCTTACAGTGCCTCTCCATGTGAAGTCTCAGCCAAGTCAAACAAGTAGCAATTTTAAAGTAGCACCTAAAGAGGAACTTGGGCAGAATCTGCCAACAAAACCCGAGACCCTAAAAGTTCCTGCTGTACGGGCTTTATTTTCATTTCCTTGACCCATTTGCAGAGAGTTGTTACTGATGGCCCGCTAGGCCTCCCTGTACACAGTGCACGAATAATAAACAGAGGCCAGCTGACACCCTGAGACACCTGCAGAACATTCACAGTGCGGGATTGTTCACCCAAGGGGAAACATTTTCACTGGGGGTAGGTGGGTAAGCATCCATTGGCTCATTACATACACAGGCATGCATACACACGCATACACACACACACACACACACACACACATACAGAAAAACACACATATATACACACACCTGAAAGTTTACCAAGGAACCTTCTGAGGGCCTACTGGCTTGCCAAAAGAGCTAGTAGAAAAGCACTTCTGACGGAGGGAGCAGTGTGTGAAAAGATCTTTGTGTGCAGGCATCGTCTCGTATCCCAAACCTTGGATTTGCTGAAATTCATTTTGCAAAAGTTTGGTAGAAACCACATGCAAACTTTTGCACAAAGACTTTAAGGCATTGCACTTCTTACTCCACTTTCTTGAGCTCCAACTTCTTATTTATGCATAAACTGTGTATTTGCCAATAAAAATACTTGGTTGAAGGTCTGATCAAGCAGGTGCATTGAAGTAACCTGAAAAGCCTTCACTAACATTTGAAAACTTTTCAGAATTGCATTTCTTGGAATTGACAACAAAGAGCTATTTAAAAAAAAAAGTTCCATGAATTCAAGGTTGAAATATTATTTTTTAAAATAATACAGAAAAGATGACTTTGGCTCATAATAGATCAATGAGATTATATAGAATAACATTCATTATATTATGAAAATAACTTATTTTAAATATTTTCAAGTATAAGGATTAGCATTGTTAAGAAACCTGCTTAGAACTAGAACTGTTCAGTACATTCACTGCTTTGGATGAATGCTGACTCATTAAACAAAATACTGATTGTAAGATGGATTATTCAATTCATCGTATTTGGGGACTGGATATAATCTGTCTGAGCATGTAAGTGAAGAAAAATATTGAACCTAAATAAACGTGACAAGATGTGACTAAAGGCCATAAGATCAGAACAGAGTTGGTGTTAAAACAGAATGCAATTCTCTAGCACTCTAACATTTTTTTCTAGAATATTATGCAGTGCGAATTTTTGATGATATCCTAACATCCTGTGAGAAAACTGAATTAACTGAATTTATATGGTTTAGAGATTCCAGCATATTGAAATCTTGTTTTTGTCCCCCTCCCCATTTTTTTTTCATTAGTAAAGTCCATCTTTCTGATGGTCTTTAAAATCACTTACATCGAGTTTTAGGAATGGTCCAAACTATTCTTGGACAAAAGAGAACACACCAGCTGTGGTTTAAGCAGCAATGCAGCTGTTGCAAGTATGTGAGTAAGACCTGGGGCTGGAGAAGAGCCAGTGTGCTTTAAAGAATTCCACCTGGACCTACTTAGCACCTCCCTTGCCCTAACCTTAAACACACATCCTGAGCCTCCTTGGGATAGGAATGGAACCACTAGAGAACAAGAGGGGCTTAGGACATATTTCGTGTTGGAGAGATTGTTCCAAGCTCTTTACCCGAGTTTGATCCTTCCCTCGATGCTGCAACAGAAAATTGTAGCTCAAGCCTGGAGACATGTTCCCTATTGATAAATCAGAAACAACAGTATTTCTCCATATTCTCTTTTTATTATTTTGATGAAAGAAATCCAGAGAATATGCTGGAACTCGTCTTTCACTATGTGTAACAAGAATAGTAACTGGATTGGTCAATTCTTTTGTAGAAACATTGATTCTGCAATCAACATCAAAAATATCTACATGATTCTGTTCTTCGGTATATTTTTCCTTAAATAGAGACAATGTTCTATAGCCAAAAGCTAAAAGACAGTTACCAAATTTCTTGTAGAAACATCTTTAAGATCTTTGTTATGCCTTCATTTGTTCAGTCAGTAAATACTAATTATCAATGTTATATCTTGTGTGTGGTGTTGGATTAAGTATTCTGCATAGACTGTATCATGTAAACATTGCAGAAATGAAGTTCTATGATTATCTGTCTTTTCTATATAAGGAAACTAAAATTCACAAACAGTAACGGAAACTTGCCCAAGATTACCCAGCTAAGAAGTTACAGAATTAGTATTTGTTGATTACAAGAATATTACTGATAGAATGTAGAAACCATCCTGTAATTTTGTTTACTGTAATTCTGCCCACTTTTCTTCATGCTTTTAAATATTCATAATAAAATACCAGGAGGAAAATAACTTTTATTTTCATTATCATGAAACTTTTGTGGATAAAAAACATTGTGATTTGTTTGATAGTCACTGGGTTCAACATTACAAATGATAAGGCAAAATATAGGCACTAAGCAGATGCTCAGAATTCAGCAGGCACAGGGCAGAATCTGTGTGGTATAATTATTTTTTGAATCTTGGAATACAATGAGGCTCGCAACTTTCCAAAGACATGTTGACAGTTTCAGCTCTTAACAATAACTGAGCATCCCTTAGCCCTGCTTCAGACACAAGGCATATAGTTGGGCATATGTTCAGGCAACAATTGGCATACAGCTTTCACGAGATGGAGTAGGGAAAAGTACCTGTCCAACAAGTGTTGAGAATCTGTATCCTGATCACTGGGTGTTGTTTCTGCTCATAGAGGTACACACATGGAGGTGGTCAGCCATGGTTGCACCTATGTGCACTAGTGCTGTTGTAAGTCTCTCCCTCGAAAGTGACTCCAGTAATTAATTTTGTTCCATTATCTCTTTGCCATTTTGGAAGCAAATATTTAAGATTATAACATTCAAAAACAACTATGGGGGGGGAATGTGTTGGCTGGTGGGGGAGGGAGATCACTGTGGGTGAGGAGGTTTAAGTTTATAGTTCAAGCTTTTCCTCACATGGATGTAAGTTAAAACAACAGCAGCAACAAAATTGAGGAAAGCTAAATAAAAAATGCAACAAAAAGGCAGAAAACCTCCAGGGAAGAGGGAGAATCTAATTTCCAGATTTACCACATCATTAGTTTCAAATGTCTGCTTTTCAACAAAATTTCAGGAGATACTGAAGAAATAAAACCAGAAAAGGACAACTGATTCAGGGTAAAAAGAAAGAAAAAGGGACATGAGAAGGGGGTGAAGAAAGGAGGGAAAAAGGGAGAGTCGTAAAAGGAAAGAAAAAAGGAAAGAAGGAAGGAAGGATGGAAGAGAAGGGGAAGAGAAGAAGGGAGAGAGGAAGGCAGGCAGGCAGGCAGGCAGGAAGGAAGGAAGATCTTCAAATAATAACCAGAGGACAAATCTACTAAGAAACACAACAAAAACAAAAACTTTCAAATGAATGCCATAAAAGTACCATGAATGGGATGACCCATTGCAACAATGATAACCACAAGACAGTATAATGGAACTCAATATACTGGGGGGCGGGGAGGTGGATGGGGGTGTGAGGGAGGTAGGAGGGAAGGGATAGTGGGAGAACAACAAGGGAAGGGGTAACAATATGTACTCATTCCCTTACTCATGTAACTGTAATCCCTCTGTACAGTATCTTTACAATAAATAATTTTTAAATGTACCCTGAATGACATTGAGGATATTAAGGAAGTTATATTTTTTGTACAAAATGGATTCATCATTAAAGAGATTGAAAAGAATCTGAAAAACAGTTAATGCTAAAAATACAAAAACAATTCGCTAGAGAATTGAAAGGCAAGATTAAGCAGGCAGAAAAGTGCATTAGCAAACTAAGTACAATGGAAATTATCAAACAATAATGAATGAAAAACCACAGAAGAAAAGCAAACAGAGCTAGAAGGACCTGTAGAATATCATGAAGCAACTGAAGTGCATTGAAGGAAACAGAAAGAGAGAGAGCAAGACATAGGTTATTCGAAAAACTAAATGCTAAAAAGTCCTCCCAAGTTTGATGAAAGACATGATTATAAGAACCCAAGAACCTCTATGAACACCATATATGATAACTTTATGCTGAAGCATTTTGTATGTTATTTAAGCCATACTGATATGAACTAAAATTAGACAGTCATCATAGTAATCATCATAAAGATGTATAAACTAAATACAAATAAAATGAGAGTAAAACACTGGCCTCAAAGTATCACCTAAACACAAAAGAAGACAATAATACAGGCAATGAGGGAATAAAACGCTAAATGGTAAAACAAACATTAAAATGACAGAAAAAAAATGTCCTTCCATTTCACAATTACTTCAGGTCTAATTAGACTATAAATATTCCAATTGAAAGGCAGATGTTATCAAAATGCAAAAGCAAAATTACTTCAAATCAGAAAATATTATAAGGAGAGGAAACACATTTTAGTTTCATTATAGCAAGCAGATACGATATTTTAAAATATTTATGTATATATAACCATAACATCAACATCTGTGAGGTAAAAATGCATAGAATTAAAGGGAGAACTGAGCAGTTCCACAACAATAATTAGAAATTCAAATACCCTACTTTCAGCAATTAATAGGACAACTAGATAGAAGAAAACTAAAGAAACTGAGTACATGGCCAAAAACTAAAAATATGTTGTGGATTCTTATCATTCAACAACCACAAGAAGAAAACAACATACTTGATCAAAAATAGACAAAGAACATGAACATTTCTGTGAACAATACATCTAAATTGACAATAAACCCCTGGGGGAAAACATCCTACCATATCACTGATCCTTTGTAAAAGCAAACTCAAAATCTCTATGAAGTACCAACGCTTAGCTATTAAAGTAGTTACTGTCGAAGAAAATAGAAATTCACATGTATTGGTGAATGTGATATAAAAATTCAGTCCTCTGTATTTGATGTCAATTTATAAATAACGAGAGTGGTGTTTTACACAAAGGAAATGAAGTTTTACTTTGCCTGGCAAAATGAAGAAGACGAAAGCCTCATTCCACACAGCTGTGGTCATGCTCAAAGCAGGGAGGATGTTTGGGGTTTTCTATGTTTAAATAGTCTTGTTTTCTTTTAAGTAGTTGTATAAAGGAGTTTCCATTCAACAAAGCCGTTTATGAATACAGTGCATCTTGATCAAAGGGACCCCTTTCAACATTCTTACCCACCTTTCCCAACCTACCCTTCTCTCCTTGTTCTTAAGTATTAGGATATGTAGTGCTTTTTTTTCTATTTAACAGAACGGTTTTTGTATACAATGCAAAAACCCAGTTTTGACCCACCCCTTCCCTTAATTCTCTCGCTTCGGTGGAAACGCCATGGAAGGTGGGCTCCTGATGTTCATGCTGAAGCGGGAGTTTGGAGCAGACAGTGGCCTTGGCTGTGCTTGTGTTTCTACATACTGACATTTATCCCCAGAGCTGCACATCTTGTCCTGCATGTTTCTGTACTTTTGCAGTCACAGAGATAAAGAGGAGCATGATGTCCTTGCCTAGAGCTGAAAAAGATGGTTCCTGGGTTTCCTGACGTGGGGGCATTTGGAAGAGTAGAAAAGACAAAGAGAAAGAAAAGGAGAAAAAAAGTATCTGTTTAATACTTTTGTTCAAAAACTTTGTGTAATTGAAAGCATACGGCATAGTAAAGTAAATTACTTACTGAGCTAATTACTTATTGGGTTAAAACTTCATCTGCGAGCATCTATAGGAGCCTGTTCTTGTTGCAAGGATGTGAAAAAAATAAAATTAAGAATGATGGTAAGGATGATCTGTTCAACTTGGGAGAAGGGAAAGCGGTAGAAAAATGAGGGAGGGAGTAACAAGTTTGACAAGAAATGCACTTGCTACCTTACTTATATAACTGCAATCCCTCTGCACATCACCTTACAAGAAAATTTTAAAAGGAAAAGAGAAAAAAAGGAAAACTGGTGTTGCTGCTAAGGAAAACACCACGACAGTTCCTAGAAATGATATGAAAGCTTAGAGTTATATGCAGTAACTAGAAGTTAATTCCATTTAGTAGTAGTTCTCAATCTACTTCCAATCAGAATCACTTGTATCATTTCAAAAATCTGTACCGTTGGGGACTTCAGCCATGTACTGGATCTGTAAAGAGGTATCAGGACTTCTTAAATTTCTCACAAAAGCCACTTCTAAACCCTACCATTTGCAGTTGATGGCATTATTTTTCAAAATGGAACTGTGGGATTAAACAAATATGTATTAAAATGTGAATTCCAGGATTTTTCTTGTGCTTTTAAATCAGAATCTCTAGGAATGAGTCACAGAAACTGAATGTTAATTCTCAAGTGAATTATATCCTATAAATTTTGGTAACAATGAGCCTGTGGCATTGATGTACATTTATGTTACAAAGATATCTTAATGGAAAAACACATCATTAGTCTTCAAAATATGCATCTTTGATATATTCATTGAGGATATAACATTTTCTTTTTAAACAAAAGGAGAATTTATTTGCAGGTGAAAGGAAACCTGTAAAAGGAACTACCTGAAATTCTTCATCTGGAGAAGTAACTAAAGAACAATCCTGAGGACACATTTTAACATCTAACAGAAAAACATAATTTTCTGTTCCTGTTAATCATTTAAAAACATGTGGGTTGGGAAGGTGGCTCAGTGGTAGAGTGCTTGCCTTGCATGCATGAGGCCCTGGGTTCGATTCCTCAGCATCATGTAAGCAGAAAAAGCTGGAAGTGGCACTATGGCTAGAGTGCTTAGCCCTAAGCTGAAGAGCTGAGGGACAGCGCCACAGCCCAGAGTTCAAGCCCCATAACCGACAATAAATTAATTAATTAATTAAATAAAAACATAATAACTTCCTTGTCCATCATTCCTGAATTAGTCATACTTGTATGAAAGAGAGAATATGAATCCATGAATCAGTAATCACTAGTCCTGTTGTAAGCAACTTTGCATGTTAGGACAGCATTATGCCATTCATAAAAAAGTGAAGCTGGGCTGGGAAGGTGGCTCAGTGGTAGAGCGCTTGCCTTGCATGCATGAGGCCCTGGGTTCCATTCCTCAGCACCACATAAGCAAAAAGAAAAAAGCTGGAAGTGGCACTGTGGCTCAAGTGGTAGAGCACTAGCCTTGAGCTGAAGAGCTGAGGGACAGTACCCCAGCCCAGAGTTCAGGACCCATGACCGGACCCCCCCCCCAAAAAAAGTCAGGCTATGGCACGCTTGTAAGAGTTCCTTCCAAGTAAGGCTTAGATAGAGAATGTGTCAGATTTGACCTTTTGTGTCAGAAGAATGAGCATAGTATGAATGGATTTTATTTTTTTTTGGTGCTTCAAATATTTATTGTTTAATGCTCAGGGACTTTAAGTCTCTGCTGAAGCTGATTTCTCATAGGTCTATAAGCTAGGGTTATCTTGTATCATGACACTTGTGTAATATACACAATGCACAACTCCAATAGAGAATATCCATATTGTCTATGATATGCAATGTAGTAACATTGCTGAGCCAATGATCATGCCATAAGGGAATTTTAAAATGCTAAACCAAATCATGTGCTTACCTATTTCCTGTTACATCTCATTGGTGAGATGCAAATTTGTTCACAAAAGTGACTTAAAAGCATATTGATAAATAAGAGAAAGGCATATGTTAACTAAAGAGAACATTATTGTCAATTTGCAAAAGGGCAGATGTTTTCTCTCATGTGGGTAAGTTAAACCTCAAATATAAACATACGAAAACACAGGTTCATAGGCATACAGACACAATCAAATTGAGCCACATGGATGGGATTCTACAGTGTGACTTCTTTGAAAATTAACAGTTAGCTTAACAAATCTAAGAGCCCAATATTTGGGCAGGTCTATATGTAAAAACATATGTTCACATCTAATACCTTCCATGATATTCTCTTAATTGACAAAATGCCCAAATTCATCCTTGTATTACATTTAATAATGCATTTTCTAATATGGAATAAATACCAGCTGAGCCTTCTTGACAAATCATACCACTTGAATCTTAGTGCTTTCAATTTTCTCCTTTCTTCATTCCAGTATTTTCCTTCTCGTTTCAAATGATATAAGAAGCTATACATTCATCATCTATAAACATTTCTAATGTCTTATTTCAAGGCATTACTTTCCTGCAAAACTTTATAACTAATTTTCTTCAAACCATTCAGTCCTTATCCTAGCTATCTTTAATTTTTTTTTTCCTGATTTGTCTATCGAACTCTGGTTTCTGGTTTTCTTAGCAAGAAAATTCTGAAATTCAACTTCTTTGTAATTGTAAAGTGACCATAATCTGACACTGAGTTGACAATTGAGGACAACCGAGCCCTTTCAAGCAATCTCCTTTGCACAGGAGATTTGTTTCTCCTCATATTTACATTCATATTATTCAGCAATACATTCACATATTTTCCAAGATTCAAATACTACTGTAAGTAATGTCTTAAGCATATATGTGTTATTATTTTCAATTTGCCTTCTAAAATCTATACTTTGCCAAGGTTATGCTATCCATCAAATCTTAGCAGTATGCTTTTATAGAAAGCTTGTATGATAAATAATATTTGATACTCCTCAGAATCATTGCATACTATAAATTCATTTAACCTAAATCACAATTAATTGTTCTTATTCTAACTTATAATTGTAAAATTTTATGTCTTACATACTTATATTATCTTAAAATAAGTTTGCTTGCTCTTGAGTTAAAAATAAACTTCTCAACTATGGTGTTACTTTTTTCTCTTTTCCCAAATTTTAAGATATATTTCACTGAAGACCTCATTTTATTCTTCAGCTGTTCCTGAATAATATACTACTACTGAAATCTCTTCATACTTTGATTTTACTTCTTATTGTGGAAAATGATAATTTCTTTCTACTTGTCTTTTCAAATCATTTCCCTTCCATTCTTCCCATAGAATTACATCCTAATTTTGTGGTACATAATTATTCATTGCTTACAATTTTAGCAACATTGAACTATTGGCCACAGTTTGTAGAATCAGAAAGGTCAAAGTATTCTGGTTACAATGATTAGGTTTCTTTTAAAGATTTTTTTGTGGACACTGGTGCCTCATGCCTGTAATCCCACTACTCAGAAGGCTGAGATCTAAAGATCATGGTTCTAAGATAGCCCAAGGCAGGAAAGTTCATGAGACTCTTATTTCCAATTAACTAGCACAAAGCTGGAAGTGGAGTTACGGCACAAGTGGTAGACTGTACCTGGAGCAAAATGTCATAGAAAGCATACAAGCTCTGCATTCAGGCCTTAGGATTGTCACCAAAAAAAAAAAAAAAAGCTTTTAAACTCCCTATGAAGTTAGTTGTCATTGTTTTTTTCACTCCCTTTACTTTCTATGCACCAAAGTATTAATCTACCATAACATTTCCTGCACAACCTCCAGTGTCTTCTTAATGCATCCATAGCCTCTCACTTATTTTCTTTGAGACATTTGCTTGGTTGTTCACTGTCTTCTTCATTTACTTGCACTTGATTCTTTCTAGCTTAGCACTGACTTCATTAAGGGGAATTCTTTCACCAGCATCCTTGGTCTTCTCAATGTTTCTGACTTAGAATCCTTTAACACATGTCTAAAACTACTGTTGTTTTTGTATTTGCTACATTTATGTAATGGTTGAGGTCCTTTCAGACTACAAACCGTATCTCTAACTTTGTATTATTAACATGTCTCCTGTCACCTAGTTTTATGGCAGGTAAATAAGCAACCGTATTTTTGGAGGCAATTACACAAAGGCTGACAAACTAATCTTCTCGGGATGTATTTATTTAATCATGTGTCATATAATCTGTCATGCACAGTAGAACACAATGAATAGCACTGAAAGCTTCATTTATTGAGGTTTTGCTATATCTTCGGAATTCCTCTCATTTAATCCAAACCCCCATGACTCATAATATAGGTGCTATTACTAATCTCATTTTACAAAAACTGAAGTAAAAGGAGAGTAACAGCCTAAGGTCATTTGGTTAGTATATTAGTCAGTATTCCAAAAGGAAACTATGGCAACACATGTTTATTTACACAGGGACTAACAGATAGCTTGCAGGGTCATGGTGAGGGATATTACATGAACCTGGGGCTAGTAGTAATAAAACTGACACCATTCCAGCTGTTAGCCTCTCCCTTACCCTATTTCCAAGATCAGAACTTAAAAACAGAGTTGTATAGATTGTAGTCATTGAGAAGAACACAGATTTATTTCAGAAACAGTTGCAGGCAATCTTTTTTTTTAATTGTGAAAATACAGAACAGAGGGGTTGCAATTACATGGGCAAGATAATGAGTACATTTCTTATCAAGCATTGTTGCCTCCTCCTTTGTTTCCCCTTCCCATCCCTTCCCATCCTCCCCTTGTCCCCCCACCCAATCCTACCCCCATGCCCCTGCACCAAAGATGTAAAGTTCGTTTTCAACATAACGACTTGTACATCTCATTGTTGCAATGGGTCCACCTGTATCCCTATTTAAACAATTTGTTTTTCCCCTTCCCCTCCACAAATTATACTGACATCAAATACAGTGAAAGCAGGGGTTATACCATGAGGGAGGGACATACAAAGCAACAAAGAAATAATCTTATAAATGTGTGAGAAACAATCACATGAAAGAAAAAAAATTTGAATACATATCTTAGGGTTCATTTCCCTAACATCAACTTATCTGACCTTTTCTGCTTGACTGAGACATATACTAGATATTGCAAATAAGGGAAACCATGGGACTTATGTTTCTTTGGGCCTGGCTTGCTTCACTTAATATAATATTTTTCAAGTCTTTCCATTTCCTAACAAATGGGGCAATGTCATTCTTTCTAATGGAGGCATAGAATTCCATTGAATATATACCACATTTTCTTGATCCATTCATCTACTGAGGGGCATCTGGGTTGGTTCCATATCTTCGCTATAGTAAATAATGCTGCAATAAACATAATTGTGCTGGTAGCTTTAGTGTGGTCTTGTTTGTGAACATTTGGGTAAATGCCAAAAGTGGGATTGTTGGGTCATAGGGGAGCTCTATGTGGAGTCTTTTGAGGAACCTCCATACTGTTTTCCAAAGTGGTTGAACAAGTGAGGAGTTGGAGCTTTACACAGCCAAATCTCATCTGGGTAGGATCAGAGCCATAATAATCTACAGTACTCTTCTTTGAAGTAGGCTCCCTGATCAGAGGCTAGGATGGAAAGGGGCCTCAAACAGCCAAACTAAGTTATTTAGAACAGTTTGTGGTAGTACTGGGATCTGAGTCTAAGACCTTACTATAATGCTATGTTTGTGAGGAGGGAGTCAGGAAAAGAGAATCAATTCTCAGTTTGGACACTAAGAATGAAGTGGGATTTTTTTCTGACCAAAAGGATTTTGATCCACATTTTTTTTCTATTTGCATTAATATACATGCACCTTACAAAGAGAATGTGATTGCTTTGGAGAAATAGAAACAGCCTTGGAACCTAATAGCACAAGGATTAAAACAGTGTACATACATTCTAGCTATCAGGGAAATAGGCATTTGGAAAATAGGACTATCGGGGAAATAGGACTTTTCAGGCTGTTGGTTTGTAGCAACAAGCTTCAGGCACAAAGGAAACCAAAAAAAGTAACAATCAGAAACAAAATAGTCTGAAAAAATTTGGTTATCCCCATGGAATAATAACATCCTAAAACAAATAATAGGCAATATAATCAAGCCAGAGAAGAATTTAGTGAATTAACCAGACTGGATGTGAGTTAAAACCATTAACAACCTGGCTTGCTAGCCTTTCTCCCTGCTCAGCTGGAAACAGCAAGTAGACAAGGAATAGTTCCCTTTGTGTTGGCTGTCCTACGCCCTTCAGCATCATAGGCTTATGATCTTACTGACAGATTTAGAGGCTTATGATTGGAGGCTGAAGAATTTGATTCTTAGCATTCCAAACTTTAAAACCCAGATACTATAGTTGTAGGGTATCTGAATTTTTAATGCCAGTGGCCCAACTTAGAAGCTATTCTAATCTTCAGCTTCTAACAGTAGCTAGCAGGAGTGGAAATCAGTGCCAATTAATGTAGTTTTCCAGATTTAACCTTGGATCCTTGGCTCCTAAGGCTTGGCAGCTCCAGAAAATTCTCCCAGCAACCAGGGGCATAAGCTTCTCAATTTTTTTTTTTCTGTTGTGGGACTTGAACTCTGAGCCTTGGTGCTGTCCCTCAGCTTTTTACCTCAAGGTTAATGCTCTACCACTTGAGCCACAGCACCACTTCCGGTTTTCTGGTGGTTTATTGGAGGTAAGAGTCTCACGGACCTTCCTGCCTGGGCTGGTTTTGAACTGCAATCCTCTGATCTCAGCCCCCTGAGTAGCTAGGATTACAGGCGTGAGCCATTAGCTCCCAGCTAAGCTTTGCATTTTTAACTCTAAAATCTTCACTGTCTACAGTCTTAGTTTGTTAACCATCTCTTTCTCTATGCTTCCATAGTTCTTCATTGTCCCAGCTGTTTTTGTTCCTGGAAGCTGCTACACCTCCTCACTTTCTAGGTATCTTGAATTGTAAGCACAACCTTATATGCAGACCAATTACAAGTCTCACATAAAGACTTACTGTATGTCTTTCATTGCATCAAGCACAGAATCATAGGAGAAGTGCTCTTCATCCTTCTTGGGTTGAAAATAGCATGCCGGGTGCTGGTGGTTCATCCCTGTAATTCTAGCTACTCAAGAGGCTGAGATATGAGGCTCAATAGTTCAAAGCTAGCTCACGTAGGAAAGTCTATAGACTCTATCTCCACTATAGTACCCAAAAAGCCAGAAGTGGAGCTGTGGCTCATGTAGTACTAGTCTAGAGCAAAGGAAATTCAGGGACTGAGCCTAGACCCTGAGTTCCAGGACCAGCACCAAAAACAAAAACCCTACAAAAACAAAAACCAAGAAGTAAACAAACAAAACCAACCAGCGGCAGAGTCAGCAGAGCCACCTAGAGTTTCCCAAAGTTGAGTGTTCAGTGCCAGTTCAAGTTGCCTGGGGTGTCTGTGACTTAGGTAGATCCTCCTTGATTTGTAATTTGTGGCTTCAGCAGCACTATGGTTGCAATAGTCTTTGCACTTGGAGTTTCCTTTAGTCAGACTTGAAATGTTAAGTGCATCTGGACTGCCATGATTACAGTCTGGCCATCAAAAGAGGGACTGCCTATTTGATAACTCCCATTCAAGCCAGCCAGCCACTAGAGAAAGGATCTAACAACTGTCTATCAAAGGACCAGTAGTCAACCAAGCCCTTAACATCTTAAAACTTATTTGAAAGTTTAGTAACCAGTAGTGGGCATTTACAATAAAGGCTTATCATTGACATTAATTTTCCTAACATTAATTAACAGTGCTTAACTCAGCCCAATACCCTGAGGGAGATTAGAACTTCTCTGATCTAGTTCATGATCACATAAGCTTGTAAGGCAAGGCTACAAGTTGATATAATAACACAATGTATAAGTTTTATAATTCTTTAAAAATAAATGTGTGGTAAATTATTTCTAGTTCTTATTGACTGTATTTTGTCAGCCTCAAAGTTTCTGTTCACTTTTTCTCTAACATTCTGAGTTTTTTTTTTTTAACTCACATATTTTGAAAGGAATGAGTGGCTCACACCTATAATCCTAGCTATCCAGGAGGCTGAGCTCTGAGGACCAAGGATTGAAGCCATGCTAGGAAGGAAAATCCATGCAACTCTTATCTCAAATTAACTAGCAAAGAGCTGGAAGTAGAGCTATGGCTTAAGTGGTAGCACACTAGCTTTGAGCAGAAAAAAAGCTCAGGGACAGCAGTTAGCCCCTGAGTTCAAGCCTCAGGATTAGCACAAAAAAATCTACATATTTTAATATTAGCATCTGAATAAAAGAAGTCAAGCTATGCTTGGGGGGGGTGTGATTATTTAATGCTTAGTGAGAGATAATTGTGTGTCATATGCTGTCTTAGGTGCTAGAGATATGATACCTATCAAAATAAGATCTTGATTTCATGAAGTACATACTCTAGTAAAGAAACCAAAGAAGTAGCATTGTAGCTCAAGCAGTAGAGCGCTCACAGGGATAAGTGCTCAGGCCCAGAGTTCACCCACAACCGACAAGAAAGAAAGACAGAAAGACAGAAAGAAAGAAAGACAGAAAGAAAGAAAGACAGAAAGACAGAAAGAAAGACAGGAAAGAAAGAAAGAAAGAAAGAAAGAAAGAAAGAAAGAAAGAAAGAAAGAAAGAAAGAAAGAAAGAAAGAAAGAAAGAAAGAAAGAAAGAAAGAAAGAAAGAAAGCAAAGAAACTCCAAGCTCTTCATTTGGAAACCTGGAATTAACTTCCTTTCCTTCATTGTACCAATCTCTGCTCCCCTGCAGGGCTCAATTTTCCCTCTATAACCATATGATATATCTTATTTGTTCATTGTCTCTTTGTCTTCTATTTAATTTTTAGCTGCTGTGAACAGAAGACCACAGATATAGAAATAAATAGCTGCACATAGAAATACTGTGTTATGAGAACAATAGAACTGATAGTAAGAGGAATTCGTGCACCAGAGAAGGATGTTGAATCAGATCTTTCTAAGAATAAAATGTTTCATGTGAAACTTGAATAGTCATGGGAAGGTACAATCAAAAACAGCCCAGAAAAAAGGGACCATAAACTCAATGTCTCTAAGGCAAGAAAGAGCTTATATTTCAAGAAATCAAAAGAAGGTCAATGTGGCTCGGTTATAGAGACATCAAGAAAGAGGCCAATTCTGTAGGTCAAGGAGATTCTGAATATGGTTTTAAATCAATCTAAATAAAATAGGAAGAAGTTATTGAGCATTTTTTTTCCAACAGAAGGTGAGTCCGATTTTTTGTTTAATGACACCTCTTTTTTCTTGAATACATTTTTTATTGTGAGAATACTATACAGTTACATGGGCAAGGTAATGAGTACATTTTTTATCAAGCATTGTTGCCTCCTCCTTTGTTGTTTTCCCTACCATCCCTTCCCTCCTACCTCTACAACTACACGCCACCCCTCCACACACATAGTATCCACATAGTGTCTTGTACATCTCATTGTTGCAATGGGTCCACCTGTATCCCTATTTAAACAATTTGTTTTTTCCCTTCCCCTCCCCAAATTATATCAATATCAAATACAGTAAAAACAGGGGTTATACCATGGGGGAGGGACATACAAAACAAAACAAAAAAATCACATGGTACCTTATAAATACATTAGAAACAATAGCAAGAGTGAAAAAATCACTTGTGTCCCTCTTAAGAGATCAAAAGGTCATATGGAGAAGCCAGTGGGGCTGGGCAGGTGGAACTATCCATAGAACTGTAGGTGAATAGAATAGAAAGCTTGCTGAAGAGAATAAGATGAAGTTTTGCTCCAACCCTTTATGATTAAGTAACTGTTGCAGCAAATATAAGCAAAAAAGTAACGATTTCTATTTATGCACATTGTAGATCATATTTGGCATTTAACTTACATATATTTAAATGCATGGTACTAAGGTCAAATTTACTGAGCATATTCCATCTACAGAGTATAAGGGAATTTTGGGCTAGTGAACATTAACTCTACTTGGAAGCAATGATTGCAGTACTTGCTGCTATACCCTGAGACCTGTAGATGATTTTGACATCATTAAGCCCATTTTACTGAGTAGAGAACTATGACTTCAAAAGAAGTATTTTGCCCATGTTAATTGAGAGAACTAGAATGAAAAGCCAAAATGTCAACTCTTGTGAGTTTTTCATTAGTTCATTCTCTGCCATCCTGAAACTAAAAAAAAGTTGAAGGGATCCATCAGTAAAACAATAAAAGAGGGCTGGGAAGGTGGCTCAGTGGTAGAGTGCTTGCCTTGCATGCCTGAGGCCCTGGGTTCGATTCCTCAGCACCACATAAGCAAAAGAAAAAAGAAAAAAGCCGGAAGTGGCGCTGTGGCTCAAGTGGTAGAGCGCTAGCCTGGAGCTGAAGAGTTGAGGGACAGTGCCCAGATCCAGAGATCAGGCCCCACGACCGGACCCCCCCCCAAAAAAAAAAAAAAACAATAAAAGAAAGCAGTGTCAACTGGTACTCAATGTCTATGATAGAACTAGTTAATAACTACCAAGTTCACCCATGCTGCAAGTAGTGGAGCTAGAGTATGCACACACACACACACACACACACACACACACACACACACACACACACACACACACACACAAGAAATAATGTGAACTGTTCAAGAGAAAGCAAGTATATAAATATTTAAGAAATATATATGTTCAAGATATATATAAGTAACATATATGTTCAAGAAATAGCAAATATATGTGCAAGAAATAGCATATATTATATATATATATCATACAGTATGTGTTACATGTACATACAAATAATTTAGAGGGAGACCCAATCCAAGTCTTCCATTTCTTCCAGCCTATCACTTTTCTTCCATTCTGCTTCTAAGAAGAAATGATAAACAGGTTTAAGATATGAACCTAGCAAGAAGTACTTGAGATCATCCAGTTTTTTTCCCTAATACACTTCTTAGGCTGGAATAATGGATTTGCCCTTGTTTCTTGATTTTAGAAATAATTCTGGCCTTTCTTCTTGACAAAACTTCTTATCATTAGACTAGTAAACACAATTAATAAGAGGGTTTGGGGTAAAATGAGATAAAGTCCTTGAATTTTATCATCCTCTGATTAAAGCAAGAACAGTCAGAATGGCATTTTTCATGTGGTTTTAGCTTAGTTTAATCTTGGTCCTACTTTGAGTTTTAAGGGAAAAACTCCATTTTAAAAAGAGGGTTCATGGGAAATGGGGAAGATCATAAGCATGTTGAATGATAACCCCATTGTACAACTACATAAGGATAATAAAAATATAATTTTAAAAATAAATAAAAAGTATAAAAGAAGCTTTCTCCACTGCCTGTGCTCTTACCTGAGAGTTCTGGGCATGAAGGCTGTTATCACGTAGGTTTCAGGATTCTCAGTTTTGAATCAAATATAATTATAATTCAAACTTAGCTGTAATGTCTCTCAGAGCAATTATTTTCAATTTTTTAATTAATCAATTTCTAAAACTATTATTAGAGGGTATATTTGTGATATAGATTTCTGGTCCTGTGTGGACTTAACTGCTCTTTGAGTGACACAATACAGTAAGTGATTGTTTTGAGACAGCCAATTGAATGGTCATGAAAGAATAATTGCACTGGTAGCACTACATTGACATTTAAGACTAATACAGTAGAGGTAGATGTTTCTTGTTATACAAGAGCAGTTACTGACAGTGAAATCACACACAACGGGAAACAGAAAAGCCCTGTCTTCACATGAAGTATTTCCTACCAAAGATGGTGTGTCTGAGAGAATGAAACAAACCCAAACCCGACCAGCATGTCAGTGGTTCAAAGGTTTATATATTGGTAAAGTGTTCATTGTTACTGTGTACTTGCCACACAGGTTAATAAAACACCATCCCTGCCTATAGTGTTCTTATATTCTAGTGTAGAATTCAGTGTTTATCATTCTTGGGGACACAGCTATTACAAATGGCATTTTCCTATAGTGGAAAGAGTCTCCACAGGGTGAAAGTGAAAACATCTCCCAGTTGTACTCTTAGCCAGATGTGACCACAGACAAATAATTAAACTCTTTGGGGCTCAGTTGCTTCATTTGTAAAAGCAAGGGGACAGGACTGGTAGGACATCAGTTCTTTTGAAAATCTAACAGGGAAAACCAATTGCTTTGATTCTACTCTAGTTTGATGTTTTCCAATAGCTCTAAAATAACTTATTTGTTTAATAAATATTAAATTAAAATAAGGTCATCTTAATCCTCTCCTTCCTTTGCTCCTAAGTCTCAAAGGATCTTTAAAGAACTCAAAATTCTTATGTATCAAGCCAGAAAAAAAATCAAAACAAACCCTGAAAGTAAGTATCAGATAAAAAGAGCTGCCCTTAAACTTAAAGTCTCTAAAATCCAAAACATGCAGGATGTGGTTTAAGTGCAATGAGCAAATACAACATTGTGATCTCCAGATAAAAAATAATAATAAATGTATGTTTACCTTGTGTTATCTGCCCATGTGAAATACTTTTGTCTTAGTGGTAATAATTTAAAAAAATAGCTCAGTAGCATTTATCTTTTATAAAAGTATCAATTTATCTACTTTAAAGGATGTCAATTTAACATATCAGCTAATCTGTGTCCTTTCTGCTTCTGTGATTATGTGTATACCCAATTTACTCTTGATTTTTAAAACAATAACCATTTTTGATGGACACAGTCATAGTGAGTTCTACACTTGCTTACAACACACTGTACACCATCTAGCTCATATTTTAGTTATAGGATTCATTTGCTTGTCTGTAGAGTGGGGACAAATAGCACCCCCTCTAACATCATGTTTCAGAGTGGGATTGGGTTTTTAGGGTTAGGAATTTGATTACTACTTGATGCTTTCCTAGAGACATGGGGCCTCAGAAACAAGCAAAGCAAATGAGTTGTTCTAGATAAGTGTCACTATTTGGTAGAGCAGAGCTGTACTTTCATTATCACAAAATGCATACAGAAGAGTTAAAATGAGAAATCTGAATTCCAAAGAGAAGCTCTCTTATAACAAACAAACAACACACTGATCTTCTTGAAAACTTTTGTCTGTTAGTTTTAATATGATCTGAAAAAACAAAAACTCTGGTTTATAAAAATATTTTACCTTTTTACAGTGAATTATGTCTCCTATTTTCTTATTTTAGCTATACTATATTTCAATAGGGAACATAAGGACAACATGGTGAATATTTAGGGGCCACCCTGTATAAACCAAGACAGCATTTTCCTTGCAAGACTTTTAATGGGATTACAATAACAAAAAACTTTATAGAAAAAGATGAAACTGGTTCCAGAGACTACAACTTGAGGACCGCTATCTCCTCTATAAGAGTTGATATCATTGGGTGGGGGGGGAGGGGGGAGGCTGGGAAGGGAGGTGAAGGGTAAACAAAGGAGGAGGCTGCAATGCTTGGTAAGAAATGTATGCATTATCCTGCCCATGTAATTGTAACCCCTCTGAACAGTATGTTCTCAAATAAAATAAAATAAAATTTAAAAAAAAAGAGTTGATATCAAGAGGATTGGTAGCAGTCTGTTGTTTGATCTGGGAGTTTGATTGTGTTTGTATGTAAAACGTGTTTTGTGTTTGATGTATAAAACAGGACCTTAGAAACATTAGAGCAGAATCCTCATTTTTGTAAGGTCTTCAAGTGATTTCTGTGAATGCTGAACACTGGAGAAGCACTGTTCAGAAAAACACTGGAAGCAGACATCAGAATTTATTTGATAAGTGATTGGATGAAGTAGCTGGCATTGAGGGAAAGTAAAGAGTAGGTAGGGAGGCAAAATCTTAGACTTTACAAAACTTCCATTTTAAAGGAAAAGGATTTGTAAGTGAAAGAAACAAATAACTTCTGGATAAACTTCTAGAACTAAAGAATGCAGACATATTTGGAGTCAGTACGTCACCGAAGTCTTTGAACTTATCCTCATAGTATTATCTAGTACAGCAAAACCTTCTTCATTCAAGTATGTTTACTAATGAGCATTCTTCCCTTTCCTGTTCTTTTTTTTTAATTGTTAAAATACTGTACAGAGGGGTTACAATTACATGGGCAAGATAGTGAGTACATTTCTTACCAAGCATTTTAGCCTCCTCCTTTGTTTACCCTTCCCATCCCTTCCCAGCCTCCCTCCCTCCCCCACCCAATCCTCCCCCCGCCACCAAAGCTGTAAAGTTCATTTTCGACATGACAACTTGTATTTCTCATTGTTGCAATGGTCCACCTGTATCCTTATTTAAACGACTTGTTTTTCCCCTTCCCCTCCACAAATTATACCTACATCAAATACAGTGAAAGCAGGGGTTATACTGTGGGGGAGGGACATACAAAGCAACAAAGAAATAATCTTATAATTGCATTAGAAACAAATGCATGAAAGAAAAAAACATTTAAATAAACTTGTTCAACCACTTTGGAAAGTAGTATGGAGGTTCCTCAAAAGACTCCACGTAGAGCTCCCCTATGACCCAGCAATCCCACTTTTGGGCATTTACCCAAATTTTTATAAACAAGACCACACTAAAGCTACCAGCACAACTGTGTTTATTGCAGCATTATTTACCATAGCTAAGATATGGAACCAACCCAGATGCCCCTCAGTAGATGAATGGATCAAGAAGATGTGGTCTATATACACAATGGAATTCTATGCCTCCATCAGAAAGAATTACATTGCCTCATTTGTTAGGAAATGGAAAGACTTGGAAAAAATTATATTAAGTGAAGTAAGCCAAGCCCAAAGAAACATAGGTCCCATGGTTTCCCTTTCCTGTTCTAAGTGACTGCTAAAACGTAAACTTGTCACAAGAAGACTGTGGTTCTCAAAATTTGTCATTCATGATCAGCAAAATCAGCATCTTCTAACAAGATGAAAAGAAATGCATCTTATTAGATAGCATTGCTGCTGACCATGTAAAGTTAGAAACTCTGGTATGAGACACAGAAAGCTGCTTTAAAAAGCTAATAATGCCAATGTCCCACACTGTGAAGTTAGAGTACCATTCAACAAAATGAAGTGAAGAAATTAGAATGAAGGAAGGGAAGAGGAAGAGGGAGAGGAAGGAGACTGAGGAGGGGAAGTGGAAGGAAGAAAGAGAGAAAAAAAGTAACAAGATTCACAGAGAAGCTTCAACGTGAAAGTTGCTTTCTTGGCAAATAAAAAGTTTGTTTCTATGTTTTCCTATATATCCATTTTGTAGGTTTGCCTATGTCTAGGCAAAGAAGGAGACATGAACAATATATTTGGATTTCCTCTATTATCACATTCTCCTCAAACTAGAACCCTATTTCTCTACTTGGCAGACATATTTCTCAAGGATTATATAAAGTTTTGTATGCTTATTTAATAGTAATTACAAAGATGTACAGAGAGGTTATGTCACATAAGTCAGGTAATGAATACATTTCCTTTGCTCTCTCACAGTTTTTCCCTTCCATCCTTACCCACAAGTTGTATAATTCATTTTCAACATAGTTTCTAGTAAGTACCACTGTGGCATTTGTTCATCCTTTGCCCCTCCATTTTTGTGCTCCCTTTATCCTCCCAAAGACAGATAAACAACAATCCAAAAACAAAAAGAAACAAAAAAAGAAAAAAATCTCTTATTACCATTTCCTGGAGTTCATTTCAATAAATATTATTTTATATGATTATTTTATATGATTTTATATGTGTTTCTTCCCTAAGAGTATCCTCCATTGGTTTCACTGGGTGTAAATGCCTACATATGTATTTTTATTTCCTCAGTTCTTACTTCACTCTCAATTGATTACAGTTGCCCATATCACCTACTGAAATAACCTGGTAATACACAGTTCTGTCTTTTCTCTTCTTATGAAAATGTCAACAATGTAAACCACAATTTGCTACAACCACTTCCCTTGAGTAAGTACATATATGTTGAGAACACCAAGTTATTGATTTAACAATTTAGAAGCTATGTATCCTAACTACAGAAAATTGTTAATATGTGTGTGTGTGTGTGTGTGTGTGTGTGTGTGTGTGTGTATCTTCCATGAAGAAAGACAAATATGGCAAAGAGACAGACTCTGGAATTTGTGTTCTATTTTAGTTACAGTGATCAGGAAACACTATAAAAGGAGTGAACTTTTGCAGAAACCCATAAGAAGTGAGAGACCAAGCTTTAAAATGTCTGAGAAAGATTTTTTTGCCAGAAGAATATGTCATAAAACAGGGAAAATCAACAGAGAAACAGTGTGCTCAAGGGAGTGGTATGACTGGAACAGAGTGATTTATGGGATCAGAGTAATATTTGAAGCAATATGTTTACGTTGAACATTGAGGCAATAGGACTGTCAATAGGTTAGAACAGATGTGAGATGTAATGAGAAATTGATTTTTTAAATGTTTTTAGTGTAAAAATAGTGTACAGAGTGGTTACAGTTACATGGGTAAGGTAAGAAGTACATTTCCTATCGATCATTGTTACCTTCTCCTTTTTTTTCCCACTACCATCCCTTCCCTCTCCCCCAACTCTCCCCCACCCCCATATTGTAAAGTTCATTTTCTACATAGTGTCTTATACATCTCATTGTTACAATAGGTCATCTTGTATTCTTGTTTCAGTATTTTGTTATTTCCCTTCCCCTTCAACTAGAAAAATGCCGGGCACCGACATAAAATAAAGTGAAGATGGGTTATACCGTAGGGGAAGAACATACAAAAGAAACAAAAAAAACCCACATAGTACATTTTAAATACATCAAAAACAATAGCAAGAAAGAAAAAAACAAGTTGTGTCCCTAACTTGGGGTTCATTTCAGTTAACATCATCTTATAATGTCATATACACTTAGCTTTGGATCTTTTCTGCTTATCCACGACTTATACTAGTTATTGAAAATAAGGGAAACCATGGAACCTATGTTTCTTTGGGCCTGGCTTACTTCACTTTATAATTTTTTCTAAGTCTTTCCATTTTCTAACAAATGGGGCAATGCCATTCAATTCCCTTATATATATCACATTTTCTTGATACATTCATCTACTGAGGGTCATCTGGATTGGTTCAATATATTAGCTACGGTAAATAATGCTGTGATAAACATAGTTGTGCTGGTAACTTTAGTAAACCCTTGTTTGTGATCATTTGGGTAAATGCCCAAAAGTGGGATTGCTGGATCATAGGGGAGATCTATGTAGAGTCTTTTGAGGAACCGCCATACTGCTTTCCAAAGTGGTTGAATGTCAAAGCAGACATCCTGAAAACGTTACAAGAAGGAATAGGAGAATCTCTAGGGCTCCTTGGCACAGGCTGAAATTTTATTAATAAAGACCCAGAAACACAACATATCAAAGAAACGTTGGACAAACAGGATTGCATGAAATTGCAGAGTTTCTGCATGGCAAAAGTCATAGCTAGCAAGATCAACAGAAAACCCACGAACTAGGAGAAGCTCTTCACTAGTCATACATTGCACAAGGGTCTCATATCTAAAATATACTTAGAACTCAAAAAACTAAATCCCACAACAACAAATCCTCAACGAAACAACTGCCTGATAAATAAGTGGGCTAAAGACTTAAAGAGAAACTTCTCTGAAGAGGAAATAGGAATGGCCAATAGACACATGAAGAAATGCTCAACCTCTCTAGCCATAAAAGAAATGCAAATCAAAACAACATTGAGATACCACCTCACCCCAGTTAGAATGGCTAGAATCAAGAACTCTAATAACAAAAGATGCTGGAGGGGAATGTGGCCAATAGGGAACTCTACTAAATTGTTGATGGGAGTGTAAACTTGTTCAACCACTTTGGAGAATGAATTTTTGCTTCAACAATTAGGTAAATGATGTTGCTTATTTCTTGAAGAAGAAAATATTTGCTCAAAGTGATCACATGTTTGATCAATAAAATAATTTCATGAAGGCCATGTGGAGTTTGAGGTGTCCATGAAACCTCTGAGAGAAAAATTGTACAGACAACCATCTTGTGAGTTAATACAAATAGAAAAAAATATGAGAACTGAGCCTTGACAAACTTCAAAACTTAAAAAATCAGAAAAGACAGAAAAACCAATTAAGAAGATAGTGATAACAACTCAAATGTCCTACAATAGATGAACGGATCCAAAAACTATGGTACCTGTACAGAATTTAATTTTACCCAACTGTTAGAATAATAACATGCCATTTGCAAGAAGATGGATAGACCTAAAATAAATCAAGTTAAGTGAGATAAGCTAAACCCAGAGACATTTTTCTCTCATGCAGAAGCTATATCTAAAATACACTGGATCAGGATAAATTGTAGAGGTCTCTAGGCATTCACTGACATTGATATCAAAAGAGGATATGCTTATGAGAGGAACACAAAGGTGCAATGTCTATGTGCATATGACCGGATAATATATATTTATTGAACTGGACTCCAAGAGATGGAAACTAAAGGTTTTTTTCTTCATTTCTGTTTCTGTTTTCTTTTTGTCATGTTTATTCATTTATCTGTCTTTGGAGAGCAAGGCGGGGCACAGAAATGGAGAAACAAAGGGTAAACAAATGCAGCAGTTACATTCACTGGACACTATACTGAAAATGAACTGCACAACTTGTGGGTAAGGACAGAAGCAAAACTGGGAGAGAGAAGAATTGGGGTGACAGGTCCAGAAGGAAATGTACTCAGTACCTGACTTATGTAACTGTAACATCTCTATATATCACCTCTGTAATAACATAAAAATGCATGAAGAAAAAAAAAGAAAAAGAAAAGAAAAATATGAAGATCAGGAAGTGACATGCTTGAGCCAGGCACTGGGGTGACTCACTTTTGTAATGCTCACTATTCAGGAGGCTGAGATCTGAGTACTGTGGTTTGAAACCATCCAGGGCAAGAAAATCTGTGAGACATCTCCAATTAACCAGAAAAAAAAATGAAACTGGAGCTGTGGCTCATGTAGTAGAATGCTTGACTTCAGCAAAAAGCTCTGAGACAGTGCACACACCCTGAGTTAAAGCCCCAGGACCAGCACCAAAAAGATAGAAAAAGTAGGAAGGGAAGAAAGGATGGATGGAGGGAAAAGGAGAAGGACATGCTCAAAGACAAGCATTGTGAATTAAGGGAAGGGTAGTCATTGCAGAAATTATTCTGTATTCAAAAGTATTTATATTTCATACATACCCAATTATATACATGAGCATATTTTAAAAATATTTTTATTCATATACCACCAGTAATAGTATATTTATTATAACTTATTATATCCAATAATTCAAGTTATACTGCTTATTCTAATTTTAAAAAATTATTATTCTTAATCATTTGTTTATGATAAAATTTTAAGTAATCAGAACTATTCCTTTGATATTTTGCTTATAATTTCATTATATATTTACTTTATAGTAAGTTTTCTTCAACAAGAAAATTGTTTTCCTACTTTCAGCATTTTCTTATTTCCTTTCCTCTCCCCAAATTAGAAAAATGTATATACAAGAAGCAGGGTACCGGAATGAATACAATGAAAACAAGGGTTAAACCATGGGGGAAGGACATACAGAGCAACAAAAATATCACATGCTACATCATAAATACATTAGAAACAATAGCAAGAAAGAAAAAAGATATTTGTGTCCCTATCTTGGGGTTCATTTCACTTAACGTTATCGTATATGGTCATATGTACATAGCTTTTGACCTTTTCTGCTTGCCCTACACATGTACTAGTTATTGCAAATAAGGGAAACTATGGAACTTATGTTTCTTGGGCCTGGCTTACTTCACTTAATATAATTTTTTCCAGCCTTTCCATTTCCTATCTAATGGAGCAATGCCATTTTTTCTGATGGAGGCATAGAAGTCCATTATAATGCATATATATGTATATATATGGTGTATATGTATAATGGACTTCTATGCCTCCATCAGAAAGAATGGCATTGCTCCATTAGTTCGGAAATGGAAAGGCTGGAAAAAATTACACACACACACACATATCACAAATATATGTGGAGGCATAGAAGTCCATTATAATGTATATATATGTATATATATGGTGTATATGTATAATGGACTTCTATGCCTCCACATATATTTGTGATATGTGTGTGTGTGTGTGTGTGTGTGTGTGTATATATATATATATATATATATATATATATATATATATATACCACATTTGCTTGATCTATTCATCTACTGAGGGGCATCTGGTTTGGTTCCATATCTTAGCTATGGTAAATAATGCTGCGATAAACATAGTTGTCCTGGTAGCTTTAGTATGGTCTTGTTTGTGATCATTCGGGTAAATGCCCAAAAGTGAGATTGATGGGTCATAGGGGAGCTCTATGTGGAGTCTTTTGAGAAACCTCCATACTGGTTTCCAAAGTGGTTGAACAAATTTACCCTCCCACCAACAATGCAGTAGGGTTACATTTTGGCCACAGCCCCTCCAGCATCTGTTGTGATTAGATTTCTTGATCATAGCCATTCTAACTGGGGTGAGGTAGAATCTCAATGTTGTTTTGATTTGCATTTCTTTTATGGCTAGAGAAGTTGAGCATTTCTTCCTGTGTCTATTGGCCATTCTTATTTCCTCTTCGGAGAAGTTTCTCTTTAAGTCTTTAGCCCAGTTATTTATTGGGCAGTTTTTTCTTTGAGCATTTGTTGTTGAGCGGTTTACTAAGTATATTTTAGATATGAGACCCTTGTGCGATGTATGACTAGTGAAGATCTCTTCCCAATTCGTGAGTTTTCTGTTCATCTTGCTAGCTATGTCCTTTGCCATGCAGAAACTCTGCAATATCATGCAATCCCATTTATCCAACATTTCTTTGATTTCAACAAGAAAAATTTAAAGATATTTTAGCAAGATTTTTAAGATTTATACCTTTAGAAAAGATTTTAACAAAAACATTTGGTAAATATAATTTTAGCAAAAGGCACAAAACAAATTAAGATTACTTCTCTGTAATAATATCTAGTACAGAAATAAAGCTTTATTTTGTGTGGCTATTTTTTTGTTGAATTTATAAATTGAACTCTGTCAAGTGTTTTTATTCAATGACTGGTATTTTCTAAGCAAAATATTAGTTTCATACAGTAATGATTTCATTTTCTCCTTTATAGTACTTTAGAGCCTTTATTTTCATTCATTAAAACTTACGGAACCTTCCAGATACTAATGGTGGGACCAGACATTCTTAAATCATTCCTATCATCACAGGTAATACAAATCATATAAACAGGAAAAAGTTATCCTAGCCATTTGTAAAATGGATATATATCCATTTTAAACTAGGAGAGAAAAAGTAAAGTAAACGACTACTTTAGGAATCAAATCCCCAACTATTGCAAAATGAGCAAGCCAGCTACACATAGCACTCTTAGTTCTTTGTAGTAAGTTGTTATTGATTGTAAAATTGCCACAGTTCTTGACCCTTTTTGAAATGATGTTTGGTAGCTCTTCCAACCAAGAAAAGAGCAACCAGAAAAGATCAATAATTTTTCCCTGCATCAACAAGTTATAGAAAAAATATTCTAGTTTCCATCTAAGGCACCAAGGGGAAAAAAGGCAAAGTTCTGTCTTATACATAGCTCTGGAAAAACACTGAAAATATCCAAATGAAACTGAACAAGAAGATGCAATTTAAAATATTATAGACATTTTACAACATAACTAGTTTCAAAAAGTTATACTGACAGCTCTATAGAAATGTTACAAACATACATTGGTTCCCAAAGTAATGACTCCATTTGAAAAATTATTTTTCTTTGGAAATGAATAGTTTCCTTAAATGTATATTTAAGGCCTTCCAGAATACTGAAATCATATCATAGCAGATAACATTCTCTCAATTGTCTCTATGAGCACAGTTAAAGTGAGAATTTCAGAAGGGAAGCCCAGAAACTTAGCTTTGTTTGACAGCTCTCATTTCCCCAAAATGGATATTTTCCATTTTACCACTTCAATTTTCTGCTTAGTGTGCTTTTTTGTTGTTGTTTTTGTGACTTGGGCTTCCCTGTCATCAAAATCCCATTTCAGTGTATCAGGTTTATACCTCCTCATTAGTATTGGGCAAGAAAAATCAGGCAACTTGTGTAGTCAATTCATTACAAGTTTATGAATTTGTATTTTAATCCACTTCTGGGGAAAGATAAGCAGCCAACTATCTAAATGATATATTAATGCTCTTAGTTTTACTCTAATTCATCTTTTACCAACTTACAAGAAGTCATGAGGACCTAAGTATTTATTCTGAGTCTTTTTCTACTTCAGATGGTTCACTTTGATATCACAAACTCTCTCAATGAAATCTTAGATTCCACATGCTCCTTAGTATCTGAGCCTCCAGCTCAATATTGGGAATAAATATGTATTGGTATTTTTCAATTTATGGTTTTTATAGGCTTTTTATTTCATTTTTGCTGTATTCTTCTTTGTTTTAGTGATTTAATACAACTAGTGTTTTTGGATTATGTTGCTAAGAAATGTAAGTCAATATATACAACCTCAAATGAGATATTTAAGATTTTTGATACATTTTTGTTATATCTTGACTTATTCTAGGGAAGATGAAAAGACTTTAAGAACTTGTGCATTCTAGAATTTTCTCTTTTATATAACATTATTTAGAAGAGACTTCTAAAATACAGTTTTCATTTATCTTTTGGGAAACTAACTGTAATAAATACTGTTATTAGAATGAAAAGGGGTATATATTATATGATTTCATTTATATGAAAATGAAGAAAATTTCATCTATAGAGACAGAAAATTGATTAGTGATTGCCTGAGGCTGGGGTGGGAATATAAATGACTGCCAATGTTCATCAGGGATCTCCTTGGGTTGATAGAAATATTCTAAAATGACATTGTGTTCATCAGCTGTATAAATTTACTAAAAGTCATTAAGCTGTATGCTTAACTGCCTTGTATGTAAATTAAACCTCAACATAGCTTTCATAAAAGAAAATATTATTAGAGAAGCCTAAGCAATTATTTCTAACATCTTTCAACTATTGTTAAAACAGCAGAGTGCTTCAAATAACTGAGCTTTCAGTGATTAAACTATGTTGCTTTTAGGTTAAAATTAAAACTCAGTCTTGAAAAGACTCCATGCTAGGTACAAGAATTATGGCTTTATTGCCAATTAAATCTACCAGGCATATAATCAATAATGCCTAAACAGTCTGTTTTAATTTTAATTACAAAATATATCCAAAGTTTTAGTTAAATGATTAAGCAAATGAACCATGTACTTGAAGCTAAATATAACTATAAGCAACTAGACAGATAAATTCTGACATGATTTCCCATTTCCTTGTTCCTAAGGCACTAACCAAAGAGTCAAAGTAATGTAACTACAATATCGAGTGGTAAAGTTTTTTAACATCAATAGATACCACTTACTGAAATCTACTGTGTGTTTAGCAGTGTTTAGTGCTTAAAAATAACTGCTCTTAGGGACAGTGTTAGAACCACTTTGTAATAAAGGAAGCTTAATCTTAAAAAGTATAAATGGAAGGAACATACAAAGCAACAAAAAATCACATGGTACATTATAAATACATTAGAAACAATAGCAAGCAAGAAAAAAGATATTTGTGTCCCTATCTTGGGGTTCGTTCACTAAACATCAACTTATAGCGTCATATGTACATAGCTTTTGGCCTTTTTCTGATCCCTGTTTTCACTGTATTTGATGTCGGTACTCTGCATCTTGTATATACATTTCTCTAATTCAGGGAGGGGAAGGGAAAAAACAAAATACTTAAATAAGCATACAGGTTGACCCGTTGTAACAATGAGATGTACAAAACACCATGTTGAAAACGAATTTTACAACTGGGGGTAGTTGTGGAGGTGGGAGGGAAGGGATGGTAGGGGAACAACAAAGGAGATGGTAACAATGCTCAATATGAAATGTACTGATTACCTTGCTCATGTAACTGTAACCCCTCTGTACAACATTTTTACAATAAAAAAAATGTACAAAAAAGTGTAAATAGAAGGAGTGAGCAAATGAAGTCATTATATTCAATGAACATTATATGAAAATTGAACTACATAATGAAGTTAAGGATAGGAGGAAGAAAATTGGAGAAAATCAATAGGAATTATACTCATAACCTGACTTATGGAATTGAAACCTATTTGTTCAACTATATAATAATAATAATAATAGGTAAAAGAGCTCATCTGATTTGCACAAAAACTAGATGGCAAAGCTAGCACTTGAAAACAGGTCTATTTGTTCACTTTACACTGAATCAAAACATAAAGGATAATGGTAAACTTACATGGGTGTGAGTGTAGGTGTTCCACTGTAGCTACATACATTTGGAGAGCTGCTGAAACTCAATGCTTTCAGATTCTATATTTATAAAATAAGGGTAATTATGTCATCTATATATTACAGAATTTTTGAGAGCTCCTTATTATTCGCTCCAAATATAAGGGCCTCTTAAGTATAACAAACAATTTATAGTTGCAGTCATTATTGTTCACTTGGAGAAAAATGCATGCTAAATTAATCAAGAGTGTTGATTAATTTCTTTGTAATTCTCAAATCACAACATACAAAATAAATGAAACATTAAGATTTCACCTACACTATATTTTGTTGTAACTATTGCCTTTTCTCTTGAATTATATCTCCTTATTATCAACTCTTCTAACCGTGTAAACACAGGCTATGCATTTATAATGATGTACTCATAAGTTAAATGTTAAGTTAGAATACGTTGATAATTTTTTATCCCAAATTATCAACCTCATTAGTTCTAATTAAAATTTTAAACAAGTGATTAAGAAATATTTTCATGGAGAAGATATTTTTAACAAATATATTTTATTTAATTAAAACACTCTTTAAATTTATTTTTGCATGTATATGACCATTCTAGAAAAGATAAGAACACAGGAATTTTTATCTACCTTGAGCAGATTTGTATAAAGGGAATTGAGTGCTTTCTCATCTTGAAATAAAAGAAATTGTAGGGGTGTTGGGGCAGGAGGAGTTGGGGAGGTGGGGAGGGAAGTGATGGTAGGGGGAAAACAATGCTTGCTGTGAAATGTACTCATTACCCTACTCATGCAACTGTAACCAGTCTGTACAACACTTTTACAATATATACATACATATATATATATATATATATATATATATATATAAATTGTAGAAATTAAAGAAATTCTCATTTAGCCATGAGAATTTCCATTAAAAAATAAACAGTACTGGGATATTGGTATGGTGCTTACAATTTCACTTTTAGGATGTGAATATCAAAATATGAGTTGAACAGTGCCAGGCAAACAAAAGAATGTCATCATGCTGTTTCTCTACCTCTTTGCTGAAAATAACAAAACAAAAGAAAACAAAACAAAAAACAAAATGAAGAGAGATTTGCTAGGTGACTGAACTAAGGATTTTGGTGGTTTGTTTGGTTTAGTTTTGTCTTGTTTTGTTTATCACAGACACTTTCTAGATTTTTCAGAAGCCTGCTCAGGAGTATCAGACTTGCAAATACAGAAGCAGCCTAGTGACTCTGAGGGATTTGCTCCAAAATATTCAGTAAACTTAGAAGGACTCGATATTTACATCCAATTGAGCCTCACTTGAGCTTTTCTAGTTAGAAAGGCTCAAGATTCACAAAAACCACACGGCAAATACTGAAGTCTAAAAAGGGTGAGAAAGTAAGTTTGGAAATACAGATCTCCATGTAAAGGAAGGGTAACTGCCATGAAGGTTTTCAAACACATGCGCATGTGCGTGCACACACACACACACACACACACACACACACACAGAGGTATATATGTATAATAACATAACATGATAGTGAAGCTAATGGAATATATGTAATCTAAGTTTATCAGGCATTTTTTTCATAAGAACATTCAAGAATAAATATGCTTATTTACTTTCTTAAGATTAACACAAAGCTTTCAGGCTTGTCTTTTCCAATTCTTTTAAAAACCTGTGTTAACTTTTATTTATGTTTATATCAATGCAGTGATTATCTGCTTAATCTAGAAGATAATGATAGAGACAATCAATGTTAAACTAGTGTTAGGAATTTAAACAAAGAATTTGTTAAGAGCCTCATATACTTTCCCAACCCGCTTGGCACTGACTAATCTATGAAAAATCAATAAGCAGTACTTCTTTATGTACTGGAGGCTTGGTTCAAAGGCAGAAAACCAAGCAAATTTGAGTTCCTTAGTTTAAATCTCAGTGTTGCCAAAATTAAAGAAAATAAAACTCCATGAATTACTGTTCACTTAGAATTTGTGCTGCACATTTATAAGATTATTTCTTTGTTGCTTTGTATGTCCCTCCCCCACGGTATAACCCCTGCTTACACTGTATTTGATGTCGGTATAATTTGTGAAGGGGAAGGGAAAAAACAAATCTTTTAAATAGGGATACAGGTGGACCCATTCCAACAATGAGACGTACAAGTCGTTATGTCCAAAACGAACTTTACAACTTTGGTCGGGAGGGAGGAGGATTGGGTGAGGGGATGGAAGGGGGTGGGGGGGAGAGGATGGGAAGGGATAGGAAGGGGAAACAAAGGAGGAGGCTACAATGCTTGATAAGAAATGTGCTCATTATCTTGCCCATGTAATTGTAACCCCTCTGTACAGTATTTTCACAATAAATAAATAAATATAAAAAAATTGTGCTACAGAAACTGAAAATTGAAATCTCTTTGAATTTAATGACATGGAGATATGTGGGAATAATGAGGACTGAGAATTGAAGTCTATATAAGATTCAACACAGGGGCTGGGAAGGTGGCTCAGTGGTAGAGTGCTTGCCTTGCATGCATGAGGCCCTGGGTTGAATTCCTCAGCACCACATAAGCAAAAAGAAAAAAGCCGGAAGTGGCGCTGTGGCTCAAGTGGTAGAGCGCTAGCCTTGAGCTGAAGAGCTGAGGGACAGTGCCCAGGCCCAGAGTTCAGGCCCCACGACCGGACCCCAGGGGGAAAAAAAAAAAGACTCAACAGAGGACTAACAAATATTTGTTCCTCCTCCTGCCATGTCGATGGGATTTATAATTAACCCACTGTTTTTTGTCCATTTAAAACAAGAAGCTACCTTGGAATCCTTCTCAGCACAGTATTTGCCACACCTAGTGTCAAACTGACAGGCAATATGAAACATGTTGGTAACACAACCACACATTAGAAATTGTGTCTGTTACATTACTGTTTGTTCAATTAAGATATTGTTGGCAACATGTCTTCTTAGATTCAGTGGGGGAAAAAACTGAATCCCCTCAAATTCCCAACTTCACTTTTTGAAAGCTCTGGCATTTAGTCACCTGTATCAAAGCTTCTTATTTGAAAGCCCCAAACACTAAACAAGTAACATCCAGTGATTGCTGGAGAGAAAAAGAAAGTCTCAGGGGTTCTCCTAAATATAGAACTATATTGAGAAAAAGAAAGTCTCAGGAGATCTCCTAAATATAGAATATGAAGTTCTAAAATTCGATCTCTACCTGAAAATAAGTATATTAACATTTCCTATTTGGAGGTTATTTATTGCTTTTGTTTTTCTGTTTTCTTTAGAACTTGAGATAAATGGCATTTCTCCCAAATATGTTTCCTTGTTGCCTCTTTCCTTCTTTGTCCTACCTAAGCCGTTTTCATGAGCCTCCTATTCTGCTCATTCCTACAGTCTTGACAATTTGAGGTCTTTTCTTAATGCCTAAATTAGCACTTTACACATGGGCACTGCAGGCTCATGTAATCCCTAGCTACTTAGTAGGCAGAGATCTGAGGATCACGATTGGAAGCCAGCCTAGGGTAGAAAGTCTGTGAGACTCTTTATCTCCAATTAAGTCACACAAAAAGCAGAAACTAGCTCTGTGGCTCAAGTGGTAGAGTACTAGCCTAGCATTGTTGGTGGGAGTGTAAACTTGTTCAACCACTTTGGTAAGTAGTATGGAGGATCCTCAAAAGACTCCACATAGAGCTCCCCTATGACCCACTTTTGGGCATTTACCTAAATGATCACAAACAAGACCATATACTAAAGCTACCAGCACAACTATGTTTATTGCAGCATTATTCACCATAGCTAAGATATGGAACCAACCCAGATGCCCCTCAGTAGATGAATGGATCAAGAATATGGATCAAGAATATGTACACAATGGAATTCTATGCCTCCATCAGAAAGAATTACCTTGCCCCATTTGTTAGGAAATGGAAAGACTTGGAAAAAGTTATATTAAGTGAAGTAAGCCAGGCCCAAAGAAACATAGGTCCCATGGTTTCCCTTATTTGCCATAAGTAGTATATGTCTGAGACAAGCAGAAACATTCAGATAAGTTGATGTTAGGCAAAATGAACCCCAAGAGAAGGATTCAAGTGGTTTTTCTTTCTTGCTATTGTTTCTAACATATTTATAAGATTATTTCCTTGTTGCTTTGTATGTCCCTCCCCCATGGTATAACCCCTGTTTTCACTGTATTTGATGTTAATTTGTGGAGGGGAAGGAAAAAACAAATTGTTTAAATAGGGATATAGGTGGACCCATTGCAACAATGAGATGTACAAGAGTTATGTGGAAAACCAAACTTTACAACTTTGATGCAATTGAGTGGGGGTGGGGGGGTTTGGGAGGGGCAGTTGGGAAGGGATGGGAAGGGGAAACAAAGGAGGAGGCAACAATGCTTGATAAGAAATGTACTCATTACCTTGCTCTTATAACTGTAACCCCTCTGTACAGTATTCTCACAATTTATAAAAAAAAAAAAAAAAAAGAGCTGAAGGACATTGTCCAGGCCTACAGTTCAAGCCTCAGAATTGACAAATATAAATAAATAAATAAATAAATGTTTACTACCAATTTAATCTGTAGCTAATCATGTTCTTCACTACTATATCACAGCTTTCATTCATGGGGAATACTCATTGTTTTACACATGTTGTCTATGTCTTTCCACCAGGCCATAAGTTCTGGGGCTCTGGAATTTAGAAGTATTGGTTATTACTGCATTATTTCACAAAAATGCCAGAAAATGTAGGAGGTGCTTAATGATATTTGTAATGTAATTACTATGAAAGAGCAATATTTTGAAGGATACAATTATCTTAATTTTTATTTGTGGAGTTTTGTAAAGGGCATTTGATTCTTGTAATAGTGAGATGAAAGGTACTCTACATGTAACTCTATTAGAGAAAATATACAATGGTTCAATTGGAAGAAGAACGCAATAGGACCACAAATGCAAGCCTAGGTTTGAATTTCCCGTTTGCCACTTGCTAGTTGTGAGACTGACTGACTCAACATTCCAAGTGGAGAAACTGATGATCAAAAAGAAGGCAAATGGAGTGCCAGTGGCTTATATCTGTAATTCTAACTACTCAAGAGGCTAATATTTGAAGATCACAGTTTGAAACCAGCCCAGTCAGGAAAGTCTATGAAACTGATCTCCAGTTAGCCATTAAAAAGCCAAAATTGGACTCTACAATTGGCACAAATTGTAGAGTGCCAACTTTGAGCAAAAGAGCTCAGGGACAGCGCTGAGGCCCTGAGTTCAAGCCCCAGGACTTGCACACAAAGAAACTAAATAAATCTATTCCAAACAATATCATCTTAGAAAGGGTTGTATAAGTTATTTATTGGTGTTACTGAATAAAATTACTATAAATATATCTTATGTGTACACTGAGTTAATTTTTATGTTTCTTTACCTGCTAGGAAAAAATGGTTGTATCTACCTTACAGAATCATTGTAAAGTTAAAACAAAGTCATTGGAAATAGCCCTGATGAATACAATTGTCAATAGCTGTAATTTTTATTATCAAATATAATGTACTAACATGACTTTTGTCTCCCTCCATTCTTTGTTCTTCTATGCAATCGCCAGTCTGTGATCTTCATTCGTGACAAAAATACTCATGGGCAAGAGATATCGGGTTACATCGATTATGCCCACAGACTCAAGAATGAAGATTTTGAAGTCTACTTTAGTGGGAAAAAAAGACTTCTTCCAAGGACCACAGATTTGAGGTAAACTATACACAAACCTTGCAACTTAAAGGAAGGAGAATAAGTTTTTTTTAAGTTTTAGTCTACTTTGTACCTAGAATGCTATGTAGTAGAAATAGAATATGATTAGCTGTTTTTATTATTAATTTGACAATAAATACAGATGTATTTTCCCCCTCTAACAAACTAAAATAACTTTTGTTTAATGTCATCTCATAACTAATTTTCCCTTTTTCATTTCTCACTAGTTATCTCAAATGGTTGATCAATCAAAACCCAAATAAGAGTTTCTTATTCATCTGTTTCACTTTATAACAATTCTTTCCCTTCTACACTACCTATTTCTAATTTTTCTTTACTTCTAAATGTTTTTCTTTCCTGTATCTGTGGATTGAATTCAGGGCACCTAGCAGAGCTCGATGGCTGGTGCTCTACCACTTGAGCCACACCTCTACTTTCAGCTGCTTACTGTTAATTGGAGATAAGAATGTTGCAGATTGGTCTATCTGCCCTAATTCCAACCTGTGATTCTCAGATATTAAACTCCTGAGTGGCTAGGATTAAAGAGTCTTTCACTGTCATCTGGATAAGCTACTGAGGTTTCTTAGAAAAACCTTCGTTTCTCTAGTTTGAAATATGAGATATTTCAGGTGTCTTACATCCTCAATTTGACTGATAGTCTCATAAGTCTTTTTATAATCTAGCTTTATATCTTTATTTCCTGTGAAATGACTGGAACAAATAAAGTTTTCCCAAAATAGGAAATTGTAAATGTGATCTAATATTCCCTATTGCTCCGATTTTACATCTCCTCATTTTGATCAGTATATGCAAATAGAATCAGCCTAAAGACTTTATTGGTGTAACCTCAGATTTTACCCAATAATTTTTACATTTATTCATGAAAGCTACTTAAATATTTTAACAAAGTTGGTTTTTATAAATTTCACTCATTTATCTTGTACTTTAGCTAGAATTTTTTCATACAATAATTCTTCCTCATCACTTATCTGATTTGATTACCTTGATATCTTATTCAATTTATTTACTTCCTTGGTATATAAAACAAAAGTAAAAGTAGAATTATACAAGTAGTAGAATTACACAAGTGCACACAAGAAGTATCAAATTATTTCTCAAAGTAGTTATACAAGTTTGTAACCACAAGAGGTAATGTGTATGAATGCTCAGGTTAACACTTATCTTTCCCAATAGGTGATATTAAAAAACATTTTTCCATTCCTTGCAGGAAAAGGTTCAGATTAGAAGCACTTAGATCTTTCATTTGCACAATCTTGAAATTGGCCTTATCTTTGGTAACTTGTGTTTTTGGTGCTGGTCATGGGGCTTGAACTCAGGACCTGGGCATTGCCCCTGAGCTTATTTGCTCAAGGCTGATACTTTACCATTTGAGCCAACATATATGGCTTGTTGGTGGCCAATTTGAAGGTAAAAGTTTCATGGGCTTTCCTGCCTGGGCTGGCTTCTGACCTCCATCCTCAGAACTTAGCCTCCTGAGGAGGTAAGATTACAGGGGCACTAGTTCTTTGCTGCTTTTTAAGGGCCTTGGAATAGCAAGCCCACACATGTTCTCATCAGCTCAAAACTCTCATGTGTGGAGCCAGACATCTGGGTTCAAGGACACCATTGCATTATTTCCTAAATGATTCCATTTTATTCAGCAAACTCACAAGTCATCTGTGAGTGGATTTGCTTTACGTTTTCGGATTTTGACATGAGTTAAACAGATTCCCGTCTTCCTTGACCCAGGAGAGGATACAAACAACAGTTCTAGGGGCTCCAGATCGGAATAGACTTACCATTTCATAATTATCACCATTTTCTCTTCTGCCTGTGAGCTCACTTCTTTCTGCTACCTTCATACACACACACACACACACACACACACACACACACACACACACACACACACACACACACACACACTTTTTTAAAATTTGATTTTATTGTAAAGATGCATCACAGTTACATGAGTAAGGCAATGAATACATTACTTGTCGATCATTGTTTTCCCATCCCTTCCTTGGTGTTGTCCCACTATCCCTTCCCTCCCCCACCTTCCACATTCCTCCCCATCCTACTCCATTCCCCCTTCCACCCCCTCTCCAACTGAGGTTGTAAAGTTTGTTTCCAATATACTATCCTGTGGGTATCCTTGTTGCAATGAATCATCCTGTGTCCTCGTGTCAGCATTTTGTTATTCCCTTTCCCCTCCCCAGATTAGACATATTGTATATACAAAATCAAAGTACAGTGACTATAGGGGATATCCCATAGGGAAAAGAACCTACAAAGGAAACTACAACAACAACAACAAAATGAAATCACATGGTACATTTAAAACAATAACAATAGAGACAGACCTCTTGAGTCTATATCTTGGAGTTCATTTCACTTAACATCATCCTATATGGTCATATGCCCATGACTTTTGAGCTTTTCATCTCATCTGATAAGATTATCCTATATGAATACTAATTCTTGCAAATAAGGGAAACCCATAGGACCTGAATTTCTTTGGGACTGAGTTACTTCACTTACTATGATGTTTTCCAAGTCTTTCCATTTCCTAACAAATGGGGCGGTGTTGTTCTTTCTGATGGAAGCATAGAATTCCATTAAATACACACACACACACACACACACACACACACACACACACACACACACACACACACACACACACACACACACCACATTTTCTTGATCCATTCATCTACTGAGGGGCATCTGGGTTGGTTCCATATCTTAGCTATGGTGACTAATGTTATGATAAACATAGTTGACACACACAATTTTGAGGTATGTCACTTGCTTAAATCTCTTGCTTCAAGGATGTCAGGAGCCAGAATGCTACCTAAGTAAAAGTCTTATTCTGAAAGAATAAGATTACAAATGTTACATACAGCTGTACCTAGATAGTTATAGGGGACTTGACATTACTGGAATCACATTGCTAAGCATACAACAACATGCCCAGGCCCAGAGTTCAAGTGCCACAACCGACAAAAACAAACAAACAAAAAGCATACAACAACAACAACAACAAAACCCATAGCATCAAACCCTGGCAAGTGATTTCTAAGTTGGCAAGTACCCCAACATTGTCTTGGTCTGTTTTCTTTCGATATAACAATAATACCCAAGACTGAGTTACTTTATAAAGACAAAGTTTTAATTAGCTCACAAATTTGAAGGCTGGAAGTTGAAGACTGAGCACATTCATTCATCCCTTCTCTGGTGAGGTCACTATGACATGCATCCAAAATGGCAGAGAAGCACAAAGAGAAATGGCCATGTGCAGAAGGGGCCAACCTGGTTGGGCATCATATGTTGCCATCATATATTCTCACAAGAACTAACTCATGTGAGAGACATATGTTCATTAACCCCAAGAACAGCAATTAAAAAACCTACTAGCTTCCACTTTAACCTATGTCCCAAAGCTCCCACCTCCTCCACCCCACTACACTGAGGACCGGCCTTTCAATAGATTCACGCCATATTAGAACCATAGACAATGTCAACAACATCTCACAGATTCCAGTCACTTGGATGAAATAATCAGACTGGAATTTGAGTGGATAGTAAGAGCATGCTAAAAATCTCTTGGAAAATGTATAGAAATGAAATGTGATAACGTGACTGTCATATTTCTTCATCAGTTCAGCGTGGAAAATCATGACTACGTTGAATGAGTCTTTTCTTCACTCTTCTTTGCTACTCTTTGGGGCCTTTGTCACTGTGTGTGTGTGTGTGTATGTGTGTGTGTGTGTGTGTGTGTGTGTGTGTGTGTGTGTGTGTGTGTGTGTGTGTGTGTGTGTGTTTGTGTGTGTGCCAGTCCTGGGGCTTGAACTTAGGGCCTGGGTGCTGTCCCTGAGTTCTTGTGCTTCAGGTTAGCACTCTTCCACTTAAGCCACAGCTTCACTTCCGGCTTTTTAGGAAGTTAATTAGAGATAAGAGTCTCATGGGCTTTTCTGCTGGGCTAACCTTGAACTGTGATCCTCAGATCTCAGCTTCATGATTAGTGCATATTCTTAAGAGTACTATCAAGTAATTGGTCTATCCATTGGTTGGGTCTAAAATAAATAAACATTAAAAAATTTCCCATTGTGGGAAGTGTAAGTATAAATGATCTATCATTATGGTTTAAATTTCCATTTCCATGGTTACTAATAAGCTTGGACGTCTTTGGTGGGCTGGTCAGATTTTATTTCTGTGAGTAATCTATTAAGATTTTCCCTCATTTTAAAAGCTGGAATAGTCTGCCTCTAGTGAATTGTAAGGATCTTTTTTATTATGAATATTATTTAATATTTTCTATCTTATATGTGCCAGAAATATCATCTTTCATATCCTTTATTTTCATATAAGTTTTAATAACCAAGCTAATATATTTTAATCTTTTCTTGCAGTTTGAGCTTTTAGGTTTTCTTTAATAAATCATCTTTTGGAGGTCATAGACACTGTTACAGAGTGTTACAGCTTTGCCTTTTCACTCTATCCTTTGAACTTATTTGAGTTAATATTGCATATGGCAGTTAGTCAGTTGTCAGAAGGGGGGAATATACCCTTGTTAAACATAGCTCCATACTTGGTGCAACTCATAACTAAAGCAAATATTTTTAAAGTACGATTTTTATAAAACTCATTCCGTTTCCTTACCTTTTGGCATACTGTTTTATGCTGTGTAGAGAAAGACATTTATACGATTAGAATTCAGTCATTCAATTTTACTGTGGAAAAATATATAAATGTGGAAAGACAGCTGCAACTATTTTTGAAATGCAGCAGTGGAAAGGTGCCTTAGAACTTGATCAACTTGTCAACCCAGATTCTATCTTGACCAGAATTTTCAGGCCCAAATCCTTCTCAAGATACATTGGAACAACTTATGGACAGAAGAAACATTATAGTTTGCCAAGTTCCTTCACATTTCCCTACAACATTATAATATAGTATATCTATCTATCTATATAACATTATAATATAGTATATATTTATATATGTGTATATATATAACTGTAGTATGTATATATATCTGTGATATTACAGTTTTTCATAGATATATATTACACGTATAGTATATATATTGTATGTATCTGTATATAGTATATATCTGTAGTATGTATATTTGTACATATCTATAATATATAGTATATATCTGTAATATACTATATTATAATATTATACTATATTATGATATAGCACAAAGGCATTGTTCTTAGCATCTGAGAGAAGTCAAGCCACTTGATAAAGCTTACAAAATATAATGAGCATAAATAAATTCTCAAGTTCTTAGACATTTTACTACACTGCTGTTCTCTATATATTTTAATGTTTTCTATCTTTTTTTAATTAATGTTTCTTTATTGTGAAAACATGAGCAAAGTAATGGGTACATTTCTTTTTTATGGGGGGGTCCAGTCATGGGGCCTGAACTCTGGGCCGGGGCGCTGTTCCTCAGCTCTTCAGCTCAAGGCTAGCGCTCTACCACTTGAGCCACAGCACCACTTCCAGCTTTTTTCTTTTTACTTATGTGGTGCTGAGGAATTGAACCCAGGGCCTCATGCATGCAAGGCAAGCGCTCTACCACTGAGCCACCTTCCCAGCCCCAGGAGTACATTCTTTTTTTTTCTCTTTTTTTATTGTGAAAATACTGTACAGAGGAGTTACAATTACATGGGCAAGATAATGAGTACATTTCTTATCAAGCATTGTAACCTCCTCCTTTGTTTCCCCTTCCCATCCCTTCCCATCCTTCCCCCACCCCCTGAGTACATTTCTTATCAAGTACTGTTGCCTTCTCCTGTGTTTCCCCTTCCCATCCCTGCCCCCTCCCCCATTGTTGTAATAGGTCCACCTGTATCCCTATTTAAACAATTTGTTTTTTTCCTTCCCCTCCACAAATTATGCCAACATCAAATACAGTGAAAACAGGGGTTATATTGTGGGGGAGTGACATACAAAGCAACAAAAAAAAATCATTTTATAAATATGTTAGAAACAATAGCAAGAAAGAAAAAACACTTGAGCCCTTATCTGGGGGTTCATTTTGCCTAACATCAACTTATCTGACCGTTTCTGCTTGTCTCAGGCATATACTAGTTATTTGCAAATAAGGGAAACCATGGGACCTACGTTTCTTTGGGCCTGGCTTACTTCACTTAATATAATTTTTTCCAAGTCTTTCCATTTCCTAACAAATGGGGCAATGTCATTCTTTCTGATGGAAGCATAGAATTTCATTGTGTATAAATACCACATTTTCTTGATCCATTCATCTACTGAGGGGGCATGATCCTTATATATCACCCTGCACCAGAATCAACTCCAAATGGATCAAAGACCTCGGAGTCAAAGCAAACACCCTGAAAACATTACAGGATGGAATAGGAGAAACCCTAGGTCTCCTTGACACAGGCCGAAATTTTCTTAATAGAGACCCAGAAACACAACAAATCAAAGAAAGGTTGGACAAATAGGACTGCATGAAACTGCAGAGCTTCTGCATGACAAAAGGACATAACTAGCAAGATCAGTAGCTCACAGATTGGGAGAAGATCTTCACTAGTCATACATTGCACAAGGGTCTCATATCTAAAATATACCTGGAACTCAAAAAAGTAAATCCCCCAACAACAAATCCTCAAAGAAACAACTGCTCAATAAATAAGTGGGCTAAAGACTTAAAGAGAAACTTCTCTGAAGAGGAAAGAAGAATGCCCAATAGACATGAAGAAATGCTCAACCTCCCTAGCCATAAAAGAAATGCAAATCAAAACAACACTAAGATACCACCTCATCCCAGTTAGAATGGCTATAATCAAGAACTCTGATAACAACAGATGCTGGAGGGGATGTGGACAGAAGGGAACCTTACTGCATTGTTGGTGGAAGTGTAAACTTGTTCAACCACTTTGGAAAGTAGTATGGAGGTTTCTCAAAAGACTCCACATAGAGCTCCCCTATGACCCAGAAATCCCACTTTGGGGCATTTACCCAAATGCTTACAAACAAGACCATACTAAAGCTACCAGCACAACTATGTTTATTGCAGCATTATTTACCATAGCTAAGATACGGAATGTTTTCTATCTTTTTAATATATTTTTTATTATCTTTATGTAGTTGTACAAAAAGATGTTCATTCAACATGTCAGTTTGTGAGTATAATGAATCTTGATTAATGTCACTCCTTTCATCATTCTCCCTCATCTCCCCCAACACCAACCATCTTCTCAATTTACCTGCTTCCATTTTCATGTATGAACATCCTTCCTCTTGCAATCTGTCTGTCTTCATTCCCCTGCTACCAGAAACAACCCATGTTTCAGCATTCTGATATTAATTGTGTAAATTTAGTTAATGTGTTTTTGTACATATGTTTATGATCCTGTGTGTATATATACACATATTTATGTATGTATAATTATAAATTAGAAATTACTTTCACACAGGAGAGCAAGCATGCATTCTTTGTCTCTCTGTGCCTGACTTACAACATAATTTTCCCAGGTCCATTCATTCTTCCGGATGAATGAGTAAAATTTTATTATGCATAACATATATAATGTATTATATATTACATATAAATACATATAATTCAGTCATTGAAGGGCATCTGAGCTGTTTCCATTACTTGGTTATGGTGGCTAGTGCAGCAATAAACATGAATGTGAAACTGTCTTTAGTATATCCTGACTTTAAGCTTTTATAGCCCAAGGATGATACATTATGTAGAATATTTGATTTATTTTCTGCTGTACAAACTTCTTCTTGTATTTTTATATTTATGTGTTTATTAACTAGAAGACCTAAGGCCTATCTGTGAAGCTCAAATAAACCCTAAGAGAGGATGGTTTGGAGGAAATGAAAAATACCTTTCTGCATTTCATTTCTCTTTGAAGAGTCCATGAAATATTCATATCCTGAGCCAGGAACTCCCCAAAATACTAAAGCTTTCAAAGTTATTATTATCAAATTTCCCTTATACTCCTATTGTCAGTTTTATGAAAATATTTAGTGTTCCAAACCCCTGAAGTTAAAATGATAAGTACTTATCCTGTGCTTAAGTGCATACTTATGAAATCATCTGATAAGATATTGACAATTTCTTAAGCTTAAAAAAGTCTCTAGGAACAAATGGCCAGTGATCTTATCAAAGCTATATAAAATATTAATTATTATTAAAAATGTTAAAGTTTGCTACAAAATCAAACACAGTCATTAATCATTAAATTATCAGTTTAGTCTCATCAACAGGTATTCATTAAATTTCAAAGAGAGGAAAATACTTTGGTACAAAAGGAAATAGAGCAAAAGAGCCTTGCCACAATCACATAGGGTGACACATGAACCTGCAGGACTATAAGAAGGGAAGTATTATAGTCTCTGTATCATCCAGTGCATCAGAAATATTGCATTAACATGATCCTCAAACTGTTACATTTGCAATTTGTCCTCATCCATTGATGTAGAGACAGCAAAACATAGGAGGCTGAGTAATCTGTAAACAATAAGTGTTTCTTATAGATGCATACCACAGGATATATTTTTCTCTTTTGTGGAAGTTTGATCTGAATTATAAATATATATGTGCAAGCTTCTATAGGGTCATAAGCATACATGCACAAATATATTAACAAAAGTATGGTATGTATATTGAGGAGAGCATGCCAATGGCAGAACTCTTTTGAACAACTAACTTACAGTTAAACAAAATAAAATACCATGGGGTTGGGGGTTGAGAGGTAAGGTCCAGAAAGTGGGGCACACAAATAGAGAGAGGAAGAGTTGGCAATTATAGTCACAATATTTATATGTAAAAATGGAACTAGGTAAACAAAGGGTTGTAGGAGGTGAGGTTGGGAGAGATGAAGGAGTGGATGGAAGAGGTGGAATTAATCAAGTACATTGTACTCACAAACTGACACGTTGATTAGAAGCCATGTCATACAAGTCCCTAAAGATACTACAAGCATATAAATTAAAAATAACAAACACATAAATCAAATCGATACTTTGTCCTAGTTAGGACTTGTCATGTAAAGATAACATTTTTCCCTGTGGTCCTCACTGGAGCCCATCGGTGGTCAGTTCATCTTTTTCAGCTGTGTGTCTCTCTGACAAGACCTAATTTGGGATTGTTTTTCAGAACTTTAAGCAATCTTGCTGTCCACACTTAAGGTTAGGGAATTTTGACCATCCTGTACCCACCCATTCCACTTCCTCCTTTCATTGAGCTTGGTAGAAAACAACCCTTTGTACTTAACCAGGCTTTCATTTTCAGTCACTGTGAGTAAGAATTACAGCATCCCATAGCTTTGTGTGTGGAAGAGCTCTGAAGAGACCTAAAAGTGGTCTATAATTGTGGCTTTAGCCTAAAAGTCTTTAGGGAAAAAATTGGCCCTGACTTGTTGAACCTCAGTTACGTCCCAGGATACTTTTAGAATCTATTCATATCCTCTACTGTGGCCCACATGATTTTTGTAAAAACCTACTTTGAATTCTTTTACAGATAAATTTAATTTTCCAATACTTAACTCATTTTAGCTTCTCGTTATCCTTCGCTGATGAAATGATGAAAAAAGAGAGGTCTCAAAAATTGTATGCAGCTACACTACCCCCTTCTTGTTTCTAAGACCCAAATAGACTACTAGTTCACAGTTCGTACCAAATCCTTACTGCAATATGTGTCAGCATCATCCTGGACTGAAATTTCATCCAGACCCCATCTTATTCATTGCTTTATTAAAAAAAAAATCAAATCTAGAGCATTCTTCTGGCATTCTTTTAAATCGTCTACAGTGTGCTTCATGTCTCTGGGTAACCCTTAAGTGAATAATGAGGGTTCTGACACAGCCTCTCGTTTATTGACAACACTGACTGCGGTTCAGACAGGGCTCTGCTTTCCACATGAATTTCTCCAACTTAGTGTACATTTTGGTAACATATTCACAGCATAAAATTTACCATGGAAACCATTTTAAGGGTATAGTTTACTGATATTAAGTACATTTAATATTTTGTAAATTTTCCAATGTATTATCCTTTTTAAGTGTTTAAAATTTTTCAAAATTTCAACATAGAGGACATTAAATATGAATGTATTCACTACATAGACTAAACAACTACTAACATATTTTTAAGAATTTGCTTCAGCTTTCTCTAATATTTTGGGGTGTTTGGATTTGTGTGGTATTTCTGGGGTGGGGGTGGGGGTAGTTACTGTGTGTATACTACCTGAAAAGAGCTTAGATATTTTACTGCTAAATATTTTACCATCACCTTAGGATAACAATTTCCATACAACACCACTTTCATCCTACATAAAAAAGTATTTTACCATCATGCAATGGCCATTTATTCCTAGTTACTCTCCAAATGTGTTTTATTGTTAGTTTTGTGACCTATAATCCAATCAACATATAAAGTTTTATTGTTCAAGTCCCTTGACCGTTTTTTTTACTTTAAAACCCAGCTGCCCAACCAGATTTTTATTTTCTTGGTAATGGCATTGACTTTGTTTTGCTTTTGTTTTCTGTGAACATTTGCTAGTTCCTTTTGCTTGGTTTTGCGTCTGTGATCCGATCTCTTTATGTAGTCCAACAAATTTTAAATTTTCCATTCTTCTGTGTGTCTCTAAATGCCTGGATTCCAGCAAAATAATGACTATGTGAAGAGTTTACCTCAATAAACTCTTATTGATGATTCACAGTATCATTTGTGTTAGATATAAGTGAGGAGATAACCTAGGTTTATTTCATTCTGGAAGCCTACTTGTATTCAATGTAAATATTTTGTTAAATAAAATTTCTCTTGGGCTGGGAAGGTGGTTCAGAAGGTGGTAGAGTGCTTGCCTTGCATGCATGAGGCCCTGGGTTCTATTTCTCAGCATAAGCAGGAAAAAAAAGCCAGAAGTGGAGCTGTGGCTCAAGTGGTAGAGCGCTAGCCTTGAGCTGAAGAGCTAAGGGACAGTGCCCAGGCCCAGAGTTCAGGCCCCACAATCGACCCCCCCCCAAAAAAAAAATGTTTGTAGCAAATTAACTTTTCCCTTCAGGTTATTTCCCAGTCTTCTGAGTTAGAAGAAAGTAATATTTATGACAATATTTAAAATAAATTAAAACTTGTAGTTGTGCAAACGCAAAAATGCATTGGCTTATAATTTAGAACTTACTCCTAAGTATTTTTCCCCTGTGGATATTTTCTTAGTAAAGAAAATAACTTTTTTTCAGATCATCCTTTAGATTTATAAATCTGTTTATCTATGGAAAAATTTTTGTTCTATGTAGTAATAAAAAGTCCTTGTTTTCCCATTACTTCCTGTGACTTCAGCTGTTACCATGACTACCTTATCTGGGATTTAAAAAAAGAAAAAAATCATGAGTTACTATAATCATTATTCTTTAGAAATCTTATCTGTGGTCATCACAGAATCCAAAAAGTGAAAGCAAAATCAAAACAGAAAGTAAGGCAAATCATGAATTTTCTTTTCCACAGGAAATAATAGTTTCTGTTCTACATGAAAATTGTATTTTCTAGGTGTATTCTGTCTAATTGTCCAATATGACTTTATAAACTCCAGAAATCCATAGATGCTTCAGTGGAAATCTCTAACTTAGAACAGAATTAACTTGCTGATTGATCAAAAGAACAGATAAAAGTGAATCTAGATTCAAGATATCCTGATGCCTAGTACAGACATTTTTCAACATTCCAATATGTTATATATTTTTCTATTTGTACATATGAATCCCTTCATTTTTCTTTATTTTTAATACAATTCATCTTGATCAGTGTCACCAAAAACTAGTTTATTTTTAAAAGTGGATAATTATAATTACATATCACCTGTGAGTTTTCCCTTAACTATGTCTGAGCTCAATGCAAGAAGAAGAGACATTAGAAACACACGAACCAAATCCAAATCCAAATCTTTTCAAAATATTTCCCATTGAGAGATTCTGGAGGGATTCTAAAGATAAACTTAAGCAAAATTTCTACTGTCACCACATCCTGATTCCATTTACCTCAGAAATTCTGTTCTATATATTAGAAAAGTCTTCTCGAACTTTAAGAGTCTAGATTATAAATCAATAGCCTCAGATTCTATGCAAACATCTAAAGACAAATAATTTCTAAGACTCATGTCAAACTTCGTATTTTTAAATGAGAAATTTCTATCAAATATCCCTGTCTTGTTTCCTGTGTCTTCTAACCTTGTTACCTTTCTTCTGCCTTAATAACAAACAACTTCTCACAATTCTTGTTTTCCAAAGTACTTGATTCAAATACCTGTGTTCAAGTTCTCCAGTTGAGGGACCCTTCCTGAGGACACAAAAGAAATGTGGTTCCCTTTTCAAAACTCTCCAACTCCATGGAAAGAGGTAGCAAATAAACAAGAGCAAGTACATTTATCTATACATCTGTATGTGTGTACAAGCATGTGAGTTTATATATCTATATACTTATAGTAATTAAAATTACAGTATAATTATGTTATTATTTTAATAACCTTTCATACTAAAATGTTACAGAAAAAGGAAAAAAGGCTTGCTGACACATTAATATTCTTAGTCACATATATTGAATCATGCAAAAAATGTAAAGCACAACAGAATTCACATATATTGTTGGTGATATGTATATCAAAGTATCATACATAAGCTGGCCATACGGGCTCATGCCTGTTTTTTACCCTATGCAGGAGGCTAAAAATAAGAGAATCACACTATAAGACAATTCCGCTGGAAAAAATAAGACCGTATAAAAAAAAAATAAAGGAATGAAGTTGTTATTTAAGGGGTAGAACACCTCTCTGCAGACTTGCAACCTTGAGTTCAAACTCCAGAACTGCATATACATATATATATAATATACATATACACATATGCCGATATACACATATACACATATACTGATATATACATATATATGTACATATATAAAGATATATATAAATATATACATATATGTATATATCAGTATATGTGTATATGTATATATACATGTAAAAATCCTGTTCCTTTTTTCAATATTTATATGCATAATTTTTACTATTAGTGCTTATATTTTACTTTTATTTTTTTGGGGGGGGTCCAGTCATGGGGCCTGAACTCTGAGCCTGGGTGCTGTCCCTCAGCTCTTCAGCGTAAGGCTAGCACTCTACCACTTGAGCCACAGCACCACTTCCAGCTTTTTTCTTATGTGGTGCTGAGGAATCAAACCCAGGGCCTTGAGCATGCAAGGCAAGTGCTCTACCACTGAGCCATCTTCCCAGCCCCTTATATTTATTTTTTGCATAATCTTTTTAACAGTGTAAACCAGGCAAGCCCTCATACATTGTAATTGTTATAATTAATGAATACATCTCTCAATCTGCTGATGTACATGCATAGACTTTTGTTCAAAATTTAATGACATGGATAATTACATTTTTAAAGTCATTAATTTGCTTCAAACATAACCTAAAACTGACCTTTTCTTTTACATTTCAAATAAAAAAATACACAAGTTCAAATATAAAAGGACAAGTCACTCAGAACACCAATATCTTTTTACTTATTATAATCTCCATTGCTTATTGTTAATATAGATGGAAGTTTTCAAACTAAAGTTTTAAGTATTTTATTCTTTAAATTATAGAGTAAACTGGTGCCAAAATGTTTTGACTATAACATACTATTAATAAAGTTCAGAAAAAGCCAATGAAGAGGACAGAAAGACAAAGAAAGAAAAGAAGGAGGTATGAAAAGAAAGCAGATCATATGTTAGATTAAAAATCTCTCAACAAAATTAAGATTGGCATCATATACTATTTTGCAGCCACAATAGTATAAAATAGAAATATTTAATAAAATTAACAAACATGTTAAAATTGAACAACATAGACTCCTGACAAGTACTCCTAGATTCAAGAAGAAATCAAAAGGGAAAATCCTAATATTTAAGGGAAAAACTAATATTAGGACATACATAGTTGGAAACAATGTATCAGGAATTATGTAATATTATAAAGGCACTTCAAAGAGGAAAGTTTATAGTGACAAACACCTATATAGAATAAAGTTGTAAAGACCTCAAAAAAAAAACTCAAATAAACAACTTCAAGGAACTGCAACAAGGAAAATAAGCCCAAGAGAAGGAAGGAAATAACAAATATCAAAGAAAAATAAATTATATATAGAATAGGAAAATATACATCTAAGAACTGCTTTTTGAAAATATAAACAAAATTTATAAGTTTTACCTAGACTAAGAAAAAAGAAGATAATAAAATATAAAGGGGCAGTCAAAACATTTTAATGGATTTCAAAGAAATATGGAAGTCTATTGTAAGAAATTAATGTAATTACATGCCAGTATACTATGTAATCTAGAAGTAAATTAATCACTAGGATCATACAATCTTGTGAGACTGGAATGTGAAGAATAAAAATGAATCTTTATGAATTAATAAAAAGTAAGGAGAGTTAATCTTGAATCCGGATTTCAACAAGACAAAGTGCATGATCACATGGCTTCACTGGAGATATCTGTCAAGCACTGAACAACAATTAATGGCACTCTCCAACCTTTCCAAAAATTTAAGAGGAGGGAACATTTTCAAATGTCTTTTACGAGGCCAGCATCACTTTGATACCAAAGCCAGAAAAGAATATTGTAAGAAAATAAAACCACAGACAAATATCCAAGATGAACACACATGTAAAAATCATCAATAAAGTACTAGCAGTATGAATTTAACAGCACATCTGAAGGGTCATGCAAAATGATCAAATGGATTTAAATGTGGGAATAGGATTAGTTAACATGCAAATCAAAAAACATAATGCATAACCTTTATAGAATGAAGAATAGCTCATATAACCACAATAGATGAAGAAAAGCAATTGACAAAAAGTAATAACATTGTAAGATAAAAATTTAACAAACCAAGTATAGAAGGAATATATTACAATACAAGAGAGGCTGCATATGGCAAGAGCATGGGTAATGTCAAGTTCAGAAAAACAGAAAGCTTTACCTCCAACTAAGGGACTAAGGAAATAATGTTCATTTTCACCACTTCTATGAAGCACCATGCTAGAAATTCTAACTAGAGCATTAGGGAAGAAGAATGAAAACAAATACAAAGTGAAAAGAAAGACATGCAATTGTCTCTATTTTTAAAAAATCATGATCATATATAGAGAAAATCCTAAAGACTATACAAAATGTGTTTGAACTTAAAAATTAATTTAGAATACAAAGTCAACAACTAAAAATCAGTTGCATTTATATAGACTAACAACACACAATCTGGAGAAGAAATTTGGGAAATATCCCATTTATAGTAACACCTCATCTCATTGTTACTGAACACTTGCCTTTATGTCTTTTTCAAAATTCTAGGCATTTTCTTCCAAAATTATTCAAATTCTAGACATTAGCTTTTAACGAATGCCCATGATTTGAAGGATGTATAGCTAGATAATGTTTGTTGCTTTCCTGTATTCAAGTTTCCTTGAATACTAATTCAAAAAATTGTACAGCAATGACAACTTTCCTCAAAAGATTTTAAAGTTCTTCTCTGAAAGCCGTAAAGGTTTTGTCTACTTTTTTAAAGATGAAAATGGACTATTTAGCTCATCTGTGAAGCAGCTGTGTAGAACTGTAGAAGCCCATAGTAAGGAGAAACGTTATTAGTAAACAAAGATATACAAAGATATACAAAGGATAAAGGAACAAGAAAATAAAATGTATTCAAAGAAAACACACTTGGATATATGGAGGAAGAGACCTTTGTCTACTAACTTGGTAAATCTTTAATCTGGAAAATCATGTTCCTACATCTGGCTTATGTTTAATATTGTAAATATTACTTCTTTTGTTATTTTATGTAAATTTCAGATTATTAACAAAAATAAAATGAAAGTCAGTGGATATGATATCTATTACTACAAATGTCAGACATTTCAACCAAAAATATCTCAAATACAAATATTACATGCTGTGTTACATGTTTCTGAATGAAAACTGAAAACACTGGAAATAATAAGTATTTTATATGTATGAATATGAAACAACTAATATGAGAATTAGATTTGTTAATTCTCAAGATGACCAGGAGAGAAGTTATTTTGTGATCCAGACAACTCAGCATAATTTCAAGGTGGATATAATTCATTTAAAAGACAATTAAAAGGAAAAAAAAGAAGAAAAATGATTTGTTTGCACTTGCTAGTTTTAGTATTACAAACATCTGTATCCACAAAAATGACCCAGTTCCAAACTGAATTATTCTTTTGTGTTTTGAAAAACTCCTAAGAGATCCTTCTACTCTTAACATCAGCTCCATTAATTAATTTGAAGCCTTTTGTGGGCTTTCTGCCCTCATTTCAGGTCTTGAAGAAGTTAGCTCATATATAAAGCAAGTAAATTCAACAAAATAAAAATAAACAGATAAATTAGAAGTTTGTTCTCTGGGAAAGAAAAGTCAAATTTAAGTGATTTTTCTCTACTTCTGCAGAGAAAAATATATTAATTGTAATTTCCTTTTATTTAGTTTATTGAGGTCATTTTAATATAGCTTTCCCAATGGATGTTATATTTTACTTATTATAATAAAATGATTCAGAATAATAAAACTTATCTTACTCTTCTACAAGTGCTATAATGAAGTATCTGTGAAGTATGATAGGAACAGGGATTAAGATGTAATTAATCATTGGGAAAGTACATGAAAGATTCCTTCAAGATAATAATTCAGGGGCTGGGAAGATGGCTCAATGGTAGAGAGCTTGCCTTGCATGCATGAGGTCCTGGGTTCGATTCCTCAGCACCACATAAGCAAAAAGAAAAAAAAAGCCGGAAGTGGCGCTGTGGCTCAAATGGCAGAGTGCTAGCCTTGAGCTGAAGAGCTGAGGGACAGCACCCAGGCCCAGGGTTCAGGCCCCACGACCGGATGCCCCCTCAAAAAAAAAGATAATAATTCAGCTTGCACTTGAAAGGAAAAAAAAAAAAAAACATAGGTTGTCTGCCCAGTAAAAATGTGGGGTTAGGGGTTTGAAAATATAAGCAGAGACATGAAGAAAGGAAAACAAATTTTAGGACTGTGAATAGTTGGTACTTATACAGCACCCTCAGCTCCAGAGATAGATTCTAGAACTGCTGATATGAAATATAAGGAATTCTTTACAAGATATTTCAGAGCATCTGTTACCATTTTAAAAGAGACAAAGCTTTTCTAAAATTTTATGATTCCATAATCATATATTTTATGTATATTATTATATGTATCATTATATTATATTTATAATAATTTCTAATAGTTATTGGTCAGTGTAACAGTGTAATCAAGGCTAGTGCTCTGCTGCATGAACCACAGTTTTACTTCCAGTTTTTGGGTAGTTTACTGGAGATTAGAATTTCACAACTTTTCTACCACAGTCCTCAAATCTTAGTCTACTAAATAGTATTACAGGCATGAATCACCAACACCCTGGTGCTAGTATAATGCTATATATATATATATATATATATATATATATATATATGTACATATACATATATAATTAGTTTTATAGTAACATCTACTGTGAGCTAAGGTGCGTCTGGCATTGCGAATCCACTGAAGAATAAGATGCTAACTTCTCTTTGAGTACTCATAAACATAACAATTATTAGATGTACTGATGATGGTTCATAAGCACAGATAGCAAGGTCCACCAAAGCTGGCTTAACTGAAAGGAATTTAAAGAAAGATAAAAGTTCACAAGGTCCATGGAATCACTCAAGATATGGACTCTAAACTGAGCCTTAGGAATGATTCCTAAGGCCACATGTCAAAAAACAAGTTGGTAAAGAAGCGCCACAGCCTTTGCCACAAGCAGGAAGCGACATAATCAGGAAGCTTTTGTTACTGTGGCTAGTTCTGGGACAAATGCATGTAGCAGGAGCTACCAAAGCAGGAACCTTTCTCCATAGCTGGCCTCTTTAGAACTACAACACTGTTCCTCCTTATGTTTTCTTTCCACATAACTTAGCTCCAAACTGATCTAAACCACAGCCTTACAATAATCTTAGAAAAGTAGCTTTCTTACCTCTGTAGTACAGGAAGACATACCAGAAAGGGATTCCAATGGGGGTATTAAACAAAATGATCCTAGACACTTGACAAAAGTGGTGAATGAATTGAGGAAGTAATTTCCAAGAAATAAACAGAAAGACAAGTCTGAGGATAAGCCATCAGGAGCTATTCTGAGATGATAGGAAATCACCTCTAAGAGGACATCAGATAAAGGCTGCCTTCCTAAACAATGAGAAGGCATGAATAAAAGTGGAAAGCAGCATGCAAGGGTGTGTGTGTGTGTGTGTGTGTGTGTGCATGCAAGGGTGTGTGTGTGTGTGTGTGTGTGTGTGTGTGTGTGCGCCCAACCAGACACACCCTTGTGCATGTGTTACTGTGATCAGATGGAAATAGTATTCTATTATCAAAGAGAGAGACTAAGACAGAGATTCACAGACAGGAGATATAAGCGCCAAAATCAAGTGACAAGAGACCCCTAGCATATGTATGTGTATATGTGTGTGTGTGTGTGTGTGTGTGTGTGTGTGTGTACATGTATATGTGCATATATGTGAATTTATATATATGTACATGATCATATTCATTCCTCATCAACCTCTCTTGTTTCCACCATTATATGGTAGTTTCTCCTTAAACAATTCCCCTTTTAGATCATGTTATTTTTATCATTATTATTATCATTTATAGATTCTACGTAAGAGCAGAAAAATGCAATACTTGTGTTTTGTAACTTGGCTTAACTTGTTTAACATGAAGAGGTCCAGGACCTCTTAATAACACAAGACAAGCTGCCCTGTCAGGTTTTCCTTCCTAGGAGACTCTTCCATGTTGGTCCATTTCTCTCTATTATCACAGTTAGACTTGCTCTAACCACTTAAGATGAAAAACTTATTCTGCCATCTCTTCTTTTTAAAATATAGACGCAGCCTTCTTTATTTTATCCATATGAAATTACTTTAGATGTCCCATTTATATCCTAACCAACAAGGTGATTTCTGTCTTTTTGCTTGCTTTTTATTTTGTTTTTGTTTGTTGACTTGGTCAGCTCCCAGAATCTACCAAGAAAATCATTCTCTCCTGTGGGGAAATCACCCAAGAAACAAAGCAATTATGCAATTTGTGTTCCCAGGTATTATAACACATTCCATCCAAGTAAGAGTAAAAATGGAACAGAAGTCATTTGCTCTGTTTACCCATAGTCATAAACAATTTTTGGAACTGTATTTAGCATCATTTTTGTTTTTTTTCTGTGATACTTTGTGACTTTTAGATATTGCTACAGGTGTATTACAGCCTATTTGATCTGGTTCTCACTTTAAAACCAGCTGAAATTGGATTCCTTGCTAAGTTTTATCTTATTCTACTGTCTAGAGTAATAGATTTTTTCAGACTAAATATTGTGTTTATTAATACTTTACCTTCTTAGCCTTGTCATTGTTATTGGTCCAGTTCCCTGGTTTTTCTCAATTAGAGACATCTAGTTTGACTTTCATATGACCAGAAAGCCTTGAAACCTAAAATTTCCAAAAAGAACTTGGAAATTTAAAATTTTCTTTAATGAAAGTTTTAGAAGTTTTGATTCTTCGTTCCCTTTAGAGATTGCCAGCTGAATTCTATCCCTTCCTCCCACATTCAGCCAACTAGCTTTTGGCTAGAATAAAATTCATCTCTTTCCCTTCGTATTCTGATCTTGTTTTTCTAAAATTACACACGTTTGCATACATATCCATATGTATGTATGTATGTATTGTGATGGACAGTTCAACAGAAATGCTTTTCAGCAGTGAAATTGGGATATTTTTTAACTAAATTTTTTGCCTCCCACTTTCTCCCTGTAAAATAATCCGAAGTTACATTTCTTCCATGAGGAAAGCTTGCATGGTTTTTTGGTTTGGCGGTGTCTTTGAGTTTTTCTTTTTCTTTTCTTTTGTGGTAGGTAGGAGAGAAAGAGGCATGACATGTCGGGAATTAAGGCCTGTGCCAACCATCTGTTTGTCCACAATAAATCTGTGGCAAAGGATGACTTTTGTTTTTATTATCATTCTTTCCTTTTTGTTTTGAATCTGATTTATGGATTCTCTGAAGTATTCCACCAATCTGTGACAGAAACAGGAGGCCTGGATTACTAACTATATATGATATCGTTAAGCTTTATATATCATTATTTTTATGTAAATTAAGACTTCTTGAAACAACTTTCCAATAACTTCATTAACCTTTCACCTCCAATTGTATTTGGTAACTCTTTAAATCCAAGAAAATGCATACTTTTACAAAGTAAGATAGTATATATAGGATATTATGTTATTGTTTTATAAACATCTTACAGGGGATATTTCTTCTGCTACAAAGAAACTATACCTATTTAGTAAATATAATTTCATATAAAGGAGTATACATAACCAGAGCAAGATCCATAAAAACCTTAGTTCACTTAACACTCATTTTTTTTTGTTTCTCTTATATGTTCTTCCCCACGGCATAACACCCATAAGCCTCTTCAGTAGACGTATTGATAAAGATAAAATGGACAATCTTAATCTTTTGGTGAGAACATATTAGTAATTTCCCTGCTTTTCTGGCTAGGGAAGTAGATGAAACCTTACAGGGCAATGCCATCTTCCTAACATTTGGCTACACTTCAGAAGTCCAATCACATGTCTGAGACAGAATGATTAGGGATACGAAGTTTTAAAATTTTGTACACGGCCAGTTCATTCATCTGCATAAACCCGAGAAAGATTTTTTTCTTATTCAACCAAGAAAGAATCCAAATTCTGAAGAAATAACACAATGGAAAAAATGACATGTTTAATCATTACTCATAACCCTGAAAAGGTAATTTCTTTTTTGGGGGGTGGGGGGGAGGTCCGGTCGTGGGGCCTGAACTCTGGGCCTGGGTGCTGTCCCTCAGCTCTTCAGCTCAAGGCTAGTGCTCTACCACTTGAGCCACAGTGCCACTTCCGGCTTTTTTTTCTTTTTGCTTATGTGGTGCTGTGGAATCAAACCCAGGGCCTCATTCATGCAAGGCAAGTGCTCTACCACTGAGACACCTTCCCAGCCCTGAAAAGGTAATTTCTTATTCTTTCTCAGTTGCATAGAAAAAAAAAGACTTGAGATCCCATCTTAATTTTTTTTTTTCATTTGTGGGGCCTGAACTCTGGGCCTGGGTGCTGTCCCTCAGCTCTTCAGCTCAAGGCTCTACCACTTCAGCCACAGCGCCACTTCTGGTTTTCTGGTGGTTTACTGGAAATAAGAGTCTCACAGACTTTCCTGCCCAGGCTGGTTTTGAACCATGATCCTCAGATCTCAGCCCCTGAGTAGCTAGGATTACAGGTGTGAGCCACCAGTGCTTGTCTTTCAACAAATTTTTTATGGCTAACTTCCTCATTATTATAGCACTACTTTTATTCCAACTATAAAACTTTTGCCCTTACTAAAGACCATACAGGCAGTATATAAAAGTATTATTAGATCATGCTAAACATGACTCTAAGTAGTCTCTGGACAAATCCTTAAATAACAAACTAACAGTACATAAACAAACTGAAAACCTAACTTGAAATTTGCTTTTGTAATAAATAGCTAAATCTTGGTCAACCACAGGAAGCCATCTATTCAAACCATAGTCATATAAGGCAAACCAATCTAGCCATTTCTGTACCTTGCTTTTCCATTTTCTGTATGTTACTCCCTCTGGTCTGGCTGCAAGTGTAACCTGCATTTGTAGTGGGATGAAGTATTCTAAATCATTTTGGTCCAGATTACTGCTCAACTTAAGAACTTCAGTTAAATCCAGCTAAGGGCTGGATTTTGTATCTTAATAGAATAAAATAAATTAAAATCACCCATAATTAAAAATCACTCATAATTTTACCCTAACAAGACATAAAATTGTTATTAGTTATTATTTTGGAGACTTCTTTTCTTCTAGTAACTTTTATTTATAGAATTATATATGCAACCAGGTAAATATTTATATTAATATAGATAAATACATAAAGACTAACTTAAATTTTTCTCAAACTTTGAAACATGTACAGAAAGATCACAATAAAAGCTTCTGTACAATTAATATGTTAGTGAAAAAGAAAGGATTATCTAAATTTTCTACTATAATAAAACAATTTTAAAAGACACATTTCCATTTATCATACTTTTTAATATTGAAGATCCTCATTTCTTAAATTGGGGAAAAAAGCCTAACATTCTTCCATTGCAAAGAAAAATCCTGTGCTTTATTTGACTGGCAAATTTTACCATTTTAATTATGTGATCATTTCAGTTCACAATGTGTTTTAATCTGGTCCATTCAGTGAAAACAAGTAAACAAATGAAAACTTCTAGCTATTTGATTACATTAAGCATTGATATGGATTGTTGCTTAAGAGATGCTTCTAAACTGGAAGACTGAAATTATGAATTATTTTGTTCTTCGTTAAAATACATTGGACCCAGGAAATATTACTCTTTATTGTTAAGGAAAGCCTATAATTTTTTTTAAATTTTATTTTATTTTATTTGTGAACATACTATACAGAGGAGTTACAATTACATGGGCAGGATAATGCGTAAATTTCTTACCAAGCATTGCAGCCTCCTCCTTTGTTTACCCTTCACATCCCTTCCCAGCCTCCCCCCTCCCCCCCATCCCAATCCTATTCCTTCCCCCCCCTTCCCCCCCCATCGACGTTGTAAAGCTCGTTTTGGACATGACAACTTGTACTTCTCATTGTTGCAACAGGTCCACCTGTATCCTTAAACAACTGGTTTTTCCCCATCTCCTCCACAAGTTATACTGACATCAAATATAGTGAAAGCAGGGGTTATACTGTGGGGGAGGGACATACAAAGCAACAAAGAGATAATCTTATAAATGCGTTAGAAACACATGCATGAAAGAAAAAAAACATTAAAATACACATCTAAGGGTTCATTTTCCTGACATCGCATTATCTGACCTTTTCCGCTTGACTCATACATATACTAGATATTACAAATAAGGGAAACCATGGGACCTATGTTTCTTTGGGCCTGGCTTACTTCACTTAATATAATTTTTTCCAAGTTTTTCCATTTCTTAACAAATGGGGCAATGTCATTCTTTCTGATGGAGGCATAGAATTCCATTGTGTATATATACCACATTTTCTTGATCCATTCATCTACTGAGGGGCATCTGGGTTGGTTCCATATCTTAGCTATGGTAAATAATGCTGCAATAAACATAGTTGTGCTGGTAGCTTTAGTGTGGTCTTGTTTGTAAACATTTGGGTAAATGCCCAAAAGTGGGATTGCTGGGTCATAGGGGAGTTCTATGTGAAGTCTTTTGAGGAACCTCCATACTGCTTTCCAAAGTGGTTGAACAAGTTTACATTCCCACCAACAATGAAGTAAGGTTCCTTTCTGTCCACATCCCCTCCAGCATCTGTTGTTGTTAGAGTTCTTGATTTTTGCCGTTCTAACTGGAGTGAGGCGATATCTCAATGTTGTTTTGATTTGCATTTCTTTTATGGCTAGGGATGTTGAACATTTCTTCATGTGTCTATTGGCCATCCTTCTTTCTTCTTCAGAGAAGTTTCTCTTTAAGTCTTTCGCCCACTTATTTATTGGGCAGTTGTTTCTTTGAGGATTTGTTGTTGGGGGGGTTAATTTTTTGAGTTCCAAGTATATTTTAGATATGAGACCCTTGTCCGTTGTATGGCTAGTAAAGATCTTCTCCCAATCCGTGGGCTTTCTATTGATCTGGAAAGCCTATAATTTTAAAGACAGCACCAATATTCTTGGTGCTCAAAAAACCTAATACTTTCATGTAGGAAAAAAAAGAAATTTATTGAGATTTAGGATTTCCCAGTTTTCTGTACAAGAATGGACATTAGTTTCAAAGGGATTCTGGTGTGGAAGACACCCCATCTCCTCCTTCCATTGTCCAAGATGTTTTGCAGCTGCCCTCCTAAGTTAATGGCTCTCATTATTTGGGTCTCTTCCTTCTTTCTTCCTATTTGTTTTCTTATTATTTAAAAATTATCTTGTGCTGGGCTGGTGGCTCAGTGGTAGAGTGCTTGCCTTGCATGCATGAGGCCCTGGGTTCGATTCCCCAGCACCACATAAGCAAAAAGAAAAAAAAAAACAGAAGTGGCGCTGTGAATCAAGTGGTAGAGTGCTAGCCTTGAGCTGAAGAGCTGAGAGACAGCGCCCAGGCCCAGAGTTCAAGCCCCATGACCTGACCCAAAAACAACAACAACAACAAAAATCATCTTGACCTATTTGTACAAAGGGGCTTTTAATTCAGCAACTCAGTTTATAAATGCAATGAGTCTTAATCAATCATCTTTCCTATAATTCTTTTCCATGGTTCATTTTTCACATATATACATGGAATGGAATGATTGTATTCATTCACAGTCCCTCTCTCCATTTGACAACTATAATAATGTAAGAGAGAGAGAGAGAGAGAGAGAGAGAGAGAGAGAGAGAGAGAGAGAGAGAGAGAGAGGAGAGAGAGGAGAGAGAAGAAAAAAGGGGAAAACAGGAGGGAAAAAAGTCCTTAAGTCTACCACGAGGCTGATACCAGGAAGCAAAGGAACTTTCTCACCTCTCTGACTGCTACACTGGGGAACAGTATTAGTTCTCGTTGGCTTACAGTGCTGAGCTTTGCTCTGGCAAAGGGCTTGTCCCTGCAGGTTATAATCGTGATTTTCATCATAAGATTAACAGGCAAATGCTGAGTGATTCCAAGTTCTGTTCAGGGTCTTGCTCATGGCTGTATGACTTTTTCAACTCTCATAAATTCTCCCCATGGTCCAAACTATTTACTAACTTAGCAAGTGTGTAGTGAACCGTGGATATTACAGTTGATGCTACTCTGTAGAATGGCAGCTGAGCCTCTGGTAGGGGATAGATCCTGTGGGTTACATTCGTCAGAACTGCCAAAAAGTCACCAAGCACTAAAGCAATGACACATCATTCATTTTGAAGGTAGAATGTCCCACAGGATTTCAATTTTCAACGTTTTCTTTAACTTGAGATATTTTTCTTCTCCTTTCCTTTTAATAATTTTGGGAATATAGATTTAGCATGACATTCCTACCTGCTTAAGTAGCAGTTTGGAAAAAAAATCAGTGGAGGGGTGACCCAACATGGAGTGGCTCACAGAATTTGCCTCTTCTATACACTGGTTTAGTGGTATACCAGCCCCTACACACCTGCCTGTATACACCACTGTAGCAGATAGAAAACAAAGGAGGGGGTAACAATGCTTGACAGGAAATGTACTCATTACCTTACTTTTATAACTGTAGCCCCTCTGTGCAGTATCATATATATATATGTATATGTATATATATATATATATATATATATAAACACACACACACACACACACACACATATATATATAGAGAGAGAGAGAGAGAGAGAGAGAGAGAGAGAGAGAGAGAGAGAGAGAATGTCTTTCTTATGGTGCATCTCATTACATCTACAGATCAAAATGTTCTTTAGAATTAAGCTTAACAGCCAGGCACTGGCAGTTCACACCTGTAATCCTAGCTATTCAAGAGGCTGAGATCTGAGGATCAAGGTTCAAAGCCAGCCCAGGCAGGAAAGTCCAAGAGACTCTTATCTTCAAATAACCACCAGAAAACTGGAAGTGGTGTTGTCACTCAAATGGTAGAGCACTTGCCTTGAGCTGAAGAGCTCAGGAACAGCACCTAGACCCAGAATTCAAGCCCCACGACGAACAACAACAAAAAAAATTAAGCTTGACAAGCAAGCAAAATCATAAAATTAGTACTGGTGTACCAGATTTCAGATAACATTTTATGATCACTTAATTGTCAGTACACTAGAGCTATAAATATTTATTCAAGAAGACTACAAAAATTACCAATGTAAGAAGCTCATGTTCACTCATTTCTTTATTATTATGCTTGATGTAAAAATTTATATCTCCATACATACAATTTTATGAATTCTCACGTTTTCTACAAGTCATAAAAGCAAAGATTGAAATAATTTACTTAAAGTTCTATAGCACAGGTTGTAAATTAAAATTTCAAAGTTTTACCAATTGCCTTTATCTTTCCACTATTTGATTGTTTATAATTAACAATATTGGGTTTAGTCATTTCTAATTTTCAATAAATATTTGGGTAGTTCACCCTTGCAATAAAATAGAGTTCATGCTCTTCCAATTTCCTTTTTTCCTTCTTTCCTTCCTTCCTTCCTTTTTACCTTTTCTTTCCTTCCTTCCTTCCTTCCTTCCTTCCTTCCTTCCTTCCTTCCTTCCTTCCTTCCTTCCTTCCTTCTTCCCTTCTTACCTTCCTCACTTCCTCTTTCCTTACCTTCCTTCTTTGCTTCCTAATTTTCTTCCTTCCTTTCCTCCTTCCTTCTTTTCTTCCTTCCTCCCTCCCTCTGTCCTTGCCTTCCATCTTTTCTTCCTTTCTTTTCCTTGCTTTTTTTCCTTTTTTCTTTCTTTTTTAGCTGGTGGTGGAGTTTGAAGTCAGGGCCTTTCATTCATTCAGTTGGATTAACTGATGCTTTAGCACTTGGACCATGTCTCCAGCCCACCCTTTGGCTATTGATTGGGGAGAGTCTCCCAGACTTTTGTGCTTAGACTGACTCAAAATTGTGATCCTATAGATCTCAGTAGTCTGAGTAATTGAGTACAGGTGTTAGTCACTGGTGTCCAACTGAGTTCATTCTTTTCTAAATGTGTTTAACCAGAGATTTGATATAAGATTTAGTTTCTGACTGGCACTAGATTAAAAATTTGCAGCAAGTTTTAATAACGTTAAAATGAATTTTCAGTTAACTATTCTAAACAGATACGAAAAATCAATCAACTGTGTCATGGTCAAATAATATAAAGAAATAATACATAATTTTAGAGTTCCAGAAAACATTTAAATATATATATATATGATACATATTGTATGTATCATGGATCTTGACTTTTTCATTCTGAGGAAGTTTTATTCATTACGCCTTGCTTTTCTTAAACTTCAAATGGAATAAGTACTTCATATAAAAAGTGTCATTCACTTTTAAAACTTGATACATTTCAATATCCCAAACTCATAACTGAATTATCTGTGATTTTAAAGAGAACATAGTCAATATATGGCCATAAAAATCTTAGAAAAGCATTATGCTTTGGAATGTGTTAAGTGTCTATACTTTTCTGGAATAAACTTAAAAAATTTTTTCATTGAATTCAACTAATAATTGAATTTTTTGACAAATTAAACTCACACAGTTGATTTTATGATACCGTTATAGCAAATGCTTGAATTAATTCTTTTAAAGACACACAAATTTGTAATTACTTCTAAGTGTAACATATACAAAAAATATTCCATAACAGAATATATGTTTTATCTCTTACAGTTCTCTTAGAATAACAGATTAGCATACCAGTTTGTGTATAAACTTTACCTCAGAACTGACAATTCATTTTAGATAAACGAGCAACTTTCTCCAAATATGTCAATGATGACAGTTGACTCATTTTGAGACACTCTTGAAGTGTACTAGTTCAGAAAATACGAACTCAAAGTTCCAGCAAGATTTGTTCTGTTCTCTCCAGCTGTTAATAACCACAGGGTATTAGAAATGCTTCCAAATTAAAAGCCATTCTTATATTAATATTTTTCAAATAAAAATTTCTATTAAATGTCCTTAAAATGTTTATAATTGGGCATTTTAGAGCATTTAGATAAAGTTAAAGCTGAGTTTTTCCTGTCTATGTACCTGTCTTTGAGTTTCTCTGTTATTTCAAAGTTATCTCATCTTTTATAAGCTTTTGTTTATTTTAAACTTTTAATTTTAGTCATTTTATTTGACTTTTATCTTATAATGATTCTTTTTCAACCCTTTCCTACTTTTCCACTCATACACTCTCCTCATTCTACTTAGCCAAACTCACATTTGAAGACATTTTTTCAGACATAAATACAAATCCATTTACAAGAATATTCATATCAAAGTTATGTGTAGTTAAGTATATTGATTTGAAAAGAATGGGAATAAAAACCTTCCTTTGCTCAATTTTATTATTCACATGAGGTTTTGATAGATTTGAAACTAGGTATCTATGCCAAATGGATTTATTTGTCTGTATTCTAGAAGGAAATTCAAATTGAGTGTATTCATCATCCAAATTGATGTCAGGCTTAGGTTATTGAGGAAAAATCTGGCTGCAATAAAATTCTGGTCAATTCCATAAATTTCCTGATGGCTTTCATGTCATACTAAAGTACCTCACATCGACCTCTAAAACCATACCACATACCAGAGAAAGGAAAAGAGAATTACCCCTGTCAGGATCAGCTGAATGTCATCAGAAGTACTTTCCAAAGAAGAAAATGATTTACCAAAATGCAAAAGACATTTGTTTTACATTCAAGAAACTTGGGTCAATTTGTTTTAACTTTTTATAGAATTGAAAAAAAATTGATTCGTTTTTGACTTCATAACAGAACTCAGTTCAAAAGGAAAATTTTAAGTTACCCTGAAAATATATACATATATACACAAATGTGGATGTGTGCATATATGTATATAAAATCTATGTGCATGTGTATAGCTTAGTTGTGTACTTTTATTTTGAGAAACACTGATCTATGTACATTAAGACAACATGATTTAATATTATAATGTTTTTGTTCTTTTTTATTATAATGTTTTTTGTTCTTTTTTGAAATGAGATTTTTTAAAAATTATTCCAAGCTGGCCTTGAACTCATAACTTGATCCTCCTGCCCCATAGCCTCTCATGCTGGGAGGCATTTGTCAATGCTAGGCATTTGTCAAATGCTAGGCATTTGTCACTACGTACAGGTTAATAACATCTTTTTAAAAAGAAAATTATAAACATTTCATGTATTAAATTAATTGTTGTATTTCTTAAGAAGATTGAGTATTCTGTGGGCATTTCACTCTATAAGACAAAAACAAACAAGAAAATAAAAAGCACTCTAGTACCTAACAGAAATTCCCACCAGGTAGAAAAATGCAAAGGAATTATAAAGTATGGTCTCTCTTCAAGATATTAAACCAGAAAAGTTGACCGTTAGCGTTAATGATAGAGAATAGTTAGGTATCAAATTATCAGCATACCCATCTATTGCCTACTCCTGAAAAATGATATCACCATATCCGTCTGAATTATCCATTAGAAGGGTCATTTGGCACAAAAGAACAATGCAACGATCATCCCTAGGAGATAATAGGCTTGGCCATCTTGGAAAATTGCATTCTTCACTATATGATGGAGTTTGCAGAAGGTTCTTGCAATCTGTACAGAGACAGGGAAGAGTTGGCATATTGGATCACACATAAAGCTAAGGTCAAGAATCAGCAGTAACCCAAGATTATGACCCAGAAATCCTGTGTTTTCAACGCAAGGGAAAATGGACACAAGGCAATTCTCCACCCCATTTTGGCAGCAGCAATTGATGTCACTCTACTAACTCAATTCCCTTCCTTCCAATGGAGCCAATCACTGTCCCGGTTCTTGAACTACTTGGGTCCAAGGTCAGGACTCATGATGGCCCCTAAAGGACTGAAACCTAAGTTCCTTGAGCTTTCTAGTGGGATTGGATAAGATGGAAAGTAAGCGTCCTAAAAGGAAGGGAGAGGTATCAGGAGCAGCAAAAGTGTGTTTGTTCAGTGTGATTTATTAACTAAATAGTCCTATCCAGGTTCACCCTCAGCACTTTCTGACACTCGGAGGGTATGTAGACAAGTTTTCCGGTGATATTTCTTTACCTTGATGGGTCCAAGGACAGTTAGGTTGAGAAGGAAGGAAATGGAGGTGGGCTTTGAAAGGTAGAAAGGAGATTCTCGAGAGGGACTTGCTAGTGAGTGAGCAAGAAAAGTGAGAGATATGGCTGGATGATCCCAAATGCTAAAGAAGCAAACACACAGGGTACATGAGCGAAGCAGGAGGAACCAGCTGGTCACCACTGGAAGGTGAGGTGAGGAATTGCGGGTACTCTGGAATCGCTCCTCTGTTTTGTGTTTCGGTTGATGTCCCTAATGCACTGTGGAACCCAGGTAGCTACAAAACGCTGTGCGCTCATACCTCTCAGACGCCATCACAGCCAGGATCCTGGGTGAGAATCCGGTTTCCTGTTTCATTCTGGAACTATGTTGAGGGAGAGAAAAGAAGACCTTAAATGCTCAGTAGGGGGATTTGTACGAGGGCTAAGAAGTTTGCGCTTGCATGGGAAGGCAGCTTTCTACCTGGGCAGGTTTCCTGATTTGGACAAAGGCTGAGTGGTACTGAAACAGACAGTTTTAAAAAGAGAATTTCCCACTCTTACATGCAGTTGTTTCTTCTTTTTTTCTTCTTCTTCTCCTCCCTCCTCCATCTCCTCCTCCTCCTCCTCCTTTCTGTTCCTCCTCCTCCTCCTCCTGCTCCTCCTTCTCTTGCTCCTCCTCCTCCTGCTCTTTCTTCTCCTCCCTCCTCCATCTCCTCTTCCTCCTCCTTCTTTCTCTTCCTCCTCCTCCTCCTCCTCCTTCCTCCTCCTCCTTCACCTTCTTCCTCCTCCCTCCTCCTCGTCCTTCTTTCTCTTCATCCTCCTCCTCCTGCTCCTCCTTCTCTTGCTCCTCCTCCTCCTCCTGCTCTTTCTTCTCCTCCCTCCTCCATCTCCTCTTCCTCCTCCTTCTTTCTCTTCCTCCTCCTCCTCCTCCTCCTTCCTCCTCCTCCTTCACCTTCTTCCTCCTCCCTCCTCCTCCCTCTTCCTCCCTCCTCCTCGTCCTTCTTTCTCTTCATCCTCCTCCTCCTGCTCCTCCTTCTCTTGCTCCTCCTCCTCCTCTTCCTCCTCCTTCCTCCTCCTTCTTCTCCTTCTTCCTCCTCCTCCTCTTTCTCTTGTGCTTTTCAGTCATCCTCTCCTCTTCCTCTCCTCTTCCTCCTCTTCCTCCTTTACCACCTCTGTTTCCTTGTCCTCCCCTAAATTATCAGGTTTTCTTTTTGAGTAGAATATAAAAACAGTCAAACTTCCTGATTTCAAACAATACGGCTCATAGTTTTAGCAAATATTCCTATATTGAAGACTTACAATCATTTTGTCACCTTTTAAATATACCTTTGGCCATTTATAATCAATGTTCAAACCCCACAACTATTCATATTGATCCACTGTTTTAAAATTACTGTAGTGTCTCTTTTTCTTTAAGTTTATATAGATGGGATTAAACAGTCTACTTCATGAATGTGGCTTCTTCTCAGAGATTAACCCCTTTTAGACCCATTCATACTTTTGCATAGGTGTTATTTTTTGTATTAGATTTCATTGTAAAGAAACACTACAATCTGTTTATTGGTCAGTTGATAAACATTTGAATTCACAGTTTATAACGATTATGAATAAAGTGACTGAAGAAATACATTTCTATGGATATGTTTTCTTTGGGGGTGTAAATAGGAATTATAAGACCATTGGATATAATTAAAACATATTTAACACTATCAGAAACTACCAAAGTATTTATTTCTATAGACAAATAATTTGTGCCATCTCTTTTTTATTTTTGCTCAACCTACCTAGATGTTTCTCAGATTTATTGATCTTTTCAAAGAACAAGTTGTTGGTTTGATTTTTTTCTCAATTTTTTTTCTGTTCTCAGTTTTACTGATTTCTACTTTTTTATTATTTCTTTTCTTTGTACCTCATAACATTGTTTTGTGGTCATAATTTCTTTTTCTAATGTATTTATTTCTAAAGTTTTCCTCTAAGCTCTGCTTTGGCTTCATCTTACAAATATTTACTTGTGTTTACTTTTCATTCATTTCCAATATTTTATTTATTTGTTTGTTTGTTTGTTTTGTGGGTCATAGGCTACAAACTCTGGGCCTGGGCGCTGTCCCTCAGCTCTTCAGCTCAAGGCTAGCACTCTACCACTTGAGCCACAGAGCCACTTCCCGCTGTTTCTACTTATGTGGTGCTGAGGAATCAAACCCAGGGCCTCATGTATGCAAGGCAAGCAATTCACCTCTGAACCACCTTCCCAGTTCCCATTTCTAACATTTTTAAAGGCTTTTGTGGTATTTGCTTTGACCCTTGGGTTATTTGAAAGGCTTTGGAGATTGTTCTCAATCACTTTCAATTGTAAATGTCCTTGTTTTGCAGAGTGTAGAATTCTATATTGACAGTGTTTTTTTAAGTAATGGTTTTATTTTCTTTTTTGTTTTAATAAGTTTTTTATGGTAAAAATACTGTACAGAGGGGTTACAATTACATGAGCAAGGTAATGAGTGCATTTCTTATCAAACATTGTTGCCTCCACTTTTGTTTTTCCCCTCCCATCCCTTCCCTCCCATCTCCACAATTACACTCCACCCCCCCACCCCTCCCCACCCCACCTAAATTGTAAAGTTCATTTTTTGACATAGTGACAGGGTTTTTTAAAGTACTTTAGAAATATTACTTCAGTTTTCTAGCTTGCATAGACCTGATGAGATATCTTCTATCCTTCACATTCTCTCTTTATTCTCTGCATATGAATGTGCCCTTTTCTCTGGCTTTTAAACTTTTTCTTTTGTCTCTGATCTTCTATAACTTGGCATATTTGTGAATTTTCAGGGGGGTGTTACATTTTTTTTCAATGTTACACCTAGATTTCATTAAACATTTTACAGGTATGGCTTATAGTTTCTGTTAGATTTGAAATGAATTTGAACCATTATTTCTCAAGATTTATTATTTTTTATGAACTTACTTTTTTTTTTTGTCAGTCATGGGTCTTGAATGCTGAGATTGAGCGCTGTCCCTGAGCTCTTCAGCTCAAGGCAAGTGTTCTACCACTTAAGCCACAGCCTCACTTACATTTTTCCAGTGGTATTTCTGCCCAGGCTGACTTTGAACTGCAGTCCTCAGATTTTAGCCTCCTGAGTAGCTAGGGTTACAGGCATGAGCTATTGGCATCCAGTTTGAACCTACTTCTTACCATTCCCTTAGATCCTCATCCTGCATCTTCTCACACTTGGACTTCAATTACAAAAATTCTAGCTCAGTGAGCCCCTGTAAATGTCTCCATTCTTTCTATTGCTGTTTTTTTATCTTCTACAATATCTATTTTGATTAATTCCATAAAATTGCTTTTTATTCCAGTTATCTATTTTTTCTTCAAACTTAATTTGAATTATGTTCATATTGCTGGTACTATCGCTTTACCATGTACCTATGAGGCCTCTCTGTATGGTAATAGAGATACAGACAGATTTGGTGACAGTGGTGTTTAAATTTCACAGATTTGTATGTTAATTTGTCACAAATTTATGTTTTTTTCCAGCTGTACATCATGTGTTTCCTCTTCTTCCTTTGAATTGTGTATTAGTTGCTTTTACATGTTTGGTGCAGGATATTTCTGTATTCTTTGAAAGAATGCTGCCCTTTACCTTTAAGTATAATTAATCCATAGGGAAACAATTCTCTCTGATGCTTACTTTAAAGCTAACTTTGAGCAGATCCAAAACATATTTAAGTTTAAATTTAGGTTGCCTCTAGTTTTTGCCCATGGATTATGAGGCCTTAGTACTTTGGCTGGTAGGAACTTCATCTATTTCCAAATCTCCATAAGTGTTGTAAAATATTACTTAAATATTTTAGGTGATACAGTCTTTATGTATTCAGTGTTAGCCATAGTGTATTCCAGACAATAATAAATAAAAGAGGAGAAATGATCTTTGCTGAGATTATATAAATAAAAGAATGTAAATTATAAAAGATATTGAAACTCAGGCCCAAATGACAAATTAGAAACAAGAGTAGAGGTAGAGCTACTCATTTTAGAGATGTTAAATGATATAGCAAGCAGGAAATTAAATGTGGTAGAAAGTAATATATCCATTGTATTCAGGAACACAAAATTTTAAAATAAGCAGGTCTACTAGAAAATTGTTGAAGTATTCTCATTAAGGATAGGCATAGAGCAAAAGGAAGAGGGAACATGATCATAATGAGCAATACTTGGAAGGAAAAAATTATTTGGAAGGAAAAATTTAATGACAAACTGGGTTAAGCAATATTAGGAATAGAAAGGTAAGAATCAAAGATGACTCCAGAAAGAAAAAGAAACTGGTCAAGGAAATTTAGTGAGATGTTGAGCAAGTTTTGGACTTGTGTTTTATGATGAAAGCAACTCACCCAAGTAGCTGTTCTGGAGACCATTGAAATCTAACAGACTCACAAAACCTAGAAGGAGACAGAAATCTGGAAAGAGAAAAACATGGTCAATATAAATGGGTTTTGTTGCTTTTCAGATACGTTGCTGTTCATAGACATGTTTTCTTGTCTTTCTTACTTGCATTAAAATAAACTTATGCAACAAATAATATTTATTTTAAATGTCTCTTGGTGTCTGGATTGTAAAAGGAATTAGGAATATCCTAACAATGCAAAGACAGTTACTCTTCTGAGCAATTACTGACACAAGAATTGGAAGTCTCACATGAAATGTTGTGTTTGAGGGAACTCCAGCCATATTCTTTATCAGAGTTTTGGCTAACCTTCAGATAAACAAGCCTCCAAAGAGCTCAATAGTCACCTCTGGCAATTGCCAGCTTAATGCTTTCATTTCCTCCGCCTGGCTCTTGTCCCAAAGAATCTGAACCTTCTGGGTTGTGAGGAAAGTTTTCATGCAGTAAGAAATATACAGTAAAGGCACAACACATTGTTATTTTGCTGTTTCTGTGGTATTGAGAATTGCCAGAATGCATCTCCTAATTATATATTCTCTACAAAAAACAAATGTCCTAGGGTAGCAATACATTCAATACTGCTGCTCTAATCACAAGACAAAGACACAAAACAGCTATCTAGGGCATGTTAGAAATCACCTGGCAGGAGATATAGTGGTTGGTCTAGATTTTTACAATTTGAACTGGAACTAAATTTCATCATATTTTAATCAGTGCTATTTGCAGTACCATTAGCTCTGCTCCTTTAGTAAATATTTTTTAATTATCTTAGGATAAGAAGATATCAATCATACATATTTTCTATGATTTTTTTTCACCTTGTCAGTAGTGTATGCTGTCCTGGTGTTTGGTTATAAGCAAAATACAGCTAATTAACCCTGAGTAATCTTCAATTGGCCAACGAAAGATTCAGTTGATTTCATACCATATCTAAAACCAGTATTTTTTTTTAAACTTTTGTTGCTACATGCCTTGTCTCTGATTATGAGATAAACTTCTAGTTTCTATAGCTATGAATAATAAAGAGGTGAATTTGCTCCTAACCTCAAAAGTTGGGAACTTTAACAAAGACATCCTGCGTACTGACTAATCATACTTAGCTTGTTCTTGTAGACCTCAATTTTTCAAACAAGCTTGTGTTCCAGAAGTCTATAAACTATTAGAAATTAGAAACAAAGTATGTTCTCAACCATATTTTATAGGCAACTTAGTTAGATATGTATCTTTTACACCGTTGTATCTGTGGTATTTGTGTATGTGTGAAAACTAATAATGAGAACATTCTTTATAAAATAAAAATTATGTATAAAATATTTTGGAAGTTCTTATAGTTGTCACCATTGTTACCCTTCGTCAGTCCTAATGGTGGATGGATACCCTTCTTACTTCTGCCCAGGCGTAGGTTTCATAATAGCAGCCTCATTCAAAGAAGCTTGGAGGAAAGAAGAGAAAGAAGCAAATGGGATCTCACAGCCATATTGAGAGTTTCAATGGCAGCTGTACCAAGCAAACTTCAGTACTTGGAGAAGTGGTACTTTTTGTTTTGCTTTTCAATTTTCTTTTAAAATTAGCATCATCACTATGATTCGCAACATTTCCATACACACATGCATACATGCATGCATGCATACATATACACATGCATGCATACATGCATGCATGCATACATACATACATACATACATACATACATACATACAATGGATGAGCATACCCATTCACCCTCCTTCCAGACTCACCCCTCACCCTCCTGCCAACACTCAGCAGTACCTAGTAAACTCTATTGTACTTTCAGGACGGCATTGTTTTAGATTATAGTTGTGAAGGATAACATAAAATACTCATCTTTCTGTTAGTATAGAATCTGTTATTTCACAGTAACGAGCAGTATTTGAATTTTTTTTTAGTTTGTTATTGCTTGCTTGTCTTGGGGCTTGAACTCAGGTCCTAACTGTTCCTGAGTACTGTCCCTGAGTTGGTTTTGCTCAAGACTAGTGCTCTATCACTTCGAGCCTCAGCTCCACCTTTTGTTTGTGCTTAATTGGAGATAACTGTCTCACCAACTTTCCTCTCCAGGCTGGCTTCGAATCACAATCCTCAGATCTCAGCCTCCTGTGTAGCTAGGATTACTGACATGAGCCACTAGCGCCAGGAAGGATTTGACTTTTTTTAATGGCTGAATATACTAGATTGTGCCTATCTAACACATTTTCTTTGATGGGTATGTAGATTAATTCCATACCTTAGCTACTGTGAATATGGACACAGGACAGTCCACAATAAACATGGGCATGTAGGTGTAGCTTTGGTATATTTAATTTCCTTTGGATACATACATAGGAGGAAGATAGTTGGACAATATGGTTACTCTATTTTTATGTTTCTGAGGAGCCTCCATACTATTCTTTATTTACAGGGCTCACCTATGGGAAAGCTAAGGGAAAGTATATGGATAGTTGGAACAGGGGGTTGAGAGGTCTAGATAGCAAGAGTTCTTTATTTAATTTAATACAATTTAATTAATTTAATTCAGAACCTACAACTCTGACAACCTGAGTTAATTTTTCCTCTGACTGTTTCAGTATATCTACATCTTCTTCTTATAAACACTAGCTCTAAAATAAGCTGAAAGTTGAGCAAATTAGAAAACAGAATATTTCTATTTAGAATGGTTTCCAGATCCCACAATTCAGGTTGTAATCCAATGTACTGTATCAATATTTTAACCTCCATATGCTTCAATAACCAGGTTGAATTACCATGCAACCCTGTAATTCAACTTATTGGACAAATGTGGTATATGAAGTTCAAGAATTTAGCCTCTGGTGGCAATCATGTCTAAGGCAAAAAATGCAGTCATCTGCACATTATAATTCCAGTTGAAGGAATTTTCTATTATAGTTTCAGGGTATTATACTGTTTTCCATTTTCAACTGTTGGTATGAGGTTCTCAGGTAAAGTTGAATTATCCACTACTTACACTTAAAATAGCTCATGTTCTTTCCAAACTACTAAGAATCTGTTTTTCTTCTAAGTCCATGACTCACAAATTCAATATGTTTGGATCATTTTCTAATGAGGTGAACATTGTTTCTTTCTCTTGTTTTATTCCAAATTTATCTACTTCACATAGAAGTAGGACATCCTGCTCATTCAAACAAAGTTTATTAAGTGTCTATTAATTCCAGGCTTGTATTAGATAGTACTATTGTGACAATCGCCATCCAGATCAAATTGAGTGTAATTCTTTCTGCATGAACCCAGATCCCTCAGGACTCAAAAGTTGGACACATCCCCAAGGACATCTGCACAAAGAGAGTTAGGGTATCTCTCTTTTATAAGAGCTTGTTTGGATACCCTGTAGCTCAACAGTACAGATCTTGAAGAAAACATTTAAAAATTTTTAAAGAATTGTCTAACCTGATTTTAGAATTAGTAAAATAAAGAATGAACTTGTAAAACCCGCTTTATGTAAAATACTACAATTATTTGATGTATCCCTCTGATGCCCACCCAAAGAATCATACACTGCAGTTACTTCTACCGTTATTCTGCTCCCTTTTGAACTTAAAAGGCAAGACAAATAACCCCCGTCAAAATTTAATTATGACAAATGTTATCTGTGTGTTTGGTATTTACTAGACCAATATGGAATGAAGCTCCTCCCTCAAAATGTGGCTTATTAAGTATATGCTAGAGCCTACGCAAGGCAGAAGCATTCAGCCAAAGGGAACACTAAGCCATAGCTAAATAGAGCAATAGCGATAGTAATAAATAACACATGCGCCATTCTGTAGTATTAGCATATCTAACCTGCTTCCTTGTACTACAGAAGGAGGACAGTCATGTGACTTATGCCACAGATTTCTCTTCTTTCTTCTATAACACACTGCATATATAGTTGCTCATCCTTTAAATCTGGCCTCCATTTCTTGTTTTTCTTCCCATTGTCTCTCTTTCTTTCAGCTCTTTAACACATAGTACAACTAAGACCCATCACCTTTTACTAAAAAGAATGATGGCCCCTCCCCCATGGTATAACCCCTGCTTTCACTGTATTTGATGTTGTTATAATTTGTGGAGGCATAAAAATAAAAATTAAAATTAAAATAATTTGTGGAGGGGAAGGGAAAAAACAAATCGTTTAAATAGGGATACAGGTGAACCCATTGCAACAATGAGACGTACAAGTCCTATGTCAAAAATGAACTTTACAGCTTTGATGGGGGGGGAGGGTTGGGGGGGAGGATGGGAAGGGATGGGAAGGGGTAACAAAGGAGGAGGCTACAATGCTTGATAAGAAGTGTACTCATTATCTTGCCCATGTAATTGTAACCCCTCTGTACAGTATTTTCACAATAAAAAAAAAAAAAGAAAACAAAACAAAACAAAAGAATGATGGCTTTTTTTCCTTTCCTTTCATGGCTCACAGAGAGTGTCAAGAAAGTCTCCTGATCGTCAGTGATTTCTTAATGTGTCAGGAAGGGGTAAGCCCTTGTCTCAGTTTCCCCTATCTTTTTTGGAGCACATGTGAAGATTTTGGAAAGGAAGGGATGAGATGTGGTAAAGTAAGGATACGAGTTGCTATTCTTAGCTGTGGCCAATTTTCTCAAAGCACTGAAATGCAACCCAATTTGCTACTAAAAATGCTGTTTTCCTGAGGAAGATCACTTAACCTAGTCCTTATGTCATACACACATTCTTTATATTAACTGGCTTTTCTTCTATTCTTATAAACTGTGACCAGTTTTTTTCAAACAGTATTAACAAGAGTTTATTTTAGTAAAACAGGATTCCCTACCTTCCCACATGAAGGATATGCGAGTTAAAGACTCAAAAATAGTGATTGTTATTTCCTACCTTTATTCTTGCTGAGCTGCAGGGAATCTTCTAGTGACCCCTAATCCTTAGACAACAACAAGAACAATTCTTCTTTGCTAAAGGTATTTACATTCCCTTCTAAATATCTGTGTTCTTGTCTCAATTTATCTGACTCAATTTCTCCCACATTGACAAAGATAAACACTGAGTTTTTTTTTTTTATTGTGAAAATATCATACAGAGGGGTTACAATTACATGGGCAAGTTAGTACATTTCTTATCAAGCATTGTTGCCTCCTCCTTTGTTTCCCTATACCATCCCTTCCCCTCTCCACGCCCCAACCCCCACGCCTCCCCACTTCCCCCCACCACGCCAAAGTTGTAAAGTTCGTTTTTCGACATAACACCTTGTACAGCTCATTATTGTAATGGGGTCTACCTGTAACCTTATTTAAATGATTTGTTTTTTCCCTTCCCCTCCACAAATTATATCAACATCAAATATAGTAAAAACAGGGCTTATACCATGGGGGAGGTACATACAAAGCAACAAGGAAATCATCTTATAAATATGTTAGAAACAATCGCATGAAAGAAAAAAAAAACATTTGAATCCTTAACTTGGGATTCATTTCATCTAACATCAACTTGTCTGACAGTTTCTGTTTGTCTCAGACATATACTAGTTATTGCAAATAAGGGTAACCATGGGACCTATGTTTCTTTGGGCCTGGCTTACTTCACTTAATATAATTTGTTCCAAGTTTTTCCATTTCCTAACAAATGGGGCAAGATCATTCTTTCTGATGGAGGCATAGAATTCCATTGTGTCTATATACCACATTTTCTTGATCCATTCATCTACTGAGGGGCATCTGGGTTGGTTCCAGATCTTAGCTACGGTAAATAATGCTGCAGTAAACATAGTTGTGCTGGTAGCTTTAGTATGGTCTTGTTTGTGATCATTTGGGTAAATGCCCAAAAGTGGGATTGCTGGGTCATAGGGGAGCTCTATGTAGAGTCTTTTGAGGAACCTCCATACTGTTTTCCAAGGTGGTAGAACAACTTTACACTCCGACCAACAATGCAGTAAGGTTCGGTTCTGTCCACATCCCCTCCAGCATCTGTTGTTGTTAGAGTTCTTGATTATAGTCATTCTAACTGGGGTTAAGTGGTATCTCAATGTTGTCTTGATTTGCATTTCTTTAATGGCTAGGGAGGTTGAGCATTTCTTCTTGTGCCTATTGGCCATCCTTCTTTCCTCTTCAAAGAAGTTTCTCTTTAAGTCTTTAGCCCACTTATTTATTGGGCATTTGTTTCTTTGAGGATTTGTTGTTGGGGGATTTAATTTTTTGAGTTCCAGGTATATTTTAGATAGGAGACCCTTGTCCATTGTATGACTAGTGAAGATCTTCTCCCAATCCGTGATCTTGCTAGCTATATCCTTTGCCATGCAGAAGCTCTGCAGTTTCATGCAATCCCATTTGTCCAACCTTTCTTTGATTTGTTGTGTTTCTGGGTCTCTAGTAAGAAAATTTTGGCCTGTGCCCAGGAGACCTAGGGTTTCTCCTATTCCATCCTGTAATGTTTTCAGAATGTCTGCTTTGACTCTGAGGTCTTTGATCCATTTGGAGTTGATTCTGGTACATGGTGATATATTAGGATCTAGCTTTAGTTTTCTACAAGTGATTAACCAGTTTTGCCAGCACCATTTATGGAAGAAGCTGTCTTTCTTCCATTCTATTTTTTTTAGCTCCCTTATCAAAGATTAGATGGCTATACGTCTGTGGGTTTATTTCTGGGTTTTCAATTCTATTCCATTGGTCCTGAGGTCTGTTCTTGTGCCAGTACCAAGCTATTTTGATTACTATGGATTTGTAGTAGAGTTTGAAACTTGGTATTGATATTCTTCCAGCACTGTTCTTTCTGTTAAGGATTGTTTTTGGTATTCAGGGTCTTTTATTGTTCCATATGAATTTTTGGATTGCCTCTTCTATTTCCATACAGATTGGTGCCACAACACCTTGTTTCTCATAATATTCTTAATCCCTGAGGGGTTTTTAGAAACAGAGATCAATATAACTTTCAATTCATTATTATATTTTAAATGTATATTATGATCCTACTATACCTTGAGAACAGTGAGTGTTTTGGAACATGATAAGTAAGACACAACACTTTCCCCTGAAAGCCTCATTGTTTTGAAAAATTAGACAATTATAATGTGAGATGGAAATACAATGAGATAGATATTTCCCAGTATAATGCAGAGTGGAGGAGGGATTAATGTGAGGGAAAGGCTAGGCTTCCTAGAGGAGCTGCTAGTATAGTAATTTTTAAGGACTGTATAGCCATTTCTAGACGTGGAAGATAGGGAAGTGGCATTTAGACAAAAGAGATAGCATGAGTGAGGGTATACCTGTAAGCCAGCACGATTCAGAAAAGAGCAACTATTAGCAGCTCAGGGTTGCTATAGCATAAATCTGAAACTGACAGCAGTAAGACAAGAAAGCCGTGTCAACCAAACTAAGAACTTTGGAATTTATGGGTGGTAGTGAGTCATTCATTGCAAGGTATTTGCACCAAAGAGCAATGGTTAAATCTGTGTCAGAAACAGCCTTACAGGCTGCATGGGAGAGGGATTTGAACAGATAGAAGACAGAAGGCAAGGAAACAAACAAGCTACTACTGAGGATATGCATTCCAGCAAGATGATAGGAGACCCAATATGAGAATGATTTAGCAGGAAATAGCTTGCTGAGTGGGAATGGGATATGAGGAGAGAGAAGACACAAGCACAACTTGAAAACACACATGTTTCTCGATAAACAGAGGTGCCTATAAATATAAGAAAAAAGTCAGGTGACCATAATTCAAAAGGAAGATCAAGGCCTCAGGTCAGAACATGTTGTACTTAAACTTCCTGTGCTTTGTGTAGACTAGAGTACATTATAGTAGATGGATATGTAAGTCTGAATCTCTGATACAGCTACGTAAAGAAATGTGGGAGTTATTTTCGTGTAACTAAAACAACGGGAAAAGATAACTTTCTTTCAGCAGGGTTTGCTTTGTGTACAGGCCATGCAACATTGTTTATAGCAGCATTGTTTATAGATCCTGAAGGATTTTTATAATTGTTTCGGGCATTTCTGAGTTGTGCATATTTTTAAGATGCATAGTTTGCAGATATGCTTAAACTTTTACTTGTAAATTTAAACATGTAAAAATAAGGAAACAGGCACCATTGATTTTCATTATTTTATAGACGAAACTTGGAATGTTCTCTTAAATATTGCTTTTAACAATAATGTAGTAGTAGTTCTGTATTTACAGATGGATTAAATACTAATTCTTACAGGCCTACATAAAAATCATAGAGACATAGTTTCTCAAAAAACATTCCCAATTTATACTCTAAAATTGTTCATATGAGCTTACAAAGTGTAACACATTGAGACAGATACACAGCACCAAAAAAACCATATTGACATGCACGCTATAATAAAGGGATTTATATAAAAAAAATATTTTCTAGAGAACCTGAGATGACATGTTTAAAGAACTGCACTTAGTAAGGAAAGCTCCAGAGAAATTTGGGAGTGGCAGTTTATAGAAAGACTAGAGAGAGAGAGAGCACTTCCAGGTTTCAAGGAGTTTGTGTCCTAAGCTAGAGTGTGTTCAGCAACTTTTAGAATAGGGAAAGTAGTTTAAACAGGGATATAATAGCTGCTGGCAAGATAGTCTCAAAGAAAACTTGTTTCAGAGGGATGATGTGTAGACCAAAGGTGGAGAGGGCTGATGACTGATTGTGAAACTCTCATATCCATTAAGGTAAGAGTTGGTGTGTAATACTGCATTTAGAGAGGTACATGTAGACAGAGGAGAGATTAAGAGTAAGATAACATCCCTAAATCTTGATGAGAGACAAGAGGATGCAGGGTAAAGGAGAAGGAAAAACCCTAGGCCAACCCACATTTCTAGCCTTGGTGACTCGGTGGGTAGTAAGTAGTATTTATTAATGACTCATATCCATCAAAATGTGACTCACAAACATGATAAGACATTGATCCTTCCTGTTTCACTATGACAATTTCAAAAGGAAGAAGAGCAATCAGTTGCAAAGGAAAAGATTGACTGGTATTGTAGTCTAATGAAAAGAGTAATTATATAAGAATTTACACATGAAATATAGGACAATCTCTTACTTGTGAGTATAAATCAATCAACATTTTATTATCTTGAACAAGCAAGACCTTTAGAAGATATGTCAAATGGGAAAGCTTGGCTGGAGAGACTTTATTCTGAACCTTCTCTTTCCTTGGTTCTTACTATATTACCTCGGATGCAACAAATAGCTGCCTGCAATTTGACTGTGTTCCAGAATAAACAGAAACATATTTTCTTGCTTTAGCTCTGTATAGTTCAGTAGATTGTGGAAGTCCTGGAACACTATACCTGATCTCTTTTGCTTAAGGCTAGCACTCTATCTCTTGAACCATAGCTCCACTTCTGACTCTCTGACTTGTGTGTGTGTGTGTGTGTGTGTGTGTGTGTGTGTGTGTGTGTGTGTGTGTGTGTGTGTGTGTGTGTGTGTGTGTGTGTGTAATTGGAGATAAGAGTTGCACATACTTTCTTGCCCAGGCTGGCTTGACCCGCAGTCCTCAGATTGTAGCCCACTGAGTAACTAGGATTAGGCATGAGCTACTGGCTCATTGGCAATAGAACCTTTTCTTTTTTTGGCTGGGGGGGTCCAGTCATAGAGCCTGAACTCTGGGCCTGGGCACTATCCCTCAGCTCTTCAGCTCAAGGCTAGCACTCTACCACTTGAGCCACAGCACCACTTCCAGCTTTTTTCTTTTTACTTATGTGGTGCTGAGGAATTGAACCCAGGGCCTCATGCATGCAACGCAAGCGCTCTTCCACTGAGCCACCTTCCCAGCCCCTAGAACCTTTTCTTTTTTAAAGACAGTTTCCCATATGTGGCATAGAAATACACAACTGTTAAGAAAAGTTCAAGACAATTAAGTTTTTCATTTTCTTTGTGCCTAGGGTTGTTTTGCTTACAATGTGGATCTTATTCCACACTGTGTTGTTTCAGTGTTATTTTTGTTATTTCTCCCAGATTACATTGTAGCTATAATTATGTTGCAGTTATAATTCTTGATCCCTCAACTTTGAGTACAAAATTAGATCATATTCCTTTGATCAGTTAAAATAGGTTTTGAGTTCCATTCTATCCCCCAACTCTAATCATTCTAAAATAATAATTCTTCAACATGTTGCCTTTTTTTAACCAAGATCCCGGTTAATATATTAGGTTTCCACTATCAAGTAACCAATTACTACAAATTTAGCCATTTCAAATCGCACCCACTTACCATGTCACAAGTTCTGTAAAGTGGCACAGTATCTCAGACCATGTTTTTCTAAAGACTGTAAGAAAAGTATGCAGGGCTGTTTCCTTCTAGGTGATCTGGGAAGAAGTCATCCCCCACCTCATTTACATTGTTGGGAGAATTCTGTTCACTTTGTCTGTAAGTAGGAAGTCTATGTGGCCTTTCCACCTTACAGTATTCAATAGCATACTTAATCTTTTCCCCGCAAGGTTCAGAGGCTTATACCTGTAATCTCAGCAATTCTTAAAAGACTAAGAAGATTACAGTTTGAAGTCAGCCTGAACAAAACATCCACAAAAGGCAATTTCAATAAATAAACTAGATCTGGTGGTTCATGTCTGTAATTCAAGCCATGTGGGAGGCAGGGGGAAGAGGATCATACTGTGTGGCTGACAAGGCAAAAATGTAAGATCCTCTGTAGAAAATAACTTAAAGGCAGCATGGCTTTGTGTACGTATGTGTGTGGTTCAAATGGTAGAGTACCTGCCTAGAGTACTGTCAAGAAAAAAAAATGCCTTAAAAATAGTAATGAATCCTTCTCATTCTCAGAATTTCCCCAACTTCTTTCTTTTCTACTTCAAACAGATCATGTGATTGCACTGTGCCTATCTGGATAATCAAAAGTATTCTCCTAAAGTCTTTTTAAGTCTCTGTAAAGTCCCTTTGGCCAAGAAACAAAAGCAATGCCAGAGGCAAAAGTTCAGGAAAGACATTTTGAATTCTGCCTACTCCAACTACCCATTACTACGTTATCATGTATCTACCTAGGAAAACTCCTGGCCACTTAAGAAAGGCACTTTAATGACCAGGTACCACACAACTAACTTGACAATCTCTCCAAATAGAGTAACAGAGAAGGATATCTCTCTCTTCCAGCCTCCAAGCAGCCTAATTCTCAGTCTATGATCCTCATTATGATAATATAGCTCTTTAATTTCACAGCTTTTCTAGTTTTTACAAGTTTAGAGCCATTTTGCTTTTGGCCACCACTATAATATCTGAGGGTATGAGAAAGTCTGGTTTTTCCCAAAACAGACCTGTAAGTCTTGGGGGAATGGCTCAAGTAACAGAACATCCAACTAGCAAGCAGAAGATCGTGAGTTTAAAACCCTAGTCATAATAAAAATAATATATCAAGCCAAGTTTTTGCCTCCTAACTTCTCCGTCTTATCCTTAGAATTGACGCACTGCCATAGTTTCTTTTCCCCTGAACCTGTTCTTTCTAAAGAAAAAAAAAAAATCTTTAATCTGGTTATGACTGGAAAATTGTTGAAATGTATCCACAGACAGGAAGAAAACCTACAGTAATTCCAGTTCAAGAGTTGTGAATAATGTAGAGATTTCAGTAAGGTTAAAGAGCATCTCAGTCTTCACAACATAAAAAAAAAGAAAGATGAAGTTGATGGTGCAATCGTTCAAAGTATTTTCATATTCAAAAGAGTTGCCAAGATCTTCTATGACAGAGTGAATAGGCTAAATCAAAGAATGTTTGTTATCTCTAGAGAACAGAATCCTAATCTTATAATTTCAATGCAATCCACAAAAAATACTTTTCTATAAAACCTTCTTAGCCTAGGATAAATACACTCTGTCCCCTAAGCAAGTTACCAATAACAATTGCCAAATTGCTTCTCACCATATTTTCATACTTTTTATACCCTTTGATTCCCATGATATCTATCCTATTAAAACACTCCTCTTACATTTGTGTGCAATTCTCAGGTGTTTACAATATATCATAAATGTGGATGTCCCGGAAGGTCTGTTTAGAGTCAACTGCTCTCTTTCCCACAAAATCAAGATAGCAAAAGATTGGTATGTCTATTGTCAAGAAAAAAAGTCCCTTTATTTAAATTAGAGGTATAGAAAATTAGTTTCCCTCCAACCTTATGTGTGGCAGTACCATTATCTATCCAATCTCTCAAACTAGGATCCTAAGAGTCATCTGCAATACTTCTTGCTTCTGTAAATATCCCCTAGAAATTACCTCCTCTTCCTGAACATCATAACCTATAATCCTTTTTCAAATCTTATCTAGATTACTAAAACAGATCCTAAGCTCTTCCGCACCCTAGCATTTAGCATTCTCCAACCCCAGCCTCTACTAGGCTGCAAACCGCTTATCTTGCCATGAGGCTTAGCTGTTTATTGCACTTAGATGTTCCCCTTGGCTGCAGAATAAAGGTTAATGTTATTTGGTGCATAGGAAATTCTGTCACTGGTTCTCTGGGTTTGTCTTCAATTTCGTTTCTTACACTTGTTACTTTCTGTTTCACTGATACTTAGTCAATGGTCATTCAATTGCTCAATGAATTTCTCTACACTGTCTGAAAAAGAGACGCCTTTCTCCAGAAAAATCACAGATTTCCATTTCAGCACTGGGAAGCTCTCCTTAGCTGGGTTCTCTTCTCCCAGTCTGGGTTGGGCTTCCTTATCCTGTCTTTTTGTTTTGTTCTGATACTCTTACATTGAATGACTTATCTCCCCCTCCCCCCTCACACAACTGGTGGATCCAACCAAAATCTAAAAGGTTTTCTATCCTCTAACATATGTGAATCAAGCTGGGTATTCAAGACAAACCACTCTGTGCTCTCCCTGAGATGAAATAATTCCTCCTTCTTGGTTTCTTAGTCAACTCAAACTTAGTCAAATAAAAAAATCCTCTCTTGGAGTTAATTCTTTGTCCCCTCCATACAGTTGGCTCTGAGGGAAAAAAACAAACACACAAAAACAAAATGACTACTGCTATGGTAGAGCAGGATTTTGGTGTTGGGTAAAAAGCCTGATATACACTAATGCTTAACCAAGATCAACAATAAGCAAAACTCATCTTAAACTCATAGATTGAATATTCTGTGATTTTTTTCTTTAATACCTAGTACATTCTATGAATACCTGAAAAAATATTCTAAAAACACCTAGAACATTCTATTACTTCAATTCTGTTTAATAATACTTAAAAGAATATAGTAAAATCCTTACAGATATCAGTCAAGTTTCAAAAACAAAACTTTTAGTATTACCCTGTGCACATTACATGGTTGAGTTGATCTGGAGAAGTTCCAAGTCAGTCTTGAGTTATCATCAGTTGTGTGGAAATCATTGGGTGATCTACTGAGTGTTTCCTGTAGCCCGCCCCCCCTCAAACCCCCCCCCTAAAAAACGGTGCTTCAAAACAATGAAAAATGGGCTGGGAAGGTGGCTCAGTTGTAGAGTACTTGCATTGCATGCATGAGGTCCTGGGTTTGATTCCCCAGCACCACATAAGCAGAAAAGCCAGAAGTAGCACTGTGGCTCAAGTGGTAGAGCGCTAGCCCTGCTCTGAAGAACTGAGGAACAGCACCCAGGCCCAGAGTTCATGCCCCATGACCAACAAAATAAAACAAAACAACAACAACAAAAAACGTAAAAGTTATAACAATTTTCCCAAGCCCCAAAGGGCACAACATGTGCTTAATTTGATGAAGTAAACACATTAGACTTGTTGAAAGCTGCATGTCTTCAGCAGAAGTTGTTTAGCATTATGGAAAAATGAATCAAGCTTTTGCAACTGATCATGATAGATTGTATTTATACACTGCCTTGTCAAATGACAACTCCTTTGTACAACTACTTAAATACAATAGGAAAATTTTCTAAAGAGCATGAAATAATATTTCATTTTTGGTGAGCAGTATTAATGTGTGCAACAGTAATTTGGTGGTAGCAATGCAATACTATTCCATCCAGTTTCATGTAATAGAAGCTCAAACTTACTCTATGTGCAACACTTTTAGAATAATTTTGGAGTCCTGCATTCTGGAAATTCTGAATATTCATGTTTTCTTTCAGTAGAAATCTATAATGATGAATACCAAAGGTCCACTATAATATATACATCCAAGCACACATATACACATACATATGTACATACAAACATGATCTGTCATAACATTATTGTACATATTAAATAAGACTATATATTGATAGCTTTGCAAAGGAGAAAACATTTATTCATAGTAGCATCATTGGAGCAGTATCAAGAGGAGGAAATGAAGTTATGTTTATCTGCCACACCACCTCACCCCTACATCATACTCCTCCAGAACTTGCACTAGAAAGGCTTTTCTATTCAGCCTTTTTTCTTTTCATTTTTCTTTTTGTTTCTTTTTTGATAACCGCATTTGACCATGTAATATAATTGATACTGGACTAGCTACTGGCATTCTTGCTTGACTTTGAGGTTCTGTCACTTTTTTGCAACTAGCATGTAATGCAGGATAGCTCTAATACTTTTAGTTTAGTTCTAGATGTTTATAGATAGTTCTAGTACAATTGCAAAATTAAAAAGAACTGTGTGTAACTGTAAACCTGCCTCTCTAACCCCACTATGGGGAAAAATCTTGAATATCTGTTATTATCACCTCCCTCTCCCAGTATCTGAGGCTAGTGATGAGTCATTCCAGTTGCCCTTCCAGGGGGTTCCAGTCCTGTTGGGAGATCAGTTTACAGTTAAGATAAATGGAAGCAATTATAGAGTCTTTCATCAACACCTCCATCTATAAGGAGAGTCCTTCTGGACAAGGAGTTCCTCTGTGATAACCTAAGAAATCTACCCATTAGGCTACTTTATTGTTTATCCTGAGGCTCTACTGTCTTGAGAAGTCCTAGATATCATAATCCTTTTGCCTTTTCCTCAGTCTTCCATAATCATCCATCCACTTGACACCATATTTTTAGTTCCTAGCATATTACATGATGAACACACCAGACAGGGACACATCTGTCAGCTTACCCAGGTGAGAATTTGTAGTGACTGCTACTTGTCCAGACTCTCCTTTATATTTATCTGCATGGAAGTATAGAAAAGCCAGCCTCACCAGCCCTCTGGGCTTCCTTCTGGTGCCCCAAACTGAAGACACACACAGTCAACATTTGTGCACTTTTGTTGAAGACATTTAAGAAATAAATTTCACAGTTAATTCTCAGCCCACAGTAATTTACCTTTTGCCTTGTCCTTTGAGGTAGTGCATTCTTCATGACCAACACTCATGAACACATTTTCCAGTTCTTATCAAACCTAACCTTCATGATGCATTTCTACCTCAAAACCTTGGTCATGTGGTTTTCCATCAGAAAAATTCCTACACATACACACATACACACACACACACACACACACACACACACACACACACACACACACACACACACACACACACACACACACACACACCCCTTTTTAACTTTTAGGATCCAAAAAATCCAGGAAATGAATTTTTATTGAATTATCTTTCACACTCTTTTCATCTTAATTTTCTCTCTAATTTTTGACTCTTGAAGATAAGACCCATTTATGTTCATTATTATCTACCAGGAACCATTCCTGATCCTTTTGAGAGTCTCTACCTCTTGGACTTTTAATGTTCATTATATTTTTCCAATATTTACTATAGGTATTTCAATAGTTGTCTATATATATAAGTAAGAATTTATGAAACAGCTGATTGAAATTAGAGGTATGATCTATAGCCATAAATAGGAGCCAAGTTAACTAATATAAAAAGACTGAACTTTTAATTTTCATATTCTTACCACCCAAAATAACTGGTCAGACACATTTTTACATGGAACATGGTTTTTCAGAAAAAAATTGATTATAAAATATTTTGCTGCTGTGATCCTATTTGAAGCATAGGAAAAATGAATGGGAATATTTATTATTCTCTATTAAATTTTATATCTCTGTACCACAGTTGCATTCCATGTAATATAATTTTTCTACAGCAATCAAATAAAAAGGATCAATGATAAAAAGGCATATTGTAGCATTGTTTAAATACTTTTATCATATTTTGGTACATCTGTGGAAAACTTTGGAAATATTTTACATAAACCTTAGGTAAATCAATTGTAAATCTAAAACATTAAAGTGTTTTGTAGATGTGGAGACCACACAATCTCAGGTATATGAAGGAATAGTTCAGATTTGATGCTTACTGTTACAATTCCGTTTTTAATAGCAGCTCCTTTCTTTTCAAAAGGGTCCTTGTTTATAAAATAAACTTAAAATGTTAGTCTGCTTACATGCTGTCTACAAAGAGATAGAAAGAGATGATAATATTTGACACCTCATAATTGATAAAAATGTCTTTAACAATTTTATGCATGTATATAATTATTTGTATTTGAGATGTACAACTGTGAAATAATGTATTGTGAAACAATCACCGCAACTAAACTAATTAACAATGCATTATCCTATGTAATTACCACTTCTTCTTTTTCCTCCTATTTTTCTTTCCTCTTACTTCTCCTTTTCCTTTTTATTTTTGTGGTGAGAACACTCAGGATATACAGGACAATATTCTTACCTGTAATTATTATGACACAGAGTAGATGTCCAAACCTTACTGTTTATCTTGTAAAACTGAAAGTTTAATCCAATTGACTTATTTCCCACTTACTTTTGGCCCTAGAAATTGCTGGTCCCTTTTCTGTACCTGTGACTTGATTATTTTAGAGTACATATATGAGTTCAAACAGTATCTATATTTCTGGGTCTAGCTTATTTAATGGATGGCATCTATGATGTTGTCATATACAGCAAAGGTTTTCTTCACTTAAGATGGGATAATATTATATTGTATGCATTTCCCATATTTTATCTATCATTTCATCAATTAATGGACATGTAGATTATTTCCACATTTTGGTTGCTAAGACTGAGATGAACAAATGAATACATATTACATTCCAGACAGCACTGTACCAGTATTCCCCTTTCATTACATTCTTGCCAACTGTGACTATCTTTCTTGGGTTTCTTGTTTTGTTTTGTTTGTTTTGTTTGAGATACAGTCATGCAGTACAGTCCAAGCTAGCCAAAATCTGACCAGCTTCCTGAGTGTCTGAATAAGAGGGTGTGAAAATAACCTTTTTGATGATCATTTTAATGTATATAAAGGCATTAATTCATGGAGATTTTGATTTCAAATTCACCAAATATTAGAAAGATTGAGTATTTTTTCCATATACCTGTTGGTCATTTGTCTTATTTGTGAAATGTCTAATCTAGTCTTTTGCCTATTGTTACAGGGTTATAAGACTTTGATTTTTTGCTATTGAGCTGTTTTATTTTCTATAATATTTGGATAGTGTGGTTTACAAGTATATACTCCAGAATTGTGGGTTGTCTCTTCATTCTGTTGAATGTTTCCTTTGTTATGAAGAAGCATTCTAGTCTGATGAAATCCCATTTGTCTATTTGTCGTTATTACCTATGCTTTTAGGATCATATACTAAACAACAATAAAATTATTGTTCAGCCAAAGTCATGAAGATTTTTCCTTATGTGTCCTAATAATTTTACTATTTTCTTCTAGTCTTACAGTTCAATTTAGTCCATTCCCCTGTATGTAGATATTCAGTTTTCCCAGTACAACTCATGGTTGGATTGTAAATAGACAAATGGTTTAAAGTTTGATAGACTTCATTTCGGTGATGTTTTATCTGTAGTGTCAAATTTCAGGTTCCTATAGTGGTGGTTTTATTTTTTCTCTATGCTTAACACATTGGAGATTAGCCTGTGTGTATTAGGAGAAAATGTGTATATATACACAATGAAATTCTATGCTTCCATCAGAAAGAATGACAATGCCTCATTCGTAAGGAAATGGAAAGATGTGGGGAAAAAAATTTATTAAGCAAAGTAAGCCAGGCCCACAGAAACACAGGCTGCATGGTTTCCCTCACTTGTTATAACTAGAATATGTCTAGGCTATTCTTAGTAGAAGATCACAGTGGCTCAATGCAAGTATGATATTTAAAATGATGCTTATCAAAATGAACTCCAAGAAATGGAAGCAAGAGATTATTTTCATTGTACTGTTTGCAGTTATTTCTTTTCTCTTTCTGTTTCTTTTTCTTTTTCTTCCTTTTCTTTCTTTTTTTCCTCATTGATTTACTTCCTGTTGTCACATTTTATTTTCATAACAAGTCTTTTGATTTTATTTTTGCCTCTTTAAAGTCTTCTGTCTATTTCCTTTCACACCTTAGAAACATAATTAAGAATATTCCATATTAATAAAAATAAATTCTGTGACTTCAGAAGTGTTCTCTTAGTTTTCTTCCTTCACAAGTAAATGATTAAAAGAATTAATTTTATTCAGTGATCTTCTTCTTACTTTTCTTTTCTTCTCTGTTATCTGACTTTATGTTACCATCACATCACTGTATATGATCTCCTTGAAATAGTATTTTCCTTTGTATTTTTTGGCCATGTTAGCCATCCCTTTAAGCTTAAGCATTGTGGATACTTCCAAATCTATTACTTACTCTGAGAAACTATGTTTTACTACATTCTTAATTAATTGAAGGCCTGCTTAAATTATCCTACCTTCGCTGCAAGACAAACAAATAGAAACACACAAAGTATTTATGGAGCTGAATGATGGGAGAGAACTCACATTCCCAGGAATTTTCTATGGATCTTAAATTAAGAAACATTGTGCTCAACCATGTTTTATTTCATAGGGACACATAGCTATAAGACCTGATCAGACTATAACAAATACAAGTTAAATGTTTTAAAAATTAATAATTTATGAACCAAAACATCTGGCACCATCTCTAATTTCTCTATCTTCGTTGAACTCAATCTTAATTCATTTGTTTTCTTGAACTCTATTTACTTTAAATTAGCCCCAAATTATGATACCAACTACATAAAATGATAGACATTTTTGTTATTTCTTATTAACACAATTAATTTAAATTGTCTGCCTGGTAAGAAAAAAAGTGATGTGTTAGCCATATATGTTATATAAATATAAAAGTATATGTTATATAAAGAGCATATATTATATATAAAATCTGTAAGGATTTCCTTGAAACTTTTAATCTGACATCTGAGCAACAAGATAGGAATGTGTGATATAAACCATGCCACTATAAGAATAACTATGACTCAAGCATTTTTCTGGAATTATCCGTATCTCTGGATCTCATAAATAATTAGAGAATATATATATATATGTCAAGTTTAAAAGATCATGTCTTTCATGCCAATTTAGCAATCTTTCTGCTGAAGAGTCAGTGAGAAGGAATACAAATTGCCTTTTTTTTTGGAGGGGGGGCGTCCAGTCATGGGCCTGAACTCTAGGCCTGGGCACTATCCATGAGCTCCTTTTGCTCAAGGCTAGCATTCTACCACTTGAGCCACCGCACCACTTCCAGCTTTTTTTTCTGCTTATGTGGTGCTGAGGAATCGAACCCAGGGCCTCATGCATGCTAGACAAGCGCTCTACCACTGAGCCACCTTCCCAGCCCCACACATTGCCTTCTTTCTGATAGAATAAACTGAACTAGAAAACCCAACTTTGATTCAGCTTAGGAGGCAGCGGAGTTAAATTAGTTGCTTCTTCTTTGACCAGTGAATTGAATTTGTCATCAGGTATGCTCTGTGTTGGCCATAAAAAGAATAGTGGAATCTGAGCAGCCCAGGAAGGAAGTACTGTGAGACTCTTATCTTCAATTAATCACCAAAAAAGCTGAAGTGGTGCTGTGCCTCAAATGCTAGCCTTGAGCAAAAGGAACTCATGGATAGTGCCCAGGCCCAGAGTTCAAGCCTTGTGATTGGCAAAATAAAAATAGTGGGAAAAGGAAACATGTGGTTCTCTCTATGAAGCTCCATCCTGATGGCATAAATATAAAACCTATATTAGCGGATGCTGGTGGCTCACATCTGTCATCCTAGCTACTCAATAGGCTGAGATCTGAAGATCGGGTTTCGAAACCTCAGCCTAGCAGAAAAGTCTGTGAGACTCTAAAAGCCGGAAGTGGAGCTGTGGCTCAAGTAATAGAGCGCTAGCTAGCCTTGAGCAAAAGAAGCTCGTGACAGTGTCCAAGCCTTGAGTTCAAGCCCCAGAACCAGCACACACACACACACACACACACACACACACACACACACACACACACACAGCCCATATATAATCAGTCCTTTCTGAATACTGAAGAATTTGATGGCAAGCATAAAGTTAGGTAACAAAATATAAGTAGTAATATTAATGTCTCAAAAAAGTCCAGTATAATTCAGAATGAATATAATCAATAGAAACTTTCTTCATTTGGATGGAAGGGAATGAGAGGACTAAACAACCCACAAATAGAACAGAGGAAAACAGATTTAAATAAATGCTACAAATATTGGCATAATTTGTGGAGGGGAAGGGAAAAAACAAATTGTTTAAATAGAGATACAGGTGGACCCATTGCAACAATGAGATGTACAAGACTTTATGTTGACAATGAACTTTACAATTTTGGCGCAGGGGAGGGGGGGAGTGAGGAGGAGGGGAGATGGTAAGGGATGGTAAGGGGAAACAAAGGAGGAGGCAACAATGCTTGATAAGAAATGCACTCATGACCTTGCCCATGTAATTGTTACCCCTCTGTATGGTATTTTCACAATTTAAAAAATGGTAGATGGGCCTCAAAGCTATACATGTTATTGTGCACATAATTTTAAAAACAAAGCTAGTATTAGAAATGTTTTAATAAGAATGAGATATGTAAAAGTACATATATTAAGGATGTTTCCACTTCCAGTATATTATATTCAGTTTTGCTGTGTGCATAACAGGTGGGAAATAGTACATTTCCAGGGAAATTTACTAGTTAATATAAAAGAGAAATCTTTTTTAGTTCTAAACTTTATTTTTAAGTAACATTTTTATTGTTTTCAAGTAGCTGTACAAAGGAATTACCGTTCGACCAATCAGTTTGTAAGTTCGAGGCATCTGGATCGATGTCATCCCTTTCATAATTCTCCCTCATCCCTCCAAACTCATCCCTCCCCTCCATTTTCTTAGCTCCATAGGATGTGCACTGAATATTATGACTATGTCTTCCCTTACTTTCTCTCTTCATTCCTCTATTCCCCTCCCTGAAGCTCCTTCCCCACCTTCCAAGTGCCAGTTTTCTGGTATTTATTTTGTTAGACTGTGTGTTCATTTTTTTTGAAGGAATTACACCATTAAATTCTCCCCCCACAAATACTCTATTCAGTTAAAATATTTCTGTGCACTGCATACAACCTCACATGTGTTTACTTGTACCTTTATAAGTTAATTTGAAAAGATAAAATGTTAGAGGGGAATGTTGAAAAAATTGAAAGAGTACATGTATGCTTTCAAACGCACAGGTTTGGGTTGAAATATTATCCACATGACATTAGCTGTAAGACCTTCATCCTGCTAGTTGAGCTTGCCTCGTCATTTTATCTTGAGCATGAAATGATAACAACTTCATAAGGTGTTTTGTTAGAACATATAACATTCTTCCTTACATAATCACTGAAACATAGTTTCTCCAACTCCCTAGGTAATGAAACAGAGAACTTGAAAGAAATTAATTTGTAATTGTTTTGAATGAAAAAAGATAACTTTACCTGCCATTCCTCTTGTAAACATTCTCTTTATAATCTAAAGAGATTACAGTAGAATATGTAACCTTAAATTGCATCAATGTATTCTTGAGTCCAAGAGAAGATAATGTCAGAATAAGTTCTAGGCTCCATAATGTCCAAACCAGGAAAATCATGCAAAAATCATTATGAGTATATATTTACTTATTGGAGAATAACTCAATCTAAGTTGTACTGAAAGGATTTAAATCTCAGCTCTGTTCTTTCTGCATGGTTGTAGGTACTGTAGCTAACTACTTCTCTTGAGACTAAACTGCCCAAAATATTCTCTGAAACACTGTGTTAATTTAATGCATGATATATCTTAACTTCTAATTAATTTTTTTGTAGCTTTTACAACTGGGACAGTCATGTTGTTGTTTGCAATTCAAGTTCCAATTATCAAGTTATTTCTGACAATCCTGACGGCTTACTTTTCAAATATAAAAGAGACAGAAAAATTCTCAATGTGGATCCAAAGGTAATTTTGTTTTATAATTATCTATCCCTTCACATGTTATTATATTCCAACCATTATTCCAAAATCCATTCATTATTTGGTAGCTCTAAGTTGTTTTGCTTAGAAATAAAAACCTGTTTTGAAATTCAGAACAAGAACTGTCTTAAAAAATAAACTCCAAAGCTTAATAAAATATGACATTAATAAGAAAGAGTTTAGAAGGAATTTAAGTAGACCTGGTAAGTAGGAATACTTCTATAAAACTGAACAGAATTAGGTTTCAGAACCAGTACCCACTGGCCAGTACCCACAATCCTACCTGACTCCAGTCATATTTTACTCTCAGTGGGCAGGGAGTTGGGGGGCTGGTAGAGGAGATGGGCTCTCACATTTGTACCCAGAATTTTAATCCCCATCCATATTTGACCAATACTGAGAACAGTAAAATGGTATGTGTCAATGTACTTTCTAAGTGCTAATTTAAAAGACCCATCTTGGGTATTTTAAATCCATATGCATGACACATACAAAGTGCTCAGTAACTATGTGCCCAAAGAACACAGGGATTCAATTCCATAGCAATAAGTAGATTCACCAGGTGCTAGTGAATCTAAGATCACACCTGTGATCTTAGCTATGCAAGAGGCTGAAATCTGGCTGATCTTGATTTGAAGCCAGCTTGGACAGAAAAGACCACAAGATTCCCTCTCCAATTAACCAACACAAAGCTAGGCTAAAGGCATGGCTCAAGTGATGAGTCTCAGCCAGCAAGCAAGTGCAAGGACCCTGAGTTCAAGTCTCAGTACAAATTAAAAAAAGTAAAAATGAAAGAGTAGATTAGTGTCCACAATCAGATTCAACTGGAAATATTATTTCTCTTGGCAATCCCAAGAGAGTGATCAAAGTTTCTCTCTCACATAATTCTACACAGTGGAAGTTCAATGCTAAAATGCCAGCCTCTATCATCACATACCAAAATAGTCAACAACACTCATGTTTCACACAGGACACTTAGAGCTGGGTGAGAGTTTGCATGGATATGCAATCACTGCTATTTAAAGAGGCTTCTTATACACTTCCACACAAATGGTTCCTCACCACCCATAGTCATATAATTGGCTCTAGCTGTATGAAAGGCTGGGAAATATAATCTTTCTTAGGGAGACCATGAGCCCAGATAAAACAGAGGTTAGGGATAGGAAGAAGAGAGATTTGGACAAATAACTAGCCACTTCTGATACTACTTCAAGACTGCACTACTGGTTTTGGGTCTCAGGTTTCTCAGTACTTAAATGAAGTTCTAGATCAGAAAATCTACAGAACCATATTCATTATGAAACTATGAGTAATAAAAAGAGATTATTAACATACCTTCTCTGTAGTAGTGTCTTTTTATTGATCTAAACTATCAAAATGGCATCTATTTATGCAAATACAGAAAGCTTAATAAACAGTATTCAGTCTTTTCTTGAATAAGCTAAGCTGTACAAGTAAAAAAAGCCTAAAATTATTCATTGCTTCTTTAAAATGTGTGAAACAAATCTTTCAGTCAGCTTTGAATCACATCATACTTTAGGTATTTAACTTACTTTAGGGCTCTACTAATGGCATACTTCTTGAATGTATGTCATGAGTTAGAGTTGTTACGGACTTTGGGGAATCATTATTGAATACAACCTATTACTTGAACATGGCTCAAATAACTTTAAGGCTCTTGGTTCTGATAATCAACTATACGATTTTAAATACTTTGTAAATAGTATGTGACATATAACACATGTCTTCCTATTTTATGGAAGGAAAAAATGCATTTAAAAGAAGTATTTCCAAATCTTGGAAAAAGAGCAATGATCCAGTTCATGAATGATAAAAGACTCCTTCACTAAGACACATGATGATATTTAAGTACTTAAAAATCATATTCATATTATTTTTTCCTATTTTATTTTAATCTTTACCCTTTTGAAGTTAAAGTAAACAACAGAGCTGGAAAGAAATTTCTGACCTCATCAGCAAAGAAACTTCAAGACCTTTACTTGACTATATTGCCTTGACAAATTCATTTTAAGTTTCCTGGGTTTTAATATTCAGAACTGGAGCCTAAGAATTTGTTCCTCATTGTTTAATTGCTTTACTCTGATTAAAGTCCTTCCTTCTAATACACCAGGCTCAATTCTTCCTCAGCTAAACCCCAAAAGTACATTCTTTAATAAGCTGTCATTGTGAGTATACAGGTTATCAATGAACCACAACTTAAGAACACTTTCTCCATAAAGAGACAATAGAGACATCAAGAAATCAGACATTCTATTCTGAAATATAAGTAGAAAAAACACATTGATTTTTGGCTTTTATGGACAAGATAGATGTAAAATCAGAATGTATGGGCTAGGGCAATGGCTTTAGTGGAAGTAATAGATTATCTGTTTATAAGCACAAGATCCTGAGTTCAATTCCCAGAACTGCAAAAGAAAAAGAAAACACAGGAGGGAAAGGAGGGAGGGAGGGGAGAGGAAGAAGAGGGAAGGGAGGAGAAGGGGAGAGAGAAGAGAAAGAAAAAAAGAAAGAGAGAAAGAAAGGAAAGAAAGAAAAAGAAAATTAGCATGTATACCTCTGACATAATCCTTTACCTTCTAAAATGCCTGGTGTTTTACATTTCTATATTTTATACATCCAACATAATATTTCTTAATGACATACAGGATAATAAGTAAATTAGAAATTAAGAAATAAGATCAATGTGTATTTTAATAATGGTAAATGTTAGGAATTATACTCAACATTCTTCTTAGTAATTTTCTTCAAATTCTTCCAAGATGACCATCTTAGAACCCCACCATTTAAGGTTCTGTAAATTATTATGTGAACAGTGCCACTCTTCTTTTCCTTCAAGTTACCCTCTTTGAATATTTTATGCTTGGAATTAAAGGGGTCAGATAAATGAAAGGTAGAATCAGTGGTAAACAGGATGTGTTTCCTTTGTGCAATGCAGATGTAGGCTCATTAATTCTGAACTGTAGTTCCCATGAAACACAGTTGTTTGTGAATGGTAACAGTGGAAAAAAGAACACCATGCAGGTCTTAGTAATATGAGTTCATTGGTTAAGAAATTCCAAATGCAATAAGAGTTTGGTTGCATTGAAAACAGGACCACTGGCTTTAACTTCCCTGCAGCTGTATAACATCTGGAACAAATAAGGAAAGTTTCTATTTTTGAGTAAGAATGCTTGTCTGAGTGATTCACACCCACCAAAATGTTTCCAGTGTATTATCTTTAGAGGGCTTGAGTGGAAGTACTTTACACTCACTCTTCTGTATTAGTCAAACAATTGAAAAATACGTATTTTCTCTTAATGTTGGAAAGTAATAACCGTGTTTGAGTGTCACCATAGCAGACTAGCTCTAAAACCAACAAGATGAAAAAGATATATAGAATATACCAAACAGGAAAAGAAAAAACTTTTCTTAATTACATCTCCTATTTTCGTGGAAAAAGTCCATGAGAGCCCATCACTTAGAAAAATACCTCTTAATAAGTAAATGATAACTAATCATGAATAAATAATTGAATGAATGATCCTAAGAGCAAATAATAATAACAATATAATAATGATAATGTCACACTAATCCAAAATTGAATAGATATTATCATTCATATTTGGCATAGCAATGGTGAGTACAGTCATCCTACCTTATATTTATCCAAATAAATCAGAAAAAAAAAAACTGCAGGAATTTATCACTGGGAAGAGGTTTGGTAGAGGTTAGGGAGAAATCTTTATTTTGCTTTCAAGTCTTCTTGTGTGGTCCAAGGAATGTGTAATTTAAGTTATCTCAATGAGACTATTAAATTAGAATGTATTTTTAATTTCTGAACAGACTCCAGCAGTTTAAGTGATCTGCTCAAGGTCACACGGTACATTATTAGTAGAATCCAGCAGTGAAACTTAAACTCAAACATTGAGACAGCCTGATTGGGTGGGGGGATGGAGGGGGGGGCAAAATTAAGTCAGTCTTTGTTCTTTAGCTTCTTTTGCTTTGAGGCAGAAGCTAGTAGAGATGACATGTAAGGGGATGGCACAGAAATAAACGTTACCTAATAACAGAGAAGGAAATCTTTCTTCTTAGCTGTGGCTTGAAAGATGATGAGAAATTGACTTTAAAGAGAGGAAGAGACAGTCAGTAGCAGGAATTGAGTCCATTAGCCAACCTTCACAAGTATTAAGACAAAGGAAATTTTAAAAATAATTTGATGGAGTGAGTAGGAATTAAGCCCAAAGTCTCACAAAACCTTTCCTGCAGGACTGATGAGGATTGTGGACTGGGTGTATGGGAAAAATGCCAAACCACTTGTGCATAGAAATAAAAGGGTAAAAACATCATGTTTTAAAAGGATTGGAAGGTGTACATCAACACATACTAGCAAGGGGGACACAAAGAGCAAATAAAGAGCAAAGATTAGAAGAAATAGAGCTCTTGTCATAGCTAGTGCATTTGGTTCATGGTTTTAATAGTCCAACTGCCTGATTATTTCAAGAAAGACCAAACGTGGAGAATTTATGTTTCTAGAAGTGTTTTGGGAAGATCTCACTCCAGCCCTTAGAAAGAAAGAAATACTGGAACATATCTTGAGTCTAATTGCTTACCAAACGAAACAGGCAAACAAACAAAGCATGCTTAAAAGATCACAGAGGGTATGTGGTTTCTCTTAGATGTAGGACAATGGTGGGAAAAAAGACATTATTATAGAATAACATATGTATTAATTTGTTCATAATTAATTATGTATGCATTAATTTGGCAAGAAATAGTTCTCCTTTTGCTTTATGTGTCAATACTCTTGACTACATCTAGGAACTCAGACTCCTCTTTTTAAAAAAGAATTGTTCACAATTTTCCAGTCATAACAGTTATTGGGCATGTAGACTGGGAACCCACAAGCTCTTTATCAACCTCTAGCCTACCTCTGCTTAATCATGAGTGATGGCTATCAATTCACTAAAGCATTTCATCTTCTCTCCTCTTCATATTAGGCCAATCAGGAGAACTTCAGGCTCCAACTCTAGCAGTCACACTAATCAGTCTGTGATGAAGGCCAGAAGTTTATATTTTTAAAGTGTCCCCAGGTGATCCTAAAGATTAGCTAGATTTGGGCTGGAAATATGGGTTAGTGGTAGAGTGTTTGCCTAGCATGCATGAAGTCCTGGGTTCAATTCCTTAGTACCACATAGACAGAAAAAGCCTGGAATGGTGCTGTGGCTCAATGCTAGCCTTGAGCAAAAGAAGCTCAGGGAGAGTGCCCTGAGTTCAAGCCCCAGAACTGGCAAAAAAAGAAGACCAAGACGAAGAAGAAGTTTAGCTGGATTTGATGCCCACCATTTTACTTAGTAATATTTTTGGGAGGGAGGGAGTCAGTCATGGGCCTTGAACTCTGGGCCTGAGTGCATTCCTCAGCTCTTCAGCTCAAGGAGAGTGTTCTACCACTTGAGCCACAGCACCACTTCCTGTTTTCTGGTGGTTTATTGGAGATCAGAGTTTCATGGCCTTTCCTGACTGGGCTGGCTTTGAGCTGCGATCCTCAGATCTCAGCCTCCTGAGTAGCTAGAATTATAGGCATGAGCCACCAGCACCCGGCTTTTACATAGTAATATTTTACTAGCTATTGCTTTACCTTACAATATATGCATAAAAAAACAAACTTTATTCCATTAAAATGAATTTTAATTCAAGAGTCTTAATTTTAAATAGCTTAGATTACACATTCCTGGGAGTGCACAAAATGACCAGACTTCTAGACAACCTCCACAAAATACAACCATACTGTATGCTTCCACTGATACATAGAATATACCAGACTTCTAGACAACCTCCACAAAATACAACCATACTGTATGCTTCCACTGATACATTGCTGATATTTAAAAAAAATAATTACAGAAAGATGAGGGGCTGTGGATGATACCTATTTTTGCTATCACTGTGATCTCAAGAATTAGTTTATGAAGTCCTTTTGTACATAGTCTCAAATTAAACATTAGTGACCAAATCTTATAAAGATTTGGTCTGATTCTTTTACCATTGTATTGCCAGTGTTAGTGCCATACCCACACATGGTAGATACTCAATGACATCTGTAAAGTGAATAAATTGAATATTAACTATTTGCAAAAGAAATGAAATAGTAGACCCAAAAATAATCCTGGAAACTTTTGAGGTTAACTCCAAAATTCTTTAGGATCTTAGGGACTAGAAACATATGTAAAGCTAAAAATATGTTTAGTTGAAAACTACCAGAATAATTGGAGCTTGTATGTTTTTTTCTTCTTGGTAGGTGCATTAAACCACAAACATTCTTAGCTGAGCCTTGAAATGCTGACTATGGATGTCCAGAGCAATGACATTGTATCATATATATAGTTATATAATTGAATTAGAGACTTAGTCATTTAAAAAAAACAAACTTATTTTTGTCATTATCATTGTCATGTATGCAGATGCTTTAAGCAAATATGTCAGATGCTGATTGTTTTTAATTTTCTTAAATTTTATTGTAAAGGTGATGCACAGAGGGGTTACAGTTACGTAAGTCAGGTAATGAATACATTTCCTTTTGAAAAGTGTCATTCCCTCCTGCATTCTCTCCCAGTTTTTCCCCTCCTTACTTCCCTTCCCCCAGTTGGATAGTTTCATTCCAACATAATGTCTAGTATCACTGCTGAATTAGTTCACCCTTTGTCCCACTGTTTCTATGCTTCCCTTTCCCATCCCATATCAGATTAATTATATACAAGATAAAGGTTACAGAAATACAAAACAGTGACCAAAAGGAATAAACCAAAGAAAAAAAGGAAAGAAAAAAAACCAAAAAAGCATTACAATAAAAAAATTCTTGTTTCCATTTCTTGGTATTCATTATTTTATATGATCATATGCACATAGCTAGTGAGACCTTGAATATCCTCCTTTGTTCTCACTGTGTGAATGTTTAGAGTGCTGAATCAATCATTTCCAAGTGAATTATTTCTTTTACTATCCATTGGCTTTACTCACAGATTTATAGGCATATTCTAATAATTATAAATGAAGAAAGCCATAGGCTGAAGATTTAAAAAGGGACTTTACCAAAGAAGAAATAGGAATGGCCAATAGACACATGAAGATGTTTGACATCACTGGCCATAAAAAAGAAATGCAAATCCAAACAACTCATCCCAGTTAGAATGGCCATTTTCAAGAAAACTAACAATAACAGATGCTGGTGGGGATGTGATCAAAAGGGGACACTACTACACTGTTGGTGTGAATGTAATCTTGTTCAACCACTCTAGAAAGCAGTATGGAGGATCCTCAAAAGAACTCCCCAATGATCCAGCAATCCCATTCCTGAGCATATATCCAATGGATCACAAACCAGGCTACACAAAAGGCATCAGCACAACTATGTTCATTGTATTGTTTAGCATAACCAAAATATGTAATTAACCCAGATGCCCCTCAGTGGATGAATGGATCAAGAAAATGTGGTATATATACACAATGGAATTCTATGCTTCTATCAGAAAGAATGCTACTGCCCCATTCATAAGGAAATGGAAAGACTGGGAGAAAATTGTATTAGGCAAAGTAAGCTGATTTCTTTTACTATGAGCAAAAAAATAACTAGGTCAGTTTGATTATTAAATAAATTTGGTTAAAAGAAAATAACTGAATAATTAGGCTTTTATTTAATTTGGAGAAAAATTCCAGCAGCATCAATTTTCTCCTCTGTTCTCTCACAACAGTAAGTACCACCCAGGTACTGCTATTAGTAGGAAAGGTGTTAATTGCCTCCTTCACCTTGGGTCTACTTCTAAGTCCATTGATTGCTCTTAGTTTCCCTTGCCACCCAGACCTTCAGTCCCAACCCATCACAGCCTACAACCATTGTTGTAAATGTAGAAGCCCTTACCATTCTTCAAGCAAATGGTTCCTCTGTTCCAACCTCTATTGAAGGGGATCAGTTTTGCAATCTGTCTTTTCACAGGAGACAGGTATATTTCCTTTAGAATATTAAAATAAAAACAAGCTATGAAAGTGTAGCTCAATGGCAGAATGCTTGTCTAGTCTGTATGAAACCCCAGGTTTGATTCCAAGCATGGACAGAAAATCACAAAGTGGAATAACTGTAAGCAAAATTTAAACACTCTACAAGAATGTCCCCTCAGACTCTACTGAAAAACTGAAGTCTGGGCCAGTAGGTCTGGGGCCACTTACTGAATCACCAACACCACTTTTTTGGCCCTTGGCTTTGCCTTGGAGGCTGCTTGTAAAATGATGCTTTTTAACTGTGGCACAGTTGTAGTCATTAAGTAAAACTGAGATCTTGCCAACTTTCTGGTTTTGCTGCCCAAATTACTGAATATTTGGTTGATTATAGCCTTAAAACACCCACATACTAAGTAGCTTTTAAACATTTCTCCCCTGGGCAATCACCTGGTGTATCTGAACTAAATGTCCACCACATATAAATTAAGTATTTACTCAACTAACTACTGCTAAAATCAATGGCCTTAAGGAGCACATTAAAATTACATAATTGAACTTGGCTTTTATGAATTAAAACTCCTGAAGCTTAAATTCCATGTCCTCCTCTTGACCTGGAAGAATGACTTTAATTTTACATGCAGTATTTATGGAACATGCCCTAGAGATAAGCACATTGCTGTAAAGTATCCAAGGTCTGAACATATATTTGAAATAGAGCACACAAAAGATGAACTGGAAGAAAGAAAATAACAAATACATAATTTTGAATTATTATATAACTCCCATGACTTTCACCACACTAACAAATCCTTAATTTTCTCAGGCATTGAAACACCAAAGCAAGATGAGAGATGTTAATTTATTAGAATATGAAGCACACTAGCATGAATGATGACAGAAAATGAGAAAAATCCCAATAGTGACAATGTCTAAGTGGATGTTGCTTGTTTGCATATCTTCAGCACAAGCAGTCATGGCTTAGACTATGTGCAATGCCTTAAATAGCCAAAGGAAGAGTCAAAATTAATACTAATACAAAGTAACACAACCTTCCCTCCACCCCACCCCCCGCGAAAAATGGCAGCCCCAACTTACCAGCCTGAATAATTACCTCTTAAGCACAAATGGCTGCTGCAGAGATTAGATTCTTAATCTTTTGGGAAGCACTACTTTTTAATTTTGATAATCTTCATAAATGTATCGGAAACAGAAAAGAATACACACCTTGCCATGAGCAGAGTAACATAATACGGTCAGGATGTTCAAACGCACATCTAGACCACTTACTCACTTGCTCATTTGAGGTTTACTGAGAGTTACTCCAAATATCTGGAAACAGGTGAAATGGCTAAGAATGGCCACAAAGTTCAAGAAGGATAAAGCCATTTAAGAGGGACAATATTGTAAGTGGGTTGGAGTTACAGCAATTTTATCAGCTCTGTAATTAGGAAAAATCGCTTAACCTCTATGAATGCTGCTTCACCTCTGTTGCACCATGTATAAAAATCTATGCAAACAGTAATTTTACAAGAGGTTTTCCTGAGGGAAAATGAGAGAATGTGTCTAAAATGTCTGGTATCAAGTAGGTACTTGAATACATATTTCTTCCTTGTGGGATATTACTTTACACACTGCAAATATCCTAAATGGAAACACTACAAGGAAAAAAATGGAAATAGTCTGTATGTCCATGATTGAGCAATGTTTAAAAGATTACTCTGCATTTACACAAGAAATAGAATATAACAGTTTTAATCTGAAGATGATTATTAAGTGGAAAAAATAAGTTTCAAAATAGTGTAGATAATAGTTTTTTCATTTTTAGCTATAATTCCTCATCATCACATAAGAATTTTCTACTCATAAACATTAAGGTTAGTTCTTGTTTTCCTTCAACTAACAGCTCTACAACTGTCAGTGGGAAGCCCCACAGATACTTCAGACAGACTTCTAAAGTGAAATCACTTAGTTTGTAAAGCCTTAAAGAGATACTGTCAAATTGTATTACACCTGAACTCTTGTAAGACTCATTTGCCATGTTCTATTTATTTTGCAATTTAAAATACAATTTTATTGTTCTCAATAGAGTGTTGTACACAGGGGTTACCATTTTATTTTGTAGTTTTTGAACTTTGTTCATTCTGCAGAACAAATTTAATTGAAGTCAATTTCTTTACATTTTTGTTACTGGAAATAATATTGATTATTAATCAGCAGGTCAACAATGCTTGAAAGGAAATGGACTCATTGCCTTGCTCATGTAACTGTAACCCCTCTGTACAGTATCTTTACAATAAAAATATATATTTAAAAAATAAATAAAAGGGGCTGGGAAGGTGGCTCAGTGATAGAGTGCTTGCCTTGCATGCATGAGGCCCTGAGTTCGATTCTTCAGTACCACCTAAGCAGAAAAACCCGGAAGTGGCGCTGTGGCTCAAGTGGTAGAGTGCTGGCCTTGAGTTGAAGAACTGAGGGACAGTGCCCAGGTCCAGAGTTCAAGCCCCACACAACCGGCAATAAATAAATGAATATATGACCAGTAAAAAAAAAAATGTGAAGATGTGTGATGATTCACCTTGGCAATAGAAGGGCTTAAATTTTATAGACATTAATGTTTGCTTTTGGTTACTGTAATTTTCATTTTTTCCTTTGATATCTCCTGTACATAATGAAAAGGAATGGTGCACTTTCAGATGACTTAACAGTAATAAAGCCTAAAAAATAGCCCCCCCCAAAAAAGAAAAGATAAAGCTCAATTCTGTGAATTTTTGTGTGCATGATGGTCCTGGGCTTTGTGGGTTCTGTCCCTGAGCCTTTTTCCTCAAGGCTAATGCTCTACCACTTGAACCACTTCCAGCTTTTTGGTAATTAATTGGAGATAAGATTTTCATGAATTTTCCTGCCCACGCTGGCTTCAAACCATGATTTTCAGATCTCATCTTCCTGAGTAGCTGGGATTATAGACATGAGACACTGGCACCCAGCTTCACTTACATAATTTTAACATGCTTTCCAAAGCCACTGATTTTTAGCAGTAATTAAGTAAATACTTAATCAAAATATCCATATTCATCTATTGATTTTTTTCTTCTCTAATTGTTACTACTTTCTTCCTATTTTCCTAAAATTTTGGTGGATTTTTTTTCAAATGAATGTTTAAGTATTTTATGTGCAATTTAGAAGATAATTGTGTAAGCCTTTATAGTGGTTTATGGTATGTGTAGATTTAAACATGGCCCAAACTAATTCTTTCTCCTTCTGAGTTTTAAAGTTCACATATTAAGATTGGGAAAATACTTTCCTATACATTTATCTAAATTTGTTTGTCATTTCTTTAATGCATTGAAATCTGTGATTCTCCTCATAGTAAGTTGGAATTTCTTCACTTCTCACTTCATCCATATTTCTCAGAAATGTATTACTATGGTTATCATCTTAGTATCCTGTTTTACTCATATTTTATACTTGGCTTTGAGTCCAGTCTCTTCTAGGACCTTGCAATGATCTCAGACAGAGGTGTTTAAAAGCTTCATATACTGGGATTTTGAAGTGAGAACATTCCATGTGCTGATTCGTCTCTCTCTGCTACAAGGCTTGCTCTTGCTAATTTGTATGTGTGATCGCTATTAGCAATTTTATGACGTATTATCAAAGAAAACTACAGGGCTGGGAAGGTGGCTTGGTGGTAGAATGCTTGCCTAGCAAGCATAAAGTTCTGGGTTCAATTCCTCAGTACCACTAAACAGAAAAAGCTGGAAGTGGTGCTGTGACTCAACTGGTAGAGTGCTAGTCTTGAGCAAGAGAAGCTCAGGGAGAGTGCCTAGGCCCTTAGTTCAAGCCCCAGGACTGGCATAAAAATAAAAAAAAATTAAACTATAAGGCAATATAATTTTAAACAAATAAGAATTTAAGTTCTTTTTGGAAATCTCCATATGGGATCTCAAATTGGGCTTTTGAGACCTTCTGTATTTATTGTGCTGAGGTGAAAAAAACAAGCCCAGAAAGTCATTCCATCAGAATTTACCTGCAAAAACTATAAATTCAGATATATTTCTTTTTTTTTTAATTTTATTTGTGAACATACTGTACAGAGGGGTTACAATTACATGGGCAGGATAATGCATACATTTCTTACCAAGCATTGCAGCCTCCTCCTTTTGTTTACCCTTCACATCCCTTCCCAGCCTCCCCTCCCCCAATCCCAATCCTTCTCCTTCCCCCCCCCCCCCCCCCGCACCGCAGATATATTTCTTTTATTTTTCTTTATGCCAGAATAGACAAAGGTTACTTCTTTGAAAGAAATTACATTCTTGGATACAAAAGATAGGCCAGTTTGCCTACAATCAATTTGAAAGCATTACATCTTTGAGAAAAGTTCAACTAGATTAAATGAGCAATGTTTTCAAGTATGACACTGCACTTAATTTCTTGGTTTTATAATTTGTACAATTATATCCTGGTATAAAGGATGAGAGCTTCTGATTGAACATATGCAAATTCATACATTGAAAGTAAGGAGCCTTAATAGAACCCTCTGAATTCTAGACATGTAAGTAAAAAATAGGTATCATTTTTAAATACTGGTACTGGAACTTGAACTCCAGGGCCTTGTGTTCTCACTTGGCTTTTCCTTCAGAGCTAGTACTCCACCACTTGAGCAATGCCTCTGGTTCCATCAGAAAGAATGATATTGTACCATTGCTAAGACTTGGGAACAATTATATTAAGAAAAACTTCAATCCTCAGATCTCAGCCCCCTGAATAGCTAAGATTATAGTTAGAATACATTGAGACCTCACTCAGATATCATTTTAAATGGTTTATTTAAGTTTACAAAAGTAGAATATACTAGATTCTTGTGGGTTATTGAATGTTTAAGTGGGAGGAAGGTGTTTTTAATACATCTGGAAAACACAACACTAGACTATAGGCATAAAAGCTGTCTACCGTTCATTGATTCTAGTGCTATCCTATTCTACTGGATCTCATGTTAATCATCACACACAACCTTTCCTTTGGCCCTGAAATACTCATAGAAATATTGACTCAGTCTATCCATGAAGCAATTTTACATTGCCAGTTCTGTACTGTTCTATACTGAAGTGTAGATGCTGGAAGGATTTGATACAGAGATTCTGTAGTGTTTCCTTCTTGCTGAGCATAGAAATTAGGGCCTATATCCTGTCAGAGATTTTGGAGATGCATGAGAATAAAATACTAGGCTAGAGAGTATTGTTGAATTATGACTAAAAACTTACCATTGCACACAGTTAAATGAAAGTTAGTAACAAGAATAAGAAGCAAACCAGGGCCAAGATAACAAAGCAATGCAAAACAATTTAGGCAAATTAAATGTATTTTCAAAGAGGTCTGTGAATAGTGTATCTGATTTAAAAAATGATTAAAAATAATTTCATTAAAGAAAAAACTCTTGAAACATGACAGAATAATCCCAAGATATAATTATCAACACCATATGAAGGTCAGGTAAAGAAAGTCAGTTAATCTGTAGTAAAATCTCAATATTTATATTTTTGCCAGTAGCTGGAATTATAACTAATAATTTATACTACTGTTATCCAGTTACCATCAAACAAAGCACAACTAAAATTCTCACAAATAGAAGAAAACCTAGTAGGAATATTCCTAAGAGGTGTAATCTGTGTTTTCCCTGGAAATGAAAACATGTAAGAAGCTAATAACAATAACCAACTTCCTATAACACATAGAAAAATGTCCAAATTCTTATATTAATACTATCAAATCAACACAAATTTACCTAGGATAGGTTGATCATCTCCTCTGACTTGACAACTGCTCTGGTTGGAGTATATAAACAGACTTAATTATTTTTAGCACTATTTTTCAAACACACAAGACTGAATCTTTATAATTGTTTTTCTAAAGTTCCCTCTAGGAAATCTCAAAGATTTTGAACATGAAAGAGAGCAGTTTGGGGCATAAAAGAGAGCCTAAAAGTTTTTTTTTCAATAACTAGGATCTAGTTATGAAATGAAAAAGTCAGAAAAAATTGTCAATGGGTATTCATATACTTTATTAAATCAAGCAACCAGAAACATACTGAGTTAACTACTTAAGTAAACATTTTAAACAATTAAGTATTTTAAAAATGAATAGAAGTGGGCTGGGAAGGTAGCTCAGTGGTAGAGTGCTTGTCTTGCATGCATGAGGCCTGGGTTCGATTCCTCAGTACCACATAAGCCGAAAAAGCTGCAAGTAGCGCTGTGGCTCAAGTGGTAGAAAGCTAGCCTTGAGCTGAATAGCTCAAGGACAGTGCCTAAGCCCAGAGTTCAGGACCCATGACTGGCAAAAAAATAAAATAAAATAAAATAAAAAATAGAAGTTAACATACTTGTGTTCTTGTAAACAACATGTTTTGTTCTTTGTTTTTCTTATTTTCCTTAAATAATCACGCATTTAATGAATATAACATAGGGCACAGAAAATTAGTCTTACAAGACAGTGAATCTTTGGTATATAGGCAGATTACACAGAAGCTTTAAAATGACTTTTTTTCAAAAGAAGAGTCAAGCATTAAACAAGCCTATCAACACTAAACAGACAGTACTGCACTCCAGAATAGAAAATATATTCTGCGTTCAGATAAGAAAAAATAAAGATCTTTCTAACTTGTAACTATCAACACATAGAGAAATATACATAGCTAATAATCAGGACCCAACCTTAGCCACAGATCAATGCAAACATAACACAAGAAAAGAAAATCACCAGTCTACATGTCCAGGACTCATCTCCAGTCAGTGCAAGAATCTCAATTTAAACTTAGATGAGTAGACAAATAATACAAATAAAGTTCTGGAAAATCAATTGTTTCTCATCCAAAAGAATTTGCAGAGGGGACAAGAGTTAGATCATAAAACTATATTCTGAATCACCACTCTCCCCAATGGGGTATAATTTATCAACTATAAAAAATTCAAAGACAAAAACACAAAAATAGTCATAGGGCTAATATGGAAAGCAACAATGGACCCGAGAAGTTAGCAATTCATTGCTACTTTTTTCCTCTGGCAGTAAAGAAAGATGGACCTAGGATCCTAAGAGGTGCCATCTTCTCCTGGAGAGAAGGTGAGTCATCCTCCACAAGCATTCAGGGTGCACTTCAGAGGGTATAGTGATAACCCTCATACAGACACAAAATGAATTTGCCAAAAATACCCTTTAATTCATTGATTATATATGGCACTGGAAATATAATAAATGAAAAGAGAATTCAAAGGCTATATACATATATATATATATGTAAAATAGATTGCTTTTTATTTTTATTTTTTGTTATCCTTAAGTAGTTATACAAAAGGTTTTCAATTCAACATGTCAAACTATGAGTACAGCGTATCTTGATCATCCCTCTCATCATTCTCCTCACCATCAATGCCAGCTTTACCCAACTGCCTCAAGTTACCTGGTTTCATTTTCATGTGTATACCTTGAATATTGTGACTATTTGCCTAGCCTTCATTTCTCCACTCATTTCACCCTCCCCCGTTGAATCCTATCTCCTGACAAAACATGTTCAGCTTCCTAGTATTTTGTTAAACTGTAAGATAGTTGAACAGACTCATCCTTTGCACATACCAAACTTTAGTCAGGTTGTCTAGTTATATATGCTATTTGACCCTGTATGTTTTCATATGTGTTTATAATTTACATCTAACTTCCACAAATGAGAGAAAATATGTACCCTTTGTCTCCTTTGAGCCTGACTTATTTCATTTAACATGTTATTTCAGTTGCATCCATTTCCCTGCATATTGTATAACAATTCTCCTTGATTGATGAATAAAATTCATACACAAACACAGACATATATGTCACTATAAGATCATTACTTTCAGTACATTGGATCCAAACAATTTACATTTTATAAACAATAACAATATAGGCAGTTTTTACACCTTTAATAATTGCAAAATAAAACAAACAAAATAACAGCCAAAAAAAAAAAAAAAAAACCAAAGTAAAAAATGACATGAATGAACCCATTTGATTTGCCCACTTCAAGACTACAGTTTTTCCAGTCCTGGTTAATAAAACATGGGTCAAAAATATCCTTCTGTGACTGACACAAGAAAATAAATACTAGCAATGGAAAAGAGCAACACCAAAACTTGATTCTACCACCATTTCTGAGTTTCTTTTTGTTTGTTTGTTTTAAATACATTTTTTATTGTAAAGATACTGTACAGAGGGGTTACAGTTACATGAGTAAGGTAATGAGTCCATTTCCTATTGAGCATTGTTACCCCCTCCTTTGTTTTTCCCCTACCATTCCTTTCCTCCCCACCCCCTGACTCCTCCCTCCAACCACCCCCTACAAAGTTTTAAAGTTCCTTTTCAACATAGTGTCTTGTACATATCATTGTTATCATGGGTCAACCTGTATCCTTATTTCAGCATTTTGTTTTTTACGTTCCCCTCCCCAAATTAGAAAAATGTATATTCAAGATGCAGGACACCAGAATCAAATACAGTGACAACAGGGGTTATTCCATGGGGAAAGAGCATATAAAGAAACAAAAAAAAAAATCACATAGTACATTATAAGTACATTAACAAGAACAGCAAGAAAGATAAAAATCTCTTAAGCCCCTCTCTTAGGGTTGATTTTGTGTAGCATCATCTTATGTTTTCTACGTTATTTTCACAATAAAAAAAATAATAAATTTTTTTAAAAAACCAATTCTGAGTTTCTTACCATTTTTCTCTATAACCGATGGAAAGAGTTGTTCCCAAGGTAGCTCTCTGTGAACTTGTCATCATGTGGGAAATCCCAAGTAAAATAAAGAGATTGTTTCTTTCTCACTGATTATAATTTGAAAGGGGGAAAAACAGCAGATCAAATCCTTTTGAAGATGATAACAAGTTTTATTGTCAAGCCATAATGGACAGGTATTTTAACTGACTTGAACCAATTCCAACTTTGAAGCATTGGTCTAACAAACTAGAAATCAAGATAGAATTCTTTTTAATTATGAGCCTGAAGTGTCATGTGTTTTTAAAGCCCTACATTAGGATTTCTGTAGTTAGTGACTCACAGCGTACAAGAGAATCTAGACCAGAGTGAATCTGGGATGCTCTTTGATCCCCAGTACTTTTAGTAATGTCACAACCCTGTGGCCAACAAAGCTCATAATGGAAATCATCACTGCTCCTGAGACAAAAAGAATCATCAGGGGTGGAGTAGAATTAACTCCGTGGGAATAGCCATTTTAATTTTGTTTTCGGTAAAAATCCTCTGATGCCAATTATTTGTATGGACTTGGTTAACAATGTAATTTGTATATTTTAGGCTCAACCTGGGGACAACTCTACTAGAATCCCTATCCAGACAGACCTCTACATACAAGCTGTCATTTTTGACCATGTTTCCAGAAGGAAGAATTAAGTACCAACATGTTAAATGGTTCTCTAATTGTTTGTTAAATTAAAATTAATTCTGTAGTTAAAAAAAATTGGAACCATAAACGAGTCCTACAACTTGAAGGCAAATTAGAATAATAAAATTTAATAAGGAAATTAAGAAAAACAGTAATTTTGTCCATCTTTTTATTGTGCAGATAGCCTCTTGATCTGAGTTGAGGTTTTTGTAATTTTTTTCCCCCTGAACATGGAAGCTGATTGCAACAGTTCATGGAAGAGAATCTTGTTGCCACTTCAAAGATACACTAATTGGTGACATATTTTGAAGCTCAGATTTTCCAAAACAAAAATGTTCCAGGTCCCACAATTGCCAAATCTAGCGTGCCAAACATTATGCCATGTGGCTCTGCTGGCAGTTCTCATCCCTAAAAAAGTCACTGAATATTGATAAGGAGCCCCAATTTGGAGGACAGGCAGAGGAAACACCGTACGGATGCAAGTCTTTCGATAGCTCTGCATCTATAAAATACGAAATAGTCTAGGAGATTATTTTAATATCAAAAAAGGCTTATATGCCTGGACAACACAAGCCCCATGCATCGAAGTTAAAAATAATGAAATCTAAAAGAAGCTCAAAGACTTCATAAGAGAAATGAGCATGTTTTCCTAGTGTGTTCTGCAGGTGGCTTTGTGCAGAAAAGAAATTTAGAGGCAATCTTTTATTTAAAATTAATGTTTGGTTCTTCCTCTTCTTTCCAATTCTCTTCCTTTGCTATCCAGTCTATTACTGCAGCAATCAGGAAAAGGAAAACAATGTGGGCTTCTGCCCTGTGATACTGGGTTAGAAGAGCCCAGGACAGTGTCAGGTTCAAATGGGGTGAAAAGTGTATGTTCATGGGGGACAGCAAGAAAGATTAGATCCCAAGCAGGGTGCAAGAGGACGATGTGTTAAACTGGAATTCGATGTCATAGTGTGATCTCATAGTCTTCAGTATATACCACAGATGCAAACTATGCAGATCTGTATTACTATGTACTCCTAATATACATTGTATGGATTATGCACACATATTACTTTCTCCGTGGAGAACATCCCAATACCCTAGTAGGCCTACCATCCATATATTAATTTATTAGAATAATTTTTCCATCAAAAGTAAATAAATGCACAAATAACTAAATAGTAGAGATGCTGGGGGAAATGACTGATTTAAGGGTGAGGCGGGATAAAAACAGGACCCTTAAAAAGAACTTGCTAGAAAACAAAGAAGTCCTCAACTAATGAAAATGTATCAAATAGACCCAGAACCCACATTGAAGGGGTTCTCAATGACCAAGTCTGAGACAGTTTGAGTACCCAAATAAATAACCATAAGACTAGGAATCAAATTGGAAACTGTGCGTCTATCGTGATCTTTAGACTGGAGTAAACTAAAAGTTGGTAAGGAAAAGGCTATTTACAGAGGACCTCTGCACAAAATATTTACTTGCAATAAAGGAAACAAGCTAAGAATGGCTGGGTGCCTGCTTTAAGAAGGTAGTTGAAGAGTACCATCAACAATGAGGAAAAATGAATATTTGCCCTACCAAGTAAGATTCATGTCTGAACCAATCAAATGTCACATTTTAAGTTGGAATAGCCAGGCTTGTCAGATGCAAGAGAGAAACACAGCGTTTTGGTAAAAGTCCTGCTGAAGTAATATAGCCTGAGTTGAACAAAAGAAAATGCAGCCAGGCTCAAATCCAGAAACATTAAGCAGAAGAACTGGCTTATAACTTCTGCAAAGTATCAAGATCACAGAAGTGAAAGAGAAGACTGAGAAACTATCCAACAGCCATAACAACCATATGTAAAACATACTGCTGAGCAGGATTCTAATCCAAAACTGGGGGCAGCTGCTATAAACTGAATGACTTCTGAAGATTACACAAAAGGAAAGCTTATTCTTGACTTTTATGATTATATTATGGTTATTTAATGGAATGTTCTCAATTGTAGGATATTACTCTACAGCATTTGAAAGTCAAGGAGCATCCTGTCAGCTAATTAGTTATAAATTCAAAGAAAAGGTTTTGGTTAGTATACTTGCAACTTCTCTGCAAATCTGAGACTGTTTTGCAATGAAGTAAATATTCAATGTATTTTATTTGTAAAAACGGTATTTCCTTAAACTTGAAGTAAACTGTGACATTTTTATTGTTCCATTTATAGATTTAAGTAAATATCAACAGTTGATTTGATAGATCCCTCCATATTTTAATTTGATAAATTCTTTTAAATATTTAAATTTTCCTACATAAATTTCATTATATTCTCTAACGATTTCAATATTTGAGTAAGACTTTCTGTATTTTTTTTGGGGGGGGGTCCATTCATGGGGCCTGAACTCTGGGCTTGGGCACTGTCCCTCAGCTCTTTAGCTCAAGGCTAGCGCTCTACCACTTGAGCCACAGTGCCACTTCAGGCTTTTTTCTTTTTGCTTATGTGGTGCTGAGGAATCGAACCCAGGTCCTCAGGCATGCAAGGCACAAGTGCTCTACCATATATGTATATATTTACAGATTATTGTTACGTATAATCCCAAGATTTAAAATAGTTTAAAGTCAATTCTATCATCTCTGTTAATTGTTACATCAGCCTCTGAACTCAACTTAAGAGTAAATACTTAACTGAAGATCTGAATGGATTAGAGGAAATATTGTTCAGCCTGTATTTGTTATGAAAGGATAGCAAAAAAAAACCAAACATGGTGTGGGTGATGTGATCATATATGCCTGTAATCCAAGATACTTGGGATGGAGAATCAGAAGTTCCAGGCCAGCTCAGAAAGAGGCATGATAACCCTCTCAGTCTTGTCTTACTTTGTTTTCACAGTTGTAAGGTTTCATTGATGGAATTATTGGAAGCTCTCTACATTGAGGCTCCTTAAGGTAACTTCCATCCAGTAGGAAAGATAGATCAACTAGAAAATTGTTTTGCTTGAGCAAACAGGGAAGTACCTTTAACTGAAGTTAATGGTTGAATGCAGGGTCCAGGAGGGAGATATATAATGGATATTAGAGTCAGCAAAAGGAACAGTGAGCCAGAGTCAGTACCAAAACTGGGCTAGCCAACTGAAGAGAAAGGAAACAAGAAACTAGGCAATGCAATAAAGAATAAATAGTCAAGCTAAAGTTGGTTATTGGCCAAATCACTTTATCTCCCCAGATTTTGGATCCTGAAGGTCTCTACAAAATCCAAAGCTATCTCTCTCATGTATTTATAGACTCAGCTGAAGAAAAGTCTTGCAAGTCTCGTTTTCTCCAAGTGATATTTAACTATAATATTCAGGGATTCTAGATGGCTGTAACAAAATCCAATCTGAATCTTTATTATTATAAAAACACAGAGTTATCTCTCAGACCTGGAAGAAAAGAGTATGTCTTTATCCAGAAATAATATAGTAAAAATCTGGAGGGCTGGAGAATAATAGCTCAGTCGAAGAGCACTTGCCTAGCATATGCAAGGCCCAGTGTGTGATCCCAATACTGCAAATATGTAAATAACTAAAAATTGAATACCATCCAAAACTCCATCTCTAACTCATTATTGCATCCTTACTGCAGCAGTATTCTCTTTTGCTGTAGAAGCCTCTGTGTTTCTCCCAATCTCTTGGTAAGAAATATGGCTCAATGAATGATTCTAGACTCTCATTCATACTCCCATTGTTCCCATACCTTTCCATGTCCCTTCAATCTTCTATTCTTCCTTCTCTCTTCTTTTACCAGAATCCCAAAGAAGAGACCCTTAACTCAGCCTCAAGAGTCCAGTCAACCTAAATTTAAAAATCTCAAATGAGGAGGCTGTGCAGAATCGTATTTTAAGAATTACATCAACCATGATAACCACATGGATGAATAAGAGTATCTATGAAGAGACAATATATAATCTGCACAGACATATAATCTTAGGTGATTTTTTTTTGTCAGTCATGGGGCTTGAACTCAGGGCCTGAGCACTGTCCTTCCGTTCTTCAGCTCAAGGCTAGCACTCTACCACTTGAGTCACAGTGCCACTTCCATTTTTTTCTGATGGTATAATGGAGATTAGAGTCTCACAGACTTTCATGCTGGGGCTGGCTTTGAACCGCAATCCTCAGATCTCAGACTCCTGAGTAGCTAGGATTACAGGCATGAGCCACCAGCGCCCAGTTTCTTAGGTGATTTTTTTTCCCATGTTAATTATAGATCTTCATGATTTTTTTTGATTTGTTGGTTCTTTACTATGTAAACATTTAAATTTTAATATATCTACTGGATAAGTAGTTTTATTTCTTACTATAAATGATTTTGAGCAAAATTTTATACATTTATTGAACATTTTGAAATATTTAATTTTTTTCCTTTTAAAAAATTCATTGTTCGGAACCAATATACAAGGACACGTGCACCTCCATGTTTATTGCAGCACTGTTCACAATAGCTAGGATATGGAAACAACCCAGATGCCCCACCACAGATGAATGGATCCAAAAATTGTGGTAACTATACACAATGGAATGCAGCCATTAGAAATGACAAAATAATGGCATTTGCAGGGAAATGGATGGAGCTAGAAGGAATCATGTTGAGCGAGGTAAGCCAAGAGCGAAGAGACAAACGGTAAATGGTCTCCCTGATAAGTGGATGCTAAATCCAAAATGTTAGGTGATACGACAAAACTAACAGGACTTAAGAAACAAAGAACTCCCACTCATCTAGTTGAACCACTACTAAATATCCCCACACTGCTGATCACATATATGGTGTATAACATGTGAACACTGTTATATGTTACAGACTGTGATAGACAATTTGCTCCAGGAAAGTTAGAATGAACTTGTGACTTTAAATGAGCATCATTATTCTACAATACTGTGAATTTCCAGAAATTAAGTAATCACTTAATCACAATAAAAAAAAAAAAAAAAAAGAACCTTGGGGAAGGGAGGGAGGGAGGGAATGGTAGGGAAAACAATGGAGGGGATAACAATGTTCAAGAGGAAGTGTACTCAATACCTCACTCATGTAACTGTAACCCTCTGTATAGTATCTTTACAATAAAAAAAATTCATTGTTCCTTATCTTCCAAGAGACTTGGAAATGTTTGAGATATACTATTTTATAAAATATGAGATGAGAATATTTTACTTCATTTATTTTTTTCTTAATTTTTATGGTAACTTTGGTTCTGCTAAAAAGATTTCATTTTTACTTAATCAAGCTCAGTTGTACTTTTATTAATAGTGTTTATATTTTATGGCAGAAAGAATACTTGACTCCAAAATAACTGTTAAAATTATTTAACAGTTATTAAATTATTTCACATATAAAATACTTTAGGTGTAAAAGTGTAGCATTTGATACTTGTTGAAATTTGAGAAAAGGGTAAGAGGAGAATTGAAAGTAATAGATGGGTGAGTTTGGGGAAAATAGGAGCAGTACTGGGGCTTGAACCCCAGATCTGGGTGCTATGCCTGAGCATAACTGTACCAGTTAAGCCATAGTTCCACTTACGGGCTTTTGTTTGTTTTGGTTTTTTTTTTTCCTTTTTGGTTTTGCTTATTGTAGTTAATTGGAGGTAAGAATCTTACTTTCCTGCCTGGGATAGATTTGAAGTATGATCCTCAGATATCAGTCTCCTAAGTCGCTAGCATTACAAAATACACTTTATGCTTATATAGATATAACAAAATGAAATCATCTTGTACAACTAATCAATGCTAATAAAAAATATAAAAGATATTGGGTATTTTTATCATTTTTAAATGTACATTTTTGTCCTTTAGTGATTCATTTGCATATAAAGCATGACACAGGAATTAAGCCTATTTTAATTATTAAGAATTTCCAGTGTCATTTTTCAAAATTACCTACTTTTACTTCTTTCATCACTCATCATAAGGTTCTCTACTTTTTCAGCTCATTTCTAGTGTCCATGTTATTTGTTGAAAAGAAGTTTTCATTTTTTATTGCAATAGATTTCAATTCTTTTAAAATAAGATATTGTTCATTGAATCTCTTTATAATTCCTACAATGATTTTTTTCTCATTTTTGCAGTCTCAATGTATCATAGATGGATTAAAGAGGCAGAGTAGGCTCTTAAAAATACCTAAAAAATAAATAGCATAGTAAATATTCAATAAACTATAACTCTATAAAAATTACCACTCAAATGAAGTAAAATCAATTTAGACTTTGTGTGGCCTACCAGAAAAATTGATGGCATTTACATTGTCTTTACCTATTTTCCCTTGGATAGTGCTGGAATTTTTCCACTTATATCTGTTCCTTAACTACAGCCAACTTTCTGTATTGATCCTTAGAGCTTATTTATGTGTACATAGGCAGGACTTAGACAGGACATTTTCTTCTGCCATGGATGCCAAACACCAATGAATATCATGAAAACTGTCATTATCACAAAATATGCTTTTGTCAACATTTGTCCTGTTCCTGCCTGAGCATTTTGTATCCTCCAAGGAATATCTATCACTATAAAGACCTCCTTCACTTGCTGCCCAGTTATTTGAAAAAGATTGACAGAAGGATGCTACTTGTGTCTTGAGAGCAGTGCTTCATAAACTGTATATCTCAGAACCCTGAAGTTATGCTAAGAGCCCTAAGTTCCACCTCAAGGGTTCTGGGAAACAAACTAGTGGAACTTTGAGACTCTAAACCAGATCTCCTTCATGTTTCATTCAAATGGTGACGTTATTTTAAAAACAAAGGTCATGTCTACAATCCCAGAATTGGACTAACATACTTACATACTAACAAAAAATGGGTGGAGGTGATGGGAAATGCTGGGGCTTGAACTGAAGTCCTGGGCACTGACCCTCAGCTTTTTATGTGGAGGGCTAGCACTCTATCACCTAAACCTCAACTCCACTTCTAGCTTATTGGTGGTTAGTTGGAGATCAGATTCTCATTGACTTTCCTCCTTAGGCTCACTTAGAACCCAAATCCTCAAATCTCAGACTAATGAGTAGCTAGGATAACAGGAATGAGCCGCCAGCACACAGCTCAAAAAAAGAATAATGATGCAAAAAAATTTAATTTCCAGAGGAAAGCAAAACAAAGAAAGAGAGATTCCCATTGATTTTCAAGTATAAACCAGGATTCCTCAACATCAGCATTACTGATGATGGATAATTTTTTATTTTAGAGGAAATGTCCTGTACTGTAAATTTTAGTTACTAATGAAAGATGGCCATGAAATACCAACACAAAGCAAGAAAACTTAGGCTGAGCACAGTGACTCCCTCATCTCAGCTTCCCAGGAAGCAGAAATCAGAAGTCCAGCCTGAACAAAATGTTAGCAAGATCTATCTAAACAAATGAAGTGGGCCATCCAGCTATACAAGAAGGGATAAATAGGAGGAATGTGACCAGGCTGACCAAGAGAAATGTGCAAGAACCTTAGTACATACATATATATAGCAAATTAAGCTAACACTTGAGCCACACCCTAGCTTTTTGTAGTATTGTTTCTTTGTTTTCAAGACAAGGTCTCACTAACTTTGTTTAGGCTGGCCTTGAACTCTTGATTCTGTTGATTCTATCTAATCATATTTTATTTTCACATACTTTATTTTCTATATGGTCAGTTTTGGACCTTTATTTCTCTAATATTTCATTTCTTCTAGTTTTTTTACACTTTGGAAAATGGATCCATAGATAAGTTTTTTGAATTTTCCTTTATTTCTAAATTTTCATAACTGATGAGTCTTATTTCACTAGTACCTATTTTTAAAGATCAGATCTGTCAATTCCCAAGTAACAGTAATACTCAATTTAATTTAAAAATGGCTTATTACCAAAAACAGCATATAAGAAAGATTTCTTTTCTCAGAAATAATTTCCTTCTCTAGAGATATGAACACTCTCAGTAATATGCTGGGGTCACTTTTTTCAGGAAATCAAATAAGTAAGTATTTAAGTAAAAATACTTAAAACTGAAAAATAAATTGTTTTTTTTCTTGGCCATTTATTTATTCCATAACTGGAATGAAATAAGGCAGAAAATATGTACTTACTATCCAAGTTATAACCACACGTCTAAGTTCAATGATTAGGGAACTTGTAAATCTAATTTGTAGTTTTTAATTTGCCAATTGTTTTTGAAAAACAGTATTTCTTTCAATTTATAATTGTAAGAAGCATTAACTATTGTAATGATGAGAAATTCCAGTGAAGTCTAAAACCACACAAAGTAAATAGCTTATGAAGCTGTAAGAACTGAAAACTCTTATATACAGCAAGGAGAAGAAAAGGAGCTCAAACAAAGAAAAAATCTTTGCGTCCTTGGATATCTGGGTAATAAAAACAATTATTGTGAATTCATGAATCTAAAGTTCCATTTGTGAAATTCCTCCTGCAATTCTTATTGCTCACTGGAACCCAGACATAGCTATAGGCAAAAAATTATCTTAAGTAGGACAGATAATTAACAGATCATAAACTATAAATAACAAAATATAGCATATAAAGGAGCTGCCAGAGTGCATTCCCTGTATCATAGGTGCCAATACATTCTAGAGCCCTTCATCAACTTAAAAAGACTCATGCAGTGTGTTTGATTGAGATTTTTTTAGTGGGTCTAGGACCTCATTCCCTCAGCTGTGCAATTCTAACACATCAAAATTCTTTGCCATTAAACACATTATAGAGCATTGTGTGAGGGCCTCTCCCTCCTTACAAGTTTAGGACTAGTTTGTAAGACCTGCAATGGTGGACAAGTATATTCAGCATGCAAGCAATGACATCTAAGATCCTGCATCTGAAATTGTTACAAAGTGTAAAATGCTTGGAATGATTATTCAGTACCCAAGCAATGACCTTGTTGAACAGAATGTCCATTACTATTCATGAAACAAATACTTATTAAGCATCTACTAACCTAATATGTTCCAGATGATCCTCTAAGATCTGGAACTAGAGTAGTAAAGCACATAGTTATTGGGGGTTTTTTCTTTGCCTTTTTTTTTTTGTAAACCAAATGCAAATTTTATTTATTTTTGCTATAAAGGTGATGAACAGAAGGGTTACAGTTACATAAATTAGGTACATTTCTTTGAACAGTGTCACCCTCCCTCATTTTTCTCCCCTTCCTCCCCCTGCTCCCAAGTTGTATAGTTCATTTCCAACACAGTGCCTAAGTATCACTGCTGAATTAGTGCATCCTTTGCCCACCATTTCTGTGCTTCCCCTCCTACTTCTTGTAGTCCATTTCAATAAGCATCATTTTATATGATCATATGCACATACAAATTAAGCTTTTGTGATCCTCTCCTAAGAATATCCTCCACTGATCTCACTGTGTGAATATTTAAAATCCTGCTTAATTTATCATATCTAAGTGTGAACTTTGTGTCTTTTACTATCCATTAAGTTTACCTATAGATTTATAAGCATATCCTTATCATTGTTTCTGATACTCAAGATCTTACCTTCCAGTGAGGAATACAGGCAATAGACAAAAAAAGGAACACAAGAAAACCATTGTCTTATAAATTATCTTTTATTTTCCTTTCATGCATTTGTTACTGTTATTATAAAAGTGATATATAGAGGGGTTATAACATAAGTCAGATAAAGAGTATATTTCTTTTTGAAAAATGCCACTCCTTCTCTCTTTCTCCCAGATTTTCACTTTGGTCCTAACCCACAAATTGTATAGTTCATTTTCAACATAATGTCTAGGATTTATTACTGCCGCATTTATTCACCCTTTGTCCCATCATTTCTGCGCCCCACTTACCCTCCCAAAGATAGATAAACCAACAACAAAGAAAAAATCTCTTGTTTCAATTTCATGGAATTCATTTCAAAATATGATTGTATATGATCAAATGCACATATACCTGTGTGTTCCTATCCAAATAATATCCTTCTTTGATCTCACTGTGTGTGAATGCCTAAAGACCTGTATAATTTACCATGGCCCAGTGGGTTTGGGGGAAGTTTGTTTGTTGTTGATTTTTACCAACCAGTGTGTTTATTTGTAGATTTATAGACACATTCTAGCCACCACAAATAAGGGAAACCATGTAACCTAAGAAAACCTACAGACTGGGAAAAGATTTTTTACCAGTTGATGAATCAGACAAGAGCCTCATATCCAAAATATACTTAGAGCTCAAAAAATTAAATCATCCAAAAGTAAACCCTCAAAGAAACAACAACACAATTTATAAATGGACTAATGACTTAAAGAGAGACTTCTCAGGAGTAGGAATGACCAATAGACACATGAAGAAATGTTCAACATCTCTGGCCATAAAATACATGCAAATCAAAATTAATATTAATAAATGATGGTGAGGATGTGTTCAAAAGGAAACTCTGTTGCTCTGTTGGTAGTAATGTAAACTTGTTCAGCCACTCTGGAAAGCACTATGAAGGTTCCTCAAAAGAATAACTATTGGGCATCCCCATAACCCAGTAATTCCACTCCTGGGCATTTACTCAGTAGAACACAAACTAGGCCACAGGAAAGCCACCAGCACAACCATGTTTACTGCAGCATTGTTTACATAGCCAAGATATGGGATCAACCCAAATGCCCCTGAGTGGATAAATAGATCAAGAGAATGTGGTATATACAGACAATGGAATTCTACTCATCCGCCAGAAAGAATGATATCATACCATTCATAAGGAAATAGAAACTCCTGGAAAAAAATTATGTTAAGCAAAGTATACATTATCTTAAACTTTAAAAATTCAGAGACAGCTCTAGCATAATTCATGAACAATGATTTTAGACTCAAATCTGCATTTTTATGCCTATTCAGTCAAATTTTAGTTAAAATAAAATGTAGAAAAATGTAAGGTTACTTTTTGTTTTTGAGCAGTACATTCTTTTTCAAGTATTAATTTGCCTCATAACTGTCCTTTTGATGGTTAATGAAAAATTCAAAAGCACCCAATAGTGCAAAAATATTTGTTTCTCAATACAAAACATACCCTGATGTTCTATTAAGTTCAGTACAACATTAGTAGGCAACGTCTTAACAACACAAGCAAAGTGCCAGGAAAGAATTGACTAACTATCCCTCCCCCAAATTAAATTCAGAACATTCTATCTCAACTGTTAGCATTTATGAGAAGCATTTCTCAATACATGTATTAGACTGAGATAAGAAATTATAATATTTCAAAACGTTTCCCTTTTTATTTATCTTTTGAGAATATTTCCTTGAAATAGACACCCATTTTTAAATGTCAAAGCTATACTGGGAGAAACTGTTAGTCCAATGAGACCTATGTCAGACTTGTTCCTCAGAAAACTATAAGATGTAAGTCTGAGTCAACCAATTAGATGGGCTAATGATTTAAAGAGAGACTTCTCAGAAAAAGAAGTAAAAGTGGCCAATAGACAGATGAAGAAATTCTCAACATTTCTTCACCCTAGATAGAATGGCCAGTATTAAGAAAACTAATAGTAATAAATGCAGGTGTGAATGTGGCCAAAGAGAACTCAATTACATTGTTAGTGGCAATATACACTTGTTCAACTACCCTGGAAAGCAGTATGGAGGTTCCTCAAAAAAAAAACTAAACATGGAGCTACCTTATGATCCACCAATTCCATTCCTGGATATTTATCCAGGACAAACAAGGCTACAGTAAGTTACCAGAACAACTATGTTCATTGTTGTACTATTCGCCATAGGCAAGATATGGAATCAGCCCAGATGCCCCTCAATGCAAAAATGGATCAACAAAATGTGATATATATATATATATATTTATATTTATTTATCAAGAAAATGTGATATATATATTTCATTAGAAAGAGTGATATTGTACCATTCATAAGGAAATGGAAAAAATATTAAGTGAAGTAAGCCTAACCCAAAGAAACAAAGGTTGCATGGCTTTTTACATAGAATAGACCTATAAATCTATAAGTAAATATGTTGGATGATATGCAAATGGTTGCAAATGAATTAACTGAAGTATAATCAACTCTATGGAGAGCTCAAATAGTATAATCTTTTTAGAAAGGTTGGGTCAAAGCCCAAGAAAATAAGCAAAAAGAAAGGGATATTTGCAAAAGTGGGGAGCAAGGGGAAAAGAGCAGATGGATGAAGGGGGTAGGGGAGAATGAAGTCAAGAATTTATTGTATATATCACAAAATTAAGAAAAGGAAGGGGTGGGTTGAAGAGCTATGAGAATGCTGCCGGGGATGACAGGAATCAAGAGACATTGTATTCATAAACTGCTTTGTTAAATGGAATCTCCTTTGTACAACTGTAACTTAAAGATAAAAAAATCAAAATCAAAATAAAATAAATCTGGACCATGTCATTATAATCATTAAATTTATTATCTTTGAGTTTGATAACTTGTTATAGGGGAAATAGAATACTAAACTTCATGTACTGCTAGTTGAATTAATTTAAGAACACAACTAAATGATCATTCCTAATCCCTTATTCAAACTCAGGTTTCTTCACAGTGGACCAGACATGATCATGAATGCTTGCAATCCTAGCTATTCAGGAGTAGAGAATCAAGAGTAATCTGGCAAAGTTAACTTAAATGCTATCTGATAAACAAACTAAAAGCAAAAGGTTTGGATGTGTTGCCCAAGTGATGAACTGCTTGCTTGGTTAAGTTTAACTTCCTGAATTCAATATCCAACACTGGACAAGAAAAGAAAGGAATAAAGGAAGGAAGGAAGGAAGGAAGGAAGGAAGAAGGAAAGAAGGAAGTAAAGAAAGAAAGGAGGGAAGGAAAGAGGGATGGAAGGAAGGAAGGAAGGATGCAAAGAAGAAAAGAAAGAATGAAAGAAGACAAAAAATTTTTTACAGCAATCCTTTGCTTATCAGAAGTAATTCCACTGGTTCAACCTTCCACTTGAAAGCTTTTATTAGCTTATTGCAACATCTTCCTATTTTGCCTTCATCTTTACCAAACTAAGAAATGTGTGTAAGCCATTCACCACACTGGTCCTTTACTTTCTCACTATCTGCTTTTGCATAATGCTTTTATTAAGTTACTTTATTGTTTATTATAGAGGTGATATACAGAAGTATTACAATTACATGAGTCAAGTAATGAGTACATTTCCTTTCGTGCAGTGTCTTCTGTTCCCTCGCTCTCTCCCAGTCCCTCCCTCCTGTCTCCATCCACAAGTTGTATAGTTCACTTTCATTACTATCCCGTGAGCTCCACAGCTGCACTTTTTCACCCATTTTTCCCTCAAATTTGTACCCTCCCCCCAGCCCTTCTGAGGATGTACACTTGAATACACCACATATAAGATAAAGAAGTCAGAATCATTAAAAATTAAAAACTAAAAAATAGAAAGAAAGAGAAAGGTTTCCTACACATCTTTTTTTTTTTTTTTTTTTTTTTTTTGTCAATCCTGAGGCTTGAACTCTGGGCCTGGACGTTGTCCCTCAGCTCTTCAGCTCAAGGTTAGTGCTCTACCACTTGAGCCACAGTGTCACTTCCGGTTTTCTGGTGGTTTATTGGAGATAAGAGTTTCGTGGAGTTTCCTGCCTGAGCTGGCTTTGAACCGTAATCCTCAGATCTCAGCCTCCTGAGTAGCTAGGATTACAGGCATGAACCACTGACACCTGGCATCCTGCACATCTTTTTGTTTGTGATGTTCTTCATCATCATCTTCACTTGCTAAAATTCTGTTGTTCTAAATATGAAATCCTTTATTACTTCTTCCTCTATGTGTTTTTTTAATTTCTCTATCTGTAAATAAAACATTTGCCCGGTTTTTCATTCTTGACCTTTGAGTGATGCCTCTTAATTTTTATATCATTCTACCTTTTTATGCAAAAATGTTGCCTTATACTTAACTCCACACGCTTTTCAAAATGAAGAATCCTCACTTTCATCTTTTAATTCAAGGTACTGCACTGAATAAGTGCTTGAGAATTTTCTTTGCTGGAGAAAATGGACAAATTATGAATCAAGCCAGGCATGATGGTGCACATGGGAAGTCTCAGTACTGGGAGGCAGAGGTACAAGAGTTGTGTTTTCTAGGTCAACTAGACTACATAATACATAACTAAAACCTATCTCACAAAAATAGGAGAAAGAAGAGGAGGAAAAGGAGAGGAGAAGGGATGGATGTATGGACAAAACATTCCTATTTGTGTTTATAAAAGACATAGTATAAAATAACTACTTTGCTTTAAATGAGAAATTTTAAGTTATCTTTGTGATATCATAGAGAAAATATCATAATATAATCTTATAAGACAGTCCTAAGTTTTTTTTAAAAAAAACTTCTGATGCAACAAAAACATCTGTCTCTCCATAACACATTATATAATTAAGAGATACCCTTCAGTCCATAAATAGTCTCATAGTCAGGACAATTTGTCTATGTTTGGTACTGTTCTTTAAAGATTTCCCAACGTTTCCTTCCTTCTTCTCTGACTTGCTTATTTTTCCATATTTCAAGAATAACAATTTTGCCTTCTCTAAACATGTCCTTTCAGAGCCCTAGGCAGAGGACCAAGCAAGACCAATATGCCAAACATATGGATGACAGGAGGATGATTTTCCTAGAAATGGGAGCCACATGGAAGGCCTCAGCGTTCTCCTGGGCATCAGCACTTTTAGAAAATACAAACTAAAGTGGCTGAAGTTCAGGTTAGATAAAAGAAGAGATAAGGATACTGTGTCATCATTTTAGAAAAGAAAATATCCTTCTCGATGTATAAAACGCCTTCATTATTTCTAAATATTGACTGTTTCTAAAATGGTGGGGTTGGTAGATGATAATTCAATAGATAAAAAAACACTGATGGTGCAACAAACAAAACTTAGGGACAGATATAGAATAGTTAATTTCTACTGGGGCACCATAGATTAAATGCCTACTCTGCTGGGCACTAGAGTAGAAATTAAGTTGGTAATATAAAGCCTTGCCCTCATCAAGGTTAAACATTAAGACAATTCATAGTTCATTAATTTATCAAGGGGCTAACTAGCTCTCAATACTTTGTTCTGAGTAATTTTAGTAAATTGACTTGCCTCTGAGAATTTCTCAAAAGTTCAACAAACACAGACGATGGTAATTAGAATGAATAAATGAATTATTTTAACTGAGTCATCATTACGAGTTTTTACAAGATTCTGATAATTAAGATATCCAAATTCAAATCCTTGGAACTTGTGCCTACATTATTATGAGGCAAAGGATAACGAAAATCACTTCTCAGCTGGCCTGAAAAGAAGATAACCTTGACTTCATTGTAAGAGTCATTGGAAGTGGAAGGGGAGACAGAAGTGTCAGTGAGAGTCAGAGGAGGCAAAGTGACTATGGAAGCAGAGACCAGAATGTTGTGATGTGCGAGAAACTTGATTGGCCATGGTTGTCTCTGAGGATGAAATAGGCCATGAGACAAGGAATTTGAGCATTCTCTGGAGGGTGGAATATGAAAATGGATTATCCTCCAAGATCTGCAGAAGCATACTGCCCTGATTTATTCAAGGTGACTAATTTGGATTCTGATCTAAGAACAATTTTTTTTCTTCATCTATTTTATTTTATCATAAAGGTAATGTGCAGAGGGTTACAGTTACATAAGTAATGTAATGAACACATCTCTTTTGGAAAAGTGTCACCTCTCTTCCCTCATTTTCTCCCACTTTCCCTTCTCTCCCAAGTTGTAAAATTCTTATCCAACATAATAATGTCTAGTGAGTATCTTTGTGGCATTGGTTCACTCTTTGTTCCACTGTTTCTGTGATTCCAAGAAAATAAATTTTGAAGTAAAAAAAAGGATTCTGATAATTTATAGACATCTAAAGATTATTTGAAATCTGTCAGAAAAGGTGATCTCTAAGGTCAGCTTTGAAAAAGAGGAAAAAAATCATCAAAGATTAGATCTTTTGAATAGTTAGAACGGGATATGCTGAAGGTCCTTTTAGTAAATTGGGTCTTCTAAAACAAAATGGCTAAGATAGAATATGAATCAATAGAAGACCAGCTCATGGAAGCCCTTGTGCACTATGCATATATATATAAGCATATATATATATATATATATATATATATATATATATATATATATATTTCAGAAGCCTAGGAAAACTAAACCAAAAAGGTTTAAATATAAGCAGATTTAGATGGACTGCACTAAAGACTATTTTAATATGTAGGTTGTATGGAAAGGAACACATGAGACAAAGAGGGAGAGAAAAGTTGGACTGGAAAGATGAGAAGCTGGAGTAACTTAGAAGGAAATGCAAAATTCATGAATAAAAACAAGTCACGAGTTGTGACATATTTAGAAGGAGAACAAATGAGCAATATTTTGGAAATGTAATTAACATGACTTAGCGATCATTTGGTTAGGAGAAGGATGAAATTGTCAAAAGCTGGTGCTCTTTAACTTGGTAGATAACATTGAACCTAGTAGAAGTGGAGCAGAGTTCATTGTAGCACAGGATAGTAGAAAACTTGCTTTCTATGATGTACCAGTAAACATCTATCTTCATAGAACAGTGAATTTACCCAAAATTGAAATTTTTGTAGCATTTTTTGGTTTTGCACTTAAAATGCTTTCTCTACTTTTATCCAAACCATGAAATTAACCCACAAAACAAAATATATGAAAGAGGCTTTTATATCACTCTTTTCAAGTACTTTGTGTATTTTAATTAACAAAAGGAAAGGATAGTAAACTCGCTGAAACACTGTATTCAGACAATTTCAAATATTTTTGCATACTATTTCTTTAAAACAAAATTGGAAGAAAATGAGTCACAGGAAGTTCAAGTAACTCCAAGAGAATGAGCCTAAACTTTAACTTTGTAAATTCTTATCTCCCTACATCTAAGGTAATAGACTAGTAAATATTTTCTTTTGTAAGCACAAAGGCAATTTACTGTACTGAATAAGGCTTTACATTTGGGGGACATTCAGTTTTGTATATCTTTGGTAAAGTGGTAATCCATTTGGTTTTATGGTATATATTTTATGGTATATATTATTTGGACATCTTATTTTGGTCTTTTGAATAGCTTGTTGTCTTCTTTCCTATTTCGGAGATAATTTTACATGAGGTTGAAAAATCAAAGCTTCATTTGTGAAATCATAATTAATATCTGGTTTTCTGAGCCTTGTATGGTATTTTTGCCAATGGAAAGTAGAACAGGCAATTCAGTAATTTGGCTGAGCCCAAACATGTCCAACAAGTCAATCATATTATCTTTGATGGAAACAATACACATAGCAAATTAATTCTAGAAGATCTTATAACAAAATTAAGAATCTGAGCATATTTAAATAATATCTGTTCCAGTGGAAACTGTGAATTATCAATAATTGTGCATCATTCACATCTGATGAACATATTCAGAACTGGATGTGGTCTGGGTGTGAATATGTTTCACTGGCCCTAAATTGAGGAATCTGAAGAATCTTTATAACATGGAACTGTTTGGGACTACATGACAACAGATTAGGAATTTGGGATGAAAGAAACGCGGGTAGCAGTCAGCTGGCTGAAATTTGGTTTCAAAACAGAAAAGGAAAATAGTATGTGGAAAGGAGCCATCATCTGATATATCTCTACACTGAAAAAGCTAAGACTTTATGTGTCCTAAAGAAGGAATTAAAATATTGTTATATATTATGATAGATATTATATAGTATATAATTTATAGCATGTGATATAGTATATAAATATACCATATAATATATAGCCTATATACTATATATTTTATATGCTTATATATTATATAGTGTGTGCATGTACATATATGTGTGTGTATATATATATGTGTATATATATATATATATATATGGTTGTGTTCTTGGGTAGATTTTAAAGATGTGACTTATAACTAGAATTGTATAAGTTTACAAACTAATACAACAAATCCTTTAGAGGCTAAATTCTTTGAAAGGTTTTTCATGTCCTCAAATTGTTAGAGATGTACCTTCACAATATATTGAAAATCAAAGCTACTGCATAACTCACTCAAGCCAGTTATGGTCCATAAAAGCACAGATCATGGCCCTATCCCTGGGCAGTGTCTCAAAATGGTAATAAGGAAAAACAATGTTAGAAGTTTTTGTTTAGCAAAAAGAGCCTAGAGAAGTTCAGCTGAAGGACAACAAGGCACACAGATGTGTGCTTTATCTGGAAGGAACTTATTCTTCTCTACAGTGGTTGGTCAATCCTTGCTAACATTTTCTTTATAGTAAAAAGTGACATTTGGAAATGTAGGGGTAACTCACAATCACCAGCAGCAAAAATTTGTTTCATGTGAACAAATTCTTTAGTATATGTTTGCCACTCAGTTCCATCTGCTTTACTCTATGGTTCCTATGAGTTTACCTAAGATTTCTAAAAACTACATAAGATGTTGGCGATACTAGCATAAAATCATCTTACAGACTAAAGAAAATAAGCTCAAGAAAATAGGTATATTTTATCGGATTTCAATCTTTCTAATTTCTCAGAGCAGGATTGAGGACAGGTAGATCCGCTCTGAGTAGCTGACTGTCATTTTCTAAGTATCAGCATCATGCAGAAGGAAAAATATATTTGTTTAAACAAGAGTATACATTTTTGAGCAGTAGAGAAATAAATAACTTCAATAATTGTATAACTATGTAACCTGTTCTTTCTATGCAATTTCCAAAGACTTGTATATTGTATTATTTTGGATCCCTGGTTATATTTGTAATGAGGCAACAACAAAGACATACAGGCAAGTGGCTATCAGCAGAGATTCACAAAGGCCGTCTTCCAATATCCAGAGGATTCTCAGCTTTTGGTGAAATATTAGAAATAATTTGGAAAGTTGAGACTCACTTTCCCAAACTACATCCTAGCTTTATGCAATGAGGACTTCTAAGCAGTGGCACATTCACACACGATGGTCAGAACTTGTGACACAGCCTGTTTCAGTTGGGGTGCCAGGACCACTCAGGCAGTTGTCAGTGATAGATTTGTTTCAAGAAGACTCAGTACTAGCCATTACCCTGAATAATTCTTGCTTTATTTTCCTGCCAAGAGGTTGGAGACCAGCTTAGACAAATTCAGCCTTCTTTCATCATCCTGCTAAGTTTCCCACTTGTAGAATTCTACAGGTGGGAAGAAATTACTAATTAGCATTACCACATGTACTTCCTGTCTCAAGGGAATGTGTATGGAAATTATGCCTGATACGTTAAGTCTTATGGCTACACTTGAGCCCATATTTCAGCTGCTCTGTCAATACCCAGTGCATACTCACCAATTCGCCCTACATTTTTTCTGAACTTAGAGACCCTCACTGGGCTTGGAGAAGAAGCCACCATCTTTCTTCTGTATAAGAAGAGAAAAATCAACTTTCCCACCCCATAAATTACTTTAGAAAAGTGGTCTTTCAATATTATGATTTTATCTTCTAAATGAAGAGACTTGCTCTGTCCAACACAAGTCTAGTTTGTTTATCATGTTGAAAAATGCAGATAAATTTAGTAACTCTCTATAATATGTATTTATTTCTAGATTACATCAATACTTAGGGGGAAATTGCCTTTAACTTCTTGTTCCACACATACTTAAGTGAGTTGAGTACAATAAAAGTCATGTGGAATTCTTTCTCATGATTCTAGGGGCTAAGCTGATTCCATCAGCCTGATCTCTCTCATTAATCTCCACCTGAGATTTCTTTGCAACCTAACCATTGTGTAGTCCTTCTGTTAACTTAAGTAAATCCAATCTCAACTAGTTTGTACCAAGGTAAATTTTAAATTATTTTCTGCTCTGAGAATTTTCAAATTGATTATTAAGGCCTTTTAAACTCAATATTGGCCATAATGGTCAATTTCATGTTATTTGCATCATAACAATTGACAAAGAATTAAAAAAAATCAGAGTTCTGGTGGATGTAAATGTTCAGTTTATCCACACCAGTCAAGAAAAATAATAAAATCAAATGTCTAAATTAGAGATATAGCTCAATAGTAGAGTTCCTGCATAGCCTATGTGAATCCCCCAAACCACAACTAATATTAATAACTATTATGAATTCACAACTGATATACATAATTAATAAGATGTTGATTTTTTAATGTAATAACTCCTCTTTCTTCTAGCTCCGAGTCTCCAATTAGCTCTAAGCTTAGCTATCTACAATGAAAGAGAGAAACGTGACTGGCCTCTTCTCTATAGCATTCTTTTGTGGGTTTATTTTGTCCTGTTCTTCTGCTTGCACATGCTTTCTCAGTCTTTCACGGTTTGGCTTCAGGAGAGAAAGTCAGGGTGGTGGCTGCTGCAGTTGCATTCTGGCTCTGTTCCCCAGCTGTGGCAGGGGCACAATCGCGGTGCTATCTTCGAGGCCACTTTCTCAGAATGAGGTCTTCTGGCTGATGGTCCCTGGATACTCCTCTGATTTCTCATGTCATTCCCTGAGCTTTTGGACTCAGAGACTCAGTCTTCTGCTGAGGTCACCTGGCCTCTCCTCTTAGATGAGATTCCTTTAAAAATAACACATGCCCCCAGCAAGGCGCCAGTAGCTCCCTCCTGAAATTCCAAGCCATTCAGGAGGCTGAGATGTAAGGTGCTCCTGTTCAAAACAGCTCTGGGCAGGTAAGTCCCATGAGACTCTTATCTCCAACTGACCACCAAAAAGCTGGAAGTGCAGCTGTGGGTCAAGGAGTAAAGTACCAATGCACCCTGAGTACAAAAGCTCAAAGAGTGCCCAGGCCCAACGTTCAAGATCTGGGATTAGACCTGAGCACAAGAGCACTGCGCCCCACCTCCCTGCTTTTGCCCTCCAGACTCAAGCAGCACTGGTCAAGGTGTGTTACTCTCTCAATGCACACTTTTGCTCTTGGCTAATTGAAGAATATATCAGAAAAATACCCCCAAAATGTAATCTTTGGTCACATTTGTTTTTGCAGCTCTATGATGATGAATGGAACAATGAGGCCCACTTAAACTTTCTGGCTCTGCAGTATATCCCGAATAGTCTTGCTCTATGATATGAACAGTTATATATATATACATATATAGATATGTATATATACATATATATATATATAAAATCTCATTATTATTCTAGGCTTGCCAGTCTCTCTGCAGGTACTCTAAGATAATAATATATATGATAGATAGTGTTTTCTATGTGTACTTGTAAGTATGCCTGAAAATATACACGAATTATTTCAAACCGCACATATACACACAGGCATACACACACACACACACACACACACACACACACACACACACACACACACACACAAAACCTCTGTGCTTTCTTACTCTACATTTCTCTATAGTACATAGTTCAATTGCATGCTACTAATGCATTATCATTATATTAAAGCAAACACATTGCTTTGGTGCTTATTCAAGTTTTAGAGAGAAAATTCACATAATCAATTACCTTATGTAAAGAACTTACTGCAATTTGTGACTATTTTATTACCTGTGCATGTCTTTACTGACTGCCTTACCCACTAGCCTGTACTGTCCACTAGTATATTTCTAACATTAAACAGTTAATAGATATTCATGTTAAAACAAATATAAGAAAAGGAAAACCAAGAGCTAATAAAAGAGTTTACCTACAGTAGGTAAGTATGGTACAAATGAGTACTGGTGCTTCACTTCCTATATATATATATGTTAATCTTATTTAGGGTTTCAGATAATATTTTATTTTACATTATACAGGGTTTTTTGTTTTTGTTTTTGTTTGGTGTTGGTCGTAGGGCTTGAATTCAGTCCCTGAACTTTTGTGCTGAAGGCTACTGTTCTATGAATTAAGTCCCAGCAATATTTCTGGCTTTTTGCTGATTAGTTGGAGATAAATCTCTCAGAACTTTCCTGACCAGGTTAGCTTTGAACCAAAATCCTCAGACCAGGATTACAGATGTGAGCAACTGGTTCCTGGCTTGTGCAGGTTTTTAAAAAGTGGACAGAAGAAAGAAATTCAGGGGGAAAAATGAATGTGTTTCTACATATATGTGTAAAAATTCTCTACATCCTGAACACTTAAATATCTTGTATGGTGAAAACTCTAAGAAAATTAGAAAAATACCAACACCATATAATATTTTGAAGATCATTTTTGCTGAGGTCAGATTACCAACTCAAAACCATTCTCTATTCAGTGTAGGCTAATGTCACTAGTCAAGACATGTCCTTTTGTGTAAAAGATAGTTTAATCAAGTGATCTTTACAAAATTATAAAATAATACGTGTAAAGGTACCCTATAAGAAGTAACGTGATGCAAATCATAGTGTACCTTTCTTTCTTCCTTTCCTTTCTTTCTTTCTTTCTTTCTTTCTTTCTTTCTTTCTTTCTTTCTTTCTTTCTTTCTTTTTCTTTCTTTCTTTCTTTGGAAATATACCCATGATCTTGTGTGTGTGTGTGTGTGTGTGTGTATGTGTGTGTGTGTGTGTGTGTGTGTATGTGTGTGTGGCTGTGGGGCTTGAACTCTGGGCCTGGGCACTGTCCCTGAGCTTTTCAGCTCAAGTCTAGCACTCTACCACTGGAGCCACAGACCATTTACAATTTTCTGATGGTTAATTGGAGATAAGAGTCTCATGGACTTTCCTGCCCGGGCTGGCTTTGAACTGTGATCCTCAGATCTCAGCCTCCTGAGTAACTAGGATTACAGGCGTGAGCCACCAGTACCCGGCTAAGTTATTTCTTTTTTCTTTCTTTTTCCCCACTTGGTTTATCCCCTGTTATTACTGTTTTCTTAGGATTATAGGCATGAGCCACTGGTGCCTGGCAGTGTAATTTTCTTATTTCTAATTCCTTCCATTTGTGGGCTATACTTTATTCTTTTTATACTGTACTCCAACTATTAACTTGGAACCTTTTGGGGAACTTTTATTATCATTTTCTGAACATACTTTTTTTTGTCAAAATTGGCAATGGAAAAGTGATCTTTCCAAGGGGAGATGTGAGTGGGCATTATAGCTTTGACTCCAATTCCTCTGAGGTTCACCACCCTTCTGGAATGGCTGTCAGTTATGGCTGCTGTCACTTCAGCCTCAAGGGATACTACTGTCCTTTTGTCCTTTTGTAGCTGGGACATAACTTCCTTTTATTGCTTTTAAGAACAAGCCAACCGTGGGGCTGGGAAGGTGGTTCAGTGGTAGAGTGCTTGCCTCACATGCATGAGGCCCTGCGTTCGATTCCTCAGCACCACATAAGCAGAAAAGGCCAGAAGTGGTGCTATGGCTCAAGTGGTAGAGCACTAGCCTTGAGCTGAAGAGCTGAGGGACAACGCTTAGGCCCAGAATTCAGGCCAATAAAAAGAATAAGCCAACCCATCAAACAGACTTTACTAAATACCTAGAGAGAGCCATAGTAGCAGTATTAAGTGAATATTTGGAGACAATGAAAAAATAGGGAAGGCAAAGAAAAAGCAAAAAAGGAGAAAAAGAATGAAAGAGCATGTGACCCAGTTTGATGCATTACATCTAAGAAAGATACATTTGATCATATCATATTATTCATAAAATAGTTTCTTTTTTTAAGAACCATACACTCTCTACCAGCCTAGCAATTGTCTCCATGGAGGGGTTTCCTGGTTAGCACAGACTGTGAGAAGGTGCCCAGTGAACCTCATTGTAACAATCAAATGCCTTATCTAAGAATCAGACACACATACAAGCACTCACATACACGTCCAGCTGTTTTTCTACTTCAACTTAATGTAATTTAAAGACATTCATTAATGAGGAATGTTTCTGCATGATTCAACAGATAACGTAAGATATATCTCTTACAAGATCAAAATTTTAAGGGATTCCGAGCCTCAGAAAAACAAATGTATTGGTTTTAATTTGACATTCATACCATGATTTGTGTTGTACTATTAAGCCAAAGAAATTGGCACATACAACTTGCTGAATAAAACTAAAAACTATTTTTCAATGGTTCTTTTCCAACTTAAATTGGGCTTAAATAGTCAAAAGAAGAAACAAACAGATCAATTTTAGGGCTCTATAAAATTCAAACATTTCTTATAGGTTATAATATAAAACTCAAATAAAAATTTTTTGCCCCCAGGGGCACAAAAATGCCTTCTCTATTTTCTTATTTAATAACTTAATGTTTTAATAATGATGGTCTTAAGACTCAGGAAGTAAAACAAGATAAGAAAGACATATAAAGTCTTTTGCAAGAATAAATGGCCCCGGGCACAGATCAAACAATGGGGTTTACTAATTAAATTAGTGAAGAAGAACCAAACTTCACAATGCCAAGTTGATTCATATAATGAAATGAATTCACTTTCTAATGTGAGTGTATCACAAATATTGTGTGATGATGTAATTTCAATACTCCAACATGAGGAAGCAGAGAACAATAAACAAGTATTCAGGAAGAAAATCCAAAATTACATAGAGATGAGTGTGCACTTTCTACTAATTAAGAGTTCAGTTTGCACTACATTTTTTATTGCCAAGGTGATGTACAGGGGTGTTTCAGTTACATAAGTAAGGTAATAAATATATTTCTGGTCAATCTTGTCACCCTTTCCCTCAATTTTCTCCTAATTTCCCTTCTCCACAACCCCCCCCCCAGGATTTATTTTTTGAATGGTGTACATAACCATTTTAAATACCAACTTCTCATGGAGCTAACCATCTGTAATTCCCTGTCAGACAAATAATCCTGCTTCTGGAAATTTATTGAGAAATATTGACAAAAATCTAGTGATACCACATTATAAAAATCTGAGATACCACATTAGTCTCTAATTATTACATGTTTAAAACACATCCAATGAGCATATTTTATATATCCATCCCAATGGCATGCCACTGCCATTATAGGATGTACTGAAAATAGAAAAAAAACTGATTAAACAATGAAATATAACACAATATGATAGATAACATGGTGGTAGAGGTAAAGTGTTTCATGGAAGTCCAGGGAACAAGCAATCAAACATGTCAGTGGATTTGTGAATGTTAAGGAATTCCTAATAAGCCAACTTAAAATTAACTTTTATTAATTAAAATTACCTTTTATTCCACCTCCATCCTGCTCCATTTTTTGTGTCACTCTTTTCATTCCCCAGATTTCTAGCTTTGCTTTCCTCCTGTCCCAACCTGACTAATATTTATTCCTTCCCTATGTCTGCAGTTAGAACCAACATAGAAATTGCAAAACAGTTCTTATATCCCAAATTCACTTCATTCACTCCTCAAACCTCACAGAGTCTGTATTTACCTTGAAGAATCAGTTTCCACCTGGTAATCACAAGATCCAGATTCAAACTCTGATTTTACCACCCATAGCTACATTGCCAAGAAGAAATAGACTGTTAGACTCTTACTGGGATCCTCTTAGTAATAACTGTCAATGTATAGGTTATGTTGCAAAAAAGAAATGTTAAGTAAAATGTGTATAAAAGCAGAGGGAATATTATCAAAGGAATACATAAACCAAAATATGTCTAGTTTGTCTGAACTGGGAAGTGTGTGAGTGTCTTTCCTTTGAGAAATATAAAAGGCTATGTGGTAATTGAACCATCTCCAAAATCAATGAAATTTGCAAAGATGAAGAACTTGTCAGTATTCTGCAGCTGTGTGTTTGGTTTGTAATGAATTTTGTTAGTAAAATATAAGTAAGTGAACATGGCTGCTAGAGTTTTCAGGAATACTTCTTAGTGATTATAAATGGATCATATGCCCTACTCTTTCCAGGATTTATAGAGCTTTTTCTTGATAAAATAAAAGCTTCTTACTATGTGAGTCCTGGAAACACATTGTCTGTCATTTAAATATGGATGAAGGAAGCTATCTAAAGCATGACTTATAGTTCCAAATACTCAGACATGGGTTTACAGTACTTATAATCATCTATATGTTTATTTCAAAGCTAAACACTATTGAGCATTCTATTCTTTATTTTCCATTATCTTCCACTCTGCCATCCTCCAAGAAACCTAATAGCTCAAAGAAAGGAAAAATAATCTAACAAAAGTGACTTACCATGTTCTCTTGTATTTACAGCTGCCTGTTTCCAAGACCTAGAGCGATAATCCAATCTTGTCTAGCAATGTTTCCAGACTGAGTGAGTCACCTTTAGCAGAAACATTTGGATGAATGTATTTTTAAACTATAAATATTCTTGCATTTTATGAAAGAATCCTGTTGATTTTTCTATCAAATGGTTTCAAAGGTATCTTTCTTTGAGTAAAGCAATGCTTAGTTCAGGGCATTTCAGAGAATATGTTTTTCTCCTATTGTGTTTCTTGAGTTATTTGGTCATTCTTCAAGGAAATATTTGACACACTAGGATGTGCCAGATTCCCTTTCGATGCCTATTTTAAAGGTAAAGATACGTGGATAGAGACAAATAAGGAAAAATCAGCTAAAAGCCTAATGAGGCTTTCTTTCTGTTCACCATGTCTTCATGGAATTACTCCCCTGATAAAAGCATACTCAGAAATAAATGCCAAATTCTGTTTTGAGTCTTTCAATAACACTCCATTCACTTAGGGGGACACCTCTGTATTATAACTGGGATAGTTCAGGTTTCTGCTTTAGTGTCTATGCTATATTAAAACCTAGGAGGTGGGGGATAGGCGTCAGCTCCCCCTTGGTTATAGGATTTGCCACCTAGTGGTAAGGTTTAGCAAAATGTCTATTACAGCAATTTACCTGGCTATAAATGGTTCTTTTCTTAGTTCTAAATGAGTCTCAGCCTGGCTCAGCCACCTCCAGTGATCAGGGCAGACATATTTTCACACTGACAAATTATTAGGCAGAGTGTTGGGGATGACAAGACCACTCTTCCTTTTTTTGATAAAAGAGTAAAAATGCACTCTTCCACTGCTGCCTTTTTTGGAAATGATGCCATTCTGCATGCAACAAAACCCTGCAGGCACAAGCTGCAATGAGAGATGGCAACACAGAGACAGCTAAATTAGCATTTAGGGGTTTCTAGATTCCTGACTTCTCTGCCCTTTTCTTTCTCTAGCTTTCAAAAGAAATCTTGGAAAAATATCTTACTGTTTTTGGACTTGAACTCCTTTTCACTTAAAAAAATGCAAATTCCAGTCTTTCTTATCAAGTGACAAAAGTAAAGTGCTTTGGGATTTTTTTCCGAAGAGCACTGACATTTGCCAAAAATGTCTAAACTTGAAGTCTGAGACTTTAATTAAATGACCAGGCATAAATGTAGAACATTGTGAAGCCCTGAGTAGGCCTACATTTATTTTTTTTTAATTTCTGCTATAGCCCAACTCTGCCACTGAAACACTCGGAGCACTGAGATTTTCCTTTGGAGTGGGAAGACGTTGACCCACCCATTCTGAAATAAATGCCTCTGTCAGCTCCATGACTGTGTGTGAAGCAGATGGGGGCTCCTGCTGCATACCAGGCCACTGTGCTTCATCAAGGAAAACAAAAACCCAGGTGCAGTCTATACTGGGACAGTGCAGATGGGCCTTCAGGGGTGTCCATTGTTTACAAGAGAGAAGAACTATGTTCTCATCGCTGAGTGGCTAACTCTTCCTTGTGATCTATTTCCCCCAGCTGGTCTCAAACAGAATAGCCCTAGTCTCAAGCAGAATCGCCCCTACCCCTTAGGAAAAAAAAAAAGGCTCAAGCTGCAGTTGTCAGTAACCTCTGCCCCTTCACAGGGAGAGGCTGGGTGGCCCCTTTCACCAGGTCAGGAAGTGCTAATTACTTAAATAAGGGAGAATCTTCGGAGCCTATATAATGCAACAGTGTTTCTACAGCTTGTCTGACCCCTTAGACATCTTTCTTCTCTTGCCTTTAGATCCTTTGAAGGAAATAAGTTTACATATGTTTCTGTACAGATTCCTGGCATCTTTTCCATCCAGTTGTGTGTCATCAGCTCCCAGTTATGTCTGAGACATACTAACATTGTAGGAATGAAAGTCAGACCTAGGAATCAGGGGTTATAAAAGAGAAGTCTCTAGAGATCTGAGCTGCACCAGGGACAAGTCCATCATGCATAGAAATAGCTTCATCATAATTCTGAGAGAATATTCTGATTCATATTCAACAGATGTGGAAACTGAGGCTAAAGATGGATGAGAATCTTTATGGATCTCCAATCACTCCTTATTGTTTACACATCTAGGTTATCCTTCCTAAAATATGACTCTTGGTTATTTCATGCTCGAGTATTCAGTCATTGTCTCATAAATTAAGTACAAACTGTCCCATTGGCCTTTTTGGATGTAGTCTCATCTGGACCCTCCAACCATGTCTCAAACTCTTCAGTGACACAAATGTCACCAGGTATAGTTCAAGTGTCTTCCCTTCCTCTATGCAATTCAGTCTTCACTCACCCAGCTACTTGGTCTTTATTCCTGCTCTTCTCACACGAATCTTGACCATATCTCACAGTCAACATGGAGATTGTCTCCCTCATCAAACTATTTATACCCATTTTATTTTATTTTATTTATTTATTTTTGGGTCTGGTCGTGGGGCCTGAACTCTGGGCCTGGGTGCTGTCTCTCAGCTCTTCAACTCAAGGCTAGCACTCTACCAGTTGAGCCACAGCGCCACTTCCGGCTTTTTTTCTTTTTGCTTATGTGGTGCTGGGGAATCGAACCCAGGGCCTCATGCATGCAATGCAAGTGCTCTACCACTGAGCCACCTTCCCAGCCCAATTTTAACTTTCTGTTACAGAAAGTTTCTGTTACAGAAACTTTCTTTACAGAAAGTTAAGAATCTTAATAATTTGTAAAGAAGCTTTTACAAATTTCTACAGTGGAAATTCTTGACTACAAATACTTTCATCTTAAGCTATGAGCATGGCATATCTAACAATGGAGGTAGAAGAAATATCCAAACCTGCCTCGTAGAAGCTAATATCACACCTCTCTATCACTACTGTAGAAGCTAATAACTATCCCTATTAAGCAGATGAGGAAAGTGAGAGTCAATGAGATGTTGACACTTGTGTGGGATCACACAATAGATGTATGGGAGACATGTGCTTCTAATCTGATATGTTAGATTACAAGTTCCCCTCTTCTTTGATGGAGCCTTCAATCTGGAACACATCAGCAAGTCAATGAAGAAAGTAAGACGAACATAGGCACCCCTCATCCAGGAGTAAAAAGTTAGAACACAAAGGAATAGTCACATGCTAAGCAGATCTTCCATAAAAGATGTCAACAGGGAAGAAAGCTCTGGTAGCAGAGAGTGACGGTGATGTTTCTCAGAAATATAAAGATAGTAAGAATCAAGTCTTTTTTTTATCATTGGTCATTCCTCTATCCTAGCCCCTCGCTTTCTTTCAAACCAGCCACTGTCCTTTGTCCTTAGTCAAACCACAGTGAATTTCTCCTTAGTCTGTAGTATTGCTTCCCCACATTTCTTAGTTTTATAACCTGACATGTTTTTTTCTGTTCCCCAGCTTGACAGAAAATTAGAAGAAAAATGGGTGGGAGTATAGAACTAAGCCAAAAATGCTGGAGACAAATAGAAAAACAGGCCTGACCCATGTGCAGGAGACACTACATTCTATAGAACTATGATGAACAGAATTAAAAGAATGTGGTAGAGCTCAAAAATACTGCAGATTTTCCAGAATTATTCTTTATTTTTCCTTTCTGTTTTCCCTTTTACTTTCTTCTCCATTTTTCATGCTAATATTATTTTATTCTTATTTTGTTTTACATTATATAGGCCCTAAATACATGTGCTATTTCCCAGGGATACACATCAAACATAATCCTGAATTGTCAGGACAGTTTGCTTCGATAAGATGTGAAAGAAGCAGTCAGAGAAACAGGAGTGTACAAAAATTTGTTAATGGAGTGTACAGAAGTTTGTTGTGAAAGTAAAACAGCTTTACCCCAAAACATGAAAAACCTTCACTGAAAGTTTGAAGTACAAAATTAATTTCTGGAATATCAAGCTATCTTGGTTCTTTTCTATATATAGAAACATGGGTTAAGGTGCAAATTTTTATGCATGTAACACTAGATCCCAACATTTTACCAAGGAAAAGAACAAGTATTATAAGGAATAGCGGAGTATATTTCTCCAGTTTCTAAATGAATTTGCCACATATAGTTTAACACTTTTAATTTCTAACTTAGCCTCTATAATAAATAAAAAAGGAAAAAGGACCAGTGTAATAATGGTTGATGTTACAGGGCTGGGAAGTGCTCACCTTGCATGCTTAACGCCCTGGGTTCGATTCCTCAGCACCACATAAGCAGAAAAAAAAAAAAAAGCCGGAAGTGGCGCTGTGGCTCAAGTGGTAGAGTGCTAGCCTTGAGCTGAAGAGCTGAGGGACAGCGCCCAGGCCCAGAGTTCAGGCCCCACGACCGGACCCCAAAAAACAAACAAACAAACAAACAAAAAAACAAATGGTTGATGTTACATACCAATTAAGGTCGAAAACCTCATGTCAAAAAGAGCTCTTTTAATTAAATGAAATATGATGGGGTTTTTTTGTCAGTTGTAGGGCTTGAACTCTAGGCCTGGGCGCTGTCCCTGAGCATTTTGGCTCAAGGCAAGCACTCTACCATTTGAGACACAGCACCACTTGTGGTTTTCTGGTGGTTTATTGGAGATAAGACTTTCATGGACTTTCCTGCTGGGGCTGGTTTTGAACCATGATCCTCAGATCTCAGCCTCCTGAGTAGCTAGAATTACAGGCATGAGCCACTGATGCTTGGCAATATGAATTTTTTAAACACTCAAATATGGGCTGGGAAGGTGGCTCAGTGGTAGAGCGCTTGCCTTATATGCCTGAGGCCCTGGGTTTGATTCCTCAGCACCACATAAGCAAAAAGAAAAAAGCCGGAAGTGGTGCTGTGGCTCAAGTGGTAGAGCGCTAGCCTTGAGCTGAAGAGCTGAGGGACAGCGCCCAGGCCCAGAGTTCAGGCCCCACGACCGGACCAAAAAAATAAAATAAAATAAAATAAAAATAAAAACTCAAATATGCCTGGCACCAATGGCTCAGACCTAAATCCTAACTACTCAGGAGACTGAGCTCAGGATTTCAATTCAAAGCCAGCTCAGGCATGAAAATTCATGAGACTCATCTCCAATTAACGACCAAAAATTTAGAAGTAGAGTTGTGGCTACATTGGTAGAGTACTATCCTTGAGAAGAATTTAAAAAAAAAAAACCTCAAGGACAGTGGGTAGCCCCTGAGTTCAAGCCCCAGGACAGCCCCACACACATACACACACACAAAATCGAATACTTGAGTCACTTGTTGCACTTAGTTTTTGTCTAAATCATTTGCAAATAATTTAGAGGAGCCAATAGGCCAATCATCCACCCACCAGCATCTTCTTAATATCCTCCAGTTTTCAAACCATTTGTCATCACACAGCAGTATCCAAAGTGTGTGGAGTCTGCTATAGTCTTATCTGGACTGTCAAGCAAAGCTATCCTTAGTCACTTATACTGCAATCTCCATTAAACGAAAAGAATCACCCTCCATGAGAACAGTCACTACTGCAATGGCCTCATCCAGGGCACCATTAAAAAGAAAAGTGACCAACTAATTAAGGATAAAAACAAAATGAAAAGAAAAAGCAAAGTAACAGAAGAGCTTAAGATATATGAAGATCAGACCCTGTTCATCCAGGACTGGATTTCTTCCTCTTTACATTAGGCATGATGTTTACATCAGAAATGAGGGTTTTTTTTTTTTTCCTTTAGAAAAGCATCACCTGGCTGTAGCTTACATTCTTAACTGTATAGATAAGATTCAGGGATTCACCAAGCAAGAGTACACTAACTTTTAAGTCACTTTCCCTAAACAGGGGAAAGTGTGATAAACCAGTCAGTGTGTGCTTTGGAGCTTTGCTTGGTGTTAGAAATTCTGAAACAAAGAATATAAAGATCTCTTAGAGAGGATGCTCCCACTGGGGGAGATCTTGACCTCCAGCTAGCATGCACACTGTGTTCAAGGCTTTGAGTATAGACCCATAAAGGCAGGGCCTCCTTTAAAGGCTGCAGCATGGTGGTAGAGCTGGGCATTGACAGAAAAGTTTATATCTAAATAGGTGCTTCACTGCACTTGGAGGTGAGAAGGTCCAAACTGGTTAAATAAACCTCAATTAAGGACCTTGTTAATGATGTTCCTGACCATGCTTTTCAATATTCAACAGAATGTAATTGCTCTCATTTTATGAGGACAATGAAGTTCATAAACAGTGAGTAATGTAGTCCACATCATACAGATTTAAGAAATAGACAGGGCTTCATTTTACACCCTTGTCTCTCTAACTCTAAAGCTAATTTGCTTAAATAGTCCTCAACTTACTTGACCAAAATCTCTTTGGATGTCTCTTTAGGTTGTTGTACAGAACCCAGATAGATGGGTGGGGGGAGTGTTGGTGTAAATCTAGAGGTACATGATTAAGGAGCAAAGGGGAGTAAGTGTCTTTGTCGTTCTTAAATAAACAAGTTTAGAAGTGATTGTTTTGAATGCTCAAATATGTAAACTTCTGTGCAATTCTATATTGTTTAAGTACAAGTTGACAGAATTGATCCGAATCTAAAATGCCTACTTATAGAATTTGAACAAGAAATGTAGATAACAAGGACAGTATAAAAACCAGGTTAGACTGCCAGCCTACTCTTTCTCAGCACATGAAGAAGTAGCCTCCTCTCAGAAGGGGGCCTGGGAGAGAGCAAGCATGGAGAATCCTCACCATATGTCTCCAACAGAGGCTGAAACCTGACAAGGGAGCCCGTTTGTACAGTGTTCTTTAAATTGGTCAGGTCTAAGTCTGTACTGATAAATTCTTGCTCTTTGTCTCTTCTGGCTGACCCCAGTCTTCCACTGATACACTTTTAATCAGTCACAGGGTTCAATAACATTGACTATGTTATGGTTCTTGTTTTTAGCTTCTGAAGAAATAGTTTTGATTACCTCCATTAGAATGGAACCCATACCTGATCAGCCCCATTAATTACACATCTGCAAACTATTTCTTCAGCAGAGAATAGTTTTATAGATAATATAAATAGCTACCAGTTATATACACCATGTGCCAGATACTGTTCTAAGAAATGACTTGTATTATCTTTATTAATATTCACAGTACCTTGTGGAGGAATTACTGTTCATTGCCCCCTTTTTACACGTGGAGAAACAGGCACAAAGACATGAAGTAAAATTCTGATGGTTTAACAACTAAAAGCAGCATGTCTGGTGGTCTATGTGGATGTTAAATACAAAAGGTAAGGAGATACAACAAAGTAAGCATGATTTGAGAAACAAAGGACTAAATAACCCCATGCTGCTGACCACATATATGGTATATATGTGCACAACAGAGGGAAATTAGGAAGACACAGAATCAGAAGGAAACAGGGGAAAACCTACAACAATGCCAATCAGCTGCACTGGACATTGATGAAAATGAACTAAGCAACTCAAGGACAGTGATGGGAGGGAGGGAATGAGAGGGAAAGAGGGAACAGCTGACACTAAGTAGGGGAAAAAATAAAGAGGGTGTAATGATGCTCCACAGGAAATGGACTCATTACCACAGTAATGACAATTTGCCTCATCCAGGTTAGAATGTGTTTGTGACTTTAACTAAGTATCACTATCTCACAATACTATGAAATTTGTGAAATTTATGTAATCACTTAATCACAATAATTTTTTTTTAAAAAGCAGCATGTCTGGGAGATAAATACATACTCCAAAGCCTCAGTTTACAATCTTTTCTACCCTGATACATTCTTCAAAGAATATTTTCATACTTATTTTTGCTAGTTTTATTGTTTTAATGTTGATAAATGTATCTATACACTTAAGATGACTAAAAAAAGACTGTAAATGTAATAAAGGTTCAATAGACATTGTATTTTTCATAGACAGGAGAAGGATATCATGAAATGAAAATACTTTTCAATATCTCTTTACCCTGTTTCCATAAGTACAATGCCCACCCTTAGTAGGTGATTATTTTAAAATTATATAACACAAATTCTTATTTTATTTTTTATTTATTTTTTATTTTTTTTATTTTTTTTTTGTCGGTCGTGGGGCTTGAACTCTGGGCCTGGGCGTTGTCCCTCAGCTCTTCAGCTCAAGGCGAGCGCTCTACCACTTGAGCTACAGCACCACTTATAACACAAATTCTAAGCACAAATGTCACTCGGAATATTAAATCTATGTAGCAAAACCATGGCATATAAACACACCACTTCTTTCCTCTGGTACTTCACCTTCCTGATGTTTGTTTAGATTTTTCTTACTCATAAGCTATTTCAGAATCACCAGAACTTACAATTTACTTATGCTTTCTAATTTATATTATTTCCTCTACAGTACTGCTGCTGATGTTGATGATTGAGTCCAAGCTAAACTAACTTATATTTGATCAAAGTATTTACATGCATGTATTAACTATCAAATGAAACTCCTTTATATGATTATTTTCTAACAAAAACTAACAGGTTTAAAAACTTTTCCCAACATCTCTTTTTTTATTTTTCATGCATTTGATTATTATTATAAAGGTGACAGAAGGGTTATAGTTACATAAGTCACATAAAGATTACATTTCTTTTTGAACAATGCTACCTCTTCCCTCATTTTCTCTGAGTTTTTCCTCCAGTCCCCAATAACCAGTTGTATAGTTCATTTTCAACATAAAGCCTAGTATCACTGCTGCATTTGTTCACTCTCTGTCCCACCATTTCTGTGCCCTCCCAAAGACAGGTAAACAAACAAATAAAACACAAACAGCAAAAAACTAAAACAGTAATGAAGAACAGTTTATATGTATTCAGGGTACATCACATAATGCTAAACTAATCCTGCTTTTAAGTTTAGTTTTTAAATGATCCCTTTGAAAATCCAGACATCAGGAGGTGAGAGTTTGCAAAAATAGTAACAGGCCAAATGCAAGCTTTGTTTCCACTGGGTTTCTCCTCTTTAATGTGACAACTCAGTGCAACTGCCTGGAATTTCCACACTAAGTACAACTTGCTATTGCTATGGGGTCTCTGTGAGACTGAGAGAAACAATGATATGTATTTTCCAAGAGTGTCTCAGGAACCTCTACCCTCCACTGGAAGTTGAAAATAGCCAATGGTTCTCTTATGAAATGGTTGTTCTATCAACAAACAAACTGAGGGTGCAAACATTTTTCCCTTTCCCATTGCTTTAATTAAATCTTTGGTTAAAAACTACAATCCATCCGGGGGCCAGTGGCTCATGCCTTTAATCCTAGCTACTCAGGAGGCTGATATCTGAGGATCACAGTTCAAAACCAGCCCTGGCAGGAAAGTCCATGAGACTCTTATCTCCAATAAGCCACCAGAAAAAAAAAAAAAATCTGGAAGTGGCTTTGTGGCTCAGGTGGTAGAATGTTTGCCTTGAGCTGAAGAGCTCAGGAACAGAGCCCAGGCCCAGAGTTCAAGCCCTATGACTAACAAAACAGACAAACAAACAAACAAAAAAAAACTTACAAACCACTCTACAGCATTTCACTTCTAGTCTAAGCAACTTGTGAATGCAACCTAAATTACAATTGCCTATACGTAAAAGGGGGGAAAAGCATGAACTGCTAAGCATTTAAACAATTCACATATTACCATGAAAATTAATTACTTCAAAAGATTAAATGGGGGTGGAAAAAAGATTAAATGGGGCCTGGGAAGGTGACTGAGTGGTAGAGTGCTTGCCTTGCATGCATAAGGCCCTGCGTTCAACTCCTCAGCACCACATAAGCAGAAGTGGCACTGTGGCTCAAGTGGTAGAGTGCTAGCCTTGAGCTGAAGAGCTGAGGGACAGCACCCAGGCCAAGAGTTCAGGCCCCATGACCAAAAAAAAAAAAAAAAAAAGATTAAATGAGTCAGTTACAGGTGAATGACCAACTGGACACCAACAACCCTTGGAGGGAAAATATCAGATAAATCTTTGTTTGTAGAGAAAGTTCATGCTGACCATCAAGACAAAATATCTCAAACTGGGCAATTTATAAATAACAAAAAATTATTTACCTCACTGTACATTACCTTCTTAGTAACAATATTTTTTTAATTATTTCATATAATTCTAGGAGCTAGGAAGTCCAAGATCAAAGTGACTTTAGATTCAGCATCTCTTAAGTCCTCTGCCCCAAAGATAGTACTTTTATGTACACAGAGCAGAAGAGACCACGAAGTACCTCTGAACAGTTTTTATCGTGGCACTAATCACAAATGTGAAGGGTTGCATCTTCATAACTTAGTAACTTTCCTAAAAGCCCACTCTTTTAACATTTCACACAGAAATTAAGGCTCAACATAGGTATTTTAGAAAAACACAAATATTCAGACCACAGCAAGGAGAAATATCAAGCATGCACCTTATGTTTAAGATCTTTGGGCACATATAAATGCCAAATATTAAACATGGTTAGGACAATTTTGATTTCAAATACTCTGTTCTCCTTGTGGATTTATCTAGTGTCTCCTACATGCCTTACAGAGCACATTCTATATTTCCTGAGATTTGTTTGGTAAATATGGTTAGAATTGACATATATTCATTTTTTTCTACCATCAACAAGCTTTCTAAGGATGAGATTCCCAAATATATCTGAAAGAATTTCTACATAAAGGAATTAGTTTCAGGGGTTGGGAAGGTGGCTCAGTGGTAGAGCGCTTGCCTTGCATGCCTGAGGCCCTGGGTTCGATTCCTCAGCACCACATAAACAAAAAGAAAAAAGCTGAAAGTGGCGCTGTGACTCAAGTGGTAGAGCGCTAGCCTTGAGCTGAAGAGCTGAGGGACAGCACCCAGGCCCAGAGTTAAGGCCCCACGACCGGACCCCCCACCCAAAAAAAAGGAATTAGTTTCAAGAGTCCATATTTTTAGAACTAGCTTGCTGTTTGTCTTTCTAGCTCTGTGAACTAAGAGATATAATTAAATGTCAATGGTCCTTACTTTCCAACTGCAAAATGGGTCATGACAGGGCCACCTTTATTGAGTTGTTAAGGTAATTACGTAAGTTATGAATATAAAGCTTGTAGAATACTCCACACAGGTTCAGATTCAATAAAAGTTAACTCTTAAGTTTTTACGCATGATAACTATTGAACAAGTTAATTGACCATTGGATGAAATCTATACAGAAATGTTGCCATTTTACTTCTCAGATTGTAGCTCAGTGGTAGACTGCAAAGTATGTTCAAGATTCCATCGCAAGCAAAACACACACACATACACACACACACATACACACACACACAAATGGTTGTGTATAACATTAATTTGTGCTGAACTTCTAAAATTTAACTCAGTTCTAATAAGCTGTTTTGCCTTTTACCTTGCTTTGATGAAATACAGCTCTTACGTTGTTGTGTAATAAGTACTTTTGTAATGTGAGAAAATATGCTTGTTTTAAGTAGTATCAATATTATCCTACTTCATATTTCACTAAAGACAAACCCTTCAGGTGGGTAATAACACACCTCCTCATTAACAGTCCTTATACATATTCAAATGAATGAAACTGGCCTAATCAGCCTATTCACTAGTACCAAATTATTTCAAGTTGACATCAATGGCATATTGGTTTATTATTCTCTTCTTTGATCTGTGTATTATGAAACTCTAGAGCATTATATGTAAAAATCAGGTAACTTTAATTCAATACCTAATTAAAGTTTAAAGGATGAAAAGTCTATGTGCTTTTTTCTTAACTGGATACAGGAAATGTTTATATTTGTCACCCTCTTCTTCAGAACAGATAACCAAAACAAACAAAATAATCTGGAATAGTATATGAACAAGAATCCATTAATTCTCGAAAAATGAAATGCTACAACATGCCATGGCAAAAGCCCTAATTCTTATCGACAATCAGATTTCCTGGATCCATATAGGAAGATATTAGGGCTTATATGAAAATTATTATGCTAAGATTATTATGTTAAGATATTAGGGTTTAAAGTTCTCCCTACTAAAAGAAAAAGTTATTACAACTTTCAAATGACAGTACTCTCTAAAGTTCACAAAATGATAGACAAAATTAAGCTATTTTGATTTCAAATTCTTTGAAAAAATTAAAAACCACTGATAGGTTTTTCCCAAGTCTCTTCCACTGTTATCAACATATATACATATTTTACATACATATATATGTATGCATATATATAAGTACACAGTGTGTGTGTGTGTGTGTGTGTGTGTGTGTGTGTATGTATAAAGGTGTGGGATTCCATGAAGGAAAAAGGAAATATGGGCCTTGGTACATAGGGAGAAACTAGAATATCTCTGCCATGTTTCCCATGATGAGTCACAGGCTGTGTCTATAGAAGGCATGAAGTGAGAGCAAGGCGTCATCATTATTTCCTTCTGTATCACATGAAGCAAAGTGTTGGGAGTCACTAAGGAGGAAGTCAAAGGACCACAAATACAACCTAAGCAGAGTAGTCACTACAAGGTTAAAGTGTTCAAAGTGTAAGTTGTTAGGCAAGTCTCTTTTAGCCTTCTCTCATGCTCATCCCTGGTCATGTGTGAGGGGCCAGACCCTCTCCTCTGAGAACAGAAGCATGTCAGGTGGTGTGGGGGTGGGTCAGAAAATAAGAACCAGAATTTCCTAGGTTCAATATTTGTTCTATGCGGTTAGAAGTTTTTAAACAGACTCAGGAGTTGCTATTGAAATGCAAATGTGTATTTTCTGTCAGGAAGGAAATGTTGTTTCTTAAAAAAAAAAAAAAAAATAGACAATATCCAGAACTGGAAATTGCCCCTAGGGGCCAAGGGAAGATGTTGGGTAAGAATAAGAACATGAAGGAAGAATGGGCAGAAGAGAGAGGGCTAAGGAATAAAAGGACCAGAAAGAAGTAATAAGGGCCTCTCAGACATCCCAGGAGAGCTGATTAAAAAGCCACAGCTGAGCCCAGCCTTTACCACACCAAAGAAGAATTCTCCAGACTTAATGGGCAGAGTGGTCAACTGGTGAGGACTGGAAGTTCTTTGCCAAGACAGCCCCAAAATGGTAAAGCGGAAATGCCCTGGTATACGTGCTTAATATGCTGCTCCTAGAGAGATGGGCCCTCCTCTTTATATTGTAAAGTCAAGTTTAGGGTTTAAATTTTTGAATTGGTATATATTGATACTGAGCAAAAGGTTTTAGCATGGCATTTTCATCTATGCATATAGCATACTTCATTCATAGCGAAATCAATTTATACCAAAGAAATGTCTTAGCTACTCATAGATGTGAAGGATCAAAACTTTAAAGCCAGTTGCAGCAGCTCATACCTGTAACCTAGTACTCAGGAAGCAGAGACTGGAAGACTATGGTTAAAGGCCAGCTCAGGAATGGTGTTAAGTACTTGGTAGCTAAGATGCAGAGGAATCTCAATGGTTGGGCATGATGGTATGCTCTTTTGAAGTAAATTCCAGGAGAAAGCACAAGTAGAAAGACCATAGCCCAGGCCAGTGTGGGCATAAAGCAAGATTCCATCTGGAAAATAATTAAAGCAAAAAGAATTTGGAGGCATAGCTTAAACGTGAAGCCTAGAGTTGAGTTCAATCCGCAGTATCACCAAAACAATAGAAGGGAGGGAGAAGAGGGGAGGGGAGAGGGGAGGGGAGGGGAGAGGAAGAGAGGAGAGATGGGAGGGGAGAGGGGAGGGGAGAGAGGAGGGGAGGGGAGAGGGGAGGAAAGAGGGGAGAGGAAGGGAGGAGAGAGGGGAGGGCAGAGGGGAGAGGGGAGGGGAGAGGGGATGGCAGAGGGAAGAGGGGAGAGGAGAGGGGAGGAAAGAGGGGAGGAGAGGGGAGAGGAAGGGAGGAGAGAGGGGAGAGGGAAGGGGAGAGGGGAGGGGAGAAGGGAGGGCAGAGGGGAGAGGGGAGAGGAGAGGGGAGGGGAGGAAAGAGGGGAGGAGAAGGGAGAGGAAGGGAGGAGAGAGGGGAGAGGGAAGGGGAGAGGGGAGGGGAGAGGGGAGAGGGAGGGGAGGGAAGGAGGTCCTGAGATAAAACTCCAAAGTACCAAAAATAAAATTGAATTGCTTGAGCCAGGCCTAAGGAGCACTCCTGTATTCCAGCTATTCAGGAGAAGAATATCATCATTTGTGGCCAGCCCAGGTCAAAAGTTATCAAGACTCCTTTTCAACATATTGGCTAGGCATGGTGGTTGAACCTATAAATCCCAGCTAGTAGAAGTAGGAGTTTCTAATTTAGATGGGAAGATCTGATCATGGCCCAAAGCCAGCCCTGGGGAAAAAATGAAATTAAATTTAAATTTAAAAAAAGACTCTATGTTTTCGAAAGATAAAATGAAGCCAATAAAGGATTGAGGCATGGTTGAAGTGGTAGAGCCTAGAAAGCTTGAGGTGAAATTCAAACTCTACTTCTACCAAAACTATAATTTACAAGATTGGAAAACTGCTTCCTGAATAGTTAGGACATAGAGATGTGATTAAAGGTGTGTCAGTGGCAATACAAAACAAAGAAAGGATCAGATCTTTGGCAGAACTGGCAAGAGTCACCAACAGTTAAACATTGGGCAACAGAGGGAAAGGATACAAATTGGTCTGATTTAGCTAGGAAAGTCTACATGATTAAAAACTTCCTAATGTAAATAACCCAAGAAATCAGAAAAACACAAAATGTTTTCCATTCCTTCTGCTTTTCTCTCTGGGTAGGGGCTGATGAGATACTGACAGGCCCAAGTGCAGTCAGCAGTTCTGACAGAGGTCAAGGGTGCGGCCTAGACTACCAAGATACTTACCTCTAATCCATCAGTGAGATCCTTAATGTTAACATAGCCTGCATTAGAGCTAATTGTTTGTTTTCCAATTGGTGGGAAATACTCTTTATCTCATCCTAATAGTAACTGTTGCTGGAAGAGCAACACATTTAAGGACGATCCTTGTTTATTCTTCAGGACCTCCAGTCCTGGAGCAGATCTCCATTATGAGATCACAACTTTGTCTCAAGGATCCCAAATTTAAGGCTGAAAGGTAAAAATCCAAGGATGAGTTTTAAAGAGCATTGCATCAGATGGACCATTTTTTCCCCTAACCTTGATATGTCATTTACTGGTGCTGTAGCGACTTAGCTAAGAAGGGCAAGGAGTCATAATCAACACACTGAGGTAGAAACTTAGTTGTTGTTGTTTTTTTAATGATAGGCACTATTTGAAAGTTCTAAAGGGTTATAACTGAAACAGAAGAAGCGTGCCCACAGACCTACCTACCAGGGAAGATTACAGAAGTCTGGTGGACCTGGTGTAAACCACAAAGGAAACCAAATCTGAGCTTGGGCTCCAGGGCTGGGCAGGAAAGTTCACATGCATATGCTAAAGCAGTTTTCCCCACACATTAAAACCCATTGAGGGAAAAAGGTGGGGAGGGGAGAAATGAGTGAGAATGTTGAAGGTGGAACTTTGATGGAGATATATTGTACTCATAAACCCCTTTGTTTAATGGCAACTCCTTTGTACAACAACTTAAAGATACTAAAAATTAATAATGATTAAAATTAAAGATAAACAATTTTAATTGAATTAGGTTTGAAATGTTGAAATTTGAAACCAAACTTTAAATTCTAAACTGTAAACTTTCTTTTCCCAAACTATTTTCTGTGATTTCTTTGAGATGAATTTCGTAAAGTAGATTTCTAAGTTGCCTTTTACAAATGATGTATTGCAACAACATTGTAAGGTATTTACTAAATGATCTTTAGATTAGCGTGATATGGAAGTCTGAAAATCTAGCCACAATTTACCAGAGTCTACTTTGTGCCAAGCACATTATATTATTTTACTTAATGTCTGTAATATTCCGGTGGCAGAATCAATTCTCATTTTTCACAGTAGTTATGGTCTATCAAGTCACTGTGAATATACTGAATTAGTGAATACTAAATCATGACTCTTGAAATACAAGATTAGACTCTTGGAGTCTCTGATCATAAAATTTTCACCTCGTAATCAATGCATAACTTTATTTGTGCTTCTGTTTGAAGACACCCTTCTCTAAAATATATTGTTGATTCACTGGCATTGAACTCATAGACTTTAACTCATGGCTGCATGAAGCTTGTCTCATAGATGTACTTTCTCTGTAAGGCACTACAAGCCCCTCTTGTTCTTCAAAACACTAATGAGCAATTTAGCACAAAGCTTGGGGGCTGTTTTAAATAGCAAAAGCACCAACAGAAAGCATAAACAATGCAAATAGCATGTCACTTAATAGACTGTGGGAAAAACAGCTGCTCCTAGCATGAAAGCTGAAAGGAGAAACACTGTGTCACCTTGTTTAACTTCAGCAGGACATGTGTACCCTGGGATGGACTTTTTACCACTTTGCATGCAAATGAATGAATGGCTGCAAAAAGAAAAGTCCCAGTATCTATTGGTTGGATGCAAATTAATTGTAGCAAATAGGTGAATTTCCAAACCAGGAATCTGTGAGAAATAAGGACTGTCATTCTCTTTTTTTTAATTTTTTTTTATTGTGAACATACTGTACAGAGGGGTTACAATTGCATGGGCAAGATAATGAGTACATTTCTTATCAAGCATTGTAGCCTCCTCCTTTGTTTCCCCTTCCCATCCCTTCCCATCCTTCCCCCCCCCACCCCCCCCACCCAATCCTCCCCCCCAGCACCAAAGTTGTAAAGTTCGTTTTCGACATAACGACTTATACATCTCATTGTTGCAATGTGTCCACCTGTATCCCTATTTAAACAATTTGTTTTTCCCCTTCCCCTTCACAAATTATACCAACATCAAATACAGTGAAATCAGGTGTTATACTGTGGGGGAGGGACATAAAAAGCAACAAAGAAATAATCTTATAAATGTGTTAGAAACAATCACATGAAAGGAAAAAAAAACCATTTGAATACATATCATAAGGTTCATTTCCCTAACATCACCTTATCTGACCTTTTCTGCTTGACTCTGACATATACTAAACATTGCAAATAAGGGAAACCATGGGACCTATGTTTCTTTGGGCCTGGCTTACTTCACTTAAGATAATTTGTTCCAAGTCTTTCCATTTCCTAACAAATGGGGCAATGTCATTCTTTCTGATGGAGGCATAGAATTCCATTGTAAGTGGGCTAAAGATTTAAAGAGAAACTTCTCTGAAGAGAAAGAAGGATGGCCAATAGACTGTGATTCTCTTTTTGCTACTACTCAATAAGAAAATAAAGACTTGGAGAGCCTGCATAATTTACCCAAAGACATCCAGCTAGGAAGCAACTGGCTCAATAATTATTCAAATTTAACCTCCTCTAAGGAGTTCAACATTAACAAAGGAGGAGGCTACAATGCTTGATAAGAAATGTGCTCATTATCTTGCCCATGTAATTGTAACCCCTCTGTACAGTATTTTCACAATAAAAAATAAATAAAAATTTTAAAAAAAGACTTCAACATTAATTACATTTTCAAGTATTGTGGTAGAGGGATTAGGAACTAGGTTCTGAAATCTGTTAATTCTACCATTTATTATCAACCTCTTGAAACCTGCTTGTATCATTGGTGAAGACATCAATAATCGTTCTATTACCAGAAGATTACGAGATTTAAATAAATAGTGTTCCTAAAGTGATCAACACCAATCTTAGCCTAGGAAAGTATACACTGAATGTTAACAACTTAATCTCTCTGTTGCCAGCCTACAACAAGTGTCAGGTGAATGAAACACTTAACCAGGTAGAGAGCATTTGATCAACTCCCTAATAAACTTACGACAAGGAATGGAAAAGGTATGGATCAAAGAGTATACAAATAAACATCAATAAATCCCAATGTAGTGAAAACATTAAATTGAATACTTAAATTTTTGTCAAGAGGGTAAATTTTATGTTAACTTTTTATATAAAACAAAGAAGGAAGAAGGAAGGAAGGAAGGAAGGAAGGAAAGAAGGAAGGAAGGAAGGATGTCAGTCACTAAACCCTGGTGGCTCATGCCTATAATCCCACCTACTCAGAGGCTGAGATCTGAGGATTGTGGTTCCAGCCAGGAAAGATCAGGAGGCTCTTATCTAATTAATCAGTAAAAAAGACAGATGTGGAGCTGTGGTCATATGACAAAGTGTTAACCTTGAGCAAAAATGCTCAAGGACAGCACCCAAGCCCTGAGTTTGAGTCCTTAGAAACACACAAACATAGACACACACACACACACACACACACACACACACACACACACACACACACACAAAGGAAATAAGAAAACTTCTAGAGGTAATAATAATGCAAAGAACACTTCAGTTTCCAATGGCTTTATGGGTTTATGTTTGTCTTTAAATGCATTATATATTTATATGCACACATCTATGTATATGTATATATCAGATACATACAGATATTTTACAAGTTAATCAGACCTCAGTTTTCATGTGTGTGCAGGCCTGGAGCTTGAACTCAGGGCCTGGGCTCTGTCCCTAAAAGTTTTAAGCTAGTGCTCCATCACTGCACCACAGCTCCACTTCTGGCTTTTTGTGATTAATTGGAGAATAAAATTCTCAGGGACTTTTCTGCCCAGTTGATTCTGAACCACAGTCCTCAGACCACAGCTTCTTGAGTAGCTAGGATTACAGGGGTGAGCCACCAGCACCTAGCTAAGATTTTACTTTATTTTTTAATGAACTTGATTATAGATTAGAATTGTGGTGCCATTTTTATTATAATAGGTTATTTAAAAATCAAAAGAAAATACTATAAAACAATTCAATCACAAGGTCAATATATTGAAATTTTTCATACTAACATGAATATAAAGTTACTTTCTAAGAAACTGCAAAAATTTACAAATTAGAAAATAAAAAATATGAAAAAGAGTTTAAAGACCACTCATTTCATTCAAAGTAAACTGAGAGTCACAGAACTGTATAAATCACAGAAATGTATAAATGTGAGATAATCAGTAGCAGCCCACAAACTTACATTCAACCCTTGAGTCAGGCAGGTTTGTTCGCCACTTCAACTGTAATCTGCTTTATGCTGTAGGACCAGGATTTGAAGGATAGTCATTTGACAGGATGAGATGTATGGGAGCAGAGCATGCAACCTGTCTTTGACATGCCTGGTACAATCAAATGAACTAGAAACCTTATCATTGAATAAGTAGTTGCTTCAACACCTATTCTGCAAAATTTTATATAAATATTTACAACTATCTCCTGTTGAAATTTTGTCTTAAAAGATAGTGTATATATATATATATATATATATATATATATATATATAATTTTTTCCCTTGCATTTCTTTTGAAATACCTTGTTTCCATTGCTTCTGCAAGATTGTGATATTGTGGTCATCACAATTTTCTTTAAGGTGATCAATTTTGTGTTTACTTTATTACATCACAATGTCCTATAGTTTCATCAGTCACAAGCCTAGCTGTTGCTGTGAAGGAATTTCTGAATATGATTAACATTTTACAACCAGTTTTCTTTAAGTAGAGCTTATTACTTACGTTACTTGACATTCCTAGACATTATTGTAATCCATTAAAGGTATTAAGAACAAAGACTGAGGTTTCTGGAAGAAGAAAAATATCCTGACTCTAAGTGCAACATAGATACTACTCTTTAGTTTTTATCTTTCCGGCCTGCCCTACAAATCTCAGACTCGCCAGGGTCAAGTCGAAAGAGTCAATTCCTTATAATAAATCCAGAGAGAGAGAGAGAGAACAAGACAGACTGAAATGCTAACATAGGAGAGATAGATAGATGGATAGATAGATAGATAGATAGATAGATAGATAGATAGATAGATAGATAGATAGATAGATAAAAAAGAGAAAAAGAAAGAAAGAAAGGAAAAAAGAAAGAAAGGAAAAAAGAAAGAGAGGGAGGGAAGGAAGGAAGGAAGGAAGGAAGGAAGGAAGGAAGGAAGGAAGGAAGGAAGGAAGATAACAAGAAAGAAGATAATGTTTAGATGCTTGCTGGATATCTCTTATCTTAATTTCTCTTGACTATCACTGATTCAGATTTCAGAGTTCTTGGGGGTTTTGGAATATTTGCATAGTTTTAAACCAATATAGCATTTCTAATAAAAATATACAAAATGTGAAACTTTTTAAGCTTCATATTGATACTTGAAACATTTGGACTTTGGAAAGTTTTGAGGTTTTTATTTTTAGATTAAGTATACTCAACTTGTAACTTCTTCCCTCTCCATCTCTCTTTCCCTCTCCAGAAATATCCTCATTAATACAGAGAGCAACTATTCTAGTTTGCCTGGGACAGAGATGTTGGGAAGGATGTGCACATACCCAGTACTAAGGAACAAACAAGGCCAGTTGTTCTCATTCTCCTCTAAGTAACTTTGACCTACAGTAAATTGCCTGGTATCAAAGAACAGTAGCATTATACAAGTGTTCAGGATTCTCTTCACGTTTTCTGGCACAATCTCAATCCAACCAATCACAAGTTAATTGATACTAAATTCACACTGCACTATGGTGTGTGTGTGTGTGTGTGTGTGTGTGTGTGTGTGTGTGTGTGTACCAATGATGGGCAAATAGTACTACTTTGTTTTCAGAACATTTCATCACCCCAACTGGAAATAGTTACTCTTTCTAGTTCTTGGAAACCACTGTCTGTCTATGGGTTTAGGTACTCTTGGTATTTTGTATAGGTAGAATCATAAAATATATAGTCTTTGTGTTCAAAAAATTCATGCAGATATTTATATCAGTTCTATTTACAATAGGCAAAACAATAACAACTCTAAAGTCCATCAGGAGATGTATGAATAGACAGATGTATATCTAGACAAAGAAGCACATTTGGAAGCAAAAGGATTAAGTTGCATGAGGCAACAAAGAAAGCATGCTCATAGTGCTGTTTTATTTTCTTACGTATAGAAAACAAAATATAAAAAGAGGCAGATGATGGCTTACTCCTGTAATCCTAGCTACTCATGAGGCTGAAATCTGAGGATGCAACTTCAAAATCAGCCTGGGGAAGAAATGAGCCACTAAAAGTTAGAAGTAGAGCTAAGGCTGAAGTGGTAGACCACCAGTCTTGAGCACAAAAAGGCAAGTGAGAACCCAAGTTCCTGAATTCAAACGTAGTTCCAGCACCAAAATTAATTAATTAATTATTTTTATTATGTTGGGCCACAAGCAAGTCCTTTCCTAAACCTATTGTTCCCCTACAATGTATCCTGCATGAACGAGTCATTGTAGAAAACTCTTAGTAACTCTTACCACTACCAAGATGTCTTACAGATTGAAGAGATAGGATTTACTAATTTAATACTCCAAATAGCTTACTCATGTCATATACATATAAGCAGAGGGGTCATGCATGTCTCTATATGTGTGCATGCATACATGTGTGTCTTTCACAGAAGAATTAAGGTAAGAGTAAATTAGAAATAAGCACTTATGTCAATGAATTAAGAGATAATTACTAAAATTAATAAGATCACATTTTGATAAAGACAAAATTAACGCCCTGCTGACACCTAAGCTCACTCACTTATATATAAAACCTGTATTAAACCATGAACACATTTCTACAAAGCAGCAAATCAGAGGAATTACATGCCAATTTAAGTATGAAGTGTTAACAGAAGGATGAACAGAACCGGATGAAATCAGTCAAGGAACTTGTAGGATTGAATATGCAGTGTACATCTAACTATGTAACCAATGGAATTAAAACACTGAATAAAGGCATTTAGATTTTTTTAATAATTATGTTTTAGGAATTGTGTTCCAAATCATAATTTGGAGACTATAGGAATATAGATTGGAAAAGAATGAGAAAGAAATATTTCCAAGCTGAAATTATTTGCCACTTTTGTTGAATGGCAAGCACATATTAGATGTCTCTCATAGTTCCTTTTTTTGTTATTATTATGAAAATACCGTACTGAGGAGTTACAATTACATGGGGAAGATAATGAGTACTTTTCTTATCAAGCATTGTTGCTTCCTCCTTTGTTTCCCCTTCCTATCTCTTCCCATATCCCTCATTCCTCCCCATGTCCCCCCCCCCCCCCCGCAAAGTTGGAAAGTTCGGTTTTTGACATAACGTCTTGTATATCTCATTGTTGCAATGGGTCCACCTGTATCCCTATTTAAACGATTTGTTTTTCCCTTCCCCTCCACAAATTATACCAACATCATATTCAGTAAAATCAGGGGTTATATCATCAGGGAGGGACATACAAAGCAACAAAGAAATCATCTTATGAATATGTTAGAAAAAATCACATGAAAGAAAAAACATTTGAATATTTATCTTGGGGTTCATTTCACCTAACATCAACATATCTGACCTTTTCTGCTTGTCTCAGACATATACTAGTTATTGCAAATAAGGGAAACCATGGGACCTATGTTTCTTTGGGCCTGGCTTACTTCACTTAAGATAATTTGTTCCAAGTCTTTCCATTTCCTAACAAATGGGGCAATGTCATTCTTTCTGATAGAGGCATAGAATTCCATTGTGTATACATACCACATTTTCTTGATCCATTCATCTACTGAGGGGCATCTGGGTTGGTTCCATATCTTAACTATGCTAAATAATGCTGCAATAAAAATAGTTGTGCTAGTAGCTTTACTGTGGTCTTGTTTGTGATCATTTGGGTAAATGCCCCAAAATGGGATTTCTGGGTCATAGGGAAGCTCTATGTGGAGTCTTTTGAAGATCCTCCATACTACTTTCCAAAGTGGTTGAACAAGGGCTGGGAAGGTGGCTCAGTGGTAGAGCGCTTGCCTTGCATGCCTGAGGCCCTGGGTTCGATTTCCCAGCACCACATAAGCAAAAAGAAAAAAAGCCGGAAGTGGCGCTGTGGCTCAAGTGGTAGAGCACTAGCCTTGAGCTGAAGAGCTGAGATACAACCCCCAGACCCAGAATTCAGGCCCCACGACCAGACCCCAAAAAACAACAACAACAACAACAACAAAAAAAAAGCAACAAATTGGTTGAACAAGTTTACACTCCCACCAACATCCCCTGTCCACATCCCCTCCAGCATCTGTTGTTATTAGAGTTCTTGATTATAGCCATTCTAACTGGGGTAAGGTGGTATCTCAATGTTGTTTTGATTTGCATTTCTTTTATGGCTAGGGAGGTTGAGCATTATCTTCATGTGTCTATTGGCCATCCTTCTTTTAGAGAAAGTTTCTTCAGAGAAGTTTCTCTTTAAGTCTTTAGCCCACTTATTTATTGGACAGTTGTTTCTTTGAGGATTTATTGTTGGGGGATTTGATTTTTTGAGTTCCAAGTATATTTTAGATATGAGACCCTTGTCTGTTGTATGGCTAGTGAAGATCTTCTCCCAATCCGCGGGCTTTCTATTGATCTTGCTAGCTATGTCATTTGCCATGCAGAAGCTCTGCAGCTTCATGCAATCCCATTTGTCCAACCTTTCTTTGATTTGTTGTGTTTCTGGGTCTCTATTAAGAAAATTTTGGCCTGTGCCAAGGAGACCTAGGGTTTCTCCTATTCCATCCTGTAATGTTTTCAGGTTGTCTACTTTGACTCCAAGGTCTTTGATCCATTTGGAGTTGATTCTGGTGCAGGGTGATATATACAGATCTAGCTTTAGTTTTCTACAAGTAGTTAACCAATTTTGCCAGCATCATTGTCTTTCTTCCATCCTATTTTTTTAGTTCCCTTATCAAAGATTAGATGGTTATAGGTCTGTAGGCACATTTCTGGGTTTTCAATTCTATTCCATTGGTCCTGAGGTCTGTTCTTGTGCCAGTACCATGCCGTTTTGATTACTATAGCTTTATAGTAGAGTTTTAAATTTGGTATTGATATTCCTTCAGCACTGTTCTTTCTGTTAAGGATCGTTTTTGGTATTTGGGGTCTTTTATTGTTCCATATCAATTTTTGGATTGCCTCTTCTATTTCCTTGAAGAATGAGGTTGGAAAATTGATAGGTATCACATTGAATTTGTAGATAGCCTTGGGAAGTATTGCCATTTTCACAATGTTGATCCTTCCAATCCAGGAGCATGGGAGGTTTTGCCACTTTCTGAGTGTTTTGATTTCCTTTTTCAGTTTTTTAAAGTTTTCATCATAGAGGTCCTTCACTTCTTTGGTTAAGTTAATTCCTAGGTATTTTATTTTCTGGGGGGGGGGTATTATGAATGGAGTTGTTTTCCTAATTTCAGCCATGCATTTCTCTTTGTTGGCATACAAAAAAGCCATTGATTTTTGAGGGTTAATTTTATATCCTGCTACTTTGCCAAAGTTTTGAATCAGCTTCAGTAATTTGGGAGTGGAGTCTGTGGGATTCTTTAAATATAAGATCATGTCATCTGCAAAGAGGGAGAGTTTTACTTCATCTTTCCCTATTTGGATCCCTTTTATGTTTGCATCTTGTCTTATTCCTGTAGCTAGGCATTCTGATACTAGATTGAAGAGAAGTGGAGAGAGTGGACATCCTTGTCTTGTTCCTGAGTTAAGAGGAAATGGCTTTAGTTTTTCACCATTAAATATAATGCTGGCTGTAGGTCTGTCATATACAGCCTTTATTATATTGAGAAATGTTCCCTGTATTCCTAATTTTTCCAGAACCTTTATCATAAAGGGGTTTTGAATCTTGTCAATGCTTTTTCTGCATCTATTAAGATAACCATGAGGTTCTTATCCTTGCTCTTGTTGATGTGATGAATTATATTAATTGATGTGCATAAATTGAACCAGCTTTGCATCCCTGAAATGAATCCTGTTTGATCATGGTGTATGAGCCTCTCATAGTTCTAAGACAGTAACTGTATTCAGGGCTATAGAGTTTACCCTGGAGATGAGCTATAATTGGCAATTATGTTAGGTGCATTTATTGAATGTATGAGGAAGTGGAAATGAAGCTCATAGAGTGAATATAGATATCCTTAAATTCCTCACATAGACATTCAAATATCAATTGTTAGTCTTTAGATTTTTGGAGAAGTATAAAATGAAAGGCAATTTTGGCTATCCTACTCCTGGTTTTGCATTATGGAAAGAGACACGGGGCACACACAAGCAATCATTCTGTATCAGCATGAAGACAAATATATCTTGTCATTGAAGAGTAAGATAAGAGTAATAACTATGGAAACAGAAAGTCTTCTCACTTTTTACAAGATTAAAAATAAATCCCAGCCCAGACTGACTTTGAGCTGGGATAGGCTATGCATTGGGATATTATGCTCAGATAAGAAATACCATTAAACACCTGTGTTAGGTAATAAACTCCAACAACATCTCTTTTATATTCAGACCTAATCTGTATCCATTGATATATAGTAGGACTTCCACCATGGCCTGGTAACTAGATACTAATAGGGCCACTTCTCCACAGAACTAGAGATAAGTACTTCCACAAAAGATTGCTGTTTCGATGCTACTTCTATCACATTTACAATCCCATCATAAAGTCAACAATAATACTTTGTACTTAGGAATTGCCTCACATTGAAAATCTCAAATGTTTTATAAGCCATAATTTCTCCCAACACCCTTCACGAGATAAAGAATAATGACACTCTCAAATTAACAGGTAAACTGGAAACTAGCATTGCTGAATAACTTCCCAAGGTGAGTGAGGTAAAGCAGAGTCCACTTGTTCTGGAGGCATAAGTGGGGCTGATCTGGACAAAATAAAGAGCAAGGTAATGCTGGCCTCAGGCTGCAGTTTCTCTTCCTCTTTCTCTACTACCTTTTGGCAACTCTCCTAAGTTTCTCTTAAGGTGTGAACTGATACTATTTGATAATGCTCAAGGTGTTAGCCTTCAGGGATATCTGTGTTTTATTAGGGGACTCTTGAAGCCTGGCTAAATGTCAAGAGTCAAAGAAAGGAACTCTTTGAATTACTGGTAGAAAAACTGTTCCCTTTTTCATAATGCACAAAGTGTATTAATACCCAGGAGGCCACACACTCCTGTACTCTGCCACCCTAAAGAACATCCCCAAAGAGAAACATTCTCTCCTACTACATCAGTTCGGGAGTAATGAAATCAACTTTGTGGTCATCATTGCCTGACATCTGGATGGGACTGAATCAGTTAGAATCATCTCTGAATTAGGAGGGAGTGCCTAAATCTCATTTGTAACTAATCATCATCTCCTGACATTTGCTGGGAATAGAACCCAAACAATGGGTTTCTTTCAACTATAGGGCAGCCATTTTCAAAGATGTAGACAACATTTAAAATCTCTTCCTACCTTGAGAGGAAGAAAATGGGATCATTTGAAACCCCTAGGCAAATATCTGGTTGCCTATTACTTTCTGTTTTGGACTTTATTTGATTTTCTGGATTCATTTCCAAGAGCAAGACTATTCATGATTTTAGAGAAAGGTAGGAATTAGGAGCTCGAGGAATGATGTTTGCTATGTTAAATGATCATTCCCAAATCTTTTAGAACATGCATAGTTTAAATGATATGGAGAAGATGATCACCATTACATTACAAATAAGTGCCGACTGTAAAGAGTAATATATTGAAAACATTTTTTTTGGTCAGTTGTGGGGTTTGAACTCAGGGCCTGGGCACAGTCCCTTAGCTGTTTTGTTCAAGGCTAGTGCTGTACCACTTTGAGCCACAGCTCTACTTCCAGTTTTTGAGCAGCTAATTGAGTAGTTAATGGGAATAGTTACTTAAGAGTTCCATGGGGACTTTTTTAAAATAAGTTTTTTATTGTGAAAATACTGTACAGAGGGGTTACAGTTACATGAGCAAGGTAATGAGTACATTTCTTATCCAGCATACCTGGGCTGGCTTTGAATGGTGATCCTCATATCTCAGCCTCCTGAGTAGCTAGTATTACAAACATGAACCACAGGTGCCCAGCTGCCTATTTTTAATCAATCATTTAATCACTAAAAATCAAATGACACAGGCAAACAAATTTCTGTTAAAAGTGAAACAAAGTTCTAGCAACATAATGCATAGAATATATTCAAGTTCTCAACTTTTACTTTAGCTGAAAGAATTTGAATATTATTGATTGTACCTCAGTCACCACCTTCTAAAGGGTATTTATGGATACATACTGTTGCAGAGAACTCTCCTGACATCATACATGACTCTGTAGCTGCTTCTAAGTAGAGAGAAAATGTCTTAAAATGTCCATTTATGTTGTCATTAACTCTAATAAGTTTATGTATCAAATCATAATGGCCTGGGAATCATGAAGGAAAACTTCATGGAAACAAAAAAAAAGAAATATGAAGTTTAACAATCTGGAGAATATTAACATCTTGGTTGAGTTGTGTGTCACGTTACCAGGAAATCTGCTCTAGAGTATTTGAAGACAAGAAAAACTGCTCCAGGACAGCAAGACATTCCTTGGGGTTAGTCCTTGTCAATGTCTCAGAATTCACAATTATCTAACTGAACTCAGGTAAGCCTGAGTTTCTGTAACTCTCTGTACTTCCTTCAAAAACATGTAGCTCAGCAAAAAGTATATATGTGGGATCACACACACACACACACACACACACACACACACACACACACACACACACACACACACACACACACACAGAAAAGCCAAAACCTTTGCTCTTCCCTAGTGAGGATCTGTCAGCTTCCATTCCATTGTGATCCTGTCTGGTCAAATCCCATCCAGCATTATCCAGGCACTCCAGCTCTGTTTACAGTTAGCAATAGTTACCAGGATTGACAACATGGATACTTGAAATATTTATATAGCGTTTATGCAATCACTTTTCATTGCCCAGGAAAAGAACTGGTTTGCAGGGCCTGGCTTCTTGCCAGAGCTATCTTGATCTTAATTTTATAAGGCAAGAATTAACCCCAGAGTTCAAAAATTGAAAAACTGGGTGGAGGAGTTGTTGGTAGGAGATCATTTGTGGTCAAGGAAAGCTATTTGCTGTTCTGTGGGCAGATATCCAGGGGCAGTTTAAAATGACTTCCCTCAAGGAAGAAATGCCAGAAAACACCTGGAAGCCCTGAAGCAGAAGTCAAGAATGGAATTAGTCCCCAGTGGTGATAGTTATCATTTTGACACCCCCATCTGCCCATGTTTGTAAAGAATTCACCACCAAGCTTAAGCAACTTTAACTGATCCTGTTAAGGTTTTGCAAGGATCATCAGAGTAGCGACACCTGGACATTTGCAGGGTGAAAAGGCAGAGACTCAAAACCATGCTACTGAGTAGATCTCTGAGTTACTGAGTTGACACATAAGATTATCTCCCTCAAATGATTCATCTTTAGATGCTGGAGACTTAGAACCTTCTTCTGTCTATGGCAATGCCTCCACCCTTCTGAACTGCATTAGAGCTCAGAGAAGCCAACCAGAGGTAATTGAGCTCTAGAACAGCAGGAGGGAGCAGGAAGAGACAGCTTCAGGAACTGCAGAGCCCCTCTCTTTCCATGGGCTCCAAGCAGGCCCACTTAACAATAACATGAATGACAATGTACATTAAATTGTGGAGGGCCCCATTGCCAAGTCATGATACATTAATAATTAATTTTTTAGAAATTCAATTCAGGAGCTATTCACCAAAAGGGATGAAGTAGAAAAAGAGATGGACTCTAAAAAGAAAAAAAAAAAATCAATGTAACAACTTTTCCCAAAAGACAAAAATAGGATATTGATAGACTGCTATGTGCAGAAATGGCTGTTAAGACTTAGTGAGAGAAACCTCTGAGTAAAGGAAAGCCTTTCAGAGGCCATAAGAATTTAAACCGAGCTGGGAAGGTGGCTCAGTGGTAGAGCACTTGCCTTGCATGCCTGAGGCCCTGGGTTCGATTCCTCAGCACCACATAAGCAAAAAGAAAAAAGCCGGAAGTGGCGCTGTGGCTCAAGTGGTAGAGTGCTAGCCTTGAGCTGAAGAGCTGAGGGACAGCGCCCAGGCCCAGAGTTCAGAACCCACGACTGGACCCCCCCCCAAAAAAAAAAAGAAAGTAAAGAATTTAAACCGAAATTACAAAGGGAGGATGTCACCTACACAACCTGCAGGGAGAAACTGATTAGAAAGAGGACCATGGGTACCACTCCACAGAGAAGCTCTTGCAGAATAAAAACCAATGCAGACAATACCTGGTCAATCCCTGCAAGAACCAGGGGAGTCATGAATTAACAAACCAGGGGAGCGAAACTTCCAAGGGAGAATCATAGAATGCTATGACTCAAGCACAGTTCAAATCACTCCACCAAAAGGAAAATTATCAGGGAGAACTAAAATGTTAACATGCTCCATAAGTAGAGTCGTGACTTTCCAATCAAAATTTTTAGTGGGGAGAGGAATTACAATTGAACAATAAAAATATTCTCCAGGCTGTCACTCAGTTTGTTCATCATGAAGAAGGATAGAAAATAGCATACAAAAAATTTTACTCTCCTTATAAGAATATTTTTAATAAAAAAAATCTAAATGCAATATGGTTATAAAGATATAATCAGCACAGAAATATTCTACATCCTGGGCATAGAAAATGACAGAGAGGGAACTATACCCTAAAATACTAATTTTGTTTTTGTTTGGAGCCTGTGACTGCGGGTGATGCAAAAATATATAAAAACTGTTTTTCCCCTCAAGGAACTAATTCTTATTTCTTATTATTTTTTTCATATCATTAAAGTTTTAGAGACTATCTTAGTGGAAAACTAGTTGAGGTAAATTTTTAAGAAGGAGAAAAAACCACCAACTGCTAAATTGTGTTGTTTTGTTCAGCAGGAATATGAATAAACTTTTTTTTTAAATTCTGTTTATTTATAAAGGAAAACAAATGTGTTTGGCAAGAGGTATTTGATGTAATGCCCCTTCAGCTTATCATTAGTAGATTGGATTCAGCTCAGCAAATATTTGGTAAGAAGGTAAAAAGACAGAAGGAAATTCATAGGTGTCATTGAGGAAAAGCTAAACAGCAATACCTGTCTTGGAGTTATGAGCATGCAAAAAGAAGTAATGATTCTGCCACCTCTCCCTAAATAAGACCAAACCTTTGGGGAGAGCCTTCTGACTGTCTGAATGTTTTTAATACACATTATCAAGAAAAGGAAACATCCTTAGACACTGGACAGTGCTCACAAGCTGTATGACTAGTTTTTACTCTTGTTGTCTGGAACACTTTTCTTTTGGAATCTCTGTTTATCTTTCAAATCAAATGCAATGTTAGTTTCAATGCAAATGTTAGTTGGTCTGAGAAGCCTTTCCTGACCTTTAGCCTCCCATAACATTGCCTCTTCCAGCCCCAAACACACACACACACACACACACACACACACACACACACACACACACACACACACATCATTCTTGATCCTATTACTCTGCTTTATTATCTTCATGTTATTGTTGTGAAATTCTTTGTTTTCTTTGTTTCAATCTATCATCCATTTGTCTCTGTATATAAACCTTATGAAGATGAGGAATGTCATCGGTTTTACAGGACTATATCTACAGTTTCTAGAATACTGTGTGGTTCATAATGTATACTTTAGGAATACTTTTGAACAATGGAGAGAGGAAACATCACCTCTGACCCTCTGGACCTTTCTATTTTAATCTTAGACTTTGAAATAAGACAAACTCCATTTTATTCCTAGCTGTATGCCTTGCACCTAGAAGAATGTCTTATATATAGTGATTACTGAAAAATGGACAGTAAGATAGAAATCATGGAAGAAAAGAAAGAAAATAGAGAGTGAAACTTCCTGTCAGAAAGATTATGCACCTGTGTTATCTTTGCATGCTTATTTCTATAAATCTTCAGCCAATTATTTTTTGGTCAGTTATGAGGCTTGAACTCTGGGCTTGAACGCTGTCCCTCAGCTCTTCAACTCAAGACTAGCACTCTACCACTTGAGCTACAGCGCCACTTCCAGTTTGCTGATGGTTTATTGGAGATAAGATTTTCATGGAGTTTCCTGCCTGGGCTGGCTTTGAACCATGATCCTCAGATCTCAGCCTCCTGAGTAGCTAGGGTTACAGGTGTGAGCCACCAGTGTCCGTCTTCAGCCAGTATTTTACATTTAGTTGATAATGAGTAGCTTCTTATTGATTCCTGGTAAAATTTATAACAGGAATGGACCTACATGAGAAAAGGGCATAAGTCTAGTGGCAAGGGACTTTGATGTTATGGTAGGCAGGATTCTAAAATGGCTTCCAATGATCCATGATCTTGTATGATCCACTACCTCTTGCACATGGAGGGAGATGTGGTTGTGAGGGGATATCACTCAGATGATTAGGTATATCATAGGGCAAAGGTGACTTGAAGAAAAGGAGAAAATTAGTGGGCCTAACCACAAGTAAGCTTGTTAAAAGGATAGGTGATCTTTCTGGAAATGAGATTTAAGTACACTAGTAAACATGATAAATGTTTCATTGTTAGTTTGAAGGTATAGGGAAATATGTGTCAGAAATAGCAGATGTTTGCTAAATGTTAAATAACAGGTGCTGTGTGAATGGAAACTCCTTTGTACAATTATTTAAAGGTTAAAAAGAAATTGTAAGTGGCTCATAACAAGCCTTAAGTAACAGCCAGTAAGAAGAGACTTCATTTTTTAGCAGTAAGGAACTGTGAAAACCAGGATTTATTTGGAAGAAGATTTTTACCCAAAGTCTTCATATCAGAGCCCCACCTGGCCAATGAGCCTTGAGCAAAGAACTCAGCTGAGCCCAGCAGAACTTTTGGACTACAGAACTGTGAACTAATAAATACACATTTCAAACATATAGGTTTGTGTTAATTTGTTATGCTACAATAGAAATCAAGTACGGTTAGAGTGGAGAGAAATTGGACATTAGTCAAGAGAGTTTGAAACTAGTCTAGAATAAGCCTAAGACTTGGGACCTGGATGGCTGAAAGGGGAATAGGGCCATTCATGCAAGTTTAGATGTCAAGAATGTGTTTGGAGGGTGAGAATCATCAGGTTCATTTTATGTTATTTATTTTGATTTTGATGTGATGAAATAGGTTTATTCATTTAATAATTCCACACTGTGAATATTCCAAATGTTACATTTTAGCCCATAACAGATAGAGTATGCAGTTAAATACACAATTTTTAAAAATGTAATTAGGATGCCATAAACATCATAGATTAATTAATACCTGTGGTACTCAAAATTATTTCATTCATGTATGTATTCATCATTAGGGTATTTATTTTTATCCTACTAGTAATTAGGTCTATCATAATGGATGTAGACACTCCTTTCTCAATGCTTATATTGAATATGGACGGAAAACTGAGATAATTCAAAAACATCTATATAATTGTAATTATCATGACATCCAGAATGAGAAGAGACCCTGATTAAACTCATTAGCAGGATTTCTCTGCTGGGGATCTTAGTGATAAGCCTGTAATCCTAGCTACTCAGGAGGCTGAGATCTGAGGAGCGCAGTTCAAAGCCAGCCTGGGCAGGAAAGTGCATAAGACTCTTATCTCCAATAAACCACTTGAAAACCGGAAGTGGCGCTGTGGCTCAAAAGGTAGAGCGCTCACCTTGAGCTGAAGAGTGCAGTGATAGCTCTCAGGCCCAGAGTTCAAGCCCCATGACTGACCCCCCAAAAAATTATTTAAGAAGCATCAAAAACATCCCTCATTGGTATATTTTTGCAGATAATTTTGATGCTTTCATTTATGCCTTGCCCACTCCTTTTAAAATATTCTGTGCCTGTAACCATCTATGAATTTGGTTGAAATGTATCTTCCCTTAGTCATACTTGCTATTCTTCATACATAAGAAATAAGGTAGCCACAATTTGGTTTTCCTCATTATATTTATTATATAATATGTTCTCAGTAAATGTGTGCTGCAGAAGTAAATTGAATTATTTCCTATTGCATCCATATTTGATAAACTGAAATCAAGAAGTTGATCACACATTTATTGAGAGGAGAGGATAAAGCACTGTAGAGAAGTCAGAGTGAGGAATGTCATTTGGGCACTCTTGATGACTAAAGAAAAATACATGGCTAATGCAAATTGAGGAAATAAGCAGAGAAGAATTGCAAAAAGTGATAAGAAGATCCCAGAAGCTCCTTCCCACCTCTATGTAGATGATATTCTTCCTCTGCCTGGAATATCCTGTTGGAAGTACTCTTAGAAAATCACCTGGTTAACTTTTAATCTCAGCTCAAGTATGCTGTCTTCCATCAGCACCCCTGCTATCATCAGCAGATAAAAACACTTAGCCAGAAAAATAAACTATATTCAGATCTCCAAGTAGGCTGGTTCCTTAAAGGAGGAGGCATATGATTTGATTTTTTAGCCTCGACAATAAATTTTGTCAAGGCCACACTGAACACTATTTATTGAGAGAATGTGATAAAAAATATGAATAATAAAAACAATAGGGAGAAAGTAGAACTTAAAAATGCCACTATGGCTCAACATAAGTACTGAATAATTTTATGCAAAAATTTTAGAAAAGGAATGTATATAATGCTCAATGATGTCAATAAAAACATAAACATGAATAGAGCACATATGCACATAGACCCACAGGCTTTTGTATTCAAAAGTAGAGGTCAACTTGACATAATGTACTAGAATTTCAAATTTGTGTTTGCTTTTGTTTTCTATTATAGATAGTTTTCTTAGATTTTAAAGAGAAGATGTGTCCCATGTTTCCAGAATTGCCTGTAACAGTAATATTGATATAAAGTAGGAAAGTCCTATGATTTAAAAATAAAACACTTTTATTGAGTTAATCTGACACCATAGAGAAATCAGATGTGAGGGACTTGAGCCCTAATATATTGAGCTCTGAAGTAACTCTACTTGGGAAGCTGTGGATTTTTCCATAAATTAAGGAAAACTGATGCTTAGCCTGAATTACGAATCCTCCAATCTAGTGGTTTGGGGGGGAAGTATTTAAGGATGCCAGCCATATGAAAGAATTTAATCCATCTAGATTGGAGATTCTTTGGCCTCAAACAACGAACACACTACACCACTCACGCTCTTGGTATATCTTAAGATGGCATCTCTGGGTGTTCTGATGTGAGAATAGCTTACTTCCAATTCAATTTCCTTTCAACAATTCCCCAAGAGTTCCTTACAAGGTTAGCAGTGTGCCTCTGCTTATCACTGCTGGACATGCTGCTCTTGACTTTACCCATTTCATGTGTTGCTCCATCTTCCTGGGTATATTGGTTGTACATGGATAGTATAAAGTTTAGGACTGGCCTCCTAACAGTATTCTGTACTTTGCTGGCTTCCATATTCAGACACTTGGTTCCAGTCTTACAATTACAGCTGACACTCTCTGTCAGGAATTATTCTATATATTGAACATCTTGTTGCTTTGCTTATTCTGAATGTAATACCTGGTCCCCAAAATAAATAGGTATGGTCATCTCTCCCTCCCTCCCTCCCACCCTCCCTTGATCTATTTTCCTAGGAACAGATATATTGTTCAAGCTAATATTGAACTCACAATCCTCCTGCTTCAACATCTCTAGTATTATGACTACAGGTACATGTTGGTCATTTTATGACATGGGCTATCCAACTGTAAATTCCTATAAGACAGGAACTATTATTTTGTGCTTAATATTTAAATCGAGGTAGGCAAAGGGGAAGGAATAGCCAGGAAGAGGTAAAAAATACAATGATGACATTTACTTATCTGCAGTAATACACCATGGCTTCCTACAGACTAAAATTTATGTTGAGGACAGAACAACAAATGAGCTGAAGGAAGGCCTCTGGGGTATTTCCAAGGAAAGAAGATGAATACTAGCAATGAGGGCTCCCGTTGGAGGAGACCCTGATCTACACTACTCAAAGATCTGAAGTAGCCCTTGGTGCAGCAGGAGTAAACAACAAATTTTCTTCTCAATTTGGCTTTCTCCCAAGGTACTGTACGAAGCAGTGAGAACTTTAAAGAACTCATCTCACCGAACTCGCAACAGAAAGGAGAGGAAACAACTCAAGATTCACAAGGGAAAAAGTCCTACTAAGGCCTATTGAATATTGGTCTTCATTATCAATCACAAAAGCCATTATGTTCTCTAGGCCAGGCAAAGATCACTCTCTTGATCTCATTAAATGATTCTAATCGTTCTTATTTGTTACTATCTGCAGAACAGTCTCCAGGGTGGCTTAGGGCAAAATCCAAACCGCAGTTGGTTGAGAAGTGAGTGACTGAGAAGAATATAATTAGTGCTTGAGATAAATTTGAGCAAAAAGGGCGGGGGAGGGGGAATGGATTGAACCACTACTAAAGCTTTGTGAACAAAATTCTAAAAAGTGTGTGTTGCGAAGAAGAAACTGAGATGCGGATGTTGGATTTTATCCGGAGGCTTGTCTTCTTTCCACTCAAGTTCACGCTGCATAGGGGAAACAGAGCTGAAAAGAATTTTGATTGAGGGTTTTGTTGCACCTGGTAAGGAACTGTGCTAAGAATCTGCACACAGGTTGTTCATTTTAATTGCTAGCCCAGAAGTTATTCTCTGGAGTGTAGCGCTAAGTGGAAACTAAGTGTCCAGTCACCACTGGTGTGTAAAATAGGCTTCATCATGAAAATTCTCTGGAAATGGTCATGTGAATGTCAAGGCAGGTTAAATGATAGCTAGTCCTTTACTCTCCATTTTACAGCCCAGAAAAGGGAGTGTGAACGAGGGCCTCAGCTACTTCACTCTTGAGTTAGGAGAACACTTAGGGGATTTGGGGAACCCCATTCTACCACCACCACACCATCTGGCAGGAGATCCTGAGGTGGTGAGGAGGGGACGGGGGGGGGGGCGCTGTCCGGGATGGGAGTGGGCTTCCCCAGTGCTGGCCCCGTTTCCAGATGTTAGCTTGGGATGGGCTTTCCCGCTTTCGGGAGAAGAGGAGAATGTGTGTAAGGGAGGGGTCCTTGACAGCTTAGCTTCTAGAACAGGTAGCAAGGGCCCTGGAGGCACAGGTGTCTGGGCCTGCGGCTGTCCCCGAGGCCCAGCAAAGGGGGTAAAGTTAATTTTCAAGAAGCGACTTTGCTTGGAATCTGAACATGAAATGCAAAATAAAAAAAAAATCCCACCGGAAGACACTCTTCTATTTGTCTCTCCGTCTGTTTTCTAAGAGATTTTTTTAAAGTCCCTCCTACTCTTTCTTCCTCGATCTTCCTTTTTCCCTCCCCTACTCAGCCACCCCCACCCCCCACTTCCTCTTCTCTCCCTCCCCCTACTGGCTCGCGGGTTATTTCCCTCCTGGCTTTCCTGGCTTTAGCCAGGTCGGAGCTGAGGGCTTGGGAGAGCCTGAGGGCGAAAGGGCTGCATTGGCGGCCTGGGGAGTGGGCAGATCAGCTGGGAGGGGGGCGGAGGGAACGCTCTCTCTCTCTCTCTCTCTCTCTCTCTCTCTCTCTCTCTCTCTCTCTCTCACACACACACACACACACACACACACACACACACACACACACACACACACACACACACACACTACGTTTATTCAAAAACTCCTCGGACGCTCCTCCAGTCTGGAAAGAGCGGTGGAGCGCCCCGGGGACCGCTGCGCGCACCCCGGGTTCCCGCACACACGCCGGGCAGCCCCGATCCTCATCCCCAGCGGAGCCGCCGCCCCCCGTGCGTTCTTGAAAATAAAGTGAGGAAAGTGGAGAGAGAGCCAGCCAGGCAATTCCCGCAAAGACCCAGGCCACACGCGCAGACCTCCAGCTCGTCCTCGGCGGTGCGGGGGAGCGGCGCCCGCAGCGCCCGGCGCGGGTGAGGTCCGCGCCACCGCCGGGGAGAGCCCACCTGCCTCTCGGCGCTCCGCCAGCGCCCGACGCGGGGCGCCCCGCTGGGCCCGGGGCTCCTAGCGACCCCCCCTCTCCCGCCTCCACCCCGCCACACCTGCGGGTGGACCACCCTCGGCTCGAAGGTCGGCGCCTCGCACCTCCCGATTGTGTCTCCCCCGGTGATCCAAGCGGCGACGGACGCGCGACACCGCCCCGGGACGCCTCGCCATGGCTGGGGCGCTCAGGCTGCTCTGTGTGTGGCTGGGCTGCTTCTGCGTGAGCCTGGCGTGGGGAGAGAGACCGAAGCAGCACTTCCCCGAACGGCCCAGGGCGGTGCGCGGCGATCGCTCGGCAGGTGGTGGTCTCAGCCTGGAGCTGCAGCCGCTCGACCAGGTGTCGGAGCACATGCTGCGGCTGTATGACAGGTACCGCGGCGGCGGCCGGGCCCCGGCGGCGGCGGCGGCAGCGCGGAAGCCGGGCTCCGGGGAGCGGGGCTCCCAATCCCTGCGCCCTCACCCACTGCGCCAGGGCAACACCGTGCGCAGCTTTCGAGCCGGAGCAGCAGGTGAGTGTTCGAGATGAGACCCCCCCCCATTCCCACCCCCGCCTCGCTTCTCGCGTCCCGCCCCGGCACCCCAGCCCCGCGCCCCTGGACCCCTGGACCCCCGCCGCTCCCTCCTGCGGTCTTGGCGCCGAGTGAGCTGCCCCGAGATCGTTCCTCTCAAGCCCCCAAGGTGCCTTTCTGCCAGTTGCCTTCCGAATCGGCTCCGTTTGGGAATGGAAGAGTAGAGGGGACGAGATAGGGGTGGGTGAGTAGTTGAAGGTAACTGCGTGGAAAAGGGGGGAAGGGGAGACACCCCATTTGCAGCGAAGCCCTCTTGCCCTGGGTGCGGGAGCAGGGCCGCGGGACCTCAGACTCTCGAGCGATTCCTCAGTCAAGCTGTGGAATTCCCCGCCCTGGTTTGGACTTTAGCTATGTTTATCCAGAAGCAAATGCCATTTTCTGCCACCCCAGAGCCATACATAGATTAGAGAGAGAGAGAGAGAGAGAGAGAGAGAGAGAGAGAGAGAGAGAGAGAGAGAGAGAGAGAGAGAGAGAGAGAGAGAGCAACAACAAAATAACACACCAAAACCCCGCACTTGAACTAGACACCTCGGGAACTCTGTGGTCCAGACCTTACACCCACTCCTAACTCGCTCCCTCCGTGTGTTACTAGGCTTGATCATCTCTGGATGGCAAATACACCAACTCAGGCGCTTGAATGTCTAGCTTATTAAACACCCATCTGGGCAAATAGGGGATGTATCATCTACCCCAAGAGAAGTGGATGTGTGCGGGGGGGGGGGGGGCGGGGAGGCGCAGTGGTGGACAGTAAACGCCTCTTGGAAACTACAGTTAAAATCTGCTCACCCTATTTTTCAAAGCAAATCACTGCAGATTGAAATTCATGGCTTAGCGAGGTTTTCCTCTTAGCCTCTGTGGTGAAGGGCATAACTTATACTAACAGGCTCCCTCCCTTGTGCTAACAGCTTGAGGGAAAGTTTCTTGGCCACTCAATGCTGTTTGTATGCTTTCAGGATGCACCAGGCGCTTTTTTGTGTGTCTTTTTTTTCCTTCCCCACCTACATTCAGGATAAAGGGAAATGTGACCGCAAAGCGCGTCTTCGGTAGACCTTTGAGAAATAGTCAAGAATCTTCAAGGAAGGAGGCTTTGTCTCCATGCTCTGTCAATTCTGTCAAAATCACTAGAAAGTTCCTGAAACTTTGATATTTAGAACTCCTAGGGAAAAAAAAAAAAAGGAAAACTAAACCATCCATCAGGCAAAGCCCTAGGATGACACTGTAAACACTCTTAGCTCACAGGCATGATGACATTTACAATAAATGTGAGTTATGCTTCCTAATGCAAAAGCATTTAGCTAAAGACTGAGTTGAACCAGATTTCGCCTTCCTCTTAGAGCCATGAGCAAGATCAGAAATAAAGCTGGCCTCCGCTACAGACTAGAAACCTGCACTGAACATTATCCAAAGCATCCCAGCCACTTGATGAAGCTGTTCTGACCAGGGACCACACCAGTGACAGATCTGTTTACTTTAGTGCATCTCTGAGCTCTCAGCTTGGAGAAGCAGCAACCTGGGACTAAGGAGATTAGAAGAAAATTGGGGAGGGGCACAGCAGGTGGTGATAAGAAAGATACTCAAATCACTCTTCCCTTGATAATCATTTTCTTCAATAGCTTTCTAAGGGAGTGGTTGGGGCATCTAAGAGACAAACAGTATTTTTTTTTTTTGTAACAGCAAGTTTTAGTTTTAGTATAAATCATAGACTTAGGAAGGAGACTGATTTTGTTTTGTTGGCACATATTGTATAGCTTTTTATAGTGGGTATAGGGGAGGGGAAGATTTGGATATTTGAGACATATTTTGTGGCTTCTACTAATTCTATTTATTATAATTTCACTGTCCACTGTCAGTCTCACTGTGGTTTTTTATCAGCAAATGATAAACTTTGATACCAAGGCCAGATGTTCTCTTGAAATGATGAATTGGAGCTTAAAGCATATATACAAGGCTGTGTGCCCCCCGATAAGAAAACTAATCCCTTTAGCATCCTAGGGACTGTCCTAATGACTTATTCATCAAATGTAGGCACTGGTTTTTGTGGAAACTTCAGTGTCATGTTACCTGGTTGGAGACTCCTGGAGAGGTGGTTCATGTTGGACCTCTTCCAAGAGTGTTTAGTTACTAACACACTGAAAAGACTTCATTATTAGGCAGTTCTGGCTATAATAAGGCAGGACTCCAGGAAGCTGCCAAGGGTTTTGAGTGTGTCAGTTCCTTTTGCTTCAGCCATACCAGCATTTCCGTAACACCCTTTGAATTGGGACTTGTGTCCTGATGTACTGAAAAATACTGTTTGCATTAATAAATGAGAAATGTTTCCCAGCCCAAGGTGTATGGAATTAAAAAAACTATGATCCTCTCTATACCAAAGATGCTGGAGGATTTATGGAAGGTGATGTGGTGTGTTTTCCACATGGGGTGATTTTGGGGGGAAGGCACTGGGGCTTTTACTCGGAGCCTGGGCACTGTCCCTTAGTTATTTAACTCAAGGCTGGTGCTCTACCACTTGAGATACAGCACTACTTCCAGATTTTTAGTGCTTCATTGGAGATAAGAGATTCATGGACTTCCCTGCTTGGCTTGGCTTTGGACAAGATCCTCAGATCTCAGTCTCCCAAGTAGATAAGAGTAAAGGCATGGTCCATTGGCACCTGCTGGAGTGATTTTGTGAGTGCTTGTTTATAGTGCTTTGTTCCTTATAATAACATACATTATTAAAATTATTTATTGTTCTATACCTAAGGTCTCTTTGGTTGAAATTTAGCGGCTGTGGTCTCTCTCTGGTTACTTTTACTTAATCTATTACTTGATGGTGGGTGGCACCCATCCTAAGTACACTTGCTGCTAACCCCTTTTCTCTTCCCTCAACGCCAGTCAGTTGGTTGCCAAAACCAAAAGCCCGAGGGTTTATAAAGTTTGTGTGTGTGTATCTGTGTGTGTGTGTGTGTGTGTGTGTGTGTGATATGTATGGGTTTACATCTTGATAAGAATTTTATTTTGCCCTTTGTAAAAGGTGACTTACTAAATTATTGATGACAGCTTGATCAAAATAGACCATTTGGAGGAATGACAGAAGGAGGTGAAATTAGTTTTTATTTGCATCTCAATTTAAGTATGTTCTCAGATACTATGAGATAAAAGGATAACATTTTACAGTAGGTTTTCGCCTGTCTTGATCCATATGGTAGCTAATTTTTGTCTATTGACTCTTTTTTTAATAAGTTTTTTATTGTGAAAATATTGTACAGAGGGATTACAGTTACATGAGCAAGGTAATGAGTACATTTCTTATCAAGCATTGTTGCCTCCTCCTACAGTCACTTCATCCCATTTTTTTTTAGCCATTAATGTAACCTTTTAAAGGAAAGCAATTTTAGTGAGTTCTTTTAAGATACATGCAATTACAAAAAACATTCCATTTCAGTGGATATGTGTCACCTTTATAAAAAATAACACATATCTCATGAATAAGAGAAAACAGTATTAGGGTACTCTAGGCCCACCAGGGAGGAAGAAAAGGGAGATGCTTTCCTAATAAGAACAAAAACATTTGAACATAAAGATTTTTTTCTGGGCATTGGTAGCTCATGCCTTCTAGCTACTCAGGAGGCTGAGACCTGAGCATCACAATTCAAAACCAGCCCAGGCAGGAAAGTCTGTGAGATTCTTATAGCCAATTAAACACAGAATGAGAGAGAGAGAGAGAGAGAGAGAGAGAGAGAGAGAGAGAGAGAGAGAGAGAGAGAGAGAGAAAGAGAGAGACACAGAGAGAGAGACAGACAGAGAGAGACAGAGACAGAGAGACAGAGAGAGGGAGGGAGAGAGGTGGAGTTGTGACTCAAGTGGGACAGCACTAGCCTTGAACAAAAAAGATCAGGGAGAATACTCAGGTCTTGAGTTCAAGCCCCAGGACTGGCACACCCAGAAAAGGGAAGAATTTTGGTTTTGGCATGTTTCTGGAGTACAAGGCTAAAATAAAAAGCTCCAGGAAAGATGGTATAGAATCAAGGGCATGAACCAATGGGAAAGCACACTGATAGATTTGATGGCAAGGCTCTGAATTGACTTTATCAAAACATAGTTCTATCTTAACATACCCAGCATTGAGAAACCAGACTTGAAACTAAAGAATACTTGGATTATGTGATGTTTTTGTTTAAAGGACAATAATACATCTGGAGATGAGAAGCTGGATATGCAGCTGCTTTGAATTACACAGTCCTTTGAATACATGATAGCCTTTAATGAAGTTCTTACTGTAACAGGCAAGACAGCTTTATAATCTCTGACATTTAGAAATCCATAATACCATGAATTCTTGATTATCCATGCTCAATGGAAACGTGAAATAGAATGAATTACATTAAAAAAAATCAAATTCAACCAGCTTTGTAGTATTGCTAGACATTCAAAGAAGCCAAGAGACCATGACACAAAACACCTAAGTGGATAATTCATTCAAGAATATTATTCATTCAATATTTTTACATTAAGTTATACACATAATCAATAAATAATTTAGAAGGTTATCTATATTTTGCCTAAGTACTGAAAGTTCAAAGTACTTGACAAAAAGGAGTTAGATCTATTTTTACTTAAATAGGGATAAGAATATCATCTACTTCTAAATATTTTTGCATTACATTACAGAATTTTTTATTTGGAGAGACTGAAGAAAATGAGCTCAAGCTCTCCAATAGGAGAAGAAATGGCCATTATAATACTATTTACCAGACAAACTAGCAAATGACAAAGTTATGATTTCTAACGATCTGATCTCATTTTTAAATTAACTATTATTATCCTTCCTTCCTTCTTTCCTTCCTTCCTACCTTCCTTCCTTCCTTCTTTCCTACCTTCCTTCCTTCCTTTCTTTTCTTTTCTTTCTTTTTTTGGTTAGTTGTGGAGCTTGAACTCAGGGCCATCTGATCCCTGTCCCTGAGCATTTTCCTTCAAAGCTAGCAATCTTCCACTTTGAGCCACAGTACCACTTCCTGTCTTCTGGTGATTAATTTGAGGTTGAGTCTCACAGACTTTCCTGTCTGGCTGACTTTGACCTGAGATCCTCAGATCTCAGCCCTCTGAGTATCTAGGATTGTAGGAGTGAGCCATTGGTACTGGACTTCTGATTTTATTTTCTCAGGGAATATTTCATGAAAAGAGGTGCTGGAAGATGTTAACTGGTGTTACATAAAATTAGGTCATGTGGTCAAATGAGTTCAGAAAGAGTATCAGTTTGCTTTGCCTTGAGGTCCTTGATTGCTAATGAGTCTCCTAAAAGGAGCACACTTTCTTCTGGAAATAATTTTTTGTTGTTGGTGGTGGTTGTGGGGCTTGAACTCTGGTTCTGAGTGCTGTCCCTCAGCTCTTCAACTCAAGGCTAGTGCTCTACCACTTGACCTACAGTGCCACTTCTGGTTTTCTAGTGGTTTATTGGAAATAAGAGTTTCATGGAATTTCTTGCCCGGGCTGGTTTTGAACAACGATCCTCAGATTTCAGCCTTCTGAGTAGCTAGGGTTACAGGCGTGAGCCACCGGCACCCAGCTCTGGAGATAATATTTTATAGAATTGTTGTTAAGATGTATAGTTTAGGAAACACAGGTTAAGAACCATCTTAATTTAACAAGAAAGGTCTGCAAAACTCTCTGAATACAACTGGAAACGATCTCAGTTCCTCAGTTTCCATCTCCGATTTGCTGCTTATCTCAGGATGCTTACTGTATTACCTTTAGAAGTTGGTCCAATGGACATTCTACCATTGTCCTGATTGATTTTTGCCAGTCCTGGGTCTTGAACTCAGCCTTGACGCTGTTCCTGAGCTTCCTGAGTGCTCAAGGTTAGTGCTCTACCACATGAGCCATAGTGCCACTGTCAGCTCTTTTGAGTAGTTTATTGGCGATAAGAATCTCATAGAGCTTCCTGCCTGGGCTGGCTTCGAACCAGGATGCTCAAATCTCAGCCTCCTGAGTAGCTAGGATAATAGGCATGAGTCTCCAGCACCCAGCTTGTTCTGTTTTTATGTTAATAACTTTCTGAATATAATTTTAGAGTTTCCTTATTATTCTGCTTTATATTCATCTCTTTGTGCTTCCTTAATGTTTTCTTCTGTATGGTTAATACGTTATGACAGGTATAATGTTTTAAAAAGAAAAGCTACTTTGAAGAAAAATACAATAGAGATTATATAAGTCATGTGGTTGTTTCATCTCCATTCAGACCTTCATGAAAGACATATTTATTCAAGCATCTATCAAATCCCTTAATACCCAGTATTGTCATATTTGTTAGATAGAACAATTATTAAGCAACCTGGTATATATTTTCTATTGGCTAGATAGGAATTTTGCTCTGCAGTATCTGGCTTAACTTTTCTCCCCCAACTTTGATGGCTTTTGAATTTTTTAATTTCCATATTCTGGTAATCAGTTATATTTTTCTGTGTATGTGCCAGGACCAAGGCTTCCTAGTGGTTCTCAGCTTCCTTGTTCATGCCTGGCCCTCTACCACTTGAGCCATTTCCAGTCCATTAGTTAGTGTCTTGATAGTTTATTGTAGTGGTAAATAGTTGAAAGGAATAGCCTCACAGATTGTCTATACATGAGCTATCTTATGCCAATTTCAGTCAAGTAAATTTTTACAAGTATGTTATAAATTCATGAAAATGGATTTTTAAAAAATGAGAATACGACATAGTATTAGTGAAATGATACACAAGGTGACACCTTTTGGTTAGTGGCAGGTAATGGCAGTATAACAAAAGAGCCTTCAAGTATGAGAGAGACTCAGCAAGTAATGAAATTGATGGCCTTTTCACATGTCAGTGGTGACTGTAATACAGATTTCTTGAGATTTTTAAAAGACAAGAATTTCCCAGCGTATCTACAACAGATAGATTGATGTACATACGTTGGTTAGTGCCATACCTATTTAAAGCCCCTTTTTTCCTAGACCGGACAGTAAATAGAGAGCAGTAAATAAAGTCCCTTTCATTCATATTTGTAATTGGGAATATTATGAATAAAGCTGATTGGGAAGAAGATCTCATCAAATGACTACTTTCAGTTAGTTCCTCTGACTTTACCAAATAAAGTACTTGTTAAGTGTTTTGTTTGTTTATTTGCTTAGTACCTCTCCTGGGGCTTGAATTCAGGGTTTGGCCCCTCCCTGTCTTGGAACTTCTTTCATCAAGGCTAGCATTCAACCACTGGAGTCACAGCTCCACTTTTAGCTTTTTGGTGGCTAATTGGAGATGAGAGTTACACAGGCTTTCCTGGCTAAGCTAGCTTTGAATTGAGATCCTCAGATCTCAGCCTCCTGAGTAACTAGGATTACAGGCATGAGCCACTGGTGCCTGGCTCAAATAGTCTTTTACCCAGTAGTTGTAGAAATTCAAGGTTCTCTGCCTAGCCCTTTCATGCGCCAATTAAAGCAACTAATTTTGGTCAGATATACTTTTTTTTTTTTTATTATTTTTCCTTCAAAGACTCTTAATTTCCTTGCACAAATTAATCTAAAGATTGAATTGACAGTGATTGCTGCAGGTATAGGTAGGAAAACAAAATTGCTGAATATTTTTTTTTTGTTCTCCTTCCCAGTTCTCTTTTATCTTTCTTTACATTTCTCTCTTTCTTTCTCTCTCTCCTTCCTTCTTCCCTTTCTCTTTTCTTTCTTTCTTCCTTTCCTCCTTCCTTCCTTCCTTCCCTGTCTTCCTGTCTTCCTTCCTTCCTTCCTTCCTTCCTTCCTTCCTTCCTTCCTTCCCTTCCTTCCTTCCTTCCTTTCTTCCGTCCTTCCTTCCTTCCTTCCTTCCTTCCTTCCTTCCTTCCTTTCTTTCTTTCTTTGCTAATACTTGAGCTCAAATCCCTCATAGCCCTAGCTTGAAATCCCTCATATAAAGGTTCAAGCTCAGAAGTTTGATCAGCAATAGTGTTCTATCACTAGAGCTATAGCTCAGTTCTGCCTTTTTGATGGTTAATTGAAGATGGATCTTTCAAACTTTTCTTTCTTTTTTTTTTTTATTGTGAAAATACTGTACAGAGGGGTTACAATTACATGGTCAAGGTAATGAGTACATTTCTTATCAAGCATTGTAGCCTCCTCCTTTGTTTCCCTTTCCCATCCCTTCCCATCTCCCACCCACCCCCATCCCACCCCCTCTTTCAAACTTTTCTGTGTGGCCTGGTTTCAAACCTCAATCCCTGAATCTCAACCTCCTGAGAAGTTAGGATTATAGGCATGAGCCAACAGTGCCTGACTAAAATTTTATTTTTCTATTACTTAAGGCTAAGAGTTAGGAGTATTAAATTCAAATCTTGACTGAAACTATCAATTGTCATCTCAAACTGCTATACTCATTTTGTCATCTATCAAATGGTTTAAATCAGACATTATGTGTCTCACAGAAAGAGAGTGAAATTCAATTGAGAAAATAAATGAGAGATACATACATACATACAACCCCACATATATTCTTAATATTTTAATCTTCAGACACTGTCTCCCTCTAGCTTCCCACAAAGCCTTAAACATGTCTCAATATTGATATTAAGCATTTGTTCGAGGCATACTACATATTTGGGTGACAAGGTAAGCATACAGATGATGACAACTAGCCATCTTTGACTATATACAAACCTAAGACAATCAAAACCTATATTCAGCAAGCTACTATTTCTGGGTAGATGAGAGGTGCAAGTTGTACTTTTCTTATAGAGATTTCTTGATGTTAGTCTAATAGTAAAGCTCCTGGATTAGCAGCATCAAAGTCACCTAGAATTCATCAGAAATGCTGTAGTCCACTCCAGACACTGGAACCAAACTTTGGGAGTGAAATTTGAAGTTTGTAAGCATATATATGTATATATATATATATATATATATATATATATTTATATATATATATAAATATATATATATATATATATACATTCACACACAGCACACATACATATGTATGTTTATCATATATGATATGTGTGTGTGCACGTGCACACACACACACACACACACACACACACACACATGTGCCAATACTGGAGCTTGAATTTAGGGCCTGGGCACTGACCATTAGGTTTTTTCATTGAAGGTTGGTGCTCTACTACTGTGCTACAGCTCCATTTCAGGCTTTTTGTTGGTTATTTGGAAATAAGAGTCTCATGGTCTTTCCTGATCTGAGGATCTCAGTCTCCTGAGTAGCTAGGATTACAGATTGTGTCTTAAGATATTTGCGTTTTTCTGATTCAGGTTTAAGAAGTACTGTTCCACTGAGCATCATCTTATATGCACATATGTACATAGCTTTTTAGCTTTTTGGCTCATCTGATAAGATCATCCTATCTGTATACTAATTATTGCAAATAAGGGAAACCATAGGACTTAAATTTCTTTGGGACTGGCATACTTCACTTAATATGATTTTTCCAAGTCTTTCCATTTCCTAACAAATGGGACAGTGTTGTTCTTTCTGATGGAAGCATAGAATTCCATTATATATATATATACACACACACACACACACACACACACACACACACACATACACACCCATGCACACACATATACATACATATATATATATATATATATATATATATATATATCACATTTTCTTGATCCACTTATCTACTGAGGGGCATCTGGGTTGGTTCCATATCTTAGCTATGCTAAATATTGCTGCAATAAACATAGTTGTGCTGGTAGCTTTAGTATGGTCTTGTTTGTGATCATTTGGGTAAACGCCCAAAAGTGGGATTGCTGGGTCATAGTGGAACTCTATGTGGAGTGTTTTGAGGAACCTCCATACTGCTTTCCAGAGTGGTTGAACAAGTTTACACTCCCACCAACAATGCAATAGGGTTCCCTTTTGGCCTCATCCCCTCCAGCATCTGTTGTTATTAGATTTCTTGATTTTAGAGGTGAGATAGAATCTCAATGTTGTTTTGATTTGGGTTTTTTTTAATATATTTTTTTATTTTATTTTTGTCGGTCATGGGGCTTGAATTCTGGACCTGGGCACCTGAGCTCTTCAGCTCAAGGCTGAACAACAACACCACTCCTGGTTTTCTGGTGGTTTATTGGAGATAAGAGTCTCACGGACTGCCCAGGCTGGTGTTGAACTGTGATCCTCAGATCTCAATCTCCTGAGTAGCTAGGATTACAGGCATGAGCTACTGGCATCTGGCTAAATATGTATTTTTTATTGTAAAGATACTGTACAGAGGGGTTACAGTTACATGAGCAAGGTAATGAGTCCATTTACTACTGAGCATTGTTACCCCCTTCCTTTGTTTTTCCCCTACCATCCCTTTCCTCCTCACTTCCCCAATTCCTCTCCCCCTCCACCCACAAAGTTGTAAAGTTTGTTTTCAACAGTCTCTTGAACATCTCATTGTTACAATAGGTCAACTTGTATCCTTATTTCGGCATTTGTTATTTCCTTTACCTTCCCCAAATTATAAATATATACAAGATGCAGGACACTGGAATCAAATACAGTGACAACAGGGGTTGTACTATGGGGGAAGAACATACAATGAAACAAAAAAAATCACATAGTACATTATAAGTACATTAAAAAGAACAACAAGAAAGATAAAATCTCTTGTATCCCTATTTTGGGGCTCATTTCGCTTAGCATCAGGTTATATGCTTATATATATATATATATATATACATAGTTTTTTTATCGTGAGAATACTGTACAGAGGAGTTACAATTACATGGGCAAGATAATGAGTACATTTCTTATCAAGCATTGTTGCCTCCTCTTTGTTTCCCCTTCCCATCCCTTCCCATACTCTCCCCCACCCCCCACCCAAGTTGTAAAGTTTGTTTTTCCGACATAACCACTTGTACATCTCATTGTTGCAATGGGTCCACCTGTATCCCTAGTTAAACGGTTTGTTTTTTCCTTCCCCTCCACAAATTATACCAACATCAAATACAGTGAAAACAGGGGTTATACCATGGGGAAGGGACATACAAAACAACATAGAAATCATCTTATAAATATGTTAGAAACAATTGCATGAAAGAAAAAAACATTTGAATACTTACCTTGGGGTTCATTCCTCTAACATCAACTTATATACATAGCTTTTGACCTCTTCTTCTTGTCCTAGACATATACTAATTATTGAAGATAAGGGACACCATGGGACCTATGTTTCTTTGGGCTTGGCTTACTTCACTTAATATAATTTGTTCCAAGTCTTTCCATTTTCTAACAAATGGGGCGATGCCATTCTTTCTGATGGAGGCATACACATTTTCTTGATCCATTCATCTACTGAAGGGTACTGAAGGGTTGGTTCCATATCTTAGCTATGGTAAATAATGCTGCAATAAACATAATTGTGCTGGTAGCTTTAGTATAGTCTTGTTTGTGATTGTTTGGGTAAATGCTTAAAAGTGGTATTGCTGGGTCATAGGGGAGCTCTATGTGTAGTCTTCTGAGCAACCTCCATACTGCTTTCCTAAGTGGTTTATGGCCAGAGAAGTTGAGCATTTCTTCATGTGTCTATTGTCTATTGGCCATTCTTACTTCTTCTTCAGAGAAATCTCTCTCTAAGTCTTTAGCCCATTTGTTGATGGGGTAGTTGCTTCTTTGAGGATTTGTTTTTGGAGGATTTAATTTGTTGAGTCCTAAGTATATTTTTAGATACGAGGCCCTTGTCTGTTGTATAGCTAGTGAAGATCTTCTCCCAGTCTTTGGGTTTTCTATTGATCTTGCTAGCTATATCCTTTGCCATGCAGAAGCTCTGCAGTTTCATGCAATCCCATTTGTTCAACCTTTCTTTGGTTTGTTGTGTTTCTGGATTGTTATTAAGAAAATTTCTGCCTGTGCCAAGGAGCCCCAGAGTTTCTCCTATTCCTTCCTGTAATGTTTTCAGGGTGTCTGCTTTTACTTCAAGGTCTTTGATCCATATAAGATGATGCTAAGTGAAATGAACCCCAAGATATGGACACAAGAGGTCTGTCTTTATTGTTATTGTTTTAAATATACTATGTGATTTTTTTGTTTCCTTCTATGTTATTCCCCTTATGGTATATCCCCTGTTGCTACTCTATTTGATTTTGGTATCCTGTGTCTTGTATATACATTTGTCTACTCAGGGGAGGGGCTGAAAGGACACAGGATAACCCATTGTAACAATAATACCCACAGGACAGTGTATTGGAAAGGAACTTTACAACTTAGGGTGGGATGGGGTGGGGTAGGGGGAAGGAGTGTAGGAGGTAGGGGAGGGAAGAATAATGGGACAACAACAAAGGAAGGGGGTAACAATGATCCATAAGTTATGTAGTCATTGCCTTACTCATGTAATTTTAACCCCTCTGTACAGCATCTTTACAATAAACTAAAATGGCAAAAAAAAAAAAAAAGGAAGCACTGTTCCAATCTTCTACCTCTCCCCCTTTTAATTTAGAATTTCACGTTGTAACCAGTACTTGTAATTTAGGACTGATTAGTGTGCTATTTCGAGGCATCTGGTCCTTTTAGTTAGCATCTTCATGGACAATACACTTTCATAATGCTGTTTCTTTTGCTTTGAGTGGTATGTAACTGTGTATCTGACAGTTTTTGCCCTGAAGGGAGCTTCAAAGTGAGTTAATCTAGACTGTTTGCCATTCTCTCACAGCTGCCGAGATGTGACCTAGCAGATTAACTGAAAGGAAAATCTTCCTAAATGAGTCTCTGGAGGGCCTGGAGTCTATTTCATTTCTCTTATTCTGAGGACCTGACACAGTTTATCATGTAGCTTGAATTTAGTAAATACTTAATTTTAATTGATGTTGGGGCGATAAGAAAATATAGTAGGAAAGCTATCAGCCGGGCACAGGCTATTTAAAAATAAACTTGCCTTAAAAGAATTTCCCACAAGCTTATTAAAATTTGTGTACTAAATGGAAATACTTATTCCACTTTATCTAAAACTGCTCTAATAATTATTTTCTAATAAATTGGCAGGAAAAAATATATAGTACGTGGGCATTTGCCACCTTTGGAATTTGAACTTAAAAGTTTTCTCACTTCAGTGTTAGGTAGGAAACACTTTTGAGTCTAGTAAGTTTGAACAATTGGTCATTTAAGAACTCTAACAAATAATTTTCAGGAGATAGATGCTTCAGACTGTGTGAAGTAAGCATGAGGAATGCCCTCTGAAAGATCACAGTCTAGCAATGCCCAGGGCAGACACTAAGAGGAGATAACTGATTAGTAAACGCTTGTCTATTCTAGAAAAACATACATTATATCATCTTTGGCCATGTTTTACTTTGGATATAGAGAAGGATTGTTTTGAGATCCCATAAAACTCAGTCATTGGATTTGGACCCTGTAAGAAAAACAGTTCTATAACTTCGTGTTCTCCTACAAGCTAGCTCTTCATCTTGTCTGTGCCTGAAAGTGAAAGGTGTCTTAGAGAAAAGTTCAGGCGAATACCCAGATAGTGACTTTGAATGGGTGTGTGTGTGTGTGTGTGTGTGTGTGTGTGTGTGTGTGTGTGTGTGTGTGTGTGTGTGTGTGTGTGTGTGTGTGTGTGTGTATGTGTGTGTGTGATCTACTCCTAGGCACTCCAACTGATCTTTGTAGCTGAGCTGTGTTTGGAGAAAGAAGTGGAGGGAATAGGGAGCTGTTCATAGTTACATATTTTCTGTCTGACTAAAAATGTTTTCCCTGTTTCCTAGGGATTTAACTAATCATCAAGATTTCATTTAGTCTATTTGCTTTCAAATCAGACCTTACATAGAAAGTTTTCCATTATATGTTCTCATTCCCTTTGCGAATGTTCTGTGCAGGCCAGCATGAAGGTGCATTCCCATGTCATGCCAGTCACAGACATAACCCCCTCAGCCATTCCTGGAGAGGAACTCAAGTTCTTGGTTCTAAGGCCTGCAATTTGAGGCCAGCATTCCACCCCGAATATTTGTCTTCATCAGGCCACTGGTGTTTTGTTTTCTGATAAAAACCAAAGTAAACCTTGTACCTTAACTTAATGATCATGCTTCTTTAAAAAAAAATCTAAGTAATAGACAACCTGGGTTTCTTCCCAAGCTCAATTAGAAATTAGTCAGATAACGTCTAGAGTCTTTCATGTAAAGTTCCATAATAAGTAGTTTGAGTGTTAACATTTATTTATTCATTACAAAAACCTTTTTTACAAGGCACGGGTGTAATCCTAACTATTCAGGAAGCTGAGATCTGAGGATTGAAGTTTGAAGCCAGCCCAGTTGGCTTATCTCTTATCTCCAATAAAACTGCTCAGAAAAAAGCCAGAAGCAGTGCTCTGGCTCAAGTGGTAGAGTGCTAGCCTTGAGCACAAAGTGTCTGAGGAATAGCTCCCAGGCCCTGAGTTCAAGCCCCACAACTGACAAAAAAAAAAAAAAAAACCACTTTTAATGAATAAATGTATTTTAATACTGTGTATAGTTTATGCATCGAACTCTGTGTTATATTACAGACTGGGTATAGCTTATGCATCAAACCCTGTGTTATGTTACAGGCTGTAGAGTATAATATAAAATAACATTTTATATTTAGGGAATTTATAATTTTAGGAAGGAGGGACAGTATAATGCATTGCAAACAGAGACAGGATCCTAATCAAGGGTTGTTACAACAAATTTGCCTTAGGAGCAAATCTGGGGGCTGGAGGTATATGTCCCTAGCAGAGTACTTGTTTAACATACACGAAACCCTGGGTTTGAGCCCCAGAACTGCAATTTAAAAAAAAGAAAAGAAGAGATACACACAGTGATTCATACATCTGGATTATGAAAGTAAAAAAGGCTAGGAAGAGGCGTTGCAGAGAGAAACAAGCACCCACAAAGGCAGAATCCCAAGTGTGTAAGAGTGTGGCTTGCTCAGAAACTCACGTGCTCACCTGACTTCCACACTCCCTTTCAATGCTCAGATGTTATGACCCAGAAATTTCAAAATAGAAGACTGTAATGTAGATGTAAACCTTTAAATGGACTGCAAGTAGATTAATCCTCAGCAAGGAAAACTGGGCTTTTCCTGCAGCCAGCAAACAGTATGAAAATAGCACCACCTATTGGTAGCTGTTATTTAGAATGAAAAACATTTTATTTTTATTTTTATTTTTATTGTGAAAATACTGTACAGAGGGATTACAATTACATGCGCAAGATAATCAGTACATTTCTTTTTTTTTTGTTGCTTACAAACATCTGGGAATTTTATTTTTATAATTTTTTAAAAATTCATGTTTTAAAATGTATTTCAAGGTAAATAAAATCATGTTACATTATAAATACAAAACTAACGATTTTCAAAACATACAAGACACATACAATGAAAAAGCATCTTTACATATACAAGGTCCAATGTAATTTCTCATACAAAAAAGAAAGTAGAGAAAATGCTTTACAAAGCTCATTGGTATCAGGTGTGATGGCACGCACATGTAATCTCCACATTTATGAGGTTGAAGCAGGAGGATCATGAGTTCAAAGCCAGCCTGGGAAACAAATCAAGACTTTGTCTCAGGAAAGAATGGGGAAAAGCAGCAACAGCAGTTCACCTGCAAGCTACAAGCATAGCTCCCTCCATCAGTCCGGTGATGTGCCTTCTTTCCTTGGGCTGCCTCATCATTACTACTTTTCTTTTAAGACAAAGCCCACCCAAGACTTTTTAAAAGATGATGTCCTGTTGCTATTTTACCAGTCAGGTGGTTTTTAATTCCAAAAGTCAATGCTTTTATGCTGAGTGATTGAGTAGATGAACCCTAAACACTAAAGGAAAACAAGATTTTTGACTTGGCAAGCTGAGTGAAGCAGTTTTTACAGAAATCTGTCTGTAGGGGCTGGGAAGGTGGCTCAGTGGTAGAGTAATTGGCTTGCATGCATGAGGGATGAGTATATTTCTTATCAAGCATTGTAGCCTCATCCTTTGTTTCCCCTTCCCATCCCTTCCCATCCTCCCCCCAAGCCCCCACCCACCAAATCTTCCCCGCCCCCCCCACCAAAGTTGTAAAGTTCGTTTTCGACATAACGACTTGTACTTCTCATTGTTGCAATGGGTCCACCTTATACCTATTTAAACGACTTGTTTTTCCCCTTCCCCTCCACAAATTATACCAATATCAAATACAGTGAAAGCATGGCTTATACTGTGGGGGAGGGACATACAAAGCAACAGAGAAATTATCTTATAAATGCGTTACAAACAATCGCATGAAAGAAAAAAAAACATTTGAATACATATCTTAGGGTTCATTTCCCTAACATCACCCTATCTGACATTTTCTGCTTGACTCAGACATATACTAGATATTGCAAATAAGGGAAACCATGGGGCCTATGTTTCTTTTGGGCGTGGCTTACTTCACTTAATGTAATTTTTTTCCAAGCCTTTCCATTTCCTAACAAATGGGGCAATGTCATTCTTTCTGATGGAGGCATAGAATTCCATTGTGTATATATACCACATTTTCTTGATCCATTCATCTACTGAGGGGCATCTGGGTTGTTTCCATATCTTAGCTATGGTAAATAATGCTGCAATAAACATAGTTGTGCTGGTAGCTTTAGTGTGGTCTTGTTTGTAAACATTTGGGTAAATGCCCAAAAGTGGGATTGCTGGGTCATAGGGGAGTTCTATGTGAAGTCTTTTGAGGAACCTCCATACTGCTTTCCAAAGTGGTTGAACAAGTTTACATTCCCACCAACAATGAAGTAAGGTTCCTTTCTGTCCACATCCCCTCCAGCATCTGTTGTTGTTAGAGTTCTTGATTTTTGCCGTTCTAACTGGGGTGAGGTGATATCTCAATGTTGTTTTGATTTGCATTTCTTTTATGGCTAGGGATGTTGAACATTTCTTCATGTGTCTATTGGCCATCCTTCTTTCTTCTTCAGAGAAGTTTCTCTTTAAGTCTTTCGCCCACTTATTTATTGGACAGTTGTTTCTTTGAAGATTTGTTGTTGGGGGGTTTAATTTTTTGAGTTCCAAGTATATTTTAGATATGAGACCCTTGTCCGTTGTATGGCTAGTAAAGATCTTCTCCCAATCCGTGGGCTTTCTATTGATCTTGCTAGCTATGTCATTTGCCCTGCAGAAGCTCTACAACTTTATGCAATCCCATTTGCCCAACCTTTCTTTGATTTGTTGTGTTTCCGGGTCTCTATTCAGAAAGTTTCGGCCTGAGCCAAGGAGACCTAGGGTTTCTCTTATTCCATCCTGTAATGTTTTCAGAGTGTCTGCTTTGAGTTCAAGGTCTTTGATCCATTTGGAGTTGATTCTGGTGCAGGGTGATATATAAGGATCTAGCTTTAGTTTTCTACATGTAGTTAACCAATTTTGCCAGCACCATTTACTGAAGAGGCTGTCTTTGTTCCATTCTATTGTTTTAGCTCCCTTATCGAAGATTAGATGGCTATAGGTCTGTGGGTTCATTTCTGGGTTTTCAATTCTATTCCATTGGTCCTGAGGTCTGTTCTTATGCCAATACCAAGCTTATTTGATTACTATGGCTTTATAGTAGAGTTTGAAATTCGGTATTGATATTCCTCCAGCAGTGTTCTTTCCTTTGAGGAGCGTTTTTGCTATTCGGGGTCATTTATTGTTCCATATGAATTTTTGGATTGCCTCTTCTATTTCCTTGAAGAATGAGGGTGGAATTTTGATAGGTATTGCGTTGAATTTGTAGATAGCCTTGGGAAGTATTGCCATTTTCACGATGTTAATCTTTCCAATCCAGGAGCATGGGAGGTTTTGCCATTTTTTAAGTTCTGTGTTGATTTCCTTTTTTAAGATTTTAAAGTTTTCATCATAGAGGTCCTTCACTTCTTTTTTTTTTAATTTAATTTAATTTTATTTGTGAACATACTGTACAGAGGAGTTACAGTTACATGAGCAGGATAATGCATACATTTCTTATCAAGCATTGCAGCCTCCTCCTTTTTTTAACCTTCACATCCCTTCCCAGCCTCCCCCCTCCCCCCCAATCCCAATCCTTCTCCTGTTAATTCCTAGGTATTTTATTTTTTGTGGGGCTATTACAAATGGAGTTGCTTTCCTAATTTCAGCCACACTTTTCTCAATGTTGGCATGATTCTAGCCATTCTAACTGGGGTGAGGTGGTATCTTAATGTTGCATGGTAATGACATAGCTAGCAAGATCAATAGAAAGCCCACAGATTGGGAGAAGATCTTCACTAGCCATACAACGGACAAGGGTCCCATATCTAAAATATACTTGGTATTCAAAAAATTAAATCCCCCAACAACAAATCCTCAAAGAAACAACTGTCTAATAAATAAGTGGGATAAAGACTTAAAGAGAGGGACTGGGAAGGTGGCTCAGTGGTAGAGCGCTTGCCTTGCATGCCTGAGGCCGTGGGTTCGATTCCTCAGCACCACATAAGCAAAAAGAAAAAAGCCGGAAGTGGCGCTGTGGCTCAAGTGTTAGAGTGCTAGCCTTGAGCTGAAGAGCTAAAGGACAGCGTCCAGGCCCAGAGTTCAAGCCCCACGACCTGACCCCCCCCCCAAAAAAAAAAAAGACTTAAAGAGAAACTTCTCTGAAGAGGAAAGAAGGATGGCCAATAGATACATGAAGAAATGCTCAACCTCCCTAGCCATAAAAGAAATGCAAATCAAAACAACATTAAGATACCACCTCACCCCAGTTAGAATGAAAAACATTTTTTTTTTTTGTCCAGTTATTGGGCCTGAACTCTGGACCTGGGCGCTGTCCCTCAGCTCTTCAGCTCAAGGCTAGCACTCTACCACTTCAGCCATAGCGCCACTTCCGGCTTTTTTCTTATGTCGTGCTGGGGAATCGAACCCAGGGCCTCAGGCATGCAAGGCAAGTGCTCTACCACTGAGCCACCTTCCCAGCCCAGAATGAAAAACATTTTTTAAGGGGAGACTTGGAAACAAAAATCCCAGTTGTAGCTACTCACAACTTCTTACAAAATAGTTACTTACAAAAGTTCATCTTCCACACCTTTGCTGCCACAGAGACATCCTTCTATGATTGTTTTAAATTGTGACCATGTTTAAGCCCCACAGGTAGTTCTCAATAAATTAAGACAAATAGAAAGTCATGACTTGGCCTGAATCTGGCCTCCATTCAACTATTACGTGTAGATTTAATTGACCAAGGTTACCTCTTCCTTATGTATTCCTCTGTCCTCTACCTGGGACAGCTAATGATTTCACCCTAAGATCATTAATAGTTGGCCCTATGGTTCACATCTGTAATCCTAGCTACTCAGGAGGCTGAGATCTGAGGATCACAGTTCAAAGCCAGACCAGGCAAGAAAGTCCTTGAGACTTTTATCTCCAATTAACCACTAGAAAACCAGAAGTGGCACTGTGGCTCAAATGGTAGAGTTCTACCCTGGAGCTAAAGAGCTGAGGGACAGTGCTCAGGCCCAGAGTTCAAACCCCATGACCAACAGAAAAAAAATCATTAATACCTTTGACAGTGTTGACATGCTATTATTCTTCTCCATTACTATATAAGATTACCGAGTCCTCCCACTCTCCACAATGAGGAAAAGGGACATCTGTTTGTACAGTCCTAAATCCCAGCCCAAGTTCTATCACCAGAAGGTATTCCATTCATATCTGTTAAATAAAACATTTGTTTTTCTTTGGTATCTGTTCTTCACTGGTTGTGATATATTTGTATGTACAATGGGAAGATGACGTCATGGAAGCTGTGTTGACAATTCAGTGTTTTAAGCCCTGTTAATAGACTGTCCATTTGCTCTATTCTATATCAATTTCTTATCCTTAGACTTTTGGCTACAGTTTGAAATGGTTAGCTAAAGCTAATAGGGAAACTAAAAGTAATCACCACCATTGTCTTTATCTAATATGGTCTTCCTTGAACAAGTATGTTGCATTTCAGGAAGGCAATTTTTGTTCAATTTACTATTTGTTTTTTACATTTATGTTGTGAAAAATCTGGAATTCTTTACTACATCTGGAAAAAAGTGCCTTTTAAATTTCCGTTGGATCCTATGAGTATAAAACTAGTGGTTATCCCAGACAACTACTATCATCACCCAATAGAGACTTAATTTGAGCCACAACATTAGCCACATATATAATTTAAAAAATGTGTAGTCACCTTTAAAAATGTGAGAAGAAACAAAGGAAATTATTTTTAAAAATTCATTATGTTCCACCCATTTCAATACATCTAAACTATAAAATGTATTAACATAATCCTTTGGACACATTTTTGCATAAAGTCTTAGGAATTTACTGTGTATTTTATTCCTACAACTTATCTCAGTTGGGATTTAAGTAGCACATCATGATCTTGGTTCTAGTTAACTTGCATTTTCTGAGTCTTCTATATGCTTTGGGCCTTACCTGAATTCTTTTCATCAGTCTTCACAAATCTACAGTTTATACCCCCCAATTCATTGTATATGTGAGCACACTGACATTAAAAAGCTGGTCATTCGTCTGAGAATTGCTATTGGCTCCCATGGTCTTTGGATCTGGTAATAGGATTTTGACTTCAACATAATCCACAGATCTGAAACAAGAGTGGTGGGAAAAGACCATGTGACAAAGTCTGGTATTTTGAAAGGTGATGTTGACGATTATACCCACAGACAGAGGCAAACATAACTGCAGATCAAAAAATGACAGCAAAAATATTTGAAAGAAGGAAACAATCAAAATGAAAACCTGGGGGAAAGGAGTAAGATTAGTTTACCAACTGAAACAGTACCACCCTTGTACCTATCCCAGAGTTCATTTACTTCCTGCCAGGGTGCTTGTGTGGCAGCCACTGCATTACCACATACTTAGAACTGAATGGCTTCTCTTCCTTTTATCTGCTACACGGAATTTGGGTAAAAGTATATACTATAGTGACTGGGATGAATTAAAGCCAAAGTCTCTGAGCAACTCTGATGCCATGGCTTTGTTACAAAGGTCTGTAAAATATTACCCTGGTGTCATGGATTATACAATGTGCACAAATGGCAGTTTCCTCCTTCTGCTTCACACAATATTAAAAAGGAGTAAAATATGTTTCCCATTGCAATTCCCTTGTGCTTGGGGACTCAATGAACTCACTTTAAGTTTCCATGTCTTTATAAAACTGTTTTGTTTTTCACTGAAACATGGTTTTGATCAAGAACATAATTTTGTGATTGCGTGTGTGTTTCTGAAACAAATATGTACGTGGGATCTTACATGGAGGAAGGCTTAAGTTCCGGTGGCTGATCCCAAGACAGGAGATTCTTGAGTTCTAACTTCAGCCAACCACACCATCAGACATGTTCATGAGAAAAAAAAATCAGCTTCTGTCTTTACTAACCAATCTCTTGCACTCTTTCTGTCTCTTCTTTCTGGATTCAAAGAACTGGAACTACAAATGAATCATACCAAATTTAAATTTCTATTTAGATTTCTTGTCATTTCTGGTAAGCTATCTAGGAAATTAAATGTTAAATTCATAGAATATTTAACTTCAAAGAGCTATGCAACCAATTTTTTTCCATGTGTTGGAATGAGAAGCTCATCATTAAATATATTGTATGAATATTAAGATATATTATCCTGTTTAGACAATAGAGATTTCGTGAGGTAGGTAGAAAATATAATTCCTTTAATTCAGTTAATACTGGCACTAATCACAAAACAGTTTGTCATTCAAAACACTTATTAGATCCTTTAGAACTGCTTTATACATGTCTCATTTAATTATGATTGGAGGTTGATGTTTTTAAGTAGAGACTTAATCCAGAGATGCAATTCTAGTGGATCACAACCAAGATTGACTACGGTTCCTTGCCCCAGAAATCAATCAGAAATTAATGCTAGTGAGGCAAGAAAGGAATTTAATCAATGTGGCCACATTGAGAAGATAGGTATCAAGTACATTGGTCTGTCTTTGGAGTGTCAGCATGAGCTTTAAGTTTAAACATAGGAATAATTTGGGTTGAGGGTGAGAGGAATGGATAAGTAAGCAGTGTTGATCAAATTGTGATCTGATGGGTCACCATCTCAGGCTCTGTTCTGTGGTCACTCTAGACAAGTCTTTATCCCTGGAGGAGACAATCCAGTTTCTGTGAGATGATTTCTCTTGCTGTGGAGGACAGAGAGGACAGCTTCAGTTTCCATCATGGAGTAAATGCTCCCTTTTAGAGACGGATGTCATCATGAGGTGATCTGGTCTGGGAGGTGCTCTGTTCCTGGAATCCCAGGTGACTGTAGGTTTTAAGCAATGACTGGAGACCACAAGCATCATTTTGGGAAGAGGTCTGGAAAAGCTGTAAAAAGCTGACAGCAAAATGTCTCTGCTACCCTTTTCTCTGTGCCTTCAGCCTTGATGAGGGATGAGCTAGTTTGAGTATACTGAGGCCTAATCACCCTGTATCGCCAGTTTTTTAGACAGGCACTCCTTAAGTGATTAACATGCCTAAGTGTAGAAGGGAGCAAGAATCAGATCCAAACTAAAGGAGACAGATATAAGGTGAAGGGAGAGAGAGATCCCAGGTTTATTTTTCTTTTTGTTACTTTGTGGATTCCAGTGAGGAGATAATTTTCTTTTTAACGGTTTCTTAACTACATGTTATAATATTATCTGTTGAATGAATGAGTATATTAGATATTCCAGAGCTACAAAGTTAATCAGTGGCAGAGGCAGTGTTAAATCAAGATAATATAAAACCATTGGCTTGTGACCAGCAGTTTATATAGGCTTTAGAGATACTTTGCTGAATTCATAGAAATAATTCTTGGTAGTATGTAGAACACTCAACATTGTATGGGGGAGGGGTTAAAATCCTGTTACAATTGCCACATATTTTTGCTACTTCAGTGAAGAAAAGAAATAAATTAGTAGAAATAGCTAATCTGTGCTGTAACCCTTTTTTTTTTCTTTAAAAATTACTCCAGTTGAGCCAGGTGCCCATGGCTTCCATTTGTAATCCTAACTACTCCGCAGGTTGAGATCTCAGGATCTTAGTTTGAAGCCAGCCCAAGTACAAGAGTCTGTGAGACAGTCCTTTCCAGTTAACTACTGAAAAACTGGAAGTGGAGCTCTGGCTTAAGTGGTAGAGCACCAGTCTTGAGTTTTTCTGTTTAATTTAGCATAATGTTTTCAAGGTTTATCTACATAGTAATACATTGTAGGAGTCTTTTATACATATTCCACAATTTATTTCTCTATTCATCCACTGAGGGTCATTTGAACTATTTCTGCCTTTTGGCTATTGTGACTATACTTTTCTGAGTGTGTATTTTCTATTTGAAGGGAATTCCTGGGTTGTAGACTAATTCTATGTTTGCATCTTTTAGGCACTATAAAACTATTTTCCCCACTATCTGAACCATTTTTTGTTTCTCCACCAGTAATGAGAGATGGTTCCAACTTCTCCAAATCCTCAGAAACTTGCTGGGTTTTATTTTTTGCCCTCTTGCTTGCTTGTCTGTTGTCTCCATACTAACACCATTTTCATACATTTATTAACCTTTTGTATGTCTTTCATGGAGATATATGTATTCACGGTTTTTACTTCTATTTTGCTGTGGAAATATAATTGCTATTTGTATTTGCTATTTTGAATGTTAAACTTTTCAACAACCTAGTTATCAAATATTTATTTCATTTTGTACATTAGCTTTTCACTTTCTTAATAATGTCATTTGATACAGAAAAGCTTTGGTAAATTCTAGTTTTTCTATTTTATACATGTACTTATATGTCATATCTATATATTTTTATCACATTATATATGGCACATATGTTATTGTCCATGCTTTTGGTGTCATATCTAAGAAGCTATAATCAAATCTGAGACCATGGCAATTTATCCTTCTAATAATTTTATGATTTTTAGTTCGTATTTAGGGCACTGGCTTAGGTTAATTTTTTTTAATGTGGTATGGAATAGAGATCCTGTTTTCTTCTCTTCACTTAGTTTTTCTTTTGTTCCTTCTTAGGAACCCTTGAAAACAAGGGACTGCATATTTTTAATCTGACTTCTCTAACCAAGTCTGAAAACATTTTGTCTGCCACACTGTACTTCTATATTGGAGAGCTTGCCAACATCAGCCTGAAAATTTGTCCATTGTCCGAAGGATGCTCTGATCATGCTCGGAGGAAACACATTCAGCTAGATCTCGCTGCATGGATCCTCAAACCCAACCCAAACCAAAATCATCTACTGGGTCATTTGTCAGTCGATGTAGCTAAGCCTCATCGAGAAATCATGTCCTGGCTCTCTAAAGACATCACTCAGCTCTTGAGAAAAGCCAAAGGAAATGAAGAGTTTCTCATAGGATTCAACATTTCCTCCAAAGCCCATGAGCTGCCAAAGACGATGTTACCTTTTCAGAAGCCTTATATCTTGGTATATGCCAACGATGCTGCTATTTCTGAGCCAGAAAGTGTGGTCTCAAGCTTGCAGGGACATCGTAATTTCCCCACAGGAGTTGTGCCCAAACTAGATAGCCACATCAGAGCTGCCCTTTCTGTGGAACGAAGGAAGAAACGCTCTGCTGGGATCTTGCTACCTCTGCAGAACAATGAGCTTCCTGGGGCAGAGTATCAGTACAAGGAGGATGGAGTGTGGGAGGAGAGAAAGCCTTATAAGACCCTTCAGACTCAGTCCCCAGAGAAGAGTAAGAACAAAAAGAAACAGAGGAAAGGACCTCACCAGAAGAGCCAGACACTCCAGTTCGATGAACAGACTCTCAAGAAGGCAAGAAGAAAGCAGTGGATTGAACCTCGAAATTGTGCCAGGAGATACCTTAAAGTAGACTTTGCAGACATTGGCTGGAGTGAATGGATCATCTCACCCAAGTCTTTTGATGCTTATTATTGCTCTGGAGCCTGCCAGTTTCCCATGCCAAAGGTAATTATTGCTCTGGGTCCTGTACTTCCTTCCTATTTCCATTGCGTAAAAGGCACACTGAGTAAGTTAAAGTGTGTGTGTGTGTGCATCTATGCATGCACCATCTGTCCCCTTATATATTACATTCTAAGTGTAGCAAGTCCTATGGCTATGCTTGAATATTTTTTTTTAACAATTGTTAATGTAAGATGAGGTCAGCACTGGCATGAAGGGTATAAAAATGTTAGGGATAAAAGAAGTATTTTGCATGGCTTCCAAACATGAAAAAATAGCATGTTTAGCTGTGTGGTCACGTGTGAATCAACACCTGTCCATACTGTAAGCTAGTCCCAAATGGAAGAAGGCTGATATTTCAAGAACATTCAGAGAAGGGGTGAATATTGTGGAAACAAAAGAAATAACTCAGAGATTTATGCCACCAAATGAAGCCCAGAAATTACCCATCTATGCCCCAAATCAGTATGAACTGTATTGTACTATATCTGTACTCAGTAAACTGGCAAATGTATTTTACAAGTCTCTCTAACTCTCAATTGACAGTTCTCTTTGAACTTAGAATGTAGATCTATACTAGTAAATAGTAAAATGCAATTATACTTACTCTCCAACATTTGGCTAAACTGGTTGCTGTGCCTCTCTATTCTCAGCTTGAACGGTTTAACTCACTGTTGTACAATGAAAATTCCCTTAACAGAATTCAGAGGAAAAAAAGAGGTTTTTACTTGTATCAAATTTACCTATTGTCTGGTACTAGCGAACAAAAGATCATTTGTCTCCAGATTTTTTCTCCTAGGTCTTTATAACAGTGTTTTTACATTCTTATCCTATAAGCATTGGGTAACAGATATGTAAAAAATAAAGGGTGAGTGCACAAGGCCTGTTCATTCTCAGGGCAAGAAACTTGACTGAAATTCCATTTTTCTTGGTAGAATGTGTCAGAAAAATGAGCGTCTTTCATTTTCTAGGATTTGTCTATCCCCAAAATTTTTTATGATTTTGTGTTTGTAAACACAAAGTCCAGATAATATATACTTACAATGATTTAAAGAACATTTACCATGTCTAAAGAATTATAACAAACGAAACATGTAAAAACCCTACACAGCAAAGATGACAAATGTCACAAACAGAGATGAATTCTTCTTTTACAGAGTAAATTACCTGTGGCATTGAGAAACAGCAATGGATGCACAATCTGTTTTTAAGCCCAGGATGACTGATTTTAGGTGGGCTTTTCCAAATAATCTCTCATGTATCCTGTAAATTTCTCCCAGGTAGCCTGGGGATAAAGTTTTCTCTTCCCTCTGAGATTCCACTTTTAAGTCCCTGAGAGCTGTTGAGAACTGGCCCAAGCTCTGGAAAACTGGCTCAGCCTCTATTCTTCCCCAATTCCTCTCCATTCACCTTGGTTCTATGCACTTGTACTGTTCAAAACCCTGTTGCTTCAAAACAGCTTCACTATGGTTATCAGAGATCTAAGGAATCATAACTTAAAACTTAACAAGAGGTAAGTTAAGAATAGCAGATATAAATTTCAGGAGAGAAATATGTTAGTGTGGCAGAATCATTAAACAGATCCTAACAGAGTTTCAAATGTGCCCGTAAACTGCCTGGGATCATGTTAATATACAGGTTCTGATCCAGGGCATTTGGAGAAAGAAACTAAGATTCAGCACATTTAACAAGCTCTGGAATGATACTGACACTGCCTATCTACATATTGGACTTGCAATAGTAACATTGAAAATTAAATCCTTCTGGCTTGAATCTTGCTTCTACCATCGACTAGTAACAATTATTTGGCTCAGTTACCCAAACTGTCTACATTTTAGTTTTATCATCCTGAATGGGTAAAATAGTAACAAAAGTAATAATAACAACAGAAAGATAATCGTAGGAAAACACTACTAAGAGCAGTACGTAAACAGCAGATATGTGGGTAAATATTTGGTATTGACATCATGAATGACCAGTGTTGAAACTGAGAAAAACAGAAAGCTAAATGTTGATGGCTGGAAGTAGATTACATAGGAAAAGGGAGTACAAAAATTCCAACTGTACGGCAAGACAAAAGTTTTGTGAACGTTTCTAGTCTCTTTTCAAACATCACCAAGTTGAAAATAGGATTCTTACATGAATGTGACAGTCTGCTAGCTGTTCAGTGAGGCAGGCTTCTTTGAAGAATAATAAGACAGTGTTCATTGCAACAACTGGACTCATCATGCTGTTTGTCAAAACTTGGAATAGCATCAGAGCTCCAGGGAGACATAACAGGGATCAGTGGGAAGGTTATTTTCTGAGCTTGAGGTTTCCTTCTGCCAAGTTGAGAGTAGAATTTGGCTGTCACAAATAGTTCTGGGTCTCTCACCTTGTGTGGAGTGGCTTAACTTTTAAAGCTTTCTAGTGGTTCCCTCTTCAGGCTTCCAGGCTTTGTATCTTTCAAGTAGTACAGTAAGCAAAAGGATAGGGTTGGGGAACATGAAGTAAAAGGAATGGATAAATAATAAACATCACTATCCGCACAGTGTCTAATAGGACAACCCAAGAAAATTACTTAAGAATGCAATCTGACCAACAAAGGAAAAGGAAGGTATTTGATCAGATCGGTACAATAGACAAGGAATAACTGAAGTGCCATTTTTTTCAGACTTTTAATTTTTTTGGGGGGGTGGGTCCAGTCATGGGACCTGAACTCTGGGCTTGGGCACTTTCCCTCAGCTCTTCAGCTCAAGGCTAGCGCTCTACAACTTGAGCCACAGCGCCACTTCTGGCTTTTTTCTTTTTGATTATGTGGTGCTGAGGAATCGAACCCAGGGCTTCATGCATGCAAGGCAAGTGCTCTACCACTGAGCCATCTTCCCAGCCCCTTTTTCAGACTTTTAGATATACATTTTGTCCCAGAGGAAAGTTCTCCCAGGCTATACTCTTCTGTTAGCCCTCTTCCCCCTCCCCGCCCCCTCCTGGGCAAAAGCTTGCTCTATATGGCTGGGCGCTCTGTCTGCAAAACTTGACAACCTGCTCTGTAATGCAGAACAGCTGTGTTTCTGTCTTTCCCAGATTCTAAGCTTTGCCCTTTCACTGATTCCAATTAGATAGTTTCTGGGCCATCACACCCATATGGGCTGGACTGCAAGAGTGTGGAGCAAAACCTCATGAGCTAGGTCAGGAATGAAGGCTCTTAGCTGATGACATACTCTTGATAGCTAATGCATTTGTAATCAAATTCAACTCGAGGAGCTTGGCAGGTGCATGCTTGACCACTACAGATTTCATTCACGCAGCAGTTTGGATTTTTTAAAAACAATTTCCAGCCCTTACAGCCAATCTGTTCTCTCAGAGAGAGACTCTTGGAATGCTGTCATGAGATGAAAAATATCCAGATAGCTAAAGCCAAGTTCCATGCGTCTGCCTCCCTCACCAGCTCAGCAGAGATGGAAAACAGAAATTTCAAGTGAAAATGATAGAGCCCTTGCTGCTGACAGAGATCCAAGAAACCCACAAGGGTTAGAGGAATGAAGTTATTTTTGCAAGGAATGGTGCAAAAGCTAGAAATAGTGAAGATAAAGAAATAGGTACAAATGATAAAAAAAAAAAATTGAACCACGTACCTTGTTACAAACTATGTTTAATGAGTTCAAAGTAATGCATTCTCAGTGAATTTCCTGCATTTCCAAGTTCTAATCTCTGATGAGGAAGATAAATAAACAAAACCAAAAAAAGATTAAATACTAATACGTTAGGTTATCTATGCTAACAGTTGCCCGAGCTGATGAGAGAAAGAGCATAACACTGCATGTGTGGTTAATATGTTTTTGTCAGCATGGTACAGAGAGTGATGGAAACATGACCGGAGCTCAAAAACAAACAGAAATTATATACTGGCAACATACTTCACACCAGCAAATTACAGCACAGATCCTTTGTGCATGACATAATTATTTCTGATATTGGCCACTTGATCAGAGGATTCCATAATGAGAGAAAGAGGGAAACTCCCTAGTAATCTTGAGAGCTTTCTGATAAGAAAAATCAATCCAGAATAAAAGGTTCAGGCCTAAATTCTGGTGCGCCCACTAGAGACAACTCATCTACTCATAGTTTTTGAATCCATCATTTATGAATTTCTGGAAAACAGAAATTTCAAGTGAAAATGATAGAGCCCTTGCCGCTGACAGAGAGCCAAGAAACCAACAAGGGTTAGAGGAATGAAGTTATTTTTGTAAGGAATGGTGCAAAAACTAGGAATAGCAAAGATAAAGAAATAGGCACAAAATAAAAAACATTAAAAATGGACAGGGAATTTTCCTAGGAAACACCCACGAATAGTTTCCATATTGACGACGGGTCATTTTCACAGAAGCTTTTCAAAAATTTTTTTGATGGGGATTATTTCCAAAGACATAGGTACAATGGAGGGTATATATTTTTTTAAGTAAAAATTTCCATCCACTTATCAAGTATTTCTTCGAGTTTGGAGTTTGCACTGTTCTCAGCACAGACGCACAGACATACAGTGAGGCATATCAGCACTTATTGCCTAGCGTCTCAGCTCCTTCAGTTGATCTGCTCTGTATGAAACTTAATATTTTAGTAGCTATTAAACATAAACAATAACAAAATAGTGTCAGAAAATCTGTTTTACAAGTCTTTTGGGGGCTTAGGAAAAGTTGTTTGGATGATTCAGTTCTTAGAATAGCATTAAATCAAGAGAGAAAAGTGGAAATGACCAATATTGATGAAATAGTACGCAGTGACTTTGAGTTCTTATGTAATCATAATGGAACTTTGTATAAAGTGCCCATATTTTTGTGGTTTTTAGTAGTGCAAATTAATCCTAAAGAATGAGTGTCATTGTGAAATTTTAATACATGCATATAACACACTTTGATTCCCCATTGTCCTTTCCTCTCCCAACTCTCCTTTTTGCTAAAGGTCCCTGGAATATAAAGTTTACATATCTTGTTAATGTAGGCCATATATGATACAAAGTGGAAGAGCCTGGATATTTTTTTTGTTTTGGTTTTGGTTTACTTGGAAGAGATACTCTGCACTGCCATTAATTAAAGCTAATTCATTGCAACTATTTGTTTCCACAAGTATTTTTCCCATATATGTTGTCTCTTAAAAGAATAAAAGTAAGGGCCTCTAATAAAAACTAATTTTTAATGATTTCTTAATTTTACACGATGATTACAATCTAACATACAGATAATTTTTTTCATTAAAAGTTGAAAGATGGGCCGGGCGCTGGTGGTTCACGCCTGTAATCCTAGCTACTCAGGAGGCTGAGATCTGAGGATCGCGGTTCAAAGCCAGCCCGGGTAGGAGAGAACGTGAGACTCCTATCTCCAATAAACCACCAGAAAACTGGAAGTGGCGCTGTAGCTCAAGTGGTAGAGTGCTCGCCTTGAGCTGAAGAGCTGAGGGACAGCGCCCAGGCCCAGAGTTCAAGCCCCACGACCGACAAAAAAAAAAAAAAAAAAGTTGAAAGATGGGATGACAAAAATCAGACAGGCCCAAAGAATCCATTTTTGGGGAGTTGTATCTGTTTTTGTTTTGGTTTGTGTTTTGAACTTGTAAATTAATTATTAAAAATAGATTTAGTTTTAAAATCTAGTTTTTGATATTCTCTTTCATCTCTCTTTTCTCTGTCCTTCACCTCTGAGTTAATTCCAGTTTTCCATGCTGGAGTTTTAAACAAAAATCCCAGTTGAACAGGAGGGATGAGTTTGTGCCTCTGGTCCACAAGAGAAGTGGTAGGGCTCAAATTCTACAATTATAAAGCCACAGTTTTAGGTTAAGTCTTATTCCTGATTTGACTTGATCTCTGATAAGTTTATCTCCCTCCTTCCCTTCCACCCTGTATCTTACTTTCCCCCTCTCCCTCCTTCTCTCCCCTTCTTTCCTCTCCCCCCCTCTCTCTTTGCTGTGCTTTGGATCAAACCCAGTCAAGTGTTCTAAATGTATGTAAAACAGTAGTTTCACTCACCTGAAAAGAGACACTGATATTCAAAAGTGTGACATTTCTTCCACAGTTCTTCTAACCATTTTGGCAATATCAAACCATTTTAGGCTTACAAGAGTAAAGCTGTATGTAGGTAGAGTAATTCTGTATGAACTTTCTAAATGAAACCACATGTTTTACTTGGATGTTAGTGGTAGCACTTAGCATTTTCTCAGGGAAGAGATTTAACTCAGACTTCTTTGTCAAACTCTTGACATCCGTGGGATAACCTTAGGAATCCACCCTCAACCCCTAGTTGATTGCCAGAGGGCATTGTCTACTCTTAGAACACACTGCACTACCTAGTGGAGGTCTAAACCTATGGAGTAACAGTGACCCCCAGTGGTGAGTAAGGCACTCTTTTTTTCCAAATGCCAATGTGGGGATTGAATTAATTAAAGTACTCACCATCCAGTTCATCCTTTTGGTAATAGGAGGCCAGACTAAAGGTGCAATGATGGAAGGTTTTACAGAACTGTTGAAACAAATGAATTCATAACCATTCTATGTCATGCAGGCTGATAAGCGCAAAAGCAGTTCTGCCTAATGCATGTGTCCTCTCATTTCTTTTTTCTAGTCTTTGAAGCCATCAAATCATGCTACCATCCAGAGTATAGTGAGAGCTGTGGGAGTCGTTCCCGGAATTCCTGAGCCTTGCTGTGTTCCTGAAAAGATGTCCTCACTCAGCATCTTATTCTTCGATGAAAATAAGAATGTGGTGCTTAAAGTATATCCTAATATGACAGTGGAGTCTTGTGCTTGCAGATAATGGGGCAAAGAACTCATTTGAATGCTTAATTTGATTATTTCCAAGGACTTTTATTTTGCACTGCCAATGCATTTTGTCCCAAAAATTTTCTTTTTTTTGTAGTCGAAAGAGAATGAACAAATAGATTGAAGATATCCGCTAGGCAGAACTGAACTGTATTTTTTTCTGAATGTAACTAAAAGCAAGATTTTTGAAAATGATGGCTATTTCTTTTCCTTTTAATTACAAAAGAAAAACTTTCACTCAAGCTGTTTTAGAACTGCTATAGAACACACTGATTTATTTTTGTAATGGGCTTTAAAAGTAGATCGAAAAACCAGCAGTAACTAATCATTGATCTCTCATCTACCAAGACAAAAGGGAAATAGAGAGTAATTTCATATTTTAATAGGCTTATTGCCTTAAATTCCTGAGCATCCCAGCCAGTGCTAAATAATCTAATCAATTGTGATGTTTATCTTAAAATTTTTTGAGACTTGCTTGCCCTTGAGTTTTCTCCACAAGTCATTGTAAATCTTAAGTAAATGTATGCTGAGTGTTAAGTAATGTGTGTACATGTGCCAAGTCTCTGTGCCCTCTGTAAGAAGTCAGCTTGATAGATTTCTATAATCCAGGATATTCAAAATACTTAGTGTTTAGCTTTATGTTCTAGAAAGCTACATTTGGTTATGCAAACCCCGCCAAGAATGATGGAATGACCCAAGAACATATGCAGAGAGTGATCACTTAACCAATTTAATTGGAAATGCTGTTATTTTTATTCCATTGCCTCCAAGAAAGGGAATCAGCAATTCAATGTTGAAAATCCGGATGTAGTTTCTTTTCTCTTTCACAAGAATTTACAATTTTTTCCTCCTAATTTGAACTCAAGATTTCCTTGTGCAGTACTGGATGGACTACTAGAAATCTCCTTTAAACGATCAGTTTCATTGCAATAGTGTATTTATTAATTTCTCAATCACATACAGGTTCAAGCATACTTCACATATATCAGAGCTTTTGCCTCAGTCAAGGAATTGACAATATGGCAAAGCTCACTAAAAAATTATCCACCAAGAAAGAGAATCAAATACAGACTTCAGTCTACTTGTTCCTCCCTCCTCATTTCCAATTGTCATAATTAACTCCCCTTAAAATTCTGTCCTTGAAAAATCTCTCACTCATTATATTTACCTGAGAGGATAGAAGTGATTTCAGGCCATAGATAGTCACTGATGTATCTGTGATTAGTCTGCATTTAAGTTTAGTCTCAGCTGGTGATTAGAAATAAGTATAGTGTTTCAGAGCCCATGTGGTATCAGAAGTCAAAAAGATTTGTTTTATTTCTTGCTTGTTTTTTTTTTTTTGGGGGGGGGGGTCTGGTCGTGGGGCCTGAACTCTAGGCCTGGGCGCTGTCCCTCAGCTCTTCAGCTCAAGGCTAGCGCTCTACCACTTGAGCTACAACGCCACTTCTGGCTTTTTTCTTTTTGCTTATGTGGTGCTGAGGAATCGAACCCAGGGCCTCAGGCATGCAAAGCAAGCGCTCTACCACTGAGCCACCTTCCCAGCCCCCTTCTTGCTTGTTTTTATGGGGGTTCAGTCATCTCATAAAGACTCATGTATCATCTAGTTTGTAAAAGGCACAATATTAACTATGTATCTTAATGCCCACACCCATAAAATAAAAAGCTGACCATTTGAGTTGAATGGCCCCATAGGAAATGAAAGGTTGGGTATCTAACATGAGTTTATTATTTGGGACTCTTCCTTGAAGGGAGATAGTGATAGATATGAAAACATTGCAAGGATTTCTACTCATAAACTCAGTGCAGGAGTGGTTCATACCTCAATGTGGAATTTTCTGTGGTCTACATGGTATATTATTGGAAGCCATTTAAAAGATGATAGCCATAAAAAACACATTATTCGCCACTTTTGAAGAAGTATAAGTAAGTTGGTGTAGATATGTGTTAACTCTCAGACAAAAAAAAAGGATTAAGTTTTTGTGCCTAATTGCTGGATTTCCTCTAGGATATTTTGTTTTGTAATAAAAAGCTAAAGATTCAAACCAAGATAAGGATGAAATTACTTTGTAATACATTTCCTTACATTTCCTTACAAAGTTATATAACAGAAACTGGCTGTATTGGACATCATATACTAGTCATATTGTCTTTCAACAAGAGGATGTTTCTTTGTCTATGGCAGATTCAATGAAATTTTTAACTTAGTTTTCCCTAGAGATGGATTTTTTTCAAACTTATGGCAATTCTTAATTATCAAGTATCCACCTTATATATATCTCTTATATTTCTTAGTTTGAACCAATACCTGCTGGTCATAGATTGAATGTTACAGGGATCAAAAATCCTCTACACAATCAACAAGTTCAAGTACCAACTAATTACAATTTTATCTTAAGAGTAGTTAATGTGATGAAATTAACACACAGTAAAAGAACTTAGATAGACAATTTGATTTCTGGGTAACTTCTAGCCATCATTTCAACCTCTACTGAATTGATCACATATTGTGGGAAATATGGGAATAATTTTCTTCCCAAATAATAAATAAATATTAATTTTCAGTAGTGAAGGTTAAGGTAAATGGATTAATGTTTAAATTAATAAAAATGTATTTGAAATGAAAATGTAAGTGCCTACTTTTCAATTTATTATGTACTAGTGTCCATATTCTTCCTACATAATTCTTCCAGTATTAAATTGACATTGATGCAGGAACTACATTTATAAGGGCTGTTTTGTAAATCAATGCCCTTCCTTTCTCTCAGTCATATTCATAACTATTCCTTAATATGTACTTACCCATGCGCACACACGTACACACACACAAATCATTGAAGAAAAGAATTTTTTCTAAAATTCCAGTTAAGGTAGTTCCAGTATCTATCTGTGTATTTTAAGAATAATTTGTTGTAACTGTGTAAATACTATACAATTGATAGAATTTGGAGTTATATAACTTAACCTGGAATGTTGGATTCCTCAGATCTCAGGATTCCAGATTACTTAATTATCGTTATTCAATATAACATGTTATCCTCTTAATATTTCTGTATAAAAGCTCCTACTTCCCATTTGATATTTTTATAAGCCATTGTTGGGAGTGATACTGTCATCAGGCTGAGTTGCACAAGTTTTCATATAATTACACTAATTGGTTATTCATGCCATAGTCACTTTTCTCTGCTAACAAATAACTATTACCTGGTGTATAGTTCTTGTAACATTTACTACTTATTGAAGCAAGGCTGGTTGAGAGAAGAACTATGCTTGCTGATATGTAATATTAAAGAGGTGATTAAGAAATTGTGGATTAAATCTGACTTCTCTGCATAGCTTTTCTTCCTCAGAGAATTGTATTTGCTTGTAGTTTGTAGGTGATAAAAATGATCCTGCTTTTCTAAAAGCAAACCTTTCCCTTCATCTTGTCATACTTATTTCTGTAAATGTTTTAGTTAAGAATTTAATGCTTGTACAGTCAATGGCAATTAAAAATTTATATATATTATATGTATATGGAAAAACTTTAAAGATGCTTTTAATTTATTTAATGACTGTTGCTTTTCTATATTGGTAATAATTTTCATTTTTAGAAGGTGAGAAAACTCCTTTTTCATTCTAGTTCCTAGAAGAAACATTAAATTTGGTTCTTTAGTCAAATCCACTTAAAGAGTGTATCATAGTGAAGCTTCACTACTGATGGATTAAGCTTTGCTGATTTTGTATCATTTTCCTCCAATAATGAAGTGCTTTTCATTATATATTATGAGAATAAAAGATGCTTAATTGAACATTTTCTTGCATTCTTTTCTATTTATTATGAAAGACTATTTTCTAAATTGTTTCCAAATATGATGCATTTGAAAAGAGAGAAATAAGCTGTGGTACAGAGTTGAACATTTCAAAATGGTATCATGAAAGGAGCATCATATTATATTATCCACATAACATGATTAACATTATAAATACTCCTAAAGTATACTCATAAGAGTGCTTTCTGAAATAGGGAAATGTAATTTGAATCATTACATATGAGAAGCTCTGCATCAAGCTCCTGCTGCTTCTAGTGCTAGCTACCCGGGAAGCTGAGAACTGAGGATCCTGGTTTGCAGCTAGCCAATGCAGAAAAGTATGAGAGACTTATCACCAATCAACCAATTAAAAGGCAGATGTAATGGTGGTTCTAACCTTGAACAAAAAAGATTGAGGGACAGTGCCAGGCTCTGAGTTCAAGCCCCAACAAGTACTGGTACCAAAAAACATCCAAAAAATAAAAGGAAAGAAAGAAAGGGAGAGAGACAGAGAGATGGAGAGGTGGAGGGAAGAAGGGAGGGAGGAATGGAGGAAGGAAGAAAAGAAAGGAAGGCAGGAAGGAAGGAGAAAGAGGGAAAGTAAAAGAGAGAAAGAGAAAGATAGGAAAAAGAAAGAATGAAAAGGAAAATAAGAATTAGAAAAGCTCTACATCTTATTCCTGGAGATTTGGATTTAAAAAAAAAAATTGTCCTGACTATCTGTCTCACTATTAGTTCAATAGTGACTTTATTTTGACAGTAATTATTGTTAATGCCAATTTTACAATGATAAGGATTTAAATTTAATTAATCTTATAATTGGGTTGTGGTTTAGATTTTTCCTTAAAGATAAATTAATACCTTGAGGAAAAGAAATAAAATATGCCAGACAGGTACTGGTGGCTCATTCCTGTAATCCTAGCTCTCCTGGAGGCTGAAATCTAAGAGTCATGATTCAAACCCAACATGGGCAGGAAATTCCTTTAGAGTCTCCTCCCAAATAACTACTAAAATGGCAGAAGTAGAGGTGTAGTTCAAGTGGTAGAACATCCTCCTTGAGTAGAAAAAGCTAAGGAACAGTACACAGGTTCCTGAGTTCAAGCCCCAAAACTGACAAATTAATTAAGTAAATAAATAAAATATGCCTTCCGATTTCATTTTCTAAATCTGTTAAATTATGATATTGAATAACGCCATTTTGAGCACTTTAAAGTTTGGTTTGAGTTATATCTGTTTTTCCAGTTGCATTTAGTACAATACTGGATTCTAGGCTTGTACACATTGCTAAATTTTCCTTCCTGACATTTTCATTTTTACCTAAGTGAGCTTCAAAATCCCTTCTTATTCTGATATACTAGATTCAATGATCCAAATATCCATATTAAGTCAATACTTGGAAACATTGTTGTTTTGATAATGTCATAAAGGAAAAATAAATAACAGAAGTCATGACGAAAAGGAATGTGAGAATCTAAGAGTGTACCAGTGGCTCATGCCTGTAATCCTAGCTACTCAGGAGGCTGAGATGTGAGGATCACAGTTCAAAGCCAGCCTACGCAGGAAAGTCTGTGAGACTCTCATGTCCATTAAACACCAGAAAACTGGAAGTGGCGCTATGGCTCAAGTGGTAGAGTGCTTGCATTGAGCTGAAGAGCTCAGGGACAGCACCCAGGCCCAGAGTTCAGCCCCACAAGCAACCAAAAAAAAAAGAGTGAATAGATGTCTCTTCCCAAAGATCAGATCATAAAATGTGTCTTCTATCATACAAAGTTGGTAATAAGACTTTTCTACCTTCATATCTATATTTAAAGTTTCTAAACTCTCATTTTAATAGTAATAAATAGTTAAAACAAACAACAAAAAGAAAAATTAATCAGAGGCTGGGGGAATGGCACAAGCAAAGATTACCTGTCTATCAAGAGAAAGGCTTTGAATTCAAATCTCTATATATCACACAGACACAGACACAGACACACACACACACATACACACAAATAGATTTTATCCATTATTATTTAGAAAGTAAGTACATTATGGTAGTTAGAAGCTCAGGCTTGGAATCAAGCAATTTGCATTAGAATCCTAACTTGGTTATTTCATATCTCTGTGACTTTAAACAAGTTTTTAAGCCTCTCTCTGGTTTCCTGGCCTAAAAGGAAAACAAAGCCCCTACTTTGCATTATTGTGTAAAATACACAGTATTCCTAGCATAAAATAAATGTCCTATAAAATTAGCTTTTTGATTCATTAACTGCACTTCCTACAGTTCTAAGAAAGAGCCTACCTGACTCTGAATTGTGGTGGGCATGATTCTCATGTTACCTGTCAAGGCCAATAATGGGCTTTCCTTAGGTTAGAGCCATGTGAAAGGAGTCTACGCAGCTGTACCCATGCTCTAATTGTCCTGTTCTTTTCTACTTTTCTACGTATGCTTGTACTTCAAGAAAGCCAGTAATTATACTATGATCGCTCAGAGTTCGAATATATTTGAAGGAAACAAAACCAACATATAAGGAGCAAAAGGTAAATTTGGGTAATGGTAATGTTTGGCTATTGTTTGAGGTGCTTTCTAGCTGCCTTGAGCTTCCCTGCTCAATTTCAGAAAAGCTCCAAGGAGTAGAGAGACGTCTTAGAAGATGGGAAAAAATATATATTCTAAGGAGAAAAACTGAAAAGAGCAAGAAAGACGAAGCTATATACTCTTAGTTCCTATTTATTAACATCATCATTCATGCAGAAAAGAAGACAGCAGATAATGACAGACAATGTTGCTCTAACACTGCTTTCTCTGAACAAGTACAAGGGGATTTCTATTTGTGTCTGGGGCCGCTGGAAATAGGATATTATTAAGAGCCTCCCATCATCCACTGCGACCATATGCATATGGTTTGAGTGAATTTCAAGGGTTTATGCATTAGAAACTTGCTCCTCAGTGTGGCAATGTTGGGAAACCTTGAAGAAGTGGATTCTACCTTGTGCAAGGTGATATTGACTGAGGAAGGGATTAAGATCAGTTTTATAGAACCCAGTCTTGTGAATAAGACTGGCACTTCTTGTTCTCGCTCTTCCTGTCTCATCCGTCTCTCTTTTCCCTGTGTTCCTGCTGGGAATACCTCGCCAGACCCAGCACCATGCTGTTTTGGACCTTTAATTCTTCAATGGTACATAAACCTTTTTTTCTTTATTTATTACCTAGTCTCAGGTAGAGACTTTGATGTTCTAATGGAAATGGACAGATAACCCCTCCTACAATACTGCCATATAGGGGGAAAATGTGTTCTTCACTGGGGACAATTGAATTTTATTTGGTCCTCATTTTTTCCCAGAGCAGTGAAACATCACCCCGAGGGCAATAAGTAATTTAGTTCTAGAAAAAATTAAGTTGTAGGTCTGGGAAGGTGGCTCAGTGGTAGAGTGCTTGCCTTGCATGCATGAGGCCCTGGGTTAGATTCCTCAGCACCACATAAGCAAAAAGAAAAAAACCGGAAGTGGTGCTGTGGCTCAAGTGGTAGAGCGCTAGCATTGAGCTGATGAGCTGAGGGACAGTGCCCAGGCCCAGAGTTCAGGCCTCACGACCGGACACCCCCCCCCCAAAAAAATTAAGTTGTCGAGTAGCAGGTGTTTCTTCTCCCTTACATTCCCTTACTTGCCCCCTTCCCCCACACTTGAAGATGAGGAATTGGGGGGAAGAACAGAGACTTACCTGAACTGAACATCACTGATGCTGGGATAAGGGTATGATTGTGATCTCATAAAAATATCAGCCAAACTACTGATCAGAGTCTGCACGCAAGTAAGTTGTCATCAAGTTACAGTCAAAATTGGAATCTACCTTAGGGAGCTCAGGCCAGATGTGAACACAGCGGTCTAAAGAAAGAATCATGCAAAAGATTTTCCCCACAATGGACTTGGGTAAGAGAAAGTTTGGCGCTTGTAGGACATCAGCTTTGCTTTCTAATGTTATTCCATCATGATAAACACTGACATACATACACATGAACCGAGCATGGATTTTTAAAAATGATTATAGAGTTTATAATTTCATTAAATCATCTTAAAAAAATAAATGGCAGCAATTAATGACATCATAACCAAATGTTGGCAATTGAAACAGTCCCGAATGTTGTGTAGAAGCTGGAGCCTGGTATCAGCAAGGTGAATTGGAAGACTTAGCAGTGTTTGTAAACTCTGGATGCAGAGGTAGATGGCACATCTGTCCAGAGAGTGTGCATCCAGATGGAACCAGACCATTTGGAGCTGTGTTTCTGCTCTCCTTGATTTGAAGCATATCATTTAACACTTCCATGAGCTGACAACTTATTACAGAAACAGGCTCTAAGAGGTCGAGCTAGGATGAAGAGCACTTTGAAATTATTTCTAAGATCATCACTAGTTTCTTGTTCCTCTTGTGGTGTGTTAGAGTGATCATCTAAAATTTTATACCACTCCAATGAACTCTGGCTGAAGACACAGAGTGTTGAGATATGGAGACCATCTTTAGACAGGATATTTCTGTCTTGTAGTGGGAATACTTTTATTTTGAATTCTGTTGAGCACATAAGAAAATTGCTTCAGCAGGGTGCTAGTCCTAGCTACTCAGGAGGCTGAGATCTGAGGCGTGAGGTTCAAAGCCCGCCTGGGCAGGAAAGTCCATGAGACTCTTATCTCCAATAAGCCACCAGAAAACTGGAAGTGGAGCTGTGGCTCAAGTGGTAGAGCACTAGCCTAGGGACAGCACTCAGGCTTAGAGTTCAAGTCCCATGACTGACAAAAATAAAAAAGTTTCATACCTTGAGAACAAAGGAGAAACCTCATAAGAACATACACTGATTTAGAGTCAGATGTAATATTTTCTCTAAATAAGAAATCTTAAAATATAGCTTGGACTTAGTTATCATTCATTCTCTTTCAAACTTCTGGAAGAAAAATGGAATTTGAGAGAAGACTTTTTAGCCTCTGGTGTGGTGGTTAGGGACATAGAGATGATGGTCTATCTGGCTCAAATCTAATCTGAGTTAGACCATGAAGAAAAAAATAAAATAAATGGAAAATGGGATGACGAATTCCACCCATTTAATTAGTGAGCTTCCTATGGCTATAATAAAATACCCCCCAAATCATTAACTTATATAGAAAAAAGGTGTACTTTGGCTCACAGTTCTGAAGTTTCCCAATCTGAGACTAAGTGCCACTGATGGCGCAGTGCCTCATGGTGAAAATATGTGCTGGAGCAAGCACTGACCTCATGGGGCGGAAGGGAGGAGCTACGGAAAGAAGAGACCAGGATCCCCTTGAGAGCTGATTCCTCATGACTTGAAGACTTTCCACTGGGCCCTACTTCTAAAGGTCTCAACACCCCCCTTAACACCACTTTAAGGAGCTTTAAGACATGTAAGTCAAGCCCAGAGAAACAAGGGATGTTTATTTTCTCTCATATGTGGAAGCTAGACTTACTCTGTAAATATATAAATATATGCTTCTCGGCGGTATCCATGTGTATACAAGTATATTAATGAAATATGATAGATTCAGGAGAGAACTCAAGTGATGTCATTCCTTAGAAAGATGGTCTAACAAAATAAATACCAGAAATAGAGAACTGGAAAGTGGAAGAGTGGGAACGAGGAAAGGAGGTTAGAAGAAAGAAGAGAGGAAGGAGGAACAGGGAAAATTCAATGTATATTCTCCAGAATTAAGAAAATGGAGGGCTGGGAAGGTGGCTCAGTGGTAGAGTGCTTGCCTTGCATGCATGAGGCCCTGGGTTCAATTCCTCAGCAAAAAGAAAAAAGCCGGAAGTGGTGCTGTGGCTCAAGTGGTAGAGCACTAGCCTTGAGCTGAAGAGCTGAGGGACAGCACCCAGGCCCAGAGTTTAGGCCCCATGACCGGACCCCGCACCCCCCAAAAAAAGAAAATTGAGGGAAAGGTTAAAGTTGGGAAGGATGGAAAAGGATGATGAAATGGGTCCCCTTGATCAAGATTCATTTTATTCATATACTACTTTGTTGAGTGGCAGCTCCTTTATAGAGCTACCTCAAGATAAAAATAAAAATTTTACAGACATGCATCTTTGAAGGACATTCATTCTAATCATAACATCACTGGCTATTTATTAATTGGAACAATTTCCTGTGTTTAAGAATTTGTTGTTATTATTATTAAGATTATATACAGAGGGTTTACCATTTTATGTGTCAAGTAATGAATATTACTTTTTGGGCAATACCACTCCTTTCTTTTTTTTTATTGTGAAAATACTGTACAGAGGGGTTACAATTACAAGGGCAAGATAATGAGTACTTTTCTTATCAAGCATTGTAGCCTCCTCCTTTGTTTCCCCTTCTCATCCCTTCGCATTGCTTTTTTTTTTTTTTTCAAAATTCAGAGTCAAGCCCTGGACTTTTGGAACTTATGTAAAATAATTATTCTGATCATAAAGCTTCTCACCGAAAAATGTATTTGTTTTGAACTCCTGGGAATTTGAAGTGTGTTACCATGCTCATTTCCCGAGTCAAGAAATCTTTAGTAGGAATTTATTCATTAATTTATATAAGCAGTATGTATTGAAGAAACAAGCTAGAGAAAAAAAAAAACAACTATCCAGTCAAACAAACAAACAAAACAAAATAAGTTCTTTAGTCATCTGCATAACAGCCTCAATTTTAGTTCTGGCCTAACTTTTCAAGGTCTGGCATCCAACTACTCAGAAAAATTCTCTAGTGGACAAAGGACTTGGAAAGCTAGAGTCCAGATTGTACAAATGCCATAATCGCTAGCCATATGTAGCTACTTAACTTTGAAATAATTAAGATTGAATAAAATAAAAAATTGAGTCCTTCAGTTCAACTAACACCATTTCAAGCACTCAATAGAATGTGCTATTAATGATTACCTTTATTAAACTGTACAGAGAGTTGTGGGACAGCACTGATCTAAGAGATAAACATGAAATAATTTCACCTTAAGTCCACAAAACATTTTTTTTGTTTGTTTCTCTGAGGCAAACAAGGTGCAGGATAAGAAAGGAGCTCTTCAGCCAATATACAGCCCCTGGAAAATATAAAAGCCTCCACGTTCTCCTGATGGACTAAAACTTGAAAAACCATTACAAATTTATAACCCATACATAGGTTATGTGTTAATCGCTCTCTGATGTAAGAGCTGCCTTGGGTCATTTCTCTTGGCATTGAGTCCGGTTTTTATTCACCAGCAGTTTATAATACAGATGTTAATTAACATTTGAACACAGCTGTGCTTCTCAGTCCTGTGTTACACAACCAAGAAAGCTTCTAGCACATCTTTCCTTTGATTCTAAACAATTTAAGATAAAATTAAATCTGCCTGCAGTTATTCCCCATTCAGACATTCAGATTCACTTTTGTAAGAAACTCATCTTGTGCTGTTATGAATTTAGAGTATATGTAGATACATGGGCAGACAGACAAATATAACCAGTTAAGCATACAGTATTAAATCAGTTTACGCTGATTGTCCTCAGCAGTTATTTCAAAGGATTTGGCTAGGCAAAGGCGTTTGTTAGAACAAAGTAAATTTCATAGAAGAAAATCACAATGTTATATGGCAGCATGACTACTGAATCATTTATTGTTGCTTAAAACTCAGTTCTCAGAGACAATAAAATAACAGAAGGAAACTTTGAAATGGAATGTGTAAACAATGATAAATAATTGGGGAATGACAATACAAATGAACAAAGGGGATATATGAAGTATTAAAGATGAAATGTTTTATCTAGGCACTGGTAGCTCACATCTGTGATCCTAACTACTCAGGATGCTGAGATCCGAGGATTGTACCTCAAAGCCAGCTGAGCTGGAAAGGCCTAGCAGACTTTAATTTTCTATTAACTACCAAAAAGCTCAAAGTGGAGGTGTGTCTCAAGTGTCAGGGTACTAGCCTTGAGCAATAAAGCTAAGGCATATCACCCAGGCCCTGAGTTCAAGCCCCAGTATAGCACACACACACACACACACACACACACACACACACACACACACACACACACACACACACACACACACACACAGTTGAAAACTTTCATACATTTTGTCTAAGAAACCAGTAAATAAGAATCTTCTACAGAGAGTAGAGTTCTAAGCATTTGTTTTGAAATTCCCATGGCTCAGAATTCCAGTCACTAGAGACCTTTACCCAGAATTTCTTTCTCATTGAATCCCATTCTGCTATCCCTTTCTCAAATATGATGTGTGGAGACAAAGACAAGCCTTTGAACACATGCATGCACAATAAAGTTAAGGAAAGTGTTTCTCCAAATACATTCCGCATGTGACCGGCAAATCACCATTAAACTCTGCCCAATTCTCTCTGATACACCTGCATTCTGATTTTCTGGAGAGGAAAGAGAGTGGAAACTTTTGGAAGCTATCAAACTCCTCTTAAATCAACCAGGTAAATGAGTTACACATGGCTTTTAGTATTCACAGGAGCCCAAATAATATGGTAAGGAACAAATGCAATCCACAGTAATGCACACACAAAAAATAGAAAGAACCCACAGTTTATTCCTGACATGGTGAATAGTATATTTATGTAAATACATTGCATACCTGAAAGTACTATACAATATTAGGTGAAATTGATTTCCATCCTATCCATTTGTATCCTATCCATTTCTAATAATCCAAACCAAAGAAAAATGTCCTACTTTCTAATTTTGTTAATTGTACTCTTAGTTATTATAGGTGTGATGTGCATAATAAAAATCATATAGTTTTAAAGCCTTAAAATTAACCTAGATATTAATAATGGTGTTGGTAATATCTTTCACTAACTTCTTGTCATAACATTGAGTTTAATCTTAATAGCAGTGGAACCTGAAATTTGGGGAAGCTAGATAACATTTTCAAGATCTAACCGCCAACAAAATGTGATATTTAAACAGATCTTTCCAAATGCAAAGCTAATGGCACAGACACTATCATTTGTGAGCTTACTCTATTAACTGTAATTACAGTTTACAATGATGAATAGCATGCATGGTGCTGCACTATGAGGTTTTATTGTTATTCTCCTGCTAAGGCCATGGAAAATGAGGCCTGGAGATACGCAGAGTTTCTAAATTTATGTGGCAAATTGCAATATTCTTTCTATTTATTATTTTGCTTTTATCACAGCATTATTTATTTATCATCATTTATTCATCTCATAAAGATTTGTTAAGCTCTGTGCTTGGCACTATGGAATGACTGGAACTGCAAGCACAAATAAGACCATGTTGGCACTTGTGTTCAAATGGTTCGGAGTCTAGTAGGCTCAACATGAAACTAGGCAGGCAAAGCAAAGTGACCCTACAGAATGCCAAGGAAGCCGGGTGGTAAAACAACCCTCCCACTTTGAGGTGCCCAGTACATAATGCAGAAATCAGCAATCAGCAACCGCCATTCTTGACCCAATAAGCGGTAGAGATGATTGTCACTGCCTTAGGCTGACCATCGGAGTATAATTATCCAAATACTGGAAATCTAGGCATACTGCCAAGAACCACCCTGAAAGTGCAGGGGCCATTTCCTGGCAGCTGACACTAATAGTTTCAGGGCATCTGGTCATGAATTCACTGAACATTTATTGGGCATGTACAATATGCTGGGCTAAGAATGTAAATAACATACTATAGGGGACAGTACTGTGTGAATGATAGTTACTTAACATGTATACACACAGGACTCATGCTTGGGGAGTTAGCAGATTCTCCCAACCCTCTGCCCCAAAGAAATCATCCAGATCCAGTTTGGATAATAAATCACCAACCATTGTAAATGTCATACAATTAAAGTATCACATTAATAGTCTTATAACCAGAATGACCATCCATCTCAATTTTCCCAGGGCCAGCTGCCGACTTCATATGGCCTTGGCATAACTAAATCATTGCCCTTTCATCATCAAAAATTATCTCATTTGTTTAACAAATTATATGGTCAGCCAAGTTATGATAGAGGCTAATACCTGCTTTGCTAATACAGGGAATGTCTTGATTTTCATGGCCAGAACACTGAGTGGGTGATAGGCATTCTGGTTATGTCACTTCACCCTTTATAAGAAGTAAATGCAATGGTAATATCCCAGTTTGACAGATAAGAAAATCAAAGTTTTATATAGGTCAGTTAATTGTCTAATTGAAATCACATACTACTGCTGGTAACAGAGAATTCAGGCATGAAACTGTCTTGTTCCACTCCAATTGAATGTAGAATAAACTCAGCAACAATATTAAGGCCTACAAAAGTATATCCTCAGGAAGTTACCTGCCCAGGGCCCAGATAAGACACAATTATAACCTGAAATCTGTGTAGACAGGGGGTGAAGGATGTCCTTGACCCAACCAAGAAAGGTATATTCCCATGTTACCCCTGCTAGCCCTCTGTCTATACCTAACAGTCATTATCTTCAGCTTTGACACATGCATGTGCACACACATGTGTGTATTTCAGTCATTGGGATTGAACCAAGGGCCTAGCACATGCATGCAAATGCTCTTCTACTTGAGCCATGTCTTCCCCAGCCCCTTTGTTCCTATTTTGTTTCTGAGATAGGATCTCAATAACTTTTCTCAGGCTCGCCTTGCACTGGGTCTTCCTATCTGCCTACAGCTAGAATGACGAGTCAGAGACACCAGGCTGGGTTAACTCTCACATTTTGAATTTGGCTGCAATATGCCATGTCCTTTAGGGGGTTGTGTGCAAACTGAGAGGATGTGTCTGGACCATGTAACTTTTCTATATTCCTTTAAGAGAGGGTCTTTGTAAGTTCTTTATTTACCTCCCTCCATCTGGAATCCTAATGTAGTGTCTAAGGGATATGAAGAGATTTTTTTCGCTAGCAAAATGGAAATTTTATGGTCTATGAGAAGATGCATCTCTTTTGTTAACCCCTTTATCTACCTCTGCAGTACTATAAACGGAAACAGGAAATTATACTTTCAGATTAGAAACATCCTGGAAGTATAGTAAAAAATTTCATGATAATGTGCCCTAATAGCACAGTCTTTCTCCTTTTCAATAAAATTGCTTAATTGGTTTATTTTCTAATAAAAGTCATCTATCATAACTGTGGGAAATGTAGGCAATAGAAAAAGGTATCAGAGGAAAGTAAAAATTGCCTATAATTTTAGCACTCAGAGATAAGCACTAGCAATGTTTGAAATTTGACCATTATGGATATTTTCCATGGGAATTCATATGTAAACACACTATGTGAACTGTCCATATTCATTTGCAAGCTGTATTATCTTTCAGATATTATACTATTTTAGGCTTTACATGTAAATACTATTTTAGTACAATACAATATTTATCAAATATTTTAACACTCCAACATGGCAAGATATTATAGTCCATTTCTGCTGTCTCATTTTTCATTACATTAAATGCTACACTGAAGATTAGTACATATACAGCTGTGGGTAGTTATACATCCAGTTGTTGCTTTTAAACATACTCTGAAAAAAAATCTTCACAGTCTGCTTTCCATCATTAAGCTATTCTCCAAATGAATTGCCAATACTTATTCCTTTCTTCATCTTTTCTCCATAGCCCAAAACGTATTACTTTTCTTGAAACTCTGCTGCTCTAACCAGAATTTTCAATGTCTATTATTATAAATTGATTTTAGTTAATTAAAAGTTAACTTGACTGCTAATAAATGTAAATAGTTCATATTATTGGATATTGGTAATGTTTTTCTTGTCACTATGAAATTTATATTTTTGTTATTAATTTATAAGGAATCTTTTATATGTTAATAATAGAATATTGTTTTTGTTTTTGTTTTTGGTCCTAGTATTATGGCTTGAAATCAAGGATTTGAACCTAGAACCTCAGTCTCTTGTTTGCTTTTTTCACTCCCAGCTGGCACTCTGCTACTTGAGCCATATCTCCACTTCCGACTGTTTTTTCTGTTTTGTTTTGTTTTGTTTTTTTGCTGGTGAAGATAAAAGTTTCATGGACTTTTCTGCCCCGGTTGTCTTTGAACTAGGATCCTCAGCTCAGATCTCAGCATCCTGATTAGCTAGGATTTTAACTACAATTCACCAGCACCCAGCTGATCTTTCACCCAATGGTCACCTGTGTTTTGCTGGTTATCAGATTATCTTATTGACTATACACATATATATCTATATGTATGTTCATTTACATGTGTACACAGAAAAGAGATATACGTGTAAAGCTGCGAATAAGTAGGACAACATACACAGATTAATATTCATGACATATCCTCCTTTCTACCACTTAGAAGTAATTAGCCAGCCCTCAGTCTTCTATATGGAACTGTCTTATGGATTTCTGTATACACAGTCTCTGTAGCTTTTGCTTTGGTTTAAGTCTCTTTATCCATGCAGCTAGATGCTAGTGTGTTATTCTGACCGCTAGAGGGAGTCCAGCCATTAGCCTGAAGAATGAAGACTGCAGGCTTTCTATCCTAGCTTTGAGGTCACAGAAGGTGATCACTGCAGGGTGATTAGGCAGCACTTCCTTCCAAGAGCTACAATTCCAGATAAGGCCGGAACTCCTTTTCTCTGTTTTGTGAGCTGTTTTTCCTCTGTGAGGCTGATCAGTGGAATCTTGAAATAGCATTTGGATATCCATAACATACACAATTCACTGTCTCCATCTCTGTGTTGTCTCCTGTCTGTCTGTCTCTGTGTCACTGTCTCTCTGTCTCTGTCCTTTCTCTCATATTCTTTTATTTATTATCCTCAAAATAAAAAAGACCAATGCAAAGGTATAAAATATGTACACAGGGGAAATGTAGATGAAAGTAAAACTGGAAACAGCAATTATATAACACTATGATATGACCACATAAAATGATGCTGATCAAAATAAACTCCAAGATGTGGAAATAAGATGTGTGTGTGTGTGTGTGTGTGTGTGTGTGTGTGTGTGTGTGTGTGTGTGTGTGTGTGTGTGTGTGTGTGTGTAGTTATCTCTTTTAGCTTTCTGGTATATTCCCTGTGATCACTGTGATCACTGTGTTTGAGTTCAGTGCCCTTTGTCTTGTATATGAGTTTATCTGATCTGGGGAAGGGAAGTAGAACCACAGAAATGGTGGAACAAAGAGTGAACCAATGCAACACCATACTCACTAGACACTATATTGGAAATGAACTTTACAACCTGTGCAGGAAGGGAGTAGGGAGGGAGAGAAAACCAGAGAAAACAAGGGAGGGGGTAACACTGTTTCGAAAGAACTGTACTCATAGCCTTACTTATGAAACTGTAACCCCTCTGTACAATGCATAAAAATGAATTGCCTGTGCTTCATCAGGAGGTTCACCCAATCAGTTAAACTAATCCTTGTTTAGAAATAGAGAAAATATCATTTTAAAGACATGTTTATAGGGCTGGGAAGGTGGCTCAGTGGTAGAGCACTTGCCTTGCATGCCTGCGGCCCTGGGTTCGATTCCTCAGCACCACATAAGCAGAAAAAAAAAAAACGGAAGTGGCGCTGTGGCTCAAGTGGTAGAGTGCTAGCCTTGAGCTGAAGAGCTGAGGGACAGCGCCCAGACCCAGAGTTCAGGCCCCACGACCGGACCCCCCCCAAAAAAAAGACATGTTTATATGCCTCAGTTTTAAGTTTATACAAATAGAACTGAACATTATTTGGTCCAAAGAGCTCAACTTTGTAACACATGTTAGACAGCTCCCTGAAGCAGCCTTCACATAAGTTCTCTTTAGAATGCTTGAGAAATTCAAGACAGGCCTGGGAAAATAAGACATTTAATAATTCCAAACTACGGCTTACAAAATAGAATTAAAAAGATCTCAGGTTATAGCAAGAACCCTTTGCAATATTTTTATGTATTAAAATCTGTATACTGTTATTTTCCTTTGTAATATTCCTTTTTCTATGCACAGTTCAGGTAGAAAAATGATAGAATTTAAATTCCTTGGCAAATGCTATAATTCTCAGAAAAATCTATATATGAGAACAGATTAGCTCTGTCAGCCTGAGGGGCACTATTAGATAATGTTAATAATTTTATAGGAATTTTGTATATTTCATTTCATCCCTTTACATGCATAATTTATTTCATCCCTTTACATGCATAAAAAGAATTTTGCATTATCTATGTACAACTTCATTGAAGGTGTGTTACAATTTAACATATTAATTTCAGCACTCTTAAGGCCTAGACAAGACTACATTCAGGAAGCTGAGGCTTTAATAAGCCCAGTGCCCAGGTAAGACACAAGGAAAACCTGCAAACTGTATGTGGAGGTAGTAGCATCACAGGAAGTTCTGTGAAGAATCATTATGTTATGAAAAAAGTGAAGTTAGTGGGAGGCTATTAGAATTGCAATTCAAATGGGCTAAAGTTAAAAAAAATGAAATGAAATGCTTGAGAAATTTCATACTAAACTTTAGAATTAAAATAAATAGCCCCCTATACAAACAGAGGCAATGGAGTATTATCCAACTATAAAGCAGACGGAAATGATGTCTTTTGTAAGAATTGAATTGAATAGAACTGAGGTCAATAATGTTAAGCAAAGTAAGCCAGGTTCAGAAGGACAAAGGTTACATGTTATGTTTTCTCTAATATGTTGATGCTAGTCCTGAAAGAAAAAACATGTTCAAACTCACATCCAGGAGCACCCACCCATACCCACATGCAGGGCATATCCATAAGCACACATACCTATGCATGCATATAAACAGACAGTATCATACACATATATTCACAGATAGAGAGAAAACATAGTAGTAATTGTGAGACTGAAGAGACGAGAGTAAAGGAAGAGAGGAAAAGAGGATGTTAGTGAGTGAACAATACCAAAATACATTGCACAGGTAAATAGAAATGTTATAAGGAAACTCAGTGACAACTGTAGGAATGGGGAAATGAGATGAAGTGTGAGTCAATCGAACAAAATATTTTATGTCTCTCTGAAATTCCTTTAAATAATTAGCATACACTAAAAATACTGTGACAGGAAAGTAAAACAGGCCCTGTTTAGGCATGGATACTTGTGGGAGAAGAAGTAAATGGAGAGAGTGAATATTGTTAAAATACTTGGTGGTCATGGGTGAAAATGGAACAATGAAGCTTGCTGAGATTGTCTGGGGAAGGAGGAAGAGAGAAGAGGCAGAGGTAGTGAAGTGAGTCTGATCAAGGGACATTGTATGCATATATGGTAGACATGTCAAAAAGAACCCACATGCAAGTAATTGTTGTTAATAAAAATTATGTGGAGGGGCTGAGAAGGTGGCTCAGTGGTAGAGTGCCTGCCTAGTATTCATGAAGCCCTGGGTTCAATTCCTCATACCACATACACAGAAAAAGCTGAAAGTGGCACTGTGGCTCAAGTGGTAGAGTAAGAGTCTTGAACAAAGGAAGCTCAGGGTCAATGCCCAGGCTCTGGGCTCTCAGGATTGGCAAAAACAAAAATAAAAATAAATAAATAAAACCGCTAAGATTTTTTTTTTAAAGTGGGAAAAAGTTAGCTGTAAAAACATAAAAGCTCTGAGTTCAAACCCTAGTACTGCTTCATCCATCTTCCAAAAAGTCAATCACACAATGCACACCTTTGTTTGTGTAACAAAAGAACCTAAATACAACACAAATATGACTGAATCTCCTTTCTCTCCAAGCCCACCTTTATTCATATTCCTTGTGTTTGTGGACTGTACAGTGTATTCTATGGTCCATGTCAGAAACCTGCAAATCATTCATGGATTTTCCCTCATCCTGTTCCCTATCCCCAATCAATATTGAAGTTCCAATAATGTGTAACATTCCCACATTCTTCTTTAACTTTCATTGCAATAATTGTCTACTTATAAAACCATGAGGAAGGTGAAATTTAATAGCCTGGAGAAAAGATAAATTTCATTTGCTCTTTTGAATAATTTCTAAAACTTCTTTCAGTGAATCTATCCTGGATTTCTAGGTGAATGTAGGGCTAAGTTCTCCATAGACCGTGGTGCTAAGTGTGGTAGCCCTTTAACTCACCCAGAGAGAAGTGAGAAGTGGAGAAGGACTGGGGAGAGGAAAGATAAGGAACTATTTTTAATACATTTCCTAACAAGTTTGGAAATTTCCAATATACTGGAAATTGAGAAAATAAATGCAGGGTTTAGGTGACTTTTAATGTGACAGTTAAAAATGAAAAATGACTAAGCCCTAGCAAGTGATACAGTGCATATTAGGATAACAATATGAATCAATATTTAGCAAGCAGATTATAACTTACTCTGCTAAATGAGTGCACCTTCTCTACTGAATGTAATATCCTTTTTTTTTTTTTTTTTGCTGGTCATGTGGCCTGAACTCTGGGACCTGGGCATTGACCTCAGCTCTTCAGCTCAAGGCTAGTGCTCTACCCCTTGAGCCACAGCAACACTTTCGGCTTTTTCTGCTTATGCGGTGCTGAGGAATTGAACCCAGGGCTTCATGCATGCAAGGCAAGCACTCTACCACTGAGCCACCTTCCCAGCCCCTGTAATATCCTTTTGATGATGCATGGTTTATGTATATTTTATTATGCCCCTAGGTTATGAGGAAGTATTTATCTTTATAGTTTGTAGCATACGGCTTTGAATCCAAATGGCATTGTTTATCTACTTGCAGGTAGTGTCAGGGTTGGAGTCTATGAATTTTTGACCATATATCCTACATCATTCCAATTTTTAGAGCTTTCTTATGGTTATTACACAACTAGAACATTGCATTGGTCTGGAGGTAATTTTCCTGAGTGGTTAACTTTTATTCAAGCATTGGAAACAATCTTGTGCCTTCATTTTCTTCCTTAACACACAGTGAAGGCAACTATGACATTAACACCATCAATGAGCCCTGTGGAAAATGGCAGACAAGGGACAGTGATGGCCCAACCCTGCTGTGGAGAGCCAGAATTCAGCTTCAACATGAAAAAAAAGTGGAGGAAAATTGAGCCAGGAGTCTCTTTATAGTCTGTGTACTACTTGCATTTCATTAGCAGGAAGTATTTCAGACTTCCGTGAAAAGAAAGATAGAACGTCAGTAGCCACTGAAGAAAATGGTTAGAGTATTTGCACACACAAAATAGCTGGCATTCCAGAAATATGTTGAAGAGTAACTCCTTATCACATACTTAGTTACAAATATTTTTCTCAAATATTCTGAATAGAAATTTTTCTATCAGATATATGATCACAAGTACTTTCTTCCAACCTGTTGATTACCTTCACTATCAGTTGCTTGCTTACTGCTCTGGCACTTTTAACTGGTTGTAGTCTCACTTTTTTGTGTTTGCTTTTGTTGTCTGTACTTTTCTGGTCACATCAAGAAGCCATTGCCAAGGCCAATGTTAGGAAGATTTTCTTCTATTATCTTTCAGCTTCAGGTCTTGCATTCATTCTGAGTATGTTGCTGTTGTTGTTGTTTAATTTTATTTTTTATGCATATTTGTGTTTGGGATTGGATAAGGACTTAATTTTATTCATTGTTTGTGTGTGGCTATCCAATGGAATTTATTGAAGAGATGACCCTTTTCCACTGTGTGTTCTTTATACTCTTGGCAATTATCAGTTGCCTTTAAGTATAGATTTATTTCTAGGTTTTCTATTCTGTTCTAATGGTCAAAATGTCTGTTTTTAGGTTGGTGCTCCATTGTTTTACTTATTACACAGAACTCAGGAAGTATATTGGTTCAATCTGTGCTTCTTTCTTATGATTACTTTGGCTGCCTTTAAAAAATTTTATAAGCATTTTAGGACAATTTTTTTTCTATTTTTTTCTTTCTTTTTTTTTAAAACCAGAACTAGAGCTTGAAATCAGGTCCTCTTGCCCTCACTTGACTTTTTCACTCATAACTGGTGCTCTACCACTTTACACTAGCTTTTTATTGGCAATTAAGAGTATCATGAACTCCATGCCCAGATGAGCTGGATCTAAACCTGGATTCTCAGATCTCAGCCTCCTTTAGTAATTAAGACTCTGGATATGAGCCATCAGCACCCAGATGTCATTAGGGTTCAGATATGGGCTGCACTGAATCTGTTTACTGCTTTTGCTAGTCTAGATAGTTTAATAATATTTGGTCTTCTAATTTATGAATATAGATCTCTTTCATTTCCTTATATGTTCTTTCACTTCTGTTACTGGTGCTTTATACTTTTTAGTTCTTGAGTCTTTTATCTCCAAAATACTTTATTCCTAAATATTTTGTTTTTCCTCAGTTTTCATAGTGAAGAGCAGTTGAATTTTGTCAAATGTTTTCTCTGTTGAGATCCCCATGTGACTTTTATCACTCTACTTTTTAATTAAATGATTTGTACATGCTAGACAATTCTCATATCACAGATGCAGATGCTACTTATTATTTCAATATGTTGCTGAATTTGGCTTGCTAGTATTTCACTGAGAACATTTTCATCTATGTTTACCCAAGATACTGGCCTTTAATTTCTTTTCTTCAGTGTATTTGGGGTGAGTCACTCTCATAGAAACACACATAGAATGGTAGTTGTCTAGATGACAGGAAAAGAAGTTGCTGTTTAATGAGTATAATATTTCAAGCTGCCTAAGTTTTAGATACCTGATATACATCATTGTACTCATAGTTAACCAATATTGTTATCTAATTAAAATATTGTTGTCTAAAATTTTCACAGAGGGTATAACTCATGTTACAATGTCTTACAACAAAAGCAAGATAAAGAAGAAAACTAGACATTTGCCTCGTTACCAAAATATTTATTAATGACATTTGGGCTAATTTAGAAAAATAAATGAAGTGAGAGGATATTGAAAATAACTTATACTTCTACTACTCAGAGGTCAACATTTATTTTTCCTATAATGTTCTTTTATTCTTCTATCTTTCTTTGTACACAAATATACTATAACTATTTGAAGAAACTTAAGATTTAACTTTCTACTAGCAAAATACAACGATTCTTTTCATATGATACCCAATTCCTACATAATATAAAAATTGTCCTGGGCCAATGCTAAGTCATTAATATATAACACAAAAATCACAGAACCTTGGCAAACAACAATAACCAATAAATTCTTGGTGGCATTTTGTTTCTGTTGCTGAATGGATCATTTTGTGTATAAGCAGTCAAAATGTTTGTTAAGTGAGTGCTGAATTTCAGTACAAAAACAACAAGTAACTTAAAAGACCAAATAAAAATAACTTGTATTGCCTACCTTATCTTATTCCACTGAGTTTGGCATAGATAAAAAGTTAATGACTCTCCTATACTCCCATACCGATCACACTCTAGGACCTAATACTTGGCAATATTTTTATAGTAGTTGTCGAATTATTGAAATACATAGGACAATAGGAAGGATGAATATGTATTAGTAGTGGTTCCTTACTTGTTTAGTCACAGTCTGTCCTGATTCGTTGTATTATCACATTTGAAACTGTGATGAAATTCTCTGGTTTATGTATTTATGCAGAGGGGAAATTATTTTCTTTTCAAAGGATCAGTGCAATCTAGTTTTGGCTTCTTGGGAGACACCCTTGATCCCTTCTGAGAACCATCTACCTACAGATCAGTATTAGTCCCTTGGGGTTGTGTGGAGAAAGTCCGAGCTTTAGAAATTCAAAGTCCAATTTAGTCCCAACTATCCAAAATGTAAAAACAATCAAGCTTGGAGAAAAAGACCAGAGAGGTTCTCTTTTCTTTTCTTTTCTTTTTTTCTATGTGAAGGAAATCCATAAAGATAGAACAGAGAGCAAGGATTTCCTTCCCAGGAAACTGGAGAGGAAGAGGGAGGTAGAGTAGCTTCTTTTTCCTGTTTTGGGGGCTCTGCATAGGCATTGCTGGAAAAAGCTATAGCATAGCAACTTTGGGTGCATAGTACAGTTAGGCAGGGGGATCCAATGACTAGAGGCATCATCAGCAATCCCTTGGCTCTCTGAGGGCCTGGCTAGGGAGGGGCTGAACAGGATGGGCTTTGTAAGAAGCAGTTCTAATTATAACAAATTCTGCAAATCAGGTCTTAGCTAGAGCTGAAAGGAACCACCATGAAACCCTAGATGTCTTTAGTGCCAGTAGTAACTAAGGGAAATCTGAGCCATTGGAGGGAGGCCTTGTCCTAACTGGAAAGAGCAACTGGTGTGCGTCTCCAGTTAGATTCTGCGGCCATGAACATCAACAACATCAACAAGCTAGAAATCATGCCTTGCATACTGTCTTCAGTAAACGATATAATTAAAGGAAATACTAACACCTGGGCTCTGGTGTCTTATGCCTGTAATCCTAGCTACTATAGAGGCTAAGAGGATTGGGGTTTGAAGCCAACTAGAGCAGACAAATTGGAGATTCTTTTTTTTTTTTTTTTTTTTGTCGGCCGTGGGGCTTGAACTCTGGGCCTGGGCGCTGTCCCTCAGCTCTTCAGCTCAAGGCGAGCGCTCTACCACTTGAGCTACAGCGCCACTTCCAAATTGGAGATTCTTATCTCCAAATAACTGGCAAAAAACCAGGAGTGGTGTGGCTCAAGTGGTAGACTGCCAGTTTTAAGTAAAAGCTGAGTGAGAACATGAATTAAGCCTCAGTATCAGCATGCATACAAAAGGTTGCTAAGTGAGCATCTGAGCATTGTTGTTTAAGTAGGACTGAAGTTTTCACAAGAAAAAATGATCAGCTATGCCATAGTTAACAAGAAACACTGGCCTTGTCAACTAAAGCCAGAGGCTTAGACTCTTCAAAATGGGGTAAGGCCTGACTGTGGTAAATGTATAAACTTCCCCATAAAATGTCCTACCCACTAAAATTGAGAACCCTTACCCTAGAAGAACTATTTAAAGTAAGATTATTTCCTTCACCTTCCATTCCCAACTAGTGAGGTGGTAGAAGCTCAAAACAATGAGGTAAGACTATTTGTTTCATGAACAAATTTTATCTTGCGTTAACCTTCATTTGGTCTGAGCAGTTACTGTCGATCTCTTGCAATTAGAATGTTGGCTATATGTTAATTGAGAGAATCAACCAGTTAACTAATTGAATTGATCAATGTATGTGCAATGAACTAAGAGAATTTGGTATCAGAGATACTCTGCATAGGACAAGGGCAAAAATAGAGGAACACCATCTAGCTTGGTAGAAATAAAAACAATCTTTACAAACAATCCAAAATACCTAAAGCTACTGCTACCTAAACAGCAGGGTTGGAAATTTGTCTTCTAGTGAACTTGTGTTTCAATGTTAACATCAACTTCCATCTGCTTACAGAAACTCTCTATTTGCTCTACAAGGGTTCAAGGATTGAACCAGCAGTGTTATTTAAGCACCTCATATTTTTCTCCTCCTTCCTCCTACCCTCAATATATGCTTTTCTCCCCTTGCTGAAGATATTTGTACTTGCCAAAACAAATCTCTTGTTACTTAAGGTTGTACCATTTTCTTTAATTTATCAACCAATAAGGAAATAAACAATCATGTCTTGGTTTTATCTCCTTTAAAATTGAAATGGTTCAGTTATAGTTCATTTTAATGTTGCCTGAAATTCACCTGAGATACATTATTATTGCTTCTTCCACTGTGTCATGTGGTTTGTGTCTGAAATACATTCCAATACTGTGCAGAAAGAGAAAAGGCAAAGATCATTATTTAAAAACCCAAGCTTAAAAAAAAAAAACAAGCTAAAAAACTACAAGTAATTTAGACATATTTTATATCTTGATAATTTCAAAACTGAGCTACTTTATGTTTCCCAGAATTACGTTCTTTGCTGGGTTCTGATTTCAACTTTCTCTAAGAGGATTTTGGATATGATTCTGAAAGGCAGCTACACTGAACTCTGGATATCAGTATAAGGTCAACTGCTGCAGCTCATGCAGATTATTGATCTAAGGACTTAGCCTTCAGTAGACAGCAGCATTTAGACTTGGCTTCTCTAAATTCAACCAAGTGTTCCTTTGTAATCTTCAATTCCTAAACCAGGACCATGTCAGAGTACACACTGTAGCCCACTCAGAAGCCTAATATTGGTCAACATGGGAGAAAGATGAAAGTTTGTCTTCATGGCTTCTGGCCTGTCAATGCACTTTCTAGTATATTTTTCCTCAAGAATCAGTTTTCTTTCTCTTGTATTCCATTTATTTTCGTTCCCTCCACTTTATGTCTACTTCTACCCCATTAGTAGGAAACACTATGAAGTAGAATGCGGTAGAGTGATTTTCTAATGTAATCTGGGAAGGAACAAGGCCATCACTTTTGTAATATTTAATTTGTAAACTAGGAATTCACCAAATTCAGCCATCATTGAAAAGGAGAAAATTATAAAAGACAAGCATACCATAAGCAGAGTTCACTGGAAGCTGCCTACCATACCAGTTTTTTGTTTGTTTTTTGTAGGTTGTGGGCCTGAAATCTGGGCCTGGGCACTGTCCCTCAGCTCTTCAGCTCAAGGTGAGTGCTCTACCACTTGAGCCACAGCGCCACTTCCGGCTTTTTCAGCTTATGTGGTGCTGAGGAATCAAACCCAGGGCTTCATGCATGCAAGGCAAGCACTCTACCACTGAGTCACCTTCCTAGCCCCTACCATACCCTTTTAAACAGACCTTTGAAGCCTGTGCTATGATACACCCTTTCGTGTATAGAAACAGAAATTCTAAAGAATTGGTAGAATTTTCTCCTATCTTTCTAGGTTTTAAGCTCTTTCATAACGTAAATTGTGAATGTGTGTATGGAAGACAAATATAAAGAACAATCCATAGGAAGGAGGACTTAGACCTAAGCAGAAAATGCTAACACGTGCCAGGCCATCTTTCAGAATTACTACAGCCAAGCGACTGCTTTGTGTCTTCCCACTTTCCTAGCTCTCCTTAAGCACAAATATCTGTAAAGGTTCTCTTTCGCTCATTTTACTATCTAATGCTGTGAGTGTTCACTCATTTCATGGGCTTTCAAACCTGAAAGAATATGTTCAAGAAATTATACTTGAGTGGTACTGTCCACCTCTGAATTAGATTCAGATGGCAAGATCTTGGCTCTTGAGCCTGACCTGAGTCTGATGATATTTTTAGAGAGGTTCTGGAATGAAGTTGTTTTGCATATAAGGGTAATAAATAAATACTATGTAGCCAGAAAGTGGATTGCACTGAAAGTTTTAAAAACTGCATGCAATGTTTAAAAACTCTATTAAGAATTTGCACTTATATTCTGTTCTGTCACCTCCAGGTGTGGGCTTAGGTTCCCACCAAGAGAATATAGACGAAGCAATCTTATGTGTCTGCCAAGACTAGGAGCCTCTTTGGCTCAAATACTCAATCATGGATCCTGAGAGTTCTGGGAAAGAATCTGACAGTTTCAATGATACTATGATGTAGGGAATGTAACCATAACAATGACAAATTTAGACTATATGGTCTGCAGTCCTATTTGTTGAGTAGCTAAGTAGTTCCAGCTCAGGCACCAAGTATGCACATGAACAGCCTTCAGGTTACTTCAGTGCCCAGTCATTAAATTACCCCTAGTCTTTAAGTTTTTGCAACCAATGTCCAAAATATTGTCCTAGAGAGAAAGAACTTCCTAGCCATGTGTTCACCAATAGGACTTGGAAAAAAATAATATGGTCTTTCAATGCCTAGGTTTTGAGATAATTTAGAATAGACTCAGAGAAACCAGGACTAATCCAGGAAAACACATCATAAGTAAATTGTGAATAAAATAAATATTTATGGGCTCTATGTAGTTAGGGGGAAGGCAGACAATATTCAGTATGTTTATAATTATTTTAGAACCTGGATGAATGAGAAAAAATATAAGTGCTTCTAGCATACTGTCTAACAAAAAAGAATAAGAATTTATTATTAATCCAAGAGATATATGTAAATATTTATTTCCAACTGATTATTATCAATGAACTACTAGCATAATGACCTGATCCAAGGTTTTAAAACTTTAAATATCTATGATCCAACTCCTTTTTTTAATTTTAAATAGGGATGTGTTTTATTGTTTGAAGTCATGGAAATCAATAAGAAAGGAACCTCAAACTGAAGGCTTTTTTTTTTTAAAGCTAGAATCTTCTTATTTTCACTTCTACATTCTCCTTCCTACAGACATTTTAATATTTATGGAAAGATTAAGAAACCACAATTATGAAAATTTGTTCCAAAATGGAAAAATCTCAAGAACAAAAACAGCCTTATATCTTAGAAAAGACAGATTAGAAACGATTTAATGATTAAGAATATATTTGAATAACTTTCTGAATTTCTCTGTATATATCTTTAATTCATAAAAATGAAAATTAAAGTTAGATTAATAAAGCACTTCTTCTTGGTAAAGGTTAGTCTTTCTTCAAATACATTGAAGTTTGATCAACCACTTTTACTTCAGGATTGTAAATAAAAAAAGAAAGGACAGATACTAGATTTAATTGGAACAAGTCTAATACAAATGCCATTAATACATAATGTTCAAAACTAAAAAATAATTAAGCCCCTTTTACTTTTCATAGAGATAGTAATGGTAGCTCTCAACCAAGTAACAGTAATCATTTCACAACTACCAGGTAAATAAGCTATCTTATTTACTCTCAAAGACAAGTTTCTAAAGCAAATAGGACTTTATATTGCCTTTTTCTACAAATGTAAAAGCTATTAATCAAGAAAAGTAAAGTAATTTTCCAAAGGTCACTTAGCTAGAAACTAGTGGAGCTGAGATTATATGATGGTCTAATATCTCATATTTTTAACTTTATAAATGACTCCAAATGAAACACAATAAAAAAAATGACATGTGGGCTCCATATGACATGGCAAATCACAAGCAGAATTTACCTGGTGTATTCTTAGTTGGCTTTTATCTCTATCTACCTAGGGTTTATTTTTAATTACAACTATTGACCTCATTTGAGAATGCCATAGCTATGATATCTACACAGTTCTACTCTCCACCAATCATTATATGAGTTTTATACCTCTATGTTTTGGAATCATTAAAATATATACATGAAAAAACATGGTACATAGAAACTAAATGCAAATAAAAATAGTTTAAAAATTTTAGAAATTCTTTAAGCAAGTTATGCTAATCTTTGTTAAAAATGGTTCTTCTATGTACAATACATAATCTTTAAAAATACTACTCTAAAAAAAAACAAAACTCTTTGGTTCAGCAAAAGGACTCTTAAGCGTGGAAATGCAGTTCGTTAAGGATTCACTTTCTTGGTTAAGTTTTACTTCTCCAGCTTAACTTTTCAGCAAGCACACAGCTAACTTTCTCTGCATGATGCAAATATGTGCCTGGAGTGGGAGTAGGTTGCTTTGCACATAAACTACTTTCATATAAAAATATAAGCTGACGTTTGAAAAATGTGGGAAATCAGACATTAGTTTTACTTGCCAGGTTAAAAAAAATACAACAAGCAGTCTGCTTCTTACCCATTTGGAAAGGAGGCTAAGAGAGGGATCATGGTCAATACAAATAAGCATTCATAAGAAAAGTTCTTAGGTACTGGTGTCCAACTACTGGGTGTATCCTGTTTATTGTTTGGAAGGTTGCAAGGAGGAGTCAAGAAAAGGCCATATCCTGGGTATTTTTTTTTCTTTCTAAAATGCTACCACTTCTCCAATAGCTTGTGTTAAAATGATCAATATAGGCATGACTCAAATGTCTCTAAAATGATCCATTAACTCTACAGTGAATACAATGCATCAACACTTGCCAGGGACTTCTCACTAAAAGTTAACAGTGATAATACTGTATTTTTTTGCTTTATTAATAGCAACAATAACAAAATTGGTCAAAATACCTCAGAGTTTAAAAGACTCTACAACTTTGCCTACTAATATGTATTCTCTTTTATCTTTAATGAAAAGGAAAAGCCTTTATTCCATTTTAATGTATTTTCTACTTTGGTAGTGAATTTTAGTATGGCCTTTCCCAGGGCCTACTGTTCATTTAAGCATACACTATAACTGCTTTTAATAAAGTTTTTGAAAAATTTCTGAGGTATCACAAATGGTTACAGGAGAAAAATATTTCCCTTATATGTTTTCCTTTCTTCTTTAATAAAATACAATTACTTAGTTGGATTAATTGACTTGATTTTTATCAAGAATTAGTATCATTATGGAATATTCAAATTTGCCTTTTAGACTAGAATCAAAAGACTTTCAGTCATTTTTTCAAGCTTTCTAGGTTGAAAGAAGATGACAGTCAAGTCTAAAAACCACCATCTTAAGATATATTCATGCATACATAGAGTTGTTGAGTGATGAGGATATGTTTCAAAATTTATTTGCATTCCTCTTTCTGTTTGCATGACTTAATCATTCAAGTACAAGCTCCTTGTGAAAATTCACTGGGACTGAGACAAAAATGGCATAATTTGGGAAGACTGTAGATTTCAGAGACTACTATGCCACTGCAACAAAAATGGTTTTGATTGTAGAAAAGAGAGGTGAATAACCTTTAACATCTGACTGTAATAATGAATATTCACAGCATCTAAATGAGACTTCATCACTCAGAGATATATTCACCCATTCTCCACCTCTTGTGAAGAGATTTCTTGTCCTTCATGGTGTTCCAAAAGTTCATATAATACTTTGAAGCGAGAAATAATCAGTGTTGGGTTATTGATCCATATAGTCCTCTTCTAAGGTATAACAGCAGTAATCGCCTTGTCTTCTGTCAGAAGTCTTTATCCCAGCCTGACATCTCATCTGGTGGTACTCCCTTTTCAGGCGGATACTTGTCAAAGTAGCTGTGATCTATGGGTCCACTGATCTAATACAGAAAAAGTTGAACCAAAGACCAAGATAATGTTGACTAAGCATATTACAATTGAGCTGAAGCCTTTTCTTTTTTTTTCTTATATATTTTATTATCTTTAAGTAGTTGTATAAAGGAATTACCATTCAACAAACCAGTTTATAAGTACACTGTATCTTAATTGATGTCACCCTTTCAGGGTGATGCTTTTACTAGTTGAACCTTGATTTCATGATATAGACTCTTGTAAATTGCAGCTAATGAATAAAATGGTACATTACTATCATGTAGTCAGAGTCTTAGCCTTGTGAGCTCCCCTTCCTCATTAGAAACAAATGTTTTAGTCATTAGACTAATTCATGAGGAGATATCTGGTATGACAAGTTATTTTCTAAAAAACTATGCCAGCAATAATACATACTTTTTTATCAGATTTAAAAATATTTTAAGTAAATATTAAAAATTCTGTTTAAGATTTACATCTTCTACTTTTTAGAAGCTTCTGACCAATAGTGAATTTTTATATGGCTAACTCATTCCTATAAATTAAGTAATTTATAATTAAGGGGTAATTAAGATATTTATGACCTTGTTAAAAGGATGAAAGAACAGTCTGGTATTAAATTATTTTGCAAATCAGATAGCTTCAAATCCCTTTCTTTCCAGAAAAATTCAATAGTACCTAACTAAATAATAGATGACAAATCATTAAAAATACTCTATGTGATAGGTCATAATGTGTACGTAGAAATCATTCAGAAGTTCACACGACTCAGCCATTATGTACAGCTAGTGGATGTACAAAGCTGAATTGTCAAGTTCAACACGCCATCGCTTCATGCTAATATATTTTTCTGAAAGAAACATGAAAGCCTCATGGTGTACATTTGGAAACTGACACCTGATTTTTTTTTTTAAATAAAAGACTAAATAGTGGTGGGTGTCAGTGGCCTCATGCCTGTAACCCTAGATACTCAGAGGCTGAGGTCTGAGGATTATAGTTCAAAGCCAGGCAGCATAGGCAGGAAAGTCTGTGAGATTAACCAATAAAAACTGGAAATGGAGTTGTGGTTCAAATGATAGAGTGCTAGCCTTGAAATAAAAATCAACCAAAAGAAATGGTATAAACAGTATGGAGAATGAACACTTCTGTGATTATTGACACTGTCAAAACATTACCATAACTTCAATGAAATATATCTAGTATGATCTAAATACCACCAAGATTTGACATCCATCATTTAAACAGTAGAAATTTAAACAGTAGAAATTTCATATCCTTTTTGTTCTCTTTTTGTTTCCATTCCATTTTACTTATAAAATCCATCTTAATGTAACAGCATTTATGCTTGACAATATTACTTGATCATCTTTAAATGTCTTGCATTTTAGCTTATATTTTCAATTTCTGTGACAAGTATTTTTCCTAGAGTGATATAATGATGGTTTGAATAGCATACAATATCAAATGACATAAATAATCACAATCTCCTAAAGGTAATTCTTAAATAAGACATTTTATCTGCTTGTCTGTCCAACTCCATTTTGGGACATAAGTGGCATTGCCATTTGATTAGTTCTTGAAAAGTGACTTCACACTCATCAAAGAAGCAATATTATTGAATCTCTATACTCTGAATTACTAGTAAATTTTCACTTTTATTTCATTTAAACACTTAAACTGCCTTTTGCTTTTATTTTTATTTCATAATTCTATCTCTCTTCCTCACATATTTGAATATTGAGTATTGAGGAATTGACTACTGAGAAATTTAGCAACCTATCATTCTTCTATTAAAGGATTCAGCCTGATAACTGTCCAAGAAGCACAGTGACTCACCCAAATCACAGTTAAAAGAATCAGAGACCTTAGACCTTAACACCTAGATCTGTTCTATAATACAGGCCTTTTTCAGTTTGCCTCTTTCCTAATAAGATTTCTCCCCCCCCCACCCCCAACATGTGCCAAACTGTATTTTTTTTAATATTATTTTATTTTATTTGAGAACATACTGTACAGAGGGGCTACAATTACATGGGCAGGATAATGCATACATTTCTTACCAAGCATTGCAGCCTCCTCCTTTGTTTACCCTTCACCTCCCTTCCCAGCCTCCCCCCTCCCCCCACCCAATTATACCCCCCTCCCCCCCCCCCACCGACATTGTAAAGCTGGTTTTGACATGACATTTTGTACTTCTCATTGTTGCAACAGGTCCACCTGAATCCTTAAACGACTTGTTTGCCCCCATCTCCTCCACATGTTATACTGACATCAAATATAGTAAAAGCGGGGATTACACTGTGGGGGAGGGACATACAAAGCAACAAAGAAATAATCTTATAAATGCGGCCAAACTGTATTTTTAAAAAATATTGTATTAATTAATTTATTATCTCTAAGTTGTGGTAAAAGGAGTTGCCGTTTAACAAAGCAGTTTATGAATATATGTATCTTTGTCAATGTCATCTCTTCCAATGTTCTCACCTATCCCTTCCCTACATACCCCTTCCCTCACCCTTCTTAATTTTGTCCAATAAACAACAAATTCTTGACTGCATTCTCCTCCTTTTCCTCTCTTCATTCTTCTACTCTTTTTTTTCTTGAAAGAAGTGGGGTGGGCTCAAGTGAAAAACACTTTTAAGGAACCACCTAGGGGCTGGGAAGATGGCTCAGTGGTAGAGTGCTTGCCTTGGAGGCCTGAGGCCCTGGGTTCGATTCCTCAGCACCACATAAGCAAAAAGGAACCATCTAGATATGGTACGCATGTGCATGGACACACAGACACATCTGCCTTTGACACCCCCCTCCTTAAAATCTGTTTGGAAAAACAAATTCCAAGGACAAAATCAAGAAAGTAATATAGTAAATACCATACCTCTCTTCGTAAAGGTGATGGAAGGTTCCTTGCCTTCAGTCCCTCCCAGTTGAACCCATTTAGCCACCTGAGGAATGAGAGAATGTTGCTTATTTAATAAACTATTAGCAAGCTATGTATTCATCCATTTATATATTTCTCTACCTGATTTATCTATTTATCCTCTCTCTCTCTCTCTCTCTCTCTCTCTCTCTCTCTCTCTCTCTCTCTCTCTCTCTCTCTCTCTCTCTCTCTCTCTCTCTCTCTCTCTCTCTCTCTGTTGACCTGTCTTTGCTTCCACTTAGGATCAGTTCCTCTTCTGTATACTTGACTCCATTGCCTCTTTTCTATTCAAATCCATATTCAAATTCTCCTTTCTCCAGTCTTTGTTCCTGGATCATTATCACCAATATAGAAACACAATAAACACCAAACCCCATCCTTAACCTCAGTTCCCTTCTCTCAGTCCATTTCTCTCTTTCCCATAGTAGGAGAAAATCCTTGCAAGGGTTAACTACTCCACATATCCATTTTTCTGTTGATTATGCTACAGTCTGGTTTCATTCCCTCCCCCTCACCAAGTTCACCTTGAGTCTCAGTTTTCCTTTTACTTGCTAAAATGCTTCGTTCATCTGACTTCCACATTCTACTGCCTGAGTGTTATGCTTCATCCACTGTTATTTCCTGCTGAAGCGGGTGTGCTCCAGAACCCAGTCCTTCTCTTTTCAGTCATCCTGGTTTCCTGCATTAATCTCATTCAGTCTCATGGTTTTCAATAACATTTACATTCTAATTTCTCTCTTCCCACTTAGGAGCTTCCCAGTGGTTTAACAAGCTTCCATCTGCAAATGTTGTTATCCCTGTTGTTTAAGAGGCAACTAACATATACATATCATACTCAGATTGGAGCTCCACATTGTCTCCAGCCAACTTGCTTCACCTATTAGCCACCCAAGCATGCTAAGGACTCTCCCACTTTAAGGCCTCTGCACCCAATGATGGATTATTCTTTATCTCTCAGTATCTTCAGGTCTTGTCTCAAAGGTCACCCTCATAGCAGGGGCTTTTTAAGCCATCTACTATAATATTACAACCTTTCCCACCTGCTTCTCAATACCTTACCATTCTTCTCAGCCTTATTTTTATCTCATTACCTATCTCATGAACTGTCTAGCTCATCTTGTTGATTTCTTTGGCTTATCTTACTTTCTATTTCTTCCTCTAGGCTATAAGCTCCAACTCAGCAATGAGTTTTATCCCTTTCCTTAATACTTGAGGAAGTATGAGACACAGAATAGGGCTCAATAAATATCTGTAGAATCTTAAGCAGGAGCACAAACTTGCACAGGAGTGGCTACTATACAATGACATGGGAATGATGTCCCTGCTAATGTGAATATAAAAAGCTGCAAGACAGTGGAAAAACCTCCCATGCTCCTGGATTAGAAGGATTAACATTGTGAAGATGTCAATACTGCCAAAAGCTATCTATAAATTCAGTGTGATACCTATCAATATCCCAACCTCATTCTTCAACGAAATAGAAGAAGCAATCCAAAAATTCATATGGAACAATAAAAGACCCCAAACAACAAAAACAATCCTTAGTAGAAAGAACAATGTTAGGGGAATATCAACTAAATTTCAAACTCTACTACAAAGCCGTAGTAATAAAAACAGCTTCCTACTGGCTCAAAAACAGACCTGGGAAGCAATGGAATAGTACTGGAGACCCAGAAATGAACCCACAGACCTATAGCCACCTAATCTTTGACAAGGGAGCTAAAGAAATAGAATGGAAGACAGCCTTTTTAGTAACTGGTGCTGGTGAAATTGGTTAAACACTTGTAGAAAACTAAAGCTATATCTCTATATATCACCCTGCACCAGAATCAACTCCAAATGGATCAAAGACCTCAAGACCTCAAAGTTAAAGCAGACACCCTGAAAACATTACAGGAAGAAATAGGAGAAACTCTAGGACTCCTTGGCAAAGGCCAAAATTTTCTTAATAGACATCCAGAAACAACAAATCAAAGAAAGGTTGGACAAATGGGATTACATGAAGCTGCAGAACTTCTGCAAGGCAAAGGACATAGCTAGCAAGATCAGTAAAAAGCCCATGGACTGGGAGAAGATCGTCACTAGCCTACAACAGACAGAGTCTCATATCTAAAATATTTAGAACTCAAAAAACTAAATCCCACAATAACAAATCCTCAATTAAACAACTGCCTGATAAATAAGTGGGCTAAAAACTTAAAGAGACTCTTCTCTGAAGAGGAAATAAGAATGGCCAATAGACATATGAAGAAATGCTGAATGTCTCTAGCCATACAAGAAATGCAAATCAAGACAGCATTGAGATTCCACCTCACCCCAGTCAGAATGGCTATAATCATGAACTCTAATAACAACAGATGCTGGAGGGGATGTGGACAGAAGGGAACCCTACTGCATTGTTGGTGGGAAAGTAAACTTGTTCAACCACTTTGGAGTATAGAGGTTCCTCAAAAGACTCCACATAGAGCTTCCCTATGACCCAGCAATCCCACTTTTGGGTATTTACCCAAATGATCACAAACAAGGTCATACCAAAGCTACCAGTACAACCATGTTTATCACAGTATTATTCACCATAGCTAAGATATGGAAACAATCCCAATGCCCCTCAGTAGATGAATGGATCAAGAAAATGTGGTGTATATACGCAATGGAATTCTATGCCTCCAACAAAAAGAAAGACATTGTCCTATTTGTTAGGAAATAGAAAGACTTGGAAAAAATTATATTAAGTGAAGTAAGCCAGGCCCAAAGAAACATAGGTTCCATGGTTTCCCTTGTTTGCAATGTCTAGTTCAAGTCTATGACAAACAGAGAAGGTCAAAAGCTATATACATATGATCACATGAAATAATGTTAAGCAAAATGTACCATAAGACAGGGACACAAGGGTTTTTTTCTTGCGTGCTATTGTTTTTAATGTACTTATAATGCACTATGTGATTCTTTTGTTTCTCTTTTAAGTTCTTCCCCCATGGCATAACCCCTGTTTTCACTGTATTTGATTCCAGTGTTCTGCATCTTGTATATACATTTTTGAAATTTGGTGAGGGGAAGGGGTATAGCGGAATGCTTAAATGGGGATGCAGTCTGACCTTTTGTGATGATGAGATATACAGGACACTATGTTGAAAATGAACTTTACAATGTCGGGTGGCGGAGGGAGGAGTTGGGGAGGTGGGTCAAAGGAGGAGATGACAATGCTCCATAGGAAATGTACTCATTACCCTACTCATGTAATTGTAACCCCTCTGTACAGTATCTTTACAATTAAAAAAAAGTTTCAAGACAAGGGAGTATTTTATAGTGATATTTTAAAATGCAGAACTAGCTTGATAAGAAGATGAAGCTTTTCCTTACTTCTATAACATTTATCTCAAAGGACTATTCTCATATATATATTATATACACATATATGATACACATATTATATATATATTTATAAAAATTTCGCTAAACTATAAATGTAATACCAAAAATCTGGAGGCCTCACTTCTCTTAAACACAATCTCTCTCTGTTTGTCTCTGTCTATCTGTCTCTCAACCTCTTCTCAGAATCTTATAAATAATGTGGAATAATACACTTCGGTATCCACTGATCTTTTGTGTGGCGATACTGAGGTCAGCCAATAAAAATTTATGAGAAATAAAGGAAGAAAGGTGGGAAGTGGCACTGTGGCTCAAGTGGTAGAGTGCTTGCCTTGAGCTAAAGAGCTCAGGGACAATGCCCAGACCCAAAGTTAAATTCCCATGACTGACAAAAATAAATAAAAAATAAAATAAATAAAATAAAAAAGGAAGAAATGGAGAAGAGAATGCAGTCATAAAATTCAATGTAAAAAATTCAAAAGTAAGAAAATAATCAACTCTTTAAAAATTCAATGCATAATGCTTGGTAAGAAATGTATGCATTATCCTGCCCATGTAATTGTAGCCCCTCTGTACAGTATGTTCTCAAATAAAATAAAATAATATTTTAAAAAAATTCAATGCATATCGTACAAAATTAAGAAAACTGTGGGAAGTGGTGGAGTTGAGAGGGATGGAGGAGAATTATAAAAGGAGTGACATTGATCAAGATGCATTGTGTTCATCATAAACTGCTTCGTTGAATGGCAACTCCTCTGTGCAACTACTTTAAGATAATTTTTAAAATTATGGCAAGGCAAGTTAGTCTCAGATATCAAAAATGCAAAGATCTTACATTAAAAATGTTTTCATTTGGTGGGAGACAACAGACAAAAATCCAAGTAAATAATATAAAACATTTAGTTTTATATACTAACAAGTATGACAAAGTGGTAGATGATGGCTGGATAAGAAAACCGGGGTTATACCATGGGGGAAGAACATACAAAAGAAACAAAAATAATTACATAGTACATTAAAAACAACAGCAACAAAGATAAGACCTCTTGTGTCCCTATCTTGGGGTTCATTTCGCTTAGCATCATCTTATACAATCGTATGTGCATAGCTTTTGACCTTGTACTATGTGTGTTTTCTTTTTCTTTTTTGCTTCTTTTGTATGTTCTTCCCCTGTGGTATAACCCCTGTTTTTACTGTATTTGATTCTGGTGCTCTGCATCTTGAATATACATTTTTCTAGTTTGGGGAGGGAAAGGGAAATAACAAAATACTGAAACAAGGATACAGGCTGACTCACTGTAACCATGAGATGTACAAGACACTATGTTGAAAACGAACTTTACAACTTGGGGGAGAGGGAGGAGTTAGGGAGGTGGGGAGGGAAGGGATGATAGGGGAAAAACAAAGAAGAGGGTAACAATGCTCAATAGGAAATGTACTCATTACCTTACTCATGAAACTGTAGCACCTTTATACAATATCTTTACAATAACATATCTTTGCAATAATATATATATGTATATATATAATATACATATATGAAGAAGTAAGTTGGAGGTGTTGATTTTGGCTAGGTTGTTATTTAAAGAAGTGATATTTGAATTAAAACTATATAAAGAAAAGAGTGATGTAATTAGAAGATCCAGGGCAATGACTTTCCAGATAGGAAAAACTAAAATATAAATGTAAAGAAAATGGGGGTGGGAGAATGAAAAATAAAAGAGTATCTGAGAAATGGCCAAAGGCCAGTCCACGTTCAGATGTTTTAGGACATAGTAAGGAATCACATGGAAGACAGCTCAAAATTCTAAGGAAATGGTTCATCATCTTGGGAGAGAAATCTGGCTCCGTCAAGGGTGGTGGGGAGAGTGGGCAATGAGAGCAGGCTGCTGGGCATGATAACTGAGACTAGGACTTGTGTCATTCCAGGGAAACAGTTCTCTCCCACCTCTCTCAACCTCTCTTCACCCCTGAGTGAGTGTAAGTGAAGTCCTTGACTGGATTTCCATATCCAAGTCTAAGTTTAGCAGTTGAAAAGGAACTAAAAACAGAGAAGGCTGACTCTAGTGCATTCCATTTTAGTTAGCATTTTGGTAAAAGCTGCTGGAACTCCAGTCAAAGAGTAAGAGTCAGACAACAACCCAGCTGTTTTATGTCCTTCTTCTGTCCTTGCTGGCAAACCACAGAGGTTCTGTCCTAGCTCCACCCATTACCCTTCACACAGGCTGAAGCTCCATTTTCAGGGATTTCTAGGTACACAGTTCGGTGGACTCTGGTCACGGAGTATGGCAATCATTCCTTATAATGTATTTTCACAATGCTCTCTACCCAGTAGGTATTCCCAACAATATTAATAGCAGTGATTTTTTTTTATTAATCTGCTAAATCAGGCAGCCTGAACATTTCTTATGGTGGTGTACTTGTTGCAATTTGACTTATGTCAATATTTACTTAACATGAGTGGTCATTCACTTAACACTTGGAGTTTTGACACTAACCACATTTTAAGTAACCCAAATGCTAGCATGTGCTCTTGTGTGGAAAATATTCGCCAGAAATTATTAGCATCAGCAGCTCATAAATTGCTTCTTTGTTTTTGAGAGAGTTGTAGACATTATTCTTAAAAGTAAAAATAATCTTATAATACTGGAAACAAATCATTCCTATTCTTATCAAGAAAGGATTAATTGTACCCAGGTTCTTTAGTCTTCTTTTAAAGTAGGTGTTGAGAGACATGTCCAGTATTTAGTTACAAGTAAGTGCACAGGGGAGAGAAAAACTCTGTAATTATTTTTAAGACAAATAGTTTAACATAAAATGGGAAAATATACATAACAATATGGCATAATTAGCCATATCGCTGTTAAATAGAAAACTAAATGAATTGTTCTCTATGAAAAAATAGTTTAGGGAAAAATGAAAAACTCTAATGTCAAACCTTAAGAATATTCCTTTTCAATTCTGGTGGCAATGTATAAATCTTTTGTTTTAATTAAAATCCATTATTTGGAGAAGGAGGCAACTATCTTTTTCCCTAGATCCCTCCTAACTTTATAGTTTAAGTAGCATGAAAATAGGAAAATAGAATGATAGCCTGTTTCTGAGCTCAGAAAATCCACTATAAAGTTGTTGTATCTTATTAGTCAAATCAACCCAGCACTCTGCACACTTATTCCACTGCCACACATAGCAAATGCAGTCTTGCTTAGTAAGGATAGGCAAATCAATCCCAATAAGGAAGGATATTTAGAGGCCTTTATTACAATGCTTAGGTGAGGAAATCCTTTAGCATCCATTTGCATGTTTATCCAATCACAATCTGACAGCTACATTTAAATGAGTGTCAGGTAAATAAGAAAAAATAAAGGATAATGCTAGATGGAGGCTGTTAACAATTATATCACTTCTGTTTCCCAACTACCTCAGAGCTAGACATGCAAACTAGTTAATGAAGGGAAAGAGGACAAAATATGGGACAAATCACTGTAGTTGATGGGACACTTGTTTCCTCGAATGGTATGTTGATGTGTCATTTTATAATGAGAGAGAAACTGTGGTAACAGCGTGAGATGCAGGAAGAAGATAAATTAGAATCTAAGACACAGAATGAGCTTCAAAATTAAAGGCAATCCAAAGGATAATAAAGAAGATTAAAATACTGCAAGCACTCTGATGTCTATAAAATTCACAAATATGCCTGTCTTTTCCTCTCTTCTCTGTCTTTCCCTCCTTCTCTTTCTAATTCATTCTGAAGGCAGAGCTCCACACAAGTTTACAATGTTGAATACATGGCTTTATTTCAAGGAAGTTCATGAATACATAGAGGATAGTTGACAGCTTGGGGGTTTATTTAATTATTTATCTAGAGGCTGTGCTGCTACTGTTAAGGAAAATGAATAGTGTTTCTATTCAGTAGCCACCTCGCTTCCTTTTGCTTCACTCTGTGCTCCTAATTCTTCAGTGAAAATATCCACAGAAGGCTGGGGAGTGTAGTTCACTGATAGTGTGTGTTTAGCATGCATGAAACCTGGGTTCCATCCCTAGTGCCAAAAGAAATTTAAAAAAGAAAAAAAGAAGACAAAGAAGGCAAAGAAGGCGGGGGGGGGGGGAGGGGAGGAGGAGGAGGAGGAGGAGGAGGAGGAGGAGGAGGAGGATCCATAGAGGACTCAGCTATTTTGGAGGCATTTGCATTTTTGGGGGGGGGGTCCAGTCGTGGGGCCTGAACTCTGGGCCTGGGCGCTGTCCCTAAGCTCTTCAGCTCAAGACTAGTGCTCTACCACTTGAGCCACAGTGCCACTTCTGGCTTTTTTCTTTTTGTTTATGTAGTGCTGAGGAATCGAACCCAGGGCCTCATGCATGCAAGGCAAGCACTCTACCACTGAGCCACCTTCCCAGCCCGGCATTTGCATTTCTTAAGGTGAACACATCTGTTTTGTCAAAGGTTTTCATAATGAAATTCTCAGTTTTATTTTTGTTACCATCAATGTATTTTCGAAGTGATATTTTCTGTCAATTATAAACAAAATGATTACAGGACTTCCTCAGACACTTACTTTCCAACAACAAATGCTCCATGGCTTAAAGAGCCATATTTGACACTGGTGGCTCAAGCCTGTAATCCTAGCTACTCAGGAGGCTGAGATCTGAGGATCACACTTCAAAGCCAACCCAGGCAGGAAAGTCTATGAGACTTTTGTCTCCAATAAACCACCAGAAAACCAGAAGTGGCGCTGTGGCTCAAGTGGTAGAACACTCACTCATCTTGAGCTGAAGAGCTCAGGGACAATGCCCAGGCCCAGAGTTCAAGGCCCATGACTGACCAAAAAAAAAAAAAAAAAAAAAAGAGCCATATTTGAATATATAACCAAACCAGTTAGGATGTTCCTAAGGATTCTGAAGGCCTTTAGAAATTCATATGACTAGAAATGGCATGTTAGATTACTGCATAAGGAAAACACATTGTTTGAGATTTTGTGTAAACCAATGTACTTTGCCCCCAAAAGTAAAAATCAGCATGAGGCTTCAAATATATAATATGAATTAAAACCAAAATAGAATACAAATTACTTATGAGGAAGTCATATATTGATAAACTCTTTGTAAGTTGGAAGTGCCCTAAATAGAAATACACTTAACTTACCAAGTACCATGGCTAATGTAACAATCCACCCTAGAATTGGTTACTTTTCCTCCTAATTGTGATGTGGGTGGATGTGAGCTGTGCCCAGCGCCTCAGGACACAATTTTAACACTTATCACTGGTCCAAAGGAAGATCAAAATCAAAACTTGTCATATAATTTCTTCTACGTGCAGATTGTTCTTCCAATAATATGACCTCAAAATTCTCCTTAGCACTATATAGTAGTTGATTGAGCTGGCATAGTCTCTTGAATAGTAACAACAATAATTTGAATCTTTTTTAATTTACCCATTCAAAGTCATAATTAAAACTCAATTCCTTCACAGAATCCTAATTAATATTTGAAGATAATTATAAGAACAGCAGTGGATACAATGTAATTTTATAACTTGCCTTATGACTCACCCATTCTTGATATGAATTTCTAGCATTAAAAAAGCATTTGGAGATTGATTACAATAACTATAGTAAAACTAGTAAAATATCAAGGAGAAAGCAAAATGCCATGAAGGCAAAACTGAGTCTATAAAGAGAACATTGTCATTTATAAAAAGAAGCTACCAAGATTAGTATATTATTCTATCAATTGCTATATTTTTTTTCTGGCCAAAGTAGTAACTATATACCTGTGCTTCTTTTTTTTTTTTTTTTTTGGGTCCGGTCGTGGGGCCTGAACTCTGGGCCTGGGCACTGTCCTTCAGCTCTTCAGCTCAAGGCTAGTGCTCTACCACTTGAGCCATAGCACCACTTCCAGCTTTTTTCTTTTTTTTGCTTATGTGGTGCTGAGGAATCGAACCCAGGGCCTCATGCATGCAAGGCAAGCGCTCTACCACTGAGCCACCTTCCCAGCCCTACCTGTGCTTCTTTATGTCATTGATTCCATTCTTCAGATTTCCCAGCCTTTCTGTTGGATTTTGCCTGAAATGATAATTTTCCAAAGGCACTTTATAATATACTTATTTTTTGGTTAATTTAGTCACTCAAAACCATTCATCAAGTTTTTACCATGGGTTAGATGTCTGAGTAAAGGAAGCTATGAATATATTGCCCCTAATTGAGTTAGTCCTTCAAGTAAACTATGAGTAATGCTTACTAAGCCCTATTTTACATAAGGACTTAGTCCTTAAGTCCATAAATCCATGAATCCTATTTTATATAAGTCTACTCTAGAATTCCTCAGCCTTGCTGAGGAAAACTGGGAGAGTTTTACAGAATCACTTACATCTAAACATGCAGAAATTCCATGTTCAAAGTTTATGAACTTTCAATGCTTTATTGTTCAAATATGGGGGAAAGCAGCAGCACAATAGACTTTAAGCCCCACCCCTGCAAAAATCTGTAAGTCTCCAATTTTCTGATAAATGATTTTCAGTAGTAAAACGAATCTGGAACATTCAAAGTAAGGTAGAAAAGTACTCTTTAAAAAGAAAAAGAAAAAGAAGCAGAGATTGAAAGAAGCACATGTAGTAACACTATTATTATCACTGATTTTTTTCTCAAGATTGTAAGTTAATTCATTCATTTTAAAACAAGATGTATCCTTCTATTTTGTTCATAACAGTTCTATAAGATGATTTGCAAATGTAGTTTGCAAAACTGAATCCTTATACAGTGATTCTGTGACATGAGATAAACTTAGATGGTAAAATAGAAACAGCTTTACTTTAAATGTAATTTGGTAACACAGAAAAGCACAATAAGAAAATGTATAGAACTGAAACCCACAAGCCTTAACATTTTCTCCAAAGCAAGCAGATTCTAGGGGTTATTCTCACCTGCAAAGTCTCCTGATCAAATCCTCAGGCCGCCTTGTTATCTTTCTGGGAAAATCCATTTTTTCAATTCCTTTTAGAATTAAATTGTAGGTCATCATTTGGTCAATTCCAGAAAAGGGTGGGCTAGAGAAAATTCAAAATAAAACACTCTAAAACCATATTCTATGTCTTTTGTTCCTTCCTTCCTCTTCCTCTGCCTGCCTCTCTGTCCTTCCTTCTATCTTTCCCTTTTTCTCTTTTCCATTCCCCTTCTCCTCAACTTTCCTCCCCTTTTCTTTCTCTCCCATTTCTCTCACTTTATTACCAATTGTTTTATGAGAAATTTTAAATACGCTAGAAAGTAATTTCATTAATCTCATATCACATAATGGATGCATTTAAAGTGTAATCTGGTATCTAAAAATAAAATTAACACACACAGCATGACAGAATAAAGTGTGATTGTTTTTTAGCTACAGTGAAATAGGAATGAGCTACACTGTTATCTGTGGGCTGGAAACAGGAAGTAAAAAGTCATCATTTAGGAATGGGCTAGAGTGTTCTGGAACTATAAGGTGGGCAAGTGACTGGTGGAGTGGATAAGCAGAAAAGAGGTATAAGGAACACCAGTAACATCATATAACACTAGTGGGATCTGGGAGTATATTCTGAGCCATGATCTAATTTACAGTAACCAGAGTCATCTTTTTCTTTTTTTAATTCACAAGGAATAAACTGTGATGTAGGGATGGTCAAAGGCCTGATAGCTCAGTGGAGGGCAGTAGAATTGAAGGTGGTGAGACATGTTTAAAGTTTTAATCTATCTAGACTATGAAATGGACTGGCTATTGTGTCCTCCTATCAAATTTATACATTGAAACCTTAATCCCAGCATGATAGTAATTGGAGGTAGAATCTATAGACATGAGGATGGAATTCTCATGAATGAAATCAATTCCCTTTAGGCAGAGCACACAGTGGTGGCTAGTGGTCTTCCCACCATCTGATGATCAAATAATAAGTCAGAAGTTTTTAACTAGGATGAGTCCTTGTCACAACTCCATCTTCCTGACAGCCTGATCTGGGATTTCCAACCATTAACACAGTAAGAAATAAATGTCTGCTGTTTGAGTTACCAAGTTTATGGTGCTTTATTATAGACAGCTTATGCCAGGATAGATAGTAAAGCCAACAGGATTTGCTAATGGGGTGTAAGTCATGTGGAGGAGAAAGACAAGATTCAAGAACGATGTTAATGTGTTGTAGTCCAGATGTCCATAGAAGAGAGCTGTAAGCATCCATTATGAGCTTAAACTTGAAGTCCCTCTTCACTTACAGAAGAAAGACTAAAGTGAAATGGAATGTCCCCAAAAGGTTCATATGTTAAGGACTAGACTGCAGCCTCAGAAGGTGGTAGAACCTATGGGAAGTGAGATCTACAGAAAGAAATTAAGTCCCTGAGATGTGTTCTTGGATGGGATACTGGGACTTAAATCTCTGTGCTGTGTCAATCACCAAGTGAACATTCTTCCTTTGTCACACGCTTTGGTCATGATGCACTTTTCTGCTATATTTTCAATGCAAGAAAGCCAACTACTTCCTTTAAGGTGTTTATGTCAGGCATTTTGTCATAGCAATGAAAAGCTGACAACTCAATGGGGGTGCAAAACAGATTAAGTGGAAGGGACTCAAGGGTCATTGTGTGTGTGTGTGTGTGTGTGTGTGCTGCTTCTGTGAGTTGAACTCAGGGCTTGGACATTGTCTTTGAGATTTGTGCTTAAAGTTAGCATTCTACCATTTGAGCCACAGTTCCACTTACAACTTTTTGCAAATAAGATTTTCATAGACTTTCTTGCCTGGGCTAGTTATGAACCACAATACTCAGATCTTGGCCTCCTGAATAATTAGGATTGCATGTGTGAGCCACATGCACTTAGCCTTCAAGGCCTACTTTTAATGTTTTGGTAGTTCTGGGGTTTGGACTCAAGGTTTCATGCTTGCTATGCTGAGCCAAGCCTCCAACCCTGTTATTACTTCTTATCTTATCACCTGAGCCATGATCCACTTACTTGGGGCTTCTCATCAGAGCTGGGATCACAGCCCCATGCCACCACATCTAATTTCCCTTCTGTGAAAAAAACCCAACAACTAAGATGACCTTGAGCTGCCATTCAATGAAAACTTATTTTCAATGAATGATTACGTGGAAAATTTTGCTTCTTCCAAATTTGAAGCAAAAAATACCTGAAAATGATAACAGATAATATAAATTTTTTTTAAATATCTGCTTCTCCAGTGCTTATGGACAAAATTTGAATCAAGCCACAGGAAATATAACATGAAAATTTATGGTGTGAAAAGCTTAAAAACGCTAAATGTTAGTGACACAGTACTAATCTAGTATGTCTGAGGCCCTAGGTTTCATCATTAACACTGAAAATAAAAAAAATTAAGAAGACATTGAAGTTTTCTTCTTATAAAGTATGCGTTGAGACTTGTAACCCCAACAATGGACCAATTCCAGTATTTCTTTTTTTTTTTCTTCATTTTCTTTTTCTTTTTCTTTTTCTTTTTCTTTTTGTTGGTCATGAGGCTTGAACTCTTGGGCTGGGTGCTGTCCCTCAGCTCTTCAGCTCAAGGCAAGTGCTCTACCACTTGAGCCACAATGCCACTTTCAGTTTTCTGGTGGTTAATTGGAGATAAGAGTCTCACAGACTTTCCTGCCTAGGCTAGCTTTGAACCGTGATCCTCAGCCTCCTGAGTAGCCAGGATTATAGGCCTGAGTCAACTGTGCCCAGCCCATTCTTTTTTTTTTTTAATTTTATTGTGAGAATACTGTACAGAGGGGTTACAATTACATGGGCAAGGTAATGAGTACATTTCTTATCAAGCATTGTTGCCTCCTCCTTTGTTTCCCCTTCCTCTTCCCTTCCCCCCTCTCGCCAAAGTTGTAAAGTTTATTTTTTGACATAATGACTTGTACATCTCATTGTTGCAATGGGTCCACCTGTATTTAAACGATTTGTTTTTTTCCCTTCCCCTCCACAAATTATACCAACATCAAATACAGTGAAAACAAGGGTTATACCATGAGGGAGGGACATACAAAGCAACAAAAAAATCATCTTATAAATATGTTAAAAACAATAGCAAGAAAGAAAAACCACTTGAGTCCTTATTTGGGGGTTCATTTCGCCTAACATCAACTTATCTGACCTTTTCTGCTTGTCTCAGATATATACTAGTTATTCCAAATAAGGGAAACCATGGGACCTATGTTTCTTTGGGCCTGAATTACTTCACTTAATATATTTTTTTCCAAGTCTTTCCATTTCCTAACAAATGGGGCAATGTCATTCTTTCTGATGGAGGCATAGAATTCCATTGTGTGTAGTGTATATACCACATTTTCTTGATCCAGTATTTCTTAACCTATGTCATGCAAATCTTCTCTAAAATGAAGATTGGGAGTATTTGTTTACAAAGCAATGTGAGAATGATCATAAACCACATATGTGTAATGGTAAGTATGTCACATTTAGAGCCACAAAGATCCGATCAAATTACCTATCTTTTTATTTTATTGTGAAAATACTGTACAGAGGGGTTACAATTACATGGGTAAGATAATGAGTACATTTCTTATCAAGCATTGTAGCCTCCTCCTTTGTTTACCCTTCCCATCCCATCCTCTCCTCGCCCCCCCGATCCTCTCCCCCCACCACCAAAGTTGTAAAGTTTGTTTTCAACATAACGACTTGTACATCTCATTGTTGCAATGGGTCTACGAATATCCCTATTTAAACGATTTGTTTTTCAAATTACCTATCTTGAACAAGCTCTGTTTTCTAGTTTTCTTAACCTTTTAAATTTAAACCATAGAAATAATCGTAAAATTTTAAATCATAAAGTAATAATAAAAAATCCTGACTTATCTTCCATACAAGTATATAAAAATTAAACTAAACTGGATAGTATGTATATGACTGCTTTGTGAACCATAAAGTGTTTTACAAATGTGAGTTAGTATTCCATATATTCTGTATTGGGGGAGATGTTCATGAGTATGTGTGCTAAATATTTGGGACATTGCACTTGTTAATACAATCTTTTAATCTCTTTGGGGATGACAACTAAATATTAACTTCTAAAACCCTGTCGTGTCTTGTCCTCATTCATTAGCACTTCTGGAAAGGAGCTGACAGAGGGATTAAAAATGAAACGAAAAACAGAGCCTTCTCTTAGCATTTCTGTTTAATGATACCCAGGGAAAATGGAAGGATGTGGCTAATTTTGGTTTGATTGATCAAAAAATTCAACTGGACTAGAAAAATATCTATTTGAATTGAGAAAAAAATCAGCATGTCCCCACTTTCTTTCTCTTATTCTGCATTATCAAAACCTTCACAGACTCAATCTATTATTTATAATAATGAACCTTCCCCTTTCAGTTAAACCAGAGTGATCTGCCACTTTTTGCCATCAGCTTCCTGAATCTTTTCTCCACAGTGTAAAATTCCAAGCCCACTAAATGAAAAGGGGGAAAGGGACATACTTTAAAAAGATTTCCAAAATGTTATACTTTTGAGTTCTACCATTTGTGAATCACTTTTACATGTGTCTGAGGAAGAGATTGGAGAATACTTGAAGGTTCACACTTACTTTCCCGTTAGAAGCTCATACACCAGGATTCCCAGGGACCAAAAGTCGACACTGAAGTCATGTCCTTTGTTGAGAATGACCTCAGGAGCTACATACTCTGGAGTTCCACAGAATGTCCATGTTTTCTGTCCAGAACCTATTTTCTTAGCAAATCCAAAGTCAACCTGCAAAAATATTGCCAAAGAAAAATGTCAGTGATTGTAAAACCTATTACTGTTATTATTATTGTTGTTACTATTATATTTTTTGTTGGTCCTGTAGCCTCAGGACTCAGAGCGCTGTCCCTGAACTTCTTTTGCTCAAAGATAGTGCTTTACCTTGAGGCACGGTGCCTCTTCCAGCGTTTTCTGAGTAGTTTAGTAGAGCTAAGAGTCTCTCAGACTTTTTGACCCTGGCTGGCTTTGAACTGTGATCTTGAGATCTCAGCCTCCTGAGGAGCTAGGATTACATGCTGTGCAGGTACATTTTAATAGTTTTGGTATGCGCTGACTGTTTCAATAATAGAGCAACAATCTTGAATTTAAATTAAAGCTAACACATTGGAAAAATCACCTAAATGTTAAGAGTGAGTGAAGTAGAAAATACACCATATTTTTTTTTTGGTTCAAATACTAAACTGAAATCTTTTTTTTAACCTTAAATAAATCTCTTGGGAACCTGACATTTTATTGATACTTTGTAGTATTTATCACAGAATGACAAAGATTTGCTTCCAAGAAAAAAAAATCTAAACAACCTAATTCAAAGTAGGCTTTTACTGTTGTTTTTTTTTCATACTCAGTTTGAATCACAAAATCTATATCTAAGAGGTGGCTAGGAGATATTATGAGATTAAAATTTGTAACTTGCTGAGATTAGCACATGTACTATTCCTTGGAGAAAGAGCCAATATGAAAATCCTAGTTAATATATAAAGATTGAAATTTAAGAGACAAGGAGGCAATGCTTATAACTACACTTGTATGCATTAGTGTATGGGAATGTTGTATTTTGTTGGTTTATTACTGGCTCTCATTTCATCTTTAACTGCACTTAATTTTCCTCTTAAGAAGTTCATTAGCTATTTAGAAGAGTTTTTCCTACTTTTTAAAAGCAGTGTATTTTAATTTGAATTGCCGATTTCCTCTTGTAATATTTGCATAGTGGTCCAGAGAGATCAAAATTTTAGAATGTGTAGAAGCAGACGATTTGCTTTATTTCCTTTGATTCTAAAAAAAAAATCAGACCTATCCAAATTGTTGTTCTTAATACAGAAGACCTTGGATCTTCTCTATCAAGCCCTGTGCATTTTCTATTAAAATCATACCATTTCGAATATCAATATGGACCATCACAATGCTTTGGTCTTTTCTTTTCTCCACCCACTCTAGGTAACAGAAAGGTAAGTTCCTTCATTTATTCATTCATTCAGGAATTATTTGTTGAATAACACTACATGGAAAGCATCTGGACTAAAAGACAGCCCAAGTTCCAATAGATCTGATTGAACAGAAAAGATCAGTATTAAACATAGAAATATATCGTCAATAATGATAATATAATGCCACATAGTAGCATATGTTATGAGGAAAGAAACATCAGAGCTACGTCCATGAACAATATGAAATGCCCTTGTAAAAGTGACCAGGAAGAAAGCTCGCCAGGAAGTAGTACTTGGATAAATTTGAGTGGAAAGCGGAATGAAATAAGGGAGCAGCGATCTGTAAGTATCTGGGTAAGAGTGACATTGCCAAGAGTTAGAGCTGGCACAAATGCCTTGAGGTGAAAATATGCTTGCTAAATTCACAGCTTGGCAAGAAGATCAGTATGGCTGCCCCATAATGTGGAGAAAAGCAGGAAGTGAGGACAGACTCTGGAGAGCATATGAAAACCACAGGAAAAACTTTGAAGTGTTCTTCTAAGAAGTCATCATAAGATTAAGAAAAAGAGTATGATGGTATGGTCTGACTTACGTATTAAAGGGATCAAAGGGGAAAGAAAGCAGATCTTACTCCTTTTATGTTCTCAAAATCCACTAGTAAAGCAATTTTTTTTTAGAAAGAGCATCTCAAACTAAGATCTAGAGTATACAAGTTTCCTTTGTCAGTATTAATTTTCTATTATTAAACATGGCTCACATTAAGGTAAATTTCTTAAAATATTAAGTCTCTACTGCCTGCAGTAAGCTTGATGGTTTTAAGATACTTTCAAATCTTCAGCCATGATTTGCATCATTTAGAAACAGACAAATTATCATTGTGGCTTGCTGGAGCTTGTGTCCGGTAAGTATGAGCTTTTTCCCAGAAGTTTCTCTCTGGGTCAGTAAATTTGTCAGATACTGGTTCTCTCAGTCACATAAAAATGGAAACGAAATGACCAGTCTAATTAAGCCAGATGATTCATGAAAACATAACATTCTGAAAAAATATTTATGTGGCATTTTTAGGGCATTTTCTTTACCCAAGTCTAGACAAGGGTAAAATGGAATCTGTTTATCCTGCCTGCCAATACCCGAAGTTAATTTAATGTCCTTCTGATACTAATGCCCTTCCTCTAAACAGCCAGCAATGATGTTTTACACTAAGTATCAGCGAGAGACAGAGACAGAGACCAAAACAGAGCCAGAGAGGGAGATAGAGACAAGAGAGAAAGACTCAGACAGGCAGACAGAGACACAGAGACATAGAGACAAGTACAGAGAAAGAGACAGAATAAGGTATGAGTGGATACTCTGTTATTACAACAGCCCATTCTTTGTGAGGCTATGGGGATGCAGCTGAAATATTCAGAGTCTTTGATTGAAGTACTCTGGCAAGATAAAGGGAAGTTTTGTATGCATAAGAGCAAACCATAAAACTCTTGAGTCTCACACCATCATCTCTTGAAGCCCACCTCGAATTACAGAACCTATTTTTCCCTCCTACAAAATTCCCCAACACAATTTACATTCCATGGTTACATTTCTGGTAGCAGCAGTATCTACTTGGGTTTGAATAAACCTAGATTCTTGAGTAGAGGTGAATGCAGTTTTATACTACTTATAACATGGCAGATTTTCAACTCATGTTTGTTGAAAAAATGAAGCAATAACTGTTAATATCATTTCAATAAGATATGTTAAAGTCTGTGAAAGTCAGGGGTGATTGCATGAGGTAAGCCTTGAGTCAGGCTTCAAAGGGAGGATTAACTGAGGAGATTGGAAGTATTTAAGAGAGAAGCAGAAGCATTGCTATGAACATTGATAAGCTTAAGTACCACTTAATAAATATAGCTAACTGCATTTTAATGACATAGCTAATTTGTCTACCAATAGAATATGGTTGGAATCAATGTTTCATTGTTATGTCTAAAGTTGAGAAATGACACACACATATATAAATATATAATACAAATAGGAATTACAAAGCACAGCATAAAACAACCTCATGCCACCACCTGCTAAATAGCTAGAAGATAACAAAGAGAGAACCCTATTGTATGACTCCCAGTGTCTTCCTGCTTGTTGCTAAGGGTGCACCAGTGCTCAGGAATTTGCTTGAGTTGATTTCACCACATATCTAACATCTCCAAATATTATGTAACTTTCAGTTATTAAATCAGACTTATCTTGGGGAAAATGAGATTTTTTTGTCCAAAATTATATTTATGAATTTAATGTACACTGATACATTTATTTTCACTGCTTTACCATAATACTATGAATTAATACACCATGATTTTTTTGCCCATTCTGCTGATGATGGACATTTACGTTACTACTCATTTTGTATTACTACAGAAATACTTCTATAGAACTAATTTCTCATATTATCTAGTGGATAGGTATAAGGAACTAGGAATACTGTGTCAATGTAGTATCTTATTAGATATTGCCCAACTTCTTTGCAAAGGGATTGGACTGTCACCACCTCCTTTACAGGAAGTATGTAAGAGCTCTTGTCCTACCTCCTCCTCATCATTTTTTTTTTGGGGGGGGTCCAGTTGTGGCCCTGAATTCTGGGCCTGGGTGCTGTCCCTCAGCTCTTCAGCTCAAGGCTAGCGCTCTACCACTTGAGCCACAGCGCCATTTCTGGCTTTTTTCTTTGTGCTTATGTGGTGCTGAGGAATTGAACCCAGGGCCTCAGGCATGCAAGGCAAACGCTCTACCACTGAGCCACCTTCCCATCCCATCATCATCATTTTTTAATACAAACTTTTTACATTTTGATATTTATGAATGTAAAATCACAGTAGTTTTAACTCAGATTTTTCCACTAGGAATTAGTTTGAATGGTAGCATTCTAATTAACTTGCATATCTGAGAAAGCCATCTTTTTCCATGCTGCTCTTCTTGTTTGTCTTCATTAATGTCTTGGCTATTCTAAATCCTGGGTTATTCTACAGAAATCGAAGAATCAGCATGCCAAGTTCTATGAAAAACTCTACTGGAACTGTGTCCAAGTAGATCAAAGCATCAATAACTATAGGATGTTCCATCTTTATATTTTTAAACATGGTGCATGTGTCTGAGTTAGAGTAAATAATTTTAGAGTAAATATTTCCAAGAAGGTTCAAAAGAGGACATTCTACATTAACTTACTTCTCCCACCGATAGTGAGTTTTCCTGAACAGCAAGTGGATTTCAGGGGTGTAGGCTCCATTGAATTTAGAGCTCTGGCAACAAGCCAGAATGAATGCATAGGAATACATGGCACAGAAGTTTTAAAGACCAGATCACTTACTGGGACGGACCACTTTTGCCAACATTTCACCAGCTAAAATTATAGCAGAACTACCCAGAAAGAGAGATAAGACAGGTTGGCTAATTCGGCATAGCAGAGAGAATGTCCCACATCACCTATCAATTTAGGTCTTTTAATTATGTTTCTACACATTTCCATAAGGTTATCAATAAAGCTGTTATATATCTTGTTAGACTTAGTCATAGATACATTATATACTCATGTTTGTTGTTGTTGTTGGTTGTGAGGCTTGATCTCAGGGCCTGGGTATTGTCCTTGAGCTTTATGCTCAAGGCTAGCACTCTACCACTTTGAGCCACAGCATCACTTCTGGTTTTCTGGTGGTTAATTGGAAACAAGAATCTCATGGATTTTCCTGCTCAAGCTGGCTTTGAACCATGATCCTCAGATCTCAGCCTCCTGAGTAGCTAGGATTATAGGCATGAGCCACTGGCGCCCAGCATATTCCTGCTTTTGGTAATGGTATTTATATTTCTATTTGAATTGTGTTTCTGGAATTTAAAATATACTCAGTTTATATATTCATAATCTTGCATCCCTCTACCATATTATAAATATTCTAATTAAAATATTTCTTTTTGCATTTTAGATTTCTATAGAGTTAATCATGCCATCTGGTAGATTTGTTGTTTACTTTCCACTGTGTCTTTTTAAGTTTATTTATATCTTACTGCACTGGGTAGAACCTCCAGTGAAATACTGAACATTTGCTCTAAATCTTATTAGGTTATCTTTCATTGGATTACAAAAATTTATTTCCCTTTTGACATTGTTAAGAGATTTTTACCTTGCCTAATTTAAAAATGCACCAAAACTATCTCTGCAACTTTTGAGACAACTATGTAATTTTTTATCTTGTAATCTGTGAAGGGATGATTTATTTTAATAGATTTTTCTTAAATTTTAAGGTTTTTTTTTCTTTTTAGAGCAGACAATGAAACTAGAATCTTTATAAAGACTTCTTATAGACCTCTACTTCCACCTGTGGCCAGTTTTTATCCATTGTCAGCACACCTCACCTGTGTGGTCCATTCATTATAGCAGGCGAAGCTATGATAACACATTGCAATAATCAAAGTCCAAACTTTACATCAGGGTTCACTCCTCAGTTTTGCATATTCTATAAGCTTGGCCAAATGTGTAATTTCATGTCTTCATCATGATGGGACATACTGTGTATTTTTTAAATTTATTTTTATTGTAAAGGTGTTGTACAGAGGGGTTACAGTGACATAAGTAAGGCAATGAGTATATTTCTTGTCAAATTGTTACCCCCTCTCTTCTTTTTCTCCCACTTTCCCTCCCCTTGACTTTGCCCCCACACTCAAGTTGTAAAGTTATTTTCCAACATAGTGTCTTGTGAGTATTGCTGTTGTATTGGTTCGCCCTTTGTCCTTTGTCTCACCATTTTGTTATTCCCCTTCCCTTTCTCAATTCAGATAAATGCATATGCAAGACCAGGGTAGTAAGATCAAAAACAGTGATAACAGGGGATATTTTTACTCCCCTAAAAATATTCCTGTCCTACATTCCAAGTCTTTTTACTTTTCCCAACAGTTTTTCCTTGTTATAGAGTGTCAAATGGTTGAAATAACACACTATGAATTTTTCCCATATTGGTATTTTTTTCCACTTACAAACATGCATTTAACATTCCTCCAAGTCTTCTCATCACTTGATAGTTCATTTTATTTTGGCACTGAATAATATTTCAGTGTCAGGATGTACCACGGTTTATCTATTCATGCATTGAAGGGCATTATAGTACTTCCAAGATTTGGTGATTGTGAATAAAGTTTTAATGTTTCTTAAACATTGGTGTGTAGGTTTTGGGTGGTCATAGGTTCCCAAGTGTTGGATCTTGTAATAAATATCTCTTTAGTTTTGTTAGGAAACCAGCCAACTGTCTTCCAAAATGGTGGCACTGTTTGTACAAGTGTGAGCAAGAGTTCCTGATGCTCCAACCTCACTGGCATTTAGTGTTATCAGAGTTTCAGATTTTAGTTAATCTAAAAGGTGTACAGTAGTATTTTGTTGTTTTAACTTCTTTTTTGGGGGGGGGGTCCGGTCGTGGGGCCTGAACTCTGGGCCTAGGCGCTGTCCCTCAGCTCTTCAGCTCAAGGCTAGCGCTCTACCACTTGAGCCACAGCGCCACTTCCGGCTTTTTTCTTATGTGATGCTGAGGAATCGAACCCAGGGCCTCATGCATGCAAGGCAAGCACTCTACCACTGAGCCACCTTCCCAGCCCTGTTGTTTTAACTTTTAACCTCTCAATTACACTTTCATACATCTCATAGGCTTGTTTTCTATCTGCAGATGTTCTGCAGTAAGCTGTCCATTCACGTGTTCTGCGCACTATTTAATCAAGTAGTTTTACTTTCTTTTGATTTAGTTTCAGTATTCTTTATGCCTTGATAACAGTCTTTTATACATCTTTTATTAGTAGTTTCCCGTAACCTGTGCTTTTCTTCTCTTTCTCTTTACATTTTCTTTTACACACTACACATTTCAAGTGTCAACAAAGTCTCTCTTTTCAGTGATTTATATCAGAGACATTTGATATGTATCTAAGTTAGGAGGTTTATGCTTTGACTCTTATATTTATTCCTGTGATCCATTTTGAATTAATTTTTATATAAGTTATGGTGTCTGTCTAAATTGATTTTTTTAATTTAATTTAATTTAAATTTTTTTATTGTGAAAATACTGTACAGAAGGGTTACAATTACATGGGCAAGATAATGAGTACATTTCTTATCAAGCATTGTAGTCTCCTCCTTTGTTTCCCCTTCCCATCCCTTCCCATCCTAAATTAATTTTCTTATCTGAGGATATAGTTATTCCACTACCACTTGTTGGAAAAATTATTGTTGTTTTATGATCTACATTAGATTTTTTTTGTCAAAGGTCAGTTAGCTATTTATCTGTGCCTATTTCTTGACTATTCATTCTGAACCACTAACATACTAGTCTATTCCTTTACCAAAGGAATGAGATGACTCTGTGTGTGTGTGTGTGTGTGTGTGTGTGTGTGTGTGTGTGTGTTGGTAATAAGGCTTGCACTCAGAGCCTGGATGCTGTCCCTTAGCCATTTTACTCAAGGATGGTGTTGTACCACTTGAGCCACAGCTCCTCTGTTGGCTTTTGACTGTTGATTGTAGTCTCATAGATTTTCCTGAAGAGGCTGGCTTGGAATCACAACCCTCAGATCTTGTGTTCTACAATATTATTGTAATTGCTTATTATTTCCTGGAAATTATTTTTGCTCACTCTTTCAGATTTTCTACATTGATGATCATGTCATCTGTGAACAAAGAAAGATTTGTTTCTTCCTTGCCAACCTATTTTTTATTTCCTTCTCTTGTTGCTTTCTAGTATGATGCTGGAAAGAAATTGTGAGAGAAGACACTCTTGCTTTGCTCCTAATCTTAATGGAAAATCTTCTAGTTTCTCATTATGGACTATGATGTTGGTTAAGGGTTTTCATTGTAGATATTCTTTGTCTTCTTTGTCTTGTTATGGAAGCCCCTCCCTTTTTCTAGTTTACCATGAGTTTACTCTGTGTGTGTGTGTGTGTGTGTGTGTGTGTGTGTGTGTGTGTGTGTGTGTGTGTGTGTGTGTGTGTTGTTCTTTTCTTTTGTGCTGGTTCTGGGGTTCCAACTCCGGGTCTGATTGCTATCCCTGAACTTTCTTTGCTCAAGGCTAGCTAGTGCTCTACCACTTGAGCCACAGCCTTACTTCCCGCTTTTTTGGTGGTAGAGACTTTTTTTGGGGGGTCGGTCATGGGGCTTGAACTCTGGGCCTGGGCGATGTCCCTGTGCTCTTCAGCTCAAGGTGAGCGCTATACCACTTGAGCTACAGTGCCACTTCCTCCAGCTTTTTTGGAGATACGAGTCTCATGAACTTGCAAACCCAGCCTGGGCTGGGTTTGAATGGAGATCCTCAGATCTCAAACTCCTGAATAGCTAGGATTGCCAACACCTGGCTGAGTTTACTTTATTTAATTATTTTTGCTGTCAATGTGATGTACAGAGGGGTTCCAGTTACATAAGGTAATAAGTACATTTCTTGTCAAACTTTTTACCCCTTCCCTCATTTTTCTCCTACTTTCCCTCCTCCCTACTAGATTTTGTCAAATATCCTTTCTGTGTTGTACAGAATTGGCATAATTTCTTCCTTAAATTTTGTCTAGAATTTACCAGTGAGTCTATATGAACCTGATGCTTTCTGTTTTGAAGGTTCTTCAATTGTTGATGTTCCTTAATAGACATGGGCTTTTTCACATTGTTTCACTTCTTCTTGTATGGTTTTGGACAGACTGTATCTTTCAAGGAATTAGGGAATTTCATCTGGCCTATCAGCTTCATGTACATGCAGTTATACACAGTATTCCTTACTATCCTTGCAATGTCCAGAGTCTGTAGTAATAGCTCTTCTTTCACATATGATATTAACAATTGATGTCCTCTCATTTTGGCTAAAAAAGTATTAATTTTATCTTATTTTAGTGTGTGTGTTGGGGGGTATGTGTATGTGTATCAGTCCTAGGGCTTGAACTCAGAGCCTAGATGTGGTTCTTGAGCTCTTTAACTCAAGTCTAGCACTCTAACACTTAAGCCATGCCACCATTTCTGGCATTTTGGTATGTAATTGGAGATAAAGGTCTCAAGAGTTTCCTTCCCAAGATGGCTTTGAACCCTGATGTTCAGATTCTTAGCCTCCCAATAGCTAAGATTACAGGCTTGAGCAACCAGCACCCAGATATTAAGATTATTGATAATTAAAAAACTAATTTTTTGTTTTATTTATTACCTCTAAAGATTTTCTATTTTCAGGTTTTTATAACATTCACACTAATTGTTATTTATATTGGTTACTTTGAATTTAATATGTTCTTTTTCTTCTAGTTTCCTAAGATAGGAGCATAGATGATTGACTTAGAACTTACTCATTTTCTAATCTATGCATTTGATCTTTTAGATTTCTCTATAATCACTTCCTTGCTTTCATTCTACAAATTTTGATAAATTTTGTTTTCAATTTTATTTAATTCAAAAGATATACTATTTCTTCATAGATCCATGTATAATTTACACTCATCTATGTGTTTGGGGATTTTGTAGTTATTTTCTTTTCCTGCTTTTCACTTTAATTCCATGAAGTCTAACAGCAGACACTGGAATGTCTTCATTCAGACATTCAAATGACATACTATCACTCACATGTATAACAGCAAAACGATCTTACTTCCTTGTATATATCATTGCTATCATTCCTTTTAGTTATATGTAAAAGTATAATGTGCTTTGAATTTCTTGAATCTATGATTTGGTATCTGATTTTTTTTTTTTTTTTTTTTTTTTTTTGCCAGTCATGGGGCCTGAACTCTGGGCCTGGGCGCTGTCCCTCAGCTCTTCAGCTCAAGGCTAGCACTCTACCACTGGAGCCACAGCACCACTTCCAGCTTTTTCTGCTTATATGGTGCTGAGAAATCGAACCCAGGGCCTCATGCATGTGAGGCAAACACTCTACCACTGAGCCACCTTCCCAGCCCCTGGTATCTAATATTGATTTGGAGAAATTCTCAATGATTATAGTTTCATGCTTTCTTGTTTTGTTCCTATTTTATGACACATAAATTAGGCAGTTTTGTTTTTCCATAGTCCTTGGGTTTTCCTTTTTATTGTTTTCCTTCATTCTTTGTTCTCTGTGATTTTCATATTGTGAGGTTTCCACTGAATCTCAGAGATGGTTTTCTCCTCCTCAGTTGTGTGTAGTCTACTAATCAGTCCCTTAAAGGCATTTTTCATTTCGGTTATAGCATTTTTGACCTATAATATTTCTTTTTACCTTATTCCCTAAGATTTACAAATCATTGCTTACATTGCACAACTGCTTTTTTGTATGCTGCCCATTTTCTCTCTTAGACCATGTTGTACATTAATCATTGCTGTTTTAAATTCTCTGACCCCACATTCCTACCTTTTTAGTTCTGATTTTGCTTCTTCATATTAATTTTATTTTTGCCTTTTAGTATGCCTAGTAATTTTCAGTTGAGAGCCAGATATTATGTCTACTACTAAAGGAATTGTAAATGACCCTTTGGTAATGGGGTAGGAGGAGGAACATATTCAATAACTCACAACAAGCCTCTGGACTGAATTTCATAATGTTTCTCTGTTATTTTGAGTTAGCAGGACAGCAAGAGTGGGCTGATATTGGATATTTAATTCCTCCAGGTTATTGGGCTCTGATAATAACTAGTTTTTTTTTTCATGAGAGCAGTCATTGTTAAGCACAGACTTCTTTGTCATATTTCAAAATGGTTCATTTTTTTCCCTCCCAAGGCTGGAGATGTTTTCTGTGGTGTTTATTGTTTTCAGTAAATATTTAGTGGTTTGGCTCTTGGAGAAGAAGCACACAAAGTATGGGATACTGACCATCATTGAGTCTCCCTGGGGTTTCCAATGATACACTGAGTCTCCAGCAATTCCAGCCCAGGACTAGTTCCTAGGGACATTTACACACACACACACACACACACACACACACAAGTCTCTGCTCCTGTAAACTGTGATTGCACTTGTCTTCATGTCCCCTTCTTAAGAGGATCAGTTTTCTCTGTGTTTTCACTTTTCTTAAAAATCCAAGAAGCATTTTTTAAATATACTTTTTCAGTTTTCCCATTTTCTACTTCTTAGGAGAGGCTAGCCATTTCTATGCTCCTTATGTGTGGAACTGGGCAATCAAAGGCTGTTTTGAAAGGATTTTAACGTCAAACTATGTTTACATTCTTATGATATATGCAACCTGCTTATAAAAATGTATTCAGAGTTTGTATTCATTCTAATAGTCAGTGCTAGTAGTTTGTTTATTAAACAGTAGATTTATTAGTGAGAATGGGTGTTAATGTGCCTTTCTTAGAAGATTCCCCAGGAGAAAATACCATAATTCCCTTGTAAAAATCTGATAAAAAGTATCCTTCAGTTTTGGGAAATAATTTACATAAAAGTAGCATTAAAGTTGAAGTTACAAAAGTTGTTTTTTTTTGGGGGGGTAGTCTGGTCGTGGGGCCTGAACTCTGGGCCTGGGTGCTGTCCCTCAGCTCTTCAGCTCAAGGCTAGCGCTCTACCACTTGAGCCACAGTGCCACTTCTGGCTTTTTTCTTTTTTGCTTATGTGGTGCTGGAGAATCAAACCCAGAGCCTCATACATGCAAGGCAAGCGCTCTACCACTGAGCCACCTTCCCAGCCCCAAAGTTACAAAAGTTTTAAAAGATCTGATCAATCAGATTTTCTACTTCTTTGGTAAGTTTGGCTGGGTAGTTTGTGCATCTTTTCTGTTATCTAAGTGTTTCTATGTAATGTAAATATCTAGGAGCTTCACCTTCCACCTTATGAAGGGCACATCTTGGGACACACTACCAAAATTCAGACCTTTTTCTAATTTAGGTCTTTTACAAGCTTTCCTTATACTTGTGCTCATTAAATAGCTGGCCTCTCTTAGGTATTGCATGCAACTGCAAAGAGAATTAACATGTTACTTATGAATTTGTAGAATGAAAACAAGGTCCTCCTACAAGGAATTTTTTTTCCTTAAAGTTATTCAGGCCTGAGGCTGGGCCTACTACAGTATTCTTCACTCAAATGACATCGCTGCTGGCCCAGCTGGCACCCACCAATTTCATCACTGTTTCACTCCTGCAGAACCAACCCTCTTAGTCAAGGCAGTGCTGATGGGTTTTCCGTCAACACTCCAATTCCCATTTTTCTACTTGCTGAAACTTGCTGAACAGCCCATTATATAATCACATTTTATTCACATATAATCTCCACCTATTGGGATCAATAGTGTACAAATCTATTGGATCAAGTTTATTAACTGTATTGTACATGTTTTCTAAAGTTTAACGATTTCATGGTCCAAGTGTTCTATCAGTTTCTGAGAAAAGTATAGTAAAATGTCTAAACGTTTTCATGTTTCCTTACTCTGCCAAAGTCTGCTATTTATTATTGAAGCATCTTATTATGTAAATAAAAGGCTGGGGCCAGGCACTGGTGGCTCATGCCTGTAATCCTACCCACTCAGGAGGCTGAAATCTAAGGATCGTGGTTCAGTGCTAGCCCAGGCAGAAAAGTCCATGAGACTATTATCTCCAATAAACTACTCAGAAAAAGCTGAAAGTTATGCTACAGCACAAGTGGTAAAGCATTATCCTTGAGGACGAAGAGGTTCGGGAACAGTGCTCAGGTTTGAGTTCAAGCCTTAGGACAGGCAAGAACAGCAATATCAAAAAATGACTGTGATTTTTTAATATCATTTTGGTAAAATGATTTTTGCTGGTAGTTTTGGAAACAGAATCTCACAGACTATGATTTTTTAATATCATTTTGGAAAAATGATTTTTGCTGGTAGTTTTGGAAACAGAATCTCACAGACTTTTCTTCCTGGGCTAGCTTCTAACCGTATCCTATCAATTTCAGCCTTCTAAGTAGTTCAGATTACCACCAGCCCCCAGATTTTTTATTGCTTTCTAGATATCCTATTTCTTTCTTTGCTGTCTTGTTCTTAAATGATACTTTATCCTCCCATTCTAATTTCAATGGCTCCTACATTCAGTTTATCTGCCACTGGTTGGTATTTAGTTATTTAGCATTTCCTCATTTTAATCCTACATATTACAAAGATGATTATTACTTTATACTATTATTTTAATTAGGTTACAATGTTTACCATTTCTCTATGGTCAACACTCCATCCAGCTTTTCAGATTCTTTGTAAGATATCATTGTCATTTTCCCATGATCATATCTTTTGTGTGTAGGAGTAAACACTTTTCATCTTTGTTTAAAAATATCTTCATTGACCCATTGCAACAATGAGATGTACAAGATACTATGTTTAAAAATTTAGGTGGGGGTGGGGTGGTGAGGGGGTATAGTTGAGGAGGTGGGAGGGAAGGGGTGGTATTTTCACAATAAAAAACTTAATTTAAAAAATGTCTTCATGTCACTTTTCTGACATGTCATTTTACTAGGTTTATAATGAAAGTTTCTTTCACTCGAAAATTTTCAACTATTCAAATGCATTTTGGCTTAGTGTGTAGGTATCAATGAAAGCCTACTTCCTTTAATCCTTTCAGTTTACAGATGCTGTCCTACATTATCTCTTAGTTTTTGTTTTGCACCTTGTTATCCAATAGTCAACATCCAAGACAAGCCACAGTGATCCACTTTCAGTGTTCAGCAGTGAAACCTCCCACAGTCAATCGGGGCTGGCTCTGTCTAATCAACAGCAGAGGTGCTGTGACATGCCTTAGAGTAGTTCATGAAAGCCTTGTAGACATTCCTTAGGCATTTGGGTGAGTTATTGTGACAGAAACCAGCTGCAAAACCATAAAGAGATTCAGCCAGTCCTGTGAAGGAGACTGCTATGGAGAAATAAGACCGTCATCAACTTGCCAACCATGGAAGTGAATCACACTCTGGATGTACAAGCCTCCAAGTGACAATAGCCTGGCCAACTTGTAACTAAAACTTAATGAGATACCTTGAGTCAGAACAGCTTGGTGGAACTATTTCCTAACTCCTAATTTATAGAGTCTAGGAGATAATAAGAGATTGCTGCTGTTTAAAGTAATTAGTTATAAAATTTTGGAGTGATTTAGGAAAAAATAGAGGCTCAGATGTGTAGTTTATCCCTTGGATTTGTCAAGGTTCCTTTGCCCTATCATTGGTACCTTTTACACATTTCTGAACAATTCTCAGTCATATTTTTATGTATTGTTTTTCCCACTTGGTCTGTATTATTTTTTAAATCTTGGATTGCAACTAAACCGTGTCAGAATGTCTGACCCCATTCTTCAAGTTTCTCTCCACTTCCCATTTTTATGTCCTTATGCCCCAGTCTACATAAGTCATTTAAATTTTCTTTCATTTCCTTGGCTTTTCTCTCTGTATCAATTATCTGCTGTTCAACTTCTTCATTATATTTTTTTTCTTTCAAGTTGATTTATAATTTGCAGGTAACCAAGTGCACAGACACTTACCTGGCATAGAATTCACTGAATTTTGATGCAGATTATACTCATAGAACCACAGCAACCATCTGCTCAAAATGCAGGCAAAATGGCCATTGTTTCTGAAGGTTTTCCCGTATTCTTTTCCAGTTAAATATTTCTCTGAAAGATGGCCATTACCTTGATTCCTACCATCTCTTCTAGAACTTTGGGGTGGTTATACAAGCAGCACTCTTTTTGTGTCAAATTTTGTTGAAAATGGTTTTTAAATCTATTCTTTTTGTCTGAAGTACATTCTGTTGGTGAATGCACTGTATATGTTAATGCATGCATTTGGTGATAAATATTTGTGCTGTTTCTAATTTGAGATCTATTAGGAATAAAGTTGCTATGATAATGTAAGCTTGATTTTTTTAAGTTTAATTTTCCTGAATGAATGCAAATGTGCAGTTTGCTGTGATAGAATAGGATTATATGTTTCAGTGAGAAACTATTGTTAAAATTAGATTACAATTTTCTTTTCCTTACAGAAACGTATAGGATCAACCTCACCAGCACTTAGTATTGATGAACTTTTCAATTACAGTAATTCTAGTGGTGTGAAGTGGCATTTCTTTGTGACCATTCCTATATTTTCTATTTTGTAAGCTTTTGATGATCTATCTATCTATCTATCTATCTATCTATCTATCTATCTATCTATCTATCTATTTTTTTTTCAATCATGGGGCTTGAACTCTGAGCCTGAGTGCTGTCCCAAAGCTCTACAGCTCAAGGCACAGCACCACTTTCAGTTTTCTGGTGGTTTATTGGAGATAAGAGTTCTTTTCTGCCCAGGCTGGCATTGAACCGCGATCCTCAGATCTCAGCCTCCTGAGTAGCTAGGATTACAGGCATGAGCCACCAGTGCCCAGCTGATGATATGTTTTTAAAAGGTACAGTTGAATGTGTGTCCTTCTTCAGTAAATATATATTTTTTAATATCACATATTAATAGTACAAGGAGTCTCATTGTGATAATTCCATAGATGCATATCACATACTCTGAATAAATGCTTATTAGTAAGCTGTAGTTCTTTATATATTTGGAATGCAAGCCGTTTATTATGTGAAGATATTAAAATATTTTCTTCTAGTTTATGTCATGACATTTTCTTAGCAGTGTATTTTGATTATCAGAATTTTTATTGTCTTATTTATTTATTTATTTGTCAGTTGTGGGGCTTGAACTCTGGGTCTGGGTGCTGTCCCTCAGCTCTTCAGCTCAAGGCTAGCGCTCTACCACTTGAGCCACAGTGCCACTTCTGGGTTTCTGGTGATTAATTGGAGGGACATAAGAGTCTCATTGACTTTTCTGCCCTGGCTGTCTTTTAACCACAATCCTCAAATCTCTGCTTCCTGAGTAGCTAGGAATATAGGCATGAGCCACCGGTGGCGGCGGCTAATTTATTCTTTTTAAATATAAGATTAGTAGTGTATTTTGTTCTACTGTTTCATAGCCCTATAATCCATTTTAATTAATTTTTACGCAGCATAAGGTAGAAAACAGGCTCAGCTTCTTTTGTTTCTTTTTGTTTAACATATGGAAATACAATTATTGTAGCAAAGCCTCCTGAAAAACCTAGCATTACTCTTTCATTGACTGTCCATTTCTGAACCTCAATCACTAAACTGGGGTATATTTTTTTTGTTCATCCTTATACCAGTATCATACTTCTTTCACTACTATTGTTTTATAGTTAGTCTTGATATCAGATAGCACAATTTTTCAGTTTTGTTCTTCTTTTACAATGTGGCTATTGTCTCTTTTAAATATTCTGTACAAAATGTAAATTTTAGGAGTAAAGTTCTCTGTAGATCATTTAGAACATCTTATTACACGATCTTATTATAAGATCAAGAAACACAGTATGTATTGCTAATTACTGATTTCCCTATGGTATATTATGTCATTTTCAATGTAGAGGTCTTATACAATTTCACACAGTAATTTTCTTTTATAATTTATTCACAATAATTATATCACCTTAGTAGGATAATATTTTATACAAAAATTTTTATAAATTTTATAAATTATACAAAAATTGATGTTATCAATTTTTATTCACTTAAATTTTTTCCTAGTATATGAAAATGAAACATTTTAATTGCACATTGATTATGTATCAATAATCAAGTTTAATTTCTTAATTCTTGTACTTCTTCAGTAGATTTTTAGACTTCTACATTCAAATTTATGCTGTTTTCAAATAAGGCAGGAAATTTCTTCCTTTTTTAATCTTTGACTTTTATTTCCCATTCTTGATTATTTCATTTGCGGAGAGCTTTGTCACTATGCTAAGTCAAAGTTGTAAGATTAGCTATTCTTACCTGGAAGGATGTTCAATATCTTATCATTGGGTATGATGTCAACTATAGGTTTGTTTCCCATTCTTTATCCAATGAGGAATGTTGTGCAGTGCCCAGTGGTGGACAGACTGTTTACTTGTTACTACCACCTACCCTAGTAGCCTTTTATTAAGGTTTGAATACCTTTTCTTTGGCTTTAGTGCCTTCACACAAGCTTATAAATATGTTAGAATCAATCTGATCAAATGTCTAGACCAGGAAAACTATCCCATTATCAATAAAAGTTTTGGTTGAATATTTAAGTTCAATTATTATTGTCTTAATAGATGCTTTATTAGGCTTTTTCCCTTCAATTTGTTAGGCCTTTTTTTTGAAAGTCTCTGTTCCTTATTCATTTGAAAGCACATTAAATACACTTACTGTTCATTCTGCATCTGATTTCTCCATAATATCTGCTTCTGCTCTTTCCTTTTTTCTTTCTGGGAAGTAATGCTAACAGTAGTTCTTACTTTCTGTCATATGCTTATTTTGTTATAGTTATTTATTTATTTATTTTTTGTCGGTCATGGGGCTTGAACTCTGGGCCTGGGCGCTGTCCTTCAGCTCTTCAGCTCAAGGTGAGTGCTCTACCACTTGAGCCACAGCGCCACTTCTGGTTTTCTGTGGTTTCTTGGAGATAAGAGTTTCATGGACTTTCCTGCCCGTCTCAGCCTCCTGAGTAGCTAGGATTACAGGCGTGAGCCACTGGTGTCCTATTTTTATTTTTTAATGTGACTTCATACTTCCTGGAACTTTATCTCCTGGAATTCTTGAGTATATGCTTCCAGAGAGACTATACAGTGAGTCTTAATAGCTTAGGAATGCAATAACATGGATTCATTTAAATTCTTGCTTCTATTTTCCATCCTTAAAAATTGAGCAACCAACCTCAATTAAGACTAGTCTGTGGCCAAGAATTCTTAGAGGAGACTTTTCTGTTCATCTACCAAGAATCAAAATAAGAAAGGCATGTTTCCTAAGATGTATTCTATATTTATATATTTGATATTTGTTTTCTGTTTTCTTTCCCTCTGAAAGTTTAATTTCTGTGATACCTGGATCTATACATAATGTTCTCTGATTCAACTTTTATGTATTGCCGATGTCCAGAGCTTGGTATCCTGTTCATCTACTAAAGTATACAGCTATTAAAATGAAGCCTCTCAACAGCTTAGTGTTGCTGGCATTCACAAGATGGCAGCTTCCATGTTGACCTTCACCATCAACTACTACTTAGCCTTGGTTCTCAGACCCATGCTGTGTTATGAATTCAGCCATGCATTTGTAGTACTGCTTGTCATGTCTTTTCTTGTATTTTCAGACATTGTTGTAATGAAAGGATTTCAGGATGCTAGTTTAATACATATGTAGAGCAGAAATATTCAAGATTTACTTTTTGGGGTTTTGATTTTCAGTTGTGGGGCTTGAACTCAGGGCCTGAGCACTGTCCCTAAGCCTTTTTTCCCCTTCTTTCTTTCTTTTCTGCTCAAGGCTAGCACTATGCCACTTTGAGCCATAGTGTCACTTCTGATTTTCTGGTGGTTAATTGGAGATAAGAATCTCAAGAGTTTTCTACTGGAGCTGGCTTCAAACTACAATCCTCAGATCTCAGTTTCCTATGTAGATAGGATTCCAGGCATGAGCCACTGGTGCCTGGCTCAGCATTTACTTTTTTTTTGTCATTTGTGGGGCCTGAATTCTGGGCCTGGGTGCTGTCCCTCAGCTCTTCAGCTCAAGGCTAGCACTCACTCTACCACTTGAGCCACAGGGCTACTTCCAGGTTTTTCTGCTTATGTGCTGCTGAGGAATCCAACGCTGGGCCTCATGCATGCGAGGCAAGCACTCTACCACTGAGCCACCTTCCCAGCCCTCAACATTTACCCTTTAATCTTTACATGTTTTAGTTTTTACTGCTCATTTAGGTTGCTGATGAATGAATGAGCAGGACAGATAACAGTCATGGAACATTATGCATATAAACCTTAACCCTCCCCCATAATGGTTTACTTATAGAATATCAAAGGATTTCTATTTTCCTCTGAAGCTAGAGAGCTCTAGAAATATAGCCAATGAAGGAAATTGTGAATAAAAGGAGTGTTTGAGACTTCTGTTAGTACCTCCAATTCTCATACTGTCTTTCATGGGTAAAATAAAACTTGAATGAACCAAAACATTTCTTGGAAGTTAGCAAAATTTCACACAGAAAGAGACTTTATTTTTCTCCACAAGGAGAATGCTTTTAGTAATCATACATAGTAATTTAATCACTAAGGCTAAATTTCATAATTATATCATATATATATTATAAAAACCTATCTTAAAATTTGTTAAATAGAGCCAGAAACCTGTGGCTCATCCTATCATTCTATTTAGTTAGGAGGCTGAGAGCTGAGGATCATGGTTGGAAACCAGCTTGGGCAGGAAAGTCTATGAGACTCTTATCTCCAATAAACCACTCAGAAAAAGTTGGAAGTGGCCCTGTGGCTCGAGTAGTAGAGCGCTAGCCTTCAACACAAATAAAGTTCAAGGACAGAGACTAGGCCCAGAGGTCAAGCCCCAGGACTGGCACACACACACACATACACACACACACACACACACACACACACACACACACACACACACACAAAGTTGTTAGATGAGCATAGTATATTTTACACATAAGAAATGTTCAGTAAATAATGTTATTATGTCCTTATATGAGTTTGAGCCTGGGAATGTTTAATATCATAAAGTTCAGAAATGATTTAATGTCTTTAGGGAGCTATCAAAATAGACTCAGGAAATCTCAGCCTTGGTTCCTCATCCTGCGGGGTTCCCTCTTGAGTTCCAAAGTAACTTGATTTTTTCATAGCTATGACCAAAACCAGTTCTAACATAGTTTCTCAGTGAAAGTAGTTCCTATGACTGATAACATTACTGCACAGTATGACACTCAAAAGAGTTTCTGCTGGGCATTAATGAATTACACATAGCAAGGAGAGTCTCTGTCCTCAAAGGGCCTATGGTTTAGTTTGATTCTCATCATTCATTACCTATTAGATTCACTTGGAAAGATTTCCAAACACCTGTTATGTGTTTATTGTCTCTCCCTCTGTGTGTATCTGGATATCATAGTGCAGGAGTTCCATTATTTTCTTTATTGTTCATACCCAGTCCTTATACACAAAACACTTAAAAATCTAGTTAAAATTGTTAAACAAAAACCCTAAAAAATCTAATTTTGAAAGCAGTCCATTATGTAACTCTTTAGTAGAAGAAACAAATAGGGCTGACACATTGAACTTGCAAGTCCAAAAGAATGAATCCATAACATTGTTACACACCAATTTCAAAGGCCAGATTGAAAACAACAGCTCTAATAAATTACAAAGAAAATGACAACTATAACTTTGCTCTGGAAATATCTCATATGATACTATAAATAAAAGAACTTAGCTTACCAACTTAAGATAACCCTCGGCATCTAGAATTAAGTTTTCTGGCTTCAGGTCTCTGTAGATAATACCTAGTCGATGCAGGTAATCAAATGCTTCTGTCACACAAGCGACACAGAATTTGGAGGTGGGCTCATCAAAGCTGCCCCTGGAATAAAACCATTTTTCTTTTTAATATCCTGGATGTATGTCTTTGGTGCTATTCTAGGTGTCCATTATTACACTGCATATTTATATGATGTGGATTTTTTTCAGAGCAATGAATTAGGCTGCTGATCCTAAAGGAACTGAGGGAAACATTTGATGCAAACGGTGTTGCTGAAATCAAAATGCCTACATTTAAGTAATTGTTTCTAGTACACACATGTGAACAGGTAAAATAGAAAAACAAGAAAACATACTTTTGGACATCTGTGGCATGTTGTGATAGGAACATGTTATTGGCTATTTCTAACAACATGCTCATCTTCTTCTTTGATGTTCAACAGACTTTTCTTGTTGAGTTCAGTGATTCTTAGCCATGAGTGTACCAAGCAAAAAAATTTTTTTTGGTTTGGTCTGTAATGGGACTTGAACTCAGGGCCTGGGCTCCATGCTTGAGCTCTTTTGCTCAAGGATAGTGATAGTATTCTACCATTTTGAGCCACAGCTCCACTTCCAGTTTTCTGGTAGCTAATTGGAGATAAGATTCTCACACACTTTCTTGCCTGGGCTGGCTTCGAACCATGATCCTCAGATATCAGCTCCTGAGTAGCTAGGATTACAGGTGTGAGGTACTGGTGTTAGGCCCAATCAACATTTTGTTTTTTAAAAAATTGCTTTACCAGGCACCAAACCAGATTAAATGAATCATAAAGTTTGTCCTACAACATCATATGATGATAATATGCAACCACAGTTGAAAAATCACTGTCCCCAGCTAGACTGTGTGCTTAACTTTAACTTTTATGACCTAATGAGGATTAGATTCCTATTTCCTCTTCTGCTGCCCTTATAGTTGTACAATGTATTTAGTTCTAAATATTCTTATGTTCATCATCCAAAAGAGTTGATACTATGTCAACCTTCCTGTTTTGTCTTTCTCTACCTTTCTGCTTTTCCAAAGTTTTGTAGGTATATAGTGTTTACATCAAACATTTCTGCA